>NC_080085.1:88907991-90181517 GCF_949987535.1 Balaenoptera acutorostrata
CATATTGATAATTACCTTAAATGTAAATGGATTAAATGCTCCAACCAAAAGGCACAGATTGGCTGAATGGATACAAAAACAAGACCCATATATATGCTGTCTACAAGAGACCCACTTCAGACCTAGGGACACATACAGACTGAAAGTGAGGGGATGGAAAAAAGATATTCCATGCAAATGGAAATCAAAAGAAAGCTGGAGTAGCAATACTCATATCAGATAAAATCGACTTTAAAATAAAGAATGTTACAAGAGACAAGGAAGGACACTACATAATGATCAAGGGATCAATCCAAGAAGAAGATATAACAATTATAAATATATATGCACCCAACATAGGAGCACCTCAATACATAAGGCAAATGATAACTAATAAGAACCTGCTGTATAAAAAAATAAATAAAATAAAATTCAAAAATTCAAAGAAAAAAAATATTCAGTTTGATAAACCAAGGAGAAACTACAGGAACACAATTCCTTAAACTTTAAGCCCTTCCTCTGTGTTCCCACAGCCCCCTGTGTTTCTCTCTATAACAGCATTTATCACATTTAATGTAACTACCTGAGTTTTTTAAACCATCTTCCTCATGGGAGTATATAATCTTTTTGAGGCTAGAAACGAGGCAAAAACTGCTTATTATTCATCTCTGTGTTCTCAGTGTGTGACACAGAGTAGGGGTTCAATGGTGAATGGAGCAAGGGGCCTGAGTCATACACTTTTCTGTATGATTTGCACACAATAGGTAATTAATATATATATTACTGAATTATTCTATTGAAAACTTTCTAAGCAAATTACTTTTTCCCTTATTACAGGAAGTCAAGTAAAAATGAGAACAAAAATTCACGTATAAACTCACCATTCAGAGAAGAATACCTGCTGCTAACTTTTCAGGATATATCTTTCCAAATATGTACATTTAAATTGGTTTCTTAAAGTGGAGTCACACTGTACATACTATACACACTGTTTTACAACAGCTTCTTCACATAATAATGCATCATAAGCATCTGTCCACTATATGTAGTTACCTCACTTTTATTGGCTATATGGTATCTCATTAAATAAATGTAATGTAGCTTATTTATCTAATTCCTTGCTATTGGAAATGTAAGTTGTTTCTAACCTTTTGCTATTTCAAAAAGTCCCTTCATGAATATTCTTATAGTTATATCTTTGCTTACATTTTTAGTTGTTTAGCGGAACTGCTGAGTTGAAGGGCCTGTATGCTTTTAAGGCCCTAAGATATGTACGACTAAAGCTTTTTAAACCTTGTTTAAAAAGGTTCTACTAATTTACACTCAAACCAACAAACCAGATGAGTTCTTGTTTCCCTGGCTAACACTCAGTCGTTTCGATAGCACTGTCTTATTAAAATAAGGAACAAGACAAGATATTCACTATCACTCCTACACTGGAACATCTTCTTATCCAGTGTAATAAGAAAAAAAAAAAAGTATTGGAAGGAGAGAGACAAAACTGCTTTTATATGGTGATCATATGGCCAGCTACCAAGAAAATGCAAGAGAATCAACTGGAAAACCTGTAAAACAAATAAAAGAATAGGTAGCTTGACACAAAATCAGCAATAACCAGTTAGAAAATATCATGAAAAAGGTCCCTTTCATAAAAGCAATAAAAACTTTACAATATCTTGTATTAATCTTAAGAAAAAAGACCTGTATTGGGAAAAAAATACATATTTATTTTTAGAGAATTCCATAAGCCTAGAGTAATTGAAGAGATAGGTCACATACCTGTATCGAAAAAATACTGTAAAGATTTCAATTTTCCTTAAATTAATTAATTGGAATCAATAAATTCCAATCACAAGCCCAAAAGAATATTTTTGATAAGTTGATTCTAGAGCTCTGTTAGAAAATACATGAAAACGTTAAGAGCATATATCCTTTAACCCAGCAATTCCACATCAGGGATTTATCTAATAAATATACTGTCACATACACTTATTCATCACATATACATAGTCATTGCACAAATATGCAAAGATATATGTACAAGGACATTCACTGCAACACTGTGGTAACAATAGAGTAGAAACAACCTCAAAATTCATTAGGATGAATATCCCTTCAAAGGGACAAGTTAAATTATATATTTATGTAAGTTAAAACTATACAGCCTATTTTAAAAATTAAGTAGACCTTTAAGTACTGATGCATATTCTACATCATTGTAGAACAATCTCCAAAATCTATTGCTAAGTGACAAGTATGGTGCAGAATAGTGGGTTTTAAAAAATTTTTTAAATTGAAGTATAGTTCATTTACAATGTTGTGTTAGTTTCAGGTGTACAGCAAAGTGATTTAGTTATACATATATATATTCTTTTTAAAATTCTTTTCCATTATAGGTTATTACAAGATACTGAGTATAGTTCCCTGTGCTATTCAGTAGGTCCTTGTTGTTTACCTATTTTATACACAGTAGTGTGTATACGTTAATCCCAAACTCCTAATTTATCTCCCCCACCACCACCGCTATCCTCTTTGGTAACCATAAGTTTGTTTTCTATGTCTGTGAGTCTATTTCTGTTTTGTAAATAAGTTGTTTATATATCACTTCTTTAGGTTCCACATATAAGTGGTATCATATGATTTTTTTGTCTTTGTCTGACTTATTTCACTTAATATGATAATCTCTAGGTCCATCAGAACAGTGTTTATAGTCTGTTTCTATCTGTTTAAAAAAGAGAGAAAGAGCGATGTACACACACACACAGAATATATCTGGTAGGCTACACAAGAAACTAGGAAGAGTGGTGACATCTGAAGGACTAGGAGCCAGGAATAAGAAGAAGACTCATTACTCACCGCATGCACATGCACTCTTATGTACTGTTTTTTTTTTCTACCGTATGCACATACTGTCTTTTCAAAATAAATTTTTCTTGCCTTTCTGAGGCCATGTTTATTGTTTTACTCAGTCTGAGTGTTAGCAGAATCCTAGGCTTACTCTTAATCATTGCATTTTTTAATCTATTGTTTTGCAAAATAAATATTTTCATTTTATTCAAAAGTGAAACATATAAAGGTATATAGTGAAGTTTCTCCACACCTCTGACTCCCATCCCTGCAGTTTTCCCCCACCATAGATAACTACTATTATCAGTTTTTTGTTCTTGTTTTTGTTTTTTTGGGCCGCACATCGCAGTATGTGGGATCTTAGTTCCCCGACCAGGAATAGAACTGGCGCCCTCTGCAGTGGAAGCACAGAGACTTAACCACTGAACCACCAGGGAAATCCTTTTTTTTTTCTTAATTTTTTTCTATTAATCAGTTTCTTATAAAACTTACCAGTTTCTGTATGCATATACAGCAAATACAAATCAATATTCTCTTCACCTTTTGTCCGTTTTTACAAAGATAGCTATTATTATATCAACAATTCTGCATACCTTGCTATTTCCATTCAGAACCAAAATCACAAGCCACAAAAGAAAAAACAGACTGGACATCATCACAATTAAATAATCTTGTGCTTCAAAGGATAATGTCAAGAAAGTGAACAGACAACCCACAGAACAGAAAATTTTTGCAAATCATATATCTGATAAGGAACTTATATCCAGAATTTTAAAAGAATTCTTAAAACTCAATAATAAAAAGATGACCCAACTGAAAAATGGGCAAAAGATCTAAATAGACAGGTCTCCAAAGAAGATATATATATAAATGGCCAATAAACATATGAAAAAATGTTCAACATCATTAACCATGGGGAAATGCAATCAAAACCACAAGGAGGTACCACTTCTCACCCATTAGGATGTGTATAATAAAAAAGACAGACAGTAGAGTTAACAAGGACATAGAGAAATTGGAACACTCATATACCACTGGTGGGAATGTAAGATGGGAGGCTGCTTTGGAAATAGTCTGGCAGTTCATCAAAAGGTTAAAATAGGTACCATACGACCCAGCAATTACACTACTAGGTATCTACCCAAGAGAAGCATGGTGCAGAATAGTGGGTTTTTTTTTCCTATAAACGGAAAACCCACTATACCCAAGAGAAATGAAAACATATGTCCCCACAAAAACTAGCACATGAATGTTCATAGCAACATTATTCATAATAGCTAAAAGGCGGAAACAACCTAAGTGTCCATCAACTGATGAGTGAATAAAATATGGTATATATCCATAGAATGGAATATTATTCAGCCATAAAAAGGAATGAAGTACTGCTACATGCTACAACACAGATGAACCTTACAAACATCATGCTAAGAGAAAGAAGCCAGATGCGAAGGACCACATTTGCAAAGAAATTCACTTGTATGAATTGTGCAGAATAGGCAAATCCATACAGACATAAAGTAGATTAGTGGTTGCCTAGGGCCAGGGGGTTGGGGAAAAATGGGAAGTGACAGGTGAGAGGTGCAGGGTTTCTTTTGGAGTGATGAAAATGTTCACAATTAGACAGTAGTGATGGCTGCACAAGTCTGAGAATGTACCAAAAACCTTTGAATTGTACATTTTAATTAAGGTTGAATTTTATGATATGTGAGTTATATCTCAATAAAGTTGTTAACAGAAAATAACGTACCTTAGAGGTCTTTCCATATCAGTAAACAGAGAACATCTTCATTCTGTTTTATAGCAGCATGGTATTCCATTGTATGGATATAGCATATTTGATTTAACTAGTTCCTCACTGATGGACTTTTAGGATATCTCATCATTTGCTGTTACAATATTGCAATCAATCAATCAATCAATGCATGTCATTTTACAGGTGTGTCAGTATATTTGTAGGATAAAGCCTCAGGAATGGAATTACTGGGTCAAAAGGTATATATACATTTATAATCTTAATCTATATTGCTAAATTTCCCTCCATGGGATAGTGCCAATTTACACTCTGACCAGTAATTTTTTAGAATTCATGTTTCCCCATAGTATTGCCAACAGTGCATTATCAAACTTTGGAACTTTTGCCAATCTGAGATACAAAAAGTGGTATCTCAGGGTACTTTTAATCTGCATTTCCACTATAATGGAAGATACTGAGCATCCTTTCATGGTTCATAAACACATTTATGTTTTCTTTTTATATCTTGCATTCATTCTTCTTTTGGGCTGTTGTTGTTTTTCTTACTGATTTCCAGGAGTTCGTTATAAATTAAGGAAAAAAGTCTTTGTAATATGAACTGCAAATTTTTTTCCAGTTTGTACGTTGTTTCCTCTCTTTGCTTTTGGTGCTTTTTATCATGCAAGTTATTGATTTTTAAAACTGTTTTATTGCAATATCATTCACACAGCTCAACCACTTATTCAGTTCAGTGGTTTTTAGTATATTCACAGGGTTATGCATCTATCACAACAATCAATTTTGGAATATTTTCATTAACTCCTTAGCAGTCACTCCCCATTTCTCCCGAAACCCCCCACCCTAAGCCCTAGACAACCATAAATCTACTGTCTGTCTCTAGAGATTTGCCTAGTCTGGACATTTTCCTATAAACGGAATAAGTGGCCTTTTGTGTCTGGCTTCTGGATACCAGTCCCTTATCAGGTAAATGATTTTCAAATCTTTTCTTCCATTCTGTGGGTTGTCTTTTCATCTTTTCACTTTCTTGATGGTATCATTTGCAGCACAAAAAGTTTTTTTTAACTTTGATGATGTTCAATTACACACACACACACACTTTCTTGTAGCTGTTCCTTGGGTCTTTGATGTTATATGTAAGAAGGCTTTGCCTAACCCAAGTTCACAAAGATTTACTCCCATGTTTCAAGCTCTTACATTTACTTCTATGATCCATTTTGAATTCATTTCTGTGTATGGTGTAACGAAGGAAGTTTTGTTTTATGTAGCCAAATTTAACAACCTTTTATTATATGTCTTCTGAATTTTCATAGTTAGAAAGGGCTTCTGCACTCCAAGATCATGAAAAAAATTCTCTGATTTCCTAGGGTACATTTATGATTTCCCCCGTTTACACTTAAATCTCTTAACTCTTCTGCAATTTATCCTGGTCTGCAGCATGAGATATAGATCCAACCTTTTTTTTTTTTTTTTTTGCCTTAGCTACCCAGTTGTCCACCACCATCTATTAAATAGTTCATTTGTTCCCCATTGATTTGAGATGCCACCTTCATGATATGTATACAAAAACATTTTTAAACTGTAAAATGAAAATAAAAATAAAGGACAACTGGAAGAGTATGCAGGAAACGATAAGGAAGTAAGTGTGAAAATATATGGGCCTCATGATTTTATTTTGGGTAGAAGAAGCTCTTTGACAACTTTCTCAATTTTTTCCCATGGGTACTGGTGTGTTTAGGTTTACTGTAGCTTCTAGAGTTAATATTAGCCATTTGCATTCTTCTGGGAAATCTCCCATTTCATCTAGGTTTTCAAACGTATTAGGAAGGAGTTATACAAAGTACTTTCTTATATTTTTAAAAATTTCTTCATATCTATAGTTATGCTCCTTTTTCTCATTTAAGACTTTATATTCTTGATTAGGTTTACTTATCTATTTTATTTTCTTCTTCCAATAACACCTTCTGGTTTATTTGTTGAGTCTATAGGTTTTTTGGTTTTTTGTTTTTTTTTTATTGGGGTGTAGTTGTTTTACAATGTTAGTTTCTACTGTACAGCAAAGTGGAGTTTCCTGTGCTATACAGCAGGTTCTTATTAGTTATCTATTTTATACATATTAGTGTATATATGTCAATCCCAATCTCCCAATTCATCCCCCCACCCACTTCCACCCATTGGTGTCCATACGTTTGTTCTCTATTTCTGTGTCTCTATTTCTGCCTTGCCTTTGTAGTTCATTAATTTCTGGATTTTTAAAATGTTATTTATTTCTTCTTTCAGTTTTCGTGAGCTTTATTGTTCTTCTAGCTCACTGACTTGAAAGCTCAATTTATTTCCTTCTAATTCTCACTTGTTTCATCTAGGTATTTCATCTGTACTTTATTTATTAATTTATTTATTTTGGCTGTGCCACGCAGCTTGTGGGATCTTAATTCCCAGACCAGGGCTTGAACCCAGGCCCTCGGCAGTGAAAGTGCAGAGTCCTAACCACTGGACCGCCAGGGAATTCCCTCATCTGTACTTTATACCCACCTATGTTGTTCGAATATTACAAAGAAATTGTGTTACTTATGTAAAAAACAGAGAGAGATTACAAGAAGAAAACATTTCAAAAATCAAAATAATTGACCAGGGCTAGAACTAGGAGTGAAGCAGAAGGCATTCCCCATGGGTGCACAATTTAAGAGGGTGCCAAAAACTCAGTAATCAAGACAAATGATATCTTGATGTAATAATTTGGAAAATCAAATTGTAAAATTATGGTTGGCAGGCTGGCTGCCTGCTTTTATAAATACAGTTTTATTGGAACTAGGGCCAGGACTAGAGTAAGGTGACCGAGGCATGGCTTAGCAAGTACAGGAGTGGATCTCACTTTTTAAAAAAACTTAATATTTTGTTCACAGATATTCTGGACAATTTAATTTTTGAAAATACTGCATTAAAAATGCATCTTGATTACTAAGATTTGGGGCATCCTCTTAAATTTTGTACCTGATGTGGGTTGCTTTATTTGCCTCATCCAAGACCTGGCCCTATAATTGACTCTTGATGACAGTATAATGACTTTTTTCTTTCTTTACACTTTGTACACTTTCCAAATTCTGCACAATAAGCATAACAATAAGGATTACTTTGACCATCAGGAAAAAATAATTTAAAAACAAAGTCAAGACTCACTCAATGATGTTCCTTGTGGTTTCACCATGGGGCTTGCAGGAAACAAAAGCTAGTATGCGGATGGCCCTGCAGTTTCGAATGGCTTGAACCACCTGGTAATCTAAAGGAAGAAACACATTGCTATTAATATAATTAAACTATCATGGTCCAGGTTATCACAAACTTGCAACTGGCTGGCACATAGGACTGGTTAGGAATAGAGAAGCAGGTTCAGAGCCAGCTCACTGAGAGCAGCCTTAACATGGTGTAGAAATGAGAGACCAAAGCTGGTGGACATCATGGGAATACCTAACTAGCTCTGTAGCAGGAAAGCTAGTCATCCTTACGCAGTCCCGCCCGGGCTGGGTTCACTACAGCAACAATTAACTGCCCATCTTCCTTTGACTTTAGTAGCTGTGGCAAAATCTTCTCTGCTCGACCGGTGTGGAATTCACAGTTGGTGATGCCTGCAAAAGAGAGGCCCACATGCCATAACTCAAAATGCAAGCCAAGCAGTTGGGGGTGGGGAGCTTCAGCTTTATAGAAACATACAGAAAGCAGGGAGGGCTCTGCCATCTTCCCTTTGGATCTAACATACTTCTGCATAACAATGAAAGAAATGCTTTTGGACCTGCTTCATTTTTTCCAATGCGCTTTCCCTTGCAATATCTCTGTAGGCCTTTCAGCTTGAGAGACTAGATGTGTTATTTTACAACTTAGTGACTCACACAGCACATAAGGCCCTATGCCAAGAAGAGAACCTTGACTATAACTCAAGTGCTCCTTCTGCTATATTGGAGGCTTTCACATGGAGCCTCAGGAGCTGTCTAGAGGTGAGGTAGAGGGGAAAGAAAATCTTTTTTTCTATGTTGCAGTTTGGCCTTAGACTTTGTTCAAAGAAAAGGTCCTTTTGCTAAAAATAGTTTGAAACCTATTGTATTGTTATGATGCCTCATGAGTCTAATGTCAAGAAGGCTCTTCTATATTATTCAAAGTTTTGCCAAGTTCCCTTCCTATCAGCTAGGCTTATTCTTTCCCTTAGGCTTTTTCCGGATAGAAAAAAAAAAGATTAGGGAGGGATAAATTAGGAGTTTGGGATTAACATATACACACTACTATATATAAAATAGGTAACCAACAAGGACCTACTGTATAACACAGGGAACTCTACTCAATATTTTGTAATAACCTATAAGGGAAAATAATTTTTTAATGAATTTATTTATTTATTTTTGGCTGTGTTGGGTCCCTGTTGCTGTGCACGGGCCCCCTCTAGCTGCGGTGAGCGGGGGCCACTCCTCGCCACGGTGCGCGGGCCTCTCATTGCTGTGGCCTCTCCCATTGCGGAGCACAGGCTTCAGTAGTTGTGGCTTGCGGGCTCTAGAGCGCAGGCTCAGCAGTTGTGGTGCATGGGCCCAGCTGCTCCGCGGCATGTGGGATCCTCCTGGACCAGGGCCTGAACCCATGACCCCTGCATTGGCAGCAGGATTCTCAACCACTGCGCCACCAGGGAAGCCCAGGGAAAATAATTTGAAAAAGTACATATACATATATATATATGCATATAACTGAATCACTTTGCTGTATACCTGAAACTAACACAACATTGAAATCAACTATACTTCATTTTTTTTTAAAAAAAAGGAAAAAAAAAGGGGGACCTCTTTTAGAAAGTCATCAGGATCCAACTCTGAGCACTCCAGACCACCTTCCCTTCCTCCCCAGTCATGAATACAGTAGATGTCCTTTCCCACACAACCGTTCCCACAGTACAGGACAACTACAGCTCTTAATTTCTCCCCAGAATGTGAGCAGTGTACCACTGAAGGCTGCAGTCCACCTGGCATCCTCTACCGCTTGCTCCATCAACTCAATCCCAAGGACCTGGGAGGTATACTGAGCCAGAGAGAGGCCGATCACACCTGGGGAAGTAGGAGAGAATAAGAGGAGGGTATTTTAGGGTATTACCAATGAGGTTATGCCTGCACCACTACCACCACCTCCCCACCTCGGCTGCAAGGGCCCTGGGTGCTGCGTGGATGGTGTTGGGGAGATAAGCTGCATGTTGATTCTGCCCTGGGCTGCCACTTGCCAGTTACACAGCAGATGTCAAGGAGGATGGTGTTAGAGTTCACTCCACTCAGCTCCCCCACAGTCCGATACAGCATCTCTGCACGAGCCGTGTTAACCTGGAAAAAGGCATCTGGAGAGATGCGGATCTTCAACCCCAGGAGATCTTCAAAGATGTGGGGCTCCCCAAATAGGAGCTGGTAGGGGGACTGCTGATGGCTGCAACGGGTCATAGCACTAGAAAAGAATAAAAGAAGAAAGCGCCTTGGAATGGCAGGCCAACCTATCTCTAGTGGTTGGTTGGAGAGAGAGGCCCCAGCATCTCAGCTAGGAGACAAAGCCTCCATGGCATGGCCCTGAGAGCTCTGGAGGAGTTCCCCTCTCAGGGGATGGAGGTACATGCAAATACTTGGCCGTCAGCAGCGCTGCCTCAGTAATCCACAACCCAGACTATGGCAAGCCATCAGACTCCGGCTTGCTGTTGGGCTGTCCCAGGTTTACCTTTCCTGGAAGTAAAGTGATGTCAAGTCACAGACTGCTCCTGACCCTTTGGTGAAAAACTTCTTTACACTCTCCTTCTCAACACAGAGCTCCTCCTGCCCAGACCACAAAATCAGGAGTCAAGCAAAAACCCATCTCTGACAAATTTTCTCTCCAAGCTCTATGGTAATCAGCCCTGCAGTAGTCAGACAAGAAGGCACATTACTCAAATCCTATTATAGATAACACTTAAAGCAATGTTCTGTAGGACCAAAAAGAAAGCTATTTTCACATCTCAGCAGAAGCACTGCTTTGCTTATTGGCTTTTGACAAATGCTATACAATAGACATGGCACTTTCTCTGGTTTGAGCCTCTTTAATAGTTCTCTAAAGAAAGTGTGAGAGTTATTCTTGTTGTAACCTAGGAGCTAAACTAAGCTTTTGTTCCATCACGAACAAGCAATAACCTTTCAATTCCTTTCATACTTCTCTACTTCAAATATCCCATCCACCCATCCAAATACCACCTCAGAAGACACGCGTCCTAAGAGAAAGGAAAGAAAGGGCACGGAACAGAATGAGCATGGTAACTAAATCCTTTCTTCGAGTTCTGAATGTTTTAAAATTCTTACGTCACTACAGAGAGCCCTGTCCATTAGCTTGACACAAGGACATATGACAATAAACTATGTTGGAGCTATAGAGTTAAAAGGCCAGGAATCAATGACCTGGGTTCAAGCCCTAGCTTTGCTATTTACTAGCTCTTTAACCTTGGGTACCTCTATGCCTCCATTTGCTCAGCTGTGAAATGAAGGGAACAATACCTTTCCCTCTGCAGCCTACTTCACAAGTTGCTTGAGATGATCACATAAGTATTAGAATATTTTGATACAGGCATGTTTGAAAGCTCTAAGTGTATTACAAATGTAAAAGTATTATGTGGATTATGAAATTCTGACCATATTCTAGTCTCTGTTAAATTGGCTTCTGGAATCAGCAGAACACCTAATAAGTTCCGTGGGCAAAGTTCTTGTGAAAATCCTCAGGAGTCCTCACATGATAATTAACTTGGTAACCTAGCCCCAGTCTCTTTGGTTTCATTATGCCAGCAGCATGGTTAACAGGATTCTTGCCATCTCCTCCTCATCATCCCCAACCCTTCTTTCCAACCCATACACTCCATGGATGCGTTGCTTCTGCTATCTGCCCTGAAACCTCCAAATACCAACTGCAGCATATTGATAGTAAGGGTTGCTATAGAAGCTGCTCCTTATCATCCTTTGAGTCTCACCTGCCTTAATTCCTGGGGATGGAAAGTGATGATGGCCATTGTGTGCCCTTGGCTATTGGTGTGGGCTATGAGCTCACGCCAGTACCCACCTTCAGGAAACAGAAGGCAGGGCTCCAATGGGGACTGTCGAAGGAATACTTTGTAGTACTAGGAAGAAAACAGTACTATTACACAGGCAAAACTAACAAAGTTTGACAGCTCATTATTCATGCTGAGCGACTGTTATGGGCTGAAGTGTATCCCCCCCCCACACACAAATTCATATGTTGAACCCTCAGTACCTCAGAATGTGACCAGATTCGGAGATGAGGTCTTTAAAGATGTGTTTAAGTTAAAATGAGGCCATTAGGGTGGGTCCGAATGCTGTGGTTTCAGTCGGCCAGGCTGCCACCCCAGTGGGCCCACCACACCAGTGGGCCTGGAGGACAGTATCAACCCATAGAGGATTATTCTCGAGCCTTAAAATTTAGTGGAATTTGCCCTGCTAGGTTTCAGATTTGCTTGGGACCCATGACCCCTTTCTTCTTTCTGATTTGTTCCTTTTGGAATGGGAATGTCTATCCTATGCCTGTCCTACGACTGTATTTGGGAAGCAGATAATTTGTCCAGCTTCACTGGTTCACAGCTAATTCTGTCTTAGGATGAATTATACCTTGACTGATACCTCTCATCCACACTTCGTTTAGATGAGATTTAGGACTTAGAGTTGATGCTGGAATGTGTTAAGAATTTTGGGCTGTTGGAATGGGGG
The DNA here is from genome assembly GCF_949987535.1 of Balaenoptera acutorostrata. NCBI lineage: Eukaryota > Metazoa > Chordata > Mammalia > Artiodactyla > Balaenopteridae > Balaenoptera > Balaenoptera acutorostrata. The sequence continues at coordinate 88,920,316 of NC_080085.1, forward strand.
TGAATGTATTTTGCATGTGAGAAGAACATGAATTTTGGGGGTCCAGAGGAGAGTGTTATGGGCTGAACTGCATCCCCCTAGGATTCATACATTGAAGTCCTAACCCCTAGTACCTCAAAATGTGTTTGGAAATAGGGCCTTTAAATAGGTGATTAGTTAAAATGAGGCAGTTAAGGTGGGCTCTAATCCAATCTGACTGTTGTCCTTATACGAAGAGGAAATTTGGATACACAGAAACATCAGGGATGCACACGTGCACAGAGGAGAGCCCACATGAGGACACAGCAGAAAGGCAGCCATCTGCAAGCCTAGGAGAGAGGCCTCCGAAGAAACCAAACCTGTGACACCCTGATCTTGGACTTCAGCCTCCGGGACTGTGAGAAAATAAGTTTATGTTGTTTAAGCCACCCAGTCTGTGGGATTTTGTTATAGCAGTCCTAGCAAACTAATGCAGTGATATAAGAAACATGATCACTGCCCTGCAACCTTACTGAGGGATCCTATCCATGATAGCCCAAAAAGTATGCTCCATGAAGGCTCAGAGTTGTATTCTGAGTCTAGCACATAACCAGTGCTCAATAATTACTATTGAAAGAAGGTATGAAAGAACAGCAAAGGTATCTGTATGAAGAATCTCAGCTTATTGTGTACACAATGTGGAATACAATAATCATCCATTTCTGTGAACTCCTCCTGGCAGCAATTCCTAATATACTACTAAGCTGCTATAATTCCATTCTTACTTATAACTTCCTGATGTAAGCCCATTGTTTCTATATTTCTTCATATAACCAGGTGCCAACTAGCTTAGTTGGATTCTTCATCTTCCTCTGGTAAATACAGGTCAAAAGCAATTCCGATTCAGTGCTGAGATATCAAAAATCCTTACAGCCAAACTTCAAACACAAGCCAGTTGCTGCCACAACAGGACACACTATCTGATTTACTAGGTCCTCTTGTTTTCATAATGCATGGGCTCTGGATCCACTGTATTTTCACACAAACCCAAAATAACGCATGGAAGGGAGAGTTACACCAAAAAACAGTGCCACTTGAGAGGGTAAAAATCAATTAAGGGTGCACTTGACCACTTCTGCTATAATTTCATATAAATGCAACATAAGATGCTTAACTATAAAGAACATATTTTTCCAAATTTTTTTTTCCAAATTTTGAAGTTGGTGATTTAAAGAAAGACTGGTTCAACTGTTGTTTACTTGCTGATTGGAAAGGAATGTTTTCTGGAAGAAGATTCAAATGTCTTTGAGGTCCTAGAAGGATAGGAACTGAAAAACTGAGTCTGACCTGGAAGATAATGGGTAAGTAAATATGAAGTACAGCTTCTCCACTGTATGATCCAAGGCTTTGGTTTCTTCATTTGTAAAATAGAGCCTGAAACTCCTATTCTTACATGGGAATGCCTAAGCATCATATTGCAATATACAGTTGACCCTTGAACAACATGGGTTTGAACTGTGTGGGTCCACTTACATGCGGATTTTTTTCAATAAATACGTACTACATCACTACACAGTCTGCGGTTGGTTGAATCTGGGGTTGGTTGAACTCGAGACATGGAACCACAGATATAGGAAAACCAAGGATATGGAGGGCCAGCTACAGAGTTATAGGTGCATTTTCAACTGTGCAGAGGGTCAGCGCCCCAACCCCCGTGTTGTTCAAGGGTCAACTGTATAAATGTATCAAATCAACACACTGTACACCCTAAACTTACACAATGTTGCATGTCAATTATACCTCAATAAAATAAAATTTTTAAAAAGAGTAAAAGGGCCTTCTGGTTAAAATAACAGACTATTCCTCTTAAAAATCCTACTAAAATGAAATAAAGGAATAAAAAAGACATAAACGTATTTAAATTGATCCACCAATTCTCCCTTCTCTCTCTCTTGCATCATTTTCCTCCCTCACTACTGGATCATTCCCATCAATACACAAGCATGTTCTTCTAACTCTCCCACCTTTAAAAAGAAAAGTAACCTTCTCGAACCCACTTTCCCCTCCAGCCACTGTTCCATTTCTCCGCTCCTCTTTGTAGCAAAGCTCCTCAAAAGAACTGTCTATATTCACTGCCTCCCATTCCTCTCCTTCTATTCACCCACTCAAATCAGGTCCCCACCACTCCACCTAAACAGCTCCCATTATGGTCACCAACGACCTCCATGTCATGCAGTTCAAAGGTCAATTCACACTCCTCACCTTACTTGACCTACCAGCAGCACTGGCACAGCTGATGAGCCCCTCCTCCTCAGTTCACTGTCTTCACTAGGCTTTCAGGATCCCACACTCTCCCGGTTTCCTCTGACCTCACTAGCTGCCCCTTCTCAGTCACCTTTACTGGTTCCTCTTCTCCTCCCAGACCTCTTAAAATGGGAATGCCCCTGGGCTCAGTCCATGTTCCTGTTCTCTTTCTATCTACTCTCACTCCCTTGGTCATCTCTTCCAGTCTCATGATTTTAAATAACATCTACATGTTAACAACTCCAAGATTTCTAATTCTTGAACCTCATCCTAATAGATCCAACTACCTATTTAACATACCCACTCAGATGCCTAATAGGTATCTCAATGCAACATGTCCAAAATTGAGCTACTCACCTCCCCCTGCTCAAATCTGCTCTGCCACAGCTTTTTCCATTTCCATAGTTAGTAACTCCATTGTTCCACTTTCTCCTCCCAAAAACCTAGAGCCATTTTTCACTCCTCTCTTTCTCTTATACCTTCACTCAATCAATCAAGAAATCCTGCGGTTCTGTCTTCAAGATATATCCACCTCCACTGCTGCTCCCACTGGGCTATATCATCTCACATCTGGATTATCACATGAGCCTCCTAACTAGTCTCTCCCTGCTTCTACCTTTCCCTACAACAATCCATACACAATACAATAGCCAGAGTGATCCTGTTTAAAACCTAAATCATATCATGAGATGCCCCCCCCCAATCAAAACCTCCAATAGCTCAGAATAAAAGCCAAAGTCCCAACAATGACCTCTGAGGCACTACATGATCTGGTCCCCATTAACTATCCTACCTCTTCTCCTATTACTCTTCTGGGTCTACCTTCAGTTCCTCCAGAAAGCATGCCATACTCCTTCCTTAGGGCCTTTGCCATGGCTGTTCTCTTTGCCTAGAATGCTCTTCCCTCAGATCTCCACATGGCTGACACCCTCATTTCCTTTAAGTCTTAATTCTAAAGTTTCTCAACCTTGGCACTATTGTCAATTCTGTGTTGTGGGGGGCTGTCCTGTGCACTGCAGGATGTTTAACAGCATCCTTGGCCTCTACTCACTAGACAGATACCAGTAGCACCGTCCAACCATCCCCCAGTGGTAACAACCAAAAATGTCTCCAACATTGCTAAATGTCCCCTGTGGGGCAAAACTAATCCCAGTTGAGAACTACTGCTTTATTCAAATATCACCTTCTCAATGAAGCCTAACTTGATCCCATTTAAAATTACAACCCGCATTTCCCCCAAACTTATGACTTCTCATCCTCCTTATCCTGCTGCATTTTTCCCATGGCATTTGTCTTAGTCTGTTTGCACTGCTAAAACAAAAATACGATAAACTGGGTGACTTATAAACAACAAAAATTCCTCAGTTCCGGAGACTGGGAAATCCAAAATCAAGGTTCCGGCAGATTCAGTGTCTGGTGACAGCTTCCTCAATGACAGCTGCTGTCTTTTCACTGGAACCTCACACGGCAGAATGGACAAGCTAGGGGCTTCCCCGGTGGTGCAGTGGTTAAGAATCTGCCTGCCAGTGCAGGGGAGACGGGTTTGAGCCCCAGTCCGGGAAGATCCCACATGCCGTGGAGCAACTAAGCCCGTGCGCCACAACTACTGAGCCTGCGCTCAAGAGTCCATGAGCCACAACTACTGAGCCCACATGCCACAACTACTGAAGCCTGCATGCCTAGAGCCCGTGCTCTGCAACAAGAGAAGCCACCACAATGAGAAGCCCCCACACCGCAAGGAACAGTAGCCCCCGCTCACCACAACTACAGAAAGCCCACGCACAGCAACGACGAGCCAACACAGCCAAAAAAATTTAAAAAAACAAACAAACAAATAAATAAAAAGAATGGACAAGCTACTTCTCTGGGGCCTCTTTTATAAGGACACTAATCCTAATCATGAGGGCTCCACTCTCATGACCTAAGCACCGCCCAAAGGCCCCAACCTCTTAATACTATTACCTTGGGGGTTAGGATTTCAACATATGAAATTTGGAGGGACAGAAACATTCGGACCAGCACTGCACTTATCACCTTCTAACATATTATATAATTTACTTTATTATGTTTTTTTAAAAAATCTGTCTCCCCCCACTAAAATATAAGTTCCACAAGGGAAGGGATATTTTCTTCATTATTGTAACCTAAGCACCTAGAATAGTGCCTGGCACTTGTAGGTACTCAATTGTACTTGTTGAATGAATAAATGAAAGAAAGAACAGAGATAATGGGAGAGAAGACAACAAGAGTAAACCAGATAAAAGACTGGAATGGCAACTGACTTAGCAAGATGAAGGAAGCTACATCCGGATTGCCTACAAAGGGGGATCTGATGAGAGGTAAGGCTTATCTGCTCCACACAAGCCTGGAAAGGCTCAAACTTGAAGTGCAAGGAGGCAGAGATGGGATAAGGTACAGGGCTAAAAACAGGGTTTGGTTGAAAGTCTGGACATAAAACTGGTAAACAACCTCATCCTACAAAAAACCTCTATCCTTCTGTAGCAGGAGGTTGGGGATTTTTTTTTTTTCCTTAGGAGAAAATGAACACACAAATACCAGGTAATACCAGGCGGAGTGGTGGCAGAGGGGTGGAAACAGGAAGATTCAATGTAAATTCTCTCAAGAAACCGAATAGTCCCAGAGTAATGACCTCTCAAGAGAGAGACATGGGCCCCCACCCACAAGCACCAGCAGTGAAGCCAAGAATCAACAAACCACTCAAGCTGAATTGCCAATCAATTTAAAGCCTCATGCTTAAACATGAACAGTCAGGCAACTACCACCAGCTATTTGATTAAAGCCTTCATTGCAAAAGACAATACCCAAAACAAACAGGAAAAAAAAATCCCTGAAGGAAGCAGATAATTCAAAAAACAGGAAAAAAAAGGCAAAAGCAAGATTTAAAAATATATATATATGAGATATATATATATGTGTATATATATATATATATATATTACATTACTAAAAAAAAGAAGATGCTGTACAAAAGGAACAATCAGAGAACAAGCAAAAGCTTTTGAAAATTAAAAGGTGGTAGAAAAAAAGTCAATAAAAATGTTGGCATTTATTTCAAGAAAATTTCACAAAAAGAAGAACAAAAAGGGAAAAGAGATGGAAAATAGAAGAGGAATGAGTAGCAGATTACAGAATCAATTCATGAAGTCCAAAATCCAAATAATAGGAGGTATAGAGAGAACATAGAAAATGAGAGGAAGTAATTAAAGAAATAATACATCACACCAGTCAGAATGGCCATCATCAAAAAGTCTACAAATACTATATATAAAATAAATAACTAATGAGAATGTACTGTATAGCACAGGGAACTTTACTCAATGCTCTGTGGTGACCTAAACGGGAAGGAAATCTAAAAAAGAGTGGCTATATATATATGTGTAACTGAATCACTTTGCTGTATAGCAAAAACTAATACAACATTGTAAAGCAACTATACTCCAATTTTTAAAAAAGTCTACAAATAATAAATGGCAGAGAGGGTGTGGAGAAAAGGGAACCCTCCTACAGTGTCAGTGGGAATGTAAATTGGTGCAGCCACTATGGAGAACAGTATGGAGGTTCCTTAAAAGACTAAAAATAGAGTTGCCATATGATCCAGCAATCCCACTCCTGGGCAGATATCTGGAGAAAACTCTAATTTGAAAAGATACATGCACCCCAATATTCATAGGAGCACTATTTACAATAGCCAAGACATGGAAGCAACCTAAATGTCCATCGACAGAGGAATGGATAAAGAAGATGTGGTACATATATACAATGAAATATTACTCAGCCATAAAAAGAATGAAATAATGCCATTTGCAGTAACCCATAGATGGGCCTAGAGATTATCATACTAAGTGAAGTAAGTCAGACAGAGAAAGATAAATATCATATGGTATCACTTATATGTGGAATCTAAAAAAATGATACAAATGAACTTATTTACAAAACAGAGGGCTTCCCTGGTGGCGCAGTGGTTAAGAATCTGCCTGCCAATGCAAGGGACATGGGTTCGAGCCCTGGACTGGGAAGATCCCACATCCCGCGGAGCAACTAAGCCCGTGCACCACAACTACTGTGCCTGAGCTCTAGAGCCCGCAAACCACAATTACTGAGCCCATGTGCCACAACTACTGAAGCCTGCGTGCCTAGAGCCCATGCTCCACAACAAGAGAAGCCACGACAATGAGAAGCCCGCACACTGCAACAAAGAGTAGCCCCCACTCACCGCAACTAGAGAGAGCCCGCGCGCAGCAAAGAAGACCCAACGCAGTCAGCCATACATACATACATAAATAAAACAGAAACAGACTCACAGATATAGAAACAAACTTACGGTTACCAAAGGGGAAGGGGCAGGGGAGGGATAAATTAGGATTTTGGGATTAACATATACACACTACTATATATAAAATAGAGAAACAACAAGGATCTATTGTATGACACTGGGAAGTATATTCAACATCTTATAATAACCTATAATGGAAAAGAATCTGATAAAGAATATATATATATATATAACTGAATCAGTTTGTCGTACACCTGAAACTAACACAACATTGTAAATCAACTATACTTCAATAAAAGAAATAAAAATAGGGAATTCCCTGGTGGTCCAGTGGTAAGGATTTGGCGCTTTCACTGCAGGGGTCCGGGTTCAGTCCCTGGTTGGGGAACTAAGATCCCACAAGCCACGTGGCATGACCAAAAATATAAAAATAAAAAATAAAGGGCTTCCCTGGTGGTGCAGTGGTTGAGAATCTGCCTGCCGATGCAGGGGACACGGGTTCAAGCCCTGGTCTGGGAGGATCCCACATACCGCGGAGCGGCTGGGCCCGTGAGCCACAACTACTGAGCCTGTGCGTCTGGAGCCTGTGCTCCGCAACAAGAGAGGCCGCGATAGTGAGAGGCCCGCGCACCACGATGAAGAGTGGCCCCCGCTCGCCGCAACTAGAGAAAGCCCTCGCACAGAAACGAAGACCCAACACAGCCAAAAATAAATAAATTAATTAAAAAATAAATAAATAAATAAAATAATAATACAGGAAAATTTCCCATGTCTGAAAGTATTAGTTTCCAGCTTGACAAGGACTAGAAAGTGCCCATCACAACGAATGAAAGAAGGGCCACATGGTCATGAAGTTTCACGGACAGAGATTCCCTAAAAGCTTCTAGAGAAAAAAAGAGGGGAGAGATTATCTACAAAGGAATAGGACTTAAAGTAGCATCCAGACTTACACAATATTAGTGGCCAGATGACAATGAAACCATGTCTTCAAATTTATAAAGGCAAATGATTCAAACCTAGAATTTGAAATCTAGAAATACTCTCAGTCATATGTCAGGAAAGAACTAAGACATTTATAGACATGCAAAGACTCAAAAGTTTACTCCTAGGCACCCTTCCTCAGGAAGCTAATGGAGGTTGTATTCCAGCTAAATGAGGATGTAAACCAGAAAAAGGAAGACAGGGGATCTGAGAAACAGGGGGAAAGACAGAAGAACAGCAAAAGGAGTCCCAAGATAACAGCTAGGCAGAAGGTCTCAGGAGCCTAGGATGGAGACTCCAGAAAAAAGGTCTTCAGGGAAAATACTAAACTCAAGTTTTTGACCATATGGAGACTATTGATGAATGTTTGACAGAGCTCTTAGAGCACTCAGAAAAAAAATTAGCAATAGGTTCATAGAAAACTAAGCCAATGAGAAAATGAGGTAATTATTCAAGCCAATGAAAACTAAAAGTTGTAAAATCCATCATATTACATAGGATTAAGCAGTTATTTTTTTTAAAAATGAAGCATATAGCAGAAACTAACACACTATTGTAAAGCAATTATACTCCAATAAAGATGTTAAAAAAATGATCAAGGGATCAATCCAAGAAGAAGATATAACAATTGTAAATATTAAAAAAAAATGAAGCACATTATTATGTGGAAAAAAAGGTACAGAACTGTGTCCATATTAAGCTACCTTTTAGCTAAGAAAAGGGGAGATACAAATATGTTTCCATTTTTTAAAATAAATAAAAGTGAATAAAAATGTTACCCATAGAAGGAGGAAGAGAATGGGCAGAGGGGACAGAAGTGAAAGCTAGACCTCTTTAAATACACCTTTATGGGACTTCCCTGGAGGTCCAGTGGTTAAGACTCTGCACTTCCACTGCAGGGGGGGTAGGTTCAATCCCTGGTCAGGGAACTAAGATCCTGCAAGCGGCGCGGCCAAAAAACAAAACAAAAAGAAAATCCACCTTTATTTTGTAGATATGACTTTGAAACCATGTAAATATCTTACAAAATTATAAAACAAAAATTTAATCAAAAGGAAAAAGAAAAAAATCAATCCCTAAAATTTGAAAGCAAGAAGAACGAAGAAAAAAAAAGAAGCCATGTATCATGTCAAGTTGGTGGTGTAACTACAAAGAGATGAATTCCTTCAGAGCCATAATAATTGGACAGAAATCTTGAGCTCTTTTCAGTAATCATTTGTTAGTAATAATACTAGTATTGTTGTTCTGAAATTATATGTAAAGAGTAGGATAGAATAAATAAGTACAGCTGACCCTTGAACAACACGGGTTTGAACTGCACAGGTCCACTTATATGAAGATTTTTTTCACTAAACGTGTACTACAGTACTACACGACACATGGCTGATTGAATCCACAGATGTGGAACCACAGATACGAAGTGGATTTTCGACTGCACGGGGGTTGGCGCCCTTAACCATGGCCTTGTTCAAGGGTCAATTGTAGGTATGCTAATGTTGTCAGGACTAAAGTTTTAATTGTAAGAGACAAGAGATAAAAATATAAAATCAAAGGATTTAAGTAAAAACTCTACAATTTTTAATTTGATTTGGACATATTACTGTGAACTCATATTTTCTTTTAAAAATACTTCCTAGCTCTGTCCACTAAAAAGGCCTTGAAATATGACCAACTCAGTATAAATAAGCACGCACCTAGCACCCTGCCATTTCCCACTAAAAGAGACAAGGATTCCTTAAAGAAACGGCTGATTCCAGCTCCCAGGCATAAAATGGACTAGATGTGCTAGAAATCTTATCATTCCAGAACTATCACGGCCATCTAGGTCTCACAGCCAATTTAAAGAGGTTCCAACTGGCCAGAAATGGAGCAATTGGAGTACCAAAAAACCCCTAGTATCTGCAGTAGATTGAAACATATCAAGTATGTTAAAAATCTATGAGTTCCTAATGATACCAAAACAAACACATTTAACTGATCATCTTCTGCGGAAGGTGAAAGAACCAAGGATTTATCCTGCCTTTCCTGTAAGAGTACCTTAGAGTAACCAAAGGGTTGATAGGGAAAAGTTATTTCTAGAAGAATTCCAGCTAATAAATGATAGATTAAGAACACAACTGCATTGCAACCCTCCCCTAAAATAAGAGATCTAGGCACTGACCACTAATGACAGCTAAACCACTAAGCGAAAAGCTGACAGGGAACTTTTCAATGAGTGGATCAGACTGATGACACCAGAATCCACTGTTCAATGTTAACATCACCAAAAAAGAGAGCCCATTAGACATCTACATATAAAAACATTCTTGCCAAAAATCAAACCTGAATCTGATCAACACTCTAGATCTACCAGCTTAGAGGAAATACAGGGGATAGAGGAAGAACATTCAATGATATCAAGGGGATTCAATCAGCAAAATCCAGAATGGGAGACTCTCCAGAGGAAAACAAACCAGTTTCTTCAAAAAGTAAATTGCAGGGACAAAAAAATTAATAGGGAGGGGTACTTACAAATTAAGAGGCTAAAGAGACATGTTAATCAAATGCAATGTATATACCTTGTTTGAATCCTGATTTGAACAAGCCAACTATATCAATCAAGCTTTTTATGAGATAAAACAGTGCCAAATCTGAACATCTACTAGGTAGTTGATGATATGGGATAAATGTTTATTTGCAGGTGTGACAATGGTATGAAACTATGTTAAAAAAATTAAGTCCTTTCTGTTAAAACTCATGCTGTGGTATTTATATCTTATATGATATAATGTCTGGAATTTGCCTCAAATAAATCCAAAGGGGCTGGTGGAAAGTGGGTGAGAGTACAATGAAAGCAAGATGGGCCATGTGTTGATAGTTACTGAAGCTGGGTAATGGGTACATGGGGTTTGTTATACCATTCTATACTTTTATACATTTGTAATTTTCCACAACATAAAATGAAAGAAAAAAACCAGTACAATAAAGGAAACAAAATCTTAGTACATCTACTTGGCTCAGGAGTGAATATCTACAGTCATAACAATACAGATGCTAAATATCAGTGAGACCAGTTGCCTGGACTGGAGTGGTGATGATGGTGGTGGAAACAGAAAGAAGAGGGTAGAGTCAAAGTATTTTTAGAAAGGAAAACTGAACAAAATAAATAAGAAAACAAAAAAAAAGAAAGGAAAACTGAAAGGACTTGGAGATTAATTATATGGGGCTGAGGAAGAAGTGGTAGGATTAAGACAGAGGAGTCTAAGAGGACATATGTTTCTAGTACATGTTGCTACCATTTACTAACGTGAGAAAAAAAGGGCACATTTGGAAAGGGAAGAGGGTAAGTTTAGCTTAGGGCAATGGTTCTCAACCGGAGGCGACTGTGCCCCACAAGAGATATCTGGGGGCATTTTTGGTTGTCACAACTCATGGCCTCTAGGGGTAGAGGCCACGGATGCTGCTAAACATCCTCCAGTGCACCTAATAGCCCCACACAATAAATAATCATGCAACCCAAAATGTTCATAGTGCGAAGGTTGAGAAATCTGGATCTGGGCCAATGCTGATTTGAAGAGCTCCACAGGAAAACTAGGTGAGGATGTTCAGTAACCTTTGGAACCCCACCTCCTGAAGCTCAAGATGGAGCTGGTATGCAAATATAAGTTTAGGAGTTGTCACTTTACAGGTACTCATTCCAATCATCAGCTATAGTGGTGTGCAATCTCCCATGAATATATTCAAAAAGAAGGCCAAGGACAGAGTCCTGGAGGACACCAACACTTATCGTGGGAAAGAAAGGGAGAAAAAGATCCCATGAGAACGACTAAGAAGTGGCCAGCGAAATAGGAGGAAAACCATCAGAGAATGGTAGCACAGAAACCAAAGACAGTGTTCCCAAGGAGGAAAATAAGAATAATAAGCGGTGCCAAAGGCAAAGAAAAGTTGAGTAAGTTACGGGCAGAAAGTTTCCATTTAATTTGGCAAAACGGAGCTAACTGATGACTTTGGCAAGGTTAATTTCTAGGAATTGTTGGGGGCAGAAGCAAGAACCATCAGATTTTTTTTACTGAATATGTTAATGAACTGAAAGAAAAGAGCCAATAGAGGTGGAGAAAAATAGGTAAAGAAACGGGAGAAATAGGGAATGTAACAAAGGAATAAGGGACTTGGGGAGAGAGGAGATGAGTCCAAGATGGTGTTTCAAGGAAGAAGAATAGCCTTGGACAGGTAGAAGACTAACAGCATTTCACTGAGATAGGAGGGAAAGGAAGGGTAAGATTTCAGCAAAATTGGTAGATGGTAGGTGAAGCAGCTAAGGGAATTCTCATCTGTTGGTCTTAATTTTCCAGTGAAGAACCAGGCACAGCCATCTGTTAAGAGCAAGGGTAAAGGTGATGGGATAGGAAATTCGAGGAGAGGTAAGAGTTTAGAATAGTCACTGAAGACAATGGGAGAAGAAGCTGACAAGGGTCATGTAGGAAGATTTCTGGAGAATGATCCTATGATGGGAGCTGTGTTCTAGCCAGGAAATCTTTGAGGTCAAGATGTGTCCTATGAGAAAGCACCACCCAAGTGTCAGAAAGCTGAATCATTAGGAGGATGGGTGCTGTAAGTATAAACAGGGAAAAAGTATGTCAGTTGGAAGTCCTGTTTCTTTTGCCTTTTTCTTTTAAGTTCCAGGAGGGCAGGCACCATGTTTGTTTGAGTCACCACTGGATCCCCAGCACCTAGTCCAGTGCCTGACACATAGTAGGTACTCAATAAATAGTGGGTGCATGAAATAGAGGGATACTAAAATGTCTCAGAGGCCAATCTAATGATGTAGATGCCTTACGCCCACTCCCACATCTCTCATGATATGTCTCAACCTTGTTCTGCTGAAAACACTAGCCTTCCAAATCCAGACACCTGCCACTTGCTATCCTGCCCTCATCAGTATCTCTCTGTCCTAAATTTCCCTTGTATTAAATTCCTTGGATGCTTGACATTTGCAATAATGGATGCAGTTCTCTCTCCTCCTCTCCACCCTCTCTGAAATGAAACACTAGCAATGTTCTCTCCACCGTTAAGAAGTACACTTTCAGAACAGAACCCCCCTCCCCTGTAGCACTAGAAGAGCTCTATTATTAAAATGTCAGGCATGCTGCCGTTATAGACTGCAATGCCCAGGGTCATCTTCAACCAACCTTTGTTCCTTATTACCTGTGCCACTTGACTGTGTTTCTTGGGGATATTTTTCAGATGGTTAGACCGCACACAGACCATGTTCCTGTCTATGGAAAGAAAAAGAATTTGATTTACATGGTTTTCTTCCTAAAAGATTATTTAGAATAAAATGTCTAGCAACTCAAATCCCCTAATCCAAAGAGGCATATGCAAATATGAAGAAGCAAAGTACCTAATTCATGCTCAAGGCCATTTTTCAGAGAAAACCTGTTTCCTGGTCTGGCCATTAAAAAGCTTATTCTTAATGGAGCTAGTCCACAATATTTTCTCTCATGCCACAAATGTGCGATATGATAATGTCTGCTTTCTGTTCAGATTTTAAGAGGGAAGTAAAATGTAATGGGTTTTGTTTTTCTGTTAGTGAATAACAGAACACTGACGTCATATACTCATTTAATTCAACACACAGGGGAAAAAAAGAAAGCCAAGTGCCTACCCTAATGAACTGTAGTTTAAGGCATATGGATATTAAACAGTGTGACTAATATAAAATGATGGTGTTTCAAGTGGATTTATTGAAAATGGGCAAATGGTAAGTTCAGGAATGGAATCTGGGAATGGATACTGGAATTAAGTCTCAGAAATATGCCACTGTGATTTCTCTCACCAGCACTCACCTCCCCTACCAGTTCTTTTAAGGCAGATTTATCACAGAAAGCTCTGAATTTTCAGGGATATGGGGATGTGAAATAGAAAGGGCATGTCTCTAATAAGCAGGAGACTGCTCCCAGTACAGAAAGTAACATAAAATGATAACGACGATGATGACGATGTTGACAACAATGATGATAATGAGAGAGCAGCAGCACCAGCATCAATATTTATGAAGTGCTTACTAGGCCTCAGGCATATGGCTTTTAGAGGAAGAAAGCTGGGGGGCGGGGAGGTTGATTCCTAGCCCTATAATACAATGACTACTCACCAAAAAGTATCCCCAATTAACCTTATTTTTTTAATGCCTTTTTTTAAATTGAAGTATAGTTGATTTACAATGTTGTGTTACTTTCAGGTGTACAGCATAGTGATTCAGTTATACATATCCATATATACATATCTATATCTATATATTCTTTCTTAGATTATTTCCTTTATAGGTTATTACAAAATATTGAGTATAGTTCCCCGTGCTATACAGTAGGCCCTTGTTGGTCATCTATTTTATATATAGTAGTGTGTATACGTTAATCCCAAACTCCTAATTTATCCCTCCCCCACTTCCCCCTTTGGTAACCATAAGTTTGTTTTCTTTGTCTGTGGGTCTATTTCTGGTTTGCAAGTAAGTTCATTTGTATCATTTTTTTTGATTCCACATATAAACGATATGATATTTGTTTTTCTCTGTCTGGCTTACCTCACTTAATATGATAATCCCTAGGTCCACATTGCTGCAAATGGCATTATTTCATTTTTTGTAGCTGAGTAATATTCCATTGTGTATATATATACCACATCTCCAATTAACCTTGTGATCATGCTCTGCATCAAAGGCTTCCAATTCAACTTTCTCCTTTAAAGCCACCATATTTCCCACTCCTCGCCACTCCCACAGACACTGTTCTCTGCACCCTCCCCTTTCCTCTCAGTTTTTGGTTTGTTATTTCTACTAGTCACAGCCTTCGACTGACCTCTCCAAGTTCCCAGGTAGTATCCCACAGTCTTTGGATTGCCATCTGGACCTCGGTTCACAGAGAAGGTGGACTTATTTCAGTAGCCATTGATGACAGGCTGGAGAAGGCAGAAGGACAGGAGAGGGACAACAGGTCAAATAAAACCAAGGAGGACAACCAATACAAAGAATGAAAGAATGTTCTCTGGATGAGAAAAAATAAATGATGCTTGCTTGGAAGGTATGGCATAGGTGAAATTCCATGACTGAGAAGATCAAGACACTCCATAGACACTCCATAGGAGAAAGGAGTTCCAATCTTGCCATAAAGCAGGAGTCAGAAAACTTTTTCAATAAAGGGCCAGACAGTAAATCATTTTAGGCTTTGCAGGCCATACGGTCCCTGTCACAACTATTCAACTCTGCCACTGTAGTGCAAACGTAGCCATAGACAATCCATAAACAAGTGAGCTCAGCTGTGTTCCAATAAAACTTTATTTACAAAGTCGAGCAGCAGAGCAGATGTGGCCTCAGGGCCATAGTTTGCCAACCTCTGCCACAAATTAAATTCTGCCTTTCTGAGGCCTCATTAGAAGTTTTCCAAAGTCTGGAATCTTTCTAAGGAGGCAGTAGTGTACTGGTTGAGAAAGTGGGCTCTGCATCAGATCAACTTGAGTGTAAACCTTAGCTCTGGCACTTTCTAGATGTGTGTCCTTGGTCGAATCACTTAATCTCTCTGAGCCTCAAGTATTCATCTGTAAAATGACACTGCCTATCCCTCAGTGTGACTGTAAATAGTAAACAAGACAATGACACATGTTACTCGCTTAGCACAGGGCCTGGTCCCCAGCAAGTGCCTGGTTAAGTATTGGCTGATAGTATTAGCTATTAAGGAGACTTGGTAGATAAAGGATAGGGAAGTAGGGGCTTACAGAAGGTATAATAGGATGGAGGAAACAACAGAGCCCCTCAGATCTGGGTGCAGCTGTTGTCACATTGACTCCATTGAGCATCTGTAGGTAAGATTCTAGTCTCTGTAAAATTTTCTTCTGAGCTTCAAATTTCACCTGCAAAAGAATATAAGCAGTGAAACAAAAGACTTCTGCAGTATCACCTCAAAGTATAGAAAACAAACAGGATAAGAGAAGGTTGTCCCACGGATTCTTGGGTCACGGTCTCAGCAGAATAGGAACTCAGAATGATGGAACAGCAACAGACCTAATGAGGTACCTGGAAAAGGTCAAGTGAGCTCTTATGTAAGCTCACCATTTCATCTGACCTTTCAGACTGAACATTCCAGCTACATGTTAGTGCTGTCCAGTAGAACTTGCTGTGATAATGGAAATGTTCTCTATTGGTGTTATGTTCTGTGTAATAAGGCAGCCTACACTAGCTACAGGTGGCTACTGAGCACTTGAAATGTGACTTGTGACTGAGGAAACGAATTTTTAATTTTATTTCATTTTAATTAACAGTCGGTTCTGCTATCACGTGACACAAGCATTCCTATACCATACTATGCAAAATTACTCAAAAGAAATCACAGGGCTCATGGGACAATGGGGTTGGGCACACACATTCCAAAAATTTATCAGTAACACACACAAAAAAGGTAGGAAATTAATAAAAATAGCAAAGTTTTGCACATGTTAAATGGTTAAGCAATGTATAAACACTACAATAAGGATGGCTCATTACCCTGACAAAGACCTGCAACTTGCTTGTGGAAGTGGCTGTCCACTTATGAGTTATCGTGAGGTGGTGAAAGGAGGGTTATGGGGGTGGAACAGAAAGTTCTCACAGCAGATGTGAATGGGTGTGGCTCATACCACACTCAGTGATCTGAGGGAGCTGGGAGATGTGTGAGGTGTGTGTGGGTGTTCATTTTACAAATTCTTACCCAGCTCAGTTTGGCTGGGTACAGATCCCCTTTCATCTCATGTTTCTTGTGGACAAAATCACTCCTAAGCAAATATGAAATCTGCATTTTGTTCAAATTGTTCCCTAATACATCAATCTGTTGGAACAAATTTTCATTTTCAAAACAAGCAATAGAGCAGAATTGGCTGTATTTAAATTTAAATAGCCACATGTAGCTAGTGGCTACCGTGTTGGAAAGTGCAGCTATATATGAAGCAGCAAGAGCACTTGCTACTCACACACACAGAGCTATAAGAATAACCCAAAAAAAAAAGCAAGGAAGAAAGGAAACAGGCATTCGGATATAAGGCTCTAGAGTTTGGAAGACACAACTGGCCTAAAGTGAAAATTTCAGAGTCATTAGCATATTGAGTTTAAGGACACGTTGGGGCATCTGGGTAAACCTGTCCAGCCAAGCTTCCTACAAGTCTACCACCTGACAGAATGGAGGAGTGAAGACTTAAGCTGGGTACCTACCTTGAGCTGTTCTTCATAGCTCAGCCTCCAGAGTGGCGTCACAACATCAGCCAGCCTTGAATAAAATAAGCCAGGCACCTCATTCATTATCTAAATATGTACTGAGCACCTACTACGCATAAGTACTTCCTGCCACCATTTGCTCTGGCATTTTACTTATCATTCAGAAGACCTAACTCTCAGGCCCCTGAGGAGATGGAGTCTGGGAGAAGAGCCCATTCTGGTGCTGTCTACTTAACAAAGCCGAACAGATGGGCAAACCTAATATAAGAAAAATCCAGATTTATCAGGAGGTAATTAATCATATTACAAAATGGCTTCACTGTTGGGTTCCTTTAAATAGCTCACCTCCCTAACACTTTTAAAATATAATTTGATTTAGAAAATACAGTTGTTGCATAAAATGAGGTATATTTGTGTTTGCATGGTTGCTGTGGGACTATTCATTTCTAATTCATCTCATCTCTAAGTCCCTGGCTTTCAGTATACCTGTCCTGGACCTTTTGAGACACAAGGTCCCAGTTTAATATTCTCTTTCTGCCAAAAACACACATAAAGGCAAGGAGAACATTTTCTGCAATCACAAAGCATTTCCACCAACATTCCTTAGATGTCTTAAGTTTGCCCTGGGTATCCTACCTGAGGGGCCCCCCTGAATCCCTGCATATGCCACACTGTACGTCAGGCATACAGAATTTCAGTAGGCCCAGAGATTCAGATTTGTTAAGGGGAAGGGATATCACCCAGGGCCTTACCTTTCCTGCCAGGAATCATCTAGTGGTCCAAGATGTCTTGGTTTCTTCTGACTTTTCTGTCTTCTTTGACACTTCTTGGCTATCATGTGGGTGAAGTTTCCCTTACATGCTGAGCCCAAAAAGAGTTGTGACCAACCTGGAGGTTTTCTGGCACGCCAGGGGAGCAAATAATAATAGCATCTACCTTATAGAGTGGTTGCAAGAGTTAAATAAAGGATAATAAAAAGCACTTAGCATGGTGCTGGGAAAACTGGACAGCTACATGTAAAAGAATGAAATTAGAACACTCCCTAACACCATACACAAAAATAAACTCAAAATGGATTAAAGACTTAAATGTAAGGCCAGACACTAAAACTCTTAGAGGAAAACATAGGCAGAACACTCTATGACATAAATCACAGCAAGATCCCTTTTGACCCACCTCCTAGAGAAATGGAAATAAAAAACAAAAAATAAAAATAAACAAATGCTACCTAATGAAACTTCAAAGCTTTTGCACAGCAAAGGAAACCATAAACAAGATGAAAAGACAACCCTCAGAATGGGAGAAAATATTTGCAAACGAAGCAACTGACAGAGGATTAATCTCCAAAATATACAATCAGCTCATGCAGCTCAATATCAAAAAAACAAACAACCCAATCCAAAAATGGGCAGAAGACCTAAACAGACATTTCTCCAAAGAAGATATACAGATTGCCAACAAACACATGAAAAAATGCTCAACAGCACTAATCCTTAGAGAAACGCAAATCAAAACTACAATGAGGTATCACCTCACACCAGTCAGAATGGCCATCATCAAAAATATCTAGAAATAATAAATGCTGGAGAGGGTGTGGAGAAAAGGGAACCCTCCTGCACTGTTGGTGGGAATGTAAATTGATACAGCCACTCTGGAGAACAGTATGGAGGTTCCTTAAAAAACTAAAAATAGAACTACCATATGACCCAACAATCCCACTACTGGGCATATATCCTGAGAAAACCATAATTCAAAAAGAGCCATGTACCAAAATGTTCATTGCAGCTCTATTTACAATAGCCAGGACATGGAAGCCACCTAAGTGTCCATCAACAGATGAATGGATAAAGAAGATGTGGCACATATATACAATGGAATATTAATCAGCCATAAAAGGGAATGAAACTGAGTTATTTGTACTGAGGTGGATGGAGTTAGAGTCTGTCATACAGAGTGAAGTAAATCAGAAAGAGAAAAACAAATACTGTATGCTAACACATATATATGGAATCTAAAGAAAAAGAAAAAGAAAAAAAATGGTCAGAAAAACCTAGGGGCAAGATGGGAATAAAGATGCAGACCTACTAGAGAATTGACTTGAGGATACGGGGAGGGGGAAGGGTAAGCTGCAATAAAGTGAGAGAGTGGCATGGACATATATACACTACCAAAGGTAAAATAGATAGCTAGTGGGAAGCAGCCGCATAGCACAGGGAGGGAGATCAGCTCGGTGCTTTGTGACCCCCTAGAGGGGTGGGATAGGGAGGGTGGGAGGGAGACGAAAGAGGGAGGAGAAATGGGGATATATGTATATGTATAGCTGATTCACTTTGTTATAAAGCAGAAACTAACACAACATTGTGAAGCAATTATACTCCAATAAAGATGTTAAAAAAAAAAGCACTTAGCAGAAGATTAAATAGACATGATGTTTGTAAAGCTCTGAGCAGTGTCCAATGCCTGGGAAAAACTCAGTACGTGTTAATTACAACTGTCATGATGTTTAAAGACAGTATGGGACTGAGTGGGGGTGGCAATATTAAAGGAAGGGAGCAGGGGGAAGGAATAGTGGGAGTAACTATGAGTCAAAAGCTGGAAGAGTTAGAACAGGTGAAGGGCCTCACTTTGGAAAGAGGAAGGAACCCTTCTTCCTCCAACACAGGACTCTCTGTTGTCGCCTATTTACCTAATGGTGCCTGATCATTGATGTTTAACTATTTTGAGTACCAAGGACACATGAATGGAGTTGGCCAGACACCTCACCAATCTGCCATGAAATTACCTTTTTGCCCTTGCCCTCTACCTTGGATTTCATCCCAATGTTAAGTCATACCTTAATTCAGAATGAAATACATTTCAAGTCCAATGTATGGAATAGGTTTATTAACAAAGATTCTTCCATGGGGGATACCCTGGTGGCGCAGTGGTTGAGAATCTGCCTGCCAGTGCAGGGGACACTGGTTCGAGCCCTGGTCTGGGAAGATCCCACATGCCGCGGAGCAACTGAGCCCGTGAGCCACAACTACTGAGCCTGCGCGTCTGGAGCCTGTGCTCCACAAGAGAGGCCACGACAGTGAGAGGCCCGCGCATCGCAATGAAGAGTAGCCCCCACTCGCCGCAACTAGAGAAAGCCCTAGCCCAGAAACGAAGACCCAACACAGCCAAAAATAAAAATAAATAAATTTATTTAAAAAAAAAAAGATTCTTCCATGGACTCAATGCAACCAAAAATAAATAAATAAATTTATTTGAAAAATTAAAAAAATTTAAAAATTAAAAAGATTCTTCCATGGCTCCCTCTATTACTGTGAAATTAGTTTGCGTGATCACTACCTAATTTAGAGGACACTGACATGGGTGCTGTAATATTTAGCCCATACAGTATTTTGTATGTTTACAAAGTACTAAAGAAAGTAACTGTCATAGCTTGGAAGCATTTTGAGGATTTCAAATTTCTAACAGAATAAATTTAAGCTGGCCCAGAGTTCAGGTGTTAACAATAACACAGTCCACCCAGCTCCCAGGAAGGGACAAGTCATTAAGAACGTGGGCTCTGGGGCCACGTTCTAATCCCAGCTCTTCTTCTCACTAGCTCTGTGACTCTGGGCAAGTTACCTAAGTGTTATGAATCTCAGTGTCACCATCTATAAAAATAGGACTGGTAACACCTACCTTTCAGGGTTGTGGTAAGAATTAAATGAGCTCATATACAGGAAGCACTCAGGTCTGTGCCTAACACAGCAGCTGTTCAACATGTGTCACTGCCCTGCCTCAGGCTCTGATTTGAAGTGTGTCACTTGACTTCTTTGTGCCTCAATGTGTCCAACCTGTAAACCTGGTGAGATATAATAATGCATGCGAGTGCTGTGAGGGTAAGAACAATTATGTGGAAACTTAAAACAAACAACACACACACACAAACTCTCCTAACCTCAGTGCCTGCTGGAGTGTGGTGAACTTAAGGCCCACTCAGGACCACCTGTTAATACTACCAAATGTGTGACCTGTGGTAGACCTTTTTCCAAGGTGAGACAAATGTATATATTTGATATAAGGAAAAGCAAAACCAGAGAAAGGAAGTGAGCAAAGGGGCAGGAGACAAAGAACAAAGAATGGTATGGAGAGGGGCACTGAGGAGGCCCACACTACAGGGGGAGAGAGTGGTACTCTTCCAGGAAAGGGGCCCTGTCCCTCCAGCTGGCAGGGAAGGAAGAAGGAAACTGCAGGCCCACTGGGGGTTGGCAGAGGGACAGGGGAGCTGAGGAGTTTGAGGACAGCTATCTCTATCCCATGACATTTAGACTTTTTGTGAGTGTGGGCCCTCTCCCTGGTGACTGCCACCATGACTGTGCTCCACTTGCCCTGTACCCCTTGTCCTTCTACGTTTCTCCAAATGGGCAGATATAGTCTACAATAGGACTCTACTATTTCAGGGTGCCAACCAGACATCTCTCCTGGTAAAGAGCCTCTCATCATACTTAGTAATTTCTCAAGTGAAATATAGTTTTCAAGGCAGTACAGTAATACCAGTCAAAGTGAGTTAAAGTTTTGTTTTTATAGTGTTTCCTGTTTTAAATAAATGCTTGGGTTTAAAAAAAAAAAAGAATGTGACAACTGCTCTATTTCTGCCTCAGGAATTGATCAGAAAGACACCCAAGGTCCAGAGCTGCCAGAGAGGAAGCTATACTAACTCTCTAGGGCTGAATAGCTAACCAGCCTGAAATGCTCAGAGAGGTTCAAAGCAGAGACTATGTAGTAGGTTTAATCCTCACAGAGCCAAGGATCTCCTTGGAGCAAATGTTCACCCACGGAAAAGGATCCTGCTTACACTCTCCGTTTACCCTTCTTGCAGCTAGCCTGGCCCCAGATATGGTTCCTGGCTAAACCAGACGGACAGATGGGTACTGCTGCGTCCTGACTGCAGCCCACGTGCAGTCAGGTCCTTCCTTCCGCCACCAGACCCCCTTCACCAGCCCTTCCATCCCTCTCTTCTTTGGGCAAGTTCAGCCCACCGTGTCTGTAAGAAGGGTAACGAGAAAGAGACACTAGGAAAGGCTACCACTGAACTTGGGCGGACTGCAGGGCCAGAAGAGCCGGCAAGGGGAAGCAGGGGGAGGTCAGAACACAGGCGGACGCAGAGCTGGACGCGACCACGTCCCCTCCCCCACCTCGCCTGCCTTCCCAACTCCCCGCCCAGGGGGCAGCTTGGCGCAGTAAGCAGTCTTCTCTACTGCAAGGGATAAATCAGGTTTTCGGACACTTCACGTACCCCTCTTACCTTCGTAACCTATAAATCTTCTTACAAACCGGAGGCAGTTAACGAAAAAATCAGCTAAGGGCCCTAATCGCAGCCTCTGGGGAGAGTCACTTCCTGGTGCGTCCAGCGCCTCTACTCCCGGGACAGACGCGGCGGGACGCTGGGCTCCCCCCGGGCGCTGGCTGGCCCGACACCGGGCAGCTGGTCTCGGGAGCCCTTCCCCCGACTTTGTCCGGGCGCTTCTCTAGAAATCTTCAGCCAAAGCACTCGTTGCGCTAAAGCCCGGCGCCTTCCCCACCCCCGCGACCCCTCCGCGCGACCCCGCCCCCTGCCTGCTCTCCTCACCCTCCCATTGGTGGATCTGGATAAATCTCCTAAATCACTTAGAAATTCTCAATACTGTATCGTAAACAGCGCTACCTCTATAGGGGTAGCCTACAACCAAAAGAATAGTTTTCTGGGTGGTCACCCTAGAGGGGTGGGATAGGGAGGGTGGGAGGGAGGGAGATGCAAGAGGGAAGAGATATGGGAACATATGTATATGTATAACTGATTTACTTCGTTATAAAGCAGAAACTAACACACCATTGTAAAGCAATTATACTCCAATAAAGATGTTACAAAAAAAAAAAAAGAATAGTTTTCTAATGGTAGAATTGCAGGCATCAGATCCATAATGGATTGGAAGATTGGGAGATGAAGAGCGGGGTGGCTTCCTCAAATCGCAGTGTTGAAAGATGCACACGTATGTGCTGTAAAAAACTTACTTTAACAGAATAAAATTTACAGCAAAGTGAATCTACATTTTATGACGCTCGATTTGTATGCTTAATAGTAATTGGGCTTAAATGGAAAGCACTTTACAGTCAACATTTCAGTTATTTATTCAAAGCATAATATGCCTATTATGTGCAAGGCAATGCATTAACCCTAGTGAGTACAGCAGTAAGTTAAACAAGGACCAGTAACTCACATAACAGCAAACATTGTCAGCCTGACCAAGGTTCAAAGCACAGATCTGCCACTTATAAGCTGTGTGAATTTGGGCCAGTTACTTAATTGCTCAGTGCCTCATTTTTCTCATCTGAAAAAATGTCCATAACAATTGTACCTACCTCACTGGGTTTTGATAAAGATTAAAGAAGTTAATGCATGCAAAGTGCTTAGAACAGAGTAAGCACACACTCAATAAATGTTAGCTATTATCATTCAAAAATAATTGTATATACTGTGTGTGTATATACACACACATGTGCATATATACCTTTTTTTAAAAAGAGATCTTTATACGATGTGTAAAATAAATAAGCTACAAGGATATATTGTACAACACAGGGAATACACCCAATATTTTATAATAACTTTAAATGGAGTATAATCTATAAGCGTTTTGAATCACTATGTTGTACACCTGAAACTAATAGAGTATTATACATCAACTATACCCTAATGAAAAAAAATTTTTTTAATCCACTAAAAAAAGAAAAGAAGAGAGATCTTTGCTTCCCATTCTAAAGACTTGAGCAGGTAAGTGCTTGACTCAAATTGTGGCCTTCCTAACTGCTCTAATGGCTCTTGAGCAAAATTGGAGTGCAAACCACTGTTTCAGGTTTCTAGGCCTGCACTGGGCTAGCAAGTGAAACCAGGCCAGAGAGTGTGCTTTTGGGTCTCTTCTCCCTTTCTCTCCTCTTAATCCCCTCTTATTCAGAAAGCCAGCTCTACTCCTTTCCTCACCTCCTCTTCCCCTTTCCTCTCCATCCCATGCCCTTCTGCTCCTTTATCATTTCTCATCTTGGCATCTTTTGTTGTGCCTAGCCCAGAGCCAGGTGCCCAACAGGAGCTCGATAAATATTTGATGAATTGAATTGAATCCCACCTTGTCTACTGAAAGGAAAAGGGCATATCTTCTCTCACCCCCACCCTCACCTGCTCTGAGCATCCAAGTGAACTCATTTAAAGCAGGTCTGTCATTTGAGAAGGCAGACCCTGAGGGGTGACGAGAGAAAAGAGATTAAGGAAGCTATAATGTAATTATTTAGGCTTAACACTTCTATATATGTTTAATCTGATAAACCATGTTCTTCTCTACAAGTGAAATCATTACATTTGTAAGAGGGGAAAAATATCCCATATTATAGAAAAGGTTAGACTCTTCAACAGGAAAGTCAATAGGTGAACATGTCATAGGTGATAAGAAATATTGTTGAATTAAATAAGAGCCGAAACCAAGATAACCTTTGCTTAACTTTGTTACCAGCAAACCAAATCACCACAAAGTGAAATCTCTAGAAATTTGTCAAATATTCTCATTTTGGACCAAAGAAAGGATTTCTGAGAGGCTACAGCATTAGCTCTCAGAAATAACATGTATTAAAATCACTTGGAAAAATAAACAAATAAAATCACTTGGCAGTTAGGGCTGATTTGGTTCCATTAGCCATGTTCTTCAGGTGTGCTTTAGGCCTGTGTTAGAGGCCATGAGGGATAGACATAGCCCATGCCCTCGAGAGTATGTGACCTGATGGAAAGACAAGGCTCACAAAGTCAGAATACATAACCATGGGCTTTGGTAATTCTAGAAAAGCAGAGGATCTTCTTGGTAGTCAAGGAAGGAAGAGAATGAGAATTGAATTAATGCATAGAATTTTAATCACCTGAGAGGAGGTGGGGGCTGCAGCATGAAAAGAGGAATGAGCAAAATATATGTCCGAGGCCCAGGAGGAGGTAGGTCCGGCTGGAAGGGACTGTGGTGCCGAAGTGAGTGGAGATCAATAGGTCCAGGAAGATAAAGGGCCTGGAGCCATTCCTACTGTATTTTTATACTTTTTGGCAGCATTAAACATTTTTATTAAATAGAAAAAAAAAAAAAGAAGGGCCTGGAGTTGTAGTGCTGGGATGAGGGGTTTGATCTAGTTCCCTTAACAACAGGCAGCTAGTGAAGAGTTTTTCATGAAATGTTTCTGGAAATGAACTTTAGCAGCTGTGTGTAGGATGGATTTTAGGGTGTAGTGACTTGGAAGCTGAGGGAGACTGCTATAGTCATCCAGATGGGAGGTGCTGAGTCTCTGTACCAAGGCAGGCTACACTGCACTTTGCAAGAGTTTCTCAAAATGTGCACAGGGGCCCATGTGCAACGTAATCATCTGGGGTGATTGTAACACATGCAGGTTCCTGAGCCCCACCCCACACTTACAGAATCAAAATCCGAGGGGGGTAGGGCCCAAGAATAGCTGGGTTTTTAACAAGCACCCCAGTGATGCCTGTGAAAATTTGAGCCCTACTACCAGGCATCAACTCAAATTCCAGATGAATTAGTTGAAGGTCAAAAAAAAATCAAATCATAAAAGCCCTAAAATAAAATATAGATGATTATACATCTGAAATTTGGAGGCAGGAGAACTTTAGCAGTGGGAAAATACCACCACATACGTAGATTTTACTACATAAATCTGAAAAACTTCTATATGATAAGAATATAATTAAATTCAATCATAAACAAACAGAAAAATATGTACGACTATGGCAAAAGGTCATTTTCTTTATTGTATAAAGAGCTATATAAACTGATAAGAAAAACCCGATGACCACAATAGAGACCTTGGCAAAGGCATGGAGAGGTAATTCGCAGGAAAAGAAATATAACTGGTCAGAAAATGCTTTGTTCTACCTCACTAATAATGACAGAACATGCAAACTATATATCAAGTAGATAATACTATTTTATCTATAAAATTGATGAAGATTTAAAAAAGAACTGATATTCCTCAAAGTAGACCATGGACAGTGAGGCAGATGCTCTCATGCATTGCTGGTGGGATTGTAAATTGATACAAACTTCCTGGAAAGCAATTAGAATCCAGAGCCTTTAAAAATTTTATACTATTTGCCCCAGAAATTCCACCTCTAGGCATCTATTCTAAAGAAATAGAGATGTGAACAAAGATATATGCCCAGAGGCTCTCAAAGTTAAAAATAAGAAACCATCTTCAAGGTCCAACATTAGAAAAATAGGGAATGGTTACATAAAATATGGTCTGTCCATAGACTATTAGAGAGACACTAAAAATTATGCTCATAGTATGGTGTTAGAAGTCAGGATGGCATTACCTTTCTGATGCAGGGAGTGGCTGGCAGGGGGTATGAGGAGGCTTCTGAGGTGCTGGTAGTATTCTATTTCTTCATCTGGGTGCTGGTTATAAAGATGTATTCACTTTGTGAAAATTCATTGTTATACTCTTCATATGTGTGCTTTTCTGTATGTGTTATACTTCAATAAAAAATTTAGCTTAGGGCTTCCCTGGTGGCGCAGTGGTTAAGAATCCGCCTGCCAATGCAGGGGACACGAGTTCAAGCCCTGCTCCAGAAGATCCCACATGCAGCAGAGCAACTAAGCCCGTGCTCCGCAACTACTGAGCCTGCACTCTAGAGCCCGCGAGCCACAACTACTGAGCCCGAGTGCCAAAACTACTGAAGCCCACGCACCTAGAGCCCGTGCTCTGCAACAAGAGAAGCCACCCAATGAGAAGCCCACGCACCGCAACTAAGAGTAGCCCCCGCTCGCTGCAACTAAAGAAAAGCCTGCGCGCAGCAACAGAGACACAACGCAGCCAAAAATTTAAAAAATAATTAATTAAAAAAAATTTGTTAAAATTGTCTTTGAAAAGTTTATAGTGACATAGAAATATGTGTAGAAGGCAACCTTAAGTGAAAAGGGCAGGATAAAGAATTGTGCATTCAGTATGATTTTAAATTTGTAAAGAAAAAAATGCATTGGAAGGCAATATGCCAGCTGTTTACAGTGGTTGTTTCTAGAGAGTGGGCTTGGGGTGATCATTTGCAAAATTTTTTTTCCATTTCTGTACTTTCTAATTTTTTATACAATAGACAGTCATTACATTGAAAATTAGGGGGGAGAGAAAAACACCTAAAATATCAGAGAAAAAAAGTGACTTGATGAATCTTGGTGAAGCTCCCATAGTCCAGTATGTGGAACTGAGAACTAGATTTCATCAGTTCCTGTGGAAGTGATTTAGACTCTGAGGGACTAACTTACACTAAGCAGATTAATAGGAGACTGGCTTACAAGCCAAATGCCAGTGAGGAATACAGTATCTAGTGACTGACATATTCTTATCTCCTGTAAAAGGTTATACCTACCAACTATTAATGTACCTGAGAAACCAAACTAACGATCATTTGTAATTTGAATATATGGAGCTGAATGGTTTTGAGGGAGCTCTTTGGCTGGGTTATTTGTAACACATTTTACCAGATCAGTGTTCCTGTTACTTGAACAATGCTGGATAAACACTGACGCTCCAATGTTCTTTTTCCACCATCTCTAACTAGTTGCCAGAATCTTCTGTCATTACAATATTAACTGCCTCCTAGCCTCATTACATGTCACAGTTGCCAAGGTAACAGCTCATCTTACATGAATTACATTCCAGGTTGGTAGCTCCCAGGTGAGATATTGGGAAGCATCTTAATCTCATCTGCAGTATATCTACAAATTATATTTACAAGAAGCCACTTCGGGGAAGAGTCACAGATGGCTAGGTTCATCCACTGTGAGCTTTTATTTTTTTTTTAATTTTCAATTGAAGAGTCTATCATTTTCTGATTTATGTGTCTAATTTTTTCTAAACTCTACCTCTTAGGTTTGGAGATACGCATTACTTTTGGGGCCCTTCAGTTCCCTGATTAAACGTTAAGGGTTTTTGACAATAGCACTTAGGAGAATGGCACTGGCACTTACTTAGGGAAATCAGGGAATCTTTTGGGAGAGGGAGATGATAGTGCAACATTGAGTGAAGGTCCAGTGGCCATGTAGAGAAAGAGTTAACATAATAGGAAAGCTCTTATGTTGGAGGTGGGAGGAATTACCCTGGAAACTGTCACCAAACTACCTAGCTACCTTTATGTTCTGGTTTCTAGGGTAACGCAGATATTTACTACCTCACATTTACATGGTTGGTGCTAATGTTCATTTTCTGACTTAATAAGGTCTCAACCCTTTGCTTTTCATAGTGTTGAAATTTGCAATTCAATGTCAGTAGCATCCCAGCACTGACAGTCATCCCTTAGATCTAGATGTAGAGAAATAACATGGGGACACCTATCCCATGTCCTGCTCTACACTGTAATGCCATCAGTACATGAACCTTGGCTTCATGCTTGGGACTCAGCACCGGGGGCACAAATTCTACAAATTACTTAGAGGCTAAAATTTCAGTCCTTTCCAAATCACCATACTCAGCAAATACTCAATAATAAAGAGACTCATCTCTACTTTCTTTCCTGATGCTATGCACCTGGATTTCTTTTAAGAGCCATTATTAGGCTGAATGGAATGGTAGAACTAGACTGCTTTTAGGCATGCCCCCACTTTTATGTTCCATGATTCTGTGAAGAAACTGGTAGATGAAATACTTTCTGCCCCATTCCCATTGAGTTGTTTAAGATACACTATTTGGTTTCTGATCTTATAATTAGGATCTTTTCCAGAGGAACCCAATCACATTGGAAATGAAAGTTGATTATCCAGAACAGCCAATATAATAATAATAATGAGTATCCAGGGCTTCCCTGGTGGTGCAGTGGTTAAGAATCCGCCTGCCAATGCAGGGAACACGGGTTCGAGCCCTGGTCCGGGGAGATCCCACATGCCGCAGAGCAACTAAGCCCGCGCGCCACAACTACTGAGCCTGCGCTCTAGAGCCTGTGAGCCACAACTACTGAGCCCACGTGTCACAACTACTGAAGTCCATGCGCCTAGAGCCCATGCTCCGCAATAAGAGAAGGCACCGCAATGAGAAGCCTGCGCACCGCAACGAGGAGTAGCCCCCACTCGCCACAACTAGAGAAAGCCCGCTCGCAGCAACGAAGACCCAATGCAACCAAAAATTAATTAATTAATTAATTTAAAAAGATAATGAGTATCCAACATTTATTGAATCCTTACTTTGTGCCTCCCACTGTGCTCCGTGTTCTATGTGCATTATTCCATGTAAGTACCTATTTTACAGATAAGAAATTTGGCGGCTGTATTTTATAGATGCGATGACTGAGACTTAGAGAAGGATCAATAACTTGACCTAGGTCACACAGTAAGTGATGGAACCAGAACTTGAATTCAACTATCTGGTGCCACATCTCCACTCTTAATCTTTTAACTTTCGGCCAGCGGTTCTCAAATTTTGATGCCAGCATGCATCAAAATTCCCTGGAGGGCTCCTTAAAACACAGATTGCTGGGTCCCATCTCCAGAGACTCTGATTCAGTAGGTCTGGGGCAGGGCCTGATAATTTGCATTTCTAACAAGTGCCCAAGTGATGCTGATGCTGCTGGAGCATAGGACCTGCACTCTGTACTTTACTGCCTCCGTTCAAGAGCAGAAGAGCCTACAGCTGAAATGAAGCACAGGGGGCTTGTGCTCTCCTCATGGCTCAGTGCTCAGGGATCCTGGGGATGTTCTGATCTGCAGGTTTCAGTCACTACTTCTGCCTCTCCAGGAAGACCAGACAACTGACTAGAGACTCCACCCTGGGGGAGTACACAGTGCATAGGCTGCCTTCATAGAATACAATATTTCTGGAAAGAGCTGGACATATCCTGAGTTAGGCTCAGTTTCTAACTTAGTCCTGACAGCTATAAAAACCTGCTGCATGTACCATGTGATCTTGGTTCTCCTTTGGAAGTAACCTGAAGAGTTAAAATTGAAGCTCAGTATTTGCTGAGTATAGCTACCTGTCAGTTGGGATTTTGATATAACTCACACATTCAGTCTGAGGCTGCGGAGGGGCTCGATTAGCACCACTTGTGAAGCTGAGGAAAGAGCCATTACCTTGCAAACTCTCCTCAGAGCTGGTTGTTCACACCTACCTTATGAAGAACACATGTTGCCTACAGTAGACAGAGAGAGGCACATGTTGAACATAACACTTACCCCACCATAACGTTATTTCTCTTTTCACTTTTTCCACCATGTGCCTTGTAGTTTCCTGAGATACAGCTGAGGCCGCTGAGTTTCAAGGCAGCAGAGTGAGGTGTTCATTAGTGTAGCTGCACACTAGAATCGCTTGGACAGCTTTGTAAAAATACCAGTGCTGGGGACCCCACCCCAGACCAATTAAATCAGAGTCTCTGCAGATGGGCCCCACTAATTTGCATTAAAAACACATTTCCAGGTGATTCTAATGCTAGCCAAGTTTAAGGACCAATAATGATCCAAAAATATAGGCTCTGCTATGGGGCAGACTCCATTTCTAGCTCTGCCACTTAGGAAAAGGTGGCCTAACCTCTCTGAGCCTCGATTTCTTCTGTCTGTAAAAACTTGCATAATAATTGAACCCATTGGACTTGTTTCATAGGGCTGTCTGGAGGACTAAATGGGCTGGTGTATGTAATGCACTATAATGATACAGTGCCTAGCACAGAGCAATCTCTCTCTAGATGGTAGCCAGTAATAAAATTAAGACATCCCACTTCAGTCTACAGAGCAAGTCCTCAGATTGTGACCCTATGGGAGATGTGGGTGTTGTACCCACTCCTGGGTGGATCTCACAGTCTTTCAATCAGGACTGCTATTACAAGGCAAATGACTGCAGAACATCTACTGTACATCACAGCAAACCTCTCCCATAACAAACTGAGGAAATGATGCTTATTTGAATAAGACACAAGTAAATGCAAACCAGAAACAAAGTAACATTAATAGTCTAAAAGAGCAGCCCACAAAATACCTCAAGGGAATAATAGACCACTTGGGGTTCTCAGACCATACTTCGAGAACCACCAAAAGAATGCGGGACGATCTGTGCTATAACTGGTCGCCTCATTAGCAGTTACCCCAGAATTTCCAGAGCATTCAGGGGTCACAGTACAAAAAAAACCCAGTTCTGTTGCCTAGTATCTCACTAATTTACACATTTATGTTAACTCTTCACTCTCTGCAGGCATGTGAGTTTGTGAACCCTTGGGCAGTCACCATCCAGAGACCTCTACAGTTGAAGCAAAAACCTACAGATATTTAAGTGGTAGGATGTAAGGAATGAGATGGATCAAGAACAGAATTTCTCAGGCCCTAAGAGACAACAAAGAGGGCCACCTCTTTGTAGGAACCAGGTATAGGGTCTCAGCTCAGTTTCAAGTTCAAGTTGAAAAATCCAGTATTCTATTTCGCCTCCAGAGCCGGATAAAGAATATCCATCTCAACCAATAGCCAACATCATGATAAATGATAAAATAGAAGTTAGTATAATGTAGTTGTTAACAAAATGAACTTTTGGTTTCAGACCTACCTGGGTTTTATTTTATTCTTTTAAAGATTTTTTTTTGATGTGGACCATATTTAAAGTCTTTATTGAATTTGTTACAGTACCGCTTATGTTTTATGTTTTGATATTTTGGCTGCGAGGCATGTGGGATCTTAGCTCACAACCAGAGATCGAACCTGCACCCCCTGCATTAGGAAAGCAAAGTCTTAACCACTGGACCACCAGGGAAGTCCTCCTACCTGGGTTTTAAATGCCAGCCCAGGGACATACAGGCATGTGACTTTGAGTAAGTTACTTAATCGAAGCCTAACAATGATAGTTCCTACTTTTTAGGGGTGCTATAAGGAATGAATGAGATTATGTATGTAAAACACCTAGAATGTCATTTGACATGTGGTAAGCCCTCAGTAAATGATAGCTCTTTACTAACTTGAAACAAAAGGCAAATACAACCAAATGCCATGATGTGAGTTACGCTGCCGCTGATGTCAGACACTGCTTTGGTGTACAGGGAAAATTTGAGCAGCAGAAGTGCTTAGTAAGAGAAAAGACAAATTAACTTGTCAAGTCCTTCCTCTCTCAATAGCAATAGATTCTTTCATAACAATGATTGTTTCCCAGTGGTAACAAGCATTGGCTTTCATGTTTCTTTTTGTGCTCCAAATTATGGTTCCTTGATATGTGGTAAGTGGGCCTCCATTTGTACTCTTGCCCCTGGCCAGGCAAATGTTAGAAGCTGGCCTGTAGCTAACACAGTAAGATGTGAAAAAGAAAGGAGGCATAAGTATTGGAAGGGAGACAACAATCATCATTATTTGCAGCTGATCCAGTTGTCTATCCAGAGAACACCCAAGGGAATCAATTGAAACACTCATAGATTTAACAAGAGAGTTCAGAAAAGAGTTCAGCAGAGTGGTTGAATACCAATCAATAGTTTTCCTGTAAGTCAGCAACAACCAGTTAGAAGATATAATGGAGAAAAAAATCCATTCATGATGACAAAAAAATAGCATAAAATCCATAGGAATAACTTTTAAAAAAATGTATAGGCTCTACACAAAGAAAACAAGGATATTTGTACATCTCTCAGCAACTGGGATTTGAATAAATGGAAACTGATGCCATATTTCTGGATGGGAAGGCTAAATTTTGTAAGATATCAACTTTTAAAATTAATTACATGTTTAATTCAATCCAGTCAAAATTCGAAGTTATTTTACCTTGATAAAGTGATTCTAAAGTTCACCTAAAACAATAAATAGGGGAGAATGGCAAAGAAATTTTAGAAAAAGAATAACAGTGATGGGAGACTTGGCTTATAAGATATTAACATGTATACATAAGTTATAATATTTAAAACGTAGTACTGTCACAAGAATCAACAAACAAATCAGTAGGACTGAACAGAAAGCCTTGAGACTCACCTAGAAAAAGACAAGAACCTGATATACAATAAAAGAAGCATCACAGACCAATGAGGATAGAGTTAGTCAACAATATTAAATGTAAAAAAAGATGAAAGAATAGAACTGCTTTAAGAAAATATAGGCAAATGTTTAATCTTCAGATTGGGAAGAAT
Organism: Balaenoptera acutorostrata; assembly: GCF_949987535.1. Lineage (NCBI taxonomy): Eukaryota > Metazoa > Chordata > Mammalia > Artiodactyla > Balaenopteridae > Balaenoptera > Balaenoptera acutorostrata. The sequence goes on from NC_080085.1 coordinate 88,953,181, forward strand.
TTTCTAAGCATAAAAGCAATGAAAAAAATCCTAAAAGTATTGTTAGATTTGACTCCATCAAATTTATTGACAAACACAAACTGGAAAAATATTTAAAACATGATCGATGTCATACAGATCTCTTATGAATCAATCAAAAACCACTAACACTCAAAATAGAAATGGCAAAGGACATAAACAGAAGATATACATATGACTAATAAATATATGAAAAAATGTTCTAACACACAATCCACAAAATACAAAATTCTAAATAATGAAATTAGTGAAGATGAAAAACGCACTGATACTCTCAATGCAGATCTGATGTGGTGATGCATATATATTTCTCTGCTGCTGATCAGAGGGTAAATTTTTTTTCCTGGAAAGCTCTTTAGTAATACGTATCGAGCCTTTTAAATATTCATATCTTCTAAATGAATTAAAGGAGCAGAAGCAGGAAACTGAGGAACAACGCAGGTTTAAGTTGAGTACCCCAACAGGCGGCAGCCCTGCTCTGGACTTGGGGAGCTGCTTCCCTGCTGGCTCAGTTTCCTCATTCACGAAATGGAGAGAATTAATAGTACTAATCTCACAATACATGCAAGTCACTTAACATAGTACCTGGCATCCTCTAAGTGATGAGTAAATGTTAGCTGTTATTAAATTTGTATACATATGCATACGTATATATGAAAAATTCATAATTTTGACCTATTCACCTTCTAGGAATTTATCTTAAGGAAAAATTCAGGAAATCAGAAAAGGCTGATATACAAGGATATGCAGAAGGAAAAACCATGGAAACAACATCAATATCTAGCAATAGGAGAATAGTTAAATGAATTATAGTATATTCAGATGATGCTGGAGCATTATACAATCATTTTTAAAAGATTGTGTTTTTGAAGACAGTCTAATGATACAGAAAAATTGCTAACAACTGAAAAAAAAGCAGGGCATAAAACTGACTCTATAGTAGGATTAAATTTCGAAAAATAATTTATATATATTTTGTACATAGGTATTTAAGAAAAAGGTCAATTAAAATATTGACCCATCAAAATATTAAGAATGTTTATCTCTGCACACTGGGATCATGAGTTATTTTTTCCTTGTAATATTTATTATTCAGTATTTTATACATTTTTATAATTAATAGTGTTATTCCCATTATCATGTAATTTGAAAGGAAAATAGCATATATATATTCTGATCATTTGCTTAAGTATGTGAATGCGCTTCCCTAAGTACTCATTTTACTGACATATTCAATGTAGGACATTTGGAAAACAAATTATAAAGACAAACATTTCATTTTGGTTTATTCTTTCCAGTCTTTCTTTTATGTATGAAGAAATTTTCTCCTTTCTAACAAATCCTACTCTCTACTATGCAACAAGCCCATTGGGAGCAGGGTCTATGCCTCATTTATCTGTGTATCCCTACAGTGCCTAATTCACTTGTATGCACGTTGTAGTCACTCACTAATTTATAGGTAGAATCATGATAAGAGTCTGAAATGCTTCCACTATAAGATATAAATGATTGCTAAATCTTAAAGTGTTACCACTCCCCAGGATATTTGCATTTAATTCATCAAATTTTTCCCAATCAAGATATATTAGGATCTGGTGCACAACAGGGGTTGTTCTAGGTACTGTAGGGGATATACAGAAGTTGTTCCTCCCTTTTAAATGCTTATAATCTAAACTAGTTGTGGAGTGGATTAGGAAGGCAGAAGAAGCAAAAAGAGAACCACATCCATTGAGGTATCATTATGTTAGACACTGTGCTAGGCAATTTACTAACATGGAATTCTTACAACAAACCTTTGAGGCAGAATTTTCATTCACATTTTATAAATGTGGAAATGGAGGCTCAGATAAATGACTTATCCAAGTTCACAGAGTTAGTGGTAGAGCTGGGATTGAAACCCTGGACCTTCAGGGTCTGATGCCAGACTGTTCTCTCTCTCTTAATGAACACTGCCTCTCAAAAAGGTGTGTGTGTGTGTGTGTGTGTGTGTGCATGCACGTGCCCACTGTGTAATTGTGAGCACTGTGTAATTACAATGCTCAGCAGTATCAGGTAAGTGTCATGTTTACGATACAAAATATTATACAGAGAGGCAGTAGAGCAATGGATAAGAACCTGGGCTCTGGAAATGACTGCCCAGGTTTGAATTCTGTCTCTCCATATACTAGCATATACTCTTGGACAAGTTACTTAACTTCCCTGTGCCTCAGTGTCCCATCCATAAAATAGGAACTCATATCTAGCTCACAGTGTTGCTGTTAAGATGAAATTAGTTAATACAAGTCAAGGGCAGTGTCTAGCACTTAGTAAATGGTCAATAAATATTGGTTACTATCACAGGAAATCAGAGGAGGGAGAAATCATATCCAGCTGGCAGTGGATCAGGGAAGGCAAAGGAGGTGACATTGAAGAAAAGGCTGAATGCTAATGAAGAGTGATAGAGCAGGGAAAGGGAATGTAGGGGAGGTAGGAAATCTCAGGTTGGATGGGACCATGAGTGGACAGGAGATGAGGGGTGGCAGTGGGAATTACTGGAAGATAAACCTCCAAAGAGAGGCAGAGGTCAAAATGTGGAGGCCCTTAAATGACAAATTTAAAATTCTGGAGTTAAACACTGGGCAATGGGAGCCATGAAAGGTTTTGGAGGAAGAGAAAGATAAAGCCTTCTTTGGCAGCAATCAAGCTGGACAACTTTGCAGATTTATCCTCGAGTGTTACCAACTGCAGAAACCACCAACTCTGAGGACTAATGTTTTGACTGAGGGAAAGGAAAAGGGGAGAGAAGGGGAGAGGTTGGAAAAGGGGAGTGAATAATTAAAGGACTATACAGATAAAAAGCACTCCTGGTGCGAAGTGATAGAACGGTCTTCCTTAATTCCTCATTGCAGAGGCAGCCCAGGGACTGAACTCGAAGCATAACCTACCTTTTCCCCCATTTAAGACTTGAAGTTTCCACCTCAGTTTAGGACTTCCTTTAACATCGAGACTGTGCTTTTGGCCAGTGCGGAGAGAGCGTAGGGCATTAGGACCCAGCGATTGTTGTAGTGAGAGAGGTTGAATCTCGGTCTCTCAATTTTTCCCTCGAGCTCCCTCCTCTCCCTTTGTCATTCTAGCTGCCTGCTGCCTCCGCAGCGTCCCTCTAGCTCTCTCTGTGCTAAGTGCCTGCGCCTTAGACAGGGTGCGCAAAGCAGCAGTATTAATCGGGACCTGCCTTGGTGACCCCATGGCATCCCCTAGAACCGTAACCGTCGTGGCACTCTCAGTGGCCCTGGGACTCTTCTTTGTTTTCATGGGGACTATCAAGTTGACCCCCAGGCTCAGCAAGGATGCCTACAGTGAGATGGTAAGTGAAGCAAACGGGTGATGAGGAGAGCACCCCCAAGGGATGGCGAGTACCTCTCCCCTTCTTTCCTTCCCGGTCCACGGTCCCAGCCCTTTCACCCCTACCCCCACCCCGGACCCTCCCTTCTCCCCAACAACTTTGCAGCTGGGAAGGAGCAGCTGGACGAGAGCGATTTCATTTGCGGGCTATGCCGGGAGCAACTGTTTTGGAGCCACTGAATGCCAGTTGGGGGAGGGGTTGCCCAGTGAGTACCCCCACCCCCAAGTAAACCGGAGGGCTGAGACCTGCGTAACACCTGTCATTGGCAGGAGCCCTTCCCTCCTTCCAGCACACCCAAAGTCCCGGCAGCCAGTCTGCAAGTCTGATTCCTTCCCCTGGAGCTAAGAGTTTAGCAAGCTGGAGAGTTTATTTATCTTGGGGAAGAACAAAAGGCAAGGAGGAAATAGCTGAGGGCGAATGGGCTCCTGAAACAAGCAGTTTTTAGGGGCGGGGAAGGTATTCCTCAACCCTGGCGGAGAGCCGATGGTGTTCCCCTAGCCGCCTTGGGCGTGTGTCTATATCCTGGAGACAAAGCCGTCTTGGCCCAAATAAAGGTCACCGAGAGCCTGCTTCTTCCCCTTCTCTCAAGGGAGAGCTGGATGTTTTGTTTTATTTTGTTTTGTATATGGGCTAATCTGCAAAATCTGCAAAGTCTGCTTTTCCTCTCCTGCAAAATAGTCCTTAATCCCCACCTTGTCTCCTGTGGATGCCCAGGGCCAGGCCCTCTGCACGTTTTCCCCTCCGCAGAGTTAGAATCACCTGAAGGTGAATGGCCAAAACATCTCCTCTGCAACCTGGGGGCTGGGCTGCTCTCCACAGTTGGGTGTGAAGAGGACTTGTTCCTATTGCTGTGGAGTACGAGGTGATGGCAGGGGATGTTTCCAGCACTTCCGCTCTCGCTTCTCCCCCTGTCACTTTGCCTCTTCATTTCCCCGCCCCAGCTGAAGAGAACCTGCTTCTCTCTGCTTTTGCCAGGCTGCCAGTAATGGGAGGGAGCCCATTAATGGGTTCTCAAGATCAAGAAGGAAAAGAGCTTAGGGGAGGAACAGGAGGGAGAGAGAAGAAAGGCAAGAGGGATTCCCCATTAGGGCTAAGGCAAGGAGGAATAGCCCCACACGTTGACAGTTGACAGGAATAAATAGCTCTCCTGGAGCTCACTGCGGAGCCTTCCAGAGCCCCTCAACGTGAGCTGCAAGTGGATGGAGTCTGGCAAATTGTAGATGCTCAGAAATGTTTGCAGGCAGCTCTGGCTTCTGTCTCAGGGTTTGAGCTGGTGTTTCCCATGTCTCTCTCACCACAGGATCACCTTGGGGTCGGGGAGGGTGGCTGGGACTCAGGGGCCAAGGTCTAGCCCCAGTTGCAAATCCTAATGTGTTTCTCCTTCCCCCTTTCCCTCCTCCCAGAACATTTGACCAGATGGAATTGAAATCAGGTCAAAATGAGTATCCAAGGCAGCCTGCATTGGGGAGGGGAGGGGAAGTGGGGTAGCAGAAGCCACCAAAGGCAGAGGGAAAGGGTGGAGGGGAATTGCCACTATATATTTTTTCTTGGCAGCAGTACTTTGGCGTTAGATTATAAATAAATGCATATGCTCTTGCTTTTCTTTCCTTTTCATATATGCATACATTTATATGTTTGTGTGTGTGTGCCTTGGGTATATTTAAGCTTTCCCTTGCCTTAGGGACATAGTACCCTACTTCAGTATACTCCCTGTCTCCCTATATCCTGCTCAGCTGCTTTAGAGGCTGCCCAAGCTGCACCCTAAGTACAGTGTTAGGTTTTGCAGGCAATCCAACTAAGATGGAGTCACCGGGAAGCTTCCTATCAGCTTGGCAGGAGCTCATGAGGAGGACCAGCCACAAATGGGTTTGCAGTAGGTTTCTTCCTAGGGTGTGGAGCTATTACAGTTTAATGAAAGGCAGAAGAAATATATGAAGATTCCATATCATACAAAGGAACATTTAAATAGGTATAATCTAATACAGCAGTACAGAACCATTGTGTGTGTGTGTGTATGTATATGTATGTATGCACAGTTCCGTGCTTCTGTGCTCAGGGGCATCTGGAGGCAATGGAAGAACTATATCTAGCTGGGAGGTAAACTTCACAGTAGCGTGAAGCTTGAGGAGGATTTTCAGACCGCCGTTTTCCAGGGTCCCCTCCTGCATTGAGCATTGGACCCCAGGCTAGAGATGGCTTTCTGGCATAGGGCCCACTGCATAGTGCCTGGGCCGGCCCAGCTTTATTGTTGAATCCATAGGGAGTGGGGACAATTCAGTTCTAGTACAAAGAAGTTGCTCAGTTTATATTTGTTGAGTGGCTGGGTGAATGAATGAGTCATTGTAGCACTGTCTTAGCTTGTCACCACCCTTCAGATTTCTCTGGTTGGCTCTTGATGATGCAGCTCAGAAGCCATTTCTTGCCCAACCAGAGATCAGCTGGGATGATTATCTGGGATTTTCTGTTTTGCATTTAGGAGTGATTCCTCTGCATTGATGGAGTTAGTCATGTATTGACTGCAGTGGCTTTTTGTATAAAATCTCAAGGTGTTGTTGTTGCTCTTGTTGTTTATTTGTTCTTTAAAACATCTCTGTGAGGTAGATTCATTTTTTAAAGTTATGCTTATTTTACTGATGGATAAACTGAAACAGAGCAAGTTTAATGACTTATCCAAGATCCTAGGGTAAGCTGCTGTTGGAGCAGAGATTAGAAACCAAGTCTGTGACTCAGTATTCCCAGTAGAGGAGTCATTAATGGTTACAACTGCTTTTTTGGATGTCAGAACTTACAACCGATTCTTGAAAATATCTGGCACATTTTTTCTCCTTTTTTGGTACCAGTTTAACTGCCCCAATCCCATATTTTGGGGTTTCATTTTACTTCGAAACCAATTTTTCAAATTTAGAGGTTTTTTTTTTTTCTTTTCTGTCAACTATTTTTTCTTGTTCTAAAGCCATTAGTGTTATGCTTAGGTGTTATCCCCTCCGTGGAAAATCACTGCTAAAAACCAGACAGACAAATGACTATGAACTTCTTTCCTGTCTCTCCTGGGGAAGCCAGGAAAGGTTAGTGGAAGGAGTACAGACTTTGAGTCATGTAGGTTTGGGTTCAAGACCTGACACTCTTAGTGTCTGTCTCAGTTTCCTCATCTGTAAAATGAGGATAACAACCTACCACAGGAAGTTGTTGTAAATATTAACTGAGATTACATATGGAAGCATCTAGTACAGTGTATGAATATGGTAGGTGTTCAAGAAATGCTCTGGATTGAGGTGATGATAATTGATTCTATTTTATGCAATGGTTTCCTGACTAATTTGAATGGCCAGTTTAAGGGATTGAAATCAGGCATGTAAAAGAGCAAGATGCTATTTCCTTATGCCGTGGTGAACAGACCTCTATGCAGTCAGCTAATATAGAAAACTCCACACTTGCTGCTGGGTAATACACAGTGGATCCCATGCAGAATTTCCGGATGCCTCTCTTGAATAGCCTGTTTGGTATGTGTCACTCCATACCTCCTCCCAATTTAGCAAGTGTCATTATAGAGTACTCTAAATCCCACGTGAATTCAACACGACTGACCACTCCCCTGACTAAATGCCTTCATTAATTCACTTGAAATTGTGAGACAGCACTTACAAATGCTGCTAAGCAGTCTAACATATGAATGGTTGACTTGCTCTAAATTTGGTGTTCAGCTCTTTGTAACAGTGGTTCTATCCTATAAGCACAAAGGGCCACAAATGGAATAGTAAGAAAACACCACAAATCCTGTCACATTGAAGCCAAAGGATTTTGACCCTGAGGAAGAGAGGGCAAGTCTCTGACAGGGCAGGTCTCTGCCACTTCTTTGCATCCCCTTATAGGGAAGGTTTGTTGTTGATTTGGATGATTTGCTTATTTATAGTGAAATGCCCTCCAGTATTTCCCCAGGGTTTGTGTAGCCCTAGGAAAATACTCCAGATAGGTTTGGGCAGTTTATTTAATGTCCATAGGTGATCTTTTATACTTCCAATCACACTATTAATTGCTTTCCAACTACATAATAGTTGGAATGATAAGGTAATAATACTAAGATGATAATAATAAGATAGTAATTTACTGGTGCTTAGACTGTTCTCTGAGGTGGTACAGTACGTTTATTCCTTCAGAGAGGCAACTGACCCTGAGATGTGAAATGACTTTGCTTAGTTCACACAGCTAGCCATCCTAAGCTAAACTACATTGAAATTTATGCCAGGGAGCTTATAGCCTCTCAATGGCCAACAGCTGTGCTTGTTTCAGAGCGACTTTTGACTGACAGTGGAAGTCAGACCCTTCTCCCCTTAGATGCAATCTGGGAGGGATCCACTTTGGTTAGTAGGACCAGGTTTGCCAGCTTCCTTTTTAGGTGGGCATTTTATGACAGTGGAAGGTAGAACTGCTTAAAAGGTGTTTTTCATTCACATGGATGTTTGGCAATTAAACATGTGATGGTTTATTATTGCATTTAAGAAATGATCTATGATTCACATATGGCTATTTTTCCTACAGAGATTCAGGAAAATCATACTTGAAACAGTAAATTTTGCAGCACTTATGTAGCCTTTATGATCTAAGATATCAACCAGGCTGAGATTTTTAGCCAAAATATATTTTTGTCAGTGCCCTCTTTTGCTTTCATATAGTTTTTTCCCTGTAAATTGTATTGAAGTATAACATACATACTGAAATGTGCGCCTAAGTGTATACAGCTTGAGGAATTTTCAGAATCCCCCTGCGTAACCAGCACCCATATCAAGAAGCAGAACATGACCAGCATCCTAGAAACCTCCCTCCTGGCCCCTTCTGATTACTACCTCTCCAAGGGTAAATCCCAACTCCAACAATATAAGTTAGTTCATCTGTTTTTGAACTTTATATAAATGGAATTATACAGTATATTAGCCAAAATTTTTTTTCTTTTACCTAACTAGCATAAGTGAAATAAAGTAAACCAGTTGTGAGCTGCTCAAGTTTAATGTAATTAATATGAGATCATGGCCCCTGGGGTGTTGTGAAGAATAAATGATAAAAAGAAAAAAGGTATAACTAAAGAAAGGCTCCATATGATTTTGACTCATGTCTGAATCATATCGTCTCATACGATAAAAACGGACCTGCTTGAATCATTGCTATTATCATTTAAATAATTACTGTGGCTTGCAAACATATGGATTTCTAATTGTGTGGTTCATTAATGATAAAATATGTGTGTGTGGCCCTTGGTTGATGCTATGAGGTTATGATTCTTTGACCAAATCTCCAAAATGCTCATTTAATTTACAAAAGGGGAAACTGAGGTAATAAAATACTTAGTAATTTTCTGCAAGCAATTTAGGGGCAAAACTAAAATTGGAATTTAGCTTATCTTAGCCCAAGGGTATTGCTAGATGACTGCCTTTGATTAAAGGGATTTGAAACATTTGACTAAACCCTTCTGTCTCCTGCTTCCTTCCCCTATAAGGAAACTATGGTTTCAGGGTCTGGGTCATGGCAATGAAAAAGAAACAGACATAACAAAGTGAACTTCCAGAGCCTTTTGGGAGAGTGACTCAGTGAACTCCTTTTATTCTTACTGTCAGAACAATTAAAGTCGTTAGAGATCTAATCACTATAGACTTAAGACAGGTGGCCCTTCTATTGTTGGAATTGAGGTGGCCCAGACCAAGTATTGTTGCTGCTGGCAATAGCAGGATACTTTTGATGTCTCTATCCTACTCCACAGGAGAAAGAATAAAGGGCTTCCTAGACTGTCAAAACCACATCCAAGCTTAGTCCCATCTCTAAGTTAAACATGACTTCCCTATCAGGAGTCCTGGAGAATAGATGCTATCTGTACCTACTCAGCTTTGAACTAAAGGTTTGATGAAATGGCTTATCCACATGCAGTTTCCTCTTGAGAAAAGAAGGAAAGAAAGAAGCAACTGCTGCATAAAAATATCTACAGCTGCAGTTTAAGAGGTTAGATAAACAACTGAAAAAGTAATATGGAGTTAGAGCAAATGGAGAGAACAATGATCACTGAAGTCATAGGAACTTGATTTAAAGACCTGGAATTTGGCCTACAGATTTCACTATAGTATAGATAAAAATCTATTCCTAAATGATGGGTGGTTAGCCCTAGGCAAAAAAGGAATGTTTCCAGAAGGCATTCAGTCAGCACCTGGAAATCTTGGCTCTGCACTGACTGTAAGAAAGTCATCCTGCTTCCTGTGTTCATTATGTCAGAAGGTTACACTTAGGATTTAGGAACTGCCTCTTGGGGAGCTTTGTGTTGCTAATTTAAAAAGGTCCTAGCTTGAAAGTGTTAAGGAAAACTCTTGGGTCTAGATTTCTTTCCCTTATGTCCCCCTGCTACCATCACCTGAGTGTTGAGGGAGAGAGAGTGGGCAGGTGGCATCTAGGTTAACAGTGAGAGGAAACTACCAGATGCCCTAATCCTCGGCTCAGCTCTGCTCCACATGGGTCTAGCTCAGTTCAGCCCAGGGTTTTACTCTGCCTACTGGTCAACCTCTCTCCTAATTTCTCTCTGAAAATCCCTGATTTAACCTAAAATGGGAAGAGGGAGGAAGAACGACTGATACTTTGTGTTTCACTATATGCTCAGGAACAGATTAGGGACTAGAGGTGAATAAAGGTAAATAAAGACAGGATCTGACAGGGCTAGGATTAGGAAGAGGTGTGAGGCAGTGTTGTGCAAGTGCAGAATCAGATCCTGCCTCTATTTAAAGTTGTGATATTTTATTTGTTGTGGATATTATTTACCTTAATCAATGAGTGTTTTGGTGCCTTCTTAAATTTTGCACTCAGGGGACATAGGCTTACTTCATCTTAGTCCCAGCCCTGCTCAGGAAAATGAGGCTCAGAGAGGGCAAATAATTTGCCCAGGGACACCAACTAGAAAATGACAGAGATGGGATTTGAAGCCAAGCCTGTTTGAATCCAAATCCATTCTTTTTTTTTTTTTTTTTTTTTTTTTTTTACTAAACCACTGGTCTTGAAACAGTACTCATAAAGGACTATCTTGTGCTACTCATGATAATTAATCCATGAAATAAAGGTGCATTCACTAGAGAGATGACTTAACATTTGTTCCAAACTAGAGTGTGTGAACACTATTCTAAGCACCAGATGCTCCTGACAGGTCAAGTTGGCTTTCTGCCTGATTCTTGTAATACTTGTCTTGCATCTGGTGCTTTTGACTATTCTCTTCTTAAAATTTTTGGCCCCTATGACCCCATCTCTCCTGGTTTTCCTCCTACTTTTCTGACCACACTTGCTTCTGTCTATTTTGTGGATTCTCTTCCTCCTCCCATTTTTTAAATGTCTGTCACACATTTTCCCACTGTATACATTCTACCTGGGCATACTGATAACTGTCAATTCTGTATCTTTACCCCAGACCTCTATTATTGAGCTGCCTACCAGACATCTCCACTTAGGTGTCTTAGAGATACTTCAACTAAAAAACTCCAAATTGAGTTCCTCATTCCTTCCTGCCCCATCCCCCTCTTCTTCTGGATGCATTCTTGACTTCTCCGTTTCCCTCAGTGTCCACATCCAATGAGACATCAATTCCTGTTGATTGTGCATTCAAAGTATCCTTGAGTCTCTCCCCTTCCCTCTATCCTTACTGTCATTACTCTAGCCCAGTTCTCTCACCTGATCTCCTCGCTTCCAGGCATACCCCTTCCAATCCATCCTCCATGCTACTTCCAGAGGGACCTTCCTTAAAAGCAAATTATGTTGTTCCCCTGGCTTATAGGATAAAGTCCAGCTCCACAACGTAACACTCTATGATCTGATTCATATCTGTCTTCTCTGTCTCATGTCTCACCCTTTCCCCCTTCCTCCCCCAACCTATGCTGAGCTGGGGCAGTGTTCGAAACACGCCAGTCTATTTTGTGCTTCAGGGCCTTTGCTCATCCAGCTTCCTCTGCCCTCGATGCCCTTCCCTTATTGATCTTGCAAACATCTGCTCTTCTTTTAAGATTCTACTCTAGCTTTTCTCAGTCCCCATCTAGGGAGATTTGACCACTCTCGTGTGCCTCCACTGTACCTACTACATAGTTTATTTCAGCACCCATAACACTTTATTGCACTTATGTACTTCCATAACTTTTCTTCTCATAAACTCAGACTTCAGGAAGGCAGGGCTTTTGAATGATTGATGTCTGTATCTGGAGTACTGAGTACAATGCCTAGCACAGGAGGCACTTAATAAATATTGAATGAATTAATGGATACTTCATGAAAACAAAGTAGTGGGCAAAACCAGAAAGACACTTGATAAAATCTCATCACTTTACTACAAAAGGAGGATTGGGTCAATCTGAATAGTGAAAAATATGATTATCTATTACTCTAAGGTCAGTATAATTCTATTACTTTGTAGTATATCCAGTGCCTCCCTTCTCTGTTCCATGATATCTGCCTTTGGGCTACAATTAGATCTTATACAGTACTCTCTTATATACCACTAACCATGCTGCTTTATAATGTTGTTTATGCATCTGCTTCCCCCCACTACACTGAGAGCTTCTTGACCCTATCATATTCATCTCTATATCTCCATCACATAATCCATAATAGGTATTCAGTAAATGTTTATTGAATTAAAATTAATGAACTTGAACTAGGCTAATCAAAGTAGTGTCTTGTAAAATCCTAGGGATTTATCTCAATTACCAGAAGAACGATTTTTGTCTTACTATATTTTAAAGATATATAAGGGGCTAACATTTGCATACATTTAAATTTTTCTGTTTGCTTAGTACACACTTTTTTTATTTTTACAGATACCACAAATGTAAACTCCAACTCAGCTCTTTTTTGAATTAACACAGATTCCAAATTAGGGAAGTCCAAATTAGTGAGGCTTTACCGCCTTGTCTCATTTTTGTTGGTATTCATATGCATCTGGGTTTGGACAATGTAGGCACTAGAAAATGTGGATATGGCTAATCAGTACCAGTTTTAATGGGCCCAGTGAATTTTCTTTTAAATTCTTAATGTTGTTTATGATTTATAATCAGAAAAAAAATTTTTTTAAATAAAAGGTGCTTCCACTGCAGGGGCCATGGGTTTGATCCCTGATCGGGGAACTAAGATCCCGCATCCCGCCCACATGGCGTGCCCCCTCCCCCCAAATTTTTTTTTTAACTATAAAGCCAAATTCTCTTACCTTTGGTGCTGTTACTAAGGTTTAAATCACAGGGATCTCAGCAGATTGCTTGCTTTTTTCCTTAATTACAAGGCTTTTATTTAGGGGGCACAGTAAAAAAGAATATGACACCCTTGTCTGGTGTGGAAAGGGAATGGTGGGGAAGAAGGACCTTGCTTGTGTTTTCTTCATTCTGTTAAAATCATGGTTAATGCAGCGATTTCCTTATGGTATTCCACTCTAGAAACGTGCTTACAAGAGCTATGTCCGAGCCCTCCCTCTGCTGAAGAAAATGGGGATCAATTCCATTCTCCTCCGCAAAAGCATTGGTGCTCTTGAGGTGGCCTGTGGCATTGTCATGACCCTTGTGCCTGGGCGTCCCAAAGATGTGGCCAACTTCTTCCTACTCTTGCTGGTGTTGGCTGTGCTCTTCTTCCACCAGCTAGTCGGTGATCCTCTCAAACGCTACGCCCATGCCCTGGTGTTCGGCATCCTGCTTACCTGCCGCCTACTGATTGCCCGAAAGCCCGAAGACCGGTCCTCTGAGAAGAAATCCTCGCTGCCAGGGAATGCGGGGAGTACCGGCAATGCGGGAAATACCGAGGAGCAGCCGTCCTTATATGAGAAGGCCCCTCAGGGCAAAATGAAATTGTCGTAGGAAAGCGGAAGTGCAAGAAAGTGGACCTTCCAGGCAGTTGCCTCCATGACACCCAGGAAGATGTGTGTGTTTTTCATTTGATTTATTTATCTTGGGGGAAAAGGGACAAATATAACCTGCAAGTTAATGGCCCTATTGGCTTGTGTACACCTATACCCTAAAATGACCTCCCCACATAGATGTATGTGCACCACCTTTAATCACTCTGGGGCAACTCTCACATCTTGCTGCATGTACATGTATATGGCTAACTATTGAAGTGTATTTGTGAGATGGACTCCAGCAAGCATGTGACTGTGAGATTAAGTGTGCGAAAATGTTACTGTGTGTGTGTGTTTGCGTGTTTGCACACGCGTGCGAAGGAGAAGGCTCTGATCTTGAACTAATCCTGCATAGATATCCTTCCCTTCATAGACTGATTCTGGTGAAGGCAGAATAAAATAAATCTCCTATAAAGAGAATCCTACTTACTTCTTGGTATAAAACAAACTATGTATTCCCATGGGATGGGGGAATCCCTCACTAGATTAAGCTGAAAATTTAAACCTACCACTTTAGGAAAAATTTCCTTCAATTTGAGACACTGAGTTACACGTAAAATGAATTAACTTCTACTTTAACAGTTGTTTACATTGTAAATACTCCATACTGAGTTTAATTAAAATAAGGGAAATGTGCAGTCAATAGATAATCTAATTCTTCAAGTGATAAAATTGGAAGTTTTACCTTGCCTTTGTCGGAGCCCAACCTACTAAGCTCCTTTACTCACACTTGGAAACTGAAACAGTAAACTTTATATCGGACATCTTTTTTGGATTTTCTTAAGCCAAAAGCTGCCTCACTTCCACTATTCTCAGCAGCTAACCAGGATTTGGCAGCTGCTCCACTGTTGCGGTTGAGGGAGCGAGGATTAGTCCCGTTAGAAGTCTGTGAATCTCAAACTAGCTGTTCTTTTAAATCATCTGAAATTTGACAGAGGAGCCATATCCAGTGTTTCGCTGCCAAACAGATTCACTATTCCTATTGAATTTTCATTGAGATTTGCTAGTGTAAGCAGAGATCCAAGTTACCCCCACAGCTGTCTCCTCTACACCTCTTTATCATTCCAGTGAGTGGAGTTTAGCTGGGGGAAGGACATTTGATATAGGCTAGTTGGATTGAGCAGTATGAAAATTTGCTTTCTTCATTACGTACTGCTGCTTCTCCTTGTTAGATGTGCTTTGATGGTTTTAATATTATTGTGCCAGGGATGGGAAAAGGGGTGGGAGTGTTGTGTGTGGGGGGAGTACAAATTATTGTATTTTCTTCGATATCATTGTTCTTGTTGATATACCTCTCTGTCTTATTTCTCTCATTCTTTCAAAATAAAAATTTTTGAAGTTTGGAGGAAGTGGTCTGGACAAATAATGAAAATCTGGAAAGAAAGGGTCATGTCATGGGATTCAGGTTGTCTTATTTTTGAGTGGATGAGGGAGGAGGATAAAGAGAAGGGGGAGTACAATAACTTAATATACTAATGAGGTTACTAACTTTCCAATCTCATTTAAGTTTCCTCACACTTCTGTGATGTCAGCACATAAGACAGAAAGCCACAAAATTAGATCTCAATACAGTTCCCAGGTTTGGGGAGTTCTGCTTTATTAGGTGATGCCAAGGGAAGGTAGAAGAATGATTTCAGAAATAATTGCAGGTATATTAAATAAAGATGAACCAGTGTTTCTCACTATATATACATCCACAAACTGGCACAAATTCCCGTGCCACAGACTTGTCACATTAGGCAAGTTATTTTACCACTCAGGGCCCCAATTTCATTTACAAAAATAAGGGGATTGAAGGCTTAAAATTCTTTCCAATTTACATTTGAGTATGAAATGATTATGAAAAAATGACTCGAGAAATTTTCAGTTTTACTAGATAAGGAAGATCAGCTATCATAGAAAATACTGAACACTCAGTTCTCATGCATGATTAAATATGATTTCTTGAAAGTACTTTGAAAACAATGTAAGATGTGGTAAATCATTTTTTGCTGTAGTCTTTCCCAAATACATCAACTTAGTCTGATTCTTCATCTCTCCCCAAGATTGCAAAGTTTCCTCCCACACTTTTGCGTATAGTTTATGGGTATATTTTGGCCTCAAAAAAATCAGTGAGAGTCATTAAATTTTTATCTTTCCTCTCCAGCTCCTACTCTAGTAAGAGACTAAACTAGGGACTAAGTTCAGGTCTCAGACTAAGCCCTTGCTGCTGTTTTAGCCAGTTTCTTTAAGGTCCATCGATTCCTCAAAGTTAGGAATCTTTACTTGTTGACTGGCCGGCTACCTACAAGATGCCACATCTGGCTCAGGACATACGTTTCCAGCATACTCTAGAAGGTATGCGTGCCCATCCTCGGTAAAAGGAGGGCAAATTCAGCCGCTGTCCTTTCCTCCCACCTCCTAGCGACAGCTTCAGAGGTGTCAGACCCTTTAACCTAATTCTCTTGCCCAACATGGGAGAAGCAGCCTTTATTGAGAAGTTTGCAGTTTCATATTTTCCTACAGATTCAAAGTCCCGACCTTTGGGGTCAATCTGAGCAAATGGATCACTGTAATTGGTCTTGTTAAACTCAAGAACCGAGACACTAATCGTTCCGTTTTAGGCACAGTGACGAATGGGAACAATATTAGAACAGTGGGAACATCAGCCAATGGGCTGATTTCAGCAGCAACTGCCCGCTAGCCGGGCGTCCCCGGGCCTGGCGGGTGTGGCCGGCGGCTCTGCGGAATTGCGTTTGCGTCAGCGTGGGCGCGCGCGCCGCTTCGCGCCATTGAGCTGTGACCCAACCAATCAGGCTTCACCAGAGCGCGTGGCTCCGCCCTGAAGCCCCTTGTGTCGCCGCGGAAGCGCATGCGCGGGGCGGAGCCCGCGCATTCGAATCCGGGAGGTGACGTTTGGACTCCAGAGGCTTTGGGACTGAGGAGTATTTTAGGTGAGGTGCTTTTAAACACCGGGCAAAGTGGGAGCCCCGAGGCCGAAGGGAATCAATCTCCTGACTTCTGAGCAAGACTGTCCTACAAGGTATCGGGTTTTTCCCCAGACCGGGAATCTGCCCAGTGGGTCAGTTGTCGTGGCCAAGTTCGCTCCTTGCTGGGGCAGGCTGTGAAAGGGGGTCCTTGGGGAGCGATGGGACGGTTCCACCGGAAAGGGCCAGAAGCTGCTCGCCCGCCCTTCTTTCGTAGGACCCGAGGAAACAACTCGGAACCTGGAACTTCTTGGTGGGTTAGACATACATATTGCTCTTCTGCTCCAGCCTCATCTGTTCTAGGGAGGTGGGGTTGATTGTCATTACGACCATTCCCTTAGTTTTTCCTATTTGAAGCCCAAAACTTAGAAGTCATTCTGGCTTCCTCTCTTTCTTTTTCCCTACATCCAATTCCTTTATTACGGCCTTGCCCAGTCTCCTTCCAAAACATTTCACGAATACAATCATTTTCTACCTCTCCTACCATTTACACCTTAGGCCAGGTTCAGATTGCAGTCATATCTCTTCTGGACTTTTGCTAGACCCTTTTAATTGTCTGTTTCCACTCCTGCACCCCTAACGTTCTGTTTTCCGCACTGCAGCTAAAATGATCTTAAAACATAAATCAGATGGTATCACTCCTCTCTGTAACAGTCTTCCCTTCCCCCATAGTTGCCTATGACACTTAAAAACCAAATTCCTTGTTCTGGCTTACAACCCCAATATAGCAGTCCCTGTCTGCCTTTTTGACTTCGTCTCCCACTACTCTGTACCTCTTTCATGCCACTACCCCACCGACCCTCGCCTCTTACCGGTGTTGTTGCTGTTTCTTTAACACACAGAGCTCTTGCTTTAAGGTCTTAGCATGTCTTGTTCTTTCCTCTCCGTGAAATACTCTTCCACCAGCTCTTAACATGGTTGGTTCCTCCTGGCATTCAAATCTCAGCTTAAAGGTCACATCAGAGAGACGTTCTCTGAACACTTATTCCAAAGTAGCTTCTCACCCCCACCTCTCTTCTATGACATCACTGTATATTATGTTCACTATTAGTTATTTACTTATTTATTGACTCTCACAACTCCTCTTCACTCCACCCCCATAAGTTTCATGAGAGCACAGACCTTGAATGTTTTGTTATTTTATCCCCGGTGAGTAGAATTGTGCATGGCATATATTGTAGGTGATGCTCAGTAATTATTTATTGAATAAGTGAATTATCGGGGCATGTTTCTGTTCTGAGAATCCTTGGTTTGGCCACCAGTTTGTCTTTAACTTAGCACTGACAAAGCAGGCAACATTAAAGTTTAAAAGCAAAATCAAGGCAGGGTGGAGAAAAATAGGAGTGGAGAAAGTAACATTGAGTTCATGAGATGGATTAGTTTTGGACTCACTTATGTGATATAGCCCTTTTAAGAGAATTTGTTATGTTGCCTGTACTCTTACTGTTTTTTTCCCCTCACAAGGCCAGCTAGTGAATGTTACCTTGGAGAGTTGTTTCTGTTCCTATTTAGGTCAAGGGCTTTTTGAGAAAGTTAACCTATAGATTTTGTTGCCTGGATTGCTGTCAGTTTTTTTATTGTGTACCTGTATGCTAGGTCCTCTGTACTAAATGTGAGAATACCGGCATGTGTGATCCCTGTCTTTGTGGAGTAAAAAGGGAGGGACAGTTTGGCTGGTTAATGGTAACTTGACACTTGTTTCTGTATAGAACACGTGCAGTAATGTCACTTCAAAGGAAAGTTAAGAACTCTCAGGCACAAAAGAGGACTTCACAAGGTAGTAATAGCTATCAGACTAGACTCTCGGCCTGGAAAGTAAAAGAGGACCTAAGTGACTCAAAGAGCATCTCGAAACATGGACAAAACAATCCAGTGGAAGATTATGAACATGCTGATGATCAAGCAGAAGGCGCTCTGCAAATAGCACTGACATACTTTGAGAAAGGTAAGACAGATTGTTTTCCTTATGTTAAGTCCTATTCCTGTAAAAATATTCAGACTTTTTTTCTTAAGGATTTTTAAAGGAAAGCATATTTTTGCTCATTCGTGATTTTTGTTTATTTAATGGACATTTATTGAGCACTTACTACATATCAGTATGCTAGGTACTAGGGATATAGCAACAAAGCATGTTCCTGGCAGAGTGGTTTCCAAACTGTTGCACATTGGGATTTCCCGAGAATCTTTAAAACCCACTGGTACCTGGCATCCACTCTTAGACTTTCTGATTTTATTGGTATGGGATACAAGCTGGGCATTGGGATTTTTTAATGGCTCCTTAGGTGATTCCAACGTGCAGCAAAGTTTGGGAACCACTGCCCTAGTTTTTGCAACAGCTTAAGTTCAGTGCTTTTAGTTAGTTTAGAGCAGAGAAGCCAGGGAAGGATTCCGTTTTCCTGCTTTGCTGTGAAGTGTTCTAGGGTTTTAAAGGCTTTGAAGGGTTTTTAGGAAGACATCTTTTACGTAAAGCTATTCCTTTGAAGAATCCTAATTGTAACTGTTGAGGCTGAGGAGTGAGAGAGTTTTAAAGTCCTCACTATTTAATATTGTTCCTCTTCCAGGTCCCGTTAAAACTTCACAGAGTAAAGATAAAACCTTGGAGAAACACTTGAAAACTGTGGAAAATGTGGCGTGGAAGAATGGGTTAGCTCCAGAAGGAATCGACATTCTATTAAATGTGGCACTCAGTGGCAAATTTGGTATGTCAAGGGGATAAATTTTTCAGTTTGCTATTTGTTTTGCCTTTCAGACTTTAAATTAGATTGTTGATTGGAATCAGCTGCAGTTAAAGAACTATATATTTTTCCTATTCTCTTCATAAAACCAATCTGATAAGATTATATCAATAAAATGGGCCTTTCTTGTGTTCAGACTACCTTATGAACCAAAAGTTTCTATGTGCATATGCTGAAAATGGCTAGTTATCACATATCTTTACAAATAAAATGGATTCTTGTCACCAAATACATGGGAGCCATTTTTAGTATTTCTCTTAAGAAGGATAGATAATAATTTAAATAGTGTTGCTGGAAGGCACATTAAGAGATCACTTGGTCTATTTTATTGCCTTTAGGTTCACTTATCTATGACAAGTCCCTGTTGATACTGTCTCCATTCCAGTGTCTGTGGCCTTAATAGTCAAGATGTTTTTTCTTTTGTGCCAATGCTTCCTTTTCTGTTCTAAGTTCATTTGTAATGGCAGTGGGGGGAGAGTCTTAGAAAGAAATCATATCTGTCCGTTATTCTTTTTACTCGAGAAGAACCTTTTAACCTACCCTCACCCAAATTGAGACTTAGAGAGTATTTTAGCCCTTGAACATTCTCATTTTAAAGGTGAGGAAACTGAAGCCCAGAGTGGTTAAAGAGACTTGCTTAATCTCAGAGCTAGAACTGGGGAACTCAGATCTCCTAACTCCCCTTCTAGTGTTTATGCTGCACCACACTGCTACTGGGTTTTCTCCTTTTTTTTTTAAAATTAAGACAACTATCAAAATTGAATACTTTATATACCATTTTCTAGCCCTTGCATATTGGGTTCCTTTGTGCATACCCTATTATGTTTGCAGGTGTGTGTGTGTGTGTGTGTCTGAGAGAGAGAGACAGCACATTACTAGCCGAATTCAGTATATGACTTCCAGGAATTTTAGTTCTCTATATTTTAAAAAAAATTTATTTATTTATTTTTGTCTGCGTTGGGTCTTTGTTGCTGCGCGCAGGCTTTTCTCTAGTTGCGGCGAGTGGGGGCTACTCTTCGTTGCGGTGCGCGGGCTTCTCATTGCAGTGGCTTCTCTTGTTGCAGAGCACGGGCTCTAGGTGCATGGGCTTCAGTAGTTGTGGCACGCGGGCTCAGTAGTTGTGGCTCACGGGCTCTAGAGCACAGACTCAGTAGTTGTGGCGCATGGGCTTCGTTGCTCCACGGCATGTGGGATCTTCCCGGACTGGGGCTCAAACCTGTGTCCCCTGCATTGGCAGGTGGGTTCTTAACCACTGCGCCACCAGGGAAGTCCCTAGTTCTCTATTTTTACCTGATTAGTTCTCTTTGTTTTCCTAGAAAGTTAAATTTGACCTAATAAAATTGGTCTTCTTCTAAGTGGTTTCAGATTGGTTTTGACAAATTTCTAGGAATTCATATTTAACTGATTAGTGTCTATTGAGAACAATTCTATCTATCCCTTCTCCCCTTAAAACATGTATAGAATGTACAGATGTTTTCTATTTTGGAATTTCTCTTTTCTTTTTTGATATCTCAGAAATTAACGTTTAGAAGGTTTTCGTGATGTTTGCCAGGTCTTGTTGCAAATGCATGCATGTTTCAAAATGCATGCCTCCGACTTAGAAACTTGTATGTAACAATTTAAAAAATAATCTCTGGCTTTCTAGTCTAATTTCGTTTTTCTGTTAAGCTGGAATTTGGTGACATTAAATGTAGCCTCATTAATTGCTTTTCTCCTTTTAGTTATTTCTGTGATATCCACCATCACTACCAGATCTTTATATGTAACTCTTTTGCTAAGTTGAAATACATATTGAGGGGCAGGTGTGCTAGAAATGTCATAATTAGGTACAAAGGGACTTTGGACTCTTTAGTAATTGAAAAGTCACTGGGAAGTAAGAATAGAGTCTTTATTGATTTCTCCCTTTGAATTTGGTGCATGTGTAAAGTGTTAGCGGTCAGACTGTTGTAAACTTTACAAGGGTTGGGGGATGGGAGTAGGGGAGAAGAGAGGAGTAAAAACAAGATACCATGAGACTGGAAAGCAGAGATTTTTATTCTTGTGATTCATTACCTGCCATCACTGCTTCCTTTCTTCTCCACAGAATGATGGGGTAGGAATTGATGAGATATATTGTTGAAGTTATGTAGGATATATAAATCTAGAGATCTGATGTACAACATGATGACTATAGTTAGTAATATTGTATAGAATACTGGAAATTTGCAAGAGAATAGATTTCATGTGCTCTTACCACACACAAAGAATGGTAACTATGTGAGGAGATAAAATGTTAATTAGCTTGACTGTAGTAGTCATTTTATTATATATAGGTATATAGTATCTGCCGGGTGTTGGTTCCAGGACCCCCTGCGGATACCAAAATCCTAGGATGCTCAAATCCCTTGATAAAATGGCGTAATATTTGCATATAACCTACACACATCCTCCTGTATACTTTAAATCATCTCTAGATTACTTATAATACCTAATAAAGTGTAAACACTATGTAAATAGTTGTAAATACAATGTAAATGCCATGTAAATAGTTGTCTTGTGTGGCTAATTCAAGTTTTGCTTTTTGGAACTTTCTGGAATTTTTCTTTTTTTAAACATATTTTCTGTCTGTGGTTGGTTGAATCCACAGGTGCAGAACCTATGGATATGGAGGGCTGATTATATCGTATCATCATGTTGTGCATCTTAAATATATACAATTTTTATTAAAAAAAATAAGAGGTCTACACTAGTAGGAAAAGAAAAGATGTATAAGATGTTTCTGAGAATGCTGCTTGCAGGCGAAGTTAAGAACAGTGTTATCTTGGTGAATGGATGTGATAACCATGCTATAATGCATGTAAGACAGCGTTTAAAGACCTGTATGTTTCTAAGAATGCTACTTGTGGGAGAAGTTGAGGACAGTGTTATACTGAATGGATGTGATTACCACGCTATAATACCTGTAAAACAGTGGTTAAAGACACATGTATCCAAGATATTGTTGAGGCTTCTACTTGCATGAGAAGTTGAGAACACTGTTTTTTCAGTGAATGGTTGTGATCACCACTGTATAATGCAAATAAAATAATGTTTAAATACAAAAAGAAATTGATGATATACATGTATATTTAATTATTGAAGCCTTAATAAGCAGACGTTGATATAGGGTATACACAAAACTACTCACAAAATCACTTCTATTAGTAGATGGGAGGATAGCATAGAAGCCAAGAGAGTATGATGGAAAGATTGGACCAATATAGAATGATATTACTACCAGCTAATAGTATAGTTGTTTCATTCTGCTATCCTTCCCACTTTTTTGGGGGGGATGGAGACTAGAAATATATCTATTTATTCTTAAACATAGGAGCTCATGCAAGATATCTTAGAGTAGCTTTAAATAAATCAGAATCTATTATGCCATTTTAAAAAGTCCTTGGGCTTCCCTGGTGGCGCAGTGGTTGAGAGTCTGCCTGCCAGTGCAGGGCACACGGGTTCGAGCCCTGGTCTGGGAAGATCCCACATGCCGCGGAGCGACTGGGCCCGTGAGCCACAATTACTGAGCCTGCGTGTCTGGAGCCTGTGCTCCGCAACGGGAGAGGCTGCGATAGTGAGAGGGCCGCGCACCATGATGAAGAGTGGCCCCCACTTGCCGCAGCTGGAGAAAGCCCTCGCACGGAAACGAAGACCCAACACAGCCATAAATAAATAAATAAATAAATAATAAAAAATAAAAAGTCCTTGAAATTTTCCTAGGAGTAAAAGACTTTTTGAGGTGTAATTCACGTACCGTAAAATTCACCCTTTTGAAGCATACAATTCAGGGTTTTTAAAAAAATTTTTTTAGCATATTCATAGAGTTGTGCAACCATCACCACTATCTAATTTCCAAACATTTTCATCATGCCAAGAAGAAATCCTGTACTCATCCTCCCTTGTTAGATAAAAATATTAGAACCAAAGAATTTGCTTTATAGTTTATATTAAAAGTTAAAGGTACATTTTTGTTTCAAACTATGTTTTGTAATGATGATAAGAGATATTGAATATTATTTTATTGCCTTCAATGTGAAGTGAAATTTTTAGGACCAAGAGTTAATAATAGTAAGGAAACAGTCAAGATCCTAAAATGTAGTTTGATTTAGAGTTTGTCTGCTTTCCAGGGAGTGCTGTAAACACTCGGATATTCAAGTGTATGATTCCAGCAACTCTAATATCAGAAGATTCTGTGGTTAAGGCGGTCTCTTGGCTTTGTGTTGGCAAGTGTTCTGGTAGCACCAAGGTAATCTTTTTAAACCCTCTGATGATAAGTCCTTCAGAACCACTTAAGGGCTGGCAAGGAAGAGCCACTTATGGAGTAATGGCAGTGGCCTTTTGTGCAAAGCCTGTAGTTTTGGAACAATGTAGCTTGATGCAAGGAGTCTGTTCAAACAGAAATTTTTACTGAGAGATAAAATCTATTATCCTTCTTTGTGCTAGAGGCTTCTAAAACAGCCCTGAGGGGGGGAATTAAGCTCCTTCCTCTGCAAGTTATATTTCTCTAAAGATAAGCATTTTGTCTCTCAATAGGTACTTTTTTATCGTTGGCTGGTTGCAATGTTTGACTTCATTGATCACAAGGAGGAAATTAACTTGCTCTATGGCTTCTTTTTTGCTTCATTGCAAGATGATGCACTGGTAAGTAAAAATTGGACAGCATCATGCATCGATCAAATGGTATGTGCTTGTATATCAATGCACTATATGTGCTTCAGAGTGCCACACAACTTTCCTTACTTATTTTAAAATATATGAAACACATAGAAAAGTATAAAGAGTAACATAACAAACATCTTTACACCTGTCTCTCAGATTAACAAAATTTTTAATGCATTTGCTTTATATCTTTTTTAAGGAAATAATTGTAACAGATAGAATTGAGTTCACATTGGAGTCTCTTTGCTGATATAGAGTAATGATTGCCATCTTTTCCCTTTTAAACCACTTCAGCAGGGTCCTTTGTGTCACTTATTGTACAGTTTCTTGATTAACACTGCGAAAACCTCATCAGAATTAATGAGGAGAGGATTACTTTTCATGAGATGCCAATGGACTGATTTTGATTAAATAGCATAATTATTCCCATTGAAAACATTAATAACTCTAAGAAGTCAATCTACTGTCCACATGGAAGACTTTCAAGGACCATCAGTAGTTCACAGACCATGTGAACCATTCATCTAACCGAATTCCTCTTGCTTCTGGATAGGGAATTCATCCATTGATTTCATTTTTTAAAAATTGACTGTCTTCATTGCATTGATTGAGGCAATGTAGAAGATTCAAAGTTTAGCAGAGAGTTTCCATATTCCAGGGGTTTATAATCCAGTTGGGGGACTAAGGGAAGCAGATAAAGTTAAATAACAACGCATAAGTTAAATTATCAAAGACAGTATATGTTAACATGAGGATAATAATTGCTGTGATATTTCCAGGAAGGAAAGAACACTGTAAACCAGAGTGATTAGAAAAAGCATCATAAAGTATGTAGGCATTGAGCTAGGCCGTGAAGGTTGAGTAGGATTTGAGATTTGATGTTTGATATGACAGGAATATTTCAAGTGAAGTTGTGAACTGTGTAAATTGTATTTCAGGAGACCTTAAATAGATCAGACTGACTTAATTACAATTGGTGTCAGGCAGTGGTGGGTGATAAGGCTGAAAAAGTTGGGTGAGGAAAAATTGTTGAGGTCTTTAAATGTGATGGTAAGGAATTTGAACTTTATCCTATATCCAGTGGGGAAATCACTGAAAAACTTGGGGCAGAACATGTTGAAAGCAACACTGTAGGAAGTTGTATCTAGTAGTGCCAAACATTATGAATTAGGATGGAGGCTAGAGTCAGGAAGACTAGTTAGGAGACTAACATGATGATGATATCCTAAACTAGCAGTTCTCAGATATGCTCTGTGGACCCCTTGAGGCTCCCTGAGAACCTTTCAGGAGGTCTCAGTGGTTCAAGTTATCTTTATAGCAATATCAAGATGTTATTAGCTATTTTCACTGTGTTGACATTTGCACTGATGGTGGATAAAACTGCTGGCGCCTTAGCACAAATCAGGTCAGTGGGACCAGACTGTACTAGTGGTCATTGTGTTCTTCACTGCAGTAAAAAACAAAAATGCTAGTTTCACTTAATAATGTCCCAAATGAAGCAGTAAAAATTACTTCATTAATTATATTAAACTTCAACCTGTGAGACACATCTTTAATATTATGTTTGATGAAATGGGAAGTACAAATAAATCACTTCTGCATACTAAAGTACAACAGTTGTCCTGAGGAAAAGCACTTGTGTGATTGAGTTGTGAGCTAAACCAGCTGCTTTTTTCACAGAATACCATTTTTACTTCAAAGAGTGACTGACATATAAACTGTGGTTATTCAGACTTGGGTATTTGGCAGATGTTTTCTTGAAAATGAACAAAGTGAGCTGGTCATTTCAAAGAAAACAAGTGGCACTATTTTTTGTCAGTGATAAAATTTGAGCTTTTAAGCTAAAATTACAAGTTTGGAAAATTTGTATCTGCCACTGTGAACTTGACAGCTTCCCAATACCTAAAGACTTTCCTGATGAGGATGGTAGCAATATTAATGAATGTGATTTTTAGATATTGTATAATGAAATGTGTCAATATTTGGAAACTTGGTATAACTAATTTCCAAATTATCAAGTATGATATTATGAAATTATGCATGGGTAAAAGAGCTATCCAAAGTGCAAGATATATCAATGAATTTTAATGGAACAGAGTACAAAGAGAGTTCATTGATAAGATTTCAGATTCCACATTGCAGCTGTTCCCTAAGAGACTATCACTTACCAAGTTTTAGTGAAGTATCAAAGACGTATATCCACAATTTTCTGAAAAGGCTATTAAAATATTACTTTCTTCTGCAACTACATACCTGTGTGAGGCTGGCTTTTCTTCATGTACTTCAATCAGAACAACATATTGTAACAGATTTAATGCAGAAGCAGAGAATCCAGCTGTATTCTATTAAGTCAGAAACATTAAAGAAATTTGTAGAAATGTAAAACTGTGTCACTCTAAGTCACTTTTTTGGGAAAATATAGTTATTTTTCATAAAATATTTCATTTATTGTTAGCATATGATGGGCTTATTTTTTAAATGAGTTAGTAAACATTTAAAAATTTCCGAGTTTTAGTTTCTAATATGGTAAATATCAACAGATATAAACCAGATAAACAAAAGCTCTTTGGGGTCCTCTAAGTTTTAAGAATGTAAAGAGTCCTAAGACCAAAAAGTTTGAGAATCACTATCCTAGACTCAGGGGAATGAAAAATTGAAAGGACAAATTTTAGGGGAAATTGTAAAGGAAGAATTGACTTGGTACCTATATTGGATTAAGGGAAGGGTCAAGAGATAAAGATCCAAGTTTTTAAGGCAGCATGACTCAGAATGATGGTACCTTTGACCATAAAAGGAAATTTGTGAAAAGGAGGTGGTTTTGGAAGGAATATAATATATTTGGCTTTAGATGTACAAAGTTTGAGGCTACATCCTGTAGAAATTCACTCAATGAACATTTATTAACCACATAATATGAAAGGCATTGAACTAGTATTGGAAATACAAATATGAGTAAGAATAAGTTAACTATAAGCCTCATATAATTAACTTATATGAGGCTTATATGCCAGGCACTAGTATACTTTATATACACAGTATTTCATCATCTCTAAGATGCCATCAGTGTTAAGATGCATCATTATCTTATGAACCGTTACAATAGAATGCTGCCATTAAAACTATCACATGATATGGATTTTAGGATTAGTTCTGTTTTCAGAGATGTTAAAATGTAGAGAAAGAAATGTTAGACTATGTAAAGTGTTTTTTTCTCAGTTCTGAGGGTCTGAAAGTTCTTTTCTTACATCAATATTCTAAACGAAATTAATGAGCACCTACTATTTTCTATACTTGTGCTACCAGTATAGTAGCCACTAGCTTCATTTGACTAAGTGAGCACTGGGAATGTGGCTAGGCCAAACTGAAATGTGCGGTGAGTGTAAAACACACACCAGATAAGAAGTGGTTTTAACTCACATGAACCTCTTGCCAGCCTTATGTGGTATACACTTTTATCCCCATTTTAGAGATGAGGAAGCTGAGGCACAGAGAAGCCAAGTAATTACCCAGAGTCACGTGACTAGAGCCAGGATTTATGGAAAATGATATTCCCATTTTAGAGATGAGACAACTGAGGCTTGGAAAAGTTATGTAACTTTGCTAAGGTAAGCTATCTAGTAAGAGGTTGAGCCTTGAAGATCTTTAAATGTAGTAGGAGAGAAGATAAGTACAGTGTGATAAATCCTGTGATAGTATCCACAGAGCTCCATGTGAGTATACAGGAGAGGTATCAAAATAAGACTGGGGATCAGGGTTAAAGTCATAGGAATTTGTTTTCAACAGGAAGAGAGACATGGGTGTTGATGTCAATAAATTTGTGGGTTAGTAAGGGACATGATTGAGGGAATTCCTGCCCAGTGGTTTTAGTGATTTTTTTTTCCTCAAAGTTTCACTTAAGTAGGAGGCAAGGTCTTCTGCTGAGAATGAGGATGGGAAGATAGAATATTATGTTTGAGGAGAGAGTATACATTTTGAAATAGCTTTTGGTGGAAATAGAAATAGGAGGTTAGAGACACAGTTCTGAAGGCCCAGGTGAGTTTAGGGAGCACGAATTTGTGATAGGTAATTTCTCCAGGGTGGGACAAGGAGGCAAGAGAGTGACCGCCGATGGATCAGGAAGTCTAGAGAGAAAAGGGAGAAGGTGAAGACAAAACAGGGCAGATTGGGAGCACACGCAGCTGAGGTTCAGGATGCCTTGGTGACATTCAGGAAATGTATTGGGGTTAAAAACTGGAATGATAGAAATTGTAGCATTGGAGTTTAAGATTTCAGGAGGGGATGGTTCAATGTGATGACAAGATTCAGAGTGACAGTGGGGTGAGTTGTTGAAGTAGGGTGAGGGAATGAAGGTTATTGGAATTGAAATTTTCCCTATCCTTATGGATTTATTGTTGTTGCTGCCCATTTATCAATTACAGAGTGAGGTATGTTGAAAATCTCCCACTATGAAGGCAGATTTGTTAGTTTTCCCTTAAAGTTCTGTCAAATTTTACTTTATATATTTTGATTCTATTACTAGATATATGCACAATTATAGTTTTCATATTGTCCTGCTGAATCAAACCTTTATCATGGAGTTGCCCTTTGTTAGAAATGCTTTTTTTTTTTTTTTTACTTGTAACAAGATGAGTTTAATAGTTATTTCATATCAAAAAATAGCCAGAAAGAGTATACAACACAAATATAGTGAGATCCATAATAAATTTCCCTTACTTTTTAAGTGGAAATAATATATATGACTTGAATTTATATAATTATTATAAATAGACTAAAGACAATATTTGTCCTTTTGTGACTGGCTTATTTCACCTGGCATGTCTTTGGGGTTAATCCATGTTGTAGCATGTGCCAGAATTTCCTTTCCTTTTAAGGCTGAACAATATTCCATTGTATGTATATACCATGTTTTGTTTATCCATTCATCCATCAATGGACCCTTGCATTGTTTCCACCTTTTGGCTGTTGTAAATAATGCTGTTACAAAATAATAATAATAACAATCAAATAATAACTAATAATGCTATTACAAACATGGGTGTGGAAATATCTATTCAAGGCTCTGCTTCCAATTCTTTTGGGTATGAATGCAGAAGGGAATTGCTGGATTGTATGGTAATATAGTAATTTTATGTTTAATTTTTTGAGAAGCTCCCATACTGTTTTCCACAGTGACTGCACCATTTTACCATCCCTTGCACAATGCACAAGCATTCCAATTTCTCTACATTCTTGCCAGCACTTGCTATTTTCTGTTTTTGTTTTGTTTTAAATAACAGCCATCCTAATGGATAAGAATTGGTATCTCACTGTGGTTTGCACTTCCCTAATAATTAGTGATGTTGAGCATTTTTCATGTGCTTATTGGCCATTGGTATATCTTCTTTGGAGAAATGTCTGTTCAGGCCCTTTGCCCATCTTTTAATCAGGTTGTTTGTTTCATTGTGGGAATTCTTTATATATTCTGGATGTTAACCTCTTATCAGATATATGATTTGCAAGTATTTTTTCCCATTCCATGGGTTACCTTATCACTCTTGTTAATAATGACTTTTGTTGCACAGAAGTTTTTAATTTTGACATAGTCCAGTTTATCTATATTTTCATTTGTTGTCTGTGCTTTTTGTGTCATATCCAAGAAATCATGGCTAAATCCAACATTATGAAGATTTCCCCTATGTTTTCTTCTAAGAATTTTTTTTAAACATCTTTATTGAAGTATAATTGCCTTACAATGGTGTGTTAGCTTCTGCTTTATAACAAAGTGAATCAGTTATACATATACAATATGTTCCCATATCTCTTCCCTCTTGCATCTCCCTCCCTCCCACCCTCCCCATCCCACCCCTCTAGGTGGTCACAAAGCACCGAGCTGATCTCCCTGTGCTATGCGGCTGCTTCCCACTAGCTATCTATTTTACATTTGGTAGTGTATATATGTCCATGACACTCTCTCACCCTGTCACATCTCACCCCACCCCCTCCCCATATCCTCAAGTCCATTCTCTAGTAGGTCTGTGTCTTTATTCCCGTCTTGCCACTAGGTTCTTCAGAAATGCTTTTTGTTTTAGTCATTTCATTTGATATTGACATTGGCTAGTATATTGCTTGGTATATTACCATCTTTTGGTTTTTTGAAAAATCTTCTTTTGCCCTCATGTCTTAGATGCCTCTTTTATTTATTTATTTTTAAAAAACAATTTATGTTCTTTTTTTCTTTTTATATTTTTGGCTGCATCAGGTCTTAGTTGCGGCACGTGGGATCTTTCGTTGAGGCGCAGGCTCTTCGTTGTGGTGCGCGGGCTTCTCTCTAGTTGTGGTGCGGGCTCCAGGGTGCGTGGGCTCTGTAGTTGGGGCGCACAGGGTACAGAGCACATGGGCTCTGTAGTTTGCGGCACGCGGACAGGCGCTCTCTTTGAGGCTCACAGTGCGGGCTTTGTTGCCCCATGGCATGTGGGATCTTAGCTCCCCAACCAGGGATCGAACCTGCGTCCCCTGCATTGGAAGGCAGATTCTTTACCACTGGACCACCAGGGAAATCCCTTAGATGCCTCTTTTCAATAGCATATAACTAGATTTTATTTTTAAATCCTGTCTGACGGTTTTTCACTTTTACCTGGAAAATTAGTTTATTTACTTTTGTAGTGATTGTTGATATAGTAGAAATAAATTGAAATATCAATATCTTATTTTGAGCTTTCTAAATGATCTGCTTTTTTCGGATTCTTTCCCTCATCCCTCTTATTTTGGATTGATTGTGGTTTTCCCCCATTCTTGGTTGGAAATTACACATTCTGTGTGTGTTGTTTTAGCTGTTATTGTACCTATTTTAACATGCATATATAGTGTAAAATGTAAGACAGTGTCATCCTTCTTACTGCTTTTCTTTTGTTTGGAAAATGTAGTTTTTTTTTGTAAAATATGTCATCTAGCATATGATGGGTTTATTATTTTTTAATGGATTAATAACTTTATAATGTTCTCAGTTTAAATTTTTATTTATTTATTTATTTTTGGCTGTGTTGGGTCTTCGGTTCGTGCGAGGGCTTTCTCTAGTTGCGGCAAGTGGGGGCCACTCTTCATCGCGGTGCGGGGACCGCTCTTCATCGCGGTGCGCGGGCCTTTCACTATCGCGGCCCCTCCCGTTGCGGGGCACAGGCTCCAGACGCGCAGGCTCAGTAGTTGTGGCTCACGGGCCCAGGTGCTCCGTGGCACGTGGGATCTTCCCAGACCAGGGCTCGAACCCGTGTCCCCTGCATTAGCAGGCAGATTCTCAACCACTGCGCCACCAGGGAAGCCCCTGTTCTCAGTTTAAATTTTTAATGTTTTTTTCTTAAAGTCTAAAGGTAACTAGTATCTTTACCTTCATCTTGAATGATACAAGGACCTCAGAATGCTTTAACTCTGATCACACCCCTCCCAGATTATATGCTATTATCTGGTTTTAGTTCTGGCTCTTTCTTCTCCATCCTCCTCCACATACACATACAGTAGACATTATTATTTTCTTCACAGTTGGTGTTTGTTTAGATTTGCCCACATATTTGCCAATATCTTTGCTCATCATTTGTTTTTGCATCTCAGACCTTCAATTGAGCTCGTTTTCTAGAATATTCTTTCAGTAGAATCTTTGATGGTAAACTCTGTCTTTGCCTAAAAATGTCTTTACTATGCCCTTGCTCTTGAAAATTGGTTCTGCTGTGTGTAGAACTCTAGGGTGACAGTGAAATTCTCTCAGGACATTGACAATATTGCACTGGCACCTCCTTTCCATTGTTGTCAAATCAGTCTAATTGTAGTATGTCATTTCTTTTCTCGCTGGATACTTTTTAAAAACAGCTTTGTTGAGATGTAACTCACATACCATACAGTCCACTCAAAGTAAAATCCACTGGTTTTTAGTATGTTCACAGATATGTGCAACCATGAACAGAGTCAGTTTTAGAACATTTTCATCACCTCAAAAATCTCATACCCCTTGGGAAACCAAAAAATTCGTGTGACTTGCTTTATTGTGACATTCTTTCACTTTATTAAAAAAAACAACTCATACCTTTTAGCTATCACCCCCATCTTCCTATTTAGAGGTTCTTAAGCAACTCTTAATCTATTTTGTGTCTTTAGAGATTTGCATATTCTGGACATTTCACATAAATGGAATCACACAATATGGGGTCTTTTTTTCTTTTTCTTTTCTTTTTTTTTTTGGCTGCCCTGCGCAGCATGCAGGATCCTAGTTCCCCAACCAGAGATCAAACCCAGGCCCCCTGCAGTGGAAGCACGGAGTCTTAACCACTGGACCGCCAGGGAAGTCCCTAATATGGGGTCTTTTTTGACTGGCTTCTTTTACTTAGCATAATGCTTTCAAGATTCAGCCATGTTGTCAGCATGTATTAGTACTTCATTCTTTTAACCTGTTATCTTTTTTCCGTAACGTAAAATTTACCATTTTAACTATTTTAAGTGTTGTTAATTGTTATGAATTTTTAAGTGTTATGAATGTTTAAGTGTTATTAATTTTAAGTGTTATTAATTGCATTCATAATGTTGTGTAACCATCTCTGCTATCTATTTTCAAAACTTTTGTATTACCATAAACAGAAACTCTCTAGCCAGTAAGCAATAACTCCCCATTCCTCCTCCATCCAGCCCCTGGGAACCTCTAATCTACTTTCTGTCTATGAATTTGCCTATTCTAGGTGCCTCATATAAGTGGAATCATCCAGTATTTGTCCTTTTGTGTCTGGTTTCTTTCACTTAGCATGTCTTCCAAGTTCATCCATGTTATAGCATGTGTCAGAACATTTTTATGGCTGAATAGTATTCCATTGTATGTTTATACCACATTTTGTTTATCCATTATCTGTTGATGAACCCTTGGGTTGTTTCTACCTTTTGGCTAACATGAATAATGCTGCAGTAAACGTTGGCATGCAAGTGCCTGTACAAGTCCCTACTTAGAATTCTTTTGGATACATACTTAGGAGTTCTTCCAGGCAGGGACTGAGCCTCTTATAACCCAGGTATTTAGTATTGTAAACTTCATAAGAGCAGACCTTTTTGTCTGTTTTATCCACTGCTTAATAAGTACTTGTTTCATGAGTGAATGAATGAATAGGAACTATTCATAAATGTTTGTCAAATAATTGCAATATACTTGAGTAGTTTTCATGATGCTGACGAGAGAGTTTCTTGCTCAGCATGGCAGGGGGGGAAGGGGGCCTGCTTTTTTTCCTTTTCTTTTCTTTTTTTCTATCTTTTAAAAAATACTTATTGAAGTATACATACACAAAATTACTTATAAGTGATCAGCTCAATTAATTTTTATAAACCGAACATATTTGTATAAACATCACCCAGATCAAGAAATAGGAATCCTAACTTTTAAAAGCATTGAAAGTCACAACTTGGCAGGCGCCTGACTCTGTAGTGACTGAGATGTGGTGGTTAACTATTTGCCAGAAAAGCAATTGTAAAGTCTTAGATGCACATGAATTTTTCCTTTCTAGATGTGATTAAAGGAGAATGTCAGATAGAATGCTGGGGCCTAGGGTGGCACTTGTTTCATACCCAACATGATAAGCAGTATTGCTAATGGTTCATATCCTAGGGATGTGAGGCAGTGAGTTTTTTTTGTTTTTTGTTTTTTTTACTGAAAGTTACTATGTTTTGTGTACAATGTGGCAGACTTGGTCATAACATGTATTCTTCCCTTAAAAACAAGAAGATCCTATATATAAATCCACGCTTATTACAAGTATGTTCAGTCTTTATCAACCCATTTCTAAGTAAAGGAGTGGCAATATGGAATGCTGTACTTCAAAGTTTAGAATCAAGACTACCAAAATATGAGTTTGTTTAAAGAAAATCTTTGCTTTTGTTGCCTTCTCTAGTCCTATTTAATAATTTACTTTTTCAATTTCCTAACATCTAAAGCAGGTATTGGCAAATTTTTTCTTAAAGGGCCAGGTAGTAAATATTTAGGTTTGAGTGCCATACTGTCTCTGTCACAAGTACTCACTCTGCTGGTGTAGTGCAAAAGCAGCTACAGACAATAAATACATAAATGAATGACTGTGTTCCAATAAAACTTTATTCACAATAACCAGCAGTGGGCTGGATTTGACCCACAGGTTGTTGTTTACCCATCCCTGCAATAGAGTATTATTTCCTTGTCTGATAAACAGATATTCTTAATTTAATGAACTCTAATTTATTGGTTTTTTTTAATGTTTTATTTTATGGTTATCATTTTTTTTTTAAATGAAAGTAAAACACTGCCACCCGCTGGTCCTGAAGATATTCTACTCTAGTTTTCTTCTAGAACAGGTATCAGCAAACTTCTCCTGTAAAGGGCCAGATAGTGAATATCTTAGGTTTTGCAGGCCACTCAGTCTGTGTCACAACTGCTCAGCTCTGCTGTTGTAGCGAGAAAGCAGCCATGGCCAATACATAAATGAGTGACTGCGGCTGTGTTCCAGTAAAGCTTGATTTGCAAAAACAGGTGGACTATAGCTTGCTGACCCCTGACCTAGAATAAAACCTCAACAAATGGACGCTCAAAATGAAGTGGTATAAGGGAACCAAGGAATCGTTTAGTAGTTTAACAAATTTATGATGTGATATTTGCCAAACTGAGGGCTAAATGATTAATTAAATTCTGGTATATCCACTCACTGGAATATTAAGATCATTGAAAATGATCATTTTGAAGACCAAGTAACATGGGAAAATACTTCTAAGTGGGAAATCAGGATAAAAATTTTAAGTTTGTATCTTAATAAATACGGACCTACTAGAAGGAATACGTGAATTTTTGTTAGGTAGAAGAATCTTTTTCTGGTTTTCAAATTGTCTGCATTGTTGTTGTATTTCAAAAATAACTTTAAAAATGGCATAAAGGGATGCCAATTAAAACTATTGTTTTTTTTATCACTACTATGTAGTATGAAAAAGAGAAGCTTTGTAAAACTATTGTTCAATGAAATCCCGAAGCCTTTTTTCTTAGTATAAGATTGACATTTGAGGAAAATGCATTGTTGCCCCGGTCAAGATATATTGTCATTTTTTTTCTTTTATTTTTTATATTTTGACAGTGCCCTTATGTCTGCCATTTGTTGTATTTACTTACCAAAAAAGAGAATGGTGAGTATTTTCATTCCAGTTGTATTACATTCACTCTGTAGAATTAGCATTTGTATCCGCCTTTGTAAAGTTAACTGTTAGCATTAGTTCTATGACAGGGTTTTGTGGGATTTCTTTTTAGTACTTTTATCTAAGAGCATCTGCTTAATGGCTTAACTGAACAGGGTAATTATATTCTTGATGTGTTGTAAGGAGAAGCTACATGAACAAGGTTTCTTTTTATTCTGAACCACAGACTAGTACTTCTTTTCTTTACCTTTTCTAGTCAAACCATTTCGTGTGAGAAAACTGCTTGATCTTCAGGCCAAAATGGTGAGTACTGAAAAGACCTAAAACTGGCCAGTGTACTCTGTGCTAGGTACGGAGCTAGGCTTTGGGGATGTAAAATCGAATGCGTGTTTACCTTCAAGGAACTTAATTGCCTGGGGAGCTCAGTCAACAAAATAAAAAATCAGAATCAGACTGGGGTCAAGGAGGAGTGGTGATGGTGAGTAGAATTTAACTAGGCCAGGAAAGAAGAGAAGGGCACTCTTGGCAGAGGGAACAGCATGAGCAAAGCCAGGTCGATAGCAAATAGCAGAAACCGTTTACAGAACTGGGTTGGTATGGCTGGAAAATAAGTGTTAGGGAGTAGTCAAAAATGACTACTTTATTTTATTAAAGTGACTAGCTTATTTATTCTGTGGCTGTGATCTAGGAAAGCATTCTTTTCTGGATACTTAAACTTCAGTATATTCCCTTACTATTATCTCTTGTCC
Source organism: Balaenoptera acutorostrata (assembly GCF_949987535.1). Classification (NCBI taxonomy): domain Eukaryota; kingdom Metazoa; phylum Chordata; class Mammalia; order Artiodactyla; family Balaenopteridae; genus Balaenoptera; species Balaenoptera acutorostrata. Next base: position 88,988,745 of record NC_080085.1, read on the forward strand.
TTACAGCTCTCTTGCATTGTTATTTCCACTATACCTGCCAGGTAACAGAAGTCTGTGAAGGTTTGGGTGTAAAACAATAGGAAGTTGTAGTGCCTATGCCTAACTGTTGAAGCCTGCGCAACCTATGTAGAGGCATTCAAATTTCATGAAAAACACAAACACATGTGCACATGTGTGCTTCTCCGTTGTGAGGTTTCCTGTTGGTACAATTCAATGATTGTTCTTGCTTTATAGCTTCCTATTTTGGCGCTCTGGGTGCAGTATCTTCTCGTAGCTCTCTGAGGATAGTAATGGTAATGTTTTTGTCCAAATTTAATTTTATTTCACATTAATAGAAATTATGAAAAAGATGTACATTTTTCCGTGTTAACAGCAAAACATTTCAATGGAATAAGAAAATCTTACCATAAATAAGATCTTGTTGATTTGTATTAACTGAGACAAGTATATGTTAAAGTTAAAAAAATGACTCAGTACAGTGTCTAAAAATTTTTAACCCAGACATTAAATATATGGCTTCATTATTAATATTCTATATAGTACATTACTAAATTACCCCGTTATCAATGCCTATTTATAAAGATACATTCATAAAATTGTTTTGATAAGCTGGATTTCGGTGACTTTGATCACATCCAACAATACCGAGCCTAGAAGACATAGCCATGCTCACATGTAACTGAACATGTAAAATGGTAACAGGCATAATCAGCCCATGTAAGCAAATGTATTGGGTATGTGAATTTTTTTTTTTTTTTTTTTTTTTTTTTTTTTAAAAATTTATTTATTTATTTATTTATGGCTGTGTTGGGTCTTCGTTTCTGTGCAAGGGCTTTCTCTAGTTGCGGCAAGCGGGGACCACTCTTCATCGCGGTGCGCGGGCCTCTCACTATCGTGGCCTCCCTTGTTGCGGGGCACAGGCTCCAGATGCGCAGGCTCAGTAATTGTGGCTCACGGGCCCAGTTGCTCCGCGGCATGTGGGATCTTCCCGGACCAGGGCTCGAACCCGTGTCCCCTGCACTGGCAGGCAGATTCTCAACCACTGCGCCACCAGGGAAGCCCGGGTATGTGAATTTTTGATACCTGCAGAGGCATGTGTCCCCTCTATACCCATCCGTGCCCCATAACTTCCCATCATGATGGACACAAAACAGAGAAATTGTCTTTCTGGTGGCAAGCATGAATGGTGGGAAGTGGAGCAGGCACATTGTTATCTTATATGCACCAGGCCCTTTGAGAGCAGTCTTTGAAAAAGGAAGGGGGAGTTAGGTCTCATGTTGAAGGTGGGTAAGGGTGGTTTCTGGGATTCTCCCTCTACCAGGCATGAACCTGTGTGATTTGGGCTGATTTTTTTTTTTTCTGTTCCGAGCTTTGTCTCTGTTTCCTCAGAGTTCCTTTCTTGTTTGTTTGGTCTTTCATGGTAGAGGCTTTTCTCAAATACCTGGTAAACCTTGTTTGCCCATATTTAATAGTAAAGCACTAAAATGGTCATTGGAAACTTGTGTACGTGAGCAGGACTTGTTCATTGTAGGATCTTGATGTTTCATTGGGGAATCCCCCAGATGATGGTGTCACTTTTCCTAAGAAATTCTCCTGGGGACTTCCCTGGTGGCGCAGTGGTTAAGAGTCCGCCTGCCAATGCAGGGGACACGGGTTCGAGCCCTGGTCTGGGAAGGTACCACATGCCGCGGAGCAACTAAGCCCATGTGCCACAACTACTGAGCCCGCGTGCCTAGAGCCTGCGCACTGCAACAAAGAGTAGCCCCTGATCGCCTCAACTAGAGAAAGCCCACGTGCAGCAACGAAGACCCAATGCAGCCAAAAAATAAATAAATAAATAAAATTTAAAAAAAATTCTCCTGTTTCCTGACTAGGGGTTGTATTAGTCAGGCTTCTCCAGAGAAACAGAACCACTAGGATGTGTGTATATATAGAGAAAGATTTTTATACGGGATTGGCTCACATGATTATAGAGACTCATAAGTCCAACATCTGCAGGGTGGGCCTGCAGGCTGGAGATCCAGGAGAGCTGATGTTCCAGTTTGAGTTCATCTGCAGTCGGCAGTCTGGTGGAGAATACTCTTGCTTGGGGGAGCTGGTCTTTTTGTTCGGTATAGGCCTTCAACTGATTGAATGAGGCCCACCCACATTATGGTGGGTAATCTGCTTTACTCAAGAGTCCACCGATTTAAATGTTAATCTCATCAAAAACACCCTCAGAAACACCCAGAACATTTGATTTGGGCACCCCATGGCCCAGCAAAGTTGACATGTAAAATTACTTGTCACAGGGCTATAAACCTGGCTACTAGCACTCTGGGACTTAAGCAGTAGAAAAGATTGGGGAAAGGTTCTGGTACACTCCCTCAGTTCTGCAAACTGTATGAGTTCAGCTTTTATCTTCAGTGAGTAAAACCCTGATGTTTGCCAGAGTAGTGAAGGAATTTGGGGTTCTAACTGCTTCTTATGTAGGCTTTCAACCAGTCCTTCTGTTTTTCAGCCCTCTTGCACCTCCACTTTTCAGAGGTATCTGATCCCTCAAATTCCTGAGCCTTTCTGGGAGTTCTCAAGCATGAATCTGCTGCTTTTGAGGCTTTTTCTGTTGCTGCCTTAGCTTTCGTTTTCTCTGTTCTGCCAAGTTGGTTATTGTTTGTCCATCTTCATTTGAGGTTCCGAAATCTTGTTGAGACCTCACATGTGCTATTGTCTGCCTTCTTGTTCTCTTTGAACTTGTGCTTTATGCCTTTTTCCATTCCTTTACTTTTTAGTGGGGTTTTATGAGGACCCAGAATTAAACATGTATGTTCAGTATGCCATGTTAAACTAGAAGTCTCTCTCTCTCTTTCTTTTAAGAAAGTGTTAACTTTTTAACAATAAAGATAGGTTTAGTTAACTAGACAATAAGTTCTAAAGGTCTCTCCACTCCTAAATATTTGCTCTTTCAAAAACATTCCAACTCAAAGCAAACACTCTGATACTAATTGATAATGAGTACAGAGATCAGAAGATATTTCAGCATAGATAGCCTGGGTCATTTGGGTTTTGTTATCATAAATTTAATTTCAGGAAGCTATTATAAAATAGGAATACTGTATTTCTAATCCCCATTTTCTGCCTTCCTTATTTTGTATAGTATTTGATTCAACAAAATAGTAATATAATAAAACAGTTTGGTTTCTTCCTTGGAATTTTAGTGGTATGCTTCCTCTGGATAGCCAGATATATCAAACACAGGTATCCAGCAGTAAGGACTTCTGTCATAAAATTAATGTTTTTGTAAAGACTTTTTCAGTTATATCAAGCTGTTTGACTTCTGCATACCAATTGTTAGATATCCTAGTGAATTTTCCAAGAATCATGATGCTAAGGTATTAATATTTCCTTTGCTCTGTTTTCTTGGCTTCCCTTTTTGTCCTTCCACCTTCCTGTCTAAATCAAGAATGAGTAAACTTTGAGTCCTGAGTATTATACCAGTGAGAGTAAGCCATGCTAGCAGATATGACTAGTAAGCCTAAGGCACGGGCAGAGAAGAAGAGAGAAAATATAAGGAAGAAGTAAAATCTGGAAAAAGGTCATAAAAGAGAAGATGACAAGTTGGCGAGGATTGCTTTATGATAGTTGATTTAAATGTTTAAGTTTCTATTCCTTGATTTTCTATAGCATCTTCCTATAGCTATATCACATAATAAAATTAGGGTCTGAATATATGTTTAATCTTTTTATTTTATTGTTACTTTTTTTTTTTCTTACTGGCCACAGAATTGAAAATTGAAAACTCTTATTTTATTTCAGGGAATGCAGCCTCATCTCCAGGCTTTGTTGTCACTATATAAATTCTTTGTTCCTACTTTGATTTCTGTATCTTTGCCTATGAGGAAGAAGGTAAGGGATTAAGGAGCAGTAAGTCATATCGAGATAGAAATATGTTGTTTTGAGTAAGTTAATTTATAGATTTGGACTAAAATGTTTATAGCATACTGTTTTAAGATCTAATATTGTGGCACTGTTTCTGAGTTTTTTTAGGGATTAGCACTTCGTTTTGATTCCATTCAATGTATTCCATTCAATGTAATAGATTCCTGATTAGAAAAAAAAACTTAAATGGATTTGCATGGGTGTAAAACATTTCATAATCAATATACTTTCAATTAATGAAGAGTTTTAGGTTTTATGCTGCTCCAACTTATGGATACCTCCTCTCATGTACTTTACATTCAAATTTATAGATCTATTTTAAGAATTCAGAGAATCTGTGGAAGACAGCTCTACTTGCTGTGAGGCAAAGGAATCAGGGACTTCCTCCAGAACCTCTAAAGTTGATGTTAGCTAATGTCCATCCTGTAAAAAGAGTAAGTGTCTAAAACCCCAAGTGACTTGCACAGTCTTCTTTTATTAAATTCAAACAATAACCATTCAGATGTTGGAAGAGATTATAGATATTTAAGTACATTTTAATTACCCAGTATTCTATGCAGACTATATTCAGACTCCATTCATTAAACCACCTTAACAAGTGCTTTTACACTTACAGTTTGTAATCTGCTTAGTCCATTGATAGATTGTTTTATTATCTTTCTTTTTTAGAAATGGAATTCTCACTCAGTTATACCAGTGCTAAATTCCCGTAACTACAGTAAAGAAAGTGGGAAAAAGGGGATGAATCTTTCTGATTATTTCAGTAGCAATGGATCATTTCCACTGGAACAGCTTAAAAGCTTCCCTCAACTCTTACAGAACATCCATTGCTTAGAGGTATGTGACTGGACCATGTGCTTATTTGCATTTTCCATTTGATCTTCATGGCCTTTATTTTTGTTATATATTTCCTATCTGATGATTTCCTTGTTGCTCTGATCTCCTTTTTATATACTTACAGTTGACCGATTGTTCTGTCTTTGCAGCTGCCTTCTCAGATGGGCGCAGTGCTGAACAACTCTCTGCTACTACACTATATTAACTGTGTCAGAGATGAGTCAGTCTTACTGAGGCTCTATCACTGGTTGAGTCAAACATTACAAGAAGGTAAAAATTGATACTTAGAAGTGTTAGATGAATGAAGAAGGAATAAGATGGTTTACAAATGGGTTTCTTTTAAAAGGGTGCCAACTTCTAGACAGGAGGAGCCTTCATATGCTGTAATTATTTTTCCGGTAATCATGTATTCAGAGCCTGAATGCTGCTGTTGCTGTAATTTTAAGGGGTAGTAAGAAAGGAGGTGTATTGTTAAGGAAACACTGCTGGATGGCCACCAAAACTCACTGGGTGGCTCCACTTTGATGACTGTCACAGTCCAAGGCCTCTTCATCTTTGGATGTTCAGAAACTTGCTGTTAAGCCCCCAGAACCATCAGATTAATGCTAACCAAACTCAGAGACTGTTGTGTAAGCCAGAATGTCAACTTTTTATTTCATAATAGAAGTAATTCTTTCTGGTGACCAAAATGTTCATGTTTGCCGACTAGAATAGCTCCTCTCTGCTGTCAATATATATGGGGACCACATTAGTCATCAGAAAGTTTCTTAATTATAGAACTGAAGGAAAAGGCAGTGAGGGAGTTTTTCATCCAGGCCATAGTAAAGCCTGATCATTTCATTCCTCCAAGGAGGTCGATTTCTCTAAACATAGTATTGAGTTCACCAGATTATTTCTTTCCTGGATAAATAAATCCCGACTCTTCAAGTGTTTAAGGTCAGTTTTAGTCGGTTCCAGGATAACTCTCCTTTTCCTGTTCAGTCTTTCTTTACATAGGATATGATACAGTTTGTTAGATTTCCACTAACTAAAGTTCTGCCACCCTTAGATTACCCCCAGCTCACCCTAATTGAAGTTTAGGCATTCTCAAACTTTTAATTCATACACTTACAGTCTTTTGGATTACTGTGTGGCATAAAGCTAATCACATTCATTATATGTGACATTTACTAGTTTATTTTTTCACTGTAAGCTTTCCCCCTATATTACCAAGTTCTTGAGAAACATCACACTCTCACTTCCACATATATATTATAGTCTCCAGTGTGAGTTGGCTAGGATGTATGAGACAGATAGCTTGTTTATATTTGTCATTTATTTGTCACTTTAGAGTTGTGGTGGTTATGTTTTGTGTAGTTTTTACTGTTGTGCAACTGGAGCCTTATGTTTAATATTTTTGTTCTAGAATGTATTTGGTACAAGGTGAATAATTATGAACATGGAAAAGAATTTCCCAACTTCCTGGACACTATCCTCAAGGCAGAATGCTTCTTACAAGTAAGATTCTGCTTGTTTCCTACACACTTCACCACTTTAAAAAAAAATTTTTATTTATTAATTTATTTATTTATTGGGCTGTGCTGGGTCTTAGTTGTGGCATGCAGGATCTTTAGTTGTGGCATGCGAACTCTTAGTTGAGGCATGTAGGATCTAGTTCCCTGACCAGGGATTGAACCCAGGCCCCCTGCATTGGGAGCGTGGAGTCTTAGCCACTGGACTACCAGGGAAGTCCCACCACTTCTTAATTTATTTAGATATCCATTAAAAACCTTTTCTTTAGTGCTTGACATCTTTTGTAAACAATATCTATTCAATTCAAAATTCATTATAAATAGAGCCAAGTTGCACTGTCGTTTATCTTTGTACTGTTGGATTTGAAGAAAGAATTTGTTAAATTATGCAAATAAGAGAGAAAGGTCTAGGGAATTCCCTAGCTGTCCAGTGGTTAGGACTCCAGCGCTCTCACTGCCGAGGGCCTGGGTTCAATCCCTGGTCGGGGAACTAAAATCCCGTGAGCCCCCCACCCCCCCCAAAAAAGAGAGAAAGGTCTATAATTTAAGAGAACAAACTGAAGATGTAATTGAATACATTAAATTAATTGAATTAGCCAGTAAGATAAATCTCATAGGGTTACTACTTATGTCCTTATAATCAACAAACATTTTTTTGATTGTCGAATATGTTCCAGCCAATTAATTATTTGGCCTGGGTAACCCTGAGTTGTACTTTTAAGCTGCCACTCAGGTATCAGCACCGTCAAGAAGCCTTTACTCAGTCTGGGTTAGATGCTTGTTCTACGTGCTTCCTTAGCTCTCTGTGTTTGCCTGTATCGTGGTACTTTCGGCATCTGTTTTTCCACACATTATGAGCTCTGGACAGGTGGGAACCATGTCTAACTTTTCTTCATGTATGGGTGTTCAACTTGGTACCTGATACAAAAGAGATTCTCAATAAATGTTTGTTGAATAAATCTTAAGGATTTGGTGTGAAACCATTGAATTAGAAGTTGGGTGTGGATAACGGTGGTGAGGATAAAAGGATGAATTTAGGTTGATTTTTTAGATTTCCTGCTTGGGAGGATGATGATGGGAATATAAGAAAAGCAGGCTAGGAAGGAAAGATATATTTGATTTGAAAGATGCCTGTGGGATATCTAAGAGGTCCAGTAGGCAGTTAGATAATGAGTCTAGAGCTCAGGAATGAGATTTGGGCTAGAGATGCAGAAATTTAGGACTCCTCATGATATAGGTGGTGGTTTTAGCTATGTTATAGATGCGATTGTCCAGAGAATTCATGTCATGAAAAGAAGGTCCAGAATAGAGTCTTGGTGCACGCCACTATTTAAGGCTCAGGATGACAAAGTTAAAAGGGAAAACCCTGGATCTTCACTCTGGTAAAAACAGAGGCAGCCTAGACATTCAGGCCTCTCCAGATGGTGCTGCCCAGAGTTTGGGTTTGGTCTATGGCCCCTAATGAAATTCCAGCCTTATTATACAACATTGTATGCACTCTATTGACTATCATGTACTCCAAAATAATACAGTGTCATTTATCTTTAAAAATATTCCATAACTTGACTTCTTACCTTCTTTCCAATTGGTAAAGTTTTATGGTGTTTGAAAACTATGTTGATAAAGATGGTAATGTATCCAAATATTAATCATCTGATCCTTTTTATGAGAAAGTCTGGCACCTAATCCAAGGCTTTTAATTATATTTATGACAAAAAATTAGTCTAAGGGTAAAACAACTATAGCACAAAGTAAACTGGTTGTTTCAAGAGTAATTACGGCTGAAGAGTTCCATGCAAGGTTTTACTATCAACTTGTGTTACAGGAGGGGTTTTATTCCTGTGAAGCATTCCTATATAAGAGCCTTCCTCTCTGGGATGGCTTCTGTTGTCGATCACAGTTCCTTCAACTTGTGAGCTGGATTCCTTTTAGTAGCTTCTCTGGTATGTATCATGAAAATTTGGAGTCATTTAATTCAATGTAATATTAATTAAAAGGATTGAATAACTTTTTTTTATTATTTTTAGAGGTGAAACCACTTCTTTTTGACCATCTATCACGGCTCTTCTTTACATCAACTATTTATTTCAAGGTAAAAAAAAATTGTCTTGCTTAGATTCAATAGGAAATATTAGTCTGTGGCTGGTGGTACACAGTTTCAAACCCACACTATAGCAGTGTTTTGTAACAGGAGTTGCTTGGACCTGGACTTGAGGTGCTGCATCATTCAAATCACAGTTAATGTGTAGAATCTTCTGTTTTTAAGGTTTTGTTACATGTAATTTTCCTGAACTGTAACAGATGACAAAGTGAATGAACAGGTGGCAAATGAGTATTAATAAAAACAAACTGGGAAATAACTTAAGCATACTTAGTTTGATTGTTGTGGTTGATAATTTTGTAGGTACACTTATTCATTTCTCAAATGTATATTGAGCACCCACTGTGTGTTATAATATAGTCATTTTCTGCTAATAAAATTGTTCCAACCGTATATAATAAAATTAAAAGTTGTTACTATTTTGCGGTGTGCTCCAAAAAAAGACCACTGTGGCTTCCAGACTAAGTTTGAGGGCCACTTTCTTATAGAATGGTTATTCCTATTCGAAAAGAGTGACAATATAAGTAATGTTTCTTTTATAACTTTTTTTCACCTTAAATCACTTACTGTTCGCCACATTTGCAGGAGAAATATATTGTCCTGGTTAGTGTTTGTCATAATCAAGTGGTACTTTATAATTACCTGTCACATTAACTGCGATTCAAGGTTTATTTATATTATTTGTAACTTTCTACCTTACCATGTCATGTCATTCACATGACAATACACACTGCTTCTCCCAGATAACACATTTTCAGAGACTTCATTTTGCAACTTTCTGTGATTCTCTTCCGATCTTCTAATTCAGTTACTTTATTTCTTCTCTTATTCCACCAATCTAGAGCGCTATTTATCTGTAAATATTAGGTTAAACCATATGAATAGGTTTAACCTAATAGGTCAAAGATGTTTGACAATTGGCAGTTTCATATGTTCCAGCCTAATAAGTATATATACGTTTATACACACATGCATATATTTATATTTGAGAGTGGGGGGTGGGGAGAGGAAGGGAAACAGACAGTAGGCCAAAGACAGAAATCAAGGGAATGCTCACTGTTTAATTCTCACTGAAAAGGAGGTGTCTATGAAGGAACCTTTTCAAGAGGTATGAAAAGAACCAGGAGGACAGTAGTGCCAAAGAAACAGAGAATACAGGCTATCAAGAAGGAGTGAAGGGATAATGTTGCTACATATCCCAAGAGGGTCCAGAAAGATATGGACCAAAAAAAAGTTTCTTTTGGAATTGATAATACAGAGGTCTTGGCTACCTTTGTGAGCAGGTTCAGTGGAGTGTGGGGGTAAAAACCAAATTGTGGAGGTTGAGGAGTTGATGAGAAATGAAGACAAGACAATGAGTATTGACTGTGTTTCCAAAAGTTTGGCTAAAAAGAAGAGGGAGAGAGAGAGAGAGAGAGAGTTAGCTGTAGTGGGACTTTGAATCAAGGGAAGGTTGTAATCTTCTTTGTCCCCAGAGTGAGAAAAACCTGCACATGTTTATAGATAGGATGCAAGGAGCCAGATGACAAGAGGGAGAGGTTGAAAATGGGGGAAAGATGAGGGATAATTGACAGTGCAGGGTTTCAGAAAAAGCATGAAGGTATTGGTTTAAGACTAGGTAGAGGGATTTGCTTGAATGGGTGGTAAGAGGTTGGGAGGTACTACTTATTCTCTAAGATTGGGGACGAGGACGTAGAGATAGGTGGACATGTAGATATATTTGTACAGTTTGAAGAAAGAGCAATAAATTGAAATACTTGTGCCTAAAAATGTTAAATTTCTCAAAATAGGAAGTGCATTGTAGAGGACAGAATTGAGTAGGGGACTTCAAGACGGTGTTATGTGCTTCGCCATTAAAAAGAATGGGAGAGAGAGACAGCTAATTGAAGAGAAATATAGTAAAAGGATTATTGAGCTTCATTAAGGGCCCAGATGAAGTTGGAGACCATAACTTAGGAGTGTAGAGCTGTGCTTCTCAACCATTTTTTTTTAAGCCCATGCCCCCTTCTCATAAACCTAAGAATCTCATGCCTTCCTTTAATGTGGAGGCTGGATGGGGTAGAGTAGGTGAGTGGAGATTTTCTGAATATGTCATAGTAATATCGAATATCTTTTCAAGTGTTAAATTGACACCAAAATAGAAGATTGTTTTAGGTGATTCTAAGGTTGCTTTCAACTTGAACATATTTATAACCTGAATGTGAGGTGTCAATTTCTAAAAAAAAAGAGATATTTTTTAAATTAATTAATTTATTTATCTATTTTTGGCTGTGTTGGGTGTTCGTTGCTGCACATGGGCTTTCTCTAGTTGCGGCGAGCTGGGGCTACTCTTCATCGCGGTGCACGGGCTTCTCATTGTGGTGGCTTCTTTTGTTGAGGAGCACGGGCTCTAGACGTGTGGGCTTCATTCAGTAGTTGCAGCATGTGGGCTCAGTAGTTGTGGTTTGCGGGCTCTAGAGCGCAGGCTCCGTAGTTGTGGCGTACGGGCTTAGCTGCCCTGCGGCATGTGGGATCTTCCTGGACCAGGGATTGAACCCGTGTCCCCTGCATTGGCAGGTGGATTCTTAACCACTGCGCCACCAGGGAAGTCCCTAAAAAAATATTAATTGAACTGTGCTATGAAGTAGCAGTAAGCATTCTATCACTGGAGATACTCAAATATAAATAGTATCTAGACCATCATTTATTAAGGATATTTAAGAAAGGTTTTACTCAGCTGTAAAAAGAAATGAAATGGAGGTATTTGTAGTGAGGTGGATGGAGTTAGAGTCTGTCATACAGAGTGAAGTAAGTCAGAAAGAGAAAAACAAATACCATATGCTAACACATATATATGGAATCTAAGGGAAAATAAAGGTCATGAAGAACCTAGTGGCGAGACGGGAATAAAGACACAGACCTACTAGAGAATGGACTTGAGGATATGGGGAGGGGGAGGGGTAAGATGTGACAGGGTGAGAGAGTGGCATAGACGTATATACACTGCCAAATGTAAAATAGATAGCTAGTGGGAAGCAGCCGCATAGCACAGGGAGATCAGCTCGGTGCTTTGTGGCCACCTAGAGGGGTGGGATAGGGAGGGTGGGAGGGAGGCTCAAGAGGGAGAGGATATGGGGATATAGGTATATGTATAGCTGATTCACTTTGTTATACAGCAGAAACTAGCACAACAATGTAAAGCAATTATACTCCAATAAAGATGTTTCAAAAAAAAAAAAGAAAGGTTTCCTGTGTTAGGTTTTAGGATGGTATGGATTGCTTTCAAATTTATAGATATTATGATTTATCCTTATAAGTGTTCCAGGCACACTTATTTCAAGACAATATTTTTTGTATATGAATGAGTCACTGGGAAATCAAGGCAAGGCCTGACAAAGGAAAAACTATAAGGTTGTTTGTTTTCCACAATCACAGAAGATAAATTTTATGACCAACAAAAAGAGTAAATTGCAGTTGTAGACACAAGGCGAAAAGGGTGGCAAACTCCTATCTGTAGCAACTTCAAAGGATCTCTGAGGGGAGCTAATAAGGGGTGGGTGATGTAATATATGTTATGAATGAATGTAATTTAGAGAAACAAGAGTCTGTTCCTCACTGATAAGCTGGGGGCAGGCTTGTAGAGAAAATGGTAAACTTGTACTTGCATTAATCTGTCTCTTGGCGACCAATTAGGTTGGAGCAGCAGCTATTGGGTTCTGAATTGGATGTGGTTATCTCCACAGTCCCTTCCACCTCTAAGCCTCTGGTTTAGTCTGTTAGTTCTCAGCACTATGGTATGTCTGATGATTTTTTTGTTTTGTGTCCACAGTGTAGTGTTCTTCAGTGTCTGAAAGAGCTACTGCAGAATTGGCTGTTGTGGCTTTCTATGGACATCCACATGAAATCTGTGATGAACAGTCCTCTGTGAGTTATCTTATAACCCTCCATAAGAGTTGATGTCTACAAAACTGTTTGCATGTGGATTAATAGTGTGGCATACAACCTAATTGCTTCATGCAAATGCTTAATTGTACTTTTCTAAAACAAATGTTTTTTGTTACTTTTCACTCTTCCCCACAATCCTGTGAGGAAGGTTAATTCTTCAAGTTTTATTCTATAAGTCAGAAAGCAACCCCCAAGCCTCTGAGTCACTTGCAAGAGTTAATGTAGCAAAACATTGGCCAGCTGACGTTAGAACTTGCAACTTTGACTTCCATTCAGTTTAGCTCATTTTATAAAATGTATTCTTGCTTATATGTGAAGTCAATTTTGATGATGGCTAGGAAGATCTGTAATTTTGCTGTACAGATTTTTTTTATGTTTCTCTGATGTATTTTGCTTATATATGTTAATTTATTTTCACTTTGTAATTAAAAAAGAGCCCTGAATTTCCATTATGTTCATTACTGTTAAATGTGAAACCTCAAAGTGAAAGTAAAAGCCTGACTGAATTTCAAGGAACTGCCTGATCAGGTTTTTTTGACTCTTTCTACCTAGAGTCTTTTGCTTCTCCTGTATTCTTTTTTAACATTAATGTTTTTTATATTATAGAAAATTACAGACATACTCAAAAGTAGAGAAAATAGTACAATTGTTACCCTTATGTACGCATCACCCGGCTTCAACAGTTATCAACTCATGGTTAACTTTTTTTCATCTATAACACCCCTCACTTTCCTCCTCCTTTGTACTAGATATTTTTAAAGCAAAACCCAGACATCATTTCAGCTGTTGAAAAATGATACCAGTATAACACCTAAAAAATTAATAGTTCTTAATATGTTCAAATATCTAATGGATGTTCAAATTCCCTGTATTATCAGTCACATTCTTACTTTATAAGATAAGGATCCCTTAGCTCCAACTGCAAGTAGCTGGTGGTTGGCTTAGTTAGATTAGCCCAGATCTATTTTTCTATATGTTCTTTTCCCTATAGTTGTCTCCTACTTTGTTAGGAGAATAGAAGCTTCTTGGGAGTTGCCTGGAAACTTTTTAATTCTTCGTATTCATTATTGCAGTACTACCATATATCGTATATGTCTGATCACTTTTAGAAGGAAATGGAGCATTAGTGAGTAGTGAAAGTATCTTGTAAAGCCGTGCTTCTCAAAGTGTGGTCCCTGGACCAGCAGCATCAGCATCACCGGGGGTCTTGTAGAGATACAAATTCTCAGGTACTACCCTAGACCTACTGAAGTAAACTCTGGAGGTAGAGCCCAGAAATCTGTGTTTTAACAAATGCTTCCATAATTTTGGTGCAAGCTAAAGTTTGAGAACCACTATCATAAAGAAATTCCATTTGAATAGTTAACCTCTTCAAACACCTCAATTCTATTAAGAATAGTATGTTTGCATTTATAATCTTTGGCCAATTTGCAGTGTAAGTCTTAGGCACCCTAATACAGGTGCTTTATAATTTCTATATTTTCTTTCTAAAAATACTAGGATCCTTTTTAATTAGTGTCATAAACTTTGAGAGGGCATTTACAAAGGGGCTCTGCTTTCTAAAATTCTTAAAACAAATAATTGTAGGTAATTGTAGGTAACTTTGCTTGTCATAATACTACTTGGCATTATATAATATAGCTCTTAAGTTCTCAATAATTTTTCTATCTTGGAGATATGAGTGTAATGCTATGTCTCCATCATATGACCATATGCCATATGACTGTCAAAGAGGGAGTAAATTGTAGTTGTAGATCACAAGGAGAGAAGGGTGGGAAACCATTCTCAGCAGTGGCTCTCCAGGGGGCATTTTTGGTTGGCACAGTGACTGGGAAGAGGGTGCTAACATCTTTTAGTAGGTAGGAGCCAGAGGTGCTAAACGTTCTGTAGTGGGTGGGGAGTAGGAGGCAGTCCTGAATGGCGAATTGTGTCATCCAAAATGCCAGTAGTGTCCTGTGGAGAAACACTTTCAAAGATGCTACCTGAGCAATCATCATTGTACAAATTATTTCAGACACATTTGTCAGGTGCTGCCAGAAATCATAAAGTACAGTTTTGCAAGTGATGGGCTGACTGTATGTATGCCCACCTATTTGAACGGTCTCTTAACCTTTCCCTGCTTGCTCTGGCACTGAATCATCATGGTGGTGGGTAATGGTAGAGTTATCATCATCTCAGACTCTAAGACTATATGCTATTCCTTTTTCCTTGTGCATAACCATTGTTGGCTACCTAGATCTGAGGGTAAAGCTATGAAATCACATTTCCCAGTCTTTTCCTAATCCACTCAACAGTGGATTGAAGGAGAGGGGTGGGGAGATGGATGGATTGAACTAATTATACCCATGTGTAATTTAAAGATACATGGTTCATTGATTTGGGAAGAATATAAAATATGTAGGTCTGGTTTTTACTAGAAGAATGAAAGATGCCAAAAATTTTACTCATTCAGTTTTAGAATTGAATTCCAGTTAAATAAGTGAAAATATTTTTAACAGCATTTTAGTTCAGGAATTCAGGCAAAACTGGGTTTGGATTTGTGTACTTAGAAACTAATTTGCTGGCTGCTATGGTCCCTGGACATAGGTGATATTATCTAAAGTCTGGAGCTTAATCCTTTCTTTCTCTGGTATTTACTAGTAGAATGGTTGCTCAGGGATGTTCTATGAATTGATCTTAATGGTTCCCTAGAGGGCTGTATAGTTTTATGATTAATCACTGTGGTTTAAAAAAAATGTGAATTATACATTGGAGCACTGATCGTTTTCTGAAATTCCCACCGACTTTCTGCTGTATATTTAATCCAGCTTTAGCTTGGAAAATGTGAGGACTTTTGCTAATATGGATCTTGGTTTCTTATTGCAGAGAGACAACTTTAGGTGGATCCATGAACTCTGTGTCTAAACTGATTCACTATGTAGGGTGGCTGTCCACTACTGCAATGCGCTTGGAAAACAACAGTACTTTCTTGCTGCACTTTATTTTGGATTTCTATGAGAAGGTAGTATACATCCCATTTTCCCTACTTAGATTTTTGTGATGGCTGTCTGCTTTACTAGTCTATTGTTTAAATTTTATGCACAACTATTAAGTTGGGCTATGACCTTATTAGCATACTTGAGATAAGCTATGTATTTTGAAGTTAATGATTGTATTCTGGCCTGAATAATTGACATTCATAAAACAAAGTGGAAAAAGCAAATGCTTTTTTTGAAGTCCAGGTACCACTTTAATAGACGTTCCCCTGAATAATGCTGGCCCTAGACAGAAGTCTGTCTTTAGGATCACTTTTTGCTCATCCATTGTACATTTCCAACCCCTGGTAAAAAAACAAAAATACCTTTTATCTCTTTAGCTCTCCACCCCCACCTTTCAACTGCCTTATCTCCCAGTACCTATGATTCTGGTCCTCTTCTATTGTTTTATAGTATTCAACCTAGACAGAACTATTATCTAGGAAGTACCCACTAATCTCAGTTTTCCTGGCTTCTTCCCTTCATTGATACCTAGTTGTCTTGTGCTATATTTGCTTGGAAGCATGCTCCTTTGTTTTCCAGGTTGACAGCTAACTAATATGATAATTCAGTATTTATAGGACTTAAGAAGAAAGAAATGCTCCCTTCCCCTTTCTCCCTAACTCTAAGATCTCTCCCCAGAAAAAAATAAAAGATTTTAATAACTACCTTGCAGAAATAATCCTCTATTGTAAGGTTGCTGTTTGGTGAGGTACATTTTTAAGCAGGTTGTGGCTACGTATTCTATTTATGAATCAGGCAGGCCCAAACCTGATGTTATATTATTGCTTATTCTCTAGTGGTGATTCTTTGGGTGAAGTTGGTTGAGAAGTTCTGAGGAATAATTTATATACTGGTCTTGTCATTCTTCCCAAAAGGTGTGTGACATATATATAAATTATAACCTTCCATTGGTGGTGTTGTTTCCTCCTGGGGTCTTCTATCCTGCACTCCTCAGCCTGGATTCCAGTATCCTGAACCAGCTCTGTTACATTATGGACAGGTACAAAGCCTTTTTACCATTTTATGAGTTAATACATCATAATTCCATCTTCATTTTCCAGCTATACAATAATTTATAAATATACTACAATAAGTTTATTGTATATAATACAGTGAAATATTAAATACAATAAAATTGTTATCCATTTTCTGCCAGGACCTTTGGAAATAGGAAACATGGCTTTCTTTCGGGAATGACCTTCCAACATGGGACTATTTTAACTGTGTTTTTAAAATGTCACTGTGGGGGATATGGATTAAAAGAATTCACAGTTAAGGATCTTTTGTGCAGTGGTACCACTGCACTCAGCATTGTTAATTCTCATTGCTGTGTCTCAAAGAATAATTAGTCATTTACTGACAACTGGTTTAAGTCTACATAGCTTCTCTGGTAAAAAGAACATTTTCTGGGAGATAAGGGGAGCTATTACCAATTATATGAAACTGTAAGTATTATTTCTGATCTCTTCTAATTTTTTCACTTATGGACTGAAATTGCTCTTTTTAGCCCATAAGTGTAGACCCTTTTGGCGTAACTTATGAGACTATGCCAAGGTTAAAATGTTGAAAAGCTACTTAGAATAGTTCTCAGGCAAGAAAAGATTACATCTCTCAGTTTTCCCTTTATCCTTTCTACTGCACCTTTTTTTTCCACATTAGGAAAATATGTTTTGTAATATGTTTTGTATCAGTGACTGCTTTTGAGCCTCTATTAATTTTTAACAGTGAAACATTAAAAGCATTTCCTTTCTTTTTTATTGAAGTATAATTTACAGAGTCATATCTTAAATGCATATCTTAAATTTATAAGTACTTATCCTAAATGTATAACTCAATATTTGAGCCTCTATTAATTTTTATTCTTTGAGGAAAATGTACCACAAAAGGAAAAAAAAACTTAAATAGACAGCTGGATATTTGTGTATGTGCATATATTTACATTTAAAATGTAAACTTTTGTTTATGTTTACATATCAAAGGCATTTAATGGTAAAAGTTCTCTTCGTTCTGTCTTTAGGTATCGTAAAAATTTGACTGCTGCAAAGAAAAATGAGTTGGTACAAAAGGTATGGATGATGAATCTCTGTTTTAAATCACCATTGTTTAAAAATTGAGTGTAGAGATATATGATCTGTTGGGAATAAGAAGGAAAGGGAGAATAGGTGATAATGACAATTTTTTTTCTTTCCCAATAGACAAAATCAGAGTTCAGCTTCAGCAGCAAGACCTATCAAGAATTTAATCACTATTTGACAGCCATGGTTGGTTGCCTGTGGACATCCAAACCTTTCCAGAAAGGATTATATATTGACCCTGAAGTCTTAGAAAAAGCTTCAGTAGCAGAGTACAAAAACAGTTTAAATTTAGTCCATCATCCTGCTCTTTTGAGTTATGCTGTTTTCTTTCTGCTACAGGTAAGAGTATTTAAATGATTTTTAGATTTTCTATAGGAATACTATGATGGCAGAAATAGGAAATGCCATAAATTTAGCGTGTCTGAATTGCAAGACATGTGTTCAGTCATACTTTTTGAGTATCAGCTAACTTTTGGGCATTGTGCTAGGGTCTGGGGATTCAAAGTTAACTTAAGTAATTAGTTTCTACCTACAAAGAGCTTGGGCTTGTGGCAGAGACAAATTTGTGAACATTACTGCAATACAGTTAGGTGAAGTGAGAAGAGATACAATTGTGAGAAAGATGGGAGAGTGAATATTAGTTCAGTTCTACCTGGGTAGAGGTGGTGCCAGGTAAGAAAAGGGTACAGCGAAGTTGAAGCTTTAGTAAAATCCTTCTAGGCAAGATGGAAAATGTAGGCTAGATGATGTTATAATTAGAGTTGGAGTCTTAGCCAAAGACTGCTGATTTAATGGGTTGATATCAGTATGTAAGCAAGGGGGTCTTCTCAGGACTTTACACCAGCCCTGTCATTTTCAACATTATCAGTGACTCAGAGAACTCAAATGGTGTGCATATCATATGTGTGGATGACACAACAGGATGGGATTACAAATACACTGATAGAATCTGGATTCAGAATTCCCTGAACAGACTGGAACATTGAGAAATCTAACACAATGAAAAAAGTGTATAGAACGGGGGAGATATTCATTGAGTAAATGTTTAATATATTCATGTAAGAACCAGGCACTGTGGTGAACAAGACACATCTGAGTACTGCCCTCATAGAGCTTGGAATCTAGTCAGGGAGGCAGTCATTAAACAGACATCTTACAATAACGAATAATGAATAATATAGGGAAAGTACAGAGAATGATGAAAAAATATACAGGGGGGCTTCTGTAAAGCCACTTCAGGCTTTACAGAAGTGATGCTAATTGGAGTTTTGAAGGATGAGTATGAGCTTGTCAAGACAGGAGCAGTATTTGAGGAAAAGTGCAAAGCTAGAACAGGGGACAGCAAACTTTTTCTGTGGAGGGCCAGACTGTGAATATTTCAGGCTTTGCAGGCCACATGGTCTCTGTCAAGATTACTCAACCTTGCTGTTGTAGTGTGAAAGTGGCTATAGACAATGAGTAAACAAACGGGCATAAACAGTTTATTTACAAAAACAGGCATTGGACTGGATGTGGTTTGTGGACCCCTATGTTAGAGCATGCTGTGTTTGAGGAATTTAAGCAGAATTATAGGGCTTGAGCAGGGATTCTGCCCTGACTCAGCAGCATAAGTACCCCGGCTGCTTTTCCAAAGTGTACATCCTTGATTGCTTCCACCCTGACATTTTGATTTACTAACTGGGGTGATATCCAGGATCTGCTTTTTTTTTTTTTTAACATGTTTATTGGAGTATAACTGCTGTACAATGGTGTGTTAGTTTCTGCTGTATAACAAAGTGAATCAGTTATACATATACATATGTCCCCATATCACTTCCCTCTTGCATCTCCCTCCCACCCTCCCTATCCCACCCCTCTAGGTGGTCACAAAGCACCGAGCTGATCTCCCTGTGTTATGCGGCTGCTTCCCACTAGCTATCTATTTTACATTTGGTAGTGTATATATGTCCATGCCACTCTCTCACTTCGTCCCAGCTTACCCTTCCCCCTCCCCGTGTCCTCAAGTCCATTCTCTACGTCTGCGTCTTTTTTTTCTTTTTTTTGAATTTTTGAATTTTATTTTATTTATTTTTTTATACAGCAGGTCGTTATTAGTCATCAATTTTATACACATCAGTGTATACATGTCAATCAACGTCTGCATCTTTATTCCTGTCCTGCCCCTAGGTTCTTCAGAACCATTTTTTTTTTAGATTCCATATATATGTGTTAGCATATGGTATTTGTTTTTCTCTTTCTGACTTACTTCACTCTGTATGACAGATTCTAGGTCCATCCACCTCACTACAAATAACTCAATTTCGTTTCTTTTTATGGCTGAGTAATATTCCATGGTATATATGTGCCACATCTTCTTTTTTTTTTTTTAAGTTTTTTTTTTCCCCCCTACTTTATTTATTTATTTATTTATTTTTGGCTGTGTTGGGTCTTCGGTTCGTGCGAGGGCTTTCTCCAGTTGCGGCAAGCGGGGGCCACTCTTCATTGCGGTGCGGGGACCGCTCTTCATCGCGGTGCGCGGGCCTTTCACTATCGCGGCCCCTCCCGTTGCGGGGCACAGGCTCCAGACGCGCAGGCTCAGCAGCTGTGGCTCACGGGCCCAGCCGCTCCGCGGCATGTGGGATCTTCCCAGACCAGGGCCCGAACCCGTGTCCCCTGCACTAGCAGGCAGACTCTCAACCACTGCGCCACCAGGGAAGCCCCCCACATCTTCTTTATCTGTTCATCGGTCGATGGACACTTAGGTTGTCTCCATGTCCTGGCTATTGTAAATAGTGCTGCAATGAACATTGTGGTGCATGTCTCTTTTTGAATTACGGTTTTCTCAGGGTATATGCCCAGTAGGGGGATTGCTGGGTCATATGGTAGTTCTATTTTTAGAACTATCTTTTTTTAAAATTTTATTTATTTATTTATTTATTTATGGCTGTGTTGGGTCTTCGATTCTGTGTGAGTGCTTTCTCTAGTTGTGGCAAGTGGGGGCCACTCTTCATCGCGGTGTGCGGGCCTCTCACCATCGCCGCCTCTCTTGTTGCGGAGCACAGGCTCCAGACGCGCAGGCTCAGCAATTGTGGCTCACGGGCCTAGTCGCTCCGCGGCATGTGGGATCTTCCCAGACCAGGGCTCGAACCCGTGTCCCCTGCATTGGCAGGCAGATTCTCAACCACTGCGCCACCAGGGAAGCCCTAGAACTATCTATTTTAAGGAACCTCCATAGTGGCTGTACCAATTTACATTCCCACCAACAGTCCTTTGCCCATTTTTTTTTTTATATAAATCCTTTATCTTTTTTTTTTTTAACTTTTTATTATTTATTTATTTATTTATTTATATTTTTGGCTGTGTTGGGTCTTCGGTTCGTGCGAGGGCTTTCTCCAGTTGCGGCAAGCGGGGGCCACTCTTCATCACGGTGCGGGGACCGCTCTTCATCGCGGTGCGGGGACCGCTCTTCATCGCGGTGCGCGGGCCTTTCTCCATCGCGGCCCCTCCCGTTGCGGGGCACAGGCTCCAGCCGCGCAGGCTCAGCAATTGTGGCTCACGGGCCCAGCTGCTCCGTGGCATGTGGGATCTTCCCAGACCAGGGCTCGAACCCGTGTCCCCTGCATTAGCAGGCAGATTCTCAACCACTGCGCCACCAGGGAAGCCCCCTTTGCCCATTTTTAAATTAGGTTATTTTTCTTTTTTTTTTTAAGTAATCTTTTATTTATTTATTTATTTTTATATTTTTATTTTTGGCTGTGTTGGGTCTTCGTTTCTGTGTGAAGGCTTTCTCTAGTTGCGGCAAGTGGGGGCCACTCTTCATCGCGGTGCGTGGGCCTCTTCACCATCGTGGCCTCTCTTGTTGCGGAGCACAGGCTCCAGACGCGCAGGCTCAGTAGTTGTGGCTCACGGGCCTAGTCGCTCCGCGGCATGTGGGATCTTCCCAGACCAGGGCTCGAACCCGTGTCCCCTGCATTAGCAGGCAGATTCTCAACCACTGCGCCACCAGGGAAGCCCAGGTTATTTGTCTTAATGGCTTATAAGACTCATGTCTGTATTCTAGATTCAAGTTGCTTATCAGATATATGATTTGCAAAGTTTTCTCCTATTCTTTGGGGTGTCTTTTCATTTTTTGGTTGGTATCTTTTGAAGCACAAAAGTTTTAAATTTTGATGAACTCTATTAATTTTTTATTTTATCACTTGTGCTTTTTTTTTTAATGCCTCCTCATTTCCTTCTCCCCCCAGCCCCTGGCAATGACCAGTCTACTCTCTGCTTCTATGAGTTTGATTATTTCAGATTCATCATATAAGTGGTATCTTGTAGTATTTGCCCTTCTGTGTTTGGCTTATTTCACCTAGCATAATTTCCTGCAGATCTGGTCTCTCAGTAGATTGTGGAGGATAAGGGATATTGATTTCTCCTCATGACGTCTGTCTGGTTTTGGTTTCAGGTTAATTCTGGCCTCAAAAAATAAGTTAGGAAGTATTCTCTCTCCTGTTCTTTGGAAGAGTTTGTGAAGGATTGGCATTAATTCTTCTTTAAATATTTGGTAAATTTTACCCATGAAGCCATCTGGTCATGGGCTTTTTTTTTTAAATTTTATTTATTTATTTTATTTATGGCTGTGTTGGGTCCTCGTTTCTCTGTGAGGGCTTTCTCTAGTTGTGGCAAGCGGGGGCCACTCTTCATCACGGTGCGCGGACCTCTCACTATCGCGGCCTCTCTTGTTGCGGAGCACAGGCTTCAGACGCGCGGGCTCAGTAATTGTGGCTCACGGGCCCAGTTGCTCTGCGGCACGTGGGATCTTCCCAGACCAGGGCTCGAACCCGTGTCTCCTGCATTGGCAGGCAGATTCTCAACCACTGCGCCACCAGGGAAGCCCCCATGGGCTTTTTTTAATGGGAAGGTTTTAAATTACTATTCAACCTCTTTTCTTTTTATAGGTCTATTCAGATATTCTATTTCTTCTTGAGTCACTCTCAACATTTATTTTTCTAGAATTTCTCTATTTTATGCCATTTATATAATTTATTGATAATACTTTTTTTTAATAAAAATTTCTTTTCTTTTACATTATGGTTTATTACAAGATATTGAATATAGTTTCCTGTGCTATACAGTAGGACCTTGTTGTTTTGATAATACTTTTTATTTCTATAAAGTCAGTAATGTTTTCCCTCTTTTCATTCCTGATTTTAGTAATTTGAATCTTCTCTTTTTTCCCTAATTTAATCTAGCTAAAGGTTTGTCAATGTTGTTGATCTCAAAGAACAAACTTTTGGTTTCACTGATTTTTCTCTACTTAAAAAAATTTTTTTAATTTAAAATTGTGGTTAAATACATAACATAAAACTTACCATCTTAACCATTTTTAAGTATACAGTTCACTGGCATTAAGTACATTCACGTTGTTGTGCTAGTATCACCATCATCCATCTACAAAACTCTTTTCATCTTGTAAAACTGAAACTCGGTACTTATTAAACAGTAACTCCCTGTTCCCTCCTTCCATCAGCCCTTTGTTGCCTTCATTCTACTTTCAGTCTCTGTGAGTTGACAATTCTAGGTACCCCAATAAGTGGAATCATACAGTATTTGTTCTTTTGTAAATAGCTTACTTCACTTAGCATAATGTCTTCAGGGTTCATCCATGTTGCAACATGTGTCGAAATATCCTTTTTTAAGGCTGAAAAATATTGCATTGTATTTATATACCACATTTTGTTTATCTGTTCATTCTTTGATGGACACTTGGGTTGCTTCCAGCTTTTGGCTGTTGTAAATAATGCTGCTATGAACACGGGTGTAAAATTCTCTCTTCAAGTCCTTGTTTTCAATTCTTTTGGATATATACCCAGAAGTGGAATTATTGGATCATATGGTAATTCTTTTTTTACTTTTTTTGAGGAAACACCATTCAGTTTTCCATAGACGTTTCCATATGAATTTTACATTCATACCAGCAGTGCACAAGGGTTCCAATTTCTCCATATCCTCACCAGTACTTAATTATTTCCTAGTTGTTTTTTTCATAATAGCCATCTTAATGTGTGTGAAGTGATATCTTACTGTGGTTTTGATTCATGTTTCCCTAATGATAAGTGGTGCAGAGCATCTCTCTATATGCTTATTGGCCATTTGTGTATCTTCTTTGGAGAAATATCTATTCAAGTCCTTTGCCTATTATTTTAATTGGGTTATTTGATTTGTTGTTGAGTTGTAGGGATTCTTTATATAAGAAGTCTAGATGTTAATTGCAGATATATGATTTGCAAATATTTTCCCCCATTTTGTAGGTTGCCTTTTCATTTTGCTTGATTGCATCCTTTGATGCATAGAAGTTTTAAATTTGATGTAATTGAATTTAGCTATTTTTTTCCGTCTATTTTTGCTTTTGCTGTCATATCTAAGAAATCTTTGCAAAATCCAGTGTCATAAATCTTTCCCCCTATGTATTTTTCTAGGAATTTTATAGTTTTTAGTCTTATGTTTAGATCTTTAATCCATTTTCAGTTAATTTTTGTATACGGTATAAAGTAAGGATCCAACTTCATTCTTTTGCATGTGGAGATTCAGTTTTCCCAACACCATTTGTTAAAGAGACTGTTATTTCCCCCAGTGAATGGTCTTGACACCTTTGTCAAAGATCATTTGACCATATACATGAAGGTTTATTTCTGAGCTCTCTATTCATTTCCATTGGTCTATATGTCTGTCTTCATGCCAGTAATTATTTTAATTTGTAACTTTGTAGTAAGTTTTGAAATCAGGAAGTGCGAGATTCTCTTTTTTTATATTTTTTATTTCAATTATTTCTGCTCTAATCTTTATTTATTTCCTTCTTGCTTTGGATTTATTAATAGTTTGCTCTCTTGTTTCTAGTTTCTTGGCAGTAAATTATATTATTGATTTGAGATCTTCATTTTTAACATAGATGTTTACAGCCCTGACTCATCAGCCATGCTCACTAGGAAGGACCAGTGGCTTACATTGCTATTCTTATGGAATTTTAGTAGATTTTCTTGAATAAATATTTTTATATTTTCTATATGTCGTTAGGGCAGTTTCCAAAGACTTTAAATGCTGGGTTTGTAATAACAGTTTTTGCCAACTTTGCCCATTTTGCTGGGGAGTGGTTCCACAGAACTCCTTATGATCTCATCCTGGAAGTAGAACTCCATGTGGACACTTTTTATCATAGAGCAACCACTCTCCGTTTCTTGAACATCCTTCCAGAGACATACTGTATATTTCTGTATAAATGATCTTTTTCAACACTTTTCTGCCTCTTGAGTTTTTTTGACTTAATATCTTGGCTTTTGTTTCATGTTTGTACATAAAGGACTGCCTCATTCTTTTTGTTATCTCTGTAGTATTCCATTGTGTGGATGTAGTACCAGTTAAGCATATAACTTATAAATTGAGCATTTGAGTTATTTCTAATCTTGTTATTAGATTATACTCTAATGAATGTGTTTGAACTATATATATCATTTCATACATATGCAGGTGTGTCTGGTGGATAAAATTGCTCCAAGTGGAATTGATTTCAAAGGGTATATCTTTGTAATTTTGTTAGGTATTGTCAAATTGCTTTCAGTAGAAGTTATACCAATTTACATTACTGCTAACAATGAATGGGTGTCCAGTTCTCCATACCCTGTCAAAACAGTTGCATCCAATTCTTACTTGGAAAAGTATGCGATGAATCATAGAGTGGAATTGATTTTTGTAAGTCAGTTCTTTTTTTTCTTCCAGACTGTGTGTGTATGTGTATTAATTATAAGATTCAGTCTCTAAAGTAGTAAATATTATCAACTTAGGCATAGGTAAGTAAAGTTGTTTTGGAGGATCAGGAATTAATATATTCTTTTAAATTGAAGTGTTTTAAAAAATATTTTAGGAAGGTTAATTCTTGAAGGTTTAATTCTAGCAGCATTGAGCACATTTGGCAAACTGTGAAACTACCATTTTGTAATTGATGATGTTTCTGTATGATTCTGAAAATACTAGACTTTAATGTCAATTTTCTTTTAAAAGAATGCCTTTTGAGCCTCGTCACCAACTAACTGCTCATTATCTAAGTATCATACCTTTGGGATGGTAAAAATAACCTCTGATGCCGTGGTAATGTGATGTAATTCTGACAGTTTTACTTTGCTGAATTATCACATTGTAAATATTTCAAATTGGCCATATTTTTAGAGATAATTTAGTAAATTTTATTTGGCCAATCAGTTCTCAGTATCAAAAGAGCTCAGGTCACTTCATGAGTTTGGACATTTGTAGAGCTTACATTTCAGGAAATTCAGAAGCTCTAGGTTTTCTTATCATCAATTACCTTTGAATTAATAACTAGTTATTTCTTTATTCATTCAACAAATATTTGGTATCCACTGTGCTTTGGACACTGGGAATACAGTGCTTAAGAAGATAGATACCATCTCTGTCCAAATGGAGTTTATATTCTAATGAGAACAAACAATAAACAAGTAATAAAATAAGTAAACATGATAATTTTAAATTTTTAGAAATGCTATGAGGGACATAAACAGGGTGGAGTGAGAGAGACTGTGACTGGGGAGTTGTCAGGGATGGGTGTTCAAGGATGGCCTTTTTGAAGAGGTGACAGTTGACTTGAGATTTCTTCTAAAAGATGAGAATAAGCCAGCCTAGGAATAGCTGGAAGAAGAGCATTCCAGGCAGTGGGAACAGTACTTAAGGGGTTCAAAGAAAAAAAGAAGGCCAGTGTGGCTTAGATTAAGGAACAAGAGGGAGAATGGAATGAAATAAGGTTGGAGAGAAGCAGGGGCCACTATCTTACAGATCTGTTAGGAGTGCAGTGGGAAACAATTGAAAGATTTTTTTTAAATTTTTTAATTTAATTTTATTTATTTTTTTATACAGCAAGTTCTTATTAGTCATCAGTTTTATACACATCAGCGTATACATGTCAATCCCAATCGCCCAATTCATCACATCACCACCACCGCCCACCCCCGCCGCTTTTCCCCCTTGGTGTCCATACGTTTGTTCTCTACATCTGTGTCTCAATTTCTGCCCTGCAAACCGGTTCATCTGTACCATTTTTCTAGGTTCCACATATATGCATTAATATACGATATTTGTTTTTCTCTTTCTGACTTACTTCACTCTGTATGACAGACTCTAGATCCATCCACGTCTCAACAAATGACCCAGTTTCGTTCCTTTTTATGGCTGAGTAATATTCCATTGTATATATGTACCACATCTTCTTTATCCATTCGTCTGTCGATGGGCATTTAGGTTGCTTCCATGACCTGGCTATTCTAAATAGTGCTGCAATGAACATTGGGGTGCATGTGTCTTTTTGAATTATGGTTTTCTCTGGGTATATGCCCAGTAGTGGGATTGCTGGGTCATATGGTAGTTCTATTTTTAGTTTTTTAAGGAACCTTCATACTGTTCTCCATAGTGGCTGTATCAGTTTAAATTCCCACCAACAGTGCAAGAGGGTTCCCTTTTCTCCACACCCTCTCCAGCATTTGTTGTTTGTAGATTTTCTGATGCTGCCCATTCTAACTGGTGTGAGGTGATACCTCATTGTAGTTTTGATTTGCATTTCTCTAATAATTAGTGATGTTGAGCAGCTTTTCATGTGCTTCTTGGCCATCTGTATATCTTCTTTGGAGAAATGTCTATTTAGGTCTTCTGCCCAGTTTTGGATTGGGTTGTTTGTTTTTTTAATATTGAGCTGCATGAGCTGTTTATATATTTTGGAGATTAATCCTTTGTCCATTGATTCATTTGCAAATATTTTCTCCCATTCTGAGGGTGGTCTTTTCGTCTTGTTTATGGTTTCCTTTGCTGTGCAAAAGCTTTTAAGTTTCATTAGGTCCCATTTGTTTATTTTTGTTTTTATTTCCATTACTCTAGGAGGTGGATCAAAAAAGATCTTGCTGTGATTTATGTCAAAGAGTGTTCTTCCTATGTTTTCCTCAAAGAGTTTTATGTGTCTGGTCTTACATTTAGGTCTCTAATCCATTTTGAGTTTATTTTTGTGTATGGTGTTAGGGAGTGTTCTAATTTCATTCTTTTACGTGTAGCTGTCCAGTTTTCCCAGTACCACTTATTGAAGAGACTGTCTTTTCTCCATTGTATATCCTTGCCTCCTTTGTCATAGATTAGTTGACCATAGGTACATGGGTTTATCTCTGGGCTTTCTATCTTGTTCCATTGATCTATGTTTCTGTTTTTGTGCCAGTACCATATTGTCTTGATTACTGTAGCTTTGTAGTATAGTCTGAAGTTAGGGAGTCTGATTCCTCCAGATCCCTTTTTTTCCCCTCAAGACTGCTTTGGCGATTCGGGGTCTTTTGTGAAATATTTTTAAGCAGGGTTGTAGTATGGTTTGAGGTGATGTTTAGTGGAGATCACTTTGGCTTTTTAGTGGAGGATAGAGTTATAAGAGGAGGCCTGAGTGGAAGCAGAGGCACCAATTAGGAGGCTCTTGGTCTATACAAAATAGATTGATAGTGATTTGTATACAAGTGATGGTAGTGAAGATGCATAGAAGTGGACTGATTGGAGATATACTGCAGAGATAGAGCAGACAGGGCCTGATGGCTTGATCAGAAGTGGGAATGAGAAAAAGGAAAGGACTTTTGAGTTTTTTGAATTGAGCAAGTGGGTTGATGGTGGTTCCATCATGGTGTAAGCTCTACAAATGTCCAAACTCATGAAGTGACCTGAGCTCTTTTGATACTGAGAACTGATTGGCCAAATAAAATTTACTAAGTTATCTCTAAAAATATGGCCAATTTGAAATATTTACAATGTGATAACTCAGCAAAGTAAAACTGTCAGAATTACATCACATTACCACGGTATCAGAGGTTATTTTTACCACCCCTAAAGTATGATACTTAGATAATGAGCAGTTAGTTGGTGACGAGGCTCAAAAGGCATTCTTTTAAAAGAAAATTGACATTAAAGTCTAGTATTTTCAGAATCATACAGAAACATCATCAATTACAAAATGGTAGTTTCATAGTTTGCCAAATGTGCTCAATGCTGCTAGAATTAAACCTTCAAGAATTAACTTTCCTAAAATATTTTTTAAAACACTTCAATTTAAAAGAATATATTAATTCCTGATCCTCCAAAACAACTTTGCTTACCTATGGTGGTAAGAGGAATAATGATAGAAGAACAGGATAGGTTATTTTGTTTTTTGCGGAGGACAAGTTGAGAATCAAGTTTTGTTTTGACCTACTTAAGTTTGAGATGCCTGTTAGGTATCCAAGAAGAAGTGTAAGTAGGCAGTTTGAAATAGGGGCTTAGAACTCAAGAGAGTGGTTGGAACGAGAGAAATCAATATGGAATTCATCAGCATGGACTATACTTCATCAGTTCCAAAAACACACATTTTTTTTTCACTTTTTATAACTTCTCAGAGATCAAGATGCATCTTGTGATCGATGTCAGCCAGGCAGCAATCATGATATAGTTGTCATTTGCTGTTTTTGAGTGTGCGCAGGCAGATTGCCAGAATCAGACCTTGCAGATTGGATGTCAGCAGCATGGGGGAAAGATTGGAGACGATGCTGGAGCACTGTTTTAAGCTCTCAAAACCAAATGACTTGGAGGAAGAAGGGAGGGAAGTGGTGAACCATACATGTTATGGACTTTCCTTGAAGTAAGGGCCAAAAGTAGGTTAGATTTATGCAGTTGGGACCCAAGCACCATAGCCTTTATTAGTTCCTTTAAGAAATGCTACATAATCAACACTCTGGCACAGAGGATGATATTTTGTGAAAAACATAGATATCCACAACCCTTGAGTAGAAAAGTAATTCAGAAGAGTTGGACTCTGAATGTGAAGTTTTAGAAATACTTTCACCACTTAATTTTGTTTATATTTACCATTTCATGTTTGTAAAAATGATATATGATCAAAATCTGCCTACATCTAAAACTCTTTCAATCATTATAAAATAAAAACTTCTAAGTGTTAAAAATGCATTGTGTTATATGTAGTTTAATAGGCAGAGTTTTTTCTTAGTGATACATAAAAAAAGTTGTTAGAATTGATGGCTCTTCAGTGAAGTACAGTAGGTGATAGTTAAAGCCGGGGAATAACTAGCTAGCTCACCTAGCTCTGAGTTTTTATAAAGAATTACAAATTCATAGAATCTACTGTATACCCAGACTACCTCACCAGACTTCATCCTCATCCTTCAAAACTCAATTCAGGTAATCATATTCCTCAGAAAAAGCCCACCTTCCATCTCCACCCTGGTGGCTGAGTACAGAATTTTAAAAAATGAAGCCAAATATTAGC
Organism: Balaenoptera acutorostrata; assembly: GCF_949987535.1. Taxonomy (NCBI): domain Eukaryota; kingdom Metazoa; phylum Chordata; class Mammalia; order Artiodactyla; family Balaenopteridae; genus Balaenoptera; species Balaenoptera acutorostrata. The sequence continues at coordinate 89,018,429 of NC_080085.1, forward strand.
AAAATGGTGCTCACTTTATCCACTGTGATTTTATTTTTTTTCTGTTTGTGCTTCTAGGGAGAAATATGGAAGGTTATAGTGGGTGCTTATTCAAAAGGAATCCAAGAGTGTTGGTAGGAATAGAACGTAGCAAATGAATCAGATAGTGAAGAGCCATCTTAATTTTCTGGTAATTTTTGCTAACCAAATATTTTCATCCCCATTTCTCTCCATTTTCTTTTCTGTTTGTTTTTTGTTTTTGTTTTGAAAGGAATGGCCAAAAGAAAGGAAAGTAAACATGAGCTCTGTTTGGGTAAGTAAATTTATTTTCATCATGTTCAGGGATTTCATAAAGCTTCATTTCATCAGAAGAATTTATACCTTTACTTTTTCCCAAATCCCAAGTCTGACGCCTAGACAAAGTCAAAGTGAAGTGTTTGCCTTCTGAATTAATTCCAGTGACTTTTATGTGACTTCGTTGGCACATACCCTCTACATAGATAAAACTATTCAGAGTTTGACTCTTGCTGTTGTGTCTGTGCATCATCTTATTTTATAATACACTTGCATGTAGTCAAAGTGTCACTGTAATACGTCTTATTTAACAAAGCCAAGCACAATTGTCTCAATATAGAAACTCTGCTGTGTACATATTTAATATAGGAAGTAATATAATAATGTCTGTGTTGTCTGTTTTAGATGTTAAATTCCTAGAGTTCAGGAATGATGACCCATTTCCATTTCACAGTACTTGTTCATTTGAACAGCTGAATTTTTTTGCCAATATAATAAAAGGAATATTTAGCCCTTAAACTTCGGGTACTCTCTGGTTTGACTGTTACTTAGTGACTGAGTTTCAGTTACGAACCTGGCCACTCGAGCTAACTCTTGGTATGTGCATCCAGGATGCTGGGAACTTTTCCTAGGCAAAGAAGAGGAGGTAGAGAATAAGCAAACGAAATATTTGATAAGTAATTTTCCCTTTTTTGTGCCTGCAGGGGAAGAAATGGAACTGGTATTTGGACTATTTATTTTCAGAAGGGTTACAAGGCTTGAAACTTTTCATAAGAAGCAGTATTCATCGTTCTTCTGTCCCCTGAGCAGAGAGCATAAATCACCTGATCAACATTAAATGAATGTTGACAGAAACAAACTGAGCATATGGGACTAAATTCCTTCCTTGTTGCTGGAGAGGTCAAGTGGCTCAACTTGAGTTTCCATACTCATTTCACCAACAGACTGCCATCCTCAGGGAGCGCTTAGACTGGCCTTCTATCCATGGATCAGGAGAGCCTCAGTGTGGCTAATTTTATTTTTCAGGATCTAGATTCTTTAGCTCATTAGTGAAAAATGACTTCATCATCAGGCTCTGCCTTCCACCAAATTATACATAAAGAGACATATCTGTTATGTGGTGGGATTTTTCACATTCTTGTGGACTATGAGCTGCATTTTTGATGGAAGAGAGCAGGTAAATAATATATAGTGGCAGTTAAGCTACAGACATATTCATGCAAAATACTCAGCTGCCTCTGTAAAACCTCTGTGGATATTGCCATTTTTCTTATTGTGAACAACCACACCAACACCAAGTTAAGAGGATACATTTCTAACTCTAAAAGGTGGCTCTAAGTAGTTGGTAGATTCCTGGGCCTTCACTGGTAGCAGTTTGATGAGAGAAGGAAGGGAAGAGGATTGTGGGATAATCTACATTCCTATTTATACCAGTTTGATTTCACAAAACTGCTCTATTTTGTGTGTGTGCGCATGTATGTGTATGTATATATCCCATTTTTGAGTGTTTAGGTCCAAATAAACTAACTGTAACTATTTTCAGGAATAATTCTGAAGCTTTTAAAAAGTTGTATAATAGCTAGAGTATCTTGCTGAAAATTGACTACAAAATTTTGCTTCAGCGCTGCTGAATAACTCTCCCTCTTTTAATAAAATTCATATCATTTGAAAGAAATCAAGCTGAATTTATTTTTATTTTTAAGTGCACATTGTGGCTCTGTTTTTTTTCCTTTTAAAGCAAAACAGAACCCTAAACTATATTATTGGATGGTGTTCAAACTAGAAATACTATTTATTCATTCATTTTTGATTTAATACATATTTATTGAGCTTACTATGTACCATGTATTCTTCTGTGTGCTGGTTATACAGTATCTGCTTTTGTGGAATTTACTACATTCTATTGGAGAAGACAGATAATACAGATGTAAACAAATGTATAATATCAGGTGAAAAAGCAAGGAATAGGGACAGAAACAAACTGAGCATACGGGACTAAATTCTTCCCTCATTGGTAGAGAGGCCAAGGGGCTCCACTTGAGTTTCCATACTCATCACCAATACACTGCCATCCTTAGGGAGTGCTTGGATTGTCTTTCTATCCATGGCTCAGGAGAGAGAGCCTCAATGTGGCTAATTTTATTTTTCAGGATCTAGATTCTTTAGTCCACTAGGGAAAAATGACTTCATCATCAGACTCTGCCTTCCACCAAATTATACATAAAGAGATGTACATGTTTGAGGGGGTTGCTACTTTAGATAAGATGGTTAGGGAAGGCCTGTTTGAAGAGGTGACATATGCAGAGGCCCTAATGAAATAAGTGTATGAACCATGTGAATATTTGGGGAAAGAGCATTCTGGGAAGAGGTAAAGGCAAGTAAAAAGGCTTAAAAATGTTAACTTACTTGGCATGTTTGAGGAATAGCAGAGGCCAGTAAGGTTACAACATAGTGATTAAGGGAGAAACATGGTAAGAAAAGAAATAGGAGAGAAAGCCAGAGAGTAGTTCATGAAGATCCTTATAGCCTGGTATGGATACGTAATGTGAAGCCATTAGAAGGACTGAGAGCAGAGGAGTGACATCATTTTACTTACCTGTATGGAACTGCAGTGTGAAGGTTAGACTGAAGAGGATTAAGGGTGAAAGCAGAGAGACCAGTTAGGTTATTACAGTGTTCCAGGCAAGAGTCTTAGACTAGTGTGGTGGATGATGGAGAGTGGGGGGGTAGTTAGATACTGGACGCAAGCTCTAAAGGTAAAGAAGATAGGATCTGCTGATAGCTTGGATATGAGGAGAGAGAAAGGGAGGAGTAAAGGATGACTCCTAGGTTTTTAACTGAGTAGCTGGGTGAATTCTGAAACAGAGATGAGGAACAGATTTGGAGGAATGTGGAATCACGAGTTCTTTTTCAGTCATGTTAGTTTGGAGATGCTAAATAGGCAGTTGGCTATCCAAATCTAGAGTTCAGGGTACAATTTGGTACTGACAAAATTGATTTGGGAATCTTTACTGAATAGCCATGACATTGGATGAGATCACTTAGTACAGCTTGAAAAGAAAGTGGCAAAGGACTGAGCCCTGGAGTATGCCAATGTTAAGAAGTAGAGGAGAAAAGGAGGAACCAGCAAAAGACTGAGAAGGACCCACCAGTGAGCTTAAAGAAAAGTCAGGAGACTGGTGTGCTGGAAGCCAAGTACAGAAAGTGTTTCAAAAAGGAAGGGTTATTTAATGGTGTGGAATGTAGCCTATATACCTGGATAAAAGAAGCTTTAGCTGCTTTGAAGTAAATCTGATAGCTTCCCCAATGGGTAACTATTTAGAGAATTCTCTTTTGTTTTTACATTTGTACTCCAAATACCTTCCCATATTGTTTTTCAGAACATGGTATTTTGATCCTTAAGATCATGTAGAACTTTAAATTGTGAGAAGGGGTTTGATTAGTTTTTATGAAATTTAACCAGTAACAATCTTCAGATCATGGAAGAAACTTTTCTAAAGTTAAGTTTATGTTCTGGGAGAAAAAAAATTTCTCCTTTAGTTTGCCTTTTTTGTTCAATAATGATTCCCTGGGTACCTTTTTGACCATATTCTTCTCTTGATCAATTTTTTAACCCACTTAAGATTAGATATACAGCTATGCAAGTATGCCAAATCTAGTTATTTGAAAAATCTTTTTTGAAGAATCTTCACGGCAAAGAAAAACAAAATTTAAATAAGAATAGCTATTTTGTTTCAGTGCCAAACATGTCTAGAAAAGAAAAGAAATAGAAAATGTGGTTTATTTTCCCAATTGTACAAAAAGAACACTTTGTTTACCCAGTATTTGTGTAAAATTGTTGATGTTATAAATATTGACTTAATATTCAATAACACTGCTATTAGATTTCTAACATTTTATTTTTCTTTTTATCATAACTTCTCCTTTGGTCTTGGGGACAATCTGGAAAGAAAAGTAGATAAGTCTATGGTGCCTCACATAACTTTTATTAACATAGTAGAAATTCTCTTTATATCAGATACATTTTTTTATCATAAAATGGTTTACTAGATAGAAGAAAAATTATTCTCTAAAATTGGTATTATATTTTTAAGATTTTTTTTCAATTGATACTATTTTCACTTTGTTTAAATTATTAGGTTTTTTAATATAGAGAGCCTCTGTTTCTGTCATGTAAAAAAAAAATCAGTTTCAATTAAAGATGGATGCTATGGACTGAATGTTTGTTTCCCTCAGATTCATATGTTGAAGCCCTAACCCCCAATGTGATGGTGTTTGGAGATGGGGCCTTTGGGAGGTAATTCAATTGTGAGGGTGGAGTTCCCATTAATGGGATTAGTGCCTTTATAAGACGAGACAAGAGAGATACGATCTTTCTCTCCACTGTGTGAAGATCCAGCAAGAAGGCAGCTGGCACCCTGATCTTGGACTTTTAGCCTTCAGAATTGTGAGAAGTAAATTCGTTTTTTAAAGCCACCCAGTCTGTGGTATTTTTGTTATATAGCAGCCTGATCTGACTAAGACAATGGGCAATAGTGTTTAACAGAATATACTGTTGACCAGAATCATTAATGCTTTATTTTTATAATATTCAGAAGAGGATATCTTCCCAAGGAGCATAATAGTACATGTGAATTAAAGTCCATTTTAAAGTATATAACAGGAATGCAACATTTTTCAGCTTGCCAGGAAGAGTATTAGCTTATCTAAATAGATTTGGTGCACAGAGCTGGAGGCTGGATGTTAAGGAGTCCTTCAATTGCTTCTAGTTTTAGGTTCATCATTAGTGAATTGTACGACCTTGGAATTCACTTAAATACTTTGCCTCTTGATTCTCTCTTTGGTAAAATTTAGATTCTGATGTCTGTCTTTCAAAGGTTTGGCATATAAAATGATAGAAAATTTGTAGAATTTTCATTGAAAACCCACAAAGGGGAAAAGAGATATAAAAGTTTTTCCTACTTTGGAAGCTGTATTTGATCAAAGTATATCTTATAGAAATGCAATTAAAGACTATCCCAGGAGGTATTGGCTTACTGAAGTAATGCACATTCTCTGTACTTTACTTTCTGTGTGAACAGAGGTTTCCTGAGCCTTTCTGAGAAAAGTGCTGAAAGTATGAATGAATAAGCACCTACTTAATAGTTTGACATCCTAAGCATTTATGAGTATTCCAGCCCTGGATACAATAACATAGTTAATATCACATATGAAATTGAACAAGATTGAATTTTTAATATGCTGTACTTTCCCCTTGTATCTATTTGTAGGTGAACTTTCTATTACCTGGGGTAGTGAGGAAGAAGATAGTGTATAATTGTTTAATTAGACGTGAATTTCAACTTAAAAAAACTGAATCCTTTTTCTATTTGTAATCAGTTTTGTGGACTAGGTTAAATTCACAAACTTGATCGTCAGTTTCTGCATAGTCAAGCTCAATGGAACTTCTCCCTAGAAAAATATCTACCTAATTGGTCAAAATTAGCAAAGGCAGTCATTGAAAGTCTCTGGAGAATGATAAAGGGATTTGCAACAAATTGAAAACCATTTATTCAAAATGTACAAAACTCAGTAATAGTAGTAGGAGTCTTTAACATGTGAGATAGAGGTTACACCCATTTTCCCACCCAACTCTGCGTTGCAGAAGAGGTATTACAGTGAGCTTGGCAGCCAAGTGGCAGCTCCTATCTCCCCCAGATACTGTTCCATAATATAGAGGTTCCAACAGGGTCAGAGAAAACCTCAAAGGCTGGCAACACCCTGGCCCTGCCTGAGGGACCTGACTTTATTTGGATTGTGGAGCAATTTGTGCCTCAAAGGAACTGTCCAAAATAAAAATCAGCAAACAATCAGTGGAGGCCAAAAGCATGGTATGATACTAATAGAGGCAGACCAGCCAAAAGTTTAACAGACCAGAGAAAGAGCCAGCAAAGGAGGCCTGGTGATGGAAGAGTGTGCACATACCTAAGGCCACACTCTCTCAGGAGCAACTGGAGAGGAAACTGCTTTGCTATTAGTCCTTGACTAAATGTGAGACAAACTTGTAAGCTCCCTGAAGTGTGAAAGCAGTCTTTAAGCCACACAGGTCAAACAGCAAAAAATGAAAACCTTATTGGCTCAGGGGCTTAAGTACAACTCCAATCAATCAGTGGATGACTGCTAAACTATACTGACCCAGGGATTACCCTTAGGAACCCATGTGTCACGATGACAAATAAAAAATCCAAACAGGAAAATTAGAGGCTACACACTATGGGGGAACTGATTTCACAGAATTAGTCTAGCCAAGTTGCTATAAGACTCTGGAGCAGGGACAATCCAGTGCTGTTACAATATATTACCTAATTGTTCAGATTAATAAAGAAATAGGAAAGTGTGACCCATATTCAGGGAAAAAAAGACAAATTGCCTTTGAGGGGGGATCAAATATTGAACTTAGTGGACAAGGACTTCAAAGCAGCTATTATAAATATGTTCAAAGAACTTAAACCATGTTTAAATAATTAAAGGAATATGTAATGACAATGACTCATCAAAAAGAAAATACCAGTAAAGGATCGAATACATACACACCACACCCCAAATGGAAGTGCTGGACTTGAAAACAGTGAAGAAAAATGAACAGAGCCTTATGAAAATGTAGTACAGCATTAAGCACACAAACACACTCATAATGGGTATACCAGAGGAGGAGACAAAGGGACAAAAAATATTTAAAGAAATGATGGCTGATAATGCCCCAGATTTGATGAAAAACAGTCTATACATTCAAGAAGCTTGGGAAAATACTAGCGAAGCAAATCCAGCAACATATAAAACGGATTATAATCCATGACCAACTGGGATTTACTCCAGTAGCGCAAGGTTGGCTTAACATCAATGTAATACACCATACCAAAATGTTGTTTAAAGAAAGTAAAAATACATCTAATAAATGCAAAGACGTCCCATGATCATAGATCAGAAGACTGAATACTGTTAAGATAGTAATACTCCCCAAACTGATCTACAGTTTCAATGCAATCCCATGTTCATTGCAGCTCTATTTACAATAGCCAGGACATGGAAGCAACCTAAGTGCCCATCATCGGGTGAATGGATAAAGAAGATGTGGCACATATATACAATGGAATATTACTCAGCCATAAAAAGAAACGAAATTGAGTTATTTGTAGTGAGGTGGATGGAGTTAGAGTCTGTCATACAGAGTGAAGTAAGTCAAAAAGAGAAAAACAAATACAGTATGCTAACACATATATATGGAATCTAAGGAGAAAAAAAAAAGAAAAGGTCATGAAGAACCTAGTGGCAAGACAGGAATAAAGACACAGACCTACTAGAGAATGGACTTGAGGATATGGGGAGGGGGAAGGGTAAGCTGTGACAAAGTGAGAGAGTGGCATGGACATATATACACTACCAAACGTAAAATAGATAGCTAGTGGGAAGCAACCGCATAGCACAGGGAGATCAGCTCGGTGCTTTGTGACCACCTAGAGGGGTGGGATAGGGAGGGTGGGAGGGAGAGAGGTGCAAGAGGGAAGAGATATGGGAACATATGTATATGTATAACTGATTTACTTTGTTATAAAGCAGAAACTAACACACCATTGTAAGGCAATTATACTCCAATAAAGATGTAAAAAAAAAAAAAAAACAAAAACAAAACAAAAAAACCCCAGCTGGCATTTTGCAGAAATTGATAAAATGATCCTAAAATTCAAATGGAAATGAAAGGTACCATGAATAACCAGAACAATACTGAAAAAGAAGAACAAAATTGGAGGACTCATACTTCCCGCTTTCAAAGCTTACTACAAAGCTACACTAATCAAGACAGTGTTGTACTGGCATAAGGATACACAAAGATCAATGGAATAGAATCGAGAGTCCAGAAATAAACCCATTCATCTAGGGTCAATTTGATTTTCAACAAGGATGTCAAGACAGTTCAATGGGGAAAGAAAGTGGTGCTGGGAAAACTGGATATCCCCATGTAAAAGAGTCTGGTTGGACTGTTTATCACGTCAAATACAGAAATTAACTTAAAATGGGTAAGAAGCCTAAATGTAATGTCTAAAACTATAAAACTCCTAGACAAAACATTGGAGTAAATCTTCATGACCTTAAGTTAGTCATTGATTTTGTAGCTCTGATAACAAAAGCACAAACAATAAAAGAAAAAATTCATGAACTTCATCAAAATTAAAAACTTTGTGCTTTAAATGAGACCACCAAGAAAGTGAAGAGAAAATTCACAGAATGGGAGAAAATATTTGCAAATCATATATCTGATAAATGTCTTGTATCCAGAGTCCATAAAGAACTCTTACAACTCACTAATAAGGACAACTCAATTAAAAAATGGGCAAAGGATCTGAATATTTCTTCCCAGAAAAGAAGGGTAATAAGAACATGAAAAGGTGCTCAACATCATTAGTCATTAGATAAATTCAATCAAAACCATAGTGAGATACCACCTCACACCCTTTAGGATGGCTATAATAAAAAAGACAGAAGTGAGGATGTGGAGAAATTAAAACTTATACATTGCTGCCTGGGCTATAAATGGTTGTAGCCACTTTGGAATACAATTTGGCAGTTCCTCAAAATTTTAAACATAGAGATACCATATGACTGAGCAATTCCACTCCTGGATATATATATATTCAAGAGAAATGAAAACATGTCCTCACAAAAACTTGTACACAAGTGTTCATAGCAGCATTATTCATAATAGCCCCAAAGTGGAATCAATCCAAATGTCCTACTGATGAACAGATAAATAAAATATGCTATTTCCATATAATGGAATACTGTTTAGCAAAAAAAAAAAAAAAAAACAGGAATGAAGTCATACATATTATAATATGGACAAACCTCAAAAACATTATACAAAGTGAAATAAGCCAGTCACAAAAGAGCACATATTGTATGGTTCCATTTACATGAAAATGTCCACAGTAGGCAAATTGATAAAGACAGCAAGTAGTTAAGTGGTTGTCTGGGGCTGACGGGGATAGGGTGGAGGTAACGGGGAGTACTATAGACTGAAAGTTTGTGTGCCCCCAAAATTCATATGCTGAATTTCCAGTGTGATGATATTTGGAGGTGAGGCCTTTGGGGATGATTAGGTCAGGAGAGTGGACCCCTTATGAATGGGTTGAGTGCCCCAGAGAGCTTCCTTGCCTCTTTCACCAGGTAAGGTTATAGCAAGAAGATGGCTGTCTATGAACCAGGAAGCTGGTCTTCACCAGACACACTGAATCTGCCAGCACCTTGATCTTGGACTCCCCAGCCTCCAGAGCTGTGAGAAATAAATTTCTATAGTGTATATGCTACCCAGTTTATGGTATTCTGTTATAGCAGCCCCAAAGGACTAAGACGGGAAGTGACTGCTAATGGGTATGAGGTTTCTTTTTAAGATGATAAAAGTGTTCTAAGCTCTGTAAATATAATAAAAAACACTGAATTTTATGTTATTAAATTATATCACTAAAGCTCTTAAAAAAAACTTATAAGAACTGTTTCAGGCTTCCCTGGTGGCGCAGTGGTTGAGAATCTGCCTGCCAATGCAGGGGACACGGGTTCGAGCCCTAGTCTGGGAAGATCCCACATGCCGTGGAGCAACTGGGCCCGTGCACCGCGACTGCTGAGCCTCCGCGTCTGGAGCCTGTGCTCCGCAACAAGAGAGGCCGCGACAGTGAGAGGCCCGCGCACCGCGATGAAGAGTGGCCCCCGCTCGCCGCAACTAGAGAAAGCCCTCGCACAGAAACGAAGACCTAACACAGCCAAATAAATAAATAAATAAAATTTAAAAAAAAGACCTGTTTCAACTCCTGCTTTGGAAAAGGATGAGATGAGTAATCCTTTTTTTAAAAAAAATTATTTATTTATTTTTGTCTGTGTTGGGTCTTCGTTTCTGTGCCAGGGCTTTCTCTAGTTGCGGCGAGCGGGGGCCACCCTTCATCGCGGTGCGCGGGCCTCTCACTATCGCGGCCTCTCTTGTTGCGGAGCACAGGCTCCAGACGCGCAGGCTCAGCAGCCGTGGCTCACGGGCCTAGTTGCTCCGCCGCGTGCAGGATCTTCCCAGACCAGGGCTCGAACCCGTGTTCCCTGCATTGGCAGGCAGACTCTCAACCGCTGCGCCACCAGGGAAGCCCGAGATGAGTAATCTTAAAGATCGCATGTTTGCATAATGATTATCTTAACTGTATAATAAGAAATTTGGGGAAATTATAGTCATAAAATCATTATTTGCTTCTCTTCTATGTCATACCTTGTCCTCTTCCAGTCTAGGAAATTAGGAATATGCAAAGAGAATTTTATGTAATTGTGCAGCCATCAAGCATTTTAAAGAATTTTTAAAGGTAGATACCAGATTTACATGTTTATTTGAGATATTTTAGGGTCAGTAAGGAAAAAAGATAGGCTGGAATAATTTTCTAAAGTATAGATAGGCAAGTGGAAGTAGGTTATGAAATAGTGGGTAAAAATCATTGTAATATTGTTTCTCTTTAAAAAGGTTTCTGATCAATTTTAGAGGTATTTGCATATTTTTCTACCAAAAATAAAAATATAATATAGCTATAATGGATGTATTCAAACAAATAAAGTGCAACTGAATTTCTAACAAAATATTTAGTTAATTTTCCTTATTCTGAATGAGGATACAGCCAGAGTGAATGATATTTTAAATAGAAATGGGAAATTTTCACTTTTTTAAAAAAAATAAATTTATTTATTTATTTTTGGCTGCATTGGGTCTTCGTTGCTGCGTGTGGTCTTTCTCTAGTTGCAGAGAGTGGGGGCTACTCTTCGTTGCGGTGCGCGGGCTTCTCATTGCGGTGGCTTCTCTTGTTGTGGAGCACAGGCTCTAGGCGTGCGGGCTTCAGTAGTTGTGGCACGCGGGCTCAGTAGTTGTGGCTCGCGGGCTCTAGAGCACAAGCTCAGTAGTTGTGGCGCACGGGCTTAATTGCTCCGTGGCATGTGGGATCTTCCTGGACCAGGCATCGAACCTGTGTCCCCTGAAATTGCAAGCAGATTCTTAACCACTGAGCCACCAGGGAAGTCCAATTTTCACGTTTTTATATGGATAATTGTAAAGAAAAATTTATTAATCTATTTAATTTCAGGTGAGAATTGTAAACGTTAAGCTTATTTCAATTATTTAACCGAGTTTCTAAGATGCTCTGTGTAAAAAATTCTCTCTTCCTCCACCTTCTGATCTCCTGTCACTGCCTCTTATTGGCAGACTCCAACAGTAAGCTTAGTTAGCAAGAGAGCCTGGGAAATGCACGAAGCATAGAATGGTAGGAGTAGAGTTGAGGGGCAATGAGTAAATTGCTGGCACAGGTCCCTAGAATTTAATTTTTACAGATTGTTGAGATGTTGTCTTAAGTGTTGCTTAATTCATCTTTGTATATAATATTCATATGAGTAATTGTTCTACCCTTTCCAAATCAATGAATAATCATTTTCTAACACAGAGGAAATAGAAGAAAAATAGATACTGGGTAATTTTGCTTTTTCTATTCCATTCTTTAAAGTTTAAGTATCTGGAAACTTTGAATAAAAACTTGAACTAATGGTATAGTGGTTAAGAGGCTAGATTGTCTAGTTTAGAATCTAGACTCTGCCACACTCTAGGTGTGTGGCTTTGGGCAAGTTATTTAATCTCTCTGAGTCTCAGTTTCCTTATATGTAAAATAAGGGTAATAATATCATCTTCCTTTTAGGGTTGTTATAAGAATTATGTGAATTAGTACATGTAAAGCACTTAGAACAGTGCTTAGTATATAATGATCACTTCATGAATGTTAACCATTATTATCATTACTTCTTCATGCAATTTACCACCGTTAAGTACTAATATGGAGGAAGCAATAAGCTTTCATTTCTCCAACATCAATTTGGTTTTGAAGGAAGTATTTTGCTTAACATGATAGTAATTGATGGACTCATAATCCTTACCTAGCAATTCTCCTTTGAAGTGAGAATCTTTAGTCAAGAAGACACTGAGGATTTTCAGGAAGGAGTTGTGAGATAGAGAAAATAGTTAACTTTGTTCTTGTTAATGTTTGACATTGATATATATTGTCAGAAAAACATACCAAGTGAAAGTAAAACTGACAATCCAGTGAATAGCCACTACGAAAAAAAGAAAGGGAAGCATTGGGAAAGAAATGGGGATGTCAGTAGTCTACTCTTGTTAAGCATCTTTCTATTGCAAACAGAAGAGGGATTTACTCTTGGAGACCAAGTGTAGGGATAAAGATATCTATGGGATCTGTAGTTACCAATAGAAGAGTTCTAGGGCAGACATTTAGAGTTGAAAGAAAAAGTACCCAGCCATTACTTAGGATGAATTTCAGAATACTTCATCACAAGCCTACAATTACTAAAATCCTATAATCAGTAATAGTCCTATTTTTTAAAAAGTCTAAAAAGAGTATATTCAATTTTTTTTTAAATAAATTTATTTATTTATTTTATTTTTGGCTGCGTTGGGTCTTTGTTGCTGTGCGCGGCTTTCTCCAGTTGCTGCGAGCAGGGCTACTCTTCCCTGCAGTGCATGGGCTTCTCACTGTGGTGGCCTCTCTCGCCGCGGAGCACGGGCTCCAGGCGCGCGGGCCTCAGTAGCTGTGGCTTACGGGCTCCAGAGTGCAAGCTCAGTAGTTGTGGCGCACGGGCTTAGTTGCTCCGCGGCATGTGGGATCCTCCCAGACCAGGGCTCGAACCCGTGTCTCCTGCCTTGGCAGGCGGATTCTTAACCACTGCGCCACCAGGGAAGCCCCTATATTCAATCTTTTAAAGAGAAATTCGGAATTGCAGAAGATGTAGATTAAGGCTGAATCATCTAGGTGAGTCTCTGAATGCTTGTCCTAGGATGAAAAACTTATTAGACTAGATGATAGTATGACTAGGAAAGAAAGTTCAATACAACTTTATCTAGTTTACCTATGAGAATTTTTTTTAGATACAAGGTGGAATGAGAAAAGTGTTCTGATTATCTCTTGTTGGGTAACAAACCACCCCAAAGTTAAAATTACTGTATTTTTGTCTCCTCACATTTTTGTGGGCTGACTAGGCTCAGCTGGGCAATTCTTGGCTGGGGTTGGAGTCATCAAAAGGCTCTATTGGACTGGATGTTCAAGGTGGCTCATTCATATCACTGGTGGCTGATGTTGGCTCTGGGCTAGGAACCCAGCTGGGGCTGTCACCTGGAACAACTACCTGCTCCCTCTCCGTGTGGCCTGGGCTTATCACAATATAATGGCTGAGTTCTGAGAGGCAATAGTCCCAGTGGCCCAGGTAGAAGCTGTAAGGCTTTTTCTGACCTTGCCTCAACATTCACACACTCACTTCCATCTATTGGTTAAAAGAAAGTCACGAGACCAGTCAAGATTCAAGGGGAAGAGAAGGATATGGGATAGGTCACATAGGGTGTGAATACAGGGAGGCATGGGCTCATTGGGGGACCACCACAGGAAGAAAAGACAATAATGTGTACATTTTGGCTTGTAGAGAAGAGTCAAAGCAAGAAGGAAATGGAATGAAATTATACCACTGAGGAATTACTGGGGAATATTCAGCATGGGAAAGAGAGTGAAGGGAATTAAGTATTGTGTCTATGATGAGTAGGCACTGTACAAAGGTGAATAAAATATGGTCTGCCCCCTCCAGGAGTTAAGGTCTTTTGGGTGAATATTTTGAAAATATCTCCTGCCTATTGGTTTGTACTGTGTGTGTGTGGGGGGGGGGTGGGTAGTTGAATGTTAGCACAAAAATGGTGGTTTTACTTTATATTTTATTCAAGAGGGAGAATTGTGGGCAGGGGCTTAGTCATAAATGCCTTTTGTGCTAAGCTAAGGAATTCAAACATATTAAATGGTATGAAGAACCACAGTAGGTATTAAATAGAGGAGCAACATGATCAGATTTGGGTTTTCGGAAAGCAAGAAGACCAACTAAGAGGTTTTTGCTGCAATTAAGGCAAGACGGGGCCTGAATCAAGGCAGTAGCTATAAGAATAGAGAGACTGATTAGAAAGATTTAAGAAGTAGACTCAGTATCAGACTTGTGACTGATGATATAGGAGTGTCTTATCAGCCCAGAATTCTCAGGTTTCTGACCTAACCTCCTGGGTAAATAAAATAGTACCACTCACTGAGTTTGGTTTAATCAGAGTCCTTTGATTGCAAACAGCAAAAAATTAAAATAAAAATGCGTTCTCTGGTTAGGAAGGGTAAAGAAAGGGAGAAGGTAATGTTTTTAAAAAGTCAAACACAAGTTTAAATGTGTGATTCCACTTATAATTTAACCTTGAGCAAATTACTTAGCCTCTACTAACTTCAATTTTTTCATTGCAAAAACGGGATAATATGAACTACCTCCCAGGCTTGCGGTAAAAAAAATAAATACCATAATAGACATATTGTACAGCACAGAAGATACTCAATACATATTAGTTAAATTAATAAATACTTTTCTTATTCTCCCATTGCATTCCTAATGTCATAAGTATATCAAGAATGGAGGAAGCAGAATATGAAGATCCCCAGGACAGGATATTTCTGAGGCTGGTCAGTAATATTGCTGTAAAAGCCTGGCAAGAAACTCCTCACCAGCCCCACAGAGAAAAACTTCCATCAGAGAAAAATCCCCTACCAAAGATCTCTCAGGTGGAGCCTCTTTTTACTCCTAGCTCTTCCTTATGTCCTACTAGGCCTTATCTTTGAAAAATAATAATTCCAATATAAATATTAGGATCAGTCCTCATTCATTCAACAAATATTTAATGATCCGGTACTTGTGTATTAGTCAGCTCAGGCTACCAAAACAAAATACCACAGACTGGGTGGCTTAAACACAGACATTATTTTCTCACAGTTCTGGAGGCTGGAAAGTCCAAAGTCAAGGTGCTAATTTGGCTTCTGGTGAGAGTTCTCTTCCTGGTTTGCAGATGGCTACCTTCTTGTTGTGCCCTCACATAGACTTCCCTCAGTGCATGTGAATGGAGACAGAGAGAGAGAGAGAGAGAGAGAGAGAAAGAGGAAGAGAGAGAGAGCACAAGCGATCACTGGTCTCTCTTCCTCTTCGTACAAGGACACTAATCCCATCGGATGAGGGCCCTACCCTTATGGCCTCATCTAACCCCAGTCACCTCCGAAAAGACCCTATCTCCAAATACAGTCACATTAGGGGTTGGGGCTTCTACATACGAATTTGGGGGAACACAAACATTCAGTCTATAGCACTATGTATAAGCATTGTGATAGACTAGATTTAGAAAGCTAAAAAAGAAAAGGTTCCTGACATGGTTCATCTCCACAGTACACACATATAGTATAGCAGAGTGGTTTTGGAATCACACAGGCTTGAGTTTGAGTCCCAGCTGAATGACCTTGTGAAAGTTACTATCAATTTGTGTCTCATTTCTCTCATTTGTAAAATGAAAAAAACAAGAGTACCTAATTCATTTAAAAGATATTTGTTCTGTAACTACTATTTGCCAGCTTTTCTACTTGAGCCATAGGGTTGTGGTATAACTGAAAGATCATAAAAATATATAATGTGCCTAGCACAATATAAATATTCCATTAATGTGAGTTATTGTTATAAGGCAGAGCCTCATTGAAAATTGAATTCCAAGGCTAGGATTTCCAAGTCAACATGTCCAAAACCAAAGTCATCATTCCCTCCTGATATGCCTCTTACCTCTTAATCCTCCCCCACCCCAGACAGATAAATAAATAAAGTCTATTTTTCCTCCTGAGTTCCCTTTCTCTATAAACATCTAAGGAGTCATCCAAATTAGCCATGTCCATCACCTTTGATTTTTCTCTTTCTTCCCCCACACTGAACTGGTCACTTGGTAGTGGTATGCCGGCTCACACTGGCTCAAGAGAGCTGACTGAGCGCACCTCTTCCCAATTCCACATCCAGCGACATCTAGTGGTACCTTTTTTTTTTTACATCTTTATTGGAGTATAATTGCTTTACAATGGTGTGTTAGTTTCTGCTTTATAACAAAGTGAATCAGTTATACATATACATATGTTCCCATATCTCTTCCCTCTTGCGTCTCCCTCCCTCCCACCCTCCCTATCCCACCCCTCTAGGTGGTCACAAAGCACCGAGCTGATCTCCCTGTGCTATGCGGCTGCTTCCCACTAGCTATCTATTTTACGTTTGGTAGTGTATCAGCCATGGGGAAGTATTTACACTATGGAAATCAACAAACACTGTAAATCGGGGCTTTTTTTTCCTTTTCTTTTCTGGAGAGCCAGTTGTTTACCAGCACATCACTGCTTCTTAGTGTGTTCAAATCTGCCACCTTTCAGTTCCCACTACCACTACCCTAGATATAGCTCTCATTTCTTATCTAGCCCTTTGCTAGAGCCTCCTCAGTGGTCTCTTTACCTCTGCCTATCAAGCCTCCATACTCCCACAGAGC
This sequence comes from Balaenoptera acutorostrata, assembly GCF_949987535.1. NCBI lineage: Eukaryota > Metazoa > Chordata > Mammalia > Artiodactyla > Balaenopteridae > Balaenoptera > Balaenoptera acutorostrata. The sequence goes on from NC_080085.1 coordinate 89,035,161, forward strand.
TCTTTTTGTTAATGTGGATTGGATTGTGTTTCATCTGCTTAGAACACCCCATTGCCTAGAGGAGTAAGTCCAGCTGCTTAACCTGACTTTCAATGCCCTTCACATTCTGCCCCACCTTACCTTGTTCCAGTCTCCCGGGCATCACTCTCACTTCGCTGATACCTTCCACTGTAGTCCTGCTCAGCTATTCACTTTCTTGAATCCACCATGCACTTACGTACCCCTGAACCCTTGCTCATGTTGCTCTCATCCTGGAATGCCCTTCCCTGCCTGGTGACCAGTTTAAACAGCAGCTCCTGTTGGAAGTCTCACAGACTCTCCCCTTGTGGTCAGAATTAATTTCTTAGTGACTGTGCTATCAGGCTGAGCTTCCCCAAGAGGAGGAAACAGTGATAAAAGTCATAGTAATAGCAGTAGCAGCAAGCTTTCAATAAGTAGAGATCTTTTGGATAGCTTGGTCCTTGGTAGATTTAAACAGGAAAAAAAAAAAGACTAGACAGCGTGGGCGCTAAACAAGGTGGCTCATCTCTGTGGGGGTCAGGAAGTATAACCAGAGATTCACATGGCTGGAAGGGGCCATCTCTTTGCTTTCAGCAGAACTACTCCTAACCCACTTTAGACAAGCAAAGGAGAACTTTTTGAGAATGTCCTATAGAAGAGAAAAATAATCCTAGCAAACTACTTGCCTTGCCTGGTACCTCCCCCTCACTGTGAGCCTTGTTACCCTAAGTGGGAGGTGTGAGGGACTGGGATACAGGAATCCAGAGAGTGTACCCATGTGTGGGTTGGTAGCTCATTGGAGCTTTGGGTTCATTCTGCTCAGTCTGCCATTGCCTTCGATCCCTCAGAATTAGATTGGTCACAAATGGTTGTTCACCAGCCCACTGTTTCTGAGGTTCAGCCCATCATGAGTGGAAAACAAAAACAGGGCCTTCAAATGGCACAGGGATTGAGAGAAAACAGCAGACCTGGCACAGGAACGCCCAATGATGTTAACACACTGTGTGTATGCCCTTGGGGCCCTCCAGCCCTTCCCTGGGAGGACCAGAGACATTTCACTGGGTTAGTTGTTGTTTAAAGACTATGGAATGCCAGTCCAATGGGAGACTGGTGCAGCAGAGAACATAAACATAGAATTTAATACAGTTATGGCTACAATCCTATAACAAACAGAAGTGCCCACGTATGATTTTATGTCACTTTGTGAATTGAGTTCAAGAGGTTCTGACTCTAAGCGTGGTATGTAAAATAAAAGCAGTTAGTGCAGCTGTTACCATTGTACTCTCCAATCTGGAATTAAGTTACAGGCAGAAAGTGTAGACTATTTTTCCCACTTCAGTTTAATCACAGTTTGGAAGCAGGAAGCGCATTTGTTGCTTCTTTTGGGACCCTTGCAATACTCAGCATTACTGTGCACACAGGAAACACTCGATAAATATGAAAGCCAGGAAAGGGTTTTAAAGATTCCTGCTTGACAGCCATTAGCATGGTCAAAACAGTATTCTCACCTTCACGCCCCACTCTCCCTAGTTCCTTTTGAGCCTTGTCTCAGCAAAAGACCCTCTACTCCCTCAAGTTAGTCCTAAATCAGTCTTCTCCTCAGTTGGCTCATCAACTGGATTTTCTCTCTGCCATATTTGTCTTTTCTTGGGGTCAACTGGGTACCCCAACTCACAGGACTAATTCCGGGAAAAGTGTTGCTGGGAGGAAGTTAAAATAATTTGTTAGGTTCCGGGCTTTGCACCTAACAATCACTTCCCTAAGTCTGCATTGTACTCTTCGTCATGTGATGGAAAACTGGACAGTCAGGGGCTGGGTTGTGTTAGCAGGAATCATTTACCCTAGAGCAGAATGCATTGATGTGCAATAATTTCTTCTTTGGTGTTGATATTCTTCTGAAACTTCCGTAGTGCAACAAGTAGTTCCCTGAAATCCAAGTGTTGTTTCTACTTTACCTCCTCCAATCATGACACTTTTCCTACCACTCTTCTCAGCACGTGCTTCTTCCCCAGAGCAGTTCCAGCAATGGACCCATGAAACTGGCCGAAGGGCTGTAAAATTTTATTCCCATCCATTGATCCCTGACAAGTTTGCTCTGATTCTGCATGAATAGCAATATTAGCTAGCATTTATTGAAAACTTCCCACGGGCCAAGCAATGCACTAGCCACTTCACATGTGGATCTCATTTCGTCCTTATGTCTACTCTATGGCATGAGTAATTTTATTTTCATTTTACCAAGAGAGAAACTAAAGTCAGTAAGCAGGCATTAGAGTCAGGATTTGAGCCCAGGCAGTTGGCCTTCAGAACCTGTGCTGGTGACCCCTCTGCTATTACTACTCTGAAGTATTCAAATTAGTAAGTGCTCAATAAATATTTGAATAAACAAAGAAATGATTAGAGGTCTCTATTTTTCAAAGAGCTTCCTCCAAGTCCTCCCTCAGGCAGAATCACGTGTTTTTATAACGCCCTGGCCCATTGCCCTGAGCAGGGTTTAGACAGATGGTTGAGGGCAATTAGGTTGTGCTTGACTTTTTCAAGCACAATTGAGTCCCACTTCAGAGAAGTAGATAGCAGTTCAAAAGTGAAATTACCTTCTCTGGTCTGTTGAATATGAGTTAGCTGTGCTCAGGCAGCCCGCTTACTCTTAGCTACTCTCAGGAGAAAGGCTTGGGACCTGGGGAGTAGGTATCCCAAACCCACAACCTCAATAGCTGCAGTTTTCTCATGGGTAGAGGTAGAGGTAAAACAGGGAGGACACACAGAACTTCAGTCTGATAACATGATTTCTTTAAAATTATTGGGTGACTTAATCTTCATATGCCTCAGCCTCTCCATGATGAAATGGGAGCAATCTCTTTGGCTTGCTTTCTATTTCCAAAGCAAAATACAGAATCAAAATGCTTCTAAGACTGCAAAGGTTCTCTGAAGGCTTAGCTGATTGCAAGCATCATCTCCAGAAGCTGGGGTGTACTGGTGCAAAGAGGTGTGATGGGAACAATTCAGGTAAAATGGTAGATTGGGGAGAGGGCAATGAGGAACTGCCGGAATAGGACTTGTTTGTTGTTGCTAAGAAGGTTGCAATAGGAGATTATTATTTATAATGCACTTTAGATTTACAAAGTACTTTACAACCATTCTTCAGTGCAGTCTTACAAATTGATGTAAGACTGAAAGGAATGAGGCCAAGTCTGAAAGAGCCAGCCAGTGGGTAGTAAGTATAAATAGTAATTGAAATGAGAAGATGACAAGTATACTTCTCAGGCTCAGTACAGTATACCTCTAAGAGCCTTGTTCCCTGCTCTTGTAACTGTTTCCAAGAAGACTCTGGATTCACGCTGTGGCTGGGTAAGGGTGGAGAGCCAGTTTGCTTTGGTGATGTTTGAGGTTGCTTAGCACTGTACTTTGAGAGAACTGCATCTGTTTTGCCCTGATACCCCTCTGTACTTCCCTTGCCTTATTATAGCACTTCCCTCATTCTACTTTGCTTTGTAGTCGTTTTGGGTAGGTGACTGGCTCCCCTATTAAACAGGAAATGTGGCTTAGTCATCTTTGTGTCTTGGTTTGGTGTTAGAAATGTTTTACCTGATAGGACCTCCCTTATAGCCCTCCAACCCGAGGAACCAAATCAATTCTAGCTGATCCCAGTCCTGGATGCTTTAATAATAGGCAGATCAAGCATATACTTAGGAAACCAACTAAGTAGAGGCATTAAAGATTGTTTTTTAAAGAATTTGATATTTGATATTTCAAAAAAGGATTGACACAATGAAATACAAATTCATACCCTCTAGTATGGCTATAATCAAAAAGACAATAACAAGTATTGGTGTGGTGGGAATGTAAAATGGTACAGCCACTTTGATAAACAGTCTGGTAGTCCCTCAAAAGTTAAACAGAGAGTTACCATATAACCCAGCAATTCCACTCCTAGGTATATACTTAAAAGAATTGAGAACATGTGTCCATACAAAAACTTGTACACAAATGTTCATAGCAGCAATACTCAATAATAGCCAAAAAGTGGAAACAACCCAAATGTCTATCAACTGATGAATGGCTAAACAAAAATGTGTTATATCCATACAAGGGAATATTATTCAACCATAAAAATGAATGAAGTGCTGATACATGCTACAACAAAGAATAACCTTGATAACATTATGCTGAGAATAACATTATGCTGAGTGAAAGAAGCCAGACACAAAAGACCACATATTGTATGATTCCATTTATGTAGAATGTCCAGAATAGGAAAAATCTACATAGACCAAAAGTAGATTAGTGGTTGCCTAGGGCTGGGAGGGAGTGGGGGGTAAAGGGAGTGACTGATAGGGGTTTTTATGGGGGGGAAAGTGATGAAAATATTCTAAAATTGATTGTTGTGAGGGTTGCACAACTTTGAATATATTATACGCCATTTAATTGTACACTTTTTTTAAAAATTTATTATTTATTTATAAATTTATTTTATTTATTTATTTATTTTTGGATGCGTTGGGTCTTCGTTGCTGCATGTGGGCTTTCTCTAGTTGTGGCGAGCGGGGGCTACTCTTCGTTGTGGTGCGCGGGCTTCTCATTGAGGTGGCTTCTCTTGTTGCAGAGCACGGGCTCTAGAGCACAGGCTCAGTAGTTGTGGCGCACGGGTTTAGTTGCTCCACGGCATGTGGGATCTTCCCGGACCAGGGCTCAAACCCGTGTCCCCTGCATTGGCAGGCGAATTCTTAACCACTGCACCACCAGGGAAGCCCTAATTGTACACTTTTAACGGCTGAATTATATGGCAATAAAAAAGAATTGCAGTAGTAATTATGGGAAAGGTCAGATTCTGTTGAACCATCTTATGCTTAGTTTATAGGTTTACATCTTATGTTTAGTTTATAGAGTTTGTAACACTATCTCTTCGGTGCTTAGGGCTTCTAAATGTCTTGATCTGGACTTGCTCAACTCTAGCTGCCCATTATACATCACACTGAAGCTTCCTCTCTGCCTTCTCCTTCAATATGATTTGCCCTGTATCCCATACCTGTCTGGTGATTAGAATGAAAGTGATAAACTAATGATTATAATATATCACGACTGAAGATAGCACTTACATTTTGACAGATGCCTTAACCTGAAAGAAGTGATTAGTAGGAAATTGCAGGTCTCATGGCAAGGCCAGCAGGGGAAATCATTTTGATTAGTGATAGCATTTCAGTCCTCCTCAAATCATACCACGTAGATACCTATCAACTCTATTCACCCCTATAAGGTTGAATCTGAGGAGGGAACAGTGTGGTAGCTCTGAGTTTGATTGGTTATTGGCCAGAGAACACTGTGTGAGGCATCCTTTTAACACTGACAGTCTCACCTTGAAATTGTCACTTTGCCTCTGCCAAGCAAATATCTTGCCTGTCTTGCGAGATGTGTAGAGCTCACTACTTGATGTAAAAGATAGCTCTTGTCTGTTAGGTCCAGGCTTTCTTTCTTTCTTTCTTTTTAAAAATATATTTATTTATTTATTTATTTATTTTGGCTGTGCCGAGTCTTAGTTGTGGCACGTGGGATGTTTGTTGCTGTGTGTGGGATCTTCATTGTGGCGTGAGGGATCTTTAGTTGCTACATGCAAAATCTTTTAGTTGCAGCATGCATGTGGGATCTAGCTCCCCAGCTGAGGATCGAACCTGGGTCCCCTGCATTGGGAGTGCAGAGTCTTACCCACTGGACCACCATGGAAGTCCAGGTCCTGGCTTTCTTTAGATTCCAAAACAACTTCAAGATTTAGAGGCATCACTGAAAGGGGACTCTACCTGTTGGTGGCCAAGGTACTTGCCAGATGTTATGCCAATATGTACTTTTGAGTGCAACAAGAAGTGGTAATTTCTAGGATGTGCCCTGCTTTGAATATTGATGTCCTGCCTAGAAGAAGGAGAGAAGTGGGAAGAGCATCAGCATTGGAGTCAGATGGATTTGGGATGGAATTCCACCTTTCATGTCTCATTAACTTAATGAACTTGAACAGCTTACTTAACATTTCCGAGATGCAGTTTCCTTGTTTATAGAGTTGGGAACAATAATCCTTACCTCACCTAGTTGTTGTGAGTATTACAGGAGGTAATAGCTGTCAAGTGTCTTACACTCTGTTTGGCACAGAGGCTGAGCTCCAAAAATGTTAGTTCCCTTCTCCTCTCAATGCAAGTTACAAGCAAGAAATGCTCATCTTGGCCCAGCAACCTAAACACAATGAAAGTACAAATCAGTAGCAGTGTCCTTTAGCCTAGAAAACCAATAGTTCTTATCGGGTTGTACATCCTAGCCTAGAATCTCATATGTGAAGGTTGTTAGTGTGTGTGCGTATATTTAGCCTTCTGGGCTGGAAGGAGGGATGGGAAGGTTGATAATGTGAAGGATGTGACTAAGACTCTGACTGCCTTGTTGGTATGTCTGCTTAAAGCACTATAGTATCTGATCTATCATGGAAACAGGGAGCTAATTACCTTTCTGGCTCTGCTTCCTTAGCTGCTATAATCTACTCTGGGTCTTTATGTCTTCTGCAGATAGAAGAATCACCAGGACGTTGAAGCAATGGAAATAGTAATCTCTTATATTTAAATAGCATTTTATAATTTCAGTATGTTCAATATATATTCATATCTATTATCCTGTTTGATTCTCAACCTAATCATGTGAATAGGGCAGATATTACCCTCTTTCCGGTGGAGGAAAAAACCCTAAGGCTCATAAAGGTTAACAGCAATTTAATAGCAAAATTGGGACTAGAACCTTTGTCTTCTGACTCCTAATTCAGTGTTCTTTCCACTGTACCATTTTTACTGTAGCTTGAATGGTTTTGGTCTAAATGGAATATATTTAAAAACATAAATAGAACATAATATTTGGTTATATAACATCCCAGCTGCTGAGTCTGGTGTAGCAGAAGCTTGAAAAGCAGAAGAGGGTGGGAGGTAACCAAGTGTGTAAGATGAGTTCCACATTTTGAGATGTTCAGCAGAAACAGCAAAGGGTGTTCAGGACATTGACTGGGACAACACTGATTTTTCAGCCCTTCTCTGTTGTGGCTTCACCTTATTCCTTACCAACTTCAATGACAAAATCCAGCCTTTTCAGCAGTGCGCCCCTACATTCCTAACATGTTCCTCCAACTTATCACCAAATTCCCTGCTCCGTTGTCTATGTCATACACACTTGGTGAAACTCCCTCCCCCCTACTCTCTGACTCATTCTCACAATCCCAACTTCTCAGGCATTTCACCTCTGTCTGCCCCTCTACTTAATCCTTTCTATTTTGCTACATGAAATTCCCATTCGTTGGAAGCAATCTCTGCTAGATAAACAAAACAATGTGGCAAAAAGCACTCTGCAAATAACTGGCAAATGTTTATTATTCTTTACTGTTTAATTTTTTATTGAAGTATAGTTGATTTACAATGTTTTCAGTGTACAGCAAAGTGATTCAATTATACATATATATATAACTTTTTCAAATTCTTTTCCATTATATGTTTTTACAAGATATTGAATACAGTTCTCTGTGCTATACAGTAGGTCCTTGTTGTTTACCTACTTTATATATAATAGTGTGTATATGTTCATTTCAAATTCCCAATTTATCCCTCCCCCCTTTCCCTTTTGGTAAAAATGTTTATTATTCTTATTCTCTGCATTTTCTTAGTTCTACTTTTTATGTCCTAGCCTTACCTGAAACCTGGGAATTCTTTGCCCTGATGATGTTTCTTCCCTCCAAACTTGTTGGTAAGACAGTTTTGACCTGGTTGTGTGTGTGGTGGGTTCCTATAGGGCAGAGGGGAGGGCTTTCTCTAGTGGGGGAACATTCTTCCCAGTTCCCAGCTCATGGGAGTCAGCAAACTTCCTTCTCCTCACATGTTTTTAGAAAGCAGGAAAAAGTGTCAAAAGCAAGGAAGAGGTTGAAGATGAAAACCAGAGAGAGACAAAAATTTATGAAGTTCCCAGAGAAGATAGGAAGAGAATGGTGTGAGGTCATGAGCAGAGGTATTGACCTCGGTGAGGAAAAAGCAGGGGGAGGTCCTTTGTCTGGGGATAATGGAAGGGGAAGATAGAAAGAAGTTCTGAGGCAGAGAAGACTTTTGCAGGGATAGCTTTCACCTTCTCAGCAAAACAAGAATGGAGGTTATTTGCTGAGATAGGTGGGCATGGGTTGGGTGTTTGAGAAGAGTAGAAATGATTTGAAGTAATACTTTTGGTAAACATGGTCAGGGGGGCAATGAATAAGGTTGTGGAATGACAACGGGATTTACCTATACTACCTCTCCCCCACCCACCAAGGACAAAAAAGCTATTCACAGTTTATTTCTCTTTTAGCAACTTGGCAAGTAGTAAAGCTAGGAAGAAATGATAAAAGGAAAGGAGAATATGAGGAAGATCCATTAAGGATGGGGGCACTGTCCCACCCTCACTACCAACTGCTCTGCTTCAGGCCCTCATCAGATGAGTACTACAACCACCTCCTACTAGGTGTCCAAGCTTCCCGCTTTCCTCCCCTCCAATTCATCCTTCATTGCACTCGATTGTATTTATGTTTCATTAGTTGTCTCACCCATTAGACTGTGAGCAACTTGAAGGTAGTTTTCAAGTTTTCTCTGTGCTGTTGGAGTCTAGCACAGACCTAGCATGCAGCGGGCAGTCAATAATTGTTCTTCGCAAATGTTGGCGAGGATGTGGAGAAAAGGGAACCTTAGGACATTGTTGGTGGGATTCTAAATTGGTGCAGCCACTATGGAGAACAGTATGGAGGTTCCCCAAAAACCTATAAATAGAACTACCATATGATCCAGCAATCCACTTCTGAGTATATATTAAAAGAAAAAAACTAATTAGAAAAGATACATACACCCCTATGTTCATAGCAGCACTATTTATAATAGCCAAGATATGGAAGCAACCTAAGTGCTCATGAAATTTTGCCATTTGCAACAATGTGAGTGGACCTGGAGGGTATTATACTAAGTGAAACAAGTCAGACAGAGAAAGACAAATACTGTATGATGTCACTTATATGTGGAATCTAAAATATACAACAAACTAGTGAATATAACAAAAAAGAAGCGGACTCACAGATACAAAGAACAAGCTAGTGTTTACCAGTGGGGAGGTGGGAGGGGTGAGATGGCGGAGGGGATTAGGAGACACAAACTACTATGTATAAAATAAATAAGCAACAAGGATATCTTTTACAGCCCAGGGAAATAGAGCCATTATTTTGTAATAACTCTAAATGGAGTATAATCTATAAAAGAAATTGAATCACTATGTTGTACACCTGAAACTAATATTGTAAATCAACTATACTTCAATTAAAAAAAATTGTTCTTTCAATGAAAGCCATTAGAATGATACTTCTAAAACATAAATCTGACCATGCCACTTCCCTGCTTGAAACAAAAACAACAAAAACATAAATGACCCTAGTGCCTCTGTGTGCTTCCAAAGCTTCATCTCCTGCCGCATCCTGCCATTTCCCACCTGTAACCCCATCTTAGCTTAGTCAAAATGAGTTAGTACTTACAGTCCCTTAGCAAGCTGTGTCCTCTCAGCTTTGTGCCTTTGCACATGCTTTCTCTCTGCCTGAAACGCCCCACCTATCCTTGTCCACTGAGCAAAGTCCTGCTCAGTGACGCTAGGATGGGTCTCAAACATCCTCCTATAGGTTACCAGGGTGGAGATACAATCAAAGCTTGTGGCCTGACCCCCTTTCATCTTTCTTTGTCCTCATCAGAAAACTAGTTGAAGTTAGCCTATGTGCTTGCTCTGATTTGTTGAGATGTCTCCTGGGTGAAAATGGGTCTCCCTGGGATTTAAATGTCAGAGTGAACTATTCTATCCAGTTGCGATGTTCAAGCCAAGATATTACCTTTCCTGAAGCACAGCTAGAGACTCTACCCACCTTGACACCCTCCAGGAAACAAAAACCAAACAATCCTCTTCTAAATACACCAGAAGACCAACGACAGTAAGGAATGTACCTTCGGTAGCCTATGAGACGGCACCCACTGAAAAGCCACAGGAGCTGAACAGGTAATATAAATGACTAGAGTACAGTGGGCAGTGTGGGAACCATAGCAAACTGGAGCACTCCACCTCATCTCAAGGTCATTTGTCTTTTCCCTTTCATACTCCATTCATAGCCTTAACCAAAATTTGTGTGGACTCTGCGCACTTGGGACTTCTCAGAGAGAGAAATCTTACGTCTAAGGTCCCTTGTGTTTCTGACCTCTAAAGGGAAGGGAGACATTTTGAGGAAATAGCCTGAGAAAAGACAAAAAGTTTAGAAAAACTATCCAGGGACTTCTGCCCTAGTCACATTTGTCTCAATGACCTACCTAGGCTTGACATCTGATCAGGCCACTACAAGATAGATGGAGACAGTATAGCATCATGGTTAATCATGTGGGCATTGCCCAGAGAGATCTAGGATAAGTCTTAGCTCCATAATGCATAGCTGTGTGACCTTGGGCAAGTCACGTAACCTCACTGTGTTACAGTGCTTTATCTATAAAGTGTGTGGGGGGATAATAGAAGCTATTTTTAATCTGCTATGAGGATGAAATGAGCTAATAACATGTTCAAAGCACTTCAAACAGTGCCTAGCCTGGAGTAAATGCTCAGTAATGTTAGCCATAATTATAATCTAATAATTACATCTTAGGTGTTGCTAGCTGATAATAGCTTAACGTTTTTTTGTCTCACTGGTAATACCCTCATTTTACACAAGAGCTCTGAGTGCCTAAAGCAAAGGAACAAGGGGGGGGGTCTTTTCCATCATGATCGGGTCAACGGGAGAGAGATTTAGGGAAAGATTTTGTTGTATCCCTCAAAACAAACTCTGCGGGTTTATTTTCCTGGAGGCTGGTATTGTCTTTTTGTAACAGCAGCCTGAATGCTTTCTCTAGAGATAGAAAAATTAAGGAGGATTCTGACTGCTCATGGTGATCTGGGCCAGTCCAAGTGCAGTCAAAGTGGGTAGCAAGGGCTCCCCTGGTGGCGCAGTGGTTAAGAATCCACCTGCCAATGCAGGGCACACGGGTTCGAGCCCTGGTCCGGGAAGATCCCACATGCCACAGAGCAACTAAGCCCACGAGCCACAACTACTGAGTCTGCGTGCTACAACTGCTGAAGCCCGCGCGCCTAGAGCCTGTGCTCCACAACAAGAGAGGCCACCGCAATGAGAAGCCTGCGCACCGCAAAGAAGAGTAGCCCCCGCTCGCCGCAACTAGAGAGAAAGCCTGCCTGCAGCAACGAAGACCCAATGCAACCAAAAATAAATAAATAAAATAAATACATTTAAAAAAAAAGTGGGCAGCAAGTACCCAATCCGGCTCGCTCTCCTTCTTCTTTCGAAACCCAGGTTCGGCTTTGACTTGGTGTGCCAGCGCACTGGTGCCAGGAGTGAGCACGGAGTCAGGTCCCCATGTGTTTGGCGTGTGTTCTGGGCTATGCCAGCCCAAACAGTTTCTCAGAGTGTGCCTCTGGTCTTTCTTCTAGCCAACTGCCCCCTCCAAGTCATTCTGAGTCAGTAGTAAAGGGCTCCTGGGGCCCTGGATCTGGATGGTACTGAGAAACCCTGCACGCTGCCAGGGCTAAGACTGGGGCCAGGCCGGGTGAGGCTGGGGAGCTCAGAACTGCTCTGGCGGGGGTGTGTAGCCTGAGAAGCCGGATGTGCTTCCAAAACCCCTTCAGAAATCAAAGGCCCTTTCTGCGCCTGCATGGGGGCCGGGCAGGGGGGGCCGCTCACACAGCTCTAAAAGCCTCGTTTGGGGGAGGGAGCAGTTGGTTCCCATTTTCTTTGCTCGTTTTAAAGAGGAGATCAGGCCTTATGGCTAATCTTTTACTGAAACCAGCAGCTTAAGTTTTTAACATTTTTATCTCCAAAGAACACACATACACACTAGTTATTTCCTACCTGAGGCTTTTCCATAAAGATAAAACTAATAATAATAATAATAATAATTCTCAGTCTTTGTAGAAACTTTGTAAACACTAGTCCCAAGTCCTTTGGGCCAGGAAGTATTTTGTCTTCTAAATTCCATTGCCATCAGAGCTTACAGAGTTCGTAGAGGCAAATCAGTAAAGTTAAGCAACCCACCCCCAAACCAACCTGTTTCTCCTTCTCATACACACCCTGTTCTCAGAAATGGAGAGAGGAAAGAAGAATGCTTCTCTTATCCTTTGCCCCAGCCTGGAGCTGCTGGGGCTTTAATTATGAGTATGTTTGTGTAGGAGGATGGGGATGGGGGCCTTCTGACTGCTATCCATCCATCCATCCATCCATCTATCCATCCAGCCATCCATCCATCCATCTATCCATCCATCTATCCATCCAGCCATCCATCTTTTCAATTTACTCATTCAACAAATATTTATTGAGTTAATATACTGTGTGCTGGGCACTCCGTAAAGGGGTATAATCCCCTCCATCCCTTTAGTGGCTTCTCCCAGGTCTCTCAGTGTGTTTGGCGTTCATACCCTCTTCTCTTTAACCGGGGTGACAGTTAAAGTTGTAAGGGCTGGTATGGACAGAAGGAAGGAGAGTGACTGGGGTAGTGGGTGAGGGGAGGCACGGAGGAGCTGTATTTTCTTGAATAATTCAAGGTGCATTTTGCTGCTCTCATTGTCAAGGCTTTCTCTACATTTAGATCTAAGAGGAGGTAAGGATGGAACTTACGGGTGACTGGCAGACTGCCCTGGGCCCAAGACTCTACCTTGGGTACAAGTGATGATTCTAGAGCAGAGGTTTCAACCTCTAACACAGAAACTGAATCCTGGACTGGCTAACGAGGGGCCCTGCCAGCTGCTGGCTCTGAAGTTGGCTTTGGCTCTGAGCTAGATCTGTGGAAGTTGAGGCCCAGGCTCCTCGCTCAGCAGCTTGTATTGATCTCTCAGCCTCTTTTGTCTCCTCCTCCCCAGTGGAAGCCTCTCCCCCTCTCCCCCTCTGCCTCTCAGCGTCTTCCGCTTTCCTTCTCTGCTCCTAATAAATTGAAATCTCCGAGAGAGCCGCCAAGGCTCTGGTAGTTCTACAAAACTGTCCTTGCTCTTCCTGCATTTGCCCAGTCAAGGGTATCTTTGCCTGAGGTCGGAGTGATGCTGTTAGTCCTGTGATATGATTGCATAGCAACACAGAGCGGTTCCGAGAGGGGAGGAGGAGCAGGAGAAGGAGGGCAGGGAGGTGGGAGAGACAGAGGGAGAGTGTGCATACAGCAGCTGTCAGCATCCCTGTCTCAGGGACTTCTTTGCTGATTCACACAGGCAACCCAGCCCTGGCCGCCCAGCTCCCAGTTGTCGCCTGCTCCTCAGACCTGCTGGAATCAGAAGGTAGGCCACAGAGAAATGATTTCCAAGCCTCACCCTTTTTCAGCCCACTGAGGGGAAATGACTGAGGGAGGGGAAGCTCCAGAGGTACTCTGTGTGCGCCCGTGTGTGTGTGTGTGTGTGTGTGTGTGTGTGTGTATGCACCTGCCTGCCTGCCTGCCGCCTGCTTGTGCCTTTAGGGGAAAACTTGCATTTAAAAAATGCCCACAATGAAGTAGCCACCACTTGGATTCATAGAAGGAAAAAAAAAAAAAGATGCCCAGGAATAGAAACTCCATCCAATTTGAGCAACTATGGTCTAAAAATGAATAAGAGGAAGGTCCGCAGTTTGCTGCTTTGAGAGGAGAGGGGTATTTATTTAGTTACTTGTTTGTTTATTTATTTATGTCTGTTCTCAATGACAGGCTTTTTGTCCATGGATGGATTTCCTGGAGGGAGGGAAGGGAAGGGGTGTGGAAAGCATTAGCTGAAAAGGGAGGAGAGAGGAAACGTGGGACCTCGGAGCAGGTTTCCTGAACAAATGAGTGTCTGGCCAGCAGACAGGACACAGGAGCACTTCCTTGGAGCAAACCGGGCTCTGACCTAGGAGGCTGGGGTTGAAGGCGCATCCTAATCTCTGCATTTACTTCCTGGCTCAATCCGGCTTCCCCCGTTGCAGTTTTCCTCTGGTTGCTTCCCTTGATTTCCTTTCTACCCCCTGTAACCAGGAGGCTCCTCTCCATTCTTGAGAGCAGAGCTTGGAGAGCTTTGAAATGGGGCTCACCTCTTCTGGCATCAAACACCCTGTTCCTTTTGCTCTCTTCAGCTTTCCCCAGCATCAGGCCCAATGCCCCAGCCTGGTAAGTAGGCCTGACACTGTGTGGGTAGTTAAGGCTTATCTTGCCTTTGGTAGGCAGGGAGAGCCAGGCCTCAGAGGTGCTGGGTCCGAGCAGGTAGCTGGGCAGGGCCGTGCTGGGGTGGAGTGGGGTAGAGAAGGAGGAAGGGCAGCAGGAGCAGCTGCCTGGAAAAGAACATACTTTTCTCATGTTTTCCTTTTGATCGTTCAAAAGAACAAAAGCCTTTAAAAAAATCTCTCTGTCTCATTCACCTTAGCACCTGACTTTTCCAAAGGAATCCTTGTTTCTAGATTGAAGGCCCTCAGATAAATCACCTTTTAAAAGGCCCTGTGGGAGCCACAAACCTCAGGAGATTTCCCCTCTGGGATTTGGATGGGGAGATAGTTCCAGAGAACCCTGGGATCTTCTAAGGAACCCCTCCCCACAAAAGGCAGTGCTGCCAGTGGAAGTGATAAGTGTCCTGTCCCTGAAAGAAGTCGGAGCCCCTCTTTTCCTGGGTGCACTGGCCTCGGCTCTGCAGTCCTGTCTACTGCAAACCAGTGCTGGGCGATGAAGGCACTTAGGGGTCCTCTTCCCGTGAGACTTGTCCCCCAGGAATTCGGCCCTGAGCTCTGGGCCAGAGCACTCCTCAGCTCTGCAATCACCCAAAGGAAGGGAACACGGCTTGAAGCAGCAAACTTAGCAAAGGCCCAAGAGCCAGGTACAGAGGGCACATCTGGGATGCAGCACTTCTAACCATAGATACTCAGAAGTTTCTCATGTTAAATCTGCCAAAGTGCGAGATAGGATGGGCTCTCACTAATGAAGCCTAAGAAGATAGCCTTCTACACTGGCCACGAACACTCACTCAAAGGAAACCCACTCTGTGGAAGTTAAACTAGGAAACTACATTCCACTCTTACAAAAGATTCTAAACATCCATCAGCAACTGAAAGAGCAAGTGAGATAAATCCTTCTACGATGACATTTACCAAACCGATGTTCCGCAGAACACTGTTAGGAAAGAATGTTAATAGATTCTGTTTTAAAATAAGGAGTGGTGGTGGTGTGTTGCACGTGGTGGGGGGGGGACGTTTTCTTTCTTTTTTTTTTTTTTGAATTTTATTTTTTATACAGCAGGTTCTTATTAGTTATCTATTTTATACATATTAGTGTATACATGTCAATCCCAATCGCCCAATTCATCACACCACCACCACCCCCCCACCCCACTTTCCCCTCTTGGTGTCCATACGTTTGTTCTCTACATCTGTGTCTCAATTTCTGCCCTGCAAACCGGTTCATCTGTACCATTTTTCTAGGTTCCACATATATGCTTTAATATATGATATTTGTTTTTCTCTTTCTGACTTACTTCACTCTGTATGACAGTCTCTAGATCCATCCACATCTCTACAAATGACCCAATTTCGTTCCGTTTTATGGCTGAGTAATATTCCATTGTATATATGTGCCACATCTTCTTTATCCACTCGTCTGTCAATGGGCATTTAGGTTGCTTCCATGTCCTGACTGTTGTAAATAGTGCTGCAATGAACATTGGGGTGCATGTGTCTTTTTGAATTATGGTTTTCTCAGGGTATATACCCAGTAGGGGATTGCTGGGTCATATGGTAGCTCTATTTTTAGTTTTTTAAGGAACCTCCATACTGTTCTCCATAGTGGCTGTATCAATTTACATTCCCACCAACAGGGCAAGAGGGTTCCCTTTTCTCCACACCCTCTCCAGCATTTGTTGTTTGTAGATTTTCTGATGATGCCCATTCTAACTGGTGTGAGGTGATACCTCATTGTACTTTTGATTTGCATTTCTCTAATAATTAGTGATATTGAGCAGCTTTTGATGTGCTTCTTGGCCATCTGTATGTCTTCTTTGGAGCAATGTCTATTTAGGTCTTCTGCCCATTTTTGGATTGGCTTGTTTGTTTCTTTAATATTGAGCTGCATGAGCTGTTTATATATTTTGAATTATGGTTTTCTCAGGGTATATACCCAGTAGTGGGATTGCTGGGTCATATGGTAGTTCTATTTGTAGTTTTTTAAGGAACCTCCATACTGTTCTCCATAGTGGCTGTATCAATTTACATTCCCACCAACAGTGCAAGAGTGTTCCCTTTTCTCCACACCCTCTCCAGCATTTATTGTTTGTAGGTTTTTTGATGATGGCCATGCTGACTGGTGTGAGGTGATATCTCATTGCAGTTTTGATTTGCATTTCTCTAATGATTGATGATGTTGAGAATTCTTTCATGTGTTTGTTGGCAATCTGTATATCTTCTTTGGAGAAATGTCTATTTAGGTCTTCTGCCGATTTTTGGATTTGGTTGTTTGTTTTTTTGATATTGAGCTGCATGAGCTGCTTGTATATTTTGGAGATTAATCCTTTGTCTGTTGATTGATTTGCAAATATTTTCTCCCATTCTGAGGGTTGTCTTTTCATCTTGTTTGTAGCTTTCT
This sequence comes from Balaenoptera acutorostrata, assembly GCF_949987535.1. Taxonomy (NCBI): domain Eukaryota; kingdom Metazoa; phylum Chordata; class Mammalia; order Artiodactyla; family Balaenopteridae; genus Balaenoptera; species Balaenoptera acutorostrata. The sequence goes on from NC_080085.1 coordinate 89,051,801, forward strand.
TTGCTTTGTAAGAGCTTTTAAGTTTCATTAGGTCCCATTTGTTTATTTTTGTTTTTATTTCCGTTACTCTAGGAGGTGGACCAAAAATGATCTTGCTGTGATTTATGTCAAAGAGTGTTCTTCCTATGTTTTCCTCTAAGAGTTTTATAGTGTCTGGTCTTTCGTTTAGGTCTCTAATCCATTTTGAGTTTATTTATTTATTTATTTTTAAGAAGGTAGTCTTTTTTTTTTTAATTAATTAATTAATTTATTTTTGGGTGTGTTGGGTCTTCGTTTCTGTGCGAGGGCTTTCTCTGGTTGCGGCGAGCGGGGGCCACTCTTCATCGCTGTGCGCGGGCCTCTCACTGTCACGGCGTCTCTTGATGCGGAGCACAGGCTCCAGACACGCAGGCTCAGTAGTTGTGGCTCACGGGCTTAGTTGCTCCGCGGCATGTGGGATCTTCCCAGACCAGGGCTCGAACCCGTGTTCCCTGCATTGGCAGGCAGATTCTCAACCACTGCGCCACCAGGGAAGCCCTTGAGTTTATTTTTGTGTATGGTGTTAGGGAGTGTTCTAATTTCAGTCTTTTACATGTAGCTGTCCAGTTTTCCCAACACCACTTATTGAACAGGCTGTCTTTTCTCCACTGTATATCCTTGCCTTCTTTGTCATAGGTTAGTTGGCCATAGGCGGGTGGGTTTATCTCTGGGCTTTCTATCCTGTTCCATTGATCTATATTTCTGTTTTGGTGCTAGTACCATATTGTCTTGATTACTGTAGCTTTGTAGTATAGTCTGAAGTCAGGGAGTCTGATGCCTCCAGCTCCAGTTTTTTCCCTCAAGACTGCTTTGGCTATTCAGGGCCTTTTGTGTTTCCATACAAATTGTGAGATTTTTTTGTTCTAGTTCTGTGAAAAATGCCAGCGGTAATTTCATAGGGATTGCATCGAATCTGTAGATTGCTTTGGGTAGTATAGTCATTTTCACAACGTTGATTCTTCCAATCCAAGAACATGGTATATCTCTCCATCTGTCTGTGTCATCTTTGATTTCTTTCATCAGTGTCTTATAGTTTTCTGAGTACAGGTATTTTGCCTCCTTAGGTAGGTTTATTCCTAGGTATTTTATTCTTTTTCTTGCAATGGTAAATGGGAGTGTTTCCTTAATTTCTCTTTCAGATCTTTCGTTGTTAGTGTATAGGAATGCAAGAGATTTCTGTGCATTAATTTTGTATCCTGCAACTTTACCAAATTCATTGATTAGCTCCAGTAGTTTTCTGGTGGCATCTTTAGGAATCTCTATGTATAGTATCATGTCATCTGCAAACAGTGACACTTTTACTTCTTCTTTTCCAATTTGTATTCCTTTTATTTCTTTTTCTTCTCTGATTGCCATGTCTAGGACTTCCAAAACTATGTTGAATAATAATGGTGAGAGTGGACATCCTTGCCTTGTTCCTCATCTTAGAGGAAATGCTTTCAGTTTTTCACCATTGAGAATGATGTTTGCTGTGGGTTTGTCATATATGGCCTTTATTATGTTGAGGGAGGTTCCCTCTATACCCACTTTCTGGAGAGTTTTTATCATACATGGATGTTGAATTTTGTCAAAAGCTTTTTCTGCATCTATTGAGATGATCATATGGTTTTTCTTCTTCAATTTGTTAATATGGTGTATCACATTGATTGATTTGCATATGTTGAAGAATCCTTCCACCCCTGGGATAAATCCCACTTTATCATGGTGTATGATCCTTTTAATGTGTTGTTGGATTCTGTTTGCTAGTATTTTGTTGAGGATTTTTGCATCTATATTCATCAGTAATATTGATCTGTAATTTTCCTTTTTTGTAGTATCTTTGGTTTTGGTATCAGGGTGATGGTGGCCTCATAGAATGAGTTTGGGAGTGTTCCTTCCACTGCAATTTTTTGGAAGAGTTTGTGAAGGATAGGTGTTAGCTCTTCTCTAAATGTTTGATAGAATTCACCTGTGAATCCATCTGGTCCTGGACTTTTGTTTGTTGGAAGATTTTTAATTGCAGTTTCAATTTCAGTGCTTGTGATTGGTCTGTTTATATATATATTTTAAAATTTATTTATTTTATTTATTTATTTTTGGCTGCATTGGGTCTTCATTGCAGTGCATGGGCTTCTCATTGCGGTGGCTTGTCTTATTGTGGAGGACAGGCTCTAGGCACGCAGGCTTAAGTAGTTGTGGCACGTGGGCTCAGTAGTTGTGGCTTGCGGGCTCTGGAGCACAGGCTCAGTAGTTGTAGTACACGGGCTTAGTTGCTCCGTGTCATGTGGGATCTTCCCAGACCAGGGCTCGAACCTGTGTCCCCTGCATTGGCTGGCGGATTCTTAACCACTGTGCCACCAGGGAAGCCCCTGGTCTGTTTATATTTTCCGTTTCTTCCTGGTTCACTCTCGGAAGTTTGTGCTTTTCTAAGAATTTGTCCATTTCTTCCAGGTTGCCCGTTTTATTGGCATATAGTTGCTTGTAGTAATCTCTCATGATCTTTTTTATTTCTGTGGTGTCTGTTGTAACTTCTCCTTTTTCATTTCTAATTTTATTGATTTGGATCTTCTCCCTTTTTTTCTTGATAAGTCTGGCTAAAGGTTTTTCAATTTTGTTTATCTTGTCAAAGAACCACCTTTTAGTTTTATTGATCTTTGCTGTTGTTGTCTTTGTTTCTATTTCATTTATTTCTGATCTGATCTTTATGATTTCTTTCCTTCTACTAACTTTGGGTTTTGTTTGTTCTTCTTTCTCTAGTTCCCTTAGGTGTAAGGTTAGTTTGTTTATTAGAGATTTTTCTTGTTTCTTGAGGTAGGCTTGTATTGCCATAAACTTCCCTCTTAGAACTGCTTTTCCTGCATCCCATAGGTTTTGGATCATCGTGTTTTCATTGTCATTTGTCTCTAGGTACTTTTTGATTTCCTCTTTGATTTCTTCAGTGATCTCTTGGTTATTTAGTAATGTATTGTTTAGCCTCCATGTGTTTGTGTTTTTTACGTTTTTTTCCCTGTAATTCATTTCTAATCTCATAGCATTGTGGTCGGAAAAGATGCTTGATATGATTTCAATTTTCTTAAATTTACCGAGGCTTGATTTGTGACTCAAGATGTGATCTATCCTGGAGAATGTTCCGTATGCGCTTGAGAAGAAAGTGTAATCTGTTGTTTTTGTATGGAATGTCCTGTAAATATCAATTAAATCTATCTGGTCTATTGTGTCATTTAAAGCTTGCGTTTCCTTATTAATTTCCTGTCTGGATGATCTGTCCATTGGTGTAAGTGAGGTGTTAAAGTCCCCCACTATTACTGTGTTACTGTCAATTTCCTCTTTTATAGCTGTAGCAGTTGCCTTACGTATTGAGGTGCTCTTATGTTGGGTGCATATATATTTATAATTGTTATATCTTCTTCTTGGATTGATCCCTTGATCATTATGTAGTGTCCTTCCTTGTCTCTTGTAACTTTCTTTATTTTAAAGTCTATTTTATCTGATATGAATATTGCTACTCCAGCTTTCTTTTGACTTCCATTTGCATGGAATATCTTTTTCCATACCATCACTTTCAGTCTGTATGTGTCCCTAGGTCTGAAGTGGGTTTCTTGTAGACAGCATATAGATGGGTCTTCTTTTTGTATACATTCAGCGAGCCTGTGTCTTTTGGCTGGAGCATTTAATCCATTCATGTTTAAGGTAATTATCAATATGTATGTTCCTATTACCATTTTCTTAATTGTTATGGTTTTGTTTTTGTAGGTCCTTTTCTTCCCTTATGTTTCCCACTTAGAGAAGTTCCTTTAACATTTGTTGTAGAGCTGATTTGGTGGTGCTGAATTCTCTTAGCTTTTGCTTGTCTGTAAAGCTTTTGATTTCTCCATCAAATGTGAATGAGATCCTTGCCCGGTAGAGTAATCTTGGTTGTAGTTTCTTCCCTTTCATCACTTTAAATATATCATGCCACTCCCTTCTGGCTTGTAGAGTTTCTGCTGAGAAATCAGCTGTTAACCTTATGGGAGTTCCCTTGTATGTTATTTGTCATTTTTCCCTTGTTGCTTTCAATAATTTTTCTTTGTCTTTAATTTTTGTCAATTTGATTACTATGTGTCTTGGCATGTTTCTCCTTGGTTTTATCCTGCCTGGTACTCTCTGTGATTCCAGGACTTGGGTGGCTATTTCCTTTCCCATCTTAGGGAAGTTTTTGACTATAATCTCTTCCAATATTTTCTCTGGTCCTTTCTCTCTCTCTTCTCCTTCTTGGACCCCTATAATGCTAATGCTGTTGCGTTTAATGTTGTCCCAGAGGTCTCTTAGGCTGTCTTCATTTCTTTTCAGTCTTTTTTCTTTATTCTGTTCTGCGGCAGTGAATTCCACCATTCTGTCTTCCTGGTCACTTATCCATTCTTCTGCCTCAGTTATTCTGCTATTGATTCCTTCTAGTGTATTTTTCATGTCAGTTATTGTATTGTTCATGTCTGTTTGTTTGTTCTTTAATTCTTCTAGGTGTTTGTTCTTTAATTCTTCTAGGTCTTTGTTAAACATTTCTTGCATCTTCTCGATCTTTGCCTCCATTCTTTTTCCGAGGTCCTGGATCATCTTCACTCTCATTATTCTGAATTCTTTTTCTGGAAGGTTGCCTATCTCCGCTTCATTTAGTTATTTTTCTGGGGTTTTAGCTTGTTTCTTCATCTGGTACAAAGTCCTCTTCCTTTTCATTTTGTTTATCTTTCTGTGAACGTGGTTTTCCTTCCACAAGCTGCAGAACTGTAGTTCTTCTTACTTCTGCTGTCTCAGGGGGGCGTTTTCTATGGTCCAATAATTTTTTGAAAATGCTTCATAACTGAATTCTCCTCTTGAAGAGTCATAATATATATAAACGTATTAAAAGCTCTGAGAAGTACTGCTGTAAAGAAATCTGTTTAATTCTGTTTAACCCAGTATATCCCAAACAGATTTGACCAGGGAACTCTTTTTCACATGGAAAAAATGTTTGTATCTTGCACACACAGTTTTAGAAATTGCTGCTCAAAAAAAATATCCTGGAAGAAATTGACATATGGAAAAAACTTTAAAATAATCTAATCCAGCACCACATTTTTAAGTGCGAAAAAATGAGAGGTTAATGAAATTGTTCTTTCTGAGTATTTGAGAGAATGGAACCCTTATCTCCTAATTCTTAGTCCCCCTGTTCCCATTTGCTGCTCCTCTAGCAGTTTCCCTCCTGTTGAACTAGTCCCAGGAAAATGAAGCAGGTTGAAGGAATAATCCTGTCATTTTGAGTGAGATGTTTGTATCTTATACATTTCTTTAGTTATTTTGTTATATCCGAAAATTCTGAATTTCCCTTTCAGCCTGGGATTTGTTGCATTCTTTTAAACAATGTGCTATGAAATTTTTTAGACATTCAAAGAGGTATAAAGAATAATATAATGAAAATCAGGATATCCACCACCCAGCTTAAGAAAAAACATCTCCAGCAGACTTGAAACCCTCTATCCTTCTGTGATCAAAGCTTCCTCCTTTCCTCCCTCCAAAGTAACCAATCTCTGGATTTGGCATTTATTATTCTCATGCATCTATTTATACTTTTACTATATATGTATGGGTCTTTAAGCAGCATATGCCACTGTTTTATGTGTTTTAAAAATGTATATCAATGGTATGTATTCTTTTCCAATTTGTTTTTTTCTATTCAATGTTATATTTGTGAAATTCATCCACGTTGTGATATGTGACTCTAGTTCATTCATTTTTCACTATTGTATAGTATTCCATTTAATGAATATGCCATGATTTATTTATCCATTCTGTAGTTGATGGACATTTAGGCTGTTTCCAGTTTCTGACTCACAGTTAGGGCTACTGTGATCATTCCTGTGTGGATATTCTTATGTGACTATTGCTATTGGGTATATATCTAGGAGGGAATTGTCCCATTGCAGGGTATGAGAATTTTCACTTTTGGGAGATATTGTCAGATTGCTCTCCAAAATGGTTTACTAACTTATACCCCCACCAGCAGTGTATAAAGGTTTTAGATGTATTGCATTAATTGGTTCTTTCTTTTTCCCTTTCCAATTCCTATATCTTTTATTTCATTTGGTTTTCTTTTTTCTTTGATTTTTTATTGGAGTATAGTTGATTGACAATGTTGTGTTAGTTTCAGGTGTACAGCATAGTGATTCTGTTATAACCACACACACACACACACACACACACACACATATTCTTTTTCATATTCTTTTCCATTATGGTTTATTACAAGATGTTGACTATAGTTCCCTATGCTATACAGTAGGTCCTTGTTGTTTATCTATTTTATATATAGTAGTGTGTATATGTTAATCCCAAACTCCTAATTTATCCCTCCTCCCCTCTTTCCCCTTTGGTAACCATAAGTTTGTTTATTAATTGGTTCTTATAATACAATTCTCCTCATGAGGATGCATCTCTGATCTTTCTTCCCACTGGAAAAGAAATTTTATTTCTCAAAATTACTTGACATCTACCTTCTCAGGAACACATTTCATTGTTCCCATTTGTAAATGAAGGGGTTGGCCTAAATAACCTCTAAGGTCCCTACCAGCTTGATAATCTGTGTTCCCATGAGTTATTCATTAGTGAGAGCATCTGAAGCAGAACCTTGGTTTTTGGTTACATTGCAGGAATTATTTTAGGAACACATAACAAGGTTTGGTACAAATGAAATGTGTGTCTTGTCTCTTAGTGCCATGCTGTCAGGTAGAAAGGCAGTGCTGTGAGAGGGAGGACCATCATGCAATGTCACCTTGGACTGGAGAGAGGAATCTGTAGCTCACAGGAAGGGGTCTTCTTTTCACTTCCCTGTTCTTTCCCGAGCCTCTCATGATTTAGAAATCTTCCTTATTTATTTTCTTCCAAGAATAATAAATGATTGTTGGAAAAATTATATATATATATGTATAAAATATGTACACACACACGAAGTGTATAAAGTCAAAATGAGGGTCCCCTTCATACAACTCTCCAGAAGCAATGTCGCTAAACAGTTTTGTGTATCCTTGTAGGCTTTCTTTCTGTGCATACACAGAAAAAAGGTTTTTTACAAAACTGGAGTTATACCAGACATGTTCATTCTGACACTTTTTTTTTAACCTAAGATATATATCTTCAGCATCTGTTCAAATCAGTGAGCACATATCTACCTCTTCCTTTTTAACAGCTACATAATATTCCATAGCATGAGTGGCTGCAATAATAGAAAAGATTTGAGTACTTACTAGATGTCAGAAACTATGAATTAACTCCTTACAACAAGGCTGTGAAGTATGTCTTTTTGTTATCCCCTTTTTTACAGATGCAGGGACTGAAGCATGAAGTCAGGGAGCTTGTCCAAACCTGTGCTGTTAGGTCTTGGAGTCAGGATGCAAAACCTAGTGTGCTGGCTCAGAGCCCACACTCTTCACTGTTATGCGGTGCTGCCTCTCCGACACAATCCACTTAACCAGTCCCTTGTTGATGGACATTTGAGTCGATTGCAGTTTTGCTATTGCAAACAATACAGTAGCAGACACCCTCATCCACTTCTGCAAGTATTTCTGTAGGATAGGTTCCTAAACTTCTCCAGTTTATAGGTGGAAAGAGCTTATTCATTCGTTCAAAAAACATTTACTGAGCTCTAAGGCACTGGGAAAGCTCTGAGGTCAGACTGGGAGAGTTGACTAGCATTTTACTTCCCAGATGTCCTTGGAAGGTCATTTAAATGCTCTGTAGGATTTGCCAGCTGGGTGATACCCCAGACCCACTGCATCCTGTCCATTCTTAATTGCTTGTGTCTTTGCCTGGGTAGTGGCATATCTGAGTCAGCCCTTGGGCTCCCACCTGGTGGCCCATAGCCAAGGATCTTCCCTACTTACTAAGTGTCAGTGACCACAGTGCCTCAGAGCCTGGGTTCTAGAATTTACAGAGGCAGAATAGTGTAGCAGTGAAGAACTTGTATTCTGAGACACACCAGCCTGGATGTAAATCCCAGTTCCTCACCTCATAGTCACAATATCACTTTGAACAAGTTACTTACTGCCTATGTGCCTCCGTGTTCTTACCTGCACAATGCAGACAACAGTAGTAACTACTTCATAGGACTGTCCTGAGGATTCAATGCTTGATGTATGTAGACTGATTGGTTAATATACATAAAACATGGAATACAGTAAATTTTAACTGTTATTATTTATTTGACTGTGGAAAAGCTGCTACACCTACCTTTCCATAAAACAGTTGAAGATGTCCATGGCACTTTGGTGAGGAGTGGGGAGGGAGGGAGAGAATAGCCGTTAAATAGCTAATATACTCACACAGCTCCAAATTCAAAAGGTACAAAAAGATATTCAGTAAAAACTATATCTCCTATTGATGACATGGGGCTTTTGTGGGTGTGAGTAATTATTCTATTTCTCAACCCAAGCCATGATTATATGGGGATTTACTTTGTAATAATGCAATATATTTTACACATATGTTTTATGCACTTTTTTGTTAAGTTATATTTCTCAGTTTTAGGAAGAGAAAAAATAAGGAAAAATCCCAAAAGAATGGAAGGAATTCTCCCATCTCTGTCTAATAGCCACTTGACGCCATTCTCCAAAGGCAATCAATGTTAACGGGTTCTTTTCTATACTTCCAAAGATATTTTATTGCATATATAAGCACATATTTTCCTTTTTTTCACACTAATGTAAACTAACCACTTTATTTTTTTTCTTCTTTCCTTTTTACTTAAAAATATATCTTAAGAGATCATTCTATATTGGCACATAAATAGTTCTTAATTCTGTTTTTAACAGCTGTATAGAATTCCATTGTATGGATACACCATTATTTATTTAACAAGTCCCTTAGTAATGGGCAGTTAGGTTGTTTGCAGTTTTTTTGCCACGTCAAGCCTTGTTTCAAATGCTAATGTTCTGTACACATCATTTCACACAAATGCAAGAAATGTGTATATCCAAAGTCCTTCTCTTCATGCCCCTTGGAATTTGTACCTACAAATTTGAGGACCTGTACACTCACCTGTTTGGAGTTCAATTCAGTAGATCAAGTTAGTTTTTGTCTCTTAATCCCATACCCCTATCTCACCTCTTCCTGATTCCCTCTCCCCACTGGTAGCCACTAGTTTCTTCTCTATATCTGTGAGTCTGTTTTCTTTTTGTTATATACACTTGTTTGTTTTATTTTTTAGATTCCACATATAAGTGATAACAGAGTATTTGTCTACACATAAAATAATTAAGCAACAAGGATATATATTGTACAGCACCGGGAATACAGCCATTAGTTTATAATAACTTTAAATGGAGTATAATCTATAAAAATACTAAATCACTATGTTGTACACCTGAAACTAATATAATGTTGTAAATCAACTATACTTTAATTAAGAAAGTCAAGTCAGAAAACATTCACCGAGTGCCTGCTCTGTGCCTGGCTCTGTGTTAAAAATATGTGAGGTAGAAATAAATATTGGGCATGAATCTTGTCCTCTACCAGCCAACAAACTTGCTTTCATGCTGAAATCCTGGTATTCCACGTATATTTAAAGCTTTTATCTCTGCCTAAGTTAAACAATGTCTCCTCCCTGAATCCTCCCAGAAGGATCTGTATATGGCTTTGAGAACTAGGAAAAGAGTATTCCTATTGGGAAAAAGCCACAGCTTGGTATCTAGCAGGATCCCTAGGGGAGAGCACAGATGAGTTGGTTCCACAGCAAAAGCATCCTCCATACTGCTTCATGCATCCAAAGCTTCTCTCTCACCTTAGCTCAAAAACATCCACAAATATATCCTATATCCCTCCAGCTTGAAGTGAACAGTTCCTACTCTGTGACCTCTCAGAGTATGATTTCTGTGCCCCACATAAGGTATGAATCATTTCTCCCCTGTGATACTTGTTTATATGTCTTATTTCCCACACTCGACCGTTTGGGTACCAAGCCAGATTCATCTCCAATTCCTCACAGACTCTGCAAGTTAAAAGGAGGAATAGGAAGAGAACAATCAGTATGTACAGGTAGTAATTGGGACAGGATGGAAATACATAAAGAGGCAGCAAGAAGAATCTTTATGTAGACCAAAGAGCGCTGGCCAGGAGTCAGGAGGTCCAGGTTCACTTGTGTCTCAGCATCTTCATCTGTCAGATGGGATCATAATTCTGGCTGGGCCAACCTTACCAGGTCCATTGAGGATCAAGGAAGACAGTACAGCAGGCTACAAAGGCATGCCCTACAAATACAGCAAATGCTAGCATTTTGATGTGTGGCAACTGTTAAACATTAACATTTTAGCAAACCAAGGTCTAGAGAGGTGAAATGACTTGTCACAATCAGTGGCAAAGTCTGAACATAACAGAAGGTAGTCATGCTAGTACTAGAAACAGTTTATTCCTTTTTGGCCTGTGTTGGGATTAGAAGATCTGAATTCCCTGATTCCTGGATTTGTTTTATTTTTATTTTGTGAAGCATCAAACTAACATCAGGTCAGTAGAGGAGAATAGGAAGGAAGGAATTTAATCTGTAGAGAGGTGAACCTCAAAAGAGAAAAAGGGATAGTTTATGAAAGAAAAACTACAACTGGCCACTAAAAATGTAAGGAAAAAGTTAAGCATTTCTAGTAATTAAGGATACAAAGTAATCCTCAAGATGCCATCTTCACTTACAAAATTGGCAAAGATATTTTAAAAATAAGAATACTAACTGCCGGCAAGTGTGCTGGGAAACTGGCTCTCTCATACATTGGGGGTAGTACAAAGTGATCTAACTTTTTTCTAGGGCAATTTAGAAGAATGTATTACAAGTCTGGGACTTCCCTGGTGGCGCAGTGTTTAAGAATCTGCCTGCCAACGCAGGGGACACAGGTTCTATCCCTGGTCCGGGAAGATCCCACATGCTGCGGAGCAACTAAGCCCGTGCGCCACAACTACAGAGCCTGCGCTCTAGAGCCCGTGCGCCACAGCTACTGAAGCCCGCGTGCCTAGAGCCTGTGCCCCACAACAAGAGAAGCCACCACAATGAGAAGCTGGCGCACTGTAACAAAGAGTAGCCCCCGCTCGCCACAACTAGAGAAAGCCCTCGTGCAGCAACGAAGACCCAACACAGCCAATAATAAACAAAGTAAATAAATTAAAAAAAAGAAGTATGTATTACAAGTCTGAAAATGGTTCATGCCCTTTGATCCAGGAATTTTCCCTTCTAGGAAATTATCCTACGGAAAGAATCACAAATATGCACAAGGCTGTTCATTGCAGTGTGACATGTTTAATTGTTAAAATAAATTTTGGTACATCCATTCAGTGTGATAGTATGCAACAATGATTACAGCTAACATTTATTGAACAGTGTGCCATTGCCAGACACTGTGCTAAGTTATTTAAATACATTATTAATTTTAATCGTTAGAAGTAGTCTACGAGGGCAGTCATCCCCATTTTACAGATGACACTGAAGCTCAGAGAGGTTAACTTGTCCCAGGCCACACTGATATTAGGTTGAATAGTGTGGGTTTGACCCTAGGTCTGTCTGATGCCGAAACCCATGGCCTCAACCATAGCACTCTAACAGCTTTGCAGCCATTAGAAATCATCTCTTAGAGGAATAGTTAGTGAAATTCTAAACTGATCATGATATAAAAGGCAAATAAAAAAGCATGATACAAAATTATAAATATATAATAAATATATAAATAATATGACAATTTTATTTCCAAAGTGTAAGTATATATTTTTCACAGAAAAACTACCATAAGGATTCACACCTGTTAGTAATGGTTATCTCTGGATACTAGTATTATAGGTTATTTTTAGTTTCAGTTATGGTTTTCTATATTTTCCAGTTTTTCTATAAAGAACATGCATTACTTGTATAAAAAATATTAATGTAAAAAGAGGTCTGAAAGCAAGACTTTTGTAGCCATCATACTTACAATATGTCCATAGCAGTACTTCATTTTTGATCTGAATGATTAATTCTTTTATGTTGGTGTTGGATCAGAGGGGAGCCACCTTTTCAACCATTCTTTAGGGCAATCTCTTTGGGGATGAGGAACGATGTAGCTGTGTGATCTCTAGGGACTTTGACTACAATAAAGTGTCCTTCAGACAATAAATTCTTGCACCTTCATGATCTGTAATAGTCCCAATCTTTGGACCATAGACCCATGAGGAGGAGGGAAGGGTACTTAATGTGAGGAGTCCACAGATCTTTAAATGTATAAGTGTTTTTCTCACTCTGCAAGTGCTAAAAGTACAGCTACTATGTAGGTGTGAGTGGGTGAAGTGAGATTTTTTTATTTTAAGAAGAGGCCCTTATACCTAAAATGTTGGGAACCACTGAAATAGAGACTAAAAATGGTGGCTATTTAATCATCAGGATCAGGAATCAAAGATGTTCACTTCCTGCCCATTGGATCAAAGTTGGCACATCTTTGCCCAGCACTAAAAGATATCACTTTTATCATCTGTAAGCATTGTTTTAGCCACCCATCCTCATCACACTTGTGTACATTCACTAAACTGTCAGTTGGTCTGTACATTTAACTTTTTCATTCATGTCTTTTCTAAGCTTAGCTCTTGACATCAAAAGCTGAACATGTCTAAAGAATAGCTTATTACGGAATACTGCTCTCACCCGCCCCCGCCACACCAAATTTGCTTCTTCTCTTGTCTTTCCTTTCCTGCTGTTGGCAACATTATCCACCCAGCTCCCAAAATTAAAAACCTTTGACTCCTTCACCTCTCTCACCCTTCACCTCCAAGTGATCACCAAGCCCAGTGTGTTTTACCTCTTCAATGTAACTCAAAGCCATGTTCTCTGCTCCCTCTTCACTGCAACTGCCTTCCTATTTTGACAGCTCCTCAATGGGTTTTTGCCCAAGAGAATCTCTCCACAAGGTAGCCAGAGGCCTCTTTCTAAAATGCAAATCTAGTCATGTCACTCCCCTGCTTAAAGTCTTCAGTGCTTCCCTATTGTCTACAAGATGAAGCCTTAGAATCCTCTGCTTATCATTCAAGGCATGACCCAATCTGGCCACAGCCTCACCTGCTACTCCCCACAAGGCACCTACCTTGTACTCTGGTCACACCATACATTCTATTTTTGTGCTGTTTGGAATGTTCTTTTTTGTTTTATCTTCTCTGACTAATGGCAATCTGATTTCTCTTTTATGACTCACTTCAAGTATATTTCCTCTAAGGAGACTTTTCCTGACATGACCAGGTAGAACTCACCTCATCCATCCCTTCACTCCAACCCATAAATACTTCTACAATTAATGCAAGTAACACTTTATGGCTTGATTTTCCCCATGCCTGTTCTCTCTGTATGTGAACTCCTCAGGGACAGGCACCATGTCTTTTTCATCTCTGTGCCTCCCAAACTCCAGCCATACTGAACTTACTGTTCTCTGAACATGCTGTGCTTTTTTTGTGACATCCGCCTTTGCACAGGTGCGTCCCTCTGCTGGGAATGCATTTCTCCCTTTCTTCCCTTCTCTGCACAGGCAAACATCTACTCGTCCTTCAAGACTCATCTCAAATGCAGTCTCTCTGAAATCTCAGATAGAGTTAGTTGTTCTCCACTCTGTGCTCCCCTAGCCTTCTGGTCAAACCTCGATTATAGCATTTGCCACATAAGTGTTTTATTATCATTATCAGCTTATATGACTGCCTCCCTCCTTCTCCCACACCCCATCCCCAGGCAGTGAAATCTCAGCATATCATCTTTGTGTCTCTAGCACAAAGCACAATAGAGAAACAATAAATACTTCCTTGATCAATAATTAAATCAAATTTTTATGGTACATGATAGCCTGGGGAAAACTATTGGATAGGTCAGTAAGCTTTGAATACTTATTTACATAACTGGTCAAGGCACCTCTAGGGAAGTGGTGGATTTGCAGTCCTTTTCTAGATCTTGACTCTAAATTTCTCCTTGTTACTCTTCCAGGTGCTTATGCTCAACAGTTGGTGCACTGCCTATCCTCACTCCCCCATGAGCCTCGGTTCTGATGCAACCTATGGTCATGCAGGGATGCCCTTACACCCTCCCACGATGTCATGAGTGGCGGGCAGCTGACCACTTCCATCACAGCAGCAGCCTCCGAAGCACCTGCCCCCAGCCTCAGGTAAGAGGTCGAGAGCAAAAGAAAGACCTGTAGAGACAGGGTGGACACAGGATCTGTGTGTGATCTTGTGGGTATCCATGCTTCCTAAGGCTCAGGGGTACTGTCCATATACATGAAACCTCTTGGACAGCACGGGGCCTCCTTTGGCCCATCCTTGTCACTCGTGAGGCCTTTTATGGGGGGCATGGGGCAAAGGAAGTGTGTTGAGCTGGACAAGCCAAAGGGCCCACAATGGCTGAGGGGGCTGGTTTTATGTTAACATCCCAAGGGAGGTCCTAGAAAAGCATGATCCTTCAGGATATAGCCAAGGACAAGACAGGACCTTCCTTTGTCTTGACTTCTCTGTGGCTTACCTCATATTCTGCACCTGCAGAATATTCCCTCTCATTCTATTGGCTCTTCTTCTCAAGTCCCTAGTCTTACTCGCAGTGGGTTAACCCCACTAAGGCTCCCCTGAGTTTCATACTGGCCTCTCCTGTCTCTCTCCTCCCCTAGAAGTGGAGTGGTGGTGCTGCGTGTGCCCACCTGCATATGTTCTAGGTGGTCAGAGTTTGTGTGAGAGGCAGTAATCCCAAGAGGGCAGCCCCCTTTCCTGACAATGAAGGAGGTCCAAGGGAAAGCTGACTAGACAAGAGAGAAGTATCAGCATACTTTGGCTTGCCCTACAATGCATTGGGGTCCAGAGGCCATGGGAGTGTGTGAAAGTACTATGTTTCTTAGTATCTCACAGATGCGCTGTGGCGCTGAGTCACTATTCAGCTGCAAACAGCAGCTGAATATACAGGGAGGAGGAAGAGAGAGACACGGATGGAGAGCTGGCATGGATGGAGAATGTAGGTGCTGGGGAGCCCATTTGGGGGAGAATAATGGGAGAAAGTCAAGGTCCAGAGAGGCATAAGACCCAGGTCCTCCCAAGCTGTTTTCACATGTCTAGCCAGAGACTATTTGCTGCTTGTAACATATTCTCAAAGTCAGTGTCAACTTAGAGTCCCCCTGGGCACCTACCCCTTCCCCAGACTGGGACTTTCAGAGGGTTGAGGGATTGAGAAGCATGGGTCCTTCCATAAGGCTTGCCCTGCTCATTGCCCCCCCCCCTCCAAACTTCTCCACCTGGCAACGGGACCTGAGGGCTTCATTTTGTGACAGAGAATGGTGAGACCAAGCCCTCTCCTCGGTCACTGTCTAGTTTCTTCTCTTCCTTCTCTATGGCTCTGACTTTGTCTTAAAGTTTCAAGAGATAAGGAGAGAGCCCTATGGGGAGTGGGGAGTGATAAGCAAACATCTTGGCCACAAAAGCCAGAAGTAGAAGGCTATTGATAGGGAAAGAAAACTATGATTATTCATTATTTGCCTATTGTGTGCCTGGTTCTGCCCCAGGGGACTTGAGATTATTAGGGGGAATTCGGAGGGGAGAACAGGGTGATGGAGCATAGTAAAGGAGCCAAATGGGGGCATAGGAAACTGAGAGGAAGGCTGGAGGGAATGAAAGGCTAGCATGGGTGGAGCCCAGCTCATCGTGGGCGCTTCCATCAGAACCAGACAACTAGGTTGTGGCTGGATCACAAGAGGCCATTGCTAACTCTGGGGCATTCCCAGTCTGGGGGACTCTGTGAGACTGGCTTGGGACCAATTATCCCAGCATAAGCCAAGCTGCGACCCAGAGCTAGAGCCACTCCCTGCTCTTGGCCTGCTATCCCCTGCCATCCCCCATCCACCCCGCAAGGCTCTACCCCGTAGCCCCAGAAAGGGTCAGGCAGCTGCTCTAACTATTCCTGTAGGTGGGCCTCAGCATGGAAACAATGTGGAACTGTGAAAAGCCCAGAAGACTCTGTGGGAGATAAATGAGGATTGGAACAGAACCCTTTTTGGTCAAAATGAAGTGTTTTGCCTCAGTGCTTAGGGGTGGGGGCCCAGCTCGGGAATGTTAACCTTTCTCCAGCCAAGTCTGCTGGCAAAGGAGAAGAGTGGCCACCTCCAGAAGGGGCCCTGCCCCTCAGGCCAGGGACCTAGGACAGCACAGGCAGGGCACAGGAGCCTCCCTGGCACTGGATCCCTGCATGGAGTTTATGGGTTCCCTCTTGCCCTCTCCCCACCCTGCAAAAGTCCAGGGGGGGGATGCCCATTGACCATCCATCTCCCCCTGGCCTTAGAGTGCAGGGGGAGGTCTGTGGGGACAAGTCTCTCCCTCTTCTCTCATTTTCACTGCGGGCTTGGGTCAGTCTTCTGCTGCCCACCTGCCCAACCACAGCTCTGTCCCCAGGTGTGCCACACACATCTCTCACTGCCTCTGAGGACGCTTACTTAGTCAAGGACAAAGTTTATCACCAAGCTCATCATCCTTCCAGACCTTGGGGAAATTGCTTACCAGAGGTTTGTCACCAAAGCAGTCTGATCCTTTCCTTCACCTCAGGGGGTGGGGGTGGAGGCAGAGTGAGTCCTTTGTGTCTTCCAGGGAAAGGGAACATAAATCAACAGAAGGTCCCCTCTTCGTGCCCCTCCTCAGCACCATGGAATGCTCAGTCCCACTCTCACCATCCTTGCCAGTCTGGGAGGGCCCTCCTGGCCCCGGTGTGGCGGGCCCAGTTGGGAGTGAGCCGGAATTCCCCAGGGACAAAGCCCTGATTCACCGTCTGGAGTCCTGACATAGCCGCCCCCTCTGGATTCCTGGGGGGTCAGTAAACAAACAGGGTGACAGATCCTGCCTCCTGGCCTGGCTCAGCTTTGCCCACCCTCCCTGAGGGAGCCTGCTCAGAGCCTGTCGGGACTCTGCCTTTAGCTCACCAGGCACTGGGTCCTGATTTGTGTGGAGGGATCATCATGGAGCTGTCCAATCCTGCAACTGGGTCCCCAGGCGGCACAGGTAGGGTCCGCTCCCGGGGATGCAAGGCAACTGAACTCAGAGCTTTGCCCCAGAACCTGACTGCTCTCCCGCTTCTCCTTCCGTGTGTGGCTGCGAGCTGTGGGTTCTTTTTTAAATCTTGAATATTTTTTTATTCTATAGATTGGGCGTCATTAATTTTATCAACAGATATTTATTAAGCACCTACTATGTGTTAAGCACTTCGAGCTGTGGTTTGAATGGGATGATTGGTTTCCCAACTTCCGGAGAGTCTTGTGTGGGGAGGAAGTGTGGTTTGGGGGCAAGGGGAGACAAAAGGAGGTTCACCCACCAGGACCGTGTGCTTTCCACAGAAGGTGAGGAGGTAGACAGGCAGGAAGGCAGGTGGGTTTCCCGAGGCTGAGATTTCCTCTCCACACTCCCCTGCCCTCCACCCACTTCTGCCCCTGGCTGCGCAGGTCTGGCACTGCGTTGAAGGTAGCTAACTCCTGAAGGGCTACTTGGCACAACCCACACTCTCCCAAACCCCACAATACCCTACAGGGTGAGCAAGTGACGGGCTCTGAACTTGACGGCCCAAGGCGAGGCTTTGGCAGGCTCCACAGCTGGTCCTCTTAGCTGTCGACTCTGGTCAGAGTCCTTTGGCGATCAGGACCCAGAATGCTGCTTTAGCCCTTTCGCAACCCATGGAAGATGAACAGTGCTCTTTAGGACTCTTTCCAGCCTTCCTGACTGTGGCGGGAAATGCGAGCGGGGAAGAGGAAGAGGGGGCACCAAGGCCTAGATTCACTTGGAAGTAGGACATCTACCACTGATGGCTCTCTCTGGCTGGTCTCTCTCTCTCTTTCTCTCTCTCTGGAACTTTGTGGGACAGCCCTTCAGCTTTCTTTTCCAGAAGGTTGGCTAAACTGTGGGACACTGAAGTAAGAGCTGCAGCTCACCTTGATTGCCATGGTTGCCTGTGTTTGGGCAATTCTGAGCAGCTCTTACCTAACACAAATACTTCCAGGGTCCCATCTGGGCAGTAGTCCTGGCAAAATTTGCAATAATAAGAGTGATAATGATAGGAGTCAGCAGTTAAAGCGACCAACCTGTACCAAGAGAGGACCTTGCCGTGAACAGAGCCACGGAGTCATCCTTTCTCTCACCCCCCTACCCCTGAACACAACCCAGAACCAGCCCTTCTCTCCCTCTGTTCACACTTGTCCCACGCTTGGCTTGGTGCAGACCAGGGTGTGGCACACTCCAGGGATCACAGAGGTGTCTGTGTTTCTGTCCAGGTTAGAGCTGCTGCCACCACCCCTGCGCCTCCTCACGATGGTGCTGGGGTGCCCTACCTAAGCCCAAAGCTATTCAACGGGTCTGTTGGTGCCGCTGGACCCCTGGAACCACCAGCCATGAACCTGTGTTGGAATGAAATCAAAAAGAAGTCGCACAGCCTCCGGTAAGGCCTGGCCCCTCGAAACAGGGGCTTTAGGGAGTTGTCTGGGACGGTGTTGTTGGGTTCCTCTTGCTGCTGTAGCTCACCATCCTCTTCTCAGCCTTCTCGTCAGCCTCACCCTCTGTTTCTCCTCCTTTTCCTTCTCTGGCACTGGGGGAAGAACACTGGGTCAGAAGTCAGGAGACTTGGATTTGAACCTGTCTTGAATAGCTGTTGTCACCTTGCATAATTGGTTTGAGTAATCTCTGAATTTTAGCTTCCACTTGTTTGGATTTTTTTAAAGGAAAAAAAC
Organism: Balaenoptera acutorostrata; assembly: GCF_949987535.1. Lineage (NCBI taxonomy): Eukaryota > Metazoa > Chordata > Mammalia > Artiodactyla > Balaenopteridae > Balaenoptera > Balaenoptera acutorostrata. Next base: position 89,070,514 of record NC_080085.1, read on the forward strand.
TGAGTAGAAGAATAATAGTTGTCCTAACTATCTCCCAGTGTTGTTGTGAGGACTCAAATAAGATATGAAAATGCTTTCTGAACTTAAGAGCGCTGATGTATAAATGGAGGATATGATTACTGCCTCCCCCTCTTCCTCTCATAACTGTCCTCCATCTTGGTAGATCTCATCTGCTCTCTTTCCCATCTTTTTATCCCTCTATTCCCATCTATTGCTTATCACCCACCCATGCCTCCCCAAACTAAGGGCGAATCAGTAAAAGCCTGAAGGCAACTTCTGTATCAGTTGTTCCTCTTTCCTCTACCCTTCTCTATAACCCCTGACGCCTCCACCCCCCCCACACACACTTTTCCTCTCTACTCCCTATCATCAAAGACCAAGCTCCTGGCTTCTGGTGGGTTCTGGCGGGGATGAAGAGTGTGGAGAAGTTGAAAGAATGCAGACTCTGGAATCAGACAAAGCTGAGTTCAAATCATCACTGTACCAGTGACTTAACTGTGTGACCTTGGACAAATTACTTAACCTCTCTGGGCAATAGCAGTGCCTATCTCACGAGGTTGCTCGGAGAATTAGTGGAAGCAAAAATGTAGGTAAAAGGCTTGGCCCAGGTGGTAGGGACACAATGACTAGTTAGCACTGTCGGCTGAGGGGAATGGGCTTGATGGCTGCACACAGCCTGGGCTGGCCTCTGGCTTCCTACCACTTGGACCTCAGCTCATGGCTCATTTGCGGGGGAAGGCAAGCAGAGGTGATTATGCGGTACCCATTTTCCTCCTTCCATATGTCAAACTTCTAGCCTATGCTGTCCTCATCCTTTGGGACCCCTGGGCTGCTTGTATTTGTATGCAGCCTTGCACACGTGCATGCCCAAACTCAGCCACCTGACGCGCCCTTTCCACCTACTGCATCCGCTTCTGCTCAGAAGGCAGCCTCCAAGAAGCCTCTGAGGATGAGCAGTTTGGCATGACTTGAGGTCCTCTAGGACAAGAGGGCAACGAGACAGCTGTCACCTCTAATGGCCTTGCTCAGTTCGCTACCCTTCCCAGCGTGATGCTGAGCACTCAACTGAATTAACTGACGTCTGCCAAGTGTTTTGGTACCGTACTCCCTCTGGAGGTGCCTTGAGAGCCTTTGTGGGTGGGTCAGAGGGAGGGCTCCGGGCCTCCTCCCACTTCGACCAGAGCAGCACCTCTTTCATCTGTTTATATATTAAGGTTCCACATATGTATTTGTTGGGGAAAAATGTTTTGCAACTTAACAAGAGGATTGAAAATCACTGGTCTTACCATTGTGTGCAGCGCCCGCCTAGAGGCCTTCTCAGATCACAGTGGAAAGCTTCAGCTCCCTCTCCAAGAGATTATTGACTGGCTCAGCCAAAAGGATGAGGAATTGTCAGCTCAGCTGCCCCTACAAGGGGATGTGGCCCTGGTGCAACAGGAGAAGGAGACGCACGCGGTAGGTTAGAGTTACAGAGGCCGTGGTGTGTAGCCTCTCCATCGGGAAGGGATCTCTTCTGCAACACCCTGACTGATGGATGCCCAGTCTCTGCTTAGATGCTTAAAGTCACAGGAAGCTGTGTACAGTCCTACTGGTCTGTGGATAGTACCCCAGAGAATAAGTCAAATCTTTCCCCTCTATTCTTCCCATCAAATATGGACCTCCCTTAAAATTCTGCCCTGATTTGTAATGGGGACATGGGAAAATGAACATAATATAATATTAAGTGAAAAAACACAGGATACAAAACTATATACAGGTGGATCTCAACTGTATAAAAATCGATATAGACGTGTATGTATGTATACACGTGCATACAAACAGAAGAAGGAACTGTATCAAAATCTTCACAATGGTTAAATCCAAGTGATGAAATCAGAGTTCTTTTTAATTTTCTTCTTCATACTTTTCTGAGATTTCTAAGATTTCTGTGACATATATTACCTCTATAATCAGAAAATAACAACAGGCTTCTTAAAATGAATCCATAATGCACCAGAAGGAATGATAATTATGTGATGTGACAGAGGTGTTAGCTAATGGCAATCATATTACACAAATGTTTGAAATCAGTATATTGTGCACCTTAAACTTATGCAATGTTATATATCATTTATATCTCAATTTAAAAGATGAATGCAGAATGGAATACCATACAACAAGAAAATAAACTATAAATGTGTGCCACAGCATGGATGCATCTTAAAGACAATAGGCTGAGTGAAAAAAGAGCCAAATACAAACAAGAGCACACACTGTATGATTCCATTTATATAAAGTTCAAAAATGGGCAAAATTAATCGGTGGTGTTACAAGTCAGGATAGTGGTTACCTTGGGGGAGGGGGGAATGAGAGAGTGACCGGAAGGGGTCATGAGGGAGCCTTCCAGGATGCTGGTGGAGTTCTGTTTCTTTATCTCAGTACTGGTTACAGAGATTGAATCACTTTATGGAAATTTATTGAGCTGTACACTTTTGATTTGTATACTCTTATTAGTGTATATTTCAACAAAAAAACTAATTAAAATTTTGATATAAATCTTGCCCATCCTGGCTTTGATTTCTCTAAGTCCCTCACAGAGGACTTTCTGAGTCTTCCAGAGAACCAAGCTTCCCAGCACCAAATCCCCACATTTCACTCTACCTTGTGGCATAGACAGACCCATTTCAGAGTAAATAGACCTTCCAGTGTCAGAGTTATTCTTCTGCCTAAGGAGAAGACTGCTCCTCTTTAGTCTGAGTAGCCCAAAGATACACGATAACGCCAAAGGATCAAGCTGCACTGAGAAGAAAGATTGTCGATTGCAGGATGGATTTCAAAGCAGTTGAAAGACTTTCCTTCCCCATTGACCACGTTGCTAACTTCACAGGCCTTTATGGAAGATGTCAAGTCTCGGGGCCCCTATATCTACTCTGTGTTGGAGTCAGCTCAGGCCTTCCTCTCCCAGCACCCATTTGATGAATTAGAGGAGCCTCGCTCTGAGAGCAAAGGTGGGTGATCTTCCTCTCTTTCATCTTCTTCTTTAGCTGTGAACCATTAAACACCTTCCTGCCCTCCCCAAACTCATTTTCTCAGCTGTTACCTAGGAGGATAATTTTCTCCTAGCAGTCCAAAGTTGGGAAGAAGCCAGATTCACACTATAAGAGAAAGCAAAGAGAACAGAGCCTGGAGCAGGGGAGATGAGCGTGTGGCCTAAAGCTGTATGTGGCTCTCTGGAGTATCATGTGTGGCCATTTAATAAGGCATGAAAAAGAAAAAAAAAGACTCAAATGCATTAAACTAACTCAGTAAGTAAAAGTAGTAGTATGTCCTTTAAAAGCATACTGCTTTATTACAACATAGAGAGGCATGTGGCACTGCTGTAATCAACCAGAAAATAAAAAACCTTTCAAAAACATCTAAAAAGTTTGGTGATTGCATTTGAAAAGAAAACTGATCGTGGCTCTTTAATTCTGACCCTGGTGAGTTCTTGCCCCCTTTCATCAATAGAGCGGGTCACTGTAGGTCTAGGTTTAAATAAGGCAGCAGGGTGGGATCCGTGGTGCTCAGGTCTGAGTGGTGGCCCAGCATGCCCTCTTCTCCAGAAAGAGGCTTCAACCCTCTGAGACTGGTTATGTACAGCCTGAAAGGACCCTTTGTTAATGCAGCCCTTTGTCAATGCTGTTGACCCTCTCAGTTTACCTCGAGCCCCTCCTACTGAGTACTAACTAGTACTCAATTTACTGTCCAATGGGCCTCAGATAGAACGAGCTCAAGAGAGCAGGACAGTTCCAATTAGTCTGGAGTTTGGGGGCTCTGAATCTACTTCTGAGGGGAGGTCTGAGGGAGGAATTTAGGAGCCTAGGTGGAAAGGCTGGGCAAATTATACTAACCTCTCCTTTGTTGGGTCTTCATAAAATACCTCCCTTTTTTGGAAGGAAGTGGGCAGCAGACACTAATGCAAAATCGCATTCCAAGGTCATGTGAATAGGACTCAATGATTTGCCTCACTACACGTCTTAAATATTTTACTCACTCTTTACCTTGTCCATTTTTTAAGAATATGAGGAAATCCTCATGATACAATAAGTGGAAAACACCAGTATGGTCTCTTGACTGTGGTGGTGGGTCCATAAACCTACACATGTGATAAAATCGCATAGAACAAAACACACACACACACACACAGAAATGAGTACAAGTAAAATTGGGGAACTCTGAACAAAATCGGTGGATTATGTCAATGTCAATATCCTGGTTGTGATATTATACTATAGTTTTGCAAGATGTTACTATTTGGGGAAACTTGCTAAAGGGTAAATGAGATCTCTGTATTATTTCTTTCTTTCTTTCTTTCTTTCTTTCTTTCTTTCTTTCTTTCTTTCTTTTTTTAAAGAATTTAGGCAGGAGCTGGAAGTGATGTGAGACCACAGGAAAGCTTTATTTATTTAAATTTATTTTTGGCTGCGTTGGGTCTTTGTTGCTGTGTGCAGGCTTTCTCTAGCTGCGGCGAGTGGGGGCTACTCTTCGTTGCGGTGCATGGGTTCTAGGCATGTGGACTTCAGTAGTTGTGTAGCGAGGGCTCTAGAGCGCAGGCTCAGTAGTTATGGTGCATGGGCTTAGTTGCTCCACGGCATATGGGATCTTCCTGCACCAGGGATCAAACCCATGTCCCCTGCATTGGCAGGCGGATTCTTAACCACTGTGCAACCAAGGAAGTCCCTCTGTATTATTTCTTATAATTGCATGTGAATCTACAACGAACTCAAAATAAAAATTTTAATTTTTTAAAAAGCTGAATCTTCAAAAGGAGCTCAACTATGAAAAAAATGTATTTGTGTGTGTATGAATATATATACACACGTACACGCACACACACACACACACACACACACACACACCTTTTACAAAGGGCTATCTGTCTCTGTCTTTCCATGGGCTATCCTTGCCTGGCTGGCCTGACCTGACTTCGTGCCTGCCCTTGCAGATACCTCTCCCAGACAGCGGATCCAGAATCTTAGCCGCTTTGTGTGGAAGCAGGCAACGGTGGCCAGTGAACTATGGGAGAAGCTGACAGCCCGCTGCGTGGACCAGCACCGCCACATTGAGCGCACTCTGGAGCAGCTGTTGGAGATCCAAGGGGCAATGGAGGAATTAAGCGCGACTCTGACTCAGGCAGAGGGAGTCCGAGCCACTTGGGAGCCCATTGGGGATCTCTTCATTGATTCACTTCCTGAGCACATCCAGGCTCTTAAGGTATGCAGGCCCCCTCCCCTGGCTACAGTCCACGCCGGGACCAGACGTTCCTCCCAGACCCTGACAGTGTTCCTGCTGCTGAGGTTCCACTGTTGCCCTGGACTTCAATAGGGTCTCTCCCAGTTTCCGTGCTAGATTTGGGGGCTGGTTTAGCTGAAGTCTCCTCTGTCCTTCTACTGTCTTCTCTTTCCCTGGTGTCTTCTGAGAGTAGAAAAGGAAGAGGATAAGGACAATGCCCCCCCCCACACACACACCTTAATCTGGTTGCCCTAAAAGGCAAGCACTGAGGTTGCGCTATTAAAACAAAATGACTAATGGTTCCTCTTTCCTATTTTCTACCTACTGTGGCACTTGGGTTTTGGTTCTATAGCTCTTCAAAGAAGAATTCTTCCCCATGAAAGATGGAGTGAAGTTGGTGAATGATCTGGCCCATCAACTTGCCATTTCTGATGTGCACTTGTCAATGGAGAACTCCCGGGCCCTGGAGCAGATCAACATCCGGTGGAAACAGCTACAGGTAAAAGAGAAGCCTGGAGTGAGGCATGAGGAAAAGGCTTGGTATAACTAGGCTTGGGGGGAACTTACCCAGGCCCAAAGGAAGTGAAGGGGCATTGAAATGGGATCTATGTGGGAAAAGAGTTGTAGAGAATTTGGGGCCAGGAAACAGGCTTCCCAACCTCTAAACTGCAGGAAGTGATTAAGATGGTCTGAGAGGGGCCTGTCTGCCCCTCAGGGTAGACAGGGGCAGATGAACGGTGACTGTGGCCTGGAATTAGGGATGCTCTTCTCCGACCCCTGGGAGTGCCATGGGAAGGCTAGGATTTCGGCGAATGGTGGGAGGATCTGGAACTGGAGAAGAGGCAGCCTCTGAGGAAATTCACAAAGATTGCCAGAGGCACGTGGAAATCCTACCCTGTATATCTGGAATGAGTCCACTGACTTCTTGCGTCTTCTTTCCATAGGTGTCAGTTGGTGAGAGACTTAAGCAGCTCCAGGATGCCCACCGGGACTTTGGGCCTGGGTCACAGCACTTCCTCTCCTGTATGTGAGACAAACTGGGCTTCACTTGGTAGAAACTCAGCCACCTTCCAAGAGGGTCTACTCTTGTCCCTTGGGGGCCTGGTGGGAGCACAGTGTACCTTGGCATCTAAGAAGCAGTAGGATAAAACAGTGCAGTGTAGTGGTTAAAAGGACAGGCTCTTGAGTCAGAGAGACCTGGATCTGAGTCACAGCTGCTCGACTTTATATCTGTGCAAGCTTGAAAAAAATAGCTTAACCTTTTTGAACCTCAATTTTCCCATATGTAAAAAGAGGGGGGGCTTCCCTGGTGGCGCAGTGGTTGAGAATCTGCCTGCTAATGCAGGGGACACGGGTTCGAGCCCTGGTCTGGGAAGATCCCACATGCCACGGAGCAGCTGGGCCCGTGAGCCACAATTGCTGAGCCTGCGTGTCTGGAGCCTGTGCCCCGCAACGGGAGGGGCCGCGATAGAGAAAGGCCCGCGCACCGCGATGAAGAGCGGTCCCCGCACCGCGATGAAGAGTGGCCCCCGCTTGCCGCAACTGGAGAAAGCCCTCGCACGAACCGAAGACCCAACACAGCCAAAAATTAAAAAAAAAAAAAAAAAAGAGGGAAAATCTTACATAGCTGATAGAGTTATGGGAATTAAATGACTTTATTGTTCCAACAATATTTCTTGATGGCCTACTGTGGGCCAGGTACTGTTCTAGGTACTGGGGCTACATCAGTGAACAAAACAGACAAAAATCCTTGGACGTGGAGAGCTTACATTCTACAGGAGGAAGCCAGACCATAAACAAATAAGTAAAATATATATAAAGTCAATCGGTGACAAGTGCTATGGAAAAAAAGTAAAGCAGGGAAGACGTGAATTAGGGAGTGCTGGACTTAGGGAGGCAACTGAGTGGAAACCTCAAGGAGGTGAAGGAATGAGCCATGTGGATATCTTAGGGAAGAACAGAGGGAACAACAACTTCCAGGACCTTAAGGCAGGGGCATACCTGAGGGACAGCAAGGAGGCCAGTGTAGAAGTGAGTGACGAGGGGAGAGAGCAAGAGGTCAGAATGGGGGCAGGAGGCCAGAGCACGGAGGGCCTGGAGGGCTATGGTAAGAACTTGGGATTTTATTCTGAATGGAATGGAGAACGATTGCAGGGATTTGAGCAGAGGGATGACATGATCCGACTTATGTTTTAACAGAGTGTGGGGGGGCAAGAGTGGGAGGAAGGAGACCTATTAGGATGCATATTGCAACAATCTAGATGAGGGATGACGGTGACCCAGATCAGGGTGGCAGCAGTGGAGATAGTGGGAATGTACAGATATGAAAATTAGATAGGCACACAGAGCATTCAGCAGAGTATCTGGCACATAGTAGGAACTTAATCAATGTTAATGGTGATTAGAACTATTAAATTATAATCACTGGCATGCAGATATACCTGCAGAAGGCTCTTGTACCCAGGGAAACTGCAATGAGGAGGTTGGCCAGGTGACTGAGCCTCTCCTGGAGCATCCGGATGTTAAAGACACAGAGCAGAGAGAGACATCCTTTTCCAGAGTTCCTCACTAGAGAGGAGTGAGCAGTCCCATTCCCCATTGTCCCACAGGACTGAGAAGCTTGACCTTCTGAGGGAAGGGCTTTGAGCCCCATGAGGAAAGTAGGGTCCACTTCATATCCACAGCAGCACACCAGCTGCCTTCTGCTGAATGGATAAAATGGCGGACAGCTCAGGGAGAAGATAGGGTGGCCAAGGCCACCTGTTCATGCCCTTGTCATGTCTCTGGCACATGAGGGTATCAGTGACAACCTCTTCTCCTTCCCTCACCCAAACGTCAGGGAGAGAAGTGTGTTCATTAAAAGTGTTTACCCCATGCTCAGGGGCTGTTAAGAGCTGGCAATGAGAGTCAGGCATCCCCTTTTGGGCTTAACTACTTCTTTGAGAGGATAGAGCAGGGGAGTAACCAGGGGCCTGAAGAGCATTAGTGGTCAGCTTCTTTCTCTTTCTCTTCTCCCTCACCAGCCTCTGTTCAGGTTCCTTGGGAAAGAGCAATTTCACCCAATAAAGTTCCCTACTATATCAAGTGAGTGACCGTCTGAATCGGAAATGGGTCAGTCACCTGCCCACCCCCTCCTTTTCCTGTCTTTTTTTCTATCTATCCCTCTCACCCCTTACCTGTTGGGATTCCTCCATCCACTCCAGTTTTTCCTCCTACTCATCTCAAGAGCTCAAGATTCTACCTGGTAAAGGTGAACCCTTGTGCTTTGGGATCCTCCGGGTTCACCCTCAGATCCTGCTGCTCCTTGCATCCAACCTATCGCTGAGGGGTGCGTGCATGTGTGTTTGAGGGGTTGGGGGGTGGTATAGACCCTGGCACTATTGATGCTTTTGTTTGTAGCCACCAGGCTCAGACCACATGCTGGGACCATCCCAAGATGACTGAGTTATACCAAACCCTAGGTAAGAATTCAAGGTTCCTGTATAGTGTGGAGATCTATACAGTTGCCTTTGTCCTATAAGAATATAAGGGAGTAGTATTCCATTGTGTGTGTGTGTGTGTGTGTATATATATATATATATATATATATATATATATATATATATATATACTATATCCTATTTATTCATTCATCTGTCTACAGGCACTTAGGTTGTTTTCATGTCTTGGCTATTGTAAATAGTGCTGTGATGAACATAGGAGTGCATATATCCTTTTGAATTAGTGTTTTTATATTCTTTGAATAAATACCCAGAAGTGGGATAGCTGGATCACACACACACACACACGCACTCAGCCATAAGAAAGATGAAATCTTGCCACATGTGACAATACGGATGGACCTTGAGGATATTATGCTGAGTGACATGAGTAGAAAGACAAATACCATATGATTCCATTTATATGTGGAATATAAAAAGAGACAATCAAAATAAATGAACAAAACAAAAACAAACACATAAATACTGAGAACAGAGTAGTGGTTACCAGAGAGAAAAGGGTAGGGGGAAGGTGAAATGGGTAAAGGGGTTCAACTGTATGGTGACAGATGGAAATTAAATTTTGGTGGTGAGCACTTTGTAGGGTATACAGCAGTAGAAATAAAATGTTGTTCACATGAAAGTTACAAAATGTTATAAACCAATGTTACCTCAATAAAAAATAAATTAAAAAAAAATAGAAGGGAATCCTATTCAACAAGCAGGTGAGGGTGTAAGTGAGCCCTTGTCCTTTTTCCAGTAGCCTTCTTTCCTTTCCCCTCTGCACCTCTCTCAACTGGAAGCTCTATACTCTCCCTGAACGATTTTATCATCACATTAGGTAATTATGCTTATAGATGTGTACTAGATCTTCTTTGAAAGATACTATCCAGGCTACGAATATGACTCTCATGTGCCTTATCTTTGACTGCCAAGAGAGACTCCTATTATGTTGTAAATTTCACCCATGTTGATGCATGTGACTATAGTTCATTCATTTTCCCTGCCGTGGAGTGTTCCATTGTATATACCACAGTTTCCTCAACCATTCTACTGTTGATGGACATTTCGGTCATTTCTAGTTTGGAGCTAACAAGAACTGTGCTGCTTGGTCAAACAAACAAACAAAACATGTGAAAATCACTGCTCTAGTATATATAGCTGGCTGGGTCGTAGAATATATGAATGTTCAATTTTACTAGGTAATACCAAGTTGTTTTCCAATGTGGTTGTATCAATTTACACTTCCACCAGCAATTCTCATTCATCCACATCTTTGCTGACACTTCCTATTGTCAGGCTTTTATTTTTTGCCAATCTGGCAGGTGTAACATGGTATCTTGTTGTGGTTTTAATTTGCATTTCCCTGATCTGAGTGGGTCTCTTTCCATTCTCTGCAGCTGATCTGAACAACATTAAGTTCTCAGCTTACCGCACTGCCATGAAGCTACGCAGAGTCCAGAAGGCACTGCGTCGTAAGTCTCCCATTACACTTCCCTTATAGCCTTCATCCCACTCCTACCCTTCCTCATCTGTTGACTGTTTCCCACTTTCATCCCACCTGTCCAGTGTTGTTGATTGGCTTTGTGGGGACTCTCCAAAGGCTGGGATATGCTGGCTGTGGACACCTGATTTTTCCAGGGCCCTTCTATTTTCCCCAACCCCCAGGCTTGTTTCCAAATTAACCCACAGCTATCCTCTTCCTTGTCCCTTCTTCCCTGCCCAAAACGGATAATCAAGCAAGTGTTTTATGGCGAGAATTATCCCAGCAAATGGTTTGGAACCACTGGAGGCTTGTGTTCTTTCACCATCTTGGGGTTATTGGATGTAGCAGCAGAACTGTTGAAGCGAATGCCAGTGGTTAGGGGACAACATGGCTGCAGATATAATGTGCCTTCTGTCTTTTCTCTGAGACACTGTCCATCCAGTCTTCCTGGACCAGGTTATCTGGCTAGGCTGATTCCAGCATTGGGTGTAGTTAAAAAATCCTCGAGTTATGTCACATTTACCCAGGCATACCTGAGCCTTCATAACCAGTGTCTAGGTTTTCAGAACGAGGTTCACAGACCAACTTACTTGCAGTTGAAATGCGTGTAAAGACAAAGAAAGTTAAAAAAATGGTATTCAACCCCTGGGAGTTTACCCAAATCCCACCATCTTCTTGAAACTGATGTCAAGAAACATTTGGGTATAGAAACATTTGGGGTTAATTTAGGGGGCCTTCTGCTGCCTTCTCCTCACTTGGGTTGAGGGTCTTGGTAAAGGGCAAGCTTGTTTCATACTTACCAATGGTTAGTCTGGAGATTGAGTCAGATTTGGTGATGCTGGTGGCCGTATCTTCCTGTCTAGTCCCTGGGGTTCTACTTTTGGCTATACTTTCTCCTTCTCTCCTTTCCTTCCCAGTGGACCTGGTAACTTTAACCACAGCCCTGGAGATCTTCAATGAGCATGATCTGCAGGCCAGTGAGCATGTAATGGATGTGGTGGAGGTCATTCACTGCCTGACTGCCTTATATGAACGGCTGGAGGAGGAAAGAGGCATCCTGGTCAACGTGCCACTCTGTGTGGACATGAGCCTCAACTGGCTCCTCAATGTTTTTGATAGGTAAGGGCTTGCAGCCCTGACAGCCTCCATGGTGAAATTCAGTGGGACATATGGAGTGGGCATGGTGGGAAGGAATTGCTCCCCTGGTGCACTTGGACTCAGCTCAGCTTGGGGCATGGCTGGCACAGAGCCCTGCTGGGATCAACCCTGTGAGGGACATGACTGCCAAGATGTTAACCCTTTACAGATATTCATATTCTCAGTCTCTTCTTTTAAACCTAGTGGTCGCAGTGGAAAGATGCGGGCATTGTCCTTTAAGACTGGCATTGCATGCCTGTGTGGCACAGAAGTGAAGGAAAAACTGCAGTGTGAGTACAACTCCAAAGTTTGGAGTAGAGGTGTGTGGAGGGAGAGGTGTGGTGGGAGGAAGAAAAGTCTAAGATAAGCAGAAGATCAGTCTTATGACTCAGCAGAGGGCTACTCAGGCTACCTTGTAATGCTTCCTGGTCCAAGCTATTGCAAAGAATCCACAACAGCCAGAGGCCAAGATGGGTCTAAGGCCTGTTATTATCCCCACTGTTACTCCAAGGGCATTGATTTCTTCTGATCTGGTGTAATTACTTGATGGGGATCTGAGTTGGGATCCTGGGATACCCAGGACCTGGACTTTCTAGTTCCATTTCCCTGTGGCCTATCAGGCTTAGCCCTCTCCCAATCTGAAGCTCAAACCACGTCACACAAATGTGGAAGAGGACAGTTTTATTGTTTACTAGGCAGGTGTGTGCTGGTTTTTATAAATGGAATGGTTTTTACTATATAATACATCACTGAGAATTGTTCAATCTACCCTGACTGTCAAAAACTTTGAAAGGCATTTATGGTTTTGGGGGTTTCCTGAGAACCTGCATCATCAACACAGGCATCTGAAATAAAATAAAAAGCTATACGTTAATAATAATAAAAAAAAAACCACATCACACATTCTGTTGGAGACTTCCCATGTGATAACGTGGGTGGTGTGCAATAATTCCCATTATCTGGGAGGTGGACAACATGTAATTCTGTAGGTTTGAACATCTCTGGTGTACAGCACCTTTGCTTTCCCCTCCATCCTCCATCATTTGTACAGCATTTTGCTTTTTTCTGCAACAGCATCACTAGTGTCAAGTGTTTAATGTGCGTTGACCACTGTGCTACATGTGGTGAGTATCAGGTCCAGTTAGACATGGTCCCTGCCTCAAGTGGTTTACAGTCCAGAAGAGGAGACAGAAGTACACAGAAAGCATTTTTTAGAGTGCTAATTAGAATAATCTGAATGGCAAAGGATATGTGCTATATCAGATCACAGAAGAGTGAGGACAGCCGTCTAGGAAAGATTTACAGGGAAGAAGACTTTTCAAAGTATGTTCATAGCTATGATATAATTTATTTCTCCCAATGTTCCTTTGAGATGGGATGGACAGTGATGATTTAGTCTCCGTTTATAAGTAAGGAAACTGCAGCATAGAGAGGTTCATGACTTACCCAAGGTTTTACAAGCTAGTCAGTAATGGATCCAGAAATAAACCCCAGGCCCTCTGCCTTTTGGTTTTGTTCCTTTTCTGGGCCTTAGGTGAGGTATGAAACGGACAGACAAGAACCTCTGGAGGAGGTTTTCAAAAGTTGGGGTGGGACGGGGGAGTTCCCACAAGGGCAGATATAGACCATGCTCAAATATATAAGTACCATAGTCTGTTCCACAATGATTGAGAGTGAATTCTTAGATGATCAAGTGTGTTGAATTATCCCCTTTTTTTTGGATTATCCATGCCAGTGTGTCTTTTCATTTGTGTGGATAACTGAGAGATTACTGCAGTATCAGACTACATGGGCTACATGAACAGGAGGGGATAGGGCAGACTGACTGCAACTCATATTCAGGCACCCTTGAACCCCGCACCCCTTCATCTTGCTTCTTGAGACTTTGTTTTCCCAGCAGTGTCATATCTGTGTCTGGCCCCGCTCTCACACACAGCTTGCTCTCTGTCTTCACCCCTCTCTCCCCTGCTCTTTCTGACGCTCTCCGTCTTTGTGTCTGACTCACTTTTTTCTCTCTGAACCCAGAGGAATGCTGCTTTTAGAACTCCTGGACTTCTAGAAGGTCAGGGATGGACCTTTAGGTATTCCAGTTTCAAAAGTCATTAGCTAAGTCAATGTGCTCTTTCCCTGTCTTCTTTTTCCGTTCTTTCTCCTCACACCATTCTCTGGCCATTCCTGTATCGGGCTTGGCCATGACTTACTGTGGGGCCAGCAGACCTCTTCAGCCAAGTGGCCAACTCAGGCAGCCAGTGTGACCAACGCCACCTTGGTGTCCTGCTTCATGAGGCCATTCAGGTGCCCCGTCAGCTGGGGGAAGTGGCGGCCTTTGGGGGCAGCAACGTGGAGCCCAGCGTCCGTAGTTGCTTCCGTTTTGTGAGTATGGAACTGGGGAGGGAGGAAAGGAGGAGTGATGGGACAGAGGGTGGGAAGAAGGGAGGGAGGATTGAGAGCTGGGCTTTTGATCTGAAGTACTCAGATGCAAGGGAGTTTGTTGGGCTGGAGCAACAGGGCAGAGGGTTCTCTGGGCTTTTAGGGTCAGAGTCCTGAGGGGAGGGCACCAGGTCAACTAGGGCAGGGTAGAAGGTGGACACCTCTGGAGAACAGTCTAACCCAGAGTCCAACCAGGTCTTGCTGTTTCTCCTCCTCTCCTGAGGGCTGCCATTCTAGGCACAAGACATTGGGCCTCAGACATCACTACTGGGCTTCTTGTTTCCCTAGAGCACTGGGAAGCCAGTCATTGAAGCTTCACAGTTCCTGGAATGGGTCAACTTGGAGCCCCAGTCCATGGTGTGGCTGGCTGTTCTGCATCGGGTCACCATTGCTGAACAAGTGAAGCATCAGACCAAGTGCTCTATCTGTAGGCAGTGCCCCATCAAAGGCTTCAGGTAGGGAAAGCAATACCTGCTGGAGTGATACTAATAATAAATAGGCCATGTTACATATAAATCATATATTGCAAAACAGGGCATTACATAATTATATAATTACAACTAATCTATTGTATGTTGTTATATACTGTTATAATCCTTTCTACTGCAGAATGTTTAACTTTTAAAAAACTCAAAAACGATGAAATGTTTTTCTGTTAGTTGTGTTGTGAAGTATTCAGACCTATAAAAATGTATAGAGAAGCAAAAGGGGGTGGGGTGGGAGAACAGCACAGAAAGGGAAGTAATTTGTTCATTGTTTCCCAGGGAGCATTAAGTAGAACCCAGAAACCCCAGCATCCTGACATATGAGAACACCTACGCACCAAAAGGTGTGCTGGCAAATGTGCTACTCTCTAGAAAGCAAAAGAGAAACGTGATATAGCATTGGCTAATTTCCATGATGTAAATACTCCCACTGTGGCCAGTGTCAGGCTACCCATAGGAGGTCAGGAAGAGACGCACAGTTGCACCCCATTTATAGTATTTCCACCACCAGGTATAACAGATGTAGACAACCTCGAGAGCATAGATAATGGTGAAATAGTTAGGAAGTGATGAGTTTAATTATTTATTACCTTTGTTTTTAATACCATTTGCTTAATTGTGAGTTTATACAATTTAATTTTTAAATAATGGCTATATTTAACAACTGGCTTGGAAAATTCCTGAAATTTTAACAACCAGCTCTCGTGAGCTTATATGAGCAGGCACCCACCACCAAGCTGAAGAAACAAACAATATTTTACAATATATTTATATATGTTATATAATATATTTATATATCTACAAATTTATATATGCTATACATATTTTATATAATATATAAAACAATATATTTGAAGTTTCCTTGATTACATTTCCCTCCTGGCCCCACAAAGGTAGCCGCTATCCTGAATTTGGCTTTCATCATAAAACGCTTGTTTTTACCACTTTAAAGCACTAGCGCATACTCTCTTTACAACCACCCTGCTTTTTATAAGCAAATGAGGCACAGAGGTGGAGTTCACACTGCTGGCTAGTGTAGCTCCAGGACAAGATGTCGGATCCTCTGACTGTTCTAAGTCTAGACACTTCACCATGCTATGCTATTAGGTCTGGGCAGTCCAATCAGGCTTTGGAATTGGATCTGAAGGGCTAGTTTATATTCAGTCATAATAGAGTTACTATTATAAATAACTTTGGGGAATAATTTTTAGCCAACTTGCTCACGGCTGATAGAATCAGTTGTCTTCGTATTGAAAGTGTGCCTTCTCCAAGGAAGGTGGTCATACCTGTGAAACTGGACCCTTTCAGGCCACCTTTGTTTAGAAGGCTATTTGATATAATGAGCTCTTTACCCCGTCCCACCCTCCCTTTTATTTTTTATTTTTTATTTTTTTCATTGAAGTACAGTTGATTTACAATGTTGTGTTAATTTCTGCTGTACAGAAAATTGATTCAGTTATACATATATATACATTTTTTATATTCTTTTCCATTATGGTTTATCATAGGATATCGAATATAGTTCTCTCTGCTATACAGTAGGACCTTGTTGTTTATCTCACCCTTCCTTTTAAAAAAAGATGGTGAGACAGGGCTACTTCCCGAACTTCCTGGGATTCTGAGCATGTGATTTCATGGAGATTTGTGGTCTCTGGAGTAACCCTTTTAATGTATGTGCATATTTGGATGTTTGGGGGAGGGGGAGGTCACTATAGTATATTGCATCCTCTTTGCTACCACCTCTCCTTTCCCCAAGGTACCGGAGTCTGAAACAATTTAACGTGGACATCTGCCAGACCTGCTTCCTGACAGGCAGGGCCAGCAAGGGCAACAAGCTTCATTATCCCATCATGGAGTATTACACCCCGGTATGGATCCTCTGGGCCGGGCGGGAGGGGCAGGCAGCTCTCAGCTTCTGGGTGCTTGATCCATTTTGTCCAGCATTAGCTCACTGTATTCTGCTCTCCGTTGGGGAGCATCCTCCAAACAGGCCTGGTGATTGACCAATTTGGGGGATCCAGGGCTGTGCTTCTAGCAGAGCTTCTCCCTCACCCTCACCAGGGCGGTAGCTGGCTGGAGCAGCCCAGGACATTCTTGGCCATCTAAAAGGCACTCACTATTCTCCTGCAGAGAGAAGTCTCAGGAAAAAATAGAGACAGCAAGGCAGTTACAGGTGACTAGCCTTTGATCGCTCAATTTAGTTTTTCCTACTTAGCTTCCTGGATTGTTTCTGTCCCCTGGTCTTCACCTGCTACCTTGTCATTGCGTCCATCCCTTCTAGTCAATACCAAAGTTTGTGCTCAAATTCATTACTCAATCTCTTGCGTGAAAAGGGGGTATGCTCTTTACCTGGGTCCCCAAAATCCACTGGGCTTTCATTGGAAACTGTGCCCTTCATAGCCTCCTGAGCCCAGCATCCCTGAACTCCAGCCACAGAATTTCTCCTCTGCTATGTTCAGGACTCAGACCTCCAGGCTTAGCTTCCTGAGCTGACTCTGCTCCCTAAACTCCTTTATTCCTCTCTCCCCACACGTACTCCCAAAGTCCCAAGCATATCCCCAGCTCCCCCCACTGCTCTCTCCCATCTTACCTCCCCATCTCCACAATCCATCCCCCTGAGCTGTCATCTCTTCTCCAAATTCTGTTGACACAGAAACATGTGTGACCCAATGGAAGCAGTGACCTTGACCTTTATTTTTCTTTTATTATCATTTAAAAATAAACATTATTGAAGTCATACATGGGAAACTGGCTAGAGATGGTAGACTGATAATTGTGTAGGTCCTGCTCATCTTCTACACCCCTAGAATTTATGTAAAAGATATTTAAAAGTTAACAAATATACGATCATTGTAAAAGATTCAAATTATATAGAGGTGTTTAAAGTATAAAACCAAGTCCCCTTTTCTCCTCAGTGCGTTCCCCACCCCTCAAGTCTAACTTCCCTGAGGCAAGCGGTGTTCACAGTTTGGCATGTATCCTTCTAGATCTTTTTCTAGGAGCGAGGTGTGGTAAATATGAACAAGAGTGGACTACCAGTCATGGTCCCTGCTCCGGGGGAGTGGCCACACCTCCCTAGAATAGCCCATTAGGGTGAGTCCCTCTATCTTGTCTCCTCCCAGACCACATCCAGTGAGAACATGAGGGACTTTGCCACTACCTTAAAGAACAAATTCCGCTCAAAGCATTATTTCAGCAAACACCCTCAGCGAGGTTATCTGCCTGTGCAGTCAGTGCTGGAGGCCGACTACAGTGAGACGTGAGTACCGGTAGCTGAACGGGGGCTGCAGGCATCCTCATTGAGCCTAGGGATGTGCTGTGAAGGGGCTGAGTCCCACATGGGCTAGGGCAGTCTTCCAGGGCAAACCCAACTAGTGACAGGGCAGTTCAGCTGGGGCCTGACCAGGAATCTGACCTGAGAAACAGACTAGAATCCAGTCTCTGTACCTTGTTCCCATCAGCTCTTGGGAGCTCCCTAATTTGGTGGTGGTGTTGCGGGGTGTGGAAGGGTGGTGGTGGGGAGACAGGCTGCCCAGCTACCCAGTCTTTGGTCTTCTGAGTCTTTGCTGCTTTCTTCTAGGCCTGCTTCTTCCCCGATGTTGCCACACGCTGACACACACTCCCGCATTGAGCATTTTGCCAGCAGGTACCACCAGATTTTGGGGAGGGGAATTGTAAGGAGTCCAAGGGGGAAGGGGTTTTCAGTTGGGGCAAAGAGAATGAAGTCAGGGCCAGGGGGACATGCACAGCAGGCTTTGCAGCAGCCAGCGAGGCCTAACGTTTGGGGTGGGGGAGGGGGAATTGGGACAGCCTCCCAAACCTGATTATCCTATTGTGGGATTACAGTCCTTGAGATGAAAGCCGTCTTCACATACTGTTTTCCCTTCTGTTCCTGCTCTTTCTTCCTAGGCTTGCTGAGATGGAAAGTCAAAATTGCTCCTTCTTTAATGACAGCCTGTCCCCAGACGACAGCATGTGAGTTTTCACAGCTGCATATTTGCCAGGAATAGCTCTCCTTTGGGATCCTTCTACCACCACTTGGGGAGGGTATATCCTCAGTGGGAGGTGGGGGGGGTGTGTGTGGATAGGGTCCCTGACACCCTAAGGAAGGAAGTCGGCTTTCTGGGCACAGTATTTAATGAGAGAAGCAGTCTGCCCTCTATCAACTGAGCAGGGTAGTGAAGGATGAACTACCTCCCTGCCATCTGCCAAGGTCCCTTTCTGTTGCAAGATCCCATCCTTCTATTCCTAACTCTGAAGGAAGAAGAATACGCCCTCAACTAAAGTTGCAGAAATGAGCCATTATCTTATGCTCAAAATGCCAATGCCCCATCTAGTGCCACATCAACCCTGGGGAGATACCACGGACTTGACTGAAGTGTGGCCAGAGAGATTCCTTGGTGCTATAGCCCAGAGAAGGGGCCCTTCATCTCTAGGGAGGTCCCCGGCCTCCTCAGAGGACCTAGGAACTGTTGGCTACACGGATAAATCCGCCCTGGGACTGGGACTCAGGCAGGCCACAATTCCCCTGGGGATGGGAAAGCGAAGGGGGGTGGGGTGGGGGAACATCACAGAAAGGGAAATGATTTGCTCATTGTTTCCCAGGTCACTATAAGGAGCCTCGGCATCCTGAAAACACTCTCTCCTACTACCCCCAACAATGACCCCTACCACCTTTGAACACTTCCATCCTTCTTAAACCTGAATACATGGCCTTTTCCCTCTCTATGTATCTTAGAGAGGGAATCCTCCGGCATGTGTCTCCTGGGGCTTGAGGTGGGAGCTGAGAACTCACACCCTGAGCTGTTTCTCAGTTCAATGCCTGGGCCCCTCTTTCCTCTCCCCACCCCCACACAGAGATGAGGACCAGTACTTGCTGCGGCACTCCAGCCCCATTACAGACCGGGAGCCAGCCTTTGGACAGCAGGCTCCGTGCAGCATGGCCACTGAAAGCAAAGGGGAGCTCGAAAAGATCCTGGCCCACTTAGAGGATGAGAACCGGTAGGTGTGGCAATGGCACAGATCTTGCGTGGGTTCTAGAGTCAGACGGCTTAATTCAAGTCCTGAATTTCCACATCCTAGCTATGTGGCCTTGAACAAGTTACTTATATTCTGTGATCTTCCATTTCCTCATCTGTAAAATGGGGATGATGATAAGAGTGCCTACCTCTTAAGGTCACTTGTGAAGATCAAATGATCAGGCATATAATGTGTTAGCCAGTGTCTGTCTTATTGGAAGTGTTCAATAAAAGCTAGCTATCCTAATAATTATTTGAATCCTTTTAACTCAACCCAAATATCTCCAAGTACCCAATAGATACGGGCAGAGAGAATGCAAACACAGAGAATACAGAAGAGATGATGCCTCTGCCCTCAAGGAACTTCCAGTTGTTGGAAACGGAAAGAGGTCCTTATCACTTAGCGAAAGTAATAAGAGGAGGATGATACTGCATAGAGCAGTTGAGGACTGGAAGAGGGAAGGTGAAGAAGATTATGGGGATGGCATTGATCTCTGTAAAGCATGGAGGGCAGCACGAGTCTGAGGAGCATCCAAGACACTTTGGGGGTGTGTAGTGGAATCAATAACAACCCCCAGAAAAGTAATTCTCAAACATCAGTGTGCATACAAGTCACTTGGGAAGCTTGGTGAAATGCAGATTCTGATTTGAAGGTCTGGGGTGGGGCCTTAGTTCCTGTACTTCCAACCAGCTGCTAAAGGATGCCCATGCCTCAGGCCTACAGACTGTATTTGGATTAGCAAGTCCTTAGAACAGGGCCTATCTGCAAAGTATTTGTTACTGGTTCAAGACAAGATAAATACATAAATAGAGAGTAAACTTTTAGAAATTTTCATAGCAATTTGACATTGCCACAATTTTCCACGCACGTAATTAGTGGACTTGTCTTCATTGAATTGGGTATAGGCCAGGTTGAGTGCTGTTGAATTTGGGCAGCAAGTCATGTGTGGTATGAGCTGTGTACTAGCTATGCACATTCAGACCATGTATTGATCCATGATGGATTGAAAAATCCCAGTTTTTTTGCTATGGATAGTTTGAGAAGCACTGCACTAGAGCAGTGGTGTGGGGGGGGTGCCCTGGGAAACACTAGGGAGAGAGTGATTCTGTTGCAAAAAAGAAAAAAACGTAATGTCCTCCAAAGGAGACCATCTCTTTGGAATCTGTTTCCTTGATGACTCAACATGGGTGTTTAAAGTGGGTCAAAGAGGAGTGTAGTAGAGAGAAGAGGAAAGATGGGTGATCCTTTGTTTATGTTATGTCTTCCCCTGGAATCTAAAAATCTAAAAATGGAGTAGGTGAGTCAGTGGCCCTAATGCCTCATTTATTTGCAGACTGTGTTTCTGCCCGATTTTAAGGTCAGAATTAATCCCCGAAGCAGCACATCAAAGTCCTGAGACATTTGTTATATGAAATGTCAGCTCTCTCTGCTCTGTGGCCTAAGGATGGCAAAGTAAATGACATATGTGTTGGAGAGGAAGTGGATATGGCCATTCAAGCAAGAGCATGGCTGGGATGGACTTCCCTGGCCGTCCAGTGGTTGGGACTCCACGCTTCCACTGCAGCACTACAGGGGGTGCGGGTTCGATCCCTGGTTGGGGAACTAGGATCCCACATGCTGCGACCAAAAAAAAAAAGCACGGCTTGGGGGTTAGGGTGGGAGTGGGGATGGGAGAGCAAAGGGATTGCTCACACCTAGGTATGAGGGGACACTGAGCCCTGGACAGTCAATACCCTGTGAAGGTCATTGGCCTTGGCTTCTCCATCCTTGGCAGGATTCTCCAGGGGGAGCTGAGGCGCCTGAAGTGGCAGCATGAGGAGGCTGCTGAGGCACCCACCCTGGCTGAGGGCTCTGCCGAGGTGGCACAGGACCACCGCAATGAGGAGCTGCTGGCTGAGGCCCGGATCCTTCGGCAGCACAAGAGCCGCCTGGAGACACGCATGCAGATTCTTGAAGACCACAACAAGCAACTCGAGTCCCAGCTGCAGCGCTTAAGGGAGCTGCTCCTGCAAGTGAGTCTGGGGCCAGGGGAAGAATCAGAGCAGCCTCTGAGCACAGGCGGGCTGGGGAGAGGTGCTCCTTGCTCCTGGGAGGTGTCTGTTAGAAGACTTTCTGAAGAGAACTGGGCTGGCAATCAGGAAAGTTGGGGGGAGGAATGGGCTGCTATATCACATCGCTTGGCCAATTCTCTTGTACCTAGTTTCCACTCCATCCTTGTGTGTTTACTCTCAAGCCACCGTGGGGCCTAGGGCAGAGGGAGGGCTTTTGAGGGCTCACTTCCCCACAACCCATTTGAATCTGGTATTGAAAGAACAAAGTTCAAAGACTCATCCAAAACGTTGACTTTGCTACTTTGATGTTTGCTGGAAAGAAGCGAGTTTGGACATGCTTGGCAAGAGGAAGATTTTCGCTGTGAAGGGGTCACTTATTACTTTTTGTCCCTTTCCTCTCTGAGAGGCAGTGTATAGGATGTAGTGTGGTTCTGGAGTTAGACAGCCCTGAGTTTGAGTGTAGTGCTGCCGATTAGTGGCCGTGGGATGTTAGGAAAGTTACTTAGCCTCATTAAGCCCCAGTTCCCTCATCTGTAAAACAGGGATAAAAATATACCAACTTCATGGAATTGTGGTGAACGTCAAATGAGATAATGCATTTAAACAATTTGGCATGATGCGAGGACTATAATAAACATTTCATAAATAAATAATTTATGAATAATTATTGTCATTATCCATACCAGGTAATACCACACTGTGCCTCTTCCCCAGATCCTCCAAAGGATGGCCTCTAGATGAATTCCTGGAGGTCTTAACATATGATATTATGTCATGAACCAAGGATCAGGTGTGCAACTCTACATTTCCAGAGGGAATTGAGTTCTAGATAGCTTAATTATAGCTGAAATGACAGCAAGAGATATTTAGGGGCAATGGCATCCTTAGAAGAACTGGGAGCCTTTGATACATGTTGTTGAAGGAAGAGGGTATCCAGTAATTAAATATTCTAAGAAGTTTCCTGAAAGGGGAAACCACTGTTTGGGGCACCACCAAAAGCTTCTTAAAGTCCAAGGGCAAAGTGATGGGCATGATGTCTCTAAGGACCTTTCTAAGCTCAGGAGTCTGTCAAAGTAAGGTCAGGAAGGCAAAGCCACTTAAGTCATGCCTTACCTCTTGCTAGCCACATACTGAATCGGATGGCAATGGCTCTGCAGGCTCGTCCCTGGCTTCCTCTCCGCAGCAGTCAGAAGGCAGTCACCCCCAGGAGAAGGGACAGACTACTCCAGACACTCAAGCTGCAGGTGAGTTCCCCCAGCCCCTCCCAACCCCTTCCTCCATGGCTTTGTCTTGCCCCAGGTCTCCTGCCTAGGGTTCTGCTAGGGCTGGGACTGGTTTCTCCTCATGGCTTTGAGCTTAGGGTCAGGGATGATTGGCTTATTGACTGATTCATTCATTTCTTTATTCCACAAATGTATGTTGAGTACCTCATATGTACCTAGGCATCGTGCCGGGAAGATACAAATGCTATAGGTTCACCCTTCAGCCGGCAGCATCCTACCTCGGCCCCTTGGCCTCATAAGGGAATTTCGAGTTCTCTTCCCACATCTTTCTTCTCCAACTCAGATGATGTGGGGTCAAAGAGCCAAGATGTCAGCCTGTGCTTGGAAGACATTATGGAGAAGCTCCGCCATGCCTTCCCCAGTGTGCGAAGTTCTGATGTGACTACCAACACTCTGCTGGCCTCCTGATGGAACCAGATCCCCATCCTATAGTCCACGGTCCTCTCCCAGTTCTGGTCAAAGCCTTCCCTCAGCCTTCACCCAACCTTTCCAGTCCCCACTGGCCCCACATTCCTCAGCCGGAGTTATCTGGGCTCCAGGCAGCAGCAGGGATTCGATGGTATGCGAGGTGGGTGTGTGAGGGCCGGGGGAGGGAGAGGCATGATTCCTCTGACTCTAGAAATGTGCCCTTTAATCTTCAAGTTTGAGATCAGTCCCTTAAGTACAATTCTGTTGCAGCCCAGGCTAATGGCACTTGGAGGCCATTCAGATGGGGAGCAGAGAAGCTGCCTTGCAGAGTGAAGCAGTGCCCATTGGCCCCTTTCCATTCTCCATGGAATGATGGATTTGGGGGAGCCTAATGACCCGAGGGCTCCAGCACTGTGAACACACGGGACTTAGCCCTACTCTCTGGCCCAACACAGGGAAGTGACACTGAAGACACTCCCGCCACCCCACCCAATGTGCCCCTGAAAAAGTCTGGGCAACGTGTGTCATATAACTTCAGCTCAAAGGCATAGATCTAGTCATCCCGATGCTACCTAGATGCTGTTTCCTCCTTGAATATCTTCAGTTCCTTCTGCCTCAGTCCCTGGCAGACCTTTCTCAAGGTGGGAAACAGTTCATTCAGGTTCCTATTTTCACCTTATATTGGGAAACATTAAAGAAATACTTATGGGCTTAGATATTTTCCCCAGATCCTCCTCTTTCCTGAAAATCTCAGCATCCCGAGAGACCAGCTGAGTTGCTCTGGGAACCCAGCTGAAGCCACCCTTGGCTCTTCTGAGTTGGCCTTCACAGCCCTGGGGGAGGGCTGGCAGCTGCTCAGCAAGGGGGTCTTCTCCTTGGGTGAGGAAGGGGAAGCCACCCTCTAGACTGGAGGAGCATGACCACCCAACACCCTTTCAGGCTGTGACCCTTCTTTCTCTTAGGCTGAATCAGATGAGGTGGCTGATATCCCCCAGCTAGTCAGAAGGCAGATGCAACAGGCCATCCTGAATAGTGGCCCTTTTCTAGTATCCACGGGCTACAGATCAGGAAGTTGGCCACTTTCCACAGAGACAACAGCAAGGCCTTCCTTTGCATAAAACCATTCTTTCTAACTCTGGAAGGTGAACCCAGTCCTCAAACTGAGCTAACTCTTCCTAGGCAACATATACCATGATCCCTTTATCCAGAAACTGTTCAGAGTAGATAGTGGGGGTGGGGGGTGTGGGGGGTGGGCTTGGGGACTTTGAACAGAGTCAGAACCCACTTAGGCAGCTTTCTACCAAAAGGAGCTTTATAACTTAGAACCCTGCAATTGACTTAATTTGCCTAAGTTTATATACATACATACCTATCCTACATATCTACTGTACATCAGTACTCCCCTGGCCTCACTCACACATTAAATTCTAATACCTCTTGAAGTATTAACGTTCTGCCTTGCTCTTTGTTAGTCCCAGCCTCTGGCTGGACAGACAGATGCCTCCTGGCTGCTCCCCTAGGATGTCTCTCCATTCATGTTTGAGGTGAGCTGCCCTCAAGACCAAAGCAAGAGAAGCCTGTGGCCACAGAGGAATCTAACAGGAAGAGTCACTCTGCTCTCTTCATTCATTCCACACCTTGTTCCCTGGAGACGTGGGCCTTGGGTGAATCTTCCTGGGCTCCTCTAAACAATGGTTCAGAGGCCAAAATAGAACAAATCCAAGCTCTACTCACCCCATGCAGAAAGGGAGGAACAAATAGCCAGGCTAAGACACAGAGTACATCCTCTTGCCCCTTCCAGTTTCTAAGTCTGGCTCAGGGCCTTAAAGAAAGTAGCAGTTGCTACCAAGGTCAAGAGGGTGTGAGATGGTTGGGGTGCTCTCTTATAATCAAGCAGTAGGCCAGTGGGTAGAACTGCTGGGGATTTATCTACTGCTGGGCAGGGAAGGCAGTGGCTTGGGTCCAGAAGCCAAGGATTGTCTCCTTCTAGAATCACCAGGGGGCACTAAGCCACAGGTTCAGGGTGTCAGACTTCATCATGACATCTGCCTTAGAGCTCATGAGGTCTCTGGGCAGGAGCACTGGTGATGCATGGCAAGCAGGTGGCAGGTGGGTATCAAACACAGAGCCTGGACATCAGTTACTGGGGTTGGGCACGGGGGAGCTATATTTGTAGGAGCCTAGATTGTAGGTAGGAATAGTATAGAAAAAATTTGCTCTAGGACACAGAGTTCAGGGTCTTTGAGGCATACGCCTGCCTAAGAGAAAGTGGGGGCCCTGCCCTAGGGCTGTGGAGACTTACCTGCTCAGCTGGTAAAGAGGGCAGAGGTTATGAAACAATCTTACCAGGAAAGTCCTGGAAAATCCTTTTCGTAACTGCTACTCCACCCGAGAGATCTTGGGCTGTTGAGGGCCTGTGGCAACCGCAGTGGGCCATGGTAGAGAAGATGTAGATCTCGTTATGTAGGATTTGTGCTATAGGTAGACTGAAGCAGCAAGTCAAGAGTTGAATTCTCAGTAATGGGGTCAAGGACACTTAGTGGTCCTGGGTTTACCTTGATGCCCGAGGTGAGTATATCGCTTGAGGGTCCAGTGATAGTCACTGCAGCATGTGTGGGCAGTTTTCCCTCAGTGAGGTAAACGGGTCTTTGGGCACTGTGAATTCAAATTAAGGTGGGATTTACTGAGATGTGTTGCATGTTGTTAAGCATCTGTCGTGTATCTTGTCTCCTAGAGGTATTGTGTGTGATGCTGCGTAGTTTTTGGCCCCGTACTGGAAGGGTGGTGAAGGGAGTTGCTGGGTAGGCAACCTAATGAAAACCCCTGGCTTGTGGGATTAGCGTCAGTGATAAGGAATGTGTTTGCTGCGGTTGTTGTCAAATAGTATCGGGGAACAGTTAGGATTGATAGGTAATGTATTCTCGACAGAATCTGGTAGAGGCCAAAAAACCATTATGAAGGTGCCTCTGCTTCTAGTGAGAGCAGAGTGGAGTCAGGTTGCGAAGGTCCAGCCACCGCAGGGGGTCTTCCAGGTCCCGACAGAGAGGGGTAAGGGACTGAATAGCACCATGAGTATGGGGTCAGAAGGACCAAGACAACTGATGGTTGCAAGGCACTTTATTTAGAATTTACTGAATCATATATAGACAGAAGAGGAACTCATTATTAGACAATGAACCCATAGAATTGCTTATCGTCTCAGTTCAGTCACCACCATGGACGTCAACAAGTTTACAACAACTATCCTTGAACATTATCTTCCCTTAACCGGGCACACACACAGCCCCCAGCCATAAGGAACAACCAGGACTCTCAGTTCCCTGAGGTGTCCTGGCTTGAGATAGCTTTGCTAATCTCTTTTACATTCCTCAGGCCTGGGAAAAAGAGTGCATTCCAAGTCAAGGGTAAGGGCTTTGCTTTTTGTGAGAGACATACTGTCTCCTCCAGGAGTTACCTCCGGCTAAGACTGCATGCTTCCCACACAGGTTGATTGGGAAATTATTAAGGAAGGCTGACTGGCTGGAAGACATCAGGCTGTTTGTTGTATGGTTCCCTAGAGAGGGTCCTACCCAGGAGGATACGCACCCTTCCCTCCAGAATGGAAAGCCCTTCAAATGCCCATTTCCTTCCAGGCCCAAAGTTTGGAGATATTTCCTTGTAGAGAAACCTGTTTGAGTTTGTTGTACTTTAGGAGCTGGGCTGGCAGGCCATGGTAATGCGAAACCCTGAGGCCAAGCAGAGGCACATCCTGGGAGATGGGTTCCTTCCCGATGAATTTTAATGAATACCCATGATGCTTGAGGTGTGTGTTTGGGATCTGGGCTCCATAGTCAGCTTTGGGCTAGAGCATTCCTTGAAGAGGCATTCTCAATGGCAGACTCACGGCCTCTGAGACCATTTCAGGCCAAGACTCTCATCAAAGTTCCCTTGACATGGGTGACAGATAGCTAAGAAAGTAGCTACCTTAAGATGAACAGTCCTGGAGGAGAAAGTGGGGGCCCTGCCCTAGGGCTGTGGAGACTCACCTGCTCAGCTGGGCAACTCTGTCTCTGGGCCTTCCTGCCAAAATCTGGCCCTGAGAACAAAGGAATACTTCAGCTCCTTCTTGTTCTTTAAACACCAATGACTGTGGGAGAGGGAAAGGCTCAAGGCCAGGGCTCAGCTCCCAGCCTCCATCTCCTCCCACAGCTGCCGCATTTGGGGGGGCACCTGCCCAATGTCCTTGCTGTCCCCAGGGCAGCCTTGAGGCCAGACCGAAGCCTGTGATGCTGCTCGCTGGCTGCAAGGACTGGTCACAAGGATGGGATTTGGGGAAGTGGCAAGGGTGGTGCACAAGTCTAGAAAAGTTTGGGATGAAGGGGCGGGGCTGGGGACAAATTAGTTAACTTTGCCACTCACTGTGGTGCTTTTCCCCTTTCCCTTAAATTCTGCTTTGAAAAGAATAAATTCGTATTTGTTTACTTTGGTTCCTCTGGTTACACTCTTTGACTCTGACACTGCACATCTTTACCTTATTTGGGTGTGAGAGAAGAGGGTGGGGCCAAGAAGCCACAGGAACACTGCAAAACATAGGCCACCAGAAGAGTCCAACACCTACAGGACAAGAAGACACCCCCACTAGCCCCACCCACCACTGTTACCTGGACTGGTCGCCTCTCAAAGCCCCACACAAATTAGCTAGTTATCAGCTCATGGGATGAGCTCTTTATAGCAATGGTTCTTCAACACCATCCTCATCAATCTGAGGAATTTTTCACCAGCCTAAAGCATTAAGAGAAAAATCTGGACAATGCAGTGAGTTTCCATAAAGTTACGTATATTCAATTTAAAAATCTATCCTTTATTCTGAGATTATGGTTATATATTTGGGGGGGGGTGTGTTAAAATGTCCCTGTGAATTGGTGGCGATAGTTTTTTTTTTTAAATGCCATTTTCTGGCAAAATAAAACCCTGTCAGTCCCTCCTCCCCACCACCAATTTTTCTTTCTTCACTGATCTATAACATCCCTGTCCAACAGAAATATAATGTGAGTCACATATGCAATTTTAAATTTTCTAGCGGCCATATTAAAAAGGTAAAAATAAACAGGTGAGATTAATTTTACTAATATTTCGTTTTACCCAATATATGCAAAGTATTATCATTTCAACATGTAATCAGTATAAAACCATTATTGAGATATTTTATATTCTTTCTTTTTTTACTAAGTCTTAGAATTGTCAAGTAAGCTGACAGATTCAACTGGTAAAAAAGAACAGGAAACCCACATACATCCAGGCACTTTATTACTTAGAGACAGCAAAAGCAAGACCAGCAACGGGATCCGTTCCGTGTCGCTGTTGCACAGGATGACACTGAAACAAAAGGGGCCAGATGACATGCAACATGAATGGCAGGACACCATGTTGCTGAGTACCAAAGCCACACCGCTGCTAAGCAGCTCTATGGCCTGCAGCTGGACCCTTTGGGGCAAGGGCAGTGGAGTGGAGAGGCAGGCAGAAAGTCTCATGCTCACCAGAATGAGGGAGGCAGATGAGAAACTGCCCCATGACAGCCTCCCTCAAAACAGGGAGGTGAGTGAGATATGGTCTTGTCTCAAATCCTCGTGAGATTGCCCATCTTCCCAGGTTCCAGGAGGATCACAGGGCATTCTGCCAAGGCTTGGGGCCACCTGCAGTTGAGCCTTGCCTATGTGGAAAGACACACCTCAATTTGGCCTAGCCATGTGTCAAGTGCTCAAAAGCCACACATGGCTAGTGGATACCATATTGGACAGTGCAGTTCTGTAACATGCCAAAGTCTCAATCACTGTGCTATAGAAAAGGAAACCTTCATGATATATTACGTGTGTGTGTTGGGGGGAGGGAGGGAGTCAGGGCGGCAATAAGTCTTGGGTGACTGGAGGGCAGTGGTGAAGCAGTTACCCAGGGTTACACGACGTGGTAGTAGAGGGAACAGAAGGGCACCACAGATACACAAATTTGCTCCTTCCCGTTGTCTTCCTTTCCCCACTGCCTCTCAGCAGAGCTCTGGCTGCTCTTGGGCTACAGTATTGGACAGAGGCTGGACTAAGGCTCTTCTACTTCTCTCACCCCTGGATGCCACCTGTGGTCTATATGCCACTCTCTCCGGCCTCAGTCTCTCCAGCCACGTCCCCAGGGTACTTTTTATGTTTTTGCCACAGTCCTATGCCATCCTTCATCTGGAAAGGTCTATCTTCTTTTCAAACCCTGCCTCTTCCCCCACCTTCTGCCTCTGACAATTCCTTTTCCCTATTCTTTCTTCTCATCTTTTAAATTCTGGGTTTCTGAAAAAAAAAACTTAAAAAAATCTTCTTGGTTTTCAAGCTATCCTCTAACTTTTCTCCTAATCTTGGCTTCATTTTGTTTGTCCATGTCTCTCTCCCTCAGACCCACTTCTTCCCTGCATTTGTCCCCAGCATTCCTTCTGTCTTCATCCCTTCTCCATAGGCCCTGCCCATGCATACTGACTTCCCCTTCTCTGCCCTTGGCTTATTACCTTCAACTTGGAATGAGAGCACTAAAAGTGGCAGAGAAATCTTGCGGGTTCACTTCCTAGAGTGGCACCGACTTCATCAATTGGGACCAGACCTGGGTCTAGCTGGGCTACTTCCAGAAAACCTTCAGATGTCTCTTGGTGATAAGCATTATCACCCTTGATTTCCAAATAAGGACATAGAGGCTCTAAGAGGTGTAGGGACTTGCCCAAGGTAGGTAGCAGAGCCAGGATTCCAATCTTGTGTTCCTTCCACTACAACATAATTCAGTGCAAATATTGGAGCTGCCATTTTTGTTACTTCTCTGTACCTTCTCTCAAAATCCCAATGATGTATGGTGAATATGAGATGATCTGCTTAGTTCATTAGGAGTTATCCTAAGAGCTCTTTAGAAGGATGTCCCAGTGCTGACAGCATCTTCTTTCATTTCCTAACTGCAGAATTTATTGCTTGTCTCACCAGTTTCCTTTTGGATATGAATGTACTTATCATGGGAGCTGTTTAATAAAGTGACAGTAATCCACTTAAGGAATTTATTTATTGCTTAAAGAATACAGACTAGAAAATCTTAACATAGCTAAAAATCACCAAACTGGCCCAGGGTTTTTAAGGAAGTTTTCACAGGCAATACAAGTATCTGTTTATTGTTCGTTTTTTTTTTTTTTTTTTTTTGGCCACGAGGCTTATGGGAGTTCCCAGACGAGGGATTGAACCCAGGCCATGGCAGTGAAAGCCTGGAATCCTAACCACTAGGCAACCAGGGAGCTCCCACAGGTATCTGTTTTTTTCCTAACCTTTTCCGATGGGGGTTAGGAAGAAGAGGCTCAGAATAAGGATAACAACTCAGAATTTCATCTCTGCTCTAACTAGTCCCATAGCTGTCAAATAACAACCAGACACAATCCTAAAACCATTAAGAACAGAACAAAGATAGCAGCAGCAAGAAATCATCCCTG
Source organism: Balaenoptera acutorostrata (assembly GCF_949987535.1). Lineage (NCBI taxonomy): Eukaryota > Metazoa > Chordata > Mammalia > Artiodactyla > Balaenopteridae > Balaenoptera > Balaenoptera acutorostrata. The sequence continues at coordinate 89,101,016 of NC_080085.1, forward strand.
AGCCGGAAAGCAGCCTTTAATGCCTGAACAGAGACAGGATACAACCTAGTATCAACTGCTGCCAGATAGGCACTTAATCACTGTGGCAGGTCCTAGCCCTTGGTAGAAATGGTTTGACTCTATGTTTTAGGAAATATTTGAAACAAACAGAAGAAGAAAAAGCTCAAAATCTATGCAAACCAGCTGTATAGCCTTCAGGTTAGACTGTCTGCCTTTGGCAAGCATGGCTGAATCATCTGAGACACCATAAAAGAAACAATTTAATTCTCAAACTGATAAAGAAAAGCAAAGTCCCATAGTTGAGTTGGGTCTTCAGGTCTACTACTTTTTTATACTTTGTCCCTTTCTACATGGCTACAAACTTCGAATATAACTAGCAAAAAAAAAAATTGTTCAGAGAAACAAATACAAATGATGCAACATAAGGCAATGAAAGGAGAAGAAACAGGCACAATTTTATCTAGTCTTCAATATGGATGGTGAAGCCAAGGTTTGTATGCCAGGCTGAAGGCTCTCCTCAATCCTTCAGAAAACAGTTCCGTTTTTCCCGTAGAGAAATGAGCTGTAGGGAGAGGCAGAAAAACACGAAAAATTAATCTGAAATCTTAAGTTCCATTACTTGATCTAGAATTTACTTATATAAACCAAAAAGAAAGACTGTAATTTGGCATTTATAAGGTTATCTTAGTCTTACAATGTTCCAAAAAACAGTGCCACAGTCAAGAATGCAAACACAATGATGCTGTCCTTTATCATGCCAAACTTATAAAAGGAAGCTTCAAAACTGAATATACTAAAGAAATTAAATATGCTTGCTGTTAAGAATTTGTACTTCTGGGAAGAGTGTACAGAGGTCACAGCTCACTGTAGGGACAAAGGAGGTGGGACCACTGTAGCCATAGTCTAAAACTCAGAAGATAAGGCAGTTGTGATAGCCTCTTGCCCCACTGAACGTACCGTGTCTTTTTTTTTTAAAGTTTTTTTTCCTTCTTTCTTTTTTTTTTTAAGTATTTGTTTATTTATTATTTATGGTTGTGTTGGGTCTTCGTTTCTGCGCGAGGGCTTTCTCTAGTTGTGGCAAGCGGGGGCCACTCTTCATCGCGGTGCGCGGGCCTCTCACCGTCGCAGCCTCTCTTGTTGCTGAGCACAGGCTCCAGACGCACAGGCTCAGCAGTTGTAGCACACGGGCTTAGTTGCTCCACGGCACGTGGGATCTTCCCGGACCAGGGCTCGAACCCGTGTCCCCTGCATTGGCAGGCGGACTCTCAACCACTGTGCCACCAGGGAAGCCCCGCACCGTGTCTTAAACCGAGTCTTAGCTGCTGCTTCCTGCCATGTTGAGACCCTTGAAAACTGGCTCAGAGTCCTAACCAATGACGAGTCTGATGACGTTCTACTTACCCTGATGCTTTCTAAGTCAGAAGCTCTGAACATTTTGTGATGTAAGAGTTAATTTTTTTTATTTACTTGAAATGGCAAAGTGACCAATAACACTCAACTATACTGTCTTTGAGACAAAGATTGTTTTTGAGTATTATTCAATTTAGCTCACCCCATATCAGTGTGGATTTTCATTTTGTGGAATGACAGGAATGGAGCATTACAAAATGATCCTGTGCTGGACATGAGCTACCAAACTGCTATAATTGCTAGCTGTAGTAATTGTGAGCATCTTTTCACTAAGATGCTGACCACGATTACGACCACTGACTTCTCCAGTTCTTTCTCCTTTACGGGTGCTTTCTCCTCCCACCACCTCCTAAAGGGAGGTTTATCCTTAGGTTCAGACTTCTTGCTGAACAGTCAACCTGGCTAACTCATCTATCCCCACAGCTTCAGTGATCATTTCTATGCATGAGGCACTCTCCGATCTCCCATTTTAAAAAGTGCTTCCAACTCAACTCATCATCTTCTCCATCCCCCACCCCCCAAGAATCCTCTTCAAGTTGTCTTCATTCCTGTTAGTGGCTCACCATTTTCCAGTCACCCAGGCTCTGCACTACTCTTTGTTCACTTTTTGTCCTGGAAATCCAATCAATTTTTAAGTTCTGATTCCTTCTATCACTTGTATCTTCCTCTAGTATTTCCCCCCTCCAATTTCTCCTATATACTGCTGGCAGAGAAAACTTCCTGAGTTACTCCCCAGGTGAAAAAGCTTTTAGGGCTTATTATGACCTACACCAAAAATCTAAACTCTTAAGCCTGGCATCACCACCTCTGAGCCATTGTGAATGCTACTTTTTATACAGAATGCCTTCATTTCTCTATCTCTTTATTAGAACCTTACCCACCTCTTAAGGCCCCAAACACCATCTCTCTATGAAGCTTCCCCTAATCTCCATGGAGAAAAGTGAGCTCTCATTCCTTTAAATTCCTATCCCTCTCATGTATTTCTCCCCAACTGGAGGCAGAGACTGTGTCATAAGCATTTTGTAGTTCCCTGTGGAACCTAGCTTTAAGTAGGTGCCCAATAAATCTATGTTGAATAAATGAGCTAACATAAAGGGTTCTGAGTGAATAAAGTTTACAGCTATAGTTCTATGTTGAAAATAGCACTCCCCCAATACTAACTATTTACATGGAGGAAAACAAAGATGTTTAGTGGGTGCTAAGGCAATCCTGGCATTAACTGTTCACGTGTCTGTTTATAAGCAGTACTTGGATGAGTGATGTGCTGAGGGGAAGGGAATATACAGAACATAAGAATTCTCCTGGCCTTGTTTGTATGGGGATGAGCATGGGGGATGGCATCACTACCTTAAGAGCTCTATGCTTGGGAATTCCCTGGCGGTCCAGTGGTTAGGACTCCGCACTTTCACTGCTGAAGGTGCGGGTTCCCGCAAGATGTGCGGCGCGGGCCCCCCGAAAAAAAGCCCCATGCTAAGTCCATCCTCATAATACGACCTCCAGTCTCCTTAAAACTGTTACCCTACCCTCAACAGTATAGGGCTGGAACCAGCATACATTTCTATACCGCTACTTGACCCTCATTTATCCCACACTGCCCTCTTTTCTTTTCACTCTGCTCACTCTCTTGTGGCTTTAAATAATAGTCTTTCAAGTTAGAAATCTGGCATACATCCTTAACGCTCCTTTCTCCTTCAACACCCAGTAATTGGCCCAATTCCCATCAATTCTACCTTTAAAATACATTCTCTCATATATAAATGTTCAAAACAGCATTATTCATGATAACCAAAAAGTGGAAACAACCCAAATGTCGACTGATGGATGAATGGATAAACAAAAATGTTGTATATCTGTACAATGGAATATTATTCAGCCATAAAGTGGAATAAAGTACTGATACATTCCACAACATGGGCTTAACCTTGAAAACATTATGCCAAGTGAAAGAAGCCAGACACAACAGACCTTGTAGTATATGTTTCCTTTTTATATGAATAACCGGAATAGGCCAAGTAGGCTAGTGGTTGCCTAGAACTGGGTGGGGGTACAGGTTTCTCTTTTGGGTGATAAAAATGTAAAATTGATTGTGGTGACGGTTGCACAATTCTGTGAATATACTAAAAGTCATTGAATTGTACACTTTAAATGGGTGAATTGTATGGTATATGAATTATATCCCAATAAAGCCATTATAAAACATTCTTATTGCAGTTAAATATATATATATATTCTTTCCAAATGAAATAATGCCATTTGCAGCAACATGGATGGACCTAGAGATTATCATATTAGGTGCAGTAAGTCAGAGAAAAACAAATATCATGATATCACTTACATATGGAATCTAAAAAAATGATACAAATGAACTTATTTACAAAACAGAAATAGACTCACAGACATAGAAAACAAACTTATGGTTACCAAAGGGGATAGCAGGAGGGGGGAGGGGAGATAAATTAGGAGTTTGGGATTAATATATATACACTACTATATATAAAATAGATTAAAAATAAACAACATGGACCAACTGTATAGCACAGGGAAGTATACTCAATATCTTGTAGTAACCTATAATGGAAAAGAATCTGAAAAAGAATATACACACACACACACACACACACACACACACACATACATATATATATAACTGAATCACTTTGCTGTACACTTGAAACTAACACAACATTGTAAATTAACGATATTTCAATAAAAAAAGAAAAACTATTTATTCTTTCCATCTCCATTGCCACCTCCTTATTTCAAGTTACCATCACCTTTTATTAGACGACCCCACAGCCTCCTAACTGGCCTCCCTGCTACTAGTCCTGCCCTCTCACAATCCATTCTCCAGATAATAATCAAAGTGATCTTTAAAACTTCTAAATTAGGGGCTTCCCTGGTGGCGCAGTGGTTAAGAATCTGCCTGCCAATGCAGGGGCACGGGTTCGAGCCCTGGTCTGGGAAGATCCCACATGCTGAGGAGCAACTAAGCCCACGCACCACAACTACTGAGCCTGTGCTCTAGAGCCCGCAAGCCACAACTACTGAGCCCACGTGCCACAATTACTGAAGCCCACGTGCCTAGAGCCCATGCTCTGCAACAAGAGAAGCCACTGCAATGAGAAGCCCGTGCACCGCAACGAAGAGTAGTCCCTGCTCGCCACAACTAGAGAAAGCCCGCATGCAGCAACGAAGACCCAATGCAATTAAAAATAAATAAATTAAATACATATATATATTAAAAAAACTTCTAAATTAAATGTGACTCTCCTGCTTAAAGCTCTCCAAGGGCTCCCCATTGCACTTAAGACTAAAACCCATCCTCCTTATCATGGACTGCAAGGGACCATACAATATGGCCTCTGCCTACTTCTCCAACCTTACGTTGTCACTCTCTTCCTCGCTTTAAATACTGCAGAGGTTCTCAAAGAGGCCAAGCTCTTTTCCGATGTGGGACCTGGCATACGCTCCACCCAAGAAGCTCTCCATACACTTTTTGCCTGGACTTTTCCTTCAGGTCTCTTAAGTATCATTTCCTTAGAAAGGCTGATTATGATCTCCCCAATTTAATTCAGGACTCTATTCAGATAGCACCACTGACTCTTTCTCCTTCACAGCACTTCTTTATGATTTGCACCTTTATATTTGTATGATAATTTGTTTGCTGTTGATCTTCCCTGCTAGACTGTTAGCTCCATGAGGACAAGTATTGTATGTGTCGTCTTATTCAACACTGTGTGTACATCCAGTGCTTTCCACTTAATAGACATTCAATATCTGCTGAATGAATGAATTTTCACAAAGACTTTGTTCCAACCTGCTACCCTCATTTACAAGATTTGGCCACTACTGTTCCTGTGAAAAGAACAGCCAGAAATGAGATTGGGGGGGTGGGGTTCTTTGCATCAAATGTTTTCTGGTTGATGTGAAAACACACTTCTCACCTGCTCATTTTTTTGTTTTTCCTGTAGCTTAAGCTGCTCCAGCACAGGCTGTAAATGATTCTGGAAAACAAATTATATAAAAGATGAATGCTGAGTCTCAAAGTAAAAGAGAACCAAGAGAGACAAAGAGTTTGGCAAATAATTTGATAAGTAAGAAAACTGTCAGTCGTAACAAAAGAGTACTTTTAAAAAAGGATTTAGAAAAAGAATGTCTCTATGTGTATAACTGAGTCACTTTGCACAGCAGAGATTGGCACAACATTGTATATCAACTCTACTTCAATAAAAACACATTTTAAAAAGGATTTAGAGTATAAAAACTACACTCTCCAACTGCAGGGCCATTTGATTTGATTTTATACACCCTACACGGCATTTTTTTTTCTTGCCCTAAAACAAAGAGTTAGAATGCCTTCATGTTACCTTTTTCTAGTTTAGCACAAATCCTTTGACTGTGGTGACCTACTTAAAGAGCTGGCTTGGAATCTGGTGCTGACTCCTTCATTTCCTGCACTAGGTCAGAATATTACCATTCTTAACTAGTACTGCACACGACAACAGTCATAATACCATATATCTGTATCTTTCAAAGTATGTCCACATCTATTATCTAACTTGGTTATTCTGAAGGACAACACTCTAAATAAGTATAGTTCTGTGTCAAGTTGCTCCCCTTCGATGACAACAGCTCTACAGAAAAAGAAATCTGGCAAGGAATTCTCCAGATGCTTCAGAATTTCCCTCACTATAAAAAGGGAAGCAAACATGGCCTAAACATACATTTTCCTTTTGCTGATATGTGTAGTAATAAAATATGTATTAGTGTGTATTAATAAAAATAAAGCATGATATTAATTTTTGTTCAAGCAGGCATCATAAAATTTTTAAATTAATTTAGTTTCTCTTTCATTGTAATGAATACATTTTGGTACAGAGCAACAGGGTTCAATCTATGCCCTACCACTTACTGTGGTCCTTGGCAAGTTACTTAATCTCTTTGAATTTCAATTTCTTATCTATAAAACGGGAATAGTGACAGCACCTATATTTCAGGGATGTCAGGATGAAATGAGATAATACACGTAAAATGCTTAGCTCTGTACATGCCTTTCACATAGTTAAATGTTCAATATTGGCAATTATTATCTCAAGTCTCCTGGACCCCTCCCAAAAATGCTTATATAAGATGATCAAAATTACTCAGGTAAAAGGAAATAGGGCTATCTTTTATTAGGGGTACCTAAGAGGTTGTTCAGGTTCATGAATGAACCAGAATGCTGCACAGAGATGACATGAGTGGAAACACAAAGATGGGATTTTGAAAGTAAGATATCCGGATATATTTATACCAGCCAACAAGAATTTACCTTGAGCATTAGGTTTTCCACTTTCATAATGAGCTCCTTCTGTCTTTGTCCTTTGCGCTGAACCTCTTGGAGCTTTTTCTCCACATAATGAGTCTGCTTCTGAATTTCCATGACTAACAGAGATAGACAAAAACTTCATGTACCTAAACATGGCCTAAACTAGTGGACCAAGATCCAAATCAACTAAAACTCCACTACGCATCTGAGCAATAATTTCTCAAACTTAACTTTGCAACTAACACGTGTTTAGAGTCAGTCTTTAGTACTGCCACCCACTCTGCCCCACCCCTTTGTTTTTCCCTAACTTACCCATTGAGCTGCTTGCCTCCTTTGCCTCATACTGGCCAGATTCAATGAACTTGGCCTGTGGCTCACTTTCCATATACACTTCATAACGATCTTCCTCCTCTTTCTTGTCTTCATCCTCATCATCATAGTCATCCTCTCCCTCTTCATCTTCCTCCTTATCATCCTCAACTTCATCACGGTTACTGCTAGAGTCATTGACCATCTCCCGAAATGCACCATATTCTATGGGTTTTAAGCAAAAGGAAGGTGAAACCATCTGAAGCTTTTCAAATGACTCCCACTCCAGCTGCAATTATACTCCCCCTCAAGTTTACTGGGCAACCAATGAATTTTAAAAATAATTTTTCTCACAGGAAGATTATTCCCTTTATAAAACAAGGACAGGAAAGGCAAAACACTGTAACATTCATTCATGTATTCAATGATCAAAATATTCAGAGAATCCAAGGGCCCACAGGAATTTAGAATAGCAGGGATGGATGGGATATTAGAACCCCAATCTAAAACCCCTAAACTTGTGGGACCAATACGAGGAGAGGAGGGCAAAGGCATCCTTTTTCTGTGATTGGCCTGTGAGTTTACGGAGAATGGTCCTACACACAGTCAACACCTGCCCTCTCTGAAGCTCCTGCTTTGCCTTTATTAATGCACCTGGTGAGGTATGACGCTGCTTATAGCCACTCATTTCTGAGGCTATCTCAAAGCCTGGAATGAAGCCTTGACTTTCTATTTCCTCGGTTTCACCTTCAGCAACGACCTCCCATCCTGAAAGGAGAGGCAGTCAAGGAAAAAGCAGAAAGAAAGCAGAAGGCAAACTTGAAAGAGAAGAGGCTCTCTGGCTGAAAGTGCTATTTAATTTAGTCCAACTTCAGGCCATTTGTATCTGGATTCCTAGTATAGAAAAGTGCCTTATACTGAATTACGCAAGTAAATAATTTCTATTACATGAATGTACTGTTCCTAGCTAGAAAGTAACATTTCCAAAAATCATAAGTTCTGTACATTAACATCAGCACACAAATATCAGAAATGAGAGCTTGTCACCAAGTGCATTTGGGGTGTAACAGACTACACAGAAAATATTTAGTATAAAAGGATACGGACACTGACAGCTTCAGTATCTGAGCACAGCAGTCTTTTCACTTGCTTCTCCACATCAGGAGAGTCAACGTGCTGAACCAAAGTTGGAGAAGGAATACCAGTAACATCACTTAACACCCTGTGTCTTGCAGAAATGTCCTCTTCCTACATACAAATGAATTCAAATAATTAGGCCTCTTTAAGATACATCCAATCAAATTTCTACTTTAAACAATGCTATTTATGAAGGAAACTTTGATCAGGGTCTATATTTTTATACAGTAAGCTTATTTTTTCCCAATCGAATTACTTGAGACATTTAATCTTTTCGATCTGCAACTCTATATTAAAGACCTCCTCAGAGGCACGACCCTTAAGCCTCAGTTGTTAATTATTTGCGCTGACCCACACTGGCAAAGAACTATAATTTTTTTGTTACTTGGAAGTAATTTGGTTTAAAGATCCAAATTCCCAGATTCCACTTCTCCACATCTTTATTATTAGACAGTTTCCTATAAAAACTGGGTCTTAGCCACATATTCTCCCTTAAATCCAGTTTTAGACAATTATCTCCACAGCAACCAATTCATCATGCCACAAATAGAAATTAGAACTTTGAGGGGGAATAAGTAATTGCAAACAACTGCTGGTAAGAGTGAACCCTGGCTTCCAAGAAATGGTTTTTAAAAATAAATATCACAGAAAAGAAGCAGATTAAAATACACAAGGTCACTGATCAAATTGTATCTTTTGCTCTAGGAGTCGTCAGACATTAAACAATGAATTCATTTTTCAGTGAATCAAATTCAGTGTATGTGTATGGGAGCGGGGGTTACAGGTTAGAAGGAAGGCTTGAAAGTAATCTTTATGATTTTTTGATTTGTTTGAAATTAAAGAGCTGTGAAATAAAACACAGCATAGGTTAACAATAAAGTTATATTACGATTCGTCTACCTCAGGAGAGCTGACTTCTTCAATTTGTTTGAAATCAGGGACCTATGAAATAAAACACAACAAACAATGAAGTTATATTATAATTGTTCTACTTTACTAAAGCTTAAAGAGTTCTAGAATCATTCTTAATGTAGTTTTATATTTAGTAGGCACTCAATGAATGCTGTTGACTGACAGTATAAAGCCAAAGCAACCATGTTCATAGATTAAACATAGTAAAGCTATTGATCTATAGGTTTAATGCAATTCCTATCAAAATTCCAACAAGGTTTTCTACAGACATAGACAAACTTACTCTAAAATGTATATGGAAAGTTACAGACTCTAGAATGGGTACAACAATCTTGAATAAAAAATAAAGTGAGATCAGTCTTCCTGATTTCAAGGCTTATTACAAAGCTACACTGTGGAATCGGTGATCAGCACAGATTAATGGAACCCAGAAAAAAAACTCACACAAATACGCCCAACTTATTTTTTACAAAGGTGCAGAAGCAATACAATGGACAAAGGGTTGCCTTTTTAACAAATGGTGCTGGAACAATTGGACATGCAAAGGGGAAAAAAAAAAAAGAACAACCTTGAACTAACCCTCAAACCTTTTACAAAAATTAACTCAAAAATAGATTGCAGACTTAAATTAAATGTAAAACTTTTAAAAGATAGTTAGGAGAAGTCTTCAGAATCTGGGCTAGGCAAACAGTTCTTATACTTGACATGAAAAACAAGATCCTTAAAAGGAGAAATCAATAAATTGGACTTCATCAAACAAAAAAACTTTTGCTCTTTGACAGACCCCGTGAAGAACATAAAAAGACAAGTTACAGACTGGGAGAAAATATTTGCAAACCACATATCTGAAAACTAGTATTTGGAATATAAAAAAGAACTCTCAAAACTCAACAATAAAAACAATCCATTTAGAAAATGGGCAAAAGGCATGAACAGACACTTCACTGAACTGGACATATAGATGGCAAACAAGCACATGAGAAGATGCTCAACATCTTTAGCCATCAGGGAAATGCAAATTAATACCACAATGAGATCACTACACATCTATCAGAATGGCTAAAATAAAAAATAGTGACAACACCTAATGCTGGTGCAAATGTAGAGAAATTGGATCACACGTACATTTCTGGGGCAAATGTAAAATGGTGCAGCCACTTGGAAAACACTATGGGTAGTTTCTTATAAAACTAAACATGCAACATACCTAGTAATTGCACTCCTGGGCATTTATGTCAAGGAAATGAATACTTACGTTCACACAAAAACCTGCTGGCAGCTTTATTTATAATGGTCAAAAAATGGAAACAGCCAAGATGTCCTTCTATGAGTGAACAATTAAGCAAACTGTGGTACATTCATAACAGGGCATACCACTCAGCAATACAAAGGAAGGAACTATTGATACATGCAACAATCCACATGGACCTTAAAGGAATTAATCTGAGTGAAAAAAAAAGCCAGTCTCAAGTGTTATACTTTATATCATTCCATTTATACCACATTCTCAAAATAACAAAATTATAGAGATGGAGAACAAATTAGTGATTAGCAGGGGTTAGAGTCTGGTGGTTTGGGGTGAGGAGGAGATGGGTGTGGCTTTAAAAGGGCAATATGAGGGATCCTGGTGGTGACAATACTGTTCAGTATCTTGACTGCGTGGGTGGATACACCAACGTACACATGGGATAAAATTGCATAGAACTAAACACACGCACACACATACACAGGAGTAAGTAAAACTGGAGCAATTTGAATAAGATTAGTGAATAGTAACAATGTCAATTTCCTATTTGTGATATTGTACTATAGTTTTGCAAATGTTACAATGGGAAGAACTGGGTAAAGGGTACACAGTATCTCTTTTCTATTGCTTACAACTGCATGTGAATCTACAATTATTTCAAAATAAAAAATTTAATTAAAAAAGAAGCCAAGGCATAGTACTCCTGTAGTTTGCCCAGGGTTCTACAAGTCTGAGGTAAGGTTAGAAATACAACCACAATTCCCAATTCTCAGGTTCTGGACGGGTTCACTTTAAAACAAGATTTTGCAGTTGGAAACTTTTAAAAGCGTTAGCAGAAGTTTCAAGTTCATGACACATCTAGATCCCTAAGTGACTACCTTATAACTTCAAGGGTCAAGTCTGTTTTTGTTCGTTACATATTTCCAATTGTTAGCACACAGTGCCTGGCATACTGCTCATACTCAACAAATGTTTATTGCACATATAAATGACTGAACAAATGAATACCCAACGGACTGTCTCCCTTCCCCCCCATTCATAATCCTCTTCCAATCCAACCAGTAGACACAGAAATAGCATGCCACTAACCTTTTTTGTTGCTTTGCAGAAACTTCTCTTCCTGACATTCCTAAGTGGTGGAGTAACTAAAATAAATTCAACATGGTGAAATATATATATGACTGATGGTAGTCACGTATCTATCTGAATTTGATAAGGTCATGCTCTAAGCCACTGGCTCATGACATGACTCGTTCCTTTAAGAGTGTCTGGATGCCTACTGAACCAAATACCTAAGTGTGGTAACAGATCCCTGGCTCACAAGTAATTAGGATCCAGCAGATAAATGTAGTTAGACAGAATGAGCAAGGGACTGATGACTTACTGCCATGCTTCCAGACATATTTTTTCTGTCTCTCCTTTTCACTTTTCCTGATTGCTTTATGATCAGTAGAGGTAACCAGTTCTTCAGGATGAGAGTGGACACCACCATCAGCAGTGCACACAAGCATCTGCATTTAACAAAGACAAAGAAGTTGACTGTGGCCACAAATCTTGGGTTAGTAATGGATGATGATCATTCTTACCACCAGAAATCCTGGAGCACAAAAGTAAGGAGAATGCTACTTGGCATTTCCAGAAAACCAAGTATTACATACACTCATATGCATTCTCTCTCTATCTCGGCAGCACAGCATATGGACTCTGAGGTTGTTGTTGTTTTTTTAGCTCCAGTGCTTACCACTGCAGAAGGAATGTGTTGAAAACAAGATATATCTTAGCATTTTGATTTATAAAGGAAACAAAAAATCAACAGTAGAGATGATGAGTAAGATCCAATGTAAACCTCCAGAGTTAACAGCACACTGCTTTAACAGGAATTTCAGACGAAGATCCCAGATGCTCATATTTTTCAAATAATGAAAGGCACTATAAATGGCAAACAGGAGGCTCTGAAAGCTATTTGGATAAAATAAAGTAGTGAAAAGTGATGGATCAAACACCAAACCAGAACATGACATTGTATTCCTGTGCAATTGAGCTGGAAATTAGAAATGACAAGCAGGTGAAAGGAGAATTGAAAGAAAGAAAAGGAGGGAGAAAGGAAATCCTTGAAGGATGTGTGCGCGAGTAGATTAAGAAAACTTGTCCATACCTGGGAAATATCTGCCGTTTTAAAAAAGGTTTTTTTATCCAGAGTTTTCAGGCTTTCAATAACACAAGGCAAATCAACCAGCTTAGCAGGTAGTGAGACACCTTCAAACCCAACAACTGCATGACGTCCACCAGCTGAACAGAAGTAGAAAAGATTAAGGCTGACATCTTCCCAATGTACTCTCAAGACTCCTGGGGTTTGAATAATGAAGACTTATGGGGGACAGATGAGTCTTTCATTGAAACTTACTATTTCTCACAATGCCAGAATTGTGTACACAATTAGTAACTTCCCACAGCAAAGAAGGCAGAGTATATGAAGCTCTTTTTTTTCTAGTTTATGTCATTCCATCAAAAGTAGCTAAGTTTCTTGGTCATGGTTGTGAACTAAAGTGAATGAAGTGGTAACTGTTTCATTCTCATCTTGAAAGGCCAACTCCATTCATTCAAACCCATTCGTTTGGACACCATTAGGAGCATTCGATCATGTCATTGTACATGGGTGTTTTCAAAGGGTTGGGTAAGGGGAGGGTTGACTCTAGAATAGTACTAATAAGTCTCAAGTTATAATCTCTAGTTAGTTTCACAAAGATAAAATTCTACACAATAGCCAGAGAGAGAGAGAGAGAGAGAGAGTCAGCCATATACTGACAACTCTGAATCCTGCCCAGATGTCTTAAACATGAATGTCTCTTGATACAAAAGGATTCAAGTGTAATCTTCTAATATTAAGTGAAAAAATAAAGATGCAGAACTATGTTTGACATGATCCTTTTTGTGTAAATTATCTTTAAAAATATAGAGAGATTATTTATATGTTGGTATTATGCATAAAAGTTTTGTCTATAAGGAAACACAAGGAGAAAAGGCCAATATTAGTTATCTTTGGCATTGAGGTTGAGGCACTGTGAAGGAGAGTTTCACTTCTCCTTTTGAACCTTTCTGTTTTATTTGAATTTTCTAGCCATGCATTTGTATTCCTTTTTTTTAAAGCGTCAATAAGGGCTACCAGAGTGCTGGGATTATGGGCCATTTAAAATTGTATTCTTCATATACTTCTCTGTATTTAAAAATCTAATAAGTATTATTTAAAAGAGATAAAGATATGTCACTTTTGTAAACAAAGAATAGTACATCCACCTGTCATTCCCCTGGACAGTCAGAAATCACAAAAGTTTCATATAGGAGACAATCAGCAGTATGCAAATCCCACAGTTGACCTCCAAGTTCTTCCTTATACACACCATGATAATTACCTCAAGTTGTATAAGTTCTACTTCCTTTCCTCTTAAAAGGAAGAGATGGAAGTGACTGAAGCCTCTCTTTGAGTCCATCAAGACGGAGACCACATTCTATTCTTTGTCACATCCTTGGTATCTAGTATTGTGCCTGGCACATAGCAATCCCTTAATAAATTACTGTTCGATGTACGGTGAATGGATATTAACTACTTACAAAGTAAGTCAATTTTCAGTTTATCCTTCATGGCAGCACTTCCAGAACGTGCTATCTTCCTGACGGTAGAAACATGTTCCTAAAAAGGAGGTAGATTGAAAAATCAGAAGGATGAATTGTCTACTTAGCAGCTAATAGAACAGATATGTCAGAGACAGTCCTCCCTTAAATAGAACCTTAAACTTCCCAAACGTTAGGAACAATGCCATGTACCATGAGATACTGTGCACTGGGTAAGTCAAGTTAGGATGAGGTTGACTCTAATCTCATTGTTGTCTTTCAGTAGTTACAGATAATGCCTTCTCCTAGCTGTACATTCCTGTTTCTCACTGTTACCCTTCAAGTTGTAGTTGCTAACGGAAGGCTTAGCTGCAGTTTACTGGCTATATTAATTAACCTTAATTGGGGAAATACCTTTCTGAAGCCCATCCTTAATATACCTTTCTTAGACTAAATAATACTTAAATATAGGTATCAATAGGGGAAGAGACCCTAACACAATGCTGAAATGAGCTTCAACAGCCTTGCATGATGATGAATTTGAGGAGACAGTGCTAACCCCTCCATTGCCCCTTTTGAGGTGACAGAAAGGAACTCTCTTTTAGAAGAGTCTTTTCTTGGCTGTCCAGTGAGCAAGGCTGTTGGCATCTGTGATAAGTGACTGAATCTATCATTGTCCCACCTGTTTGCCAGGAAATCAACCCACACAGTAGGTGGCATGTGCAGGACAAAAGAAATGCTGCTTAAAAGAGTACACGCTAGGATAGGATTGCTAAATAGAACACAACTCCTGGGAAACAAATGTTCTTGGTTTTTATAGCCTACGTTAAATAAACAGAAATGCTACAGAATACAAGCAGAGCTAATACTTATGCACTGAAGATATTTGGCCTCAGATACAAGGGTTTCTTACCAGAGGCAGACGCAGTATAAACTGGTCCTCAAGTTCGCAAGGAGGTTCATCCTGGCTTCTACTCATCTCTTCTTTTTGAATTCACGAAAACAAAAACAAAACCAACAGAAAGTTACCAAAAACTGCTCTTGGTCCCTCTACTGACCACTTCTGGTAGTACTGGTTAAATTATACAATATCTTGCTGATAACCCTCACTGGAATGATGTGTGTACAGCTTCAAAACACTTTTTTTGACATAACTTGATTATTTATAAAGTCACCTTATCTCCCCTCCCATATGTGCAGATTTTCCAACGTTAATACTAATTACATGATAACAAATGAAGTAAGAGCTGTTACACATGATTTAGTCTTCTTGATATTCTTAGACTCTCCGGTAAAGGATTAACTCATCAATACAGTGGTGACTACCAAAGAAAGCAAGCTACATACCTCTGCAGAGAAGACTGCCAACCAAAGGCCAAAATCAACCCAAAAAAACCACTGGCAGAAATGCTCTATGATGATTTGAAGGAAACAGAGCTTAATTTTCAGTATTTCACCTTAATGATCAATAAAATGGCACGAATTAAACAGTCTGTATGAGAGCAGGCAGCTTTTTATGACTCTAAAGCCAACATCAACAGCTCCAAGCTACCTCGGGGAAAAGTTAGGAGTCCCAGTCTTATGGCTGGGCTATCTATATAAGTACATCTAACTTCATGGAATAGACTCATTTCTGAAGGGATGATAATGAAAAAACGTAAAATCTAATTTGATTTATTCATCACTAACATTTACTACATGCACTCCATGTGCCAGGCTCTACATTGAGGTCTATTATTTCATTTAATCCTCACAACCACCACTTATGTGAAATACCTCTAAAAGCCATTTGAAGGAATCCTACGATGAATCCATATATATACATATATATATATATATGTATGTATATGCACACACACATACATATACACACATATATATATAAAATGCACCTTCTGTAAAGTGAATAATCTCCAAGTTGATCTTCATTTTTTCACCTTATTTTCCATCTATTAGGGATATATCTGTAGTGGCTTGCATTTTGAGTTTTAGGGCCCACACTACTTCTGAGGAAATTTTTTCTCAAAAATGGAAAAAAGGGCACTTCGCTGGTGGTGCAGTGGTTAAGAATCTGCCTGCCAATGCGGAGGATGTGGGTTTAAGCCCTGGTCCAGGAAGATCCCACATGCCGTGGAGCAACTAAGCCCATGTGCCACAACTACTGAGCCTGCGCTCTAGAGCCCGCGAGCCACAACTACTGAGGCCCACGCACCTGGAGCCTGTGCTCCTCAACAGGAGAGGCCACCATAATAAGAGGACTTCGCACTGCAGCGAGGAGTGGTCCCCACTCGCCGTAACTAAAAAGAAGGCCCGCGCGCAGCAGTGAAGACCCAGAGCAGCTATAAATAAATAAATAAATAAACAAATAAAGAAATAAATGGAAAAAAGCAGTGTACATATATGAAAACTGACAAAGTTTTCTTATGTTCTAAGGACACTATGCTATACACCAAGCTATAAAATCTTATAATTTAAGTTAGATGAAAAGCTCCAGATAATGTATAGCTCCTAATACTCTGTAAACCATTAATTGAGTTCTGAGTTTTGAATTCGAATCTCACTTAAAAGCACTGGAACCTTTTTTAAAAACGCATACAAGTAAATATAACAAAAAAGAAGCAGACTCACAGATATACAGAACAAACTAGTGGTTACCAGTGGAGAAAGGGAAGGGAGAGGGGAAATGTAGGGGTAGAGGATTAAGAGGTACAAACTATTAGGTATAAAATAAGCTACAAGGATATACAACATGGGGAATATAGCCAATATTTTATAATAACAATAAACAGAGCATAACCTTTAAAATTGTGAATCACTGTATTGTACACCTGTAACTTATATAATATTGTACATCAACTATACTTCAATTAAAAAAATTGGAAAAAGTGGGGGGAGGACAAAGAATATTTAGCACTACCAGTTAAAATAGAGAAAAGGAAAAACAAACAAACAAAACCTCATACAAGTGAGTCTGAGACCCTATTACAGGTAAATCATTCATCAGTTATGATTTCAGTCCTTTAGGCTGACTTCAGAAACTACCAGAAAGGCATAGAAAGCACAAGAGAAATCAGGAGTGAAAAATCAGACACCCAGGATGGGAGGGCGGGTGGGGGGGGAGAGAGAGAAAAAGAGAAAGGGAGAAAAAGAGACAGACTGATTATTTGTGATAGCCATTTCTCTCCTTTTCCTGCTTCATACAGTTATACACACACACACACACACACACACACACACACACACACACAAATACAAAAACTAAATGTAAAGTTAAGGGGGAAAATTAATTAAAATAAAGTAAATTGAATAAAAAATCTTGGGACTGGGTACATTGCCTAACATAAGAGTAACAAACATTTAAGGTTGGGAGCAGAAATACTGATTTGAAGAACTAGCTGCTAAGCAAGATTTTATCAGATCAGTAGTAACTTTTAGATTTCTCAGCAGAATTAAGACTAAGGCATTTTGTTCATTTCAGTGCCTTTCTGGCAACTCCTCTCTTATGAAAGAAAGAATGTAAGAACTGGAACCATTTCAGAGAAGGTAGACACCCCTGGTAGAAATGAGTTTTAATGATTTTTTAGATTTGCTATCTGCATTTATACAATGAACTGGTTGCATCATATTTCTTTTAAGAAAAGCCATCCACATTTTTCCAGCAAGCACTCTTTGATACCTAATTAAATTAACAGGACCGCACTCCACCATTCACCGCCCCCACCCAGCCAGCTCCATCTCACTTCATCGGAATTAGAATTGGAATCAGAATTATAACTAAATGGAGGGCGCCTGACCACAAGCTCCCAGCAGCACAAGTCAGCACAAAACTAAACTGGTAGTTTCTCAAGTTCATAGCTGCTAGCTGCAGTTTGGCGGCAATGACCACTCCCTCCTTATCCCAGGTGCACTAAGCTCCCAAGGGAAGACCGCAGCCCTAGGCTTTGATCCCATTTCCCTAGAAAACCTCCTACCAGGCCAAGGGGCCCTAAGCCTTCGCGCCACCCCAGGTGGGCTGGGAAGGGAAGAGCAGCGCGCAGCCCTTGGCGCCAACGAGGCGCCAAGAGCCCTCTGACCGCCGGACTCACACGCTCCTCAGCCGACTCGCGCCGGGACGGCCTCTCTGTACAGGGTGGTTCCAGACGGAGCGAGTGCGCTCCGGGCGGCGGGCGGACTGTGTGGCGACAAGTAGGAGCCTCCCGCGCTACCCCTCCCCCACGCTTCCGCCACCGCGGAGAGGCGGATGGCCTCGGGGCGGCGGCCAGCTTGCCATGTGCCCGGGCGGTAGACTCGAAGGGTGCTGATTGTGGCCGCTCAAGGACCTCGCGGAGCAAGGCTTCAGAACAAATACCCTTTACACAGGAACGACCCTTGGGACGGCCACGGGAGTTTTACCAGCACACAGTGATAACTGTAAAAGGAGTGGCAGAATCGGTTGCTCCGCAAATCCATTAGGTTGGACTGATTTGTTCCTTGGTGTACTTGTCACCTCACCTGGTGACAACTACACCACCGCGCAAACCCATTAAATAACTAGAATCCGCGCCCAAACTAATTAGCTGATCCCTTCGAAACAAAGTCACTATTTTACACCTTTTGGACAGAGATACAGCATACTCCACTTATTTCTCTTAAATGGGCATCACGGTTCAAATAAACCTCTAGCAGTTCGCTTCTCCCACAGATCCTTAACTTACGGGAAAAATCTTAACACCACTTACCTTCCCCTTCTCGTAAGTTTTCCAGAGGGGTTCTGGCAGCAGCCTGGTTGCCGATGGCGGCATGAGTTTGGGCGCCAAGACAAATGGCAGTTTGGACGCCAAGACCGCCGGCAGTTTGAGCTCTACGGTCAACGGCAGTTTGGGAATATCGGAGGCTCGTTACTTCTGACGTTGAAGTTGGTGTTAAATCATTTCCTGAGGAACCGCGGCGCCGTCCCTTACGGCGCTCCATGGTCTCTCGCTGAGGTAATAAAATGGCTTCCTATTTAGTCATGTGACCTAAAAGTTTCCAGAACGTTCCTAAAATGGTCTTCTTAAAGACACAGGGGTAATATTAGAGACATTAAGTGGTACCTCTTAGAGATTATAGACTTGAAATCTCTGTTGCCTTCACTTATCTAAACTTCATGGTAAGGAATAAATATTGTTATAAGACTAATTGTTGTACAGTCATTTCTTCTGGATACGTGATATTTTTTTTTTCCCTTCAGTGGAGCTAAATTGCCAGAGCTTCAGACCGAGACAAAACCGTTTTTCGTCCCTTTGAGAATTCATCCACTGATCTTTACTTTAGCATAATGTGGTGAGGTATATTGAAGATTATAATACAAAATGGACCAATGAAACTCGTTTTTCATGTACTGTAGAAAATTCTTGATGGCATTTATATCAAAAATAATAATAACTCAAAGGAAAATTTCTATTCTCAGTAACTGAAATACCCGAGTAATTGTGTGTTTTGAATCATTGGACAATGTGAATTATGTAATTAACTTTCCTTTTGATGGCTGCTAGGAAGCTCAGAACCAATTTTGCAACCCACCTCTAACAACTGTGAACCTCACTGGCATATGTTGATCTCTTGTTTTGAATCATCACATTGTCTCCCAATCCCTAATTATTTTTATCTGGTGTGGTAAATAACCCTGAAAACTGCTTCAAAAGTTTTTGTGAAGAGAATCAGATATAAATAATAGATAAATAAAAATAGTGCTCTGACAGAAGTGTCACAGGGAGTATCCCTATGGGTGAAGGAGGGGAGCATAGTAAGTAACTGCTTACTTAAAAATTAAATCATCCAACAAATGTTAATTGATAATCTAATATGCCAGACTTGATTTGAAATATTTATTAAATGCTTAAAATATGGTAAGAATTTCATGAAAGGAGGCAAAAATTAAGGCACAAACATACATATATGTAATTTTTTCCTTTACTGCCAGATTTCCAGCCCCTTCTTGAGGAAGAATGGAATGAAAAGTGAAAAAAAGGAAAAGGCACGAATTATGGTTTCTCTTGGTAGGGGAGAGCAGATCCAAGAAGTAGCTCTGATGTACAGGTAAAAACCTGTCATATACATACTGTCATATTGTCAGAATATTTTTCTGGGTTTCGTCCTGTCATGTTGCTGTCTTTCTGATTTGTTCTTCTGAACCCCCATCCCCTCCAAAGCCTTCCTCCCTCTCCCTTAACTATGGCTTCAGTCAATTTCATCATTATAGCAAATATGCAGTTGCATGTATTCCTTCAAAAGAAGTTTGAGTTATGTGCCAGGAACTGTTCTAAGGTTAATAATCATTAAGCACTTATTAGGTGCTAAGCTCTATACTACGTGTTTTTCATGCATTATCTCATTTAATGCTCACAACTGCTTTGTGAGTTTGATGTTACTATGATCCTGCTCTTGTTTTTGTTTTTGCTTTTTTCAGATGAGTAAGCTGAGATTTTAAAAGGTTATCTTGACTCATGTCACACATCTAGTAAATGGCAGAGCCAATATTTAATTTAAGCTCAGTTCTATTTGACTCTGTGTCTATGTCTACATATTCAGACTTCCCCAAAACAGTTGTACAGTTATTCTCCATTCCCCCACGCCCCCCAGCTCCTGGTAACTTCAACTTTCTGTGTCTATGAATTTGCCTATTCCAGGTACCTCATATAAGTGAAATTGTGCAATATTTGTCTTTCTGTATCTGGCTTCTTTCACTTAGCATAATATTCTCAAGGTGCATCCCTGTTGTAGCATGCATCAGAGCTCATTCCTTTTAAAGGCTGAATAATATTTCATTGTACGGATATACCACATTTTCTTTATCCATTTATCTGCCAATGGACATTTCGGATGTTACTACCTTTGGCTACTGTGAATAATGCTGCTATGAACATTGGTGTACAAGTATCTGAGCCCCTGCTTGCAATTGTTCAGGTTGTATACCTAGAAGTTGAATTGCTGGATCATATGGTAAATCTATGTTTAAAATTTTGAGGAACCACCAAGCTGTTTTCCATAGTGGCTGCACCATTTCACAACCCACTAACAATGCACAAGGTTCCAATTTCTCCACATCCTCACCTACTCACCAACACTTATTATTTTCCATATTTTAAAAACAACAGCTATCCTAATGGGTATGTAGTGGTATCTCACTGTGGGTTTTTTTTTTTAGCACTCGTATTCATCTTTATTAGATGTATTGTTGAACAAATCCCTAGAACATTACAAAAGAGCAATCACATCCATTCCTTGAAGAAACACTCTTGTCAAAGTAGCTTGCACAGAACACATATAGCCATCATTTTCATTGTGTTTTTTTTTAATTTTTAAATTTTATTTTAATTACTTTTTTATACAGCAGGTTCTTATTAGTTATCAATTTTATACACATCAGTTTATACATGTCAATCCCAATCGCCCAATTCATCACACCACCACCACCACCCCCCCCACGGCTTTCCCCCCTTGGTGTCCATACGTTTGTTCTCTACATCTGTGTCTCAATTTCTGCCCTGCAAACCGGTTCATCTGTACCATTTTTCTAGGTTCCACATATATGCATTAATATACGATATTTGTTTTTCTTTTTCTGACTTACTTCACTCTGTATGACAGTCTCTAGATCCATCCACGTCTCAACAAATGACCCAATTTCATTCCTTTTTATGGCTGAGTAATATTCCATTGTATATATGTACCACATGTTCTTTATCCATTCGTCTGTCGATGGGCATTTAGGTTGCTTCCATGACCTGGCTATTGTAAATAGTGCTGCAATGAACATTGGGGTGCATGTGTCTTTTTTTTTTAATTAATTAATTTATTTATTTATCTATGGCTGTGTTGGGTCTTCGTTTCTGTGCGAGGGCCTTCTCCAGTTGTGGCGAGCGGGGGCCACTCTTCACCGCAGTGTGCGGGCCTCTCACTATCGCGGCCTCTCCCGCTGCGGAGCACAGGCTCCAGACACGCAGGCTCAGCAGTTGTGGCTCACGGGCCCAGCCGCCCCGCGGCATGTGGGATCCTCCCAGACCAGGGCTCGAACCCGTGTCCCCTGCATTGGCAGGCAGACTCTCAACCACTGCGTCACCAGGGAAGCCCGCATGTGTCTTTTTGAATTATGGTTTTCTCAGGGTATATGCCCAGTAGTGAGATTGCTGGATCATATGGTAATTCTAGTTCTAGTTTTTTAAGGAACCTCCATACTGTTCTCCATAGTGGCTGTATAAATTTACATTCCCACCAAAAGGGCAAGAGGGTTCCGTTTTCTCCACACCCTCTCCAGCATTTGCTGTTTGTAGATTTTCTAATGATGCCCATTCTAACTGGTGTGAGGTGATACCTCATTGTAGTTTTGATTTGCATTTCTCTAATAATTAGTGATGTTGAGCAGCTTTTCATGTGCTTCTTGGCCATCTGTATGTCTTCTTTGGAGAAATGTCTATTTAGGCCTTCTACCCAGTTTTGGATTGGGTTGTTTGTTTTTTTAATATTGAGCTGCATGAGCTGTTTATATATTTTAGAGATTAATCCTTTGTCCGTTGATTCGTTTGCAAATATTTTCTCCCATTCTGAGGGTTGTCTTTTCGTCTTGTTTATGGTTTCCTTTGCTGTGCAAAAGCTTTGAAGTTTCATTAGGTCCCATTTCTTTATTTTTGTTTTTATTTCCATTACTCTAGGAGGTGGATCAAAAAAGATCTTGCGAGAAAAACAGCGCACGGGGAGCAAAAGCGCAGCGCCTACGCCAGTCTCAATTAGGGTTAGACAAAAGACGGCAGCCACCACTCCCCTTGGCACTGGTGTGATTGTAATCTTCCTAAAACATGTGCTTGAAATACTTTAGAGGTTCACCATCACCTTCAAAATAAAATCTAAACTCCTTAACATGGCATAACTAAATAGTACATGCCTACCTTGTGATCCTTATTTCCAGAGATTCTCCAATATCCACCTTGCATTATTTATTTATTTATTTTTATAAATTTATTTTATTTATTTAAAAAAATTTTTTGGCTGCATTGGGTCTTCGTTGCTGCGTGCGGGTTTTCTCTAGTTGCGGCAAGCAGGGTCTACTCTTTGTTGCTGTGCGCGGGCTTCTCATTGAGGTGGCTTCTCTTGTTGCAGAGCACGGGCTCTAGGCACACGGGCTTCAGTAGCTGTGGCACACGGGCTCAGCAGTTGTGGCTCGCGGGCTCCAGAGCGCAGGCTCAGCAGCTGTGGCTCACGGGCCCAGTTGCTCCATGGCACGTGGGATCTTCCCCGACCAGGGCTCGAACCCGTGTCCCCTGAACTGGCAGGCGGATTCCCAACCACTGTGCCAGGGAAGCCCCTACATTGCATTTAAATCCCACTAGATTACTAGCACTTCCCCCAAATTCTATATATTCTTATTAGGCCTAAGAAAATATTTAATGAGACTATTATTGGTTTTAATGAAAATATTATTGATGAATTTGCTTCCATTAAAGGCAGGAAAGTAAAATTTAACTCTGCTTTTAGTGTTGATAAAATATTTATACTTAATGCTGTGACTTGTAATGTATCTACTTTTCAATTTTTCCAACATTTTTTCAACTGCTTTAATGTTCTGGAAAAAATTAACCATTCAAGAATACACAAAAACACGTATATGGAGCCCACATTTTTCCTTTTTCCTCACACTCCAGTATGGCTCAGTACGGCATTGTCTTTATTTAAAATTTTGATGTTTTGTTCATCATGAATTTTTGCACTAATTTTGATTTTTAAAATATTGCATTAAAGTATTTATCTTGATCACTGAGTTTTTTGGCATCCCGTTAAATTTTGCACACAAGGTGAATGCCTTACTCACCGCCCCCCCCTTATCCCATCCCTACTTGAGGTCCTTAGATATATAAATAATCTATTTGCAACTAGTGGGCATCTGAAATTACTGTAGCTGAGATATAGGATTTTTATTCCTGGAAGTGGTTTCCATCACCTCTCGGCTTCTTAGTACAGAGCTCAGAGTTCTGAAGTGGGGAGAAATTTTATTTTTAACATAACATTAATTTTTTAGAAGAGCAAATAGAAGAGTCAGGAAGATGACAGGATGCTAACCAGCACTGCTTCTACTCACTATTGTACTGGAAGCCCGTGAATAAAGCAAAACAAACCAAAAAGTGTAAGGCTTAGAAAGAAACAAAAGCAATGTTGTTACAGATGATATGTTTTTTTAATTTTCTACTAGAAAAATCCAAGAGGATCTACAAACTACTGGGTACAAGGATATATAAAAATGAGAGTTTGATTTTTCTTCCAAAAAAATAATATTAATTTTTGAATAAGTAATATAGTCACATGATTCAAAATTCAAAAGGCATAGAGAAAAGATATATAGTAAAAAGCCTCCCTCTCACTCCTACTCTCTAACCACCCAGTTCCTCTCCCTGCAAGCAATCAATGTTAACAATATCCTTCACGAGATAATTTATGCTTATTCAAGCAAATGTGTACATGTATTTTAATCCCCCCTTTTGTACAAATGGTAGCATATTGTGTCTTAAATACTGCTGTTTTAATTTAACAATATGTATTGGAGCTCATTCCATATCGGTATATAAAGAGGTTCCTCATTTTGTACATGTGAGTATATCTGCAGGATGAGTTCCTAGAAGTCAGATTTCTGGAATAGGTTTATACATCTATCAATTTGGTAGATATTGCTAAACTGCTGTCCATGGAGGTGGTACCAATTTACATTCTGACCAGTAAAGAGTACCTGCTTCCTTGCACCCACAAAGATGATATCTCAGTGCAGGTTTTAAAAATTTCTCTTAAATATAAACATCTTTTCACATGTTCAAGAGCCATTTGCATTTCTATTTCTTTGTGCTGTCTCTTTATATCCTTTGCCCATCTATCGAGTGATTGTTCTTTTATTATTGACTTGTAGGAGCCCTTTATATAAGAAGTAAATTAGGTCCTTTGTAGAAAAGTTTCAAATATTTGTTCCCCATTTGTTTTTCTTTTAACTTTGCTTATGGAAGTTTTTGCTGTTCGTAATTTTTTATGTAGACAAAATTAATAACCCTTTCTTTTTTCGCTTCTGAGTTTTGTGTGAAGTGGGGAAGCTGAAAGCCCACTAAAGAATAAAGACCGAAGGAGATCTTGGTAATCACTATATCAGTAAGGAAGGGAATATGAATCAGAGTTGACTGTTAGAAATTTGTAAAATTCTGTAACCTTTGTAACTTCCCTGTATTTATTCTGCATGTTGTCCCATGTCTATTCTCCCATGGTGATTCAAAGCAAAACCCTTACTATGCTAAGAGCCTATATGCTTGTTTTGTGGAGAATGGAGTGATTAGGAATTATAGTTAATCTGATGGGAAGAAACTCAAAGTGTTGGCAGCTTCAAGAAAAAAAGAAGAAAATGAAGCATCCCTGGGACCTGCCTAAGGGAAAGAAAAAAAAGAAAGTGCTTGAAAAATGGGGATCAGCTCTTTCAACCTGGTGGTGTATGCTGCCACATAATGATGGAGAGCTGTTGAGAAAAACAAAGCCGTGTTGATGTTTCCTTTGTAGTGACAAGGTACATCTAGCAATATCATGACCACCTGAGATTTTTAATTTGAACAATATTGGTTTAGTACACAGGTCAGTCATGTTATGTAGCAAATGGTTTAAGCTTTAAGGAAATAACTATAGGTCTGAAGGACAGTTTAACAAATACAGTAGGCCCTCTGTATCCACAGGTTCCACATCTGTGGATTTAACCAACCGCAGATTGAAAATATTCGGAAAAAAATCCAGAAAGTGCCAAAGAGCAAAACTTTTAATTTCCTGAACTTTGGCAACTATTTACATGGCACTTACATTGTATTTTATTGGGCATTATACGTAATCTAGAGGTGATTTAAAATATACATACAGCAGGATGTGTGTAAGTTATATGCAAATACTACATTTTATACAAGGGACTCGAGCACCTGCATATTTGGGTATCTGCAGAGGTGGGGGGGTGTCCTGGAACCAATCCCCCTGTAGGGATGACTGTACTGCTGATTCCCTGCCTCCCCACTTTTCCTTTTTCCTTTTTGTCTTTCTACTCATTCCTCCTTACCTTATCAGAATACAGTTTAAAACTCAAATGATATTTTATCTTTTTTTTCCTCTTGGCTTGTTTCTAACTTTTCCCGTGAAAAGTTTATAGAACATTGTGTGTAATCTTGTGACTTTGGCGATATGCTTATGTTCCTCAAATCGGAGGGCAGCAATAAATTCCAGGGGTTACCCATGGGGATGGCCATTTGTGTAACTTCCTCTCTGAAGCCTGTTCAACGTGATCAGTTGTGTTATCTCCCTCTCTTCCCGGTCACTTTTGCTGCCCTTTGAATCCCAAGGCATGGTCTCACTGGCACATTATTCTATCCCCTACCTCTTTCCCTATAATCTGTTTTACTCCCTCTCCACTTTACTCCAGATTTCTCTCACAGCTCCCTCATATTCCTAACGTGTCCCCTCCTGTCCATCCCCACTTCCACTATCTGAATTCAATCCTCCACAGTCTCTTGCCTGAACTAACGAAATACCCTTACTATTCTCCTAGTCTTAATCCAACTACCATATAGCTGTGAAAATGATCTTTCTAAATGCATATATGAGGGTAAGGGGAGGACTTTCATTTATCGTAAGCAATTCTATATTGTTTGAAAGTTTTAAAACATGCAGGTAGTACTTTTGTCATGAAACAAGTACAAATATTATATTATTCCACTTTAAAATTCTCCAACAGCTATCCATTGATTGCAACATAAAACTCAAACTTCTTAACATTACATGCTCCTTTAGCTCTGCCACTTTATCAACTAGTTAGCTTCATGAAGTGACTTCTTGCTTTTTTCTTGTTCTCCCAGACAACAACTCTGCCAGGATGATCAAAGTTGCTCAGTTCTGAATAATAATAATAAATAATAGCTACATTAAAGTACTTACAGTGTGCCAAGCACTTTACATGCAATCTCATTTTTCAACCCTGTGAGGTAGGCATTACCATCTATGTTTTTTATAAAGAAACTGAGGATCAGAGGTTAATTGACTTCCCTAATGTCACGCAGGTACTGGCCGAGTCAAGATTTGAACCCAGTTCTGCCTAACTCTAAAACTTCGGCTCTTTCCACTCTATGATGGCATCTCTAGGATGAAATGTTCCCGTCATTCTGGCCCCACCTTCTAGAGAAACATTACTTTCTATCTTTAAACACTTTAGGAGGAAGTTTAGTATAGTATTTCGGTCCATGAGCTCTGGAGTCAAACTGCCTGGGCTCAAATCCTATTCCTAACCTTGAATAATTTCTCCGAGCTTCAGCTTCTCCATCTGTAAAATGAATATGATAATAGCTCCTCTCACACAGAATTGTTAATTTTTAAAAAGATGATCCAATGTAAAATACTTAGTACATTGTGTGGCAAGCAGTATGCATACCCTCAATAAAGCATAGCTATTATTATTATATTGCAGATACATCTCAAAATTCTGTTGGCCCTTTTGCTCATCTGGAGTTCCTGGTCAGTGCCTCTGAATCCTGGTTTGCCATATCCTAATTATCCCTTCTATGTATTTCTGTGTAGCATAATTATATTGTATAGGCTTTGCCTTTTTGAGGGATTTTTCCAAGACAGCTTTAGATATACAACTTTTAATTCATAGATTAAACAGCTAATTGCTCAATTGCTGCTCACTTGTTCAGGTGTTAAGAATGTAATGATTTAATTGTCAAATAGCTTTAGCATTTCTTATATAAGTGCTAAAAATAGTAATTCAATTCTTTTATTGCAGGATTCATCTTTTTTGCCCTGTGTATTGTGATCAGTTCCACTTACTTGTCTTCATAGTGGGACCTCGGGATGACCAGAGTAACCTCGGGTGTATAGTCTCATCTGCTCTTCTGTTGGCTCACTTTCTGTGTCAGGTATCAAGTTTGGACGTTGCCTTGAGCAGCTGTTTTAGGGAAGCCAATCACAAAACCAGCCCTGGGCTGGATACTCTTGATTTGCCTTGTGATCTGTGTAAGCATTCAGATAAACTATCTGAACAGGGCCTTGGATATTTTCAGTACTTATGCAGTCATTCCCATGTAGTATTTCCTTTTCCCTACTGCTGTCATGACCTGCTCTGCCATTCTTTTCAAGAAATGGCAGCATATGGCCCTCAACAATTTTAGTGGCACCTCCTGTGGTTTCCTTTCCATAGCTCTCAGCCATTTTTCCTCTATAGCTTTTGAGATATCCCTTTTGGTCCATACCTACTGTCATTTAACTTAAGATCAATAAATGTAAACAATACCCTTACTCCTCCATGGAGTGAAAATGAAGGTTACCAGACTTTTCTCTATCAACCTCTTTTGAGTCCAGAAGATGCCAACAACAAAAAAATGAGGCTGAGAGGGAGCATGAGGAGTCTTACAAGAAGCCCTATTGGGAGGACTCTGGGCTAAAATCTCCCTAGGCCAAAATTTTGCACTAAGGTACTGATACAAGGAAAAATTGGTTTAAAAAGGACCATCAATTGTTTTCCATGTAAAGGCTATTTTACATGGGGTTTATTGACTTATGTTTTTAAATTCACACTCCTCTTGGAGATTTGTTAGCATAAATAAATATCAAGTTCTTGCTTGATTTCCTTGTATCCGTTATCCCTAATGTTCATTCATGGGCGGGGGCCTTAGGGGTAGTCTGGTTCCAGTTTTCACAGTATGCTTGCATAAACCCTAGAGGTCCTGAGACAGTGCCTTAGGAACCAGGGGGAGGTGGTGCATAGGGATGGGGAGGCGGTGCATAGGGATGGGCAGGAGAGAAGAGCAAGCAGGCCTCCAGACACCTCCACCACCACAGCAGCTTTGTATTTATATTTTATATCTTAGGCTTCTTTTCATTTCAGGAAGAGTCTGCTAATCCAATCCTTTTGTTTTATATTGAGTCTTGAATTTTCTACCCTGAATATTTGAAATGAGGACTTTGAATGTCATTAGGGCTGACAGTACCCTTTCTATCAAGGTTCTGAAAATAAATTTCTTAGGCTGACAAGACAAACAAGAGCTCAAATTGTTGCTCTGGTACGTAACCTCCATGAGGATGCAGGCAAATGGTCTACCTTTTCGTTCCCCTTGTCCTGTGTCTAGTAGCATCGAAAATATACTTGGTGCTCAAGCGTATTGCATGAATCTGACAGACCCTCTTTCTCATTATGTATGTTAGCTAAGCAAGCAATAATACTTTGTAAAACAGACATATCAGTTTGTGTCTAAAGGTAATGAGAATACTTTAACAGGTAATGAAGAGTAAGAAATAATGATACAGTAAAAAAATATAATAAGTAATATATAATAAAAAGGAAGAAGTAAGAATATGGAAAAGACTAAAGGATCCTTCCTTTATGACTTGAGGTGTTACATGAACACTTAAATTTTATAGGGGGGGGAAATCAACACGGGCATATAGATACAAGGTATACACCAGATACCCATCCTAAAAGCCTGATTTCTCCTGGACTTCAAATGCCATTATTCCTACTACTCTGCTGCTGCTACTACTACTTCTTTACCATGTACATGTTATCCAAACAGCAGCCAGGCACTGTTAAAACTTAAGTTATATCACGTCATATCACATCACTGTCTGCTAAAAACCCTCAAATGGCTCCCCATCTTGCTTGGTAAAAGCCAAGTCCTCACAATGGCCTATAACGCCCTACATGATCAGCACATCCCCACCCGCCGTCCCCCCATCTGTCTCTGACCATATTTCTTACTATTCTCCTACTCATTTTACTCCAGCCACACTGACCTTCGACTTCTCTTCTACACTGGTGTCACAGCATGCAGTTCCACCTTAGGGCCTTTGGACTTGGCGTCACCCCTAACTGAAACGTTCTTCTTTCAGATACCTACATGGCTTGGTCACTTAGTTCTTTCAGGTCTCTGCTGAAATGCCACCTCCCCAAAGAGACCTTCTCCAATCGTCTTTAGCTAAAATAACAATGCCCCACAAACATACCCTGACACCCTTACTCTGCTGCTTCTCCTCGGCACTCATTATATTGACATATGGATGTGTTTGTTGCCTGTCTCCCAGTACTAAAACAGAAGCTCCACACAGGCAGGGACTGTTTCTGTGTACTGCTGAAATCCTGGCATCAAAAACAGTGTCCAGGGGCTTCCCTGGTGGCGCAGTGGTTGAGAATCTGCCTGCCAATGCAGGGGACGCGGGTTCGAGCCCTGGTCTGGGAAGATCCCACATGCCGCGGAGCAACTAGGCCCGTGAGCCACAATTACTGAGCCTGCGCGTCTGGAGCCTGTGCTCCGCAACAAGAGAGGCCACGATGGTGAGAGGCCCGCGCACCGCGACGAAGAGTGGCCCCCGCTTGCCACAACTAGAGAAAGCCCTCGCGCAGAAACGAAGACCCAACACAGCCATAAATAAATAAATAAACAAATACTTAAAAAAAAAAAACAACAACAACAGTGTCCGGCATAGTAGGTACTTAAAATGCTTGGTGAATTGTGTTTTCATCAGGAGTTTTAAAAATTTCCTTGTAGTGCCTATATGGTGGGAAGTTAAACAGGGACTTGAGGCTTCTAGAAATGTGTATTTCTCAACTTTCATGGATTTGCACTAGAGGCTCCCAACAAGTAGTTCCACTTTAGGTCTATACTCCAGTCCACTAGGATTTGAAGTAAGAGGAGGGGAATCCAGTCACTATAATCTCTTCTACTACACTCAGGGAACTAACCATCAGCACTGAATTCCTTCCCTCTCCATCTCATCTCTAGGTTCTTTTTTCTAACAAAAAGGTCAGGGGTCCCTGGAATACTGTGCCATAATGTGCACAGGACAGGTGCCCAGGCTGACTACATTTCAGCCTTGGAACCAGCCCACACCAAATCTCTCCTGGGTGTAGGTGATAACCAGAATAGAAAGCCTTCTCAATCAGACTTGAATCTTGTAGAAGCTTTTATTTCAGTGATTAAAAGAATGCAGTAAATGGAAACTATGCTGGTTTACATTAGGCATGCACCTCTACCTGAAACTGCTGTTAGTTTTTGACTGGCCTAAATCTTTATAACTTATTTTTTCAATTAGGCACATCTTTAAATTTTTTTGGACCCTGAAATACAGGGTAAGTTAACTTCTTCCTTGTGGCAGTTTAGTATGAGAATTATGTTCGCTGCCTAGATTCCTTTAACTAAAGGCCTCTAGACTCTCAGGCTACCTGTACTAGCTCAAGACTGTACTTTATATATAGATATTTAATTGAATCACAGTATAAGGGAGGGAGACAATCTAGAAAGGTGAAATGTACTGTATGAATACTCCATACATTTTTTTTCCAGCACTGATAATCAAACACTAGATAAGGAGGCCTACAGTCAAGTACCAAATTACTCTTTCCCCCACTGCTGCCCTTTCTGAGAGACACAAAGATGTATATCGATCTCTCCAGAAATCTGAAAGGAATCCACACAAATAACAGATTATTACCTATGTGGTCCCACTGTCAAATTATAGAGCAGCTCCACTATTAAAATTATAGGAAGCAGTTAATGGGACTATGAGGAAAGCATCGTCCCACATACAGTAACATACATCTAGCAGAGTTTTCCATTCATCTGTCAATTGTTTCCCCAAGATTAGCATTAAAAAACACAACCCCAAACACATTTGACCCTCAAACCACCCCCCCACACAAAAATTGGTCTTTGTTCATTCTCAGATGACAGGATGTCCCAAGAGTGACAAAGGTGAGAGCCGATCCCCCCACAGCCTTTTCTTCAACCATCCCATCAACTGCTCTTCATTTCTTGAACTACCTTCCTTTTCCAGAGAGGTAATACTCAGGTCAGTCAGAAAGGCTTTCTGAGAAGACTGGCTTGGATTTCTGGGTCTGTTCCAGTCGATTCAAGATGAATTGGCTTGTATCAATGAAGCGCTCAACGCAGTTCACAAAACAGGCCTCAGCCCGACTGTCCAACTTTGGCCCAGGCTTGTCCATGCACTTTTCCTGCTCAGGACAAGATACAGAATCACAAAGGGAACTTGGAAAAAAAAGGAAGGGGAGCTTCTTGTTGCTTAGAGGAAAAACTTCACCTAAAAACTGTATCTGATATGTTAATGATAGTTCACATTTGGCAGCTTACTTTGTGGCAATTTTCTACAGGCTTACATTAAATTCTCACAACAACCCTATGGAATAGATACTATTATTAATCTTCATTTTACAAAGACAGAAGTTGTGGCACAGAGATACTTTGTCCTAAGTCATGGGGCCAGAAAATGGTGGAGCTGAGATATTACAAAGCAAGATAGGTAGCAAAATACAAGGGAAGTTAACCCTTCGCTGAATTTGGTTCGAACTCTACAATGCTGCTTGCATTAAATGCCTTTAAGACACACTAAAACCTACCAAAGGAAAAAAAGAATATCTATGACTGGAGATTCTGTAACGTCTACGTAAGCCAGAGGCTCTTGAATCCTCTCTCAAGACGAATGGAAAATTGTATGAATTTTCCTAAAGGGCCCACAGCTTTCAGATTCTTAAAGGAGTCCTTAACCACACCACCTGCTGGTCCAAATGTAATGAATCAGATTTTTAAAAAGAATCAAAGCACTCTGGTTCAAGGAAGACAGGAGTTGAGTAAGCATTTTTTAAGGGTCAGAGTCCAGCAATACCATAAGTTTATGGTTCAAATGAATTTCGTTCATTATTCTCTGTTGTGTACACAAGCATCAGACTCTCCACTTCCAAGGAAAATTATCCTTGGCCTCTGAATTCTGTGAATTTTGTATGTCAAGGCAGGGCAGTTATGCTTTCTTTGGCTGCCAGAGAACACTTTGATCCCAAGCTGCAAATAAATGCCTTCTACCCTTTTGCCAAAGTCCCCTCACAGGGCATACTCAATTCCTCAACCTTCAGACCTGAAACGGCTTAGTATTACACAACAATCCAACAAGAAGGCAAAAAAGTGTGTATGTTGGTAGAGATTACCCCACTTTTATAGTTAGTGGGCTAGAGCCACTCACTTCTCACGAGGGACGCTTAGAGCAACTGAGTAATCAAGGCAAACTCTGAAGAGTGCAGGGACAGGAGATTCACTGATTCTCTGGGACTCAGGGTGCCAAAAATGAAATCCCAGTACTGGGGGCTCTCCTCAGTCTTGGTGACCAGCACTGGCAGCTTCAACCTTAGGTGCCTAAAGTGCTGGTTGGGACAATGGCATAAGTCTTCTACGATCTCCAATCCTCTGCACTAACAAAGCCGAGGTCCGGCGTGACAGCCCTCTGAGAAGCGGAGTCACTCTTTTTCCCTTCCGGCTCGACCTGAGGAACCTAAGGAAACCAAGGGGTGCTGCTGGGTCCTCTCCCTTCCCCGAATCCCAGGCGTCGTGGCGAGTTGCGCGAGGCAAGGGCAGGAAAGTAGGTACAGTGGCCAGGTCCCAGCCCCAGGCTCCTCACCCAACAAAGTTCCGTCATCTGGTGCACCAGCTGCTGGAAGCGCTGCTTCTGAGTCTCTACCTCGATGAAATGCTGCAGCTGCGGGTCGACCGAGCCCAAACCCGCTGCGGAGGAAGACGAGGAGGACTCCATCCCAGCGCGGCCACGCGTGCCGAGACAAACTCCGAACCAACTCGCCGACCTTCACGTGTCTCCGCGGCGGAACCGGAACCACAATCCACTGCCTCCGGGACTGCCCGGGGAGCGCACTGCGCCGGCGCACGGCCCTACGCGCGGGCCCGCCCCCCGCTCTGGGCGCTCCTCCCAGCCGCCCGCGCGCCTGGCACTTGCCCGCGCGCGGCCCCGCGGCGGCGCCGCACCTGCGCCCTGAGGTTTCAGGACTCGTCGCCCAGCGCCGTGGCGCTGTTGAGACCTTACTTCAAAAAGACAAGAAAGAAGGTAAAAAAAGGAAGTTACTTCAGACCATGTGGCCCATTCCTGGCCGGCCCAATAGCCCCGCCCCTGCCGGCTTCCAAATTGACCCGCGCTTTCCCCACTGCCAAGCTAGTGCTCGGTCCGGACTGCTGGGCCCGTCACTTAGCTGTCCTGGGCCCCTAGCTCTAGTTCTTTAATGGAGTTTACCCCGCCTGAGGTAGGGAAAAGAGGATCTGGCAGTATTTGTCTCCAACTGTCAGATTCATTCCAATAGCATCTAATGCCTACTGCGTGTCAGGCAGTGTGCTTTGGTTTGTGATCACTGTGTCTGATTCAGAAGCAGAATTTTCCAAGAGCCAGAGGGGTTAAATGCGGAGAATCCTGTGGAGTTCTCCAAGTAGGAATATGACAAACCAGTGCCACACAGCAGTTTTATAGGGCGCTTCAGAGAGGCTGCATGATTAATCGAAATAGCAAGAAACTTTCATGCTTTCCAGTAATTTTATTTTATCAAAACACCCTCCCCTCCCGTTTTTATGACACCATTTTATTCCTGCCAAATTCTGCCTCCCTCCCCGCAAGCTCTATTGCCTACCCAAAGAGCAGTTGGACCCATTGTGAGGCTATTTACATTCCCTCCCTCCCCAAAAATGTTTCCATCCCAAATTCAGTCTGTTTTAATACTCTTGGGAAATTTCCTCTCTGGGGGAAAATACCAGGTACAATAATTCCTTGGCCTTTGCTCAGAAGGTACTATCCAAGGGAAGAGATAGAAAGGCATTCCTAGATGTGGAGAGGGGCCTTTGTGTATTCAGCAAGAGCACAAAGGCTCCAGGGCCAGTAAGCCTGGGATTTCCTCAAAGAAAGTGAAATTGGGGCTTGTGGAGTAGAGGAGTAGAACCAAGAAGCTTATTGGTGAGCTCAGGATTCTTCATCCATGACATCTAGAATGTTGCTCAGAAGAATTTTGAAGGTGGGACGTTCATCTGCTTTCTAAAACCAAAGAAAAAATAGTGTTATAGTGGACTAGAGTCCAAAATTCAAGGGAAACACAGTGAGTAAACAGCAAATGTTTACGAAGTTTATGCTGTGTGCCCAGTAGCATACCCTGTGGATTACCAAAAGAAAAAAAGGGGTGGGGGGAGAAATAGAAGTACTCCATAAAGTCCTTGTGCGCTTTAAATCTTTAGTAACTCGGCTTATTAATGTGGTGAGGACACTGTGAAAATTCCACTGACAAACACTGATTAAAACTAAGGGCAAAATTCATTACATAATTGTGCACCAATGCATTCTTATTTTGGAACCTCAAGTGGCTACCAAAGAAGTTTAAGTGGTTGACAGAGCTGAAATCCTATAAGCTGTGATAATTTTTAGTTTGGTTTCAAACACTTGTTTCTACCATCCTGTAGCCAAAGTTAACAAAGGAATTAACATTTCAAGACCATGGGCTGCATCACTGGGTAGGGATCCTAAGCATCTGGGACCTCTTATTACCACCGTCTGGCCTCCAGACTAAGGCCCTTTGTGATAGCCATTGGTCCATAAGCCCCTGAG
This sequence comes from Balaenoptera acutorostrata, assembly GCF_949987535.1. Lineage (NCBI taxonomy): Eukaryota > Metazoa > Chordata > Mammalia > Artiodactyla > Balaenopteridae > Balaenoptera > Balaenoptera acutorostrata. The sequence goes on from NC_080085.1 coordinate 89,136,382, forward strand.
GTATTTAGTGATTCAGGGCATATTCATGCAAGAAAGGTCTCAATCCATCAGAGCTAAAAAGTCATCAATTTCTTGTTCCTTTGAATCAGTGATTCTCAAACCTAGCTGAGTATCAGAATTTCCTGGGAAGTTTAAAAAGACATACCCGAGTCCCACTCTAGACATACCTAATCAGAATCTCTGGAGATAAGGCCCAGTCATTTGCAGTTTTAAGAGCTTCCCAGGGATTCTGATGTGAATCCAGTTTCATGACTACTGCTTTAAACAGGCTGTGGAGAAAGTGCCTGTCTGAAATACTTAACTAGCAGAGTGAGCATGTCCTAGTTGGGAGGGAGCATAGTCAATCACCCTTAATCCTGCTTGGCACGGGAGAGAGAAGGGAAATGGCTCCTAGGGGTTCTCCCTTTCTCCACACTTTCTTTGTGACCTCAGTGATTTGCTGAAGGGAAAGGAGCCGTGTTCTGATCCAAATGCCCACTTTTCACCCCACAGAGATGGCTCCAGGTTCACATATATGCTTGTTGGACACTGTCTCTTTCCCTGTTTCTAGTGGGGCAGAACTAAGAGCTGAGCACTCATTTCCTACTAGACATTTAGGTTGCCAAATTAAGGTTGCCAGGGATCTACTGAAAGTGGAGAAGGCACCCCTGGAAGAACCCAAGGTGAGAGCAGCAAAGCATTTTAATAGTGGGACAGGCTCTTTATTTTCAAAATACCATATCTACCCACATATCCCGTAATGCACTGTATTTAAAACAAAAAAAACATGAGCACTACCTATTTTAGTTTCCTTTCAGGCCTTAGGGTTTTAAAAGAAATCTCATTTAGGACCACAGCCAGAAAAGGTGTGCAGTTAGTAAAGTAGAAGAAAGGGCCAATGACTCCCAAAGGAATGAACACAGATTTTAATGACTTTTTTAATGTCCATACGCTTGTCTGAGTGCCTTTGGCTGCCCGCTTATGCTAGGTGACATGGCCCCACAACAACTCTCTCCCTAAAGCCGAGTTGGTATTGGGGTCTGCTAATGATACTCTAGTGAGAATTGGAACGGGCCTGGAAAAACTTCTGGCCGTGAAAGGATTGGGATGTAGGCCAGGATCCAAGAATGTGCACAGCTATCTGTCTGTGCCCAGCTGCTATGTGGCCCGGGAGAGTGGGGCCGGGGTGCTTGGCCAGCTAAATGGGAAAGCAGGTTCAAGGAAATAATTTGAGGTCCCAATAAAATACTTACCTCATGCCAGCAGCTATACATGATGGTATATACCCTCTCTGAAGCGAGATGAGGCCGGTAGAGACGTAGGCCTTGGGCAATGTGTTCAGCTGTTTCACTGTTAGTAAATCTTTCATATGGCATCTTCCCCAGAGAGTAAATTTCCCACATCAGCACCCCTAGAAAATGAAAAAAAATGTGTTGTTTCTGGGTAGTAGGGATCCTAGTCTCCCTAAATCAACCTCAAACATTACATTCATCTGGTTCTCCTCTCTGTGCTTTTTTTCATTTTGTTCAGACTTCTGCTATAGTACTGAGTACACTGGAGCGTAATCAGGGTTGCCCTTGACTATTAGTCCTTTAGGAGAGAGACAGCATCTTATTTGTCTTTATAGTTATAGGGTCTGGCAGAGTCCCTGGTACATAATCAGTATTCAGAAGCTGTGGCATACTGAATGAATTGTGTGTTTCCCTCAATATATTCTAAGTTCTAAGAAGGCACGGATCGTGTCTAGTTTACTGTTTTTAATCCCCAGAAACCTCTGTGGTGCCTGACTCCCTAAGAATTAGATGAATGAAAGCAAGAACAAATAACAGTGTCTCTGTGCAGGTTGCAGAGTGTGAATTTCCCCCACTGCGTTCCTTTTCCTTTGAGCTGTATAATCCATGTGATCTTATTCACTCACCAAAAGCCCAAATGTCAGATTTGCTGCTGAACTTGCTATACATAAGAACTTCTGGTGGAGACCACCGGACTGGAAATTTGGAGCCTACTGAGCTTGTGTATTCATCATCCAGAACATACCTGCAAAGGATTCAGGACTTGTTACTGTTAGAATTTGGAGAGCTTGATATTTGCTTAAATTTTCTTGGCACAGCCACAAGAGTTGCACAAATATACGCCTACAGGCCAACCAGTGTCTTTTACAAATGTTATTTCTAACAGATTCCTGTTTTCATATCCGATTTAGCTTTCCTGGTTGACAATATGGTTACAGCAAGGATGAAGTGAAATAAGATCTAATAGGGGGCTTCCCTGGTGGCGCAGTGGTTGAGAATCTGCCTGCTAATGCAGGGGACACGGGTTCGAGCCCTGGCCTGGGAAGATCCCACATGCCGCAGAGCGGCTGGGCCCGTGAGCCACAACTGCTGAGCCTGCGCGTCTGGAGCCTGTGCTCCGCAACGAGAGAGGCCCGCGCATCGCGATGAAGAGTGGCCCCCGCTTGCCACAACTGGAGAAAGCCCTCGCACAGAAACGAAGACCCAACACAGCCAAAATCAATCAATCAATCAATCAATCAAACATACGCATCTGATTCAAGATCCTCATTAAAAAAAAAAAAAAAAAAAAGATCTAATAGGTACTCCCTTCCTCTTCTCTAGCCTTCTTTCCTTTCTCTTTTCGCGTCCTTCCCTTCCTTCTATTCTGCAGTTGTCAGTGGGAGTTAGACTGCTTAGGAAAGAATGAGACATGGAGTAAAGTCAACAGGATTAACAGATCAACATAAAGTATTGGAGAAATTAGCTTTTAAAAAAAGAGCAAAGGAGAAAGGAGAAGAGAGGGATATAACAATAAAACAAGAGGTGAAAAGTGACTTAAACCATTCAGAGAAAGAAAAGGTATAGAAAGATGGTGGAAAAGACTAGAATTAGGGGGAAAAGGGAGAGGATTAAAAATTACAGTGTCGGGCTTCCCTGGTGGCGCAGTGGTTGAGAGTCTGCCTGCTAGTGCGGGGGACATGGGTTCGGGCCCTGGTCTGGGAGGATCCCACATGCCGCGGAGCACCTGGGTCCGTGAGCCACAACTGCTGAGCCTGCGCGTCTGGAGCCTCTGCTCCGCAACAAGAGAGGCCATGATAGTGAGAGGCCCGCACACCGCGATGAGGGGTGGCCCCCGCTTGCCGCAACTAGAGAAAGCCCTCACACAGAAACGAAGACCCAACACAGCCAAAAATAAATTAAAAAGAAAATTACAGTGTCACCTCATGTTTGTACCGTGCCATTTTTACTTTGAGAGGGAAAGATGAAAAAGGCACACTCACCTGGACAGGCCGAAGTCAGATACTTTAACAACTCCTTGATTGTTTACCAAACAGTTTCGAGCCGCCTGTAGTGCAACACATACCAGTGAGACTCTGTCCCTGGCACACAGGTTAAAGGCACAAAACTTCTGCCCACCAGGGGAATGAGGCCAGGGAAGCCTCATCTTCACATAGAGACACCTTCCCACCTAACAGGAGTCAGTTGATGCCACTGAGAAATTTTGATGCACTTCCACCACATATAGAGCAACCCCCGTAGTCGTAAGTAAAGCACTGAGGACTTGCAGAATGACTTCACTCATATTGGCAATTCCACGACAACCCTTCCTGCATTGAAATGCCGAGAGAATTAAGGGAGAGCAGAAGGCAAGTGTGTTTTGTTTTCTGCTTTTCTACCAGTGGGACTAGGGCGATTTGAGCCTTGGCCTGGCTGAAATAAACAGGGGCCCAAACTCGGATGCCTCCAGAGGCCAGGCAGGTGAAGTGACAGAGTGAAGTGGGTGGGTGGAGGTGTCAGGAAAGTGTGTGGTCTAAAGAAGGCCAGCCACTTTCCTGTAATCAGCTAGACCATATTGTAACACCAGGCCCACATTTTCCTAGGTGTCAGCTCCAGCCAACTGTTAGCATGGCCTATGAGAATGTGGGCCTGGTGTTACAAGATGGTCTAGATTTTCAAGAGAAGCTGGAAATTCAGTTCTTTAATGTGAAATGTTTTTAAGTGTTTGCTAACTAATATATAACATTTAAAAAAAAGAACCCAAATGCTCCAACAGACCCCCAGTTTGTGACTCTGATATAACCAAAATGATGGTTCTGTGCTAAGAGCAGTCCCATCAGGAAGCAGGGCTTCCCTTCTGCCACTGAAGGACCCCACCATTTCCTTGTCATGGTAGGGCGCTGGGAGTGAGTGCTCTAGCTCCCACCATGGCAGAACTTGTGGTGTTGAGGCTGGAGATCTTTGACTGGCTGACCACTGGGGCAGAGGCTCACCAAACTTATAGTGTTTTCTAGATAAAACTGAAATGATGGCTCCTGCCACCCTCCTCAGCCATGTATTATAGGTCTTCCTTTGCTACTTCCACCCCCTCAGCCCTCGGACCCAGGCCAATCCTGAGGTCCTACCAGGTCTCGGTGGAGGAACTGCTTTGACTCCAGGTATTCCATGGCTTCACAGACATCCTTGCACATCTCCAGCAGCTGCTGAGTCTGGAAGCGGTGGCGCATCTCCCTCAGGTAGTTCAGGAGGCAGCCATTGGCCATGTACTCAGTGATGATGAAGATAGGGCGCTGTTTAGTGCAGACGCCGTACAACTGCACCAGTTTCTCATGGGACAGATTCCTACAGGAAAGGCAGTGAACCAGTCCTCCCTTTCTGGCTCTGAATACTATTCAGAAAGGAGCTGAGGAGGAAAGGAGTTGGCCTGGGAGTAGAGTGTCAGATGAGGGACCAAATAACAAGTTGACGCTCCTCCTTCCTACCCTAAACTCCAAAGTGCCTAATATATGAGGGTGAGCCAGGATTTGGAGTCCATCAGTAGAACAGGAAACAAGCCCAGGGCTGAATGAACACTAAGGCTACATCAGAATGTCTTACTTTTGAAAGTCTCATTTTCTACATTTACCCCCAAATGCTACTGAGATGGTACACGCCCATGATCAATACTACTCTCCACCAATATCTAAGAGAAATGACTACCTTAGCAGTTACTCCCACTAATCAAAGTTTGAGCTCAGACCGTGGTCCCAAATCTCTCTTATTATAAATCACCTTAAACCCCAGTGGGAACCATCCTGGTAATTCCTAGACTGGATGGAGAGTTGAGTTTGGACTGTAACTCACATCATGACTTTGGCTTCTTCAATGAACTCATCCTCAGACATGGAGCCTTCTTTGATCATCTTGACGGCCACGTCATACTGGCCCCTCCATTTCCCATACTTCACTACTCCAAATTGTCCAGTCCCCAGCTCCTTCAAGAAGGTCAGGTCCTTTGGATCGATTTCCCATGATCCTATAACAACAAAGCCTTGATGTGATTATTTGGGAGTCATGTATGTATAATTTCTACAATAGATAAGAATCCCTACTAGGGGTAGAAATAGACAAGCAGTAAAAGGGAAATTCTCAGGGGTACTAATCCATCTTTGCTCAGGTAAATCTCAGGGACAGGGGATTACTGATTGGAGGAGTCTGGGAATTTAGGTACAAGTCAGGCATAAAGCAAGAAGATAAACTAGACATCCTCTTGAAATCCCTTTATGATTTTTTTCCCCACAATTAAAAAAAAATCCCTTTATGAATCTATGTTTTTGCAGTCCCAGTAGGAGCCACCAGAGGGAGAAAAATCATTAGATAACTTTGGTTTGGCTCCTTCTTAACCTTCCTTGGCAGCAGCTGGGATAGAACAGTGTGCTGCAAGGATGACTGAGAGGCAAGGTCTGGTTGGGTCTGCCAGACGTAGTCCTTCCAACTGGCCGGTCCACCCTACCCTAGAGAAATAATCAGTTACCATAGCCCAGGCCTGCAGTGGAAGGCGCATTCTTGTTTTGTTGAGACACTGGATATTTGAGCCTAGATATGAGTCCTGAAACATACAAAGAGAGTCATGCTGCTGGTGCGGAGCAGGGGTGAGATGCCTCACACACCCTCACTTAAAGCCTCACGCTTCCAGTGGTCATCTTTCTAGTACATTTTGAATCCCAGAAGATCTCCATGAACCCGAATTTTTCTGGAAGTTTCTCCTCTTACAGATGTTTTTCAGGGACAAGAAAGAGAGAATGCTAACTGAAATATACACCCCAGCTAAATATATCCCCACCTCCCAGCCTAGCCTTAACTCACATCCTACTTCTGCTTTTGATACTGAAAAGTGTAATTGGGACCACATAAAATGACAGCCTTGATACTGCCTTGCCTGGACATGGTGGATAGCAGCAAGCCTTCTTGATGAAGTTTTTCCCATGTATTCGTGCTCTCACCCATCTCCCAGTTTTTAGAATGTCTACACTGCTTAGAAACTCTCTTCTGATGTTTTTGAGCCTGTATGTCCTTTGGGGGCAAGGACTTCAACTAATAGTTTTCGTGTGTTCTCTAGTAACAAGAAAATTGCTGAGTATACACCAGGAACACAATGAATATTGCTGATTGATTAATTACCAGTCTCCTTTATGTCTTTCCTTAGCACTGAGCATCAATCACCAAATAAGAAGTCAGTCCCTACTGGGCATAAGGTCTGCCTTTGACCACCTCTTCACTTGACCTCGACCCAGCATCACAGGGGTTTATTTTCACAGCTAATTCCCACTACCCTGTGAGGCTTATTCTTCCCCTAACCACCTTGTCCCAAATTGCTTCTCCTGGTACTTGTCACACGCTTCTTCTCTGGTTCCCCTGGTACTTACCTGCAGAGTTATGCTGATGGTAGTTAATGAGCTCAGGGATGGTGCTGAAAAGGTGCTTCTCAGCCAGGTAATACTGGCTCTGAGGTGTGGAACACACAACATAATGGCGTATCACCCCTTGAGGTTCCCTGAAGAAGTGGACGCTGAGTCAGCAACTTGGGAACAAGGGTCCAAAGGACCCAAGAAGTGGAGTGAGATGAGTTTTGAGTTTAAGTGACAGAGGATGTGAGAGGAGCACTTCATTAAGGAACTGTTGGTTGGGCACCCCTGTCCTTTGTCCCCAGGGCCTTGAAACAGTAACACTTACCCTGTAGATTTGGCAAACACAGACACAGTATATTTTCCAGCTTTGCTGGAGTCTCTAACAATGAAGCCTCCTTCTTTCCCCTGAAACGATGAAAAAGCAGCTGACCGTCAGGAGGAAGTGGTGCTCACACCTGGATCCCACCTGCCCAAACCCGAGAGAAAATATTATAGAAGCCTTGATTTCACTGCCAAGTTCCATGTTTGAGCTGCAGCCTCATTGCTTTTGACAGTGAAAAGTATAATTGGGACCCCATAAAATGACAGCGTTGACACTGCTTTGCCTGGAGATGGCGGACAGCAGCAAGCCCGCAATTCAGGATCCTTGCTTGCTGTGCAAGGAGAATGCCATTTGCTTGTGGTCACATACTTACCTCTTGCTTTAGCAGTTGCTCAGCTTGACTCCGAGTCATGTGTTTGGAATACCACCTGTAAAGGGAGAGTGCTTGTGTGGCTCCCAGGCCACGGTGTAAGTGGCTCAGAGATTAGAGTGCTATCTGTGGCTCCTCCATGCCAGTGAGTCAGTCAATTCACTCAACCTCTATTTACTGAGTGTCTTACCACGTGCATAGCATACTACATCCCTTTCCCAAAGCTTGCTTGGCACTGAAGAATCATGGAAATGGAGAGTAGAGGGCAAAGGCAGGTGGCAGAAGGTTGCAGGGAAGGGATCAGGGACAGGGCCTTCAAGGACAACCCACTTCCATGATTAGGGAGAAAGCACATCCACAGAAGTTTGCCATTTTCACCTTTTCAAATGTTTCCTATCAGGTTGTCGTAGTGTGGTTCTTCTGGATTTGGGGGGAGGAGGGGGTGTGGTGACCTCTCCAGCTCTCATCAACAGGGTGTTTGGGATGAGGGTAAGACAGAGGCACTAACTTGAGTGGCATCATTTGACCCAGTTGACACTGATTTTAATAGGTATCTTGAAATCAAAATTTTGTTGAAAGTATAAAAAAAGTTTATACTATAGTTAGTTCCTCTGGGAAGATTGTGCGCTAGGAACATAAGCATACTCACTCATACATTTCTATGGAGTCCTCTGCTTCGGTTACATAGTTACTAGGGATGTAGCCTTCCTGCCTGTAGAGGAGACAACGTGATCGATCATCCAGCACTTCCCATCCTGGGTGACAGACAGATTTGGATGCCCTGTATCCTTGGGCTCATAACCAATCTCGAATGGAGGTATATAAAATGCCCCTCCTTCAAAGAGAATCATGTTGCCAATGCATGGCTAGGCCAGTGAAGTGTGTAGCTTCTGCACATGCGGCATTGATTACATGTGCTCGACAACATGTGGGCCAGACTGTACAGGCTCAGAGAGGTGGCGACGTGTAGAGCTGCCCTCTGAGAAGTACTTGGAGGGAGAGCATATTCCTTTTGGTGTGGGAAGAACAATTTCTGATCAGGATACTGAGTAGGGGAATTATGCTGCAGGACTTTGCGTGTGTATAGAGTAGGTGGGCACAAGGCTCAGGAAGGGCAGGCGTGGACTCACCCATTTTTATCCTGGGCTCGCCACCAGGGTAAGTTGCTCTCCTCCAGGATAAAATACTCGTTGCCCTTCCGCAGCTGTAGGTCATTTGCATTCATTGGCATGTAGTCATAAAGGGCTACAACTTTTTTCAGCTCACTTGTCGAGACAGGTGCTGCTGTTGGCTCAGGGGGCAGTGGCTTTTTTAAGATCTGTGTTGTTAAGAGGAAAAAGTAGGAGTGGGGTTGGCTAGATGTTGGCTAGATATGAAGCACTCTCCTGTTCTTCCCCAGCTCTCTGGCTTACTGGAGACACTGTTCTAACCCAAATCAGGCAAAATAAAAGGTTTATTCAGCATTCATTCAACAACCAGTTTTAAGCATCCATGCAGGGGCTCTCAGCCTGGAATGCACATCAGAACCATCTAGCAGGCGGTTAACAATCCTGATACCTAAGCAGTTTCAAAGACCAATTATGTCAAAATCTCTGAGGGCTGGACCCAGGTATCAGTATTTTTAAACTTCCTGGACAAAAACCATGTACAGCCGTAATCGGGAAAGCTTCTTGGCACTACTAAGGAGCCAAGAAGTACATGGACTTCTACTAAGTACATGGACCTACTAAGTGGCTCTGAATCTTCTTTTCTTAGTTTGTAAAATGAGTATAATAATTCCTGCCTTGCTTACTTACAATATATGAGAAAGGGCTTTCTAGACCTCAAAAAGTAACCCCCAAAATCAAGTTTTAAAGTAATATAATAGTGATAAAATCAAGATATTGGGTATATGGATATTCACTGTTAAAAATTTTCAACTTTATGTTTGAAAATATTTTTCATTTAAAAAAATCAGGCTTTGTTTTGTTTTAAACAGGTGATTGGATTAAATGGTTGCCAAGAGCTTCCTACTAGCCCTCTGTCTCTCCACTGAAGAGGAAGTCCTAATTAGAAGGACAAAGCCCCTGTCTCAGCAAGAATACCAATTTACACTGCCAAATCCCAGGGAGAATTCTAAGACTTTGGTCTGTTTTCAGGGTGTGATTGTAAGTTTCAATTTAAACAGTAGCAGCACCCAATTTCCCTGTATACCTGGTCCTCCTCAGGCGTGGGAGGAAGAGGCTTTTTCGTCTTTCGGTGCGAACTCCCAGGTTTTAAGCCTGCAAAGTGAGAAACCAGTGACGATAGATACAGAGTGCATCTTCAGAAAGGGCCCAGGGACAGGTTTGGTCAGGAAATTTACTCTTGTACTCATTGACTTTACATAAGTTAGGAAAAGTCTGGAATGATACAGCCCAATGCTAGGCCGCCCAGCTGGAAGAGCAGAGCACCAGCTGAATTTTGGCCCCCACTGATCCCCTCTCCCACCCTCCTTTGTGCACTGGCCAAAATGTACAAACCTGGGTTTGATAGAGCCCTGAGAAAGTGATGGATAGTCAAAGGAGGGAGAAATTATATTGATCACATCTCTTACTTCCATTCCTGTTCTCCAAAATTTGGCAGCCCATAGCATTTTTGGCTGTCTGAGAGCAGCAGAGATACTGCCCATCGATCCAGAAGCAAGGGTGGTATTTCTGTACCAGATCACTGTTGTACCGGATTACTGTAACAGGAGAGAAGAGAGAGAGAGAGAAAGAGGTCACATCTGACATGTGGGAGAAGCCACCATAGGCATGTTTTCCTCCTTGAGTTTAGTAGTGAGCTTCAAACAACTGCCCCTTCCTCAGCCACCCTGAAGGGAAGCAGACACAGGACCAGTTGGCTCACATGCTTGGCCCCAGAGAGTTCCTGTGCAGTTCTGTTCAGTGGTCTGTTATGATGACTATCTCCCAACTGGTGACCAAAGTGATAAGAATATCTGATTCTCCAGAGCCCCAGAACAAAAATATGTTATCTATGTTTTTCCGGTAGCCATTACAATCTTCCTGTAAGGCAGGTGTTGACTATGGTGGTCTTTTCCAGATAAGGGAAACAACGTGACAAGCCAGACTCTCACTCCGTCTCTCAATATACCAATGTCCCAGCTCCTGGAGTGATCTTTTAGAGATATTTGTCTTTGTGAGAACTTCTGCCTCACGCTTTCTGTGTTCATAAAACAGTCAACAGAGCAGAGCTCAGGATCAAATGAAGGTGATTCTGCCTCTAGAATAAACATAGTTCAGTCTTCCTAGGGCCACTGAGGTAGGTTGAGCTCATTTTGGGAGACAAACACAGCAGTTCCATTTCCCTCACAGGGTTGTGAGGCCCCAAAGATCTCTCAGGATGAGAGATTTGCAGATAAGAGGAATTAGTTTTACAGTTTTTAATACTGTGGCACTGCAAGAATCTTAACCGGAAGTCAATTAGACAAGTCATCCTGGGATCATGTTGCCAGATAACAGAAAAGCAAAGACAAATGAAATAATTGACAATAGCTAGCACTGGGGCAAAGACCTAGGCTGGTCTAAGAATATGCATATTTGAGGACATACACATTTCAGCATTGATGCTAAAAAGAAGCTCTGCATAACTTTTTTTTAAAGATTAAAAACAAGAACAAAATAAAACCTTCCTCTGTAGAGACCAACTTAAGTCCTTAAGAGCTTGCTAGTCACACTCCACTCACTTAAGACCTTGGGGGAGGCCTAGAAGCTACTGGTGGCCAGATGCATTTTATAGGCAAATGAACAAAAAGTGCCATCTTTTTTTTAAAGTGCTATCTTGATGCTTTTCTAAACATGGATTTGAAGGCTTCTAACCAGTCTACCCTGCCCACCCTCACCCCTCGCTTTTTCAGCATACCCCTTCACCATTGCACCAAATGCAGGGTGGTGGGAGCTGTTCAGATGGGGTGCAGGCTATAGGGGGCTACGTCGTCTGTAGAGAACTTTAAAATAATAAAACCAAGCAAAAGTCTGTCTGACTTTTATTATTACCAGGCACTGGCAGTTCTGAACAATGTTCCAGGTACTCCTCCCGGCCAGGACTGATTGCTCCCACCCTCTGCCCTTCCCCCGCATGCCACTACCATCACCCAGGGATTTGAAGATTCTTGGGTGCAGGCTTGGGCACCAGTAGACATTTCAAAAATTCTTAATCAACAACTAGCTGTTCTGATAAATTAAGCTATGCTAATATGCTAATGAGAGGCTATAGGGCTTCCTGCCCCCCTACCTCCAGCACACTCATTATGAACCCACCCTACATTCCCAAATAATTAAGAGGCCCCTCGAAGATGGCACCCCTTCTTTTGTTGGTTAACGCAGCGCTGGTATTTCCAGCTACTTAGGAGAGAATTGCAAAAGCAGAGTGTTACAAACTGAATGTTTGTGTCCCCCCAAATTCATATAATGAAGCCCCCCCAGTGCAATGATATTAGGAGGTGGGGCCTTAGGGAGGTAATTAGGTCATGAGAGTGGAGCCCTCATGATGGGATTAGTGCCCTTAGAAGAAGAGACTGGAGAGAAATTCTTTCTCTGCCATGTGAGAACACAGTGAGAAAGTGACCGGTCTGCAAGCCAGGTAGAGAGTTCTCACCAGGAACTAAATTGGCCAACACCTTGATCTTGGACTCCCCAGCTTCCAGAACTGTGAGAAATAAATGTTTGTTGTTTAAGTCACCTGGTCTATGATGTTTTGTTATGGTAGCCCAAGCTGACTATGACAGCGTCCTAGTGGGAGGACTAGGAGAAAACTGCTTACTTCACCAATGCATGGGGCCAGCCCTATCTGGGAAGCACTAATGGTTAATGCACATTCCAAGTACTTGATGGGTTGATCTCTCATATTCATTTTTTTCAGGATAATGGCTAAAATTCTGTTTGGGGAATGAATGAATGATTACTCCCCATATATGTCATTGGAGTTTCACTAATGCCACTCTTTCATTCATTTTGGTGAGGTCAGGTCATTTGCTTATTTTTGAAGCTGCAGTTAGGATAGGCTCTATTGAGCTTGACCAAATGAAGAGTCTAGGGTGAATGTAGACAAATATCTGTGGTGCTGTAACATTAAAGTGCCCACTGCCATGTTCAACGAAGTGGAAGGAGAGAGCCCAGGGCTAAGTCCTCAGGAATATAAACTTTGCATGGAAAGTACCACTGAAAAAAGATGGCAGCTCAATATGAGGTACCTGAGGCCCTACTTTTTAAATTGAAGTATAACTTACATATAATAAAATGTACATTCTAAGATATCCAGCTAACCACATTTGTGTACAACCATTTAACCACCTCAGATCCAGCACCTCAAAGGCTCCCTCATGCCTCTTCACAGCCAATACCACTACAGAGGTAGCCAGTATACCATGAGGTCCCCTTTTCATGTTAGTGATTACCAATTGGTTCATTTTACCTCAGAGTGGGATAACTTATCACTAGAGTGGGCACTCAATAAATATTTGTTGGGCTAACCTACAACTGGTTTCTCCCTCAGCTAGTATGTCCCACCTTCCCCTATTTCCAAACTAAATCCTAGCTGTCCATCAATGTGGATCCCAAGTTGGTGGTAGTTGTTTACTCTTGGAGAAAAACCAATTAACACACCTATTTGTTGGTCCCTTTCTCTGTGCAAGGCAATTTATGAGGCACTGTGGAGAGAACCAAAGAAGTACAAATATATATGCCCTCTGGAGCTCTGTGTGTACTTCTCTGCCTTGGAGGTAGCATCTTGGTTTAGAGCACAGACTCTAGAGCCTGAGTTCAAAGCCTGACCCTGCCAGTTACTAACTGAGTGCCTTTGGGCCAGTTATTTAACCTCTCTATACCTCTGTTTTCTCATCTCTAAAATGGGGATGGTGAAAATAACTGCCTCATATGGTTGATATGAAGAAGAAATGAGTTAATATATGTAAAGAATTTAGAGAAGATCCTGGATCATAATAAGCATTACTGAAGTGCTCATTTTGTACCCCCAGGGCTAAAGCCGACCTCTTACTTCAAAACATGTCAAGAACTGAACTGTGTGGTGCAAGATAGGACCTATTTGTAATCTTCACATGGCCTTACTCTAAAATATCTTGCAGCCAACTACAGGTGCAATTTCTGGGCTTGAGAACCAAGCAGCACAAAAATATGCAATGAGCTTAGGCTTTGGAGTCAAACAGACCTAGGGGTGTAGTAAGAACCCAGGCTCCACCACTCACTAGCTATGTGCCCTTGAGCAACTTACTTAACCTCTTTGAGCTTCAGTTCCCTCATCTGTAAATAGGGGAGTAATACATACTTAATAAGCTTATTGTAAGGATTAAATGTGCTAGTCCTGTTTGAAGCACTTGGCACAGAGCCTGGTACAGAGTTAGTGCTCATTAAGTGTTAGTTGCTGTTTTTAGCCCAAGGTTGCTGTGAGAATTAAATGAGATAATAAATACAAGGTGTCTAGCTTGGTGTCTGGCACATAGAAAGAACTAAGTAAATGACACTTCTCTTTCTTTCTCCTCTCCTCTTTCAGCTTGAAAGATTTGATGATTTTTATGTTAGCCAGACTTACATTCAAGGGAGTGAACAAAGCTGGTGTAGTCAGCCACTGCATATCAGAGTCTAAGTGTTTATTAAGACAAAGGGCTGTCACGCAATAACCCAACCATGCCGTTATCAGTCTGCCATCCTTCCTGTTTCTCTAGGCAGCCTTTCCTGATGTCAACTCAACCAGTTAATCTCTCAGTCACTTGACATGTGGCTATATATACACACAAATATGTGTGCATGCATCCTGTGCTGTAAGCATTTACAGTCAAGTTTATCTGAGCACACTGTATGGTCTATGTGAAATACTGAACTATATTCAAGTTGAGGTCCTCACAAAGCAAGGAACATGAAATAGTTCCTTGGAAAATATTTATCCACAATGAAAAGATGTACAGTGCTTTCTTGTACAGTGCTTTACAGTTTTCCATGTGCTTTCACATACATTACCTCATTTGATCCTTAGGACAACCCTGGAGGTAGGTACTGTAGGCATCATTATTATTCCTCTTTCAGAAGAAAAACCTGAGCCTCAAAGAAGCTTGTTGGCCTACTTGCCAGAGGTCACCCAGCTTATTAGTGGTAGAAGAGGACTTGGAACCAGGTTCTTTACTCTGACCCCAAGCACTCTCATAATCATGTATTTAATTTTTTTGGAACTAGATATTTCATACCTAGGATTCAAAATATTGAAATAACCATTGAATGCCACACCATACCACCCTTGTAATTGGTGTAAAGAACAAGACCTCTTTTATAAATAGGGAAATGGAAGGGCCTACAATTACAAAATTGCATTAGAGAGACAGTGGTAGAACAGAGTTGAAACTCTTAGTCTATCATGTGATCTTTTATTCATATGATGGAATATTAAACTCAATTGTATCACTAATATGGAAGAAAATGCAATATTTCTCCCCCCATTCTCTCTCTCTCCTCCCTTCTCTCTCTCCCTCCTTCCCTTCTCCCTCTCTTTCTTCTTTCTTTCACCTCCCTTCTTCCATCCATTCTTTTTTCCCCTCTCCCTTTCTTCTTCTCTCCTTCCCTCCCTGTTCCCTTTTTCTTTCCTTCTTTCTTTCCTTTTTCTTTCTTTCTTTCTTTCTCTTTTCTTTCTCTCTCCTTTCTCTTTTTCTCCCTCTCTCCCAACTTTTCTCTTTCCTTCCTCCCTTCCTTCCTTTCCTTCTTTCTTTGGAAACTAGTTTATTTTCCAAATAATTCTCACCATTTTTGAGCTGGTGAATCCATCGCTTCCTCAGTTCTTCAGTTGGGGAGAAGACATAGAGAGGCCCTTCATCATATACAACCTGGGGCAATGGACACACAGACTTCAGCAGTTAGGAGTCAGAAAAAAAAAAAGACCTTGAAGGAACTAATCTTAAGCTACAACTTTGTATAATGATACTGGAAAACAAAAAAAAGGCAGGATCTTCAGTGAGCCATGGAGCTGGGGTCATGTGAACCATCTGAAGAATTCCTGAACAATTCATATCCAGGGATGTAGGACTTAGAAACTCTTTGCTTTGTGAATACTCCTGGGTCCTCTTGACTTGTATTTCAATTTGTGTGTAAACTTAGTTCATAATCTTCAGCCCTTGGTGGAGTCAAGATTTTTGTTTATCCAATGAAGGATATTTTATGATCTTATTAAACCTTGAGTTTGTATAGAAGATAATTGAAGTAATGATTTATGTAACAAATCTTGATTAGTACAAGTGGATTATACACTTCATCAATATGGAGCAAATTTTTAACTCTTGGCTGATTTTCCCCCCACTGCCTAGTGGCCTCCCCTTGCCAATATTAGCCAAAATAAACCACGTTTGGAACTACATACCTACTTCAAAAAGAGTGAAGTATATATTAAGCATTGTCATCAAATCAGTCAGTAGTTTTTGAACACCACACATGTACAGGGCATTGTGCTAGGTGTTATGGAGATGTACAAAACATATAAGATGTGGTTCCAACCCTCACAGACTTGATAGACATCACAGTGGATTCTAAAGTCAAATGTAAATTAATTTTGAATTATCTGCTATTTACCAGTATCCACTAGCCCAGTCAAACATCAACTTATTGAAAGACAATGGTAGTAAAAACTGTGTCTAAAACACCCCTCCTTCACAGGTTTTGTAAACTTTGTTACAGTCAGGGACATGAGCAAGATCCTTTTACATTTTTCTTTTTGCTTGTTAGTCTTGCTGTGCTCATAAATCCATGACAGAAAGCCCCCTCCCCTGAGACTTTCCACTTCCTTTTCTGGCTTTCACTGTTGCAGAGGCTGCTATATTCATGACATGTGGCCTCAGGGTTCTCAGGACATCATAAGCAAACCAAATCAGAGATTGAATCTGAAGCTCTTGCTCTCTTTTATGGCTTACATTGCATCTGCCAAACAGATGTCTATGTGGCTCTTCAGTTATTCCAGACTAGAATTAAGTTTATACGTAAGTCTAATAAGCCTTCCCTACACCGAACTTCCTAATACTACTCCTTCCCTCCCCTCTTCTGTCTTTTCAACCCACATGACCACCATTAGACAGATAGGCAGAACCAGAAGGAAGTGAAATGCTCACTTAACAAACAGAGCATCTTTCTCAATGCCATTGCCATAGACAAGACACACCATAATAGAGTTAGTGCCATTATGGATTCTCTTTGAGGTGTAGAGACTAAAAGAAACTATGTTTGATTGGAAAAATAGAAAAGCAAACACTCACAGCCCATGCCATCCCTAACGATTATATTACAGGTCCCTTTGTGAGCTAGTGAGAGAAAATACCTTACCTGGAAGGGGTAAGGGAACCTTTCAATAATTGAAATCTGCTCCATTTCACTGCACTCTTCTCCCCTTCTCTGCAGTGACAGAAGAAATCATAGTTATTGGTTGATGCATTGCTCTTTTCTGGATTTCCCTAGGTACTGGGAGTCTTTTGCAGTGGTTCCAGAAGGCTCTCCTGCATGGACAATGCTAATCCTTAGTGATTGCTTCCTATATCCCAGTAGGGAAACATATCCATAGGATCCAGCACATACTCATTCAAAAAAAATCTCAGGTATCTCAAACTATTGAGGAAAGGGAGGTTAATCACTAAATGATGCTGGGACAAACATTTAACCACTAATATTGTCAGAGGTGGGGGGCGGGTGGTTAAGGTAGCTATTTCACACCATACACCAACGTAAATTCTGGATGGATTCAAGAGCTTTATATAAAAAAATGAAACTATGACTAACAGAAAAAAACATAACTGACTATTTACATAATTTTGTGAGAGGCAAGGCCTTTCTAATATAATGCTAAAAGTTAGAACCATTAAGAGAAAGATGAGCTAATTTGATGACATAGACTTTAAAACCCACTATGGTTAAAAAAAACAAGTATAAACAAAATACAAAGATAAATGAAAAACTGGAAAATATTTTCAACATATACTTAAAGTTAACATATCTAGATCTCTTAAAAAGTACTAGGAATAAGGTAAACATTTCAATAGAAAAACTGGCCAAAAAATTAACAGGAATTCACAAATGGAAAAATATAAATGAGCTGTAGATGTATAATTGTCCAACCTTATGAGTAACAAAAAAATTGCAAAATAAGTCAGCAATGAAGTATCATTTTTCTTGGCTTTCAAATTAACAAATATTTAAAATATCTGGCGTTGGAAAGAATGTAGAGGAATAGATACTGCCATACAGAGCTTGTAGGTGTATATGATATTCAAATTCTACTTCTACAAAATGAAATAGAATAAAACTATAAAAATAACCAAAGCATACAGATTTCATAAAGAACAAAATATTACTCCTAGGAAGTTATTATAAAGAAAAGAATAACAAAAGTACATAAAGATGTATGCAAGAATGTTCCTTTCAACATGATTTATGATATCAAATAAATTGGAAACAACTTAAATGTCTAGTAATAGGAGATTGGTTAAACAAATTACAATATATCCATGATAGGGTATACTATACAGTCATTAAAATCATTTTATTAAAGAGTATCTATTGTTATGGGGAAAAGTTTATATTGTTAAATTGAAAATGTAGGTGGCAAAGTAAGATGTGTAGTATAATATGATTCTATGTTTTAAATGTATAACATATATATTAGTGTGAGTGTATGTGTTGTTAATGGAGAAAAACATCTGTAAGTCCATACACGAACATGTTAGTAGTTGTTTTAGCTGAATAATGAGATTATGCATGATTTTATCTTCTTTTTTGTGCTTTTTTTGTATCTTGCAAAGTTTCTATAATAAATACGCATTACTCTTGACGTCAGGAAAAAAATGATATTTAAAACAATCAACTAGGAAATCAGTAGACGTTATGTCCTCGAGAGGCTCTGGGAAATGAGAGAAGAAACAGTGAGCTACTAAAGAATCTCATGACTCAGAGCCCTAGAGTTCTGGCTTTCAGACTAACTCAAGCTTGTAAATCTGATCCTGGTGACCGAGGGAGTAAAACCAATCATCTCTGATCAGTTTGAAAACTTGATGTGATATCATCTTAAGATTGGCGTTACAAGTTTTCCAGATTAAGTGAGTTGTTCTGCATCTGGGGAAAAGACGCTGAGACCCAGCATAACCAATATGTGGCAGAGTGAAGAACATATAAGGGAGCTTTATGTATCCCACACTGCACAGCATCACAGGTTTATTTACAGAGAATTGAAGTGTTCCAAGTTTCTTAACTGCAACCCTCCTGCCCACCCCCCCCCCACCCCATGCCCAGTTCTAACCATGGCCTCTTCTCACCGGAATCTGTCTTTCAGGGGGAGGATTTTTCTCAGGAACCACTGTTTCAACACAGGTGATCTTCTCAACATCTATTGAACCCTTCTTACTGCCTCTTCTCTGAGAAAGAGAATGAGGAAGAAAATGGAGAAAGATTAAGAGCAATTAAGCAACCAGATGATTAGATTTTGCTATCTCATCATTCAACACAGTGAGGTGACACCCACACTCTATATCAGGACCTGTCATTTTGAAAAAACGAACAAACAAACAAAACCCAAACAACTTCCAGATCCATTAACCTAACCTTTTTTGACTACCAGATGGAGGGCAAACACTATAGAAGAGTGGATGACTTTGTGTGCCTTTAACATAAAAAATAAGGAAGCAATTTCCAAGTCTTGGATTTCATTCTCAACAATCATTTAATGAGTGCTCACCAACTGCAAGAATCCATGGTGAGATTTTCCCCATAGCTTCTTAGCACCTTTGAATTTTTGCTCCAGTATGTCTGTAGCTAGTTCTGGGCTAGGAAACATTTTGCTGAGTTTGAAATGTACTTGGGTCCCTTCCACCTACCCCCTCCAACCAAAAAGGATCTACCTCCCCGCAAGGCAGATCTAAGGCCAAGTCCTTAAAACTCAGGTTTCACAGCAGAGAAACTCACCCCACGTTCAAAGTCATACTCATAGTAGGAAAGCTTTTGCACGGTCAAGAGAAAGAGGCGCTTCTTGAAGTTTAAAGGTGATGTTTTCTTTTTCTGCTGGGATCGCTTCAGAAAGATGCTCTCCAATATCACTGCAGCCATAGCTTCTTCTTTCTGGAGCTCACTGGGTGCTGTTGATAATGAAAGTTCTTGAGGACCCAGCACATTGAACCTCATCCCTCCTGGTTCCCCCTCAGCCTAGCCACCTAGTTTCAAATGGAACAGAAACATTCGAAGCTAACAAAGAACCTTCTTACTTTGACGTCCTCCTTCCATAGCCCCCATTTCTGCCAGTTTTCAGGTATAATGGATGCACATCGAAGTGGGGTGATTGATTCTACATCACGAGTTCATATAAACTGGGTTCTTGTATAAGGCAATGGAATGCTCTGGATATCAAGTGGCATGTACCCATGTGCTTGGTAATGTCTAGAGGCAGATCTACACTAACCACCCTTTTATGATACGTGCAGAATCTGTGAACAGTAAAAGTCTCTGTGCAGCTGTTGACCCTTATATCCCCAGAAGGGATAATGCAGGTGCCAGAACTCCACTGAGGCAGATATTGGACTTTCAGTTCCCAGTTTCCTAGACAGTGAGTGTAATTTTTCATACATTTTCCCACTGGGGTCTGTAACCAAGGGGTCTAATAAGGATACGGAGGCTGCACCTGCAGTTATGGACATATACTAACTGCCACCCAACTGATTTTGCCCATCACCCTCTGGCTGAGCTACAAAGGATAGAAGCTTTGTTCTAAAATTGAAAAACAATTTTTGAGAGGTAGTTGTTTTGTTTTGTTTTTGATTTTCCCTTCCTTTTTGCTTAGATTAGTTCTTTCAGACAGCTGATGCAACTGTCTTAATCTTATAGATGCTCTCTCTGATCATTTATGAAAAGTAACTTGTTTAGCCTCTCCAAACTTACAGTACTTCAGAAAGATTCAGTTTAGGTAACTGAAATACAGAAAGGCAAAGAAAGTTACAAAAAGTCACCGTTGGTTTTTTTATTCACACAAAACACGCAGTTATTCACTTAAATGCACTATCTTTTATTACCAACCCAAACCTTCGTTAGAAAGATAAAGTGAAAATATAAATACTGCCACAAAAATAGAGCACTAAAAAAAATACTGAAAAATATCACCAAATCACCAGCCCCTTCTCCCTCAAGTTTTGTTGGAGGTAAGTTTTTTCCTGAAGGGTGTAGGTTGTTTTTTTTTTTTCAAACTAAACTCCTTATGATTTTGGTGGCACCATGGAAGCAGAATAAAGTCAGTAGTTTTTTGTACTTGTCAAGCATAGGTTACTTCTCACACCAGGAAAGCAAGGGAATGGTTTCTTATCGAAGCCTGAGGCTATCCACACCATTATTTTGCTCTTTCCTGTGGTGTAAAATGTTCTATTATTGTACTGAGGAGACAAAAATAGGTTACAGGAACACCAGGGATATTCAGAATGATCACTTTGTTATTTATTCATCATGTGGATGCCACTGTTTTCTGGTGGTAGACTTGTTCAATTTTTTATAAATGATCTTTTGAGAAAATTGGGCAAAGGAGCAAACCTTTCCCTACATCCTCCACACAGCTCTCTTCCCTGACTCCTCGGTTTAAATCGTCTCTCCCAGGAGTGACAAACTGATAAGAGTTTGCAACCAACTAGAGTTCTATGTAGCATTCAGATTCAGCTCAAACCCCAAAAAGATTTCTTTTAACATTAAGGTTTTTCATTTACTCAGAAGTAGTGGTAACCAAGTAATAATAGTCTATTCTCAGGAACTGCCAACTCATCGAGATCCCTGTACTAATATCACATTTGTTCCCATGGTGAATTCCAATTAAGTACCTATTCACAACCAAAGACTCAACTTAGAGAAGACAAAATAATACCCTAAAGAAATTGAGTAGCATGACCAGTAAATTGGATCAGAAGCATCCGAACAAACCACGTCCAGTTGTTCCTCTTTTAGCTGAGTAAAGCACACCCATCATTTTACCTTTAGTTTTGTTGCAAGCTCTTGGTGGATACACTCCCTGTTCAGACCCAGCATCTGCTTCAGTCTTGGCCTCTGCTCTTGTTTCCTATAAGACAGGTCCTTCTGGAAGCTGCCTCTGTTCTTTTTCTTTTTTAGAACAAATCCAGTTTGTACAGGAGGAAGCCTTCCTCTCTTTTAAGTGTCTGTGTTGGGGTAGGGTTTAGTGCTGGTCTAAGTATGAGGAAGTAAGTAAGCCTCTCACTAGCCATCGCCCCTCTGAGCATGGGGTGAAATGGCCTCTACTTCTAGATCATTGAGCTGGAGGACTGCTGGGATTTCCATGGCCTGGTTGCTCCCTCTTTGATTGCTTTCCCCCACTCCTTGTGATCCACTCCAGGCACACACAGCCTGAAAATGTGGTAGTTCTTCCTGAGTCACCATTAGTCCATCCACCACTAATGTGAAAGGAGAGGCATCTGCTTTTATGTCTTCCTGAAGGTTGGTGTGTAATGGACACTCTGCTTTAGAGGATAGTTGCAGCTTCTTTGGGTACTTATTGTGAAAGGTCCTAATTTTTTTCTAACAATTTCAGCAGCCCACAGAGTCAATTTGACCACAAAAGATGCACAGTGAGGGCTGACCCTGCACCTCACTCAAGTGGTGGGGTTGGGGGTGGAAACGGAAGTGACATGAATATTACACACACACACACACACACACACTTCACATAGAGAAAGAAAGAGGAGGAGAAAAAAGAATAGAAAGACACACACAGAGCTCTTCATTTAAAATATAAAGTTCCAGTGTTATAATGTTCTCTTTATTAAACTACAAATGCAAAGATTTTCACACGGCCACCTTTTGCCTCGCAGCTCTTTATGGAGCAGTAGAATTCCAAAAGAGAATGCTTAGTAGTAAGAGTTCAGCCACTTTACAAACTGTGCTATGCCAAGGAATTAATGTAAATAGCACTTGTAGAATCGGTAAACTAAACCACCTTTGGTTCCTATCTTTGCTCATGCTAAGATAAAACACTATTAGGGGGACTTCCCTGGTGGTGCAGTGGTTAAGAATCTGCCTGCCAATGCAGGGGACACAGGTTCGAGCCCTGGTCTGGGAAGATCCCACATGCCGTGGAGCAACTAAGCCCGTGCGCCACAACTACAGAGCCTGCGAGCCACAACTACTGAGCCCGCATGCCACAACTACTGAAGCCTGTGCGCCTAGAGCCCATGCTTTACAACAAGGGAAGCCACCACAATGAGAAGCCCATGTACCGCAACAAAGAGTAGCCCCCGCTCACCACAACTAAAGAAAGCCCGCGTGCATCAACAAAGACCGAACACAGCCATAAATAAATAAATTTATTTTTTTTAAATTGGCTATTATTAAAAAAACAAAACTAAACTAAACACTATTAGGGACAACACCAGAGAAAAAGACACAGCCTGTCTATGACTGGGAAGGGTCCAGGAGAAGCTAGTTAGAAATAGTCAGTCATGGTTCAAATAACTATTAAGCCAAAATATCCAATAAGCTGCGTTTTGTGTTTATTTCTCCTTTAAAGCATTACTTAATTGTCCAGCAAGATTCTAGCCATTCCCTTTTCTCCCCAGGGGAATTGAAGGGAACTCATGCTTCTCCCAGTGCAGTCCATCCATCAGACATTTTACACACATTCTTTCATTTATTCCTCAAGGCAAACAGATGAGGAAAATGAGACTCATGTAGGTTATGTGACTGGCCCAACCTTATCCATTTGTGACTCCACACCCTTGTTGTTTCTGTTGTACCTCATTGCCTCCCAGAGGGATTTTTTTTTTTGCCTTCAAGGAAGTGTGATGCCATCCACCTCAGCACCCTGTTATTCCCCATGGCTATCAGCAAAGAGCACTGGGGACAGACCCCTCTCCATCTTCTAAGAACATTTGGCAAAGGAGGAAATGGTGGTTAAGTACAGGGGATAAGTAAGAGAGAATTCAGGATCCAGGGGCACTTTCCTCTGCAATATTCCTCTAGGCTAGAAAGGATGATATGTCCCTCTTAACTGACAACAGTACTTTTTCCCACAAAGGATTCTTCTCAGTTCCGCCAAGGTTTTCTTACATTTTCCTTTAAATCCTCTATAAGGAGATCTTGTTTAACTGGTCGATTTCTAGAGTTGCCAGCTGTTTTTTCCTTCAGGATTTTTCGTTGTTAATGGGATGAAAGCACAGGGTTTAGGCAGAACACCAACTCTTTATTCTAGGGTTGTTATTGCTTACTGTGAATATAAAAGTTTGCTTGAATGTACTGTCTTTTATATTGTGAAATATTGCAAATAGGCAGAAAGTAAAGAGAATAACATTACACTCATGTGCTCACCACTTAGCTCTATAGAATCCTAACATTGTGCCATTTTGTTTCTGGTGTTTTGTTAGAAATGAAATACTATCCATACAGTGAAAACACCCTTGTGTACTCTTCCACAATCTTAGTTCCCTGCCTCCATAGAGGTTACCAATATCTGGAATTTGGCATTTATCATTCCTAGGCATGTTTTTATATAATTACTGCATATGTAAGTATCCAAAAAAGACATTTAGTATTGGTTTACATGTTTCACATTTTAATATAAGTGTTACATAGTCTTCAGCAACTTACTTTTTTTCTCGATGTAATGTTTTATGATTTATATATCTTGGCACCTCTAGTTCATACATTTTAATTCATTTTGATATGTATCAGTATTCTATATGATGAATACATCACAATTTATTTATCCATTCTCCTACTGATGGTTATTTAGGTTGTTTGTTTTCAATTATAAATAATGCTACCATGAACAATCTTGTACATGTGGTCATAGTTTTCCACTCTCAGAATGAATTCTCAGTTACTTAGACAACGTGGCAAACCCAGGTCCTGCTTATGTGTTGGACTATGCACTTCATGTAATCCCTTGTTCCTTTTTTAGTCCCATCTTCCTGAGGCTTTACTATGAAATCTGGTAGACTTATCAATGGTCTCTCATTAGAGTAGAGTATAACTGATAGGCCTACTAAAAATCTCTTCTCAAGCCCAAGAAGCATCTCTCAGGTTTTGATTGAGATTTTGATTGAGAATTCCCCAGTCTTGGAACCAGAAGAGAAGTCGTCATTAAAATATCGTACCCATAGCAACAAAGAGCCATAATTACTCTTGCTAAGTTCCCAAGAAGCTCTGTTCAAGCCCTAGTGAAAGCTAATTATTTCATGATATGTTTCAGGGTCAGTGCTACAGGTGACCAAATTTGTGGTGAAGACTTCCAGCAAAATCAGTTTTCTGGCTGCTGGCTAACCAGGGAAATTCTCATCTACTGTAATCATTTCTAAGAGGTCTCGGTGCTCTGGTCTTCTTCGGCATTTCATGTTGTTAACATTTTACAGTTTTCTTCTGTGGCTTTGGAAACTTCTGGGTCTGTCATCTCTTCTGCCCTGCACTAGAGACAATAGATTCTGGCCAAGTAATGATGAAAGGAGAGCCAGATAGCGAATCTGCAAGTTTACACTGAGCATCAGGTTGGTGGTAATACTTTCAGCATTGCTCCTCTGCTCTGAGGGTGACTGCTGGGTTGTTCGTCTTTCACTCTGGACTTGTGTGACCCTTTGGCCTTCTTTTTCAATTTAGTTTTTGTTTTCCCTGGTTTAAACATTTTATTTTTTCTGTCAATATCACAATAACACATGTTCATTATAGAAAATGTTTTAAGTACAGGGATATTAAAAAGAAAACATCAATTATAAGCTCATTATCCAGAGACATTAATATTTAGGCATATTTCCTTCCATTCTTTTTCTCTGCATTTTTCTGACTATATTTGAGATCATATTGCACATACTATTTGTAGTTTGCTTATTTTTCTTAACATTATCTGTCTAAGTATCCATCTATCTATCCATCCATCCATCCACCCAACACATATTGTCCTCAAAATATCTAAAGTTCTTGTTTAACGTTACTCCTGATTATTTTCCCATGATATTAGGATCTCTATATAAGCATCATTTACCAAGTCAAAAAGTCTGTACATTTTGCATTTTGAAATATATTGACAAAATAGTTTCCAGAAACACTGTAACCAATTTCCATTCCAAATAGCAGTTTTGGAGAGCCTGCTTTTCCCACACTTTTGTCTCTTTTCTGCTCCACTTCTAATCAGTTTTTTTTTTTTTTACTGTTTCTATTACAGACAGATATGTAAGGATGAGTTAATAGACTATAGTTCATTTTCATGTCTGGGAGTCAAGGCAGTGAAGTAGAGCTTGTCCTTGAAGTTCAGCTAACTGATGCTAACCCTAAGGCATGTGGCGATGGCTCTCCGAGAGGGAGGTGGAAAGCCTGGGATCAAGGCTTTTGTGTTTCGAATGCTCTCCCAACACCCTCAGTCAGTGCACATGAACCTCCAGAGAAACTGAAAGTCACACGTGGCCCATTTGTTTCAGGGTCCTCAGAGGAGTTCTCTCTCCCCCTCCCCTGATGGCTTCATTTGCATAACCCAGCAGCTTTGGAGTGAATTAGGTCAAGGTCTGTCTCTAGCTTCTTGCTGAGCACTGCCTCACTGAAAATTCTAGCTCTCCCTTATTCCCAGGAGCTGGAAATCGGATATCGGCATGGCATCCATGGGCAAAAAGCAGCAGGCATCTGATGACTCTTTGGAGAACACCCAAACTGGTTTTCAAAAGCCATATCTTCCCCTTATACCTAAGTCACTTCCTGGTATGGGTCTAGTCCACTGAAAGGAAACTCTCTATAGGAAATTTGCTCGAATGGAAATAGTAAATCATACTGATGATAATTTTAAATTGCACCAAGACCCTAGAAGTGGATGGAAAGTTGCACTAGTTCTCAACATGAGGAGTTTACAAAAGATTCTAAACAAACACATCACTAGCCATAAGCCACAGGAATTTGGACTTTAATGAAAGCAGATAGTTTAAATATTCTGAATATAAAAGGGGTCAGAATAGACCAGATAGGGCTAACACTAAGGGATCCTGTTTCAGTAGAATGCATTAGATTATTTAGGGTATTTGCATTTTGTGGCTTATTTGGTAGGTGACATTGTTTTATCAAATAACTGAGGCTCCAAGCGGCTGTAGCACCCTTGGTCAGGGGCTTGGCATGCAAAATGAGGGAAGGAGCAGAACCAGCACACAGCTAACAGCACACAAGATAACCCCTGAGCTGTATAGACCCCTGCCTCTGGGCTTTGCTGCTGCCCTGCCTCTGGAAACAAGCAGCATGAGATAGAGACTTTGAGCTTGGAGAGCTGGGTGGCCAGGAAACTGGACAAGGATTCCATTTGTAGGTCCAGCAGCTCACCCAAGGATGTCTTGGTCAGGCCCAGCAATCCCTTTTATTTTAAATGCCACACTATTTGTTCTAGGCAGGTCCTCTGGGGACCTTGGCAGGTCTCAGGCAGAATAAAAATAATAGCAAACAGTGAGATAGGCGCACTGACTATTGCTGGACCCTATTTTAACTACTTTACAGAGATTAACACACTTACTGCTCACAACAATACTATGGGGAAGGCACTAGGCAAACAGGGGGAAAGGGAAAAGGGAAAACAGGAGGGGAAGAGAGGGGAAAGAATAATTCAATGCAATCCCACAATTATTTATTAAGCACTGACTCTGTTTCAGGGATGGTAATGAACAAAATAAAGGAGGGGATAAAGAAGAGGGGATACAGGTAGAGGAAGGAGAAGGAGGAAGAGGAGGAGAAGGAGGAGGACGATGGAGAGGAGGAGAGGAGAGCAAAGGAGAGAAGAAAATGATGAAGCCTAGAGAAAAGAGAGCTGTGCACATGGCAGGCAATGGTAATAGGAAAAAGCTTCCCCGCGACCTCAGGGGTTGGCCACACTGTCTGGGCTGAGGCTGAGGCTGCTTTTTTCTGGCCCAGCCTCTTACCCACTGTTACCACGAGGTTGGCGTACACAGTCCTTCCAACAAGCCAGCTCTGATCCCAGCAATGTTGGCTCGATGCAGCCTGAGGCTTCACACCCTGGTTTCGCCTTTCCTTAGCTTACAGAGCTCAAAAGCCTATTGTGGCATGTGAGCTTTGACCATTTTCTCAGACAATCTGCCTCTTAAAAATTCCTTCTTCTAAGGGTCTCATTGACACACATATCCATTTTGGGTCTTCCGGCAATATTTGACCAAAGGGCTTATTTTTATCCTGGCTTATTTTGCCACCGGCAATAAATCTTACTTTTCTGCCAAATTGTGCAGAGGTGCCTCTTTCCAACATCTGCTACCTGTTCAGATGGTCACCTCATATCGCTTTTTTCTCTTCTTGTTCCCCCCACAACCTCCTCAGAAAGGACCCTTCCAGCCCCTTCTGATCATCTGAAGAGACTGTCAGGGCCTTGTGCTGATGACACTCCCACCCTCTGTCAGCCAGCTTTCTATCTGGCCTTCAAGGGACCCGAGGTCCCATGAAAGGTACTTGCTGCTGCTGCCCAGCCCTTGCCATGCCCCAGACCCACCTCAGTCCTGACTTTAATGCAGGTAGCTTCCCGGATGCATTGAGATGCCAGGACTTTGAAGGTGGGACTCGATCTCAGAAGACACTGGCCCTGGAGACATATTCTTACAGTCCAGAGAGGAAGGACAGTCTGAGCAAACCCCACCCTTTCACAGCCACTCAGTTCCCTTTTTTTGTTTCCTGACTTAAACCAATGTCTTTTTTTTTCTTCTTCTCAGCAGCATGGTATCTGGTTCCCTGCTGCTGTCCCTATTCCACTCCCCACCCCAGCTGTCTCCGCCCTTCATTTGCTTGGGACCTCTTGAGTCTGCTCTGAAAGAACCCTTCTCAACATTACTGGGGCCACTGAGACTCTAGACTGGGCTGGGTTGAGCAGACACGTCCTCAGGCCAACCTCCCCGAGGTAAAGGACCATGGGGGTGGTCAGCACAGGGAGTGGAGACTTACAGAAAAGAGGAGAAATGCAGACATGTGGAGACAAAACAAAGGGACTGGCGAGGAAGGGCGTCTTTAGCTTCTCATATCCTCTAAGGCAGAGACTCAAGGCCACATGGTTAAACTCGCTAGTGAAGGATGGAGAGTGTTCACGAAGGGACCCCAAAGTACAGATCCTGACAGAGGTAGAGACAAGACTTCCCCCTGCTGAGTCATTTTCTAAGAAAGCATTTTTTTTCTACAGATAAAAATGTCCGAATGTAAGCCCACATACTGACTTGTGTCCTTCCCATTTTCTGTGGATGTTGATTTTCTCCATTTTAGATTCGGCCTCAAGGATTAACTCTTAATTTACAACTTTCTCTTTAATCTTGTAAAATAATAAACCAGACTAGTTGTGTTACCTGAAACCTGAATGTTTCATTAGCCACCTCCTAGCCTATGTTCTAGCAGCGATCTTCTCCTGGAGGACTCTCCTAGGAAATGCAGACAGTACTGGCTGTAGACCAGGATGGCCACAGAGCCCCTGGTGACTGATCTGCTTGCCCATCTTGACACATCAGCCACTGCCATATTTACTTGCTCCAGGCACTGTATGTAGGAACAGATCATAAATCCCACTAGAAGAAGTCCGTCAGAATTTTTAAGGGAACAGGATATATTTTTTTAAAGTATTTGTAGGATAGTAGACTAGTTAATCCTCACGTCCACACAAGATAAAGGGGCAGCAAGTGTTGTATGATCTCTCTATTTTATTGACGATTTATAGCCTTTCACTAGTCACCTCTGAATAGCTGCTCCAGTGGCCTGCCTGAGAGTTGGTCACAGACATTCGCCTTCCCTCCCCTTTTCTTCAGTCAGATGCTACTTGTTGTCACATGCCCTGTCCCTTCTCAAGGTCCTTCTGGGGGTGGAGACTGGGCGTTGATGGGGGATCTAGACAAGGGAGAGCAGGACAAGGGAGAGGGGAAAGTAAAACTAGGCGAGTCTTCACCCTCTGCCCATGTGCACTCTCCTCACAGACTTGTCTACGTGATGGAAGGACTGCACCCAAATAGTGCCAATATCTAGACATAGGAAAGTGAACAACCACCTACTCTGCGAGGCCAGGCCACATCTAGAGTCCTGTGTTCAATTCTGAGTTCCTCACCTTAGGGGAAATCAATAAGCAGGAGCATGTCCAAACCAGAGACCAGGATTGGTGAAGGAATCTAAACCAAAGCCATGCCACATAAAGGTGTGATAGAAAGAACTAAGGTTGATTAGACTAAGAGGGGCCATGTTCACTGTCTTCATATTTCCATGTTACTAACATCAAAAACCTCTAGAAACTCCTCAAAGCCCAGTAAGACGGTGTAACAGCCTGGAGAGAAGGAAATGCTTTGAGCCGACAGGCTGGCTGTTTGGCAAAGAAACTTTTAGGAAATGTAGCAGACAGTGGTAATGTTTTTATTATCTCATTCCCAGAGAACGTCCAACAAAATAGAGCTGATCAGAGAGCCAGTTCTGAACCTATGGGTGTTTCTGGAGGGTTATGCAAGCAGGAGAACCCAAGCTCTCATGGTTCCTTAGCCCTAATCCACTGACACCTCCTCCTGCGTCCCTGCCCAATTCGGACTCCTTATCATCCTCTACCCTGCAGATGCTCCTGCTTCCCCTGTGTGATTTGTGGTTAAGTGCAAGGCTGTGGTGTTAAACTACCTGGGATCAAATTCCAGCTCCATAAAATAACCACTGGTGTGACTTTGGGTAAGCAAATTTAAGGCCTCTCGTGCCTCAGTTTTCTTGCCTATTAAACACTAATAAATGTACATACCACCTGGGTTGTTAGGATTAAAAGAGGTAGCATGTAAGGTAGTTAGGAAAATGCCTGGCATATAATAACTGTTCAATAATTGTCAGCTATTATAATTACCAGGCCCCACAATCATATCATATAATGGTAAAGGAACCCAAGCTCTGGAGTCAGATCACCCGTGTTTGTATCCTGACTCCACTAAATACTATCAGCATTGGGCAAATCGTTTAACACCCTATGGCCTCAATTTCCTCATCTGTAAAATGGGAATAATAGTATCACCTTCCTCTTAGAATTACTGTGAGAATTTTATGGGACAATTCATTTTAAATGCTCAATACCCTGCAGTCTTTCTCTGCTGGACTCTCTTGAAACCTAGCACATGCCTTCTGCCAGGTATGCTGGGAAGTGAAGAAATGCTGGATACTTTCTATCTTTTGGCCTGGTTATTGCTATTGTTGGAGCTGAACAATTTCATCCTCACTTTTCAGAACCTAGGTCAGCCAACTTGCTCCCTCAACAAAAGGGGGCTGTTTAATGCCGAGCATTGTTCCATTCTTACAAAGTATTTAGTCTGTAATTATACATTTATGACATTGATTATTCGATTACTGTGTCCCTCCCCTAGAACAGTGCCCAACACAGAATAGGCATTCAGTAAACATCTGATGAACTAGAGCACTGGTTCCCTCCAAGCCTTCAGTGAACCAGCAGTTCACTGTGAAAGATGTTGTTCCCAGTGTCCTTGAAGTGGAACGAGAATGGAACATGGAGGTGGAGGGCTCCTCCACTTGACCGGCCCTAGTCCTGGCTTCCCTCGGGGATAGGCACACGGAGGCCAGATGGTCTGGGAAGAGCACTGCTTCCTTCACTTAACGGTGCTACGCAGCAGTATCCACCAAAAGTGATGAAGTGAGGAAAAGTTGCAAAGCTGGAGGGAGGCGGGTGGAAGTTGAAGAGAGTGGATCAGCCTCAGCCGGAGCCCTTCCTTAAGCTCGCGCCCGCGACGCTGAATCGAGTCCTCTTAGCCGCCAGAGGGCGCGACGCACAGAGCCTTAAACTCTATGGTCTTTCCCCACCGACTCCCATGAGGAAGCGCGACCAGAAACCTCCTATATACTTCCGTTTCCGGCCAGCCCTCTCTCTTTCCGTGCCGATAGCGCTCTCGCAAACATGGTAGGACCTTTGGGTGGGGGCCAGGCAACATCCAGTTTAATCTTTCCTTCCCGGTTGATGGTGCTTTCCCGGGATGCGTCCAGGCTCCTACGTGGACTCGTTGTACCAAAGAAACCCAATGTTGCCGCGATCGAGCCCAAAGGGACCGGGCTTCGGGGCCAGGAACTGAAGTGATGGGGTCAAAGCGGTAGACTTAGCCAGCGGTAGAGTGAATATGTTCTCGTTTTAGTTTGGGCTCGGCGGAGGCCGCTGTATTTGAAGCACATGGGGCCGGACCGCCTTCAACTCAGCGTTGTGTGTTAGCGAGTTTGAGAGTTTAGTCCTCGTGGGATGCCTTAGCTTTAGCTGGGTCGGGTCGGGCGTTTTGTGCGGCTGGTCTGATAACACTGCGCGTTCTGAACGGTTTGTTTACTAGGTGAACGTTCCTAAAACCCGCCGGACTTTCTGTAAGAAGTGTGGCAAGCACCAACCCCACAAAGTGACTCAGTACAAGAAGGGCAAGGATTCGCTGTATGCCCAGGGTAAGACGGGCATACGTGATTTGGTTTTAATGCGGCATTTGTTTTGTTATAGAATACACGAGCCCAGTCCCCCCTCCCTTCCCCACTTGGGCATTGATATTTCTGCTGGAAAGCCCAAGATAAAACCGCTGAGAGGACTTTTCCACTTGTCTGTTGTGATTTGTTATGTTTGATAAACCCTGACAAATAACTTTCATTCTCCCAGGAAAGCGGCGGTATGACAGGAAGCAGAGTGGCTATGGTGGGCAGACTAAGCCGATTTTCCGGAAAAAGGTTTGTAGTGGTCACTGTGTGATATGCTTCCCACTTACTGTGGCAGAGACTTTCCATTTGTTTTTAGCCCACCCATCTCTACAATATAGGTATGTGTTTTCATAGTTTCAGTGAAGTTATCTCAATTACCTGCAGAGACATACATCTAGTAGGCAGTGGAGCTGGAAGTGCAATCCAGGTCTCACTCCAGTCTACAAATACTGCACTGCCTCAGTGTTTTATATTTTTTGTCCTTTTTGAAGAGGCAAACATCAAGGAATGTGCCCTGCCTTCCTCAGGACTGAAGTTTGAGGACACCCGTAAATCCTTTTCTTCGCCCTCTTCCTTATCCGTTGCCATGTCCTAATGAATCCTTAGCTCATGCTTGCAGTAAGAATTGTTCTCTTATTTTGCTTCTCAGTTCAGAAGCCTGCAGTCAGTCCGCTACCTAACTCATGAAGTCTTGAAGCTCTTTAAAATAGCTATTTAGGGGGGCTTCCCTGGTGGTGCAGTGGTTGAGAATCCACCTGCCAATGCAGGGGACACGGGTTCGAGCCCTGGTCTGGAAAGATCCCACATGCCGCGGAGCAACTAAGTCTGTGAGCCATGGCTACTGAGCCTGTGTGCTGCAACTACTGAAGCCCACGTGCCTAGAGCCCGTGCTCCACAACAAGAGGAGCCACCACAGTGAGAAGCCCGCTTATCACAACAAAGAGTAGCCCCCGCTTGCCGCAATTAGAGAAAGTCCGTGCGCAGCAACAACGAAGACCCGACACAGCCAAAATTAAAATTAAAAAAAATAGCTATTTAGGTCTTCCACTGGCTTCCTGAATTCCCTGTTGGTCTCAGGCTGAATTTCGGAGTTTCTGTTCTACCTCAGGTGATTTGTCTACCCCCTAAAGTATACAGTGCTTGGAGCATAGCCTTCCCAGGAACATAGCATTTCTTTTGGCACTTAGGTCCTCATTCAGCCTGGTTCCAGAAAGTATTCAGGAATGATTTTAGTGTTCGTTTAGGTGCAATAAATGGTTTGATCTCTAGGTGGTGATATGCCTTTTCACATTTGGGTAACTTGTTTAGGAGATAGGGACATTGTACTCAGTTTTCTGCTCTTTTGAGAACTTTTAAGAATAGAATTCTAACTACAGGAGCAGGCTTTAGAAGTTGAGTATTTGTGGGGAGTTAAATAATACAGTTGAATGCACATAAAACCTAGATGTAATTGTTGGTAGTCTCCAGAGAATAGATATTAAGTAGTACTTACTCTTACTTAAATGGGTTGCGAAAGTTGTGTTTATTTCATGGTTGCATGGACTCAGTTGACCCATTTTTGGCTGTGTGGATACTTAACTACCTAGAGCTGAAAGGCCAGGGTGGTGTGATGAATGCCTATTTAAGAAGCCCTCTAGGATGTTTGGTATGAGTGGAGAACTTGATGTCAACTAGATAATCTGCCACCATTTTCTCTTAAATACACTGATTTTCACATTTCTGTTTTCTCCCTATAGCTGAAAACAAATTGTCACAACTCTTAAACTTTGCAAAGCTTTGCTTTAAGTAGTACTTGACCCAACAGAGTCATACTTTTGAAGAAAGATTTTCTGTAGTGATTTATGAAGGCTTTGACTTAATTTTATTTTCCAGGCTAAAACTACAAAGAAGATTGTGCTGAGGCTTGAATGTGTTGAGCCGAACTGCAGATCTAAGAGAATGCTGGCTATTAAGAGATGCAAGCATTTTGAGCTGGGAGGAGATAAGAAGAGAAAGGTAGATAATTATGGGGTAGAAGGTGCAATCTTTTCTCTATGGCTTTATTATATTGAGAGAGGTGAACATTTCTGCCTACTCATTTTTGTGGCATCAAGATCAGGGGCAATCCTCTCAAAATAACTAAACTAGATCCATAGCTCAAAGTATTTTGGTGTTGGTTTTGACATGAGTAGGAAGGGGAGAATGAGAAGACTGGCCTTAATAAAGGATGGTGATCCCTTTAGGAATAGACACTGTTCTTGATGGAGTAAAGGTTCTTTGCAAAATACAAAAACTCACCTTTTTTCTTCCTGTTCTTTTACAGGGCCAAGTGATCCAGTTCTGAGCTTCATATTTTGTTTTGTTATGAAGACAATAAACATTTGAGATTGTTTACTTCGTTTAGTTTCAATTGTTTATTTATTTTTTTGGAAGGGAAATAAACTAGTGCC
The DNA here is from genome assembly GCF_949987535.1 of Balaenoptera acutorostrata. Lineage (NCBI taxonomy): Eukaryota > Metazoa > Chordata > Mammalia > Artiodactyla > Balaenopteridae > Balaenoptera > Balaenoptera acutorostrata. Next base: position 89,170,574 of record NC_080085.1, read on the forward strand.
ATCAATAAAATTCTCCTTGGGAAATTTATACTTGATGGTTCTGGATACTTATTAGGGGTTGAATCTGACTGGTTGAACTCACATCAGATGCTATGATGGGACTTCATGGGATTCCTTTTGTTATAACCAAAAAAGCAAAGGCTGTTATTGGTTATAATGGGACATAAGTAGAGACCTGAACTCAGGGCAAACAGAATGAGATCAGTAACAATTACATCCATAGTGAATATGAGGTTCACCAGGAGTGAAATAATTTGTCTCAAATAATGTTTACTACTAAAGTCACTGAATGAGGAATTTCAACCCGGTTCTCTAGGCACAGCATACTATATTATATATGTCATTAGACTTATTTTCATGCCCCCTAAACATTTTTATATACTTCCTCACATTTTAAAGTAGATATAAATTATTTTCATCATGTTGAAATAATTGCAAAGGATAGAATTTCTGGTGAAACTCCCCAATGGAACCTATGGGGGATAACTGTCCATTTTGTGAAATGCCTAATAGTTGGAATCCTCTTTGTATGCTATTGTGTGCTTCATTCTTGTGCTGCAAAACTCTGGATGTGAAGCAAATAAGCTACACATTTTGGTGACTGGAAGCACATCTCAAAATGAGAGCAGTTTTCTTCCAAGTTAGTTTCTGTGATTGAATTGTCTGGATTTACCAATTCTATTCCAATTTTTATAACTGACAATGCTTAGTCCTCCAATTTTATTGAAAATAATTGGTAATCACCTGACAGGCAAAGGGATTGTTACAACAACATGCACTTTGTATTTTGAGTGGGCCTTTTGTGCCCTGTTAGCTTTTGTACTGTCCTGCATTCTGGATGGGTGAGATGAATACACCTTTGTTTGCTTATGTGGGAGAAGGGTGATAGTAAAAGGGGAGGTGGGGAAGGAGCAGGCCTGAAGCATTGACTGCAGGTTGGTCCTCAGGTAAACCAATTGGAGGAAAAGCAAGGAATTAGAGTATCTGGAAATTGCCTCAATGACTCATTCCTCCATATGCCAGTCTGAAGTTCACTGCCTCATCACGGAACCTCAAGAGATAAGGCAATTCATCTTAAAGTGGAAGGGGTCTCCTGGCCAGAGGTTTAGTATTTTAGGTCATAATGTATCAACTATTGTTGGTGAAAGTAAGCCAATTGCATTTGTTGGATCTAGACTGCAAACAACTTGGACTTGGAAACCTAGGTGGTGCCTTTCTTGGCAAGATTCTTCCATAAAAATTTAGTAATGTCGTCTGTTGGGTTGCCTCTAAATTGTCCATTTATGAAGGTTATTCCTGTTGGGGTATTTTTTTGCCCTTCAACTGAGGAAGTAGTTTTTAATCTTCCCTTTAGGCCAAGGTTATAATCAGTGCCATCCAAGTATTAGTACCTCAGTAGGTGGCAGTGTAAGGGTTAAAAGCCTGGGTTTAAATCCTGGCTGTAATTTACAGTGATTAAGTACCTACATCAAGGTTGTTGGGAGGATAAAAATGAGTCACTACACCTTATGCATCTAGAATAGTGCCTGGCACATAGTTCCAATACAGGCAACAGATATTGCGGGTCTGGTTCCAATAAAGGTAGTCACCAATTTTTTGGTTTTCCAGTACATATAAAACTTACGTTCAAACTATATTGTAATCTATTAAAGTTTGCAATAGCATTATGTCTTAAAAAAACAATGTATACACCTTAATTTAAAAATACTTTATTGCTAGCCATCATCTAAGCCTTCAGAGAAACAATTTTTTTTGCAGTAGTAACATCGCGATCACCATGATAAATATAATAATGAAAAATTTGAGATATTGCAGGAATTACCAAAATGTGACACAGAGACGAAATGAACAAATGCTGTTGGAAAAATAGGGCCAGTAGACTTGAGATACACGCAGGGTTGCCACAAACCTTCAATTTGTAAAAAAAACCCCAAAACCAAAAAAAACCCCACGGTATTTGTGAAGTGCAATGACATGAGGTATGTCTGTAAATTATTATTTTACTTATTATATTATTAAGCTATTATTTCTCAGCAGTTTACATTAGGTTCAGAGGCTTTTCCCCAAAATGTTCTCCAGATAGCTTTAGAAGTAGTAATCAAAAAGCTCAAGTGTAGAAACTTACTCAAGGAAATAAGAACAGCTGAAGGTGGACAAAAGTGGCTAGTCACTTTGGCAACAAAATAATACATTTTAAAGGAAGCTTTTTAATGCAGTCTAGCTTGCTCTTTCTAGCCTAAGCAAAACAGTGCCTGTGGGATTTATTTGAGTTTTTAAACTTGAAGTCCATTCATAAAACCCAAGCTTCCTCTTCACAGGGAGGAGCTGCGTGATCAGGCAGTCAGGATTACAGGCCAGTCCTTGACCCAGGGAAGTAAGAGAGATGGTGTAAGAACGAGGTCCACCAATCTCCTGCAGGTTTACCATAGCCACAGCCCAGGCTAAGTTAGAGAGAGGGCGTTCCCACACCTCAAAATTGTCCTCCTGAAAAGTAAGCCAAGAAAATAGGTGTGATAGCTTGATAAACTAGCAATAAGCTGCCTTGTTAGTTGTGGCATTAAGTCTTATAATCAGAACTATCGAGCACTTCTAGGAAAAATTAGCACAAGGGAGCCTCATTACTGATTATGATATCAAGATTAAAAAATACATTCTCAAAATATCAGTGCAGATCCTCCAATGTAACAGATTTAGGTGCAAGACAAACTTGGTACTTGGATGTTAAACCATCTTAAAATACACACCCCAAATAAACATTTGGATGAACTGTAAACTAGAAGGCAGGAGAAGATGTTCCTGGCCAATTCCTAGTTTTTCCCATAGAACATTATTTATTGTACCTTTCTAAGCCGGTACCCCTGCTTGCCCAAGGGGTCCTGGTTGATGGCAATTACATCCTTATCCTGAAGAAGGGCTTTGGCTTCAAGGCTGATGTGTCGGAGATCATTCGACATGAGTAATGGAGCTGCCATGATAGCCCAGAGGGCCATCTGAGTTATTTGCTGATCCCGGCTGAGGCCAAAGTTGCCAATCACCAACTGGGACAAAGAATGAAGAATTCAAGTGAGGGACTTCCCTGGTGGCGCAGTGGTTAAGACTCCACACTCCCAACGCAGGGGGCCTGGGTTCGATCCCTGGTCAGGGAACTAGATCCCACATGCATGCCACAACTAAGGAGCCATCCTGCCACAACTAAGGAGCCTGCAAGCTGCAACTAAGGAGCCCACCTGCTGCAACTAAGACCTGGCACAACCAAATAAATAATAAATAAATAAATAGATTTTTAAAAAAAGAATTCAAGTGAGATAAGACAAAACATTCTTAAAGTTGCCTAGACATACAGACAAGTCACCTTCCAGGGCACCCTGCTCTGAGTACTCTCACATAAAGCCTGCTCCCAGGAACTTCTCCCTTCTGATTTATCTTGAGTGTCAAGTAGGAAACAGGTCCACTGCAGGGGCTTGAACAGGAGGGCTCAGGTTCTTACCATATCTGGATCATTCCAACCTCCTGGTCCTGCGACAGGAACAATCCTCTCCTGGTTAGAAGTTGTCCAGTCCAAGATACTCCTTATACTTTGCCAAGAATCATAAACATCAGCAAAGTTTCTCCAGTGATTGCAGTACTCTCGGATTTCTGTGTAATTGGGCTGTGAAAACAGAGATAACTCTTCTGTTTACTTTCTACTAATATTCTTGTGATATGAAAACAATCATGTTTAAAAAAGGCTCTCGTAGCCTCTTTAGTTTACAGATTAAAGGTCTCCATGAGGAGAGCTAAATCCTTATTATAATGGAATTTCGTTGTAAGAAGTTTGCTTCAGAAGTAGGCTATATAACTTAAAATCTTACTTAAAATGGCTTTAACATTGTTCTTGCTGGAAATTTACCAAACGGTAACTAGGTACAGTAGTCCCCCCTTATCTGCAGGAGATACATTCCAAGACCCCCAGTGGATGCCTGGAACCACAGATAGTACCAAACTGTATATATACTACGTTTTTTCCTATACAGGTACTAACGGGTGGGTAGTGTACACAGCATGCATACGCTGGACAAAAGGATGATTCATGTCCCAGGCGGGATGGAGTGGGATGGTGCGAGATTTTATCACGCTACTCAGAATGGTGTGCAATTTAAAACTTATGGATTGTTTATTTATGGAATTTTCCATTTAATATTTTCATATTGCACTTGACAGTGGGTAACTGAAACTGCAGAAAGCAAAACCATGGATGGGGGGACCACTGTACTGGGATTATGGAAGATTTTAATTTTTTCACACTTCACTGTATTTTCAAACTTTTCCAAAATGAACATGTATTACTTTTATAATCAGAAATAAATACAACGATCTCCTAATATAATATTGTAAATCAACTATACTTCAATAAAAAATAACTAAAATGATTTTAATAAGTAAAAGCTGCAAATTACACAGGACTCGGCAAGCATATGATAAGGCAATTTGAATCCTAGGCATATAATTTGTTGAAGGAATGAATAAAAGTTTGTAGATAGGCAGGTGGGATATCTGAGGTTTAAGATGTTGAGAAAGAGGTGAGAGAATTTTGCAGAGATTAGAAGGAGACAACAGGGATTCATTCCATAAATAATTATTCAACACTTACCATATGGTAGGGATACAGTGATAAAGTCAGACAAGGTCCCTGCCCTCCTGGAGCTTACATTCTAATGGAGGAGACAGACAATAGGCAAATCAACAAATAATTCCATATAGTGCTAAGCCCTTAGAAGGAAACTGAATAGGTTAACATGATAAAGAATGAAGTGGGCTGATTCAGGATATAGTTTGTAGATAGTACTAAGAGGATTGCTGGTGGATAGGTTGGGAACCGTGAGACAAAAGGAAGAATCAAAGATGACTGGCTTCCCAATTGATGGTAGCTTAGTCTCCAATTATAGCAGTGGGGATGGTGAGAAGTGGGTGGATCCTGGGAGAGATGGTAGGATGAGAGTGTTAAGTAAGGTTGGACTTTGACAGGGACCTTCATCTCATTTGTTCTTGAGTTCTGAATATCTATCAGCAAGGCTCTGTTGGATTCTGCGCTCACTAGCTCACCTTAAAAATGGGCCACATATAAAGGGGCCACTCACAGGAGTACACAATGCTTCTGCCAGTCCTGTTCAGGGCCAAGGACATGTGCTTATAACCTGTATGAGAAAACAATGTGTAAAATAAGGGAAAGAAGGGAATTTCCAGCTGGGGCTGTATATTTTTAAAAGAGGCTGCCTGGAAGGGCCATGTTCATATTTTAAACCAGCAGCAGAGACAGGTGACTGCTCTGTGCTTACACTGTGTGTAGTACTGCACAGACTGCTGGGATTGTTCCAAGGAGACAGTGTGGGATGGTGCATATATTGAGGAGAGGCAGGAATGAAGATGCTCCTCTCTCTGTGACTGTTTGACATTCTGGATGCTCTTCCAAGTGATGGATGGAGAGTTACAATTACTATTTGTAATTAACTCAGAGCCCTCTTGAATTAAAAGTGCACGGTATTAGCTGTGGTTAGGCACACATGGATTTTACATGCGTGAATGAACAAATGCATGGACAAACTGCAAGAAGAGAAGAGGCAGGAGCTCTGGCACATTGAGAATAATTATTTCCAGTATTGTGACTGGGATTTCCAACGCGAGGATTAGTTCTTTGGATGCTCAGCTACCTTGGCCTCAAAGTTCTGCCCTTTGCTCATGGCTAAATCTTTTGAATGAAACATACCATCTGCCAAATGTTTTATACTGTCACAGTAACAACCGTCAAATTTTAGCAGATCTACTCCCCAGTCAGCAAAGGTCTCGGCATCAATGTCATAGTATCCAAAACTCCCAGGGAAGCCTGCGCAGGTTTTATTTCCAACATCTGCATAAATCCCTAGCTTCAGTCCTTTGCTATGGACCTGAAATGAGAGAAAAGAGTCACCTCAGTAGAAGGGCAATCATGAAGTAGAGAGAACCACTCCAGGCTGGAGGCAGAGACCAGTACACTTCACCAGGTACTGGGGGGCTTTGCCCCCATCGCAAAACCCCCAAAATTATCCAGATGAGTTTGTTGGAAGATAAAGAGCAAAGTCTCCAATTCTGCTGAGTTCAAACTATACATGTAACTATAGCATAGAACTGAAGGGAAAGTTGTCAGTTGCTCTAATCTTCCTCTGATGGGATCTTTTTTTTTTATAAATTTATTTATTTATTTTTGGCTGTGTTGGGTCTTTGTTGCTGCGCATGGGCTTTCCCTAGTTGTGGCGAGCAGGGGCTACTCTTTGTTGCGCTGCGTGGGCTCTGATGGGATCTTAAAAGTTACCTTTTCAGGTCAATGATAGATTTATCTGGACAAAGACTCTCTCCTTGACCAAACCTTAGGCCCCTCTGAAACCTCTTCTCACGTAGGCCTCTACCTTGGTCTTCCGTGTCCAGTTTTAGCAAGAATCCTGCGAAGTCATCTCCCCACCTTTTGATATCTGATCAAATTCCTTATGCCCCACCCTTGATGTCTAAGTCCTCAGCCTGCCTTTAGCAAGAATTCCCCTCCTCCTGATGTCTCATCTTAGTAATTTTCCATCCACTGACCCCCACAATCTGCTCGTTGGCTATAAAACCCCACTCCTCTTTGGTGGATTTGGGACTGAGCTTGGCTCTTCCCCCCATTGCAGTAGTACTGAATTGTACTCAGTATCTCTCTTCACTGCCTTTAACTAGTGTCCAGCTCTATTACTCTTTAACAATCTCCAGAATATATCCCTTCTATCTTCTAAAACTCTAGTTTATAGTACAACTGTGATAGCTGCTCAAAGCTTATATGGAAATACATGCACACACGTCAAGAACCAAGTTCCTTTTTCCTCCTAGAGAATTCACCGGTTTCTGCAAAAGGAGAACTTCTTCAAGATGGGCCTCAAGAACTATTGCAAAACACAGATCTGCTGATGGGATGAAAGTTCCACCTGATAAGCCTTAGAATTCATTGTTTGGATAACAGCAGCTATTTTACTTTCTAAGTGTTTCTGAGCAAGCTTAGGTACAGAAGTGCTTATAGTCTCCTGAATGAAAAAGAGAAATATCTATAAACTCACATAATTAGCGAGGCGGCGGATCCCACCAGGAAAGCGTTTAGAGTCTGCCTGAAGTCTGCCTTCTGAATCTCTTTCGGGAGCCATCCAACAGTCATCAATGCAGAGGTACTCATAGCCTACGTCCTTCCAGCCATCTGAGGCCATGATCTCAGCTATCTGCAGAAAGAGCTTCTCACTGAAAGAGAAATTCCAAGAATCATTACAATTCATTAAACAAATGCTTGGGTACTCCTATTTGTTAAGCATCTTGGGGTTTTGCAATTTATTTTTCAACCCAGTAATAATTTGGTAGTAATCACAACCAATGCAAGGTAAAATGGACTAGGCCCTTTTTCTTCTCACTCCTTTCCCCTCTACCCTAAGAACGCCAAACAATTAAAAGAGGAATGAGAAATACATGAAATTGAAAAGGCTATTAGAATTAAGAAGACAGTTCACTAAAGTAAAACTACAAAGTTAACATAATCAACAGCTTCTTTAGATATCAGCAATGACCTATTCAGAGAAAAAGACACCATTCACAAGAGAAACCAAAAAAGCAACAGATAAAACCTAAAATACCTAGAGGTAATTTTAAAATTATGTGCAGGGCTCATCTGAATAAAACTGTGATGTTCCCAAATTATTTGAATAAATGGAGAGACATTATTTTGCTCTTGAATAGGAAAACTCAATACTAAAAAAAAGGTAATTCTCCCTATACACTTCTAGACATTTAATAAAACCCTGGACAAATCCCCAAAGGACTTTTTAAGGAACTTCGCAACATGACTCAAAAAGTTCACCTCAAAGATTAAACAGGTGAACAGTCTACAAAAGATAAATGAAGCTAGTGTAGTACCATTAGCATTAGAATACACAGATCAATGTAATCAAAGAGAAAGTTCAGAAAGAGATCCTTCCAGCCATTTGATACCATGAAATTTAGTATATATTAAATGTAGTATTGCTTACAGGAGAATAAAGTCCAGATGGATTAAAGATTTAGATACTTTAAAAACACATAAAAATACTAGTACAAAATATACATGACTATGTTATCTTCAGGTAGGAAAGAACTTTCTCTGCATGATGCCGGAGCCAGAAATAATAAAGGGAAAACCTGATGTTTGATACATAAATATCAAAACCAAAATACAGCAAGAACCACTGTATTGGGAATTCCCTGGTGGTCCAGTGGTTAGGACTCCGCGCTTTCACTGTTGAGGGCCCAGGTTCGATCCCTGGTCAGGGAACTAAGATCCCACAAGCCGTGCAGCGTGGCTTTAAAAAAAAAAAAAAAGAAAAGAAAAAAAGAACCACTGTATTCACAACATATGATAGACCAAAAACAAAGAAAAACCAAAACGTAAACAAACAAAAAGAACCCCAAACATACCAGATGGAAAATAGGGAACTAACAAAGTGCAGAAAAGAAACCACGCAAAGAGCCAATTTAACTTTTAAAGCTCTTATTCTGTGCCAGGCACTCACTCTTTAATTTAGAAAGGGTAATTAGTTTGCCCAAGATCACCTGGCTAAGTAATAATAAGCTAGAATTTGAACCCAGGCAGGCAGACTTCAGAGTCTTGCGGTTAACTGCTCACAACATAAACGTGATCTCGTTTTTATTGAAAATCACTTTAAAAAGAAATCTGTTTTTATTTACATAGAAAAAAATTGAAAGGTCGTATATTAACATTTTAACCATGATTATTTCTGGGTGGTGGAATGAGGGGAATCTTTATTTTTATTATACTCTTCTTTACCATCTACAATTTTTGCCATGATCATGCATTAATTTTACAATCAAATACAAAAATAAGACAACCACCACTTAGGAAACAAGGAAGAGACAAAGAAAGAAATATGTGATGGCCATAATTTACCCCAGGGTCACGATGGATGGATTTAGTCTGAAACTTAGCAAGCCAATTAATTCTGTCATGTTTGACCAACATCCTGACTTCATCTGTAAAGACATTCATAGGAATAACTTATGGCCACTGGGATGTTACCATGACCGCTGCTTACAGAGGGGTCTTTGCACCAAGGGTGTCTTTATTATGTTTTAAACAATATCTATCAGTGATTCTTAACTGTTTCTAGGTCACGGATCCCTTTGAGAATGTGAACAAAGCTCAAGGTCCTCTCTTCAGAAAAACATACATACTCATATTTGCAGATTTGCATTAATTTTCCCATGGATTCCAGGTTAAGAACATTTCTTCTATATGCCTAATTGAGGAGTCTGGTACTGCATTGTACTTTCTCCTTTAAATGGGTTATCTAATTGAAAGTCAACCTGTGTGAGATAAGAACTATTTTACCTATCCTCAGAGTCGTTCCCTGAGATGAGCTGTTTTCCCAATTTACAGACGAGGGATGTGTGGGTCAGAAAGGATCAATACCTGTCTTATCCACCTTCCACAGATAAAGATCCTCCACTTCAACCTTCCAAGCACACGCCATACCCAAGGGCTACGGGGTGGGGAGATCTCAGAGACTCCATGGTCACTCTAAATTCCCTCCAGTTACAGCCAAGGAACCCGTGACCCCAAAAGGAGAAGAAACGGCACGCGTCTTAGTCCTCTGTCTCTCCTATTCACCACAGCTGTCCTCACTGCTAGTACCCAGCAGAGACTGAGCAGCAGCTCTCAATAAGGGTCTGAACGGAACTGGATGGTAAATGGAGAAAGTCCTTAGTTGGATGATCAATCAGAGAGAGGCGGAGAAGCAGAGGTCGCTGGCCGGACTCTCACGCCAAGAGGGGTCACATGGAGAGAATTTAGGACTAGTCCCCATCCAGGGCAGTCTGCTGGGGATAAAAAAGCAGCAGCAACAGGGGAGCTCTCCCTCGGGCTCAAATTTTCTCGCTGAGACCCCCCACCCCTCCAAACACAGCCAGACAAATACACGTTAAGGCGAAGGGAAGCGGGTATCCAATATCCCTGATACCTGACACAGGAATCCGGCTCTTCTTGGCAGTTCACGTTGCACATGAAGCGCTCCCAGTGCAGCCAGCCCATGGTAGGGGTCATCGCCAAGCCATTGTCGAGGGCCCGGGCCACACGGAGCCCCCAGAGAAACAAGGCCAGGAAGCAAAAGGCCAGCACGCAGCCCAGCCGCCGGACTCTGCTCACCAGCTTCATTGTCGCTGTCATCACGCAGCACAGATTTCCACGAGTCACCTGGGCTTTTAAATTTAACCTTAAGAGCTAAAAAGGCAGAGGCGGCCCGGGGAACCCGCTTTCGTCCTCATCACCAATCACCGGTGAGTTATTAAGCCCTGACCCGATTGTTTCTCCGGCAACTGGGACGGTTATTCCCAGAGGCGGACCAATGACCAATCATAGAAGACGCGCCGCCACCAACCACTCTCTCTCTTTCTGGATATCGACCCGCCCTATTTTCGTACCAGAAGGAAGTGCGGCACTTTAATAATCCCGAGTTAGAGCAGAGCGGTGCTCACGTGACCCAGATCTCACATGACGTAGCTCCTCACGTGACCAAACGCTTACGTGAGCAGAAGTAGTTCTGGTCGTCGTCTACCGTCTCGCTATAAGCCGTTTGAGGGAAGAAAGAGGAAAATTATCCGGTATCGTTAGAGGTTGGTGTGTGGGTGGGAAACGGGGACCCGGGGGTGGTGATGATGCAGACCAAAGCGGGGTCCGCGGGCCGCCTCCGCCTTTTTCGTTCCCTGCTTTCCCCTCCCCCGCACCCCCCTCCCCCCATCTCAGTGCCGGGAAGCCGCCTTTGCTGCGCCTGGTGGGGAAATGGTGGACGCTCGTGACTGTGTCTGTGTTTTTTGTATATCTATCTGTCTGGGCGGGTCTCAAAGGACCCTTAAGAGAAACCGTAAGCTGGAAAGCATTTGAAAACCACGTCCCTGGATTAGGAAAAACAGATCTTGAGTCCAGTGGCCTGAATGCTGGTCCGTCCATTCAGGCACCCAGTCTCCAGTGCCTGATTGTCTGTCTGTCTGTCTGTCTGTAGGGGGAGGCACATCTAGGCAAATGCTGCGTGCCTGACCGAGGCGCCCAATGAATTTTTTTACTGAATTAAATATTTAAATAACGTTTATTTTTCGGCTTATAACAATCTACGTGTTCAGTTTTTGACTTTGGAAAAATAATAGTATGCTATAAATTTTAAAAAAGACACGTAATTCATCACTCGGAGATAACTACTCAGCATTTTGGTCTGTAAAACGTCTGTGTATAACACACACATAAATGCACAAATTCTTAACTCACAAGTGGAATCCTGGTTCCTACTTCAGGCAACAGAGTCCTCGTGGCCTTCCCAGGAGACACAGTGATGAAGCAGAACCTCCCTGCCACCACAGAGGGGATGTTAAGGCCTAGAGGGCTGCAGGGACATTAAATGGGATGGGTCGTCCAAGAGATAAGGCAAGCAAAAACCAGGGCGTTAATCTGTCACTCAGACCTAGAGATGGTCTACAGGAAGACTGTTATCACTGCACGTGCAGTGTTCCAGGCACATAATAGGCAATTCGTGAATGTTGACTTGAATCCTCAGTGTAGTTTTAGGGCAGTTAGTACACTTTGTACTTACTTTCCAAGAGGCCCAGTGTTCCCAGACCATGTCAGATAAGCCATGCACATACAAAATTAGAAAATTTTATCAAATTTGCTATACTAAATCCCAGAAAAGTAAACATTTAAACTTGTTTTCTGTTATTTTTTTGCTGAAATAAAAGTGATTGCTCTCTATAGAAAATTAAGAATGCACAAAAAATTGAAAGAGAAAGTTGAGAAAGCTATAAACCTACCACCTAGAGTAGCCACTATTAACATGTGACATATTCCCCATGCATGTACTTTTGTAACATTGTTTTTTAAATTCCAATTACAGTGATTTTTAAAAATTAAAACTATTTAGAAGTATATAGGGTAAAAAGTGAAATTCCACTACACTCTTCCTACCCGCCAGTGCTCATTTTCTCAGAAAACAACTTAAATGCTTCCAGAACTTCTGTGAATTTGCATATATATGTGCCTGCTTATATTTTAAAATAAGCAGGATCATACTCTACATGTTCCTTCATTTAATATATTTTGGAAATCTTCCTAGGTCAGGGCAGATTTTTTTTTAAACAGCTGCACAGCATTCTGTTTTAAGGATAAAATATAATTCACTCAGCCACCCCCCTATTAATGGATAATTAGGTTTCTAATTTTCTGCCATTACTAACAGTGTGGCAGTGAACATTTGTGAGTATTTCTGTTGACCAGATTCCTGGAAGGAATTCTAGCATGATCGAAGGATATGTGAACATATATCTTTTTCATAGTTGAGATTATAAAACAGTTATGATCTTGGGTCACTTAAGATTATAGCATAAGTAATTTCTCATGTTATTAGATATTTTTTATAATTTTTAAAGTGTGTAATATCTTATCTTTCTTAGTAAAATACCTTTCAGAGAATATATAGCTCCATAAATCTTTGTCTGAATTTCAGATCCTCTCCTTAGGGCACATAACTGGAAGTGGGTTTACTGTATCAAAAGGCGTGATACATATTTCCAAATTGCTTTCCAGAGATACTGTATGAACTTTCACTCCTCTGGGAGTATATTAGTTTGTGAACCCTGAATATCAGTATTGACTTATCCTCCCTGCTTAACTTCACTATGTTGATGGGTGAAAAATGGCAGTTAATTCTGGTTTTAACTTGTATTTCTGATGACTGATGAGGTTTGAACATTTCCCAGACTCTTCTCCTGTATCTTCACATCTGTATTGCCGGTATATTTAATCTGTTACCAAGTCCCACAGAGTCCACTGCTTTGAATGTGTAGATCATATCTTTCCTCCCCCCTTTTTTTAAACTGCTGTTGCCTTAGGTGGATCCCTTAACATATCTCTAAGAGACAGAGTTCTAACTGCTCTTGCTAGTGTCACCCCAGTCCCCTCTGTGACTGCCGCACTGTTGCCATGGTGACCTTTCTGAAAGGTTCTGATTACTTCACTCTCCTCCCCTCACTTTCCTTCTTCTCTTTCCTCCCCTCTCTCCCCTCCCCTCAGTCCGCTGTTTAAAACCCTTAAAACGTCCTTAGCCTTTGTCTGTCTCAAAAGACCTCCTGGATCGATCTCTACCTAGCTAGCCTTATCTCTTGCCTTGCCTCCTTCTATTTTATGCTCCATCATAATTTTAAGAATTTGTGGATCCCTGAGCCGGTTAGTCCTTTCATTTAACTATTCTACACTGATAGAATTGACCAACCAGTCCCTGCTTTATAACACCCTTTCACCCTGCACAGAATTATGTCATAGCAGGGATAATGTTTATTTGCCCTTTTTGTCTTTAGTAAAGATGTACAGTGCCTCTGTAGGACCATAAGCCCTTTCTGGGCTTATTGAGCCTTGTATGCCAGAGCCAAGTACTGGACCTGGCAACTGAAAAATGTAAAGTGAAGGTGTGAATGCTCTATAATGTCTTTTTTCCACTTATCTCTTTGGCCTTAATATTTCCGTGATTTTATTAATTTGTATGAGTTTTTTTATATAATAAGGATAGTATTTGTTGTAGGTATCTTCTGAAGTGTATTGTTTGTCTTTTATGTTTAATCTTACTTTTGATGTAACGAAGTTTTTCATTTTTATGTAATCAGATATAACCATATTTTATTTGTTGACCTCTTCCACTGTTTTTGTTGCCATTCACTTTGTATATCTTTTCATCTTTTGTATATCTTTTCTGACTATGTGTTTATATATGATCAATGTGGAAAACTTAGAACATACAGAAATGGCCAAAGAAAACATTCTCTGAAACAGAAAGCTCCCATAATCTTACCACCCAGAAATAGCCACCATTAATGGTATCCAGCACATAATAGGTATCAAATAAATAGTTGTTGAATGAATGACTTAGAAATTTGGTGAAGTCTTTTTGTTTATACAAATGCCTTTACAAAAAAGCTATCAGCGTAAATGAGTTTTCTATTAATAGTTTGCTTTTTTCCCTTACTGTATTGTGAACGTTTTTCCATGACAATTAGTCTTAATTTTTTTCAGCTACACCGAAATTACACTGAACCGAGCCTGCCAGCGAGAGCCCAACAGTCACCATGATGCTGAGCACAGAAGGCAGGGAGGGGTTCGTGGTGAAGGTCAGGGGCCTGCCCTGGTCCTGCTCAGCTGATGAAGTGATGCGCTTCTTCTCCGATTGCAAAATCCAAAATGGCACATCAGGTATTCGTTTCATCTACACCAGAGAAGGCAGACCAAGTGGTGAAGCGTTTGTCGAACTTGAGTCCGAAGATGAAGTGAAATTGGCTCTGAAGAAGGACAGAGAAACCATGGGACACAGATACGTTGAAGTGTTCAAGTCCAACAGTGTTGAAATGGATTGGGTGTTGAAGCATACAGGTCCAAATAGTCCTGATACTGCCAATGATGGCTTCGTCCGGCTTAGAGGACTCCCATTTGGCTGTAGCAAGGAAGAGATTGTTCAGTTCTTTTCTGGGTTGGAAATTGTGCCAAATGGGATGACACTGCCGGTGGACTTTCAGGGGCGGAGCACAGGGGAGGCCTTTGTGCAATTTGCTTCACAGGAGATAGCTGAAAAGGCCTTAAAGAAACACAAGGAAAGAATAGGGCACAGGTACATTGAAATCTTCAAGAGTAGCCGAGCTGAAGTGCGAACCCACTACGATCCCCCTCGAAAGCTCATGGCTATGCAGCGGCCGGGTCCCTATGATAGGCCAGGGGCTGGCAGGGGGTATAATAGCATTGGCAGAGGGGCTGGGTTTGAAAGGATGAGGCGGGGTGCCTATGGTGGAGGGTATGGAGGTTATGATGACTATGGTGGCTATAATGATGGGTATGGCTTTGGGTCTGATAGATTTGGAAGAGACCTCAATTACTGTTTTTCAGGAATGTCTGATCATAGATATGGAGATGGTGGGTCCAGTTTTCAGAGCACCACAGGGCACTGTGTACACATGAGGGGATTACCTTACAGAGCCACTGAGAATGATATTTACAATTTTTTCTCACCTCTTAACCCCATGAGAGTACACATTGAAATTGGACCCGATGGCAGAGTTACTGGTGAGGCAGATGTTGAATTTGCTACTCATGAAGATGCTGTGGCAGCTATGGCAAAAGACAAAGCTAACATGCAACACAGATACGTGGAGCTCTTCTTGAATTCTACCGCAGGCACAAGTGGGGGTGCTTATGATCACAGCTACGTAGAGCTCTTTTTGAATTCTACAGCAGGGGCAAGTGGTGGTGCTTATGGTAGCCAAATGATGGGAGGGATGGGCATATCCAACCAGTCTAGTTACGGAGGTCCTGCTAGCCAGCAGCTGAGTGGTGGTTACGGAGGTGGTTATGGTGGTCAGAGCAGTATGAGTGGATATGACCAAGTTCTGCAGGAAAACTCCAGTGACTATCAATCAAACCTCGCTTAGAGAAGGAGTACTAAACAACAGCAACAAATAACAGCCGTGCATTTATGGGAGTTGACTAGAATGGGAATGATGTTAGGCATATCCAGTATGATTGGTAAATGGGAAATACTGATTCTGATCACTCTTGGTCAGCTAGCTTCCTTTTCTTTTTCCTCCCTCCCTCCCTCTCTCCCTCTCTCTCCCTCCCTCCCTTTCTTTTTCTTTTTCTTTCTTTCTTTCTTTCTTTCTCTTTCTTTCTTTCTTCCTTTTGCTTTCTCCTTTTTTTTTAAGAAAACAAAAATTAAGTTTAACGGTTTCGCATTACAGGCTTGTGATTCATGCTTACTGTAAAGTGGAAGTCAAGATTGTTTTAAAACTTCAAGCTCAGTAATTTTGAACACTGAAACATTCACCTAGGATGTAATAACAAAGTTCAGTATTGACCATAACTGTTAAAACAACTTTCAGCTTTCCTCAAGTTAGTTATGTTGTAGGAGTGTACCTAAGCAGTAAGCGTATTTAGGTTAAAGCAATTTCACTTATGTTAAATGTTGCTCTTATACCACAGTACATTGAAAACTTTGGATGCATGTTGAGAAACATGCTTTTCTGTAAAACTCAAATATAGGAGCTGTGTCTACGATTTAAAGTGAAAACATTTGGCATGTTTGTTAATTCTAGCTTTTCGGTTTAATATCCTATAAGGCACGTGAGTGTACACTTTTACTTTTTTTTTAAAAAAACGCTCTGGGACAATTTTGAGATGTAATACCAATACTTTAGGAGTTTGGTCATGTCGTTTGTATGAAGTTCTGAGGCTTTGGTTTAAATCTTTCCTTGTATTGTGATTTCCATTAGATGTATTGTACTAAGTGAAACTTGTTAAATAAATCTTCCTTTTGAAAACTGGAAAAATCTTGTATAGCTTGATTTTTATTATGTTCTATCATATGAGCCACTTCTTTTATACACTCCTGTGCTAATGAAATTTAAATTGTTTTTAATTTTTTAATTATTATAAATGTACCTTAGCATCTTTATAATACATTATTGCACATATCATTAATTATTTCTAAGATATATTCCTAGAGGTGGAATTGCTTAGTCAAAGGTCCACACATTTTTAAGGCTTCTGATTTGTATTGCCAGAAAGATTATGGTACTTTGTGTTTCCACTAGGAGTGTATTTTTTTTTTTTCTTTTTACCTTTTTTAATGAGACTACTAGGAGATTAAAAATTGCATCTGTGTATAAATGAACTTATTTATAAAACAGAAATAGACCCACAGACAGAGAAAACAAACTTACGGTTACCAAAGGGGACAGGGGTGGGGGAGGGATAAATTAGGAGGTTGGGATTAACATATACACACTACTATATATAAAATGGATAACCAACAAGGAACTACTGTATAGCACAGGGAACTATACTCAGTATTTTGTAATAACCTATAAGAGAAAAGAATCTGAAAAAGAAGAACTGAATCACTGTGCTGTGCACGTGAAACTAACACAGCATTGTAAATCAACTATGCGTCAATAAAAATATGTAAAATAAAAAAATAAATAAAAAGAAGTAGATCCAAATATTTTTTTTAAAAATGCATCTGTGGCTTGTGTTATGTTTCTGGTGGACAGCACTGGTGTAGATGAATTAGCCAGTGCTTTGGACTCAGACTGATGGGGGTTTGAGTATTTAAGGATTTTGTTGTAGTTTCTGTGTTTGTTTTACTATGGACAATTTATTTGATTCTAGGAGTGTATTTTTAAAAAAAATTTTCCCCCATAGCCTGCTCAATGAAACACATTATTCTGCTTGATCTTGGCCAGTTTGTTAGTTGAAAAGTGGTATCCCGTTATTATTTTAATTTGTGTTCCTTAGCTTAATATTAAGATGGAGCATTTTTCTGTTTTTTTCTACGTTTATCCTCACCACATCCACAGGACTATTGAGCTACTCTGGAGACATTGTACTTTATCAAGACAGCACGCTCCAAAATTCAAAGAACTAAAGGCAAATAAATAATCCTCTTCCTTTCATTTAACCATAAATTAGAAGATCTAAGACACCTTTATATGTTTAAAAGAAGTAGGCCTATGTTATCATAGAAATAATTCAGTTCCCTTCATGAATTCGTTAATAGTCTCAACACTATTCAAGGTTTTTCAGGGGGCATTTAAAGCTTGTTTTAAACCAATGGTTCTCAGACTTTAGTGTGCACCAGAATCATCTATGGGGCTTGTTAAAACATTGATTACTGGGGCCCACTCCTAGAGTTTCTGAAATTCAGTAGTTTGGGGGTGGTGCTTGAGAATCTGATGATCCTGCAGGTCTCAAGACCATGTTTTTTGATCCATCATAGTTCTCTAATGGCTACAGGCCTATAAACCCTGAAATGGCAACTCTAAGAAACCGCTTCCTTCATGATTCCCGATTGCCTCTTACTTTCCTGTAACAAGTAGTTTAAGCTTTCTATGAAAGTATAAATTGCATTTGACTATTTATAATACCTTGCACCTCCCATGAGAACTTAGAAAACATGTGACATCTGAGATTATCTTACACTTCTGCCCATATCATAGTGGCCATTAACAACACCTCTCAATGACCTTCAGGTCTGGACGCCCTCAGGTCAGTACCAGATGCACCTGAACTTCAATAGATCTTTTTGTAGATCTCGTGACTAGCCTGGAAATCCTTGGTCTGTTCAGAGCTTGAGGCCCAGAGAAACGCTCTGAGAAGGGAAGCAAATACCAAATTGGTAGTACCTGACTCCATTTTATTCAAGGACACTTTTTATTGAAAACCATTCATGCTGAGGATACAGTGGGTGGTGATTTGAGATTCTTTGATGACTTCTAATTTCTGTCACAGCTGCCAATAGAGCAAGATACCCATTTCAACTCATGTCATACTGAGCCAGTCATTTACCTTGCCCTCCTAAGGCCTTCAGGAGGGCTTTTGCAGAGGGTTCACAAGTAGGTGATTTTGCTTTCCAGGCTGCTCAGTTAATTTTCCAGAACATTCTCTTACTGTAAGCAAAGATTCTCCAGTTAGCCACTAGATGTCACCAAACCCCGGGAAAGGATTGGCTGAGCCTGGCCATCAATGGTGTTTGCTTCCTCTGTGCTGGAGAACAAAACTCAGAAAGGCTCAGGGAAGCAGTTAAAAGAGAGAGACCCTGGGGAAGGCCAGCAGGCAGCACTAGAGGTGTGAAAAGGGATAGCAGTACCTGTGGGGACAGCAGCACAGATGCTCGTGTACACACACACACATACACACACACACATGCACAAAACACCTCTAACTCTCTTAAATCTAACACTAACACTACCCGGGAGAGTTTGCTGGGAGGTAAAGTGGGCAACCCACCCATACCCTGCAACCAAGTCAGGATTCATTTTAGACTGCCCCCTTGGGCTACTTGGCAGAATCAGGCCGAAAGTTTGCAGTGACAACAATCATGGCCTAAGGGAGTCTCCACTGATAGCTTATGCCAGTGGTTCTCCGAGTGCCGCTCCTGGACCAGCAATCAGCAGACCTGGGAACGTGTTAGAAATGCAAGTTCTCTGGCCCCATCCCAGACGGAATCAGAAACTCCGGGGGTGGGTCCCAAAATCTGTGTTTTAACAAGCCCTACGGGTGATTCTGATGCTCAGAACCACTGGTTTATGTATGGATTTCCTTATTCACCCATTCATTTATTTCTACATTTATTCATCCAACCATAAAGGAGGTCAGTAAGCCAGAGACAATCCTATCTGTAAACACAGCACATCTTTTGTACCTTGACAGCCCTGTACCCTCCACCCCGCGAATTGATATGAAAATGCATTGCAAGTTCACTTACAAATCAAGGTCCTTTTCCTTCAGTGAAAATGCCTAATCTGTCAGCAAAAATGAAGATTTCTCCAAGCTGGGCCTTGAGCACTGTTGCAAAACAGCTGCTGATGGAATGAAATTCCACTTGCTGTGCCTGATACAGGCTGGGACTGTCACAAGGGCCATTTCACAACCTGCTCCCACACTGACCAAAATTCAGTCTTGTGAATACAAAACACGCACGTCTATGGGGTCACCAGCTTAGCGTGGTGCAAGACCCCATTTGGGAGGTGAGGGGGTTAGGTTGTGCCTGGAGCCTGTCTGTGGAAGGACTTTTTCCAAGAGTCCTTTTTCTCCCTCCCTCTCTGCCTCCCTCCCTCCTTCGCACAGGGCTCGTTTCTCATGCACGCATGTCATTACTTCAGAGATGAGGAAACTGAGTCTCAGGAAGGGTAGGAATCAACCTTGCCTTTGGGAAAGAAGCAGGATGCTGGAGAGTGGAGGAAATGACGTCTGGCCAGGGAAAGAGAAGGAAATGTCTCAGATCCTCAGGGGATAGTGGAAGGGTACCCGTGCCCTGATACATGAGGGAGGAGGGTGGCGCAGACCAGCGCTGGGTCGAGCTCTTCTATCGCTCCCCAGACCGAAGTTCCCTTTCCCCACTGCTAGCCCGCGAGTGGCGGGGAGAGGGTCAGGTAGGGGCGCCTCAGGAGGACGGAGAAAGAA
Source organism: Balaenoptera acutorostrata (assembly GCF_949987535.1). NCBI lineage: Eukaryota > Metazoa > Chordata > Mammalia > Artiodactyla > Balaenopteridae > Balaenoptera > Balaenoptera acutorostrata. Next base: position 89,190,624 of record NC_080085.1, read on the forward strand.
TTTGATAAGAATTCATTATTCCCTCTCCCCTCCCGCTTTCCAGCGACCCTCGATCCCCCCAATCTCCGCCCCCAGTATATTTCCTTTCCCAGGCAGGATGGGGAAGAAGCCTGGCAATGGCCAACCTGGGACAGGCCGCGGCTGAGGGGGCGTGGTTAGCGTGGTGACTGATGCCCGTGGCTTCCGGGAGGAAGGGGCTTCCGGAGTCCCTGCCCAGCTCGGAGAGGGGAGATACCTACTTTGGTAACCACCCAGGGCGTGCTAAGTCTGGCCCCTGTAGGTGAAAAAAAATTAATCAATAGTCAGTAAGAAAGAAATGGAAATTTTTATTCAAGCCAACCTGAGGATTATAACCTGGGCGACCCGCCTCTCAGAGTTTTGAGCACTGTTCCAAAGAGGTGAAGGGGGAGATTTTAGAGAAATGAAAAGTGAGAGCTGTGAGTTTCAGGTTTATTTGGGGACTAACTGAGGACTATAGCTCTGGAAACAGCTTCTCAGAGAGCTCTGAAGAACTGCTCCCAAGAGGTCAGGGGAGAGGTCAGCACGTACGATTTTGGCAGAGGGGGTACCTGCAACCAAGCACACATCTTGGTAGAAGGTTGCAGCTAGTCCCAAGGAATGGACATCTTGGTTAATGGTTACAGCGCTTTTCTAAGTAGGGCAAGATGAAAGAATTCAGGTTCATAAAACATTTCTCCTGAAAATATCTAACTATGTGAAGCTCTGTTCTGCTAGTTTTCCCAGAGCACAGAGTTCCTCATTCCTGATCTCTACCCTGACCTCCTTTTAGAGTGTGTTAAAGGTCGGTGACTTCAGTGGCTAATGACTCAATCCTTGTAGAAGTGGATGGTGAGTGACCTTCTTCAGTTGGCAGTGCCCCCTTTTTGTCATAAATGTGACCAAAGTTTGGGAGGCGTTTTATGACCATTTTGTCCCACAGTGTTAGGAATGCTAATTCCCAGGTCAGGCCAGGATTTCATTGATAGGCCATTCAATGTGCTATTACTAGACTAGGCCCTTTTAACAGTAGCCAAAAGTCTCTGGACCACCTGTATTACTAGTCTGTTATGGTCCAGGAAATGATTCCCTCTTGTTGCTTCTTCCCATATCTAGAGTTACACTATTATAATCATTGATCTTATAGAACTATATTTGGTCAGATGTTTCAAGTCGCCTAGTCGTCATCATTTTATCAGAGGCTCAGCCATACTTTGGTAATGCAAAAAACAATTATCTTGTAAAATAGGCAGAATACAAGTAATATAGCTAATAACTTTTTTTTTTTGGCCACGCCGTGCAGCCTGTGGGATCTTAGTTCCCTGACCAGGGATTGAACCTGCAACCTCGGCAGTGAAAGCATGGAGTCCTAACCACTGGACCACCAGGGAATTCCCAGCTAGTAACATAAATAGGGTTATAAGTAAATACTTATGCTAAGAACTTCCATTAGGTTCGGCCCAGTATATCCCCAGGGCATCTGACCTGGTCTGTTCCATACCAATCTCTATCTTTAAGGTAATGATATATTGTCATTATTCATAAGGCACCCAGCTTAATTACCTACTGTTGTTAGGCTGATTATCCTTAGTATGTTATTAGGCTGATTATCCTTAGTTATTAGGCTGATTTTTAGGCTGATTATCCTTAGTATGATTCAATTGTTCCCAACATTAGGGGGCTTTAAACTTAGATGACTGTAGCCTGATGTTAGTCATATTAATCTATCCCATAACTGAGGAAGGTTATATTCTTTGACTGAAATTTAGCTCATTGCTCTGACTGAGCTTGTGTAACTTTAAAAGAAAAGTCATATTTATGGTCATGGTCAGAGCAAGTATGACTGATTGGCCAAGTGAGGGGGTCCCAGCTAGTACTATCAATAGTGGCCCAAACAGAGCTATAACTTCTTTCTTCTAGAATAAATTTCCTAAGGGCCATCCAATTAGAGCCTTGGAGAGGAGAAATCCACCAAGGTAACCCAGAAGTACTGGATGTAGGTAACTGACCATAAACCCAAAAATTGGATTAATTTTTAAACTCTGCATAGGATTTGTGCCCATGATAGGAAAACATTGATTTATGCAAAAGTCCAAGAAATTAAGAAAGCACTGTAAATAATAATACGGCTCAGGTCCAGTACCTTGGGATAGCTTTCTGCTTCTGATGTCATCTTCTTCTCATCCTGGTATGGGTGTAGTTTCTCCTCGGTTTGAGCATTGTTTTAAGGTGATTTTGAGGTCAGCAGTCCTCTCTATAGACCAGTCCAATGCAGGAGCACTTTCTAAGTGAGAAATATGAATCCAAGAGTCAATTCCCTTCAGTTTTTCTGTGTATGAGCTAGTTAAGAGAACCTGATAAGGGTTCTTCCATCTAGGTTGGAGATAGCCCTTTAAATGATGTCTTTTCCAGTATGCATAATCTCCTAGTTGCAGGTCATGGGACATCTGATCTTCATCCAAAGATAGATTACTGTGATAAGCTTCAGAAACAAGCTTAGAATGTCCTTTTAATAATTTGTAGTGAGGTGGATGGGCCTAGAGACTGTCATACAGAGTGAAGTAAGTCAGAAAGAGAAACACAAATACCGTACGCTAACACATATATATGGAATCTAAAAAAAAAAAATGGTCAGAAGAACCTAGGGGCAAGACGGGAATTAAGATGCAGACCTACTAGAGAATGGACTTGAGGATACGGGGAGGGGGAAGGGTAAGCTGGGACAAAGTGAGAGAGTGGCACGGACATATATACACTACCAAATGTAAAATAATTTTGACCAAGGTTTGGGAAGCATTTCATGACCATTTTGTCCAACGGTGCTAGGAATGCTCATTCCTAGGTCAGCAAGATTTCATTGATAGGCCACTCAATGTGCTACTATTGAACTAGGCCCTGTTAACAGTAGCCAAAAGTCTCTGGACCACCTGTCTTACTAGACAGCTATGGTCCAGGAAAAGATTCCTTCTTGTTGCTTCTTCACATATCTAGAGTTACATATTACAATCATTGATCTTACAGGACTATATTTGGTCAATTGTTTCAAGTAGCCTAGTCATCATTATTTTTTATCGGAGGCTCAGTCATACATTTGGTAACGCAAGAAACATTAGTTTTGTAAAATAGGCAGAATACAAGTAATATAGCTAGTAACATTAATAAGGTAATAAGTAAGCATTTAAGTTAATTTCCACTGGGTGTGGCCCAGTAGCGCTCCAGCTCATATGACCAGTCTGTTCTGTACTATCTTTCAGGGAAATGATATACTGGCATATATGTTGTACATAAAGTTCAGCAAAGATGTCTACACATACAAGGTGAGTGGTGGATCATTGTGACCCCTTACAGGATTGATAAAGGAATGTTACCTTCTAAGGAGCTACGTGGCTGGCGCCAGAAGTAGAAAAATTGATCTTTATGATTGAGCAGGTATTTCTGCCATTGGGGAGGTCTGGTTAATGCATAAAGCAGATACACACTAGAGGGGAGGAAGGAGGCCAAAGGGCAGAGAAAAGGTTTTATGTGTAAATTTTTCTTGTCTTAACTTAAAATGTGAATTTTTATTTTGTTACCTGGGAACCTCGCTTGCCCTCCCAAGCCCCTCTGGCTCCCTTCAGTCCAGCTGGGCACTAGGAGTAGGAGGCCCAAGGCCAAACCAGGCTACAGGCCAGGGAAGGAATGGCCCTATAACCTCCCTGGGTGCCCCCTCTGTGGGTCATCTTGGGCTGGCCCCCCAGGGAGTTGTGCTTCTCGTGCCCAGCGCTCCCCCACCCCAGGGAAGCCCAGAGAGCAGGTGGGATGGGGCCTCTTGTGAGCTGTGGTGATCAGTTTTTCTCTATGCAGAGCCCCTTGCCTGGGACACAGTGAGTGCTCAATATATGTTTATTTTCAGTTGAGTGTTGATTCAACTTTTATGGCTTGTGATTAATCCTTTTTCTTCTGTTATAGAAGCTCCCATTGTTGACTAGCCAACTGTCACAACACCATATTGGAACTTAAAAAGTTCTGAAAACATCTTGGATCTTTTGTTTGCTTGAGTATTTATAAACTCATATTATTATCCTTTTTTTTTGCATTTTTTTCCTTGTAGCAAAGCCTTAAAATATTCTACATCTTCCTTGAAACTTTCTCTCGTTCCTCAGTTCACACTGATTTGTCCTCTCCTAAATCTTTTTAAGCAAATAATCAGACTGTACAGTTCTTACTTGGTGGTTCTCAAATTATTCACATGTGGTAGTTTTGATTTTTGTTTGATGGTTAGGCTGTATCTTTTATCCTTAAGCAAATATAAGGGTCTTCAAAAGTGCCTATGGGGTGGGGATGGGGGAGTGACTGCAAATGGGCATGAAAGATCTTTTAGAGGTAAATGTCCTAAACTTAGATTATGGTGATGGTTTGTACAACTCTGTAAATTTACTAAAAACCATTGAATTGTAGACTTAAAATGGGTGAACTTTATGAATATAAATTATACCTCAAAGAAATACTTTAAATGCCTATGGAGTAATAAGTAAAGAATAGTGGAGATATGATATATTTTGTGGGAAGACTAAAAGGAAAGGTAGGTCATAATGATAAAAATACAACAGCCTGAGGAATTGACAAAGACTCTCTCCTTGACCAAACTTTAGACAGGCTCTTCTAAGCCCCCTTTACAATTAGGCCTTGTTCTGGGACCCTGTCCTGTGATCGTGTCCTTGGCATGCCTAGCCAAGTTTTAGCAAGGCTCCTGCGAAGTCATCCCCCACCCTTGATATCTGATCACCTTGGCCTGCCTCTAGCAAAAATTCTGTTGTCAGTTTAGCAAGAATCTCCCTCCCCTTGATGTCTCCTCTTAGTAATTTTTCCATCTGCTGACTCTCTCACTCTGTTCTTTGGCTATAAATCCCCACTTGTCCTTGTTGTATTCATAATTGAGCCCAGTTCTGTACTGAAGTCTCTCTTCCCGTATTGCAAAAAATCTGTCTTTACTGCTTTTATCTGGTGTCTGGCTCTGTTTCTCTTTGACAGAAGGCATTCTCAGACAGTGCTTCTAGTAGTATATATCAGTCTGGCCTGCTGGGGGGAGGGCAATTTTTTTAAAGACCACCTAAAAATGCCTACTCATTCATTCACGAAATACATATTGAGGGCCTACTTTTTGCCAGGCACTGTGCTAGATGCTGAGGAAACAGATGTGAGCAAAAATCATCTACAAGGTCTCTGTCTTCATGGAGCTCACAATCTAGTAGGGGAGCCAAATAGCATGCAGATATCTATACAAGAGTGCACTTGCCAGTGAGGACAAGTACCAGGAAGAAGGGGTCCATTATGCTATGAGGGCCTATAAAATAGGGAGATTTGACTAGTCAAGGTGGTCAGGAATGTTGCTCTGAGAACGGATTATTGAGCTGAGAGGTAACAGAAGAAGAGACTAATTAGGTTGGAGCTGGGGGTTGGGGAGAAGGCTTAAGGCTATGTGTTCAGAGAGAGCATGGTGAGTAAAAGGGACTGAAAGAATGCCAGTATGGCTGGAGGTAAGAGGCAGCGGGAGAGCAGTGTGGCCAAATTTCCATTTACCTATCCATCCATTGTTCATTCATTCAAAAAATATCTATTGAGCACTGATCATGTGCTAAGTCTCATGTGAGGTGTGACTGTTAACCCCCAAATGGAACCATTTATTTTCCACAAATAAAGCATGACCCCCCATAGGGGCCTGTGTCAGGAGTGAACAGCTTTAGGGTTAGGGTAACGAGTGGGGATAGAGTCTCAGAAGGAAAGAAAGTCATATTTACTGAGCACAGGTGGTGTCAGTTCCGTGGGACCCTGGGAAGCTCATTAAACCCCAAGAGGATTCCTGAAGCTGGTTGTGATCTCATTACCCAGACACTCTCAGAGGCGTCCCACTGCCTATCAATAGAAGGACATACTGCTTACCCTGGCTGTCACTTCCCTCCATCTCCCAAGGTCTTGGAATAACATTGTTGTCAGAAAGTTGTGAGTAAAATACAAATGTTATATATGTATACAGCTTCATTTGAGATGAAATTTAGGAGTTAAGATTCTAGAAAATAAGACATGTTGCATATTAACCACAATAAATAAGATCTTGAAATACGTGGAAAGAGATAAAAGATAACATTCGTATGCCATTATCACTTGAAATAATATTATTATTCTTATGCCAAAGTATTCTCACCCCTGCCCCAACCAACACATTATCCAGGCTGGATTTTCTGACATTATTTGTAGAGTCCTGAGCTGGCGTTCAATGCTCCCCACTCCATGGATCCAAACTACATTTCTAGTCCTCTCTTCCAACCCATCTGTGCTCTTGGCAAACTACACCATTGTTTGTTCCCTCAAGAGACTCCTGCATTCTCCACACCCCTTTAACATGCTAGAGTTCAATTTTCACAGGGTTTGGCTCTCACACACACATGATGTCATTACATCCTCAGATCAACCCCATGAGGGAGCATAGTTACTCTCATTTCAGAGGAGAATAAACCAAGTCTCAAGGAGCGGGGAGGACCAGCCTTATTTTGGTAAAAAAGCAGATTGCTGGAAATTAGAGAGGAGTGGAGAAAATGCAGTAGTTTTTAGATTAAATGGCAAAATGAATATAATCTTTAGTTTATACTCATGTTACATGTTTATTATGAAGTCTCATTAGTGGCAGTGACAGGAATTTGCCCCTCCCCTTCTAGCTCTATTGCTAGATTCCTTGCCCCTACTCTTATCTATTTTGTGGAGGAAGAGTATCAAGGAGGGCGAAAAGGAGGGGTGCCAACCCTGGGGAGAAGAGTCTGTACTTGGGCTGCAGCTACCAAGTAGGGGTGGTTAAGGCGAGCCACCTTTCCCCACGCAGAGTCCCTTGCCTGGCACACAGTAGGTGCTCAATATATGTTTATTTCCAGTTGACAGTTGGCTTTATTGTTTATGGACTGTGATGACGCACTTTCCTTCTGTTCTAGAAGGTCTCACTTCTGACTAGATCAAGGACAAATAGTTCCCAAACTGTTACAGCATTATCTTCAAATTTACAGAAGTGTATGTGAGCTGGATAGGAAAATTTGCTATACATAATGTTGGTTCTTCGACTTGTTCCCAATTCAGTATTTCTCAATTGATATTAGTTTACTTTTTTGGTTAGAAAAACAATTTTATTCTCTGCAGAATATACTGAAAATGTTTTACCTCTTCTTTGAAACCACTTTTTACTTCTCCAGCCACCCCGATTTCTTATCTCTTGGTTCTTTTTGAGCAGATTTTAAATCCCCCTTGGTTGGTCTCTTATAGTTTCAGGTGTACTCACCTTGTTCATTCAGTGTTACCCCTAAACAAATACTATGGCTTCCACAAAAGCTGATTGAGTAATACAAGAAGAAGAGCAGACATGTGATGTCTCTTATGGGGAGAATTGTTAAACAAAACCAGGGGACAGAGAATGGCAACTTTATACATTGTTTCCAGTAGTATATATAAGTCTGCCTTTTGAGGGGAGCAAATTATTTGAAGTCTCTTATTAGCTATCTATGGCTGCATAACTACTTACCCCCAAATGTAGCAGCTTAAAACAACAAACATTTATTATCTCACATATTTCTGAGGGTCAGGAATCCGGGAGTGGCTAAGTTGGCTCCGGTCTCTCATGAGGTTGCAGTCAAGATGTCAGCCAGGGGGGGCTTCCCTGGTGGTGCAGTGGTTAAGAATCCGCCTGCCAATGCAGGGGACACGGGTTCGAGCCCTGGTCTGGGAAGATCCCACATGCCGCGGAGCAACTAAGCCCATACTCCACAACTACTGAGCCTGCACTCTAGAGCCCATGAGCCACAACCACTGAGCACGCGTGCCACAACTGCTGAAGCCCGTGCACCTAGAGCCCATGCTCTGCAACAGGAGAAACCACCGTAATGAGAAGCCCATGCACCGCAAGGAAGAGTAGCCCCCACTCGCTGCAACTAGAGAAAGCCCACACGCAGCAATGAAGAACCAATGCAGCCAAAAATAAATAAATAAAATAGATAAATTTATATTAAAAAAAGAATATACCTATGAAAAAAAAGATGTCAGCCAGGACTGCAGCCATTTGAAGGTTTGACTGGAGTTGAAGTAGCCACTTTCAAGATGGGCTCATGGGGCTCACAAGATGTCTCAGTTCCTCACCATGTAGATCTCTTCATAGGGTTGGTTGAGAGTCCTTATGACACAATTACTGACCTCCTCCAGAGTGAATGACCTGAGAGAGATCGAGCAGGAAGCTGTGAGACCTGTGACCTAGACACACACCCTTGCTTATGCCATATTCTTTCGGTTGGAAGTGAGTCCAGCCCACACTTAAGGGGAGGGGAAGCTGCTGCTGTCACCATCGTGTTGTTTACTTACAGCAGAAGCAACAACAAAACCCTGAAAAGCTTGCTTCTGGTATTCATAGAGCATGATGGGAGGGGGGAACAGGGATATCAGAGAACAATCAGATGACGAAACAGATGTAAAGAGAAGAAGCTTTAATGGTGGTGGCCCTGGATTGGGAAAGACTGTGTGGGACCTGGGCTGCCCACCCAGTACTCAGTATTTACTCTCTCCTGTCTGTCTAGGCTTGTGTCTCTGTTTTGATAGGTAAAGACACCAGGCCAAAATATGCTTCCCAGAGAGCATGGAAGAATACAACATGCATCTCTGATAGTAACCTAGGAAATCCAAAAGCTAAAAGGAAATCCCACCAATTGATTTGAAAAGAATGTAACGGTCTTTCTTTCAACCCAGGTTCTATCAAACCAATTCATTGCACCACACAGAAATGGTATTGAATTTACCACATCATGTACAAAATAGAACTTATTTTCCTTTTGGCTGTTAAATTTCCAAAGGCTCTCCATGGCATGATTGGGCTGTTTGTTTTATTCTAAATTTAATTTCTTTTCAGAAAGGAGGTTGCAGGGAGGGAGGGAACTTACATTTAATGAGTAACTACCATATGCCAGACATTTTATATATATTTTTGCATTTAATTCTCACCACCACTCTGAAAATAAAATACTATTACTATCTCCATTTTACAGATGAAGAAATGGATATTTAGAAAAGTTAAGTAGTTCTTTCAAGATCATTCTACAAGTGAATGAAATAAGCAGGACTCAAATCCAGGCTTTGTTTAACTCCGAAGCCTGTGGTGTTTATTAGGGTGCTTCTTTTTCAGATGGTGAGCTTTCAAGCTTCAGCGTCATGTTGATTTTAATTGACTAAGTAGTAGAGTTATTTTTTCATTCAATGACAGACGAATGTAAATACCTTCATGGTACATAAATAGTATTTATTGTTATGAAGTGTCATTAGCATTAACACCCTAAACTCCATGGCTCTAACTGCTTGGTTACAGAAAATTCGATGTTCTATAGATCAGTGCCTTTCAAACTTAAATATGCATTCAGATCATCTGGAGGAATCTGCTGAAAATGCAGACTCTAATCCAATAGGTCCAGAGTGGAGCCTAAGATTCTACTTTTCTTTCTTTTATAAATTTATTTATTTATTTATTTAATTTATTGGCTGTGTTGGGTCCTTGTTGCTGCGCACGGGCTTTCTCTAGTTGCGGCGAGCGGGAGCTACTCCTCCTTGCGGTGCACGGGCTTCTCATTGCAGTGGCTTCTCTTGCTGCAGAGCACGGGCTCTAGGCACGCGGGCTTCAGTAGTTGCAGCACGCGCACTCAGTAGTTGTGGCCCACGGGCTTAGCGGCACGTGATATCTTCCCGGACCAGGGATTGAACCTGTGTCCCCTGCATTGGCAGGCGGATTCTTAACCACTGCGCCACCAAGGAAGTCCCAGATTCTGCTTTTCTAACAATCTCTCAGGTGGTGCTGATGCTGTTTGATCTCAGATCATACTTTGAGTAGCAGGACTATGGAGTATTCCGCCATAACTATTTTTGGAATCCCCAGGGGTGCTTCTAGCTATCCAGGAATTTGTAGTCACAGATCAAGGATGTCTAGCTGAGTTACAACTCTCAAGCTTCTGGCCGTAGCTATTTTAGAGAGGTTCTCCTCTACACCAGAGCTCTGCTTATGGTACCATTTCTATCTCCTTATATGAGTGGATTTGGAAATCTGCTATGCCAGATATTACTGGATCTGCATGCTATTGTAGTCCCTTGATGTTAACCGTAAATGCTGGCTGATGAACAATAGCAGCCAAAAAGAGGGTGAATCAGACAGGCAAACACTAGTCTTTTCTGCTGCTTGAGAGGGAAGAGAGAGAGGGAGCCCTGGACCATGGTTAGCATGGTTCATTCTGTAGGACAAACATATACCTCTGGTGTAATGAAATATCTGCATCAAATCACAGCTTGATGGCACAGGCCATGGAAAGTATCCAGCTCAGTCCCCTTGCTCTGATGCCATGCTTTTCAGGCAAGTAAGTGATCACTGAAGATGGTAGTCAAGAACCATCATCTCTGCTAATGGTTCTCCCAGGGTTGGCAAGTGTTTAACAAGCATGCATTCTAGTCATTCATTCAGATAAACAATCTGTCAAAGACTACTAACACTAATTAGTAACTTACGTGAACCAAGTACCAGCTAAGATTCTAGAAATATAGTATCTCTACTCTCAAGAAAATTTCAGTATGGAGGGAGACACAGACAAGTAACCTACAGTACATAGTGATGGGTGTTAGGGTTATTATCAGAGCCCATAGCAGAGCCATCTAACCCAAATTTGGGATGGGTGGGGAGGAGGCAGGGCAGTGGTGTGTTGGTTAATGTTTAGCAATCAGTTCTCTGAGAAAAATAAAAGCCCTGATTTGTTAGCGTTTGCTGATTTTCATGGTGGAAATGCTCCCATCATGGCCAGTTTCAAGCCACCAAATTGATGTCACTGAACATGGAATTGTGCATAATAGGCTCTTGAAAGTCAGGATAAGTTAATTCTAGCACACCACTGGGGTAGAGAAGACTTCCCAAAGTGAATTATGTCTAAGAAGAGATTTGAAGTAAAGCTAAAGTTAGTCCGTCAAATGTGGAGGACAGACAAAGTGATTCCAGTTAGAAGAAACAGCAAATACAAATAACTCAGCATGGTCATAGGAAACATGTTGCTTTGGCAGTAAGTGTTGACAGTCTGAATTAAATTGTAGGAGGGAATAGTGTTAAATTTCCCAGTAGGCAGACTAAGCATATATTGATATTTAGGGCACCAGAAGTGTGGAGGAACCAAGGAAAAGAAAAAATTAGTTCTGATGAAATTATTAAGTGTATAATCAATAAATTTGGAAGAAATGTCAAAGAAAAATTATTATAACACTTGTTAAAATGGTAAGGAAGACTCCATTCAAGATTATTGCAACAGGGGAGAGACTATTGCAGCAAGGGAGAGAGACTGAACTCAACTCCAAATACCACAATGACGGCTGGGGATTTATAGTCTATGAGAAGAGGGGCTTCCCTGGTGGCGCAGTGGTTGAGAATCTGCCTGCTAATGCAGGGGACACGGGTTCGAGCCCTGGTCTGGGAAGATCCCACATGCCACGGAGCAGCTGGGCCCGTGAGCCACAACTACTGAGCCTGCGCGTCTGGAGCCTGTGCCCCGCAACGGGAGGGGCCGCAATAGTGAAAGGCCCGCGCACCGCGATGAAGAGCGGTCCCCGCACCGCGATGAAGAGTGGCCCCCACTTGCCGCAACTAGAGAAAGCCCTCGCACGAACCGAAGACCCAACACAGCCAAAAATAAATAAATAAAATAAATAAAGTAGCTATAAAAAAAAATTAAAAAAAAAATAAAAATAAAAATATAGTCTATGAGAAGAGTGAGGGGGTCAGTGTATAGAAAATTACTAAGAGGAGACATCAAGGGTAGGGATATTCTTGCCAAACTGTCTTAAAACAGGATTCTTTGCTAAAGGTAGGCCAAGGTTGAGTCTTAGTCAAGAAGAGGGCTCAGAGAAGCCTAATTAAAGTTTGGTCAAGGAGGGAGTCTTTGTCAGAAGCTATTTTAATTTTAACATACATGTGAGTTTAGTACTATTGAATTAGAGCAGAAATGAGAGTACCACAATATTTTTAATTCATAGGGCTTCTGGTTCTGGGGATGGGGAAAAGATACTTGGAAAGAGTCAAAAGATATTAATGCTGTAGAAATAGTAGAATTTCATGGCTGATTAGGGATAGAGGGGAAGAATAAATCAAGAATTACTCTGGTTTTCTAGCTTCTGCAAGTGATTGGATGGTAGTGCCCATGAGATAGGTAACATTGGAAGAGGAGCACATTTAAAATGAAGATGATGACTCTGCTATCAGACATGTTCAAATTTGAAGTACTCGAAGAACATCAAGTAGAGATGTCCAGTAGGCAGTCAGGTATATGAATTTGAAGCTCAGCAGAGAGGATTGGGCTGGAGTTATAGTTTTGGGAGTCACCAGTACATAGGCTGTAATTGTAATCATGAGAATGCCTCTTAAGGAAAGGTTATAGAGTGGGAAATGAGAAGAGGGTCAAGAAAAGATCCCTGAGGAACCCCAGCATATGGAAAACTCCAGCAAAGGAAACTGAGAAGGAGTGATTAGTGGAGTAAGAAGAAAATTAGTAGACAGTGGTACCCCAGGATTCAAGAGAGGAAACTGTTTCAAAAAAGGAATTCAACTGTTAAGGCATCAAACAAGAAGACAACAGAGATGTGTCCACTGAATTTGGCACATGGAGGTCTTCAGTGCCCTTGACAAGAGTAGTTTCAGTGGTGTGATAGAGATTCCATTTCAGATAGAGAAGCCATTTCAGAGTACACTGAAGAGTGAATGGGAGATTAAGAAGAGGAGTCGGGCTTCCCTGGTGGCGCAGTGGTTGAGAATCTGCCTGCTAATGCAGGGGACACGGGTTCGAGCCCTGGTCTGGGAAGATCCCACATGCCACGGAGCAGCTGGGCCCGTGAGCCACAATTGCTGAGCCTGCGCGTCTGGAGCCTGTGCCCCGCAACGGGAGGGGCCGCGATGGAGAAAGGCCCGCGCACCGCGATGAAGAGCGGTCCCCGCACCGCGATGAAGAGTGGCCCCCGCTTGCCGCAACTGGAGAAAGCCCTCGCACGAACCGAAGACCCAATACAGACAAAAATAAATAAATTAATTAATTAAAAAGAAAATCCTTAAAAAAAAAAAAAAAAAAAAAAAAAAAAAAAAAAAAAAGAAGAGGAGTCAATGAGAATAGATAATTCTTTAGAAAAATTTTACTCTCAAGAGCTGTTGAGAACTTGAGTGGTAGGTGGAGAGGAATATGGATCAAGTGAGGGCTTTTCAAAGATGAGTGATACTAGAGCAGGCTTAGATGCTACTATGATCTATTAGAATGATCTATAAAGAGAGATAAGGATGTAAGCAAAGTATCTGAAGATACTGGACAGGAATGGATGCAGAGTACAGGTGGAGAATTGACCTTAAACAGCAGGCACTCATAATGTATAAACTCATTCTTAGGCACAGGCCTTATTGATAGAATGTTTCACCGTCTGTGGATAGGCAAGACATCAGGACATGAAAATATTGTAACATTTAGACTCTTCTGATGTTTTTTAAACCAGTATTCATTAATAAACATTAATAAAACAGTTGTGTCACCTTCAGAACAGGGAAATCCTCAAAACAACAAGGGACTTATTTGTCTTTCATTTAACAACGATTTTTTGAGTAAATTGTGCCATGCAATGATCTAAATGCTGGAAATAAAATAGTGAACAAGTCATACCTGATTATTTCTCTTATAGAGCTTAGAGTCTACTGGGAGAGAAGTATATTAAACAAATAATTGTAATACAGTGTGATAAGGGCTATGATGGGAGAAGTACTCTGTCAACACTTTACCTTATCTGGGAGTGGAGGAGTTAGGGTCAGAGGACTTCTAGAAAGAGATATTAAGTTGGTATCTGAAAGATAAATAGGAGTTATCCAGAAGAATGGGGTCAAGAAGTAGGGTGTGAGGAAGAGTTCCAGGCAGAGGTAACCATATACATGAAGACCTTGACACCGAGGGAGTGTGATGCAGTTGAAGAACATAAGGTCAGTGTGACTGGACTGCAGAGAGTGGGAGGCAAAATGGTGGAAGATGAAGCTGGAGAGGTAGCAGGGACCAGATTATGCAGGGCCTTATATACTATGTTTAGGATTCTGATATTTATCTCAAGACCCAGGGGAAGACACAGCAGGGATTTAGGCAGGGAAATGAGCCTGACAGGATTTACATTTTGAAAACATTCTAGCTGCACTTCTGAGAATTGATTGGAGGGGGCAAGAGTGGAGGGATGACTGAAAGAGTTGAGAGGCTATTGCAGTTGTTTGGGTGAGAAATTATGGTGACATTTGCTAGGATGGTAGAGGTAGAGATGGAGAGAAGTAGAAGTATTTTAGAATTATTTGCAAATTAACAGCTCTTGGTAAAGAATTGGATGTGGAGAATGAGGGAGAGGAACGTGTCAATGATTCCTAGGTTTTTGGCTTGAACAACTGGTTGGATGAGGCGATGGCAGCTTTTACTGAGACAGAGAAGAAAGGCAGAAGAGGAGGCTGCAGATGATCAAAGTTTGGTTTTTTAGAAGAACTAACTCACTATCATCATTCTCTTACCAGATGCATCTGGTAAGACTCCAATCAAATACAATTCCAAGAATATCTGAAAAGCTCTAGTATTACTTTTATCTTCTTAATATCTTGAGTACCTATGGATGGCTAAAGGGTTTAGCTTATGTTTTTTTGACTTACTGTGTTTGACCTTCATAATTCATTTAATTATACTTCTTTTTCTGACCTCATTATTGCTTTTTCTGAACCATTTCTACCAAACTAGACCAATGGTGCATTTATGTTCATGATGAGTTCAACTCTTAGTAGGGACATGAATTTATAGTAGGGACACTGTAGATGTATGCTTCTTATATTTTTAATATGGATTTTTTCAAACATATATACCTAAAAGTGGATAGTAATAGATTAACATATTCTCACCAACTAACTTCAATAATTATCAATTTATAGTCAATTGCATTTAATCCATCCAAACAGGATGGACTTTAAAGAAATCACTATTATTCATAAAACAATTAACAATATTTCTTAACATTATATTTCCATTTAGTGTTCTAATTTTCCTGAATACCTAATTTTCCTTTTACAGTTTCTTTGAAACGGGATTCAAATAAGTCCATACATTGTATTTTGTGGATGTCTCTTAAGTCTCTCAATTCATTGGTTCCCTGTCTCTGTTTTTATTTTAAAATTATTATTTCAATTTATTTGTTGAAGAAAACAGGTTGTTTATCCTGTAAAGTTTCTCACATTTTGGATTTTGCTGATCACATCTCTGAAGTGTTGATTAACATATTCTTTTGTTCCTTATACTTCCTGTAAACTGGTAGATCTAGAGCCTTGATCTGATTCAAGATTGATTTTTTTGGGCAGGAATATTTCATAAAAGTTGTGTGTATTTCCATCAAGAGGTACAGAATATCTGGCTGAATCTCTTCTTTGTGATATTAGTGGTCATTGATAATCATTACCTAGATTCATTATTTCATTGGGGGTTTATAAGATGGTGATATTCCAATTCTATAATTCTTCCTTCATTTACTAGTTGCAATATGTCTATAAAGGAAAAATTCCTCTCAAAAGCTATTTCATCACTCTGAGGGGCAGCTTGGATTCCCTTAGCACTATCCTCCAAAGGTGACCAATATATTGGTCTGAATATAATAATGAATATATTTTTCAGAATCATTATTACTCATGGGTTTTTAACATTTTTGATGTGTTTCAATTCATGAGTTCATTGCAGTTATTATTCTTAATGATATTCAAATTGGCATTGTAGCTCTTTTCAAGTTGGTTCCTGAGTGCTTTTGACACTACCCCAATCGTCTTTGCAAGAAAGATAGCTTTCTTGCTTTCTGATATGATAATTAATAAAACAATATGAATAAATAATTTTAAATACTTATGATATGTTAAGTGCATGATTGTGGCTCTAAATTACCATTTAGTTATGCTTTGTATAACAGGATATAAACACTACCCTCGTCTGCAGTCTACGGAATGCTAAGTTGACACACAAGGCAGTCAAAGCTTCCTTTCATTCAATATCTGACTGATTTATGGCTTTACAGAAAAATAAACAGCCAGCACATGATTTCACCTCCTAAAGAAAGCATTTACACTTATCTAAATATGTTTTTTAAATGAGGTGGAATTTCTTCCTTCTTAAAAATATGTTTCTGGAACTACTAAAAAATTTGCATTTTCTAAATAGCTGATAAAAAACATTCCTCCATATTGTTGAAGAAGGGAGGCGCTGGGACCACCAGTAAGACTTGGTTTAAGTATGCCAGTCAGACTTGACTTCTTTCCGTCCTGCTGTATCAGAGGCCATGCTCTCCTTTTTTGTTTCTTCTTTTTTGCAGCCTTTAGTGCCTTGGTTAGTCACCCCAGTCCCAGTGGATTTCCCTTTTGCTCCTCCTTTCCCTCTTGTTTGCACATTTTTCCTGAAGGTTTATTCTTTCTTGTTGCCTTTTATTTTTGGCTTAGTCTCAACTTTGGAAGGAACAGGTTTGGCTACAACCTGTGAATCTCCTCTTGGGGTCTTTCTTTACTGCCTCTTTAGCTGAATTGACCTTCTTCTTAGAAATCTTGGTGGTGGCTTCAGTGAGGAAGATGCGTGCCTGGGTGCCTAGGAGTCTTCACAAAGCTGGGCTACTTTGCTGCTGCCAATCCCATAGCCTGAACTCCTGGGGCCCAAGATGGGAGTGGATCAGATGTCTGCCCATTATTTTGATTTAATATCAGGAATCTATCTCTCTCTCTATCTATCTATCATCATCCTCTATCACTATCATCTATGTACTCATCCCTCTCTCTCCCTTTTTAGGTAAATGGTAGCATACTATACATGCTTTTCTCCATCTTGTCTTTTTCACCTTAACAATATACCAGGAGATCATTCCAAAGTAGTATACAGAGTATATATTCCTCATTCTTTTTACAGCTACATAATACTCCTTCATGTGGATGTATTGCAATTGATTCAAACAGTCCTTTATTGATGGACATTTGTTTTTTTTAACCTTCTGCTATTACATATAAAACTGCAGTGAATAATCTACTGCATATGCTTTACTGTATTTTTGCCAGTGTATCCTTGGGATACATTCCTAGAAGTGGGATTACAGGGTCAAAGGGAAAAAGCTTTATGTAATTTTGCAAGATTCGACAACTTCCCCTCCATTGGGGTGGTACTATTTTACATTCCCACCATCAAAGCATGAGAATGTCTGTTCAGAGCCTCACCAAAGACTATGTGGTCAAACCTTTTACTTTTTGCCAATCTGATAAGTGAGAAATTATATCTTATTTTAGTTTTAATTTATACTTCTCTTATGAGTAAGGTTGAATATTATTTCATATATTTAAGAGTCATTTATATATCTTTTTCTGAGAACTGTCTTGACAGTTTAAAAAACATGTTCAATGTGTTTCAATCTGTTATAGTCTTTTTTTTTGTTATAGCCTTTTTTTATGCTCAAGTTCTATCTTAGGCCAGTGGAAGACTCTTCAGGTTATCTCCTGTGTCCTTTGGACATGACCTCAGCATTCCTTTATTTTTTTACCCTAGTAATCTTTGACCGCTTCTTTGCTAAATGATATGACAAGATATTCTAGACTTATCTTGTACATTATATGCCTCAGAATTGGCATCAGCCATTTCTCTAAGCTGCTGGCAGAATAATAATTCTATTGCTAAGCCTCACATTCACATGCACATTCATAGCACTTATCATTACCTGACATTACAGTGTATATTGTCTGATTCTTCCTCTATAGTCTAAGAATTTAGAATGTAAGCTGCATGGAGGGCGAACACTTTGTTTTGTTCACTAATGTATCTCGAACACCTAGAACAAAACCCGATACACAGAGGTTCTCAAAACCTGCTTCTTTCCATTTATCAGAGGTCATGATTGCAGCCCTCTACATGAGGAGATGGGTGATCATCTGGAGACTGAGCCCAGGAGTCACTATCATTCATTCATTCATTCCCATGCACT
Organism: Balaenoptera acutorostrata; assembly: GCF_949987535.1. Lineage (NCBI taxonomy): Eukaryota > Metazoa > Chordata > Mammalia > Artiodactyla > Balaenopteridae > Balaenoptera > Balaenoptera acutorostrata. Next base: position 89,208,675 of record NC_080085.1, read on the forward strand.
GAGTGGCTGGTATGTTACAGACAGTGTTCTAGGCAAGTTGGTAATGTTTGCATTAGGCCTGAGGCTCAGGCAAAACCTCTAGCCACACTGATCAGGCAGAAATGATTCCTCTCCAATGTCAAACTTAAGCTAAACTAATAGGGTCCAGTAACCACCTGGAATAAAAGGAAATGGTGGATGGGACTTCCCTGATGGTGCAGTGGTTAAGAATCTGCCTGCTAATGCAGGGGACATGGGTTCGATCCCTGGTCCGGGAAGATCCCACATGCCGTGGAGCAACTAAGCCCATGTGCCACAATTACTGAGCCTGTGCTCTAGAGCCCACGAGCCACAACTACTGAGCCCACATGCCACAACTACAGAAGCCTGCAACAAGAGAAGCCACCGCAATGAAGAGTAGCCCCTGCTCACCGCTACTAAAGAAAGCCCACGTACAGCAACGGAGACCCAACGCAGCCAAAAATTAAATAAATAAATAAATAAATCTTAAAAAAAGGACATGGTGGGAGTATTTTCTTCCGTCAGGACTCCTCCTTCATGCAATGAAGACATGGCACCAAAGCTTCATACATTACGCAAATATATGTGTATTTTACTTATTGCTTACATTTCCAGATGCTGTCTATGATAGCTGTATTCTATGTAGTTTACATCAAACTCATCTCTTTTATGTGAGAGGGAAATCAGGGTAGGCCAGGACTAACATTTGTTGAAGTCTTATTGTGTGCCAGACATTTAAAAATAGATTTTCTCACTATATTTTGTATTATAGTCTCCTGGAAGGTAAAGTAAGGAGGAAAAGAAAGTACATTTTTAAAAGACTTTATTTTTTTTTTAGATCAGTTATAGCACTTTTTTTTTAAAAAAGGAAATAGTATAGGGATTTTCCATTCTTTTCCTAGCTCCAGGAGGTAATTCATCTGACAACACAGAAGTGTCAACAGATACCATTTGCAAAGGATTTCCCATTTATTCCTCACACCACTGTGGTAAAGTGAGGGATTTTGTCACATCCACTGAGAAGACTGAGGCTCGGAAAGGTGATAACATATAAAACTCTATCAGTCATTTCTAGATTAGAGCAGTGGTTCTCAAACTACCTTGTGTCATCTGTATGACGTGTAAACACTAATTGCTGGGCCCCATCTGGGGGAGGCCCAAGAATGTGCACTTCTAACAGCTTCCCAGGTGATGCTGATGATGCTGGTTCAGGGACCACAGCTGGAGAACTACTGATGTGAATAACATACAAAAATGACATTTACCTTTTATGAGCACCTAGAGAATCACTCTGAGCTGAGAGGGCTGGTGGAGGTACATGGCCTGGGGTCAAAGCAAAGGGGATACAGAGTGCAGTGTGCCCAGGCCCATGCTTTGCGCCATTGACTCAGACAGTGGCTGACACTATGTCACTCTCCTAAAGTGTGAGGGGACCAGCCACTGGTCCACAGAACTGTTCATGTGACATTGTGATTTCATCGTGTCTCCCGCCCTGGGGAGCCCTGTGGGTGAGGGATTAAGCACCAGGCTCCCCAAATCTCCCTTGATCTTAAGAGTTATTCAGGTTACTTCTTATTAAATCCCTAATTCAGACCAGGCTATGGGAAGTTAGGAGAGGTGAAGTAAATCAGGGACACTGTCTTGTAAATGCCTGCTCAGTAGTGAAATCTGGAATTACCATAAAGCTTTCTCACTGTGTCCCGAAACTACCAGAGCTCTGAACGCTCTAATCTCCCTGTGCAGTCGATGGTGGCCAGGATATTACTTTTCGATCATTTTTTATAGTGAGCTGTATTACTTGTAAATGATTCTATTACTGAAAAATTTAAAACGCCCTATGGCAAATAACAAAAACAATAACATCCCAGCAAAGCTTGTCTGAAATGGTTACAGTAAATATTTGCAAATTAGGGCTAATTCTCATGATATATGAAAGCATTCTCAGCAACCAGTATAGAGAGATGGACAAATGATGCTGTGGTAAGCAGCCTCTAAGGCGGCTCCAATGAGCCGGAGCCTCCCTTCCTGAGCGGCGCCGGGAAGCCGGGGACCCCTTCCTGGAGCCCGGAGCCTGCGGCCCGAGCGCCCCCGGGGCCTTATTTGTACGCAGCGCGCCTTTGTACGGAGAGACTCTGGCGGAGGTGCTGAGCGGTTCAGCGAAGCCAGACCCTGTTCCACTCCCAGGAAGAGGAAATTTCCACCCCTGCAGCTGTCTTGTGACTCACACTGCCACCCCAACCAGTCGGAAAGAGTGGGAGTATTGAGTGTGTACTGTACACTGAATGTACAGCAGTGGGTTAATCACACAAGCACATCATACACGAAAACGAACTTGTATTTGAACAGTGAAAAGACCCTTAAACAAAGGTTTGATCTTGCTCTTTTACCCAGGCTTTTATGGGTTCCTGGCTGCACTCTTCTCATTCACAATGTGGGCTATGTTTCAGAATCTGAACCATGAGGTTCCAAAATATCGTGACCAGATAGTCCAGGACTTATGGTTTTTCCAAAATCAGTGACTGCGGTGGAATATTCATTCAATCTGTCTGATCCAGATTCCTATAAAGGGTACATTGAAGACCTAAAGCCATATGACTTAGAAGAACAGAAGAATCTCACAGTCTGTCCTGATGAAGTGCCTTTTGAACAGAGAAGTCCAATTTATGTTGCATGTCAGTTTTTTACTGTCTTACTTCAAGCATGTGGTGGTGTGGATGATCCTGAGTTTGGTTATATCAGAGGAAAGCCTTGTATTCATGTGAAAACAAACAGAGTAATTGAATTAAAGCCTTAAGAAGAACCAACTATAGAATGTATTTCGAAGGATGAAAACACAGCTACTCTATCAACTTATCCTCCCAATGGAATTATAGGAATAAAACATTTTCCATATTCTGAGAAAAAACTGCATGTGAGGTATCTACAGCCATTAGTTGCCATCTAGGTCACCTATGACCCTGCAGTACCATAAAAGAAGTAACAGTCAAGTGAAAGGTAGATGGATTACCCAACCGAAAACACCAGGATGTTCTTGACAAGTTTTTAGGACGAGTTGTGTTCAAAATCACAGTGTGTGCATAGTGATGAGTTAGGATATCTCCACAGACTAAATGTTATGTAGTCTGTCTTTATTTTGTATCAGCTGGACCTGCCATTCTAGAATTATGAGACCACTCTGGACAAAGGTAGGGTGGTACATGACACTGGGGTAACATCATAATGTGCTTCTAGATCATAGTGTTCAATGTCCTTTGAAGTAACTGCCTGTTGCCTCCGCTGCCTTTTGGATCAGTGGACAGTCACCAGATAGGGACTGTGAACACTTGATTCGAAACATGTGGAATGGGGGTCTTGTCGTATTTTTATGTGGTTTAATTGCCAAGTGTATAAACCTTAGTGTGCTGCCCTATATAAATATTTTATAGATTTAACACTGGTTAAGTGTCATATTTTCATGCCAGCAAAGTTTAGGCATAAAATGGTACCTGACCAACATCAAGTGACTTTATAGCTGCAAGACATGTGATGTATGGAGAAGTTCTGTGAGGAAGAAAAAGGAAAATAAAAGTGAGTTTGAAAGGTTTTCTTGGTGTTTTTGTAAAATTATTTTTTACATGCTGAATTAGTCTGCCCTATATAAATATTTTATAGATTTAACACTGGTTAAGTGTCATATTTTCATGCCAGCAAAGTTTAGGCATAAAATGGTACCTGACCAACATCAAGTGACTTTATAGCTGCAAGACATGTGATGTATGGAGAAGTTCTGTGAGGAAGAAAAAGGAAAATAAAAGTGAGTTTGAAAGGTTTTCTTGGTGTTTTTGTAAAATTATTTTTTACATGCTGAATTAGTCTGTGGATCTTTTTGATTAAGAGCACAAACATTTTGTTGTAAAACATGTAAAAAATCTAGTGACGGGATTGTTTTTAGTGGTGGAACTAAATCTCTTATACATTATTTTAGACCATAGATGAAACATAGCATTTTTAAGGTAGCCAGTATGAATATGCACCTAATTTTTTTATGAAATTAAGTTCATAAGATTTAAATTGTATGATACTTTATGAAATATTTTATTACTGCTTTTATTTAGCAGACTGTGGACTCTAATAAAAAATATAAATTGTTAAGAACCTATTCAAAAATGAGCCCTGAGATGAGAGCAACTATAAAAAGATCATCATTTTGATTCTGTGTTTCATCTCTTTCTACGGACTTGATATGATTGTTTCTTTCAGTCTAGGTTATTTTTCAAAAAGCAAACCTGTGGGTTTTTTTTAATTGAGTTATAATTAACATATAATGTTATATTAGTTTCAGGTGTACAACATAGTGATTCAATAGTTTATACATTATGAAGTGGTCACCATAATAAGTCCAGTTACCATCAGTCACCATACAAACTTATAACAATATTATTGACTATATTCCCTATGTGTACATTACATCCAGGTGGCTTATTTATTTTATAGCTACAAGTTTGTACCTCTTAATCCCCTTCACCTATTTCGTCCAGTCCCCCACCCTCTTCTCCTCTGGCTTATGATGTCTGTAGTGGTGAAGCAATATATATCCACTAGTCCAGCACGCAGAACCTAGGAAGAAGACATATTAAAGGGCCATGAATGTGAGAAAGAACCACTTACTTAGGTCATCCATTTTCAAAATAAAGTGAGATTTGACAGTGACTCTTGATAGAGACCCATTCCTTAAGTCTGTAATTGAGATAACTAAGTTAGAACATATGGGTAGATTAAGTATCCAAGTGAATGAAAAGAAGTAAAGGGAAAATATGTATATAAATTGTGGAAAAAAAGATGGCTCCAATGAGCCACGCTTCCTAGTATTCATGCACGTGCATGCGTAATCCTTATACTTGAGTGTGGGCTGGGTTAACAGAGATAAATAGTGAAGCCTTGAATTACTCTAAAGCTTTGTCCTTTGTGTCCTGAAGCCGCCTGGGCTCTGAGTGCTCTAATCTCTCTAGGGGCTGGCACTTGATGCCCCCCAGGGTATTGCTCAATTTCTATTACAATGGGCTGTATTATTTATTTATTTATAAAATATACATAATATTTACCATTATAATCTTTTTAAAGTGCACAGTTCAGTAGTATCCAGTGCATTCAAATTGTTGTACAACCATCACCACCGTCCATCTCCAGAACTCTTTTCATCTTGTTCCATGCTCATTAAACATTAATTTCCTGTTTCCATCAGCCCCTGGTAACCACTATTCTACTTTCTGTCTCTATGAATTTGACTACTCCAGGTGCCTCATGTAAGTGGAATCATACAGTATTTGGGGGGTGTGTATGTGTGTGTCTTCTTTCATTTGGCATGTATCAGAATTTCATTTCTTTTTAAGGCTGAATGATATTCCACTGTATGGTAGTCATCCATTGGTGGACATTTGGGTTGTTTCCATCTTTTGGCTTCTGCTGTTAAAGAAAACCAGAGCTGTATAGTAGTTAAAGTATTAAGGACAGATTTTATTCAGGAACTATTGTAATAAGAGTAAAGAAACCTCAGATTATAACTGAGCTCAGTTCTGAGTACATCATGGGCAAATACAGGTTCATAGCCCAGGAGCAGAGTGGGGAGTCAGTGGATGGAAAATTGAAGCAGAGGGGGGGATTCTGGTTAAACCAACCTGACCAGGGTTCTTGCTGAAGGCAGGCCATGGTGATCAGATATTGAGAGTGGGGATTCTTGCTAAGTTGACTTAGCAGGATTTTTGTTAAAATTGGGCTATGCAAGGATGAACACAAGAGTCCAAAGGTTGAGACCTAGTTGAGAAAAAGGTTCAGAGGAACCTGACTAAAATTTGGTGAAGGAGAAAGTCTTATCAGTGTGAATAATACTGCTATGAATATTGGTGCACAAATATTTGTTCGAATCCCTGCTTTCACTTCTTTTGGGTATATACCTATAAGTGGGATTGCTAGATCATATTGTAATTCTATTTTTAATTTTTTGAGGAACCTCCATACTGTTTGTCACAGCAGCTGTACCATTTTACACTCCCACCAGCAATGCACAAAATTCTAATTTCTCCACATTCTCACCAACACTTGTTATTTTCTGCTTTAAAAAATATAATAGCCATCCTAATGGGTATGACTTCTATTTATTTTAAAAATAATCTTTATTTTGAATAATTTTATATATAACTGTATAACTTTAGTCAATAATATTGAAAAATGTAAAACTTTGTATGGCAGGAAAAAAGTAAAAGTTATGTGAAAAGTAGAGAGAAAATATTTGCAAACTCCATGGGGTTTATGTTTCTGCTATGTTAGGCAGATTTACTAACCAACAGGTCAATGATGTCAACAGAAAATTCACTAGAGGACCAATATTTGTGGCTAATAAACATTAGCAAATAATAGAAATCATATTAGTGATATAAGCAAGTTGCAGAAGAATATGTATAACATGATTATAATTTTGAAGAATATGTGCATTTTAGTATATTTTATGTAAATATCTGATTATATGTAATTATACATTAATAAATTACATACAGAGAAACACACCTGAAGAATAGACATCTGTCTATTTTCAGTGAATATCTTTGGGTCAAGGACTGAAGGTCAGGACTTCCCTGGTGGTCCAGTGGCTAAGAATCCACGCTCCCAATGCAGGGGGACTGGGTTCGATCTCTGGTCAGGGAACTAGATCCCACATGCCACCACAACTAAGACCCGACACAGCCAAATAAATAAATAAATAAATATTTAAAAAAAAAGGGCTGAGGGTCAGGCAGATGGGATTACAGGATAATTTCAATTTACACATATACATATTTGTCTTGTTTGAAATTTATACTCAGGAAAATTTATTAAGATAAAAATTACTAAAGAGCAAAAATATGTGACCCAACTGACAAAAATTATGTACTCATATGTTATGTTTCGGAAATGTGTTCACAATATACTTGTTTGTTGAGAAAAGAGTAGGTTAAAGCAACTGATTTGACAGTGTATCTGTGTATGTGTTTGTTTCTATGTCTCAAACGTCTTCACGCATGCAGCTTTCTCTTCAACTCAGGCAGGAGGTTGATGTCTAGTTTTAGGGCTTAGAGACCACTGAATGTCTTATATTCAGAGAGATTGCTGCCAGCGGGTGGCAAATTCTGCAAAGACCTGGCTGTGAGGCCAAGGCCAAGTCCCTTCTCCATTCTCTCCTCCACTTGCAAAGCCTCTGGTACTGAGACCTTCAGAATTGCAACTCTGATTCTGATCACTAGGCAGAATCTGTCTTCATATTTTTCTCTTTTCTAATGAAAAGCCTTTTTTTTTAGAGTAAACAAAATGTTATTTTTAAAGTTGCTTGTTAAGCAGTACATATACTTATTGTATATGTGCTTGAAATTGTGCTTGAAAGAGTTTTTTTATATAAAAAGATTAAAAGGATATCTAGTTTCATATATGCGTTATTCATAGATCTATCAACCTCTCTCTTGCCCCACCCCTCCCCCCACCCCCAGTTTTCATCAAGGTCTGCTGACCTGTCCACACTGTAGAGAAGGTCCCCTGGAGAAAGCAGGTGGTTTAAGCCCCCAACTATCATACCACTGTAATGGCTTCCCAAACCTTCCACCTGCCTCTCTCCAGGCCACTTTACACACAGCTGCCCATAGTAGTTTCCCTGAAGTGGACCCTGATATAATTACACAAACACTCTCAGAAGCAATCCACTACCTACCAAGAGAACTTCAAACTCCTTTCCCCAGCTTGCATTCTCTACCCCATGGATCCAGACTACGTTTCCAGTTTTGTCTCCCAAGTGCTCTGTGTTCTGGGCAACCTGCACTGTGGGCTACTCCCTACAGTACTCCTGTGTTTGCTGCGTATCTCTTGAACTGGGTGGGGATCGATTTGCACAGACCTTGGCTCTCACACCTACATGGTGGCATTACATACTTTGATCAACACTTTGGGGGAGAATTGTTATCCTCATTTTAAAGTTGTGGAAACTGAGTCTTGGGGAGAGTGAGAACCAGCCTTGTCTTTGGGAAAGATACTGGATTTACAGAAGTAAGATACCCACTGATAGCTTGTGATAAGGAACTGTATTATTTTGCTCTATAACAAAGAGGAATGGATATGGTGCTAGTAAGTGCCTGATATGGGTAATATTAATTATATTTTTTCCTAGAATTTAAGTGATACCTTTTTTTTTTGTAGAACATTTGGAAAATACATTAAAACAGAAAGAGAATAGGAATAAACACCCCGAATCCTACACCCTGAACAACCCATCCCTGTCTAGGATTTGCTGACATCTAGTGGTAGAGCCAAGAATATCAAGTGACCTATAAATGAAGATAGGTCAAGATGGGGTAAAAACGTTTCCAGGTTTCCTGAATCCAGTCTGGGTTCTTACCCTGACTTGACATGCACAACTTCCCAATTTTACCACATTTACCCTTTTAGATGATGGAATTCCAGGGATCAAGATCTGACTATGTTATAGCTGCTTGGAAGTGACACATGCATATGGGTGCCAGTTCATCAACTTCTTTTGATGAGATGAGGAAAGGGAGATAAAAACCCCTACCTTGTGTTAAAGGGCTGAAGTGTAGGACTGACATCATTAGGTTTCCAAGGCAGTGATATATAGGCAGAAAAGCACAGGCTTCAAAATCACAGATGGAAGTGGGGAATGCAGGCAAGGGATCAAATATTTTAGGAGCACTTTATGTCAGACAGTGTGGTAAAATTATTTGTATTAGAACTTAATAATGTCTAGGACACATTTCGTAATCTCTAGGGTGACCACTGCAATAATCGTAAAAAATGTATAATTAACAAGGTAATAGAGAGGGAAAATAGAATTTAAAAATATTAAGCAATCCAAAAAAGGGCAAGAGAAAAGAGAAAGAACGATATAGAACAGGCAGAACAAATACAGTAGAAATCAAATAGTAAGATGGTAGATTTAAGCCCAAATATTCCACAAATTTACAGGTAAACAGCCTAAACGTTCCAATCAAAAGACAAAACTTGTCAGACTGGATTAAAAAAATAACTATTTGCTGCTTAGAAAAGATTCATCTTCAATACGAGGCCACAGAAGGTTGAAAGTAAAAGGATGGAAAAAGATATACCATGCAAATATTAACAAAAGAAATCTGATGTAGCCATGGCAACATCAGATAAAGTAGATTTTAAAGCAAGGAGTATCAGTAAAGACAAAAAGGGACATTTCACGGTTGTTAACATTTTATTTTATATGATATATATCTATCTAGAGTTTTCCCTGTATATTTGTATATATGTGTATATACATACGTATTTGAATAAAAAACCCATAATATACATATCATCTTGTTACCTATTTTTACTTAAAAATAATGTATATCATAAATATATTTCCATTGAAAAATTTTAGTTCCGTTATAGTTTTTAAAGACTACACTGTACTCTATTATATGAAAGTATCATGATTTCTTTAATCTATCCCCTACTGGACATTCAAGTTGTTTAGCATTATAGAATTATAAATAACACTGCAATGCGCATCTTTATGAATACATGTTTGTGCATTTGTTTTCCCATTTCTTTGGGATGCTTTCCCAGAAGTTAAATTCTTGGGTTCAAAGGTATACACATTTTAAAAACTTTCTAATACACATATTCATTGAAAAAATTGTACTAGTTTATACTCCTGACAATTATGCAAAGGAGTATTCATTTGTCTACCTCTATACAAATACAGAGAATTATAATTCTGGTGAGAAAACATAATATTTCACTGTTGTTTGAATTTGCAGAATTTGATCACCGGTGAGGTTGACTATTTTTTTTTAAAGTAAGCTTTAGGAGCTATAACAGACAGAAAAGTGCACAAACCATAAATGTACACCTTGATAAATTTTCACAAAATGAACATATTTGTGTGGCCAGATCAGGAAAGAGAACATTACCAGCACCCCAGAAGCCCCAATGTTATCCCCCTCTAGTCACTAAGCCCTCTCTCCCTACCAAGAGTAACCATTATTCAGACTTCTACAAACATAGATTAGTTTTGCCTGTTTTTGAATTTTATCTAAATAGAATCATCCACTCCATGCTATGCTGTGTCTGCCTTCTTTCACTCAACTTTATATTTGTGAGATTCATCCATGTGGTTGCATGCAGTTTCAATTTGTTCATTATCATTATTGTATAGTTCCATGGCAGAAGTGTCATGGGAGATTTTGAACAGACCTATCTCAGTATAAAATCAGACAAAAATCAATAAGAATACAAAATATTTGAATAGCACAATTAATGATCTTAACATAATCAACAAATATAGAACCCCATACTCTAAAACAGCAGAATACACTTTCTTTCTAGGTACAGATGGAACATCTACAAAATTTGACTATGTGAAGGACATAAAAAAAGTCCTGACAAACTCTAAAGATTGAAATAACACAAAGTATGTTCTCTGACCATTGTGAAATTAAGCTAGAAATTAATTAAAAATAAATTGGGAATTGTTACATGTTTTGAAATTAAGTAATACATTTCTAAATAACCTATGTGTGTGTCAAAGAAGAAATAAAAATGGAAACTAGAAAGTATTTTGAACTGAGCATTAATGAAATTGTGACATATTAGAATTTGTGGGGTGCAAAATCTCAGGAGGCCTTTTCTTGGATTAGAAATTGACAAGCTGATTTAAAAATTTATACAGAAAAAACAAAGGACCGAGGATAACCAAAACAACTTAGAAAAAGAACAAAATTGGAGGTCTCACACTACCTGATTTTGAGACTTAAGTATAGTCATCAAAAGAATGTGGTTTTGGTGAAAGGATAGGTTTATAGATCAACAAAACCGAATAAAGAGTCCAGAAACAGACCCACACATGTGATCAGTTGATTTTTAGCAAAGGTGCCAAGGTAATTTAGTGGAAAAAGAGTAGTCTTTTTAACAAATGATGCTGGAACAATTGGCCACCCATATGGAAAAAAAAATAAACCTCACACTTTACACAAAAATTAACTCAAAATGTATCATCTACCTAAATGTAAGTACTAAAACTATAACATGTCTAGAAGAAAACATGATAGAAAACCTTTGTAATCTTGGGTCAGGTAAAAATTTTCTCTAGGGCACAAAGAGTACAAACCATAATGAAAAAATAAATTGGATTTATCAAAATTTAAAACTACTGCTGTTTGTAAGATGCTGTTAAGAAAATGAGAAGCCAAATCATAGACTGGGATAAAATATTTGCAAGTCAGCATAGCTGATATAATTCTGGCTTGTATCCAGAATATATAAAGAACTCTTACATGTCAATAATAAGAAAAAAACAACCCAATTTAAAATTATGGGCAAAAGATTAGAATAGCCATACCTATTACAATGACTTTAAAAAATTGTAATGGAGCAGGACCCTATGGGGCCTCCCCGGGACAGGCCCCAAACCTCCATATCTTGTCTGTAGAAAAACATTAGCCTCCTAGGCCTTCCCCAAGTTCCAAAGAATAAATGTAATCAGAAAAGTGAGAAAATTCAGAAACAAAGTAAAACAGTCAAACACGACAAAATAATAATAGTTTAGCCATTACACAAAGTCAAGGACCTTTAGTTCCTCCTCAAGGGATGTAGATAATATTCTGAGCCACATCCTTTGAGCTGTTTTGCAGATATCAAAACCCCTACCAGGTGGAAGAAAACTGCATGCTGCCCACAAGCATGTAGACCCCAGACTGGTGGGAACCAGAAGGCTGATGATGTTGACTCCTGATTACCTCACCACCAACCAATAAGAAGAATGTCCACGAGCTGATCATGCATCCTGCAACCCTCTTCCTCACCCTGTCTTTAAAAATCTTTCCCTGAAATACATCGGGGAGTTCGGGTCTTTTGAGCATTAGCTACCTGGATTCCTTGCTTCGCACCCTGCAATAAACGCTGCACTTCCCTTCACCACAATTGGGAGTGAGTAGATTGACTTTACTGCATGCAGGTGAGTGGACCCAAATTTTGTTCTGTTACAAAATGACAAAACCAAGTACAGGTGAGGATTTGAGCAACTGGAACTGTCACATAATTCTGGTGGGAATGTAAAATAGCACAGCCACTTTGGTAAAACAGTTTTTTAATAGAAAATCAGCGATCCCACTCCTAAGTATATACCCAGGGAGGAGTAAACAAAGATTTGTATGAAAACATTTATAGCAGCTTCATTGGTAATGGACTCAACTTGGAAGCAACTCAAATGTTCATCAACTGGTGAATGGAAAACAGATTGTGCTGCATATATACAGTGCAATGCTAAGCCATAGAAAAGACTGAACTATTAATACAAGTAACAATGTATATAAAGCTCAAAAGCACTATCTTAGAAACTCAGACACAAAAGGCTTATTTCATTTATATGTCATTCTGAAGAAAGCAAAACTGCAAGAACAGAAATCAGATCAGTGGTTTCCAGAGGCTGAGGTTGGGGACAGAGGATTGGCTATAAAGGGCACAAAGGAACTTTTTAGGGTGATGAAAATATTCTATATCTTGATTGTGATGGTAGTTACATGACTGCATACATTTGTCAAAATTCATAAAACTTTACATCTAAAAAAACTGAATTTTACTGTGTGTAAATTTTACTTTGATAAACCTGAGCAAACAAACCTGTGAAATTAATAAAGGCTGGAAACAAACCATCAAAACATCTATCTCAAGTAGCTAGGGGAAAAAACTCAATTAAATTAAACTGGGTTAAGCTGGTGATGATATAATTCCTCTTTTCTAAAGTTATGTTTTTCCCCTTACGACTGGCATCTGATGATATAGGCACGTATTGATAATCCTTGCCTAAATCAATTATTTCATTGGGGATCACAAAATGATAATTTTTGAATCCTATCATTCTTATATGCTTATTAGTTAATGTTCTTCTAATCTGAAAGACAGTGTTTTCCTTCATTAACAGGGCTATTTGGTTAATTGAAATATAGATCTTACTGGAAAGATAGGCAAATGCTTAATTCCCTTCCTCTAGTGCAACTGATTTCTCCCAAGAATGCTCTGCCTTGGTTTTGCTCAGTCTTAGTTTTGTTCAGTCCAGCAGTTTTAGAAATTCTGTTTCAGTTCAAACTGTTGCTTCAGGTGTTACTTAAAAAAGAACTGGTTTGACTGGATAGTGCTTAATTTATAAATTAATTTGAGGAAAAACATAGTACAGAATAGTATGTACAATAAGATTCTTGTATTTAACCAATATATTCTCCTAGAGGTCCAAGTACATATGGGCATTAAATATATGGTGAAGGTTCTACTTCAATACAGTGGGAGGAAGGATAGATTCTTCAATAGATGCTTTTGGGAAGTTGGATATCCATTTGGAAAAAAAATAATATCAGAGAATTATCTCATGCCAATTATTAAGTTCCAAATGGATTTTTAAAACTTATAATAGTATTATACTATTTTTCATAAACTTTAGTTGGGGAGGAAAAAAATCCATAAATGGCTCTCTCACACCACACACAAAAATAAATTCAAAATGGATTAAAAGACTTAAATATAAGATCTGAAACCATAAAACTTCTAGAAGAAAACATAGGCAGTAAGCTCTTTGACATCCATATTAGTAATATTTTTATGGATATGTCTCCTCAGGCAAGGGAAACAAAAGCAAAAATAAACAAATGGGACCAAATCAAATGAAAAAGCTTTGGCAGAGCAAAGGAAACAATCAACAATACGAAAAGGCCCCCTACTGAATGGGAGAAGATATTTGCAAATGGTATGTATGATAAGGTGTTCATATCTAAATATACAAAGAACTCCTACAACTCAACATCAAACATACAACCCGATTAAAAAATGGGCAGAGGATCTGAATATGCATTTTTTTCCCAAAGAAGACATACAGATGACCAACGGGCACATTAAATTACGCTCACCATCACTAATCATCAGGGAAATGCAATCAAAACCACAATGAGATATCACCTTACACCCATTAGGATGGTTATTATCAAAAAGACAGGAAATAACAAGTGTTGATGAGGATGTGGAGAAAAGGTAACCCTCATGCACTGTTGGTGGGATTGTAAATTGGTGCAGCCACTATGGAAAATACTATGGAGGTTCCTCAAAAAATTAAAAGTAGAACTATCATATGATCCAGCAATTCCATTCCTGGGTATTTATCCAAAGAAAACAAAAACAGTAATTCCAAAAAGATATATGCACCCCTATGTTCATTGCAGCATTATTTACAGTAGCCAAGATATGGAAGCAACCTAAGTGCCCATCAATAGATGAATGGAAAAAAGATGTGGCATATATATATATATATATATATATATATATATATATATATATGATGGAATATTACTCAGTCATTAAAAAGAATGAAATCTTGCCATTTGTGACAACATGGATGGACTTAGAGGGTATTATGCTAAGTGAAATAAGTCAGAGAAAAACAAGTACTGTATGATTTCATTTACATGTAGAATCTGAAAAACAAAACAAATGAACAAACATAACAAAACAGAAACAGAGTTATAGATACAGAGGTTGTTACCAGAAGAAAGGAGGGTGGGTGGAGGAAAGTAGGTCAGGGAGATTAAGAGGTAAAAACTTCCAGTTGCAAAATAAATGAGTCACAGTTATGAAATGTACAGTGTGGGGAATATAGTCAATAACTATGTAATTTTTCATTTTTAAAATTAAAAATTCCATAAATGAAAAAAACAATTCATTTGATCACATCAAAATTGAAAAACTTCAGTACGTGGAAAGACAACATAAACAATATCAAAACAAGCTACAAAGTGGGAGAAAATATTTGTAACATAATAAACAGAGAAACAAGTTCTATCCACACTAAATACAGCTCTTCTGCAAAGACAATAAGATAAAGATAATACAACAGAAAAATAGAAAAAGGATGTGAGCAGGCAATTCATAGAGCTACATATGTCCAACACACATGTGAACAAATGCACAACCTCACTACTTAAAAGCAAAATGTAATCTACAACATTGCTATACCACTTCTCAGTTTTCCAATTGGCAAAATTTTCAAAGATAATTTTTGTAGTATTGTTTGATATTATTCAAAATTAAAGAAAACATAAATGTCCATCAGTAGAGGAATAGGTAAATAAACCATGCTATAGCCACACTATGGAATACAATACAACAGTTAAAAAGATCCACATTTACTGGCATGAAAAGAGCTCCAAGATATGTTGATGAGTAAAAACCATCAAGTTGTGAAACATATGTACAATATGATGCCCCCCAACAGTATTTCTGTAGGTACACATATGTGTACTTAATTCAAAGAAAAAGGTCTGTTGTGCTATACCCAAACTAATAAGGCAACTCTCTCTGGGGAAGAAATTGGTGTGTACTGAGGTATAATTTATATGCAATATATCACACGTATCTTAAATGTTCAGTTTTTAGAGTTTTAACAATTGTGTATAACCATGTAACTACCACACAAACCAAGATACAGAATATTTCCATCACGCCAGAAAGATCCCTTGTACTTCTTTCCAGTTAATTCCCCTCTATCTCCCAGACAACCACTTTCTCATTTTTATCATCACAGATCAGTTTTATTTGTTCTCTGTTTCATATAAATGGAATCCTACAGTACTCCTTTGTGTTTGGCTCCTTTCATTCAGCATACTGCTTTTCAGATTTATCCATGTTGTTGCATGTATCGGTATTTCATTACTTTTTATTACTGAGTGGTATTATATTGTATATACATACAACAGTTTGTTTATCCTTTCTCCTGTTGTTTTCTGTTTTAGCCTATTATGAATTAAGCTGATCTAAACATTCATGTGCAAGTCTTTGCGTGGACATATGTTTTCATTTTTCTTGACTAAATACTCAGAAGTGAAACTGCTGGTTCATAGGGTAAGTGAACATTAAACTTTGTAAGAAACTGCAGAAAAGTTCTCCAAAGTGCTTGTACCATTTTACACCCCTAATGGCAATATATTAGAGTTCTGGTTTCTCCATTCTCACCAACATTTGGTGTTGTTAGTCTTTGGCTTTAGCTGTTCTAGTGGGTGTGTGGTGATATCTCATTGTGGTTTCAATTTGCACTTCCCTGATTACTAAAGATGTTGAGGATTGGGTATCTTCTTTTGTGAAGTGTCCATTTAAGTTTGTGCCCAATTTTACATTGGGTTCTTCTTTTGATTGTTCATTTGTATGTCTTTACATATGCTGCATAAAAGTCCTTTGTCAGATACATGAACTGCATATATAATTTTTTCCAAGTCTGTGGCTTGCCTATTCATTTTGTTAATAATGTGTACAGATGAACAGAAAATTTATATTTTGATAGTCTACCTTTCTCTTTTATTATTAATGCTTCTTGTATCCTGTCCAAGACATCTTTGCCTACTCCAAGGTAATGAATATGTTCCTCTATGTTTTCTGCTAGAAATCTTACAACTTTGGCTTTTATTTTTAGTGGAAAAGTTTAAAAAGTAAAGCTTTTACTTTTAGCTAGGAACGTGGAAAGAGGCAGTGGTCCCTCTGAAGGAGGCGATGTGGAACAGGCTATCACCTTCATTGGTTATTGGTCTATTCAGGTTTTCTACTTCTTCTTGAGCTAGTTTTGATAACTTATATGATCCATTTTGTCTGAAATTCAAATTTAGTGGTAAAAAATTATGACTTGCATTTTAGAGGGGATGAATAGTGGAAATCAAGACTTACTTTAGGAGACGGATCCAAAAAAAATATTGCTGTGATTTATGTCAAAGAGTGTTCTGCTTATGTTTTCCTCTAGGAGTTTTATAGTATCCAGTCTTACATTTAGGTCTTTAATCCATTTTGAGTTTATTTTTGTATATGGTGTTAGAGAATGTTCTAATTTCATTCTTTTACATGTAGCTGTCCAGTTTTTCCAGCACCACTTAAAAAAAATTAATTAGTTAATTAATTTATTTTTGGCTGTGTTGGGTCTTCGTTGCTGCACGTGGGCTTTCTCTAATTGTGGTGAGCGGGGGCTACTCTTCCTTGCGGTGTGTGGGCTTCTCATTGCAGTGGCTTCTCTTGTTGAGGAGCACAGGCTCTATGTGCACAGGCTTCAGTAGTTGTGGCTCGAGAGCTCTAGAGCGCAGGCTCAGTAGTTGTGGCACACAGGCTTAGTTGCTCCGCGTAGTTGTGGCACACGGGCTTAGTTGCTCCGCAGCATGTGGGATCTTCCCGGACCAGGGCTCGAACCCGTGTCCCCTGCATTGGCAGGCGGGTTCTTAACCACTGCACCACCAGGCAAGCTCCAGCACCACTTATTGAAGAGACCCATTTATATATTTTAATAAGACATGTATGTGTAATGTATAGAAAAGCATTTAACACAGAAAATTTATAAAAAGGGGAGGTAAATGTGCTTTGATAAGGACAGTGGTGTTAAAGCTGTACTAGTGCTTTTTCTGGGTTTGAATCTTATACTAGAATGTATTCTTGCGGAATTTGCATGCAATTACAAATAAACAAAGAGTTTAATAGAAAATAAGCAAACAGTAAAATACCTTAAGTATCTTTCCATCAGGATACGTAGATCTAAATATTTTTATCAGCCATATTGCATAAATTTAACCTAATTTATTTAATGTTTTCCCTATTGATGGACTTTTTATGTTGCTTCTGTTGTTTTAAGCTTTGCAAGCACTGCAATAGATATCCTAGTATATGAATCTTTGTGAAACTGTGTAGGTATCAGGCTGGCTAAACTCCTAGGAATAGAATTGCTCAGTCAAAGAATTTGTGGGATATTATATTTATCATATAATAGATTTTGCCAAATAGCTCTCTGTAAAACTGTTGCATCACAGTATCTGCCTCCAACAGAGTGTGGGAGTGCCCATTTCCCCATAAACCAGTCAACAACATTATCAAATTTCTAAATTTTGGCACTCCTAGATGAAACATGGCAACACATAGTTGTTTCGATTTGCATTTCTTTGAAGTTGAGCTTTTCTACATATGTTTATCCGTCATTGGTATTTCTTTTCTGCAAACAAATCCATTTGCATCTTTGGCATGCTTTCTATTGGCTTACCATTTTATTAATGATTTGTAAGAGTTTTTAGATTATTACAGATAAGCTGTTTGACATCCTATGCTCATGAGTTTTTTATTTTTTTTTTAAGTTTACTAAAATTTTAAATGTCTTCATAATCAATTTCTAAATGCTTCCCTCTGATGGGGAACATAAATTGGTCACAGTCGATTGAGTTCTGAAAAGCCATTAGTAAGGGTCTAAGGCACTCTGGGCTTCCTGTTTCACCTCCTAGAGGGGCCTCCCACACACAGGGGCCCCTCAGGCAGGGAGCTTCCTGCTGTGGTGTCAGATTTCAACCTAAGAAAGAGGCTGCCTGAAGGGTCTATATTTAGAGTATGACTCCCCAGCAGGGGCAGCTGGATGTCTGGGGACTAAGTTCTGCATACTTTGTCCCTGAGTTCTGGGATTATTCTGAGGGGCTTGTATGGGTGGTGCAGTGAAACCGTAACAGAAGGCAGGGACTTCCCCCTGGCGACTGCTTGGGATCCTGTAAACTGCTTTTTGTGAGAGAAAGATGACATGGATTTCAGGAGTATTGCCCACAGACCCATAGTCAGCCACAGACCTTACCCCCTATCTCTACTGAAAGATGCTGAACACTGTATGCCCCCGCTGCTAGGGTTAGGGTTGGGTCCCAGCTGCTATGGGGACACACAGTGCATGAATGGCAGATAGTGGAGATATCTCACCAGTGTCATGATCTAATGAAAATCCACCTGTTAAGCTTCATTTCCATTAGTGGGATAGCACAGTTGGTCCTTTCCTGGGTGTGATGAGACTGATTTGATCGCACGCTTATGTAAAATCCCAATAAAACTCCTTGAGTGGAAAACAGGTTAATCTGGGAAGTCACTAGTTTTCAGGCGCTGGGTTCATCAGGAGTGGGGTCTCCATTCCATCACCCAGGAGTCATCTATGAAGAAGTTCTCAGACACCTGACACAAGATCATCAATAAATTCAGCCAGAACTTCGAAAGGTTGTAAATCGCTTGTGTAAAACTGCCAAGATTGGTCTTTCCAAAGATGAATTTATAGGTCACATTGAAAACCTATTGGTTTTGTTCAGGAAAATTTTATATTTAAAATGTTAATAATTACCAGTCTGTTTTGAAAGCTGTGAAATAATTTATAGCAATTCGAAAACATTCTTAATGTGGCACAAAATAACGTCAACAAATGGATGAGGCTTTTGTTATTTTTACAACCTAATTTGTAAATGTCAAACGAAAATGGCTTGACGCCATTTCCCCATTACAAAAACAATGAATGTGACGTTAAAAGGGGAAAAAAAGGAACATAAAAAAGAAAGTTAAACCTCTCCTTGCACTCTCTGCTCCCCTTCCTGACACCTCTTCCCTAGCCCATTTTGGTGCAGCAACGTACCCAATGGGGATGCTAGTCTTATAGCGTAAGAGAGAAAGAGTCCTCAAAGAAGCAGCTGAAAAGGCCGGAGCCAAGGTCTGAGGGTGGATGGGGGACGCAGACCCTCCCTGGTAACAAGAGAAGGGCAAACTCCAACCGCAGGGAGGTGATGCCACTTGTGGGCTCTCAGATTGGAGGGAAAGGAGCTGAGTGACCGGGCCTCGCGCACAGCTGGGTGGAGGGGGAGATCTTGCGCGCGGAGGTGGAGGGGAGGGTCCTGTTGAACTCCCCGCCGGCCCTGGTTGGGGGGGGGGGATCCGAGGGCGAGCTAGGCGGTGACGCGGGGTCCTCACGTGACCGGGAGCTGCAGAGCGACGCAGCCTTCGGTGCAGTCGTCACTCGTGTCTGGGTACCAGCTCCCCGCTGCCCTGCGAACGGCGGGCTGGCATCGGGCCCTGGGGAAGCGGAGCAGGTAAGGGCCCCGTGCGCCGAAGCCAGGGCGGCAGCGGACTGCGGATCCCCGGAGCTGGTCCGGGGGTGGCGGACAAAGCGGGCTCAAGTTCCCAGAGCCTTCGCTCAGATTCTCCCGAGCCCTCCTCCTCCTCCCTACGTCTGTGCTGGGGAACCGTGAGCTTTGACAGGACGAATGGTGGAGGGAGTGTCTCAAGAGGGAAATGCAGAGATTGAGATGCCCCATTCTCTCTGAATCTAATCACAGACCACACACACCCGCTCCGCTTCCTGCTCATTTCAGTGGAAGGGACACGCCACGGTGGCGTTTGCAGAGAAAATGGTGGGCCTTAGTGACTGGACGGCGGGGTTGGTGAGGGTGGCGTCTCGCAACGTGGGGAGGGACGTTTGATAACTGGGTTCCTGAATCCAGCGTTGGGATCTGTGTCCTGGGAACTGGTCCAAGCACTCAGTGCCTTTACTATCTCCTGTCTGAAGACAGTAATTCGGGGTGGCACTGTTCGCGGCAAGGCGAGGGAAGGAGAGGAGACAACTGCACAGGATCTGCGGAGGTTAGTGTGGGCACGGGCACCCGCTGTGAACAGTTGAAGCGCTCTATGAATATTCTCTGTGACAGGAACTTAGGCGCCTCTATCTGGTTGGGATATAGGGTGGGGCTATAGTGGACTTTCCCTAAATTGCGTTTACTTACCAAGCTTGGGCTTTTTAACGTAAAGTGTATGTTGAAGACCAATAAAGACAGCAACTTTTCTAGGGATGCTTTTATTTGCGCCTCAGAAAATACAAATTGTTGTCACAAAGAATTACTTTTTTTTGTTTTGTTTTGGAGATAGCCTTTGCGGGGCAGGGATGGTGATTCTGCAGAAGCAAAAGCCTCCCTCCACCACACACACACCGTGTCTCATATGCTGGAGATTCCTAGAGATGGGTTTAAAGAGAAGTAGATGGCAGTAGGCTGTGATTCTAGAATATGGGATATGGGGGCCTCTCTGTGTCTCCTGGTTTTCCAGTTTTTCAGATTCTCCCACCTGTCTGCACAGGTGAAGGAAAAGATGGACTTTTGGGAGAAGCCCTAGAATCCTACAGGTGGTTTTAGAATAATTCGCCTCTGTCTCTCCCCCCTTTTTCCTGCCTCCCCTTTCCACCCTGCCCATTTCAGTGCTGGAGAAGCCCTAGGTTTTGCTTGCCAGAGAACAGATCTCTAAATCCAGTAAGGCAGGTACTGGGACCCATGTTTCAGATGCTGGGATGTCACAAGCACTCAACTTTCACCTTCCCTTTTTTCTCTGTTTTTTCCTAGGTCTACCCATAGGGCGACAGTAGGGCTGTTTACCACTGAAAGCAAGGGAAATTGGGAGACTGGCCTGGGACCGTGGAGGTTGGTGTGAAGATGGGCAGTGCCTGGGGGTAACAAGAGAGGGTGGGCATATAAGGTGGCTGAGACTTGAGATGGTCTCAGTGGAGGGTTCTTCTGCCCCTCCTACACTCTGCCAGATTTCCACAGTGTTGCTATGCCTCCTACTGATTTCAGTGCAGGAAATAGTAGGAATATTGGGGTAAGGGTGGGCTGGAGTGTGACGGAGAGAAGACTTGAAAGGATGGATCATATTAGCAAACTGGACATGGGCTCTCACAAGGCAGGGACTGGAGTCAGGGATCAAGGTGCTTGTTTGTTCTGTGAAGGACCCGGTCTCTACTATCTGTTTACTTGTCCACAGGTTGGTCTACAGGTCTGAAAGGCTTGAGATCACCGGAAGCAAAGAAACAAGGAGGAAATTATCCCTGATAGGTATAGACTGGTAAGAGGATGGGGACTGGCTGGGTAGACATCTAAGATGGGTTGCTGGAGACCAGTGTCCATCCAGTAGGGCCAGTGTCCAGTCTGGAGGATCCTCAGTCTCTCCTTTTTCCAGTCACTTTTCCCACCATCTCTTCACTTACCCCACACCTTCACCTTTATTTTGGCACAGGGAGTGGGGCGAATTGAAGGGGATAGAGAGGTAGTTTGCTAATAATATATCTGTCACAACAAGAGCAAAATCTTCACTTCCGCCTGTCCATCTGTCTGTCTCTAGGTCCACAGATCTCATGAGTTTATAGATCTACTTTACGGTATATCTCCAATCAAGAGAAGGAAAGAGGAGGGAACTGCCTTGATCATTACAGGTTGGTATGAGGGTGGGGACCTGTGGGAGTGGTGACCAGAGTAGGTCCAGTAAAAATCGAAGTCTGAGGGCTTCCCAGTGTCTACCATTCATAGTCAGCCTTGCCACCATCCTTTCCACTGTTCATTTGGTATAAGGAAATGTGTACAGAAGTACCTTGGGGGAAATTGTTGGGCACTGGGGAAGATGGAGAGGAGATAAAATAAAAGGGATGGAGAGAGAATTTGCTAATCGTCCTCTTCTTCCACCAAGCACATCATTTTTACACTTTCCTGTCCTTCTGTATCTATCTGTGCGATGCACAGAATTAGAAGAGAAATTTTAGTGCATTTCCTTCCTCCACTTCTAGGTCCACCTCCAGTGGCAACTGTAGTGGCCTTTGAGTGGCTGAAGACCAACACCCTCACAGGCCTACGTGCAGACCTACTACCCACTTTTCCCAGCCTGATTGAGCCCCTCTGTACCTTGTTCGTGTCTTCAGCAGGGGTGATTACATGGGTCGTGTTCAGGAAGTGGGCTGGGTGACCGCAGGACTGATGATCTGGGCTGGTGCTTGCTACTGCATTTACAGATTAACCAAGGGAAGAGCCCAGAGTGTGAGGAGACTTGCCAGAAATGGGTCCAGAGTCAAGATGGAGACTGTGGTTGGGATACAGAACCAGACCTTGGCGATGTGTGAAGCCATGGTTGGGACAGAGATTGAGACTAGACCCAAGCCCAAGACTGGAGCAGAAACTGGAGCAGGAGGTGGGGCTGGGGCGGAAGTAGAGACTAAGACCACTGCTACAGCCAGAATCAAAACCAACTCTCAAGCCAAGGCAATGGCTGAGGCAGAGACAGAGACCCAATCTGAGGCCAAAACAGTGGCTGGAACAGTGGTCATAACAGAGGCTGTGATTCTGACTGAGGCCAAAGCCAGTGAAGTGGCCATGAAAGAAGCAGTGACCCAAACTAACTCTGAGTCTGGGAGACTAGTCAAGAAAGAGGCAGTGACCCAGACCAAGGCTAAAGCTTGGGCACTTGGTGCTAGGGCAGAGACCAAGAAAGAAGCAATGACCCAGACCAAAGCAGAAACTCGTATATTGGCTGAAAAAGAGACAGACATGAACAGAGTGATGGTGACACAGAATGAGGCCTTGGCAGTAATCAGGGAAGTGGCCAAGATGGGTGCCATAAGCAAGACTGGAAATGTGGCTGAGACCAAGTTGAGAGCCCTGGAAGAGACTGTGAGTGTGGCCAAGACTCAGTCTGAGGCCAGGTCTGGTACCTCAGTTGAGGCTAAGGGAAATCATAACACCAAGTCCAAGGCAGAAGCTGGAGCAGACATGAAGTCCTGTGCACTGTCTCAGGCTGTGGCCAAGATCCAGGTTGACGACATGCTTGGTACTGGGGTTGAGGCCAAGGGGAATTGCAAAACCGCGTCTCAGGCTGGGTCTGTGGCAGATATGAGGGCTTCTGCTCAGCCTCAGATTGTAGCCAAGGCCCAGACTGAGGCCGTGCCTGGGGCAATGGTTGATGCTGGGGTTAATACCAATGCCATGTGTGAGGCAGGGGTGGGGGCAGGTACAAGTGCTTCTACACAATCTCAGACTGTGACCAAGAAACAGGATGAGACAGTGTCTGCTGCCAGGGTTGATGATAGGGGAAATAACAATGTCACATCTAGGGCAATGACTGGAGCTGACACGAGGGCTGCCGCTCAGCCTCAAGCTGTAGCCGGTGCTCAGACTGAGGCTATGCCTGATGCCAGGGGTAAGGGTAGAGGCAATTCCAATGCCGTATCTAAGGTGGGGGTTGGGACAGACACTGAGTCCTATACACAGCCTCAGCCTAAGGCCAATGTCCAGGCTGATGCCTTGCCTGATGACAGGATTAAGGCTCAGGGCAATGCCAACACCAAGCCTAAAGAAGAGGCTGGGACAGACACAAAGGCACAGTCTCAGACTTCCACTAAGAGCCAGGTTGAGGCTCTACCTAGTACCAGAGGTAAAGCTAGGGGCAAAGCCAAAGGCAAGTGTAAGGCAGGGGTCGGAGCAGACATGAAAACCTGTGCACAGCCTCAAGCTGGGGTCAAGGCCCAAGCTGATGTTTTCCCTGATTCCAGGATTGATGGCAGGGGTGATCCTGATACCATTTCTGGGGCAGGGGCTAAGGCAGAACTGAGGGCCTGTGCTCAGCCTCAGGAAATGGCCAGTTCCCAGGGCGAGGCCTTGCCTGGTGCCAAGAAGAAGGTCCAGGACAATCCCAATGCTGTGTCTAAGTCAGGGGCTGGGCCACAGGCAAAGAGCTCTGCACAGCCCCAGGCTATGGCCAATACCCAGGGGGAAGCCTTGCCTGGTGTCAAGAATAAAGTCCGGGGCAATCCCAATGCTGTGTCTAAGGCAGGTACTGGGCCAGATACAAAGGGCTCTGCCCAGCCTGAAACAGATACAACAAGCCCTGCTCAGCCCCAGGCTGTGGCCAATTCTCAGGGTGAGGCCTTGTGTGGTACTAAGAATAAGGTCCGGGGCAATCCCAATGCTGTGTGTAAAGCAGGGACTGGACCAGATACAAAGAACTCTGCCCAGCCCCAAGCTGTGGCCAATTCCCAAGGTGAGACTTTGCCTGGTGTCAAGATTAAAGTCAGGGGCAATCCCAATGCTGTGTCTAAGGCGGGGGCTGGGCCAGATACAAAGGGCTCTGCCCAGCCTCAAACAGATACAACAGGCTCTGCTCAGCCCCAGGCTGCGGTCAGTTCTCAGGGTGAAGACTCACCTGGTACTAAGAATAAGGTCCGGGGCAATCCCAATGCTGTGTCTAAAGCAGGGTCTGGGCCAGATACAACGTGTTCTGCCCAGCCTCAAACAGATACAACAAACACTGTCCAGCCCCAAGCGGTGGCCAATTCTCAGGGTGAGGTCTTGCCTGCTGCCAAGAATAAGGTCAGGGGTAATCCCAATGCTGTGTCTAAGGGAGGGTCTGGGCCAGATACAAAGGGCTCTGCCCAGCCCCAGGCTGCAGCCAATTCCCAAGGTGAGACCTTATATGGTACTAAGAATAAGGTCCGGGGCAATCCCAATGCTGTGTCTAAGGGAGGGTCTAAGACAGATACGAAGGGCTCTGCTCAGCCCCAGGCTGCAGCCACTTCCCTGGGTGAGGCCTTGTGTGGTACTAAGAATAAGGTCCGGGGCAATCCCAGTGCTGTGTCTAAGGCAGGGGCTGGGCCAGATACAGCAGACTCTGCCCAGCCTCAGACAGATACAACAGGCTCTACTCAGCCCCAGGCTGTGGCCAGTTCCCAGGGTGACGCCTTGCTTGGTGCCAGGAGTAAGGTCAAGGGCAATCCCAATGCTGTGTCTAAAGCAGGGACTGGACCAGGTACAACAGGCTCTGCCCCACCCCAGGCTGTGGCCAATTCCCAGGGTGAGGGCTTGCTTGGTGCCAGGAGTAAGGTTAGGGGCAATCGTGTTGCTGAGTCTAAGGTAGAGGCTGGAGCAGGTACGATGGGCTCTGGCCAGCGTCAGTCTGTAGCCCATTCCCAGAGTAAGACCTCGTCTGGGGCAAAGGACAAGGCTATGCGTAAGTCTGAGGCAGAAGCCACAGGAGATGTCTCTGTAAAGCCCAAGGCTAAGGCCACGCCCACTTCTGAGAGTGAGGGTGGGGCAGGCACTCAGGCCTGCAAAAAGTCTCAGCCTAATGTCCATGACTACTACTGGAATGGGATTGGTGTTGAGGACTGGATTGCTTCTGAGCGATGGATCAAATTTAGGTTTCAGGCTAGGGATGGATACTGGGAGAATAGCATGTCCTGGGCTGATGATGAGAATGAAGCCAATGTTGAATCCTGGAGTGCGACTAGGGGTGAGAATGAGGTTGGTATTCAGTCCTGGGCTGGAGCTGGGGACCAGGCCAGTGGAGGGCTCTGGGCTGGGAGTCACGCCAGTGAACAGTCCTGGGCTGCGGGCCAGGCCAGTGGGGGTTACTGGGTAGAGGCTGGGGACAAGGCTGTTGGAGGGTCCTGGACTGTGGCTGAGAACCAGGCTAGTGGGGCTTCTTGGGCTGGCACTGGGAACCAGGCTGTTGTGGTGCCCTGGACTGGAGCTCAGGCCAGTGAGAGTTCCTGGGCTGGGGGCCAGGCCAGTGGGGTATCCTGGACTGGGGGAGAGGCCATTGGAGTGTCCTGGACTGTGGTTGAGAACCAGGCCAATGGAGCATCCTGGGCTGGGGCTGAGGCACAGGCCAGTGGAAGGTCCCAGGATGGGGCTGGGATTCAGGCTAATGGAGGGTCCTGGGCTCAGGCTACGGCTGGGAATGTGGTTAACATTGGGTACTGGGCTGTGGCTGTGGACCAGGCTACTGGAGGGTCCTGGATTCTGACTAGTGATCTGTCTGGCGGTGCGTCCTGGGTTGGGACTAGTGATTTGTCTGGTGGTGGATCCAAGCCTAGACTTGAGGATCAGACCAATAAAAATGTGTCCTGGGCTGGAGCTGGGCTGGGGCCTGAAAACCAGTCCAGGGGAAGGGCCTGGGCTGACACTGCGGACCAAGCCAGTGGAGGGTCTGGGCTAGGGCTTGTGGATCAGTCCAGTGGTGGGTCCTGGGTTACGGCTGGAGAACAGCCCAATAGAGGGTCTAGGCCAGGGTTTGCAGACCAGTCCAGTGTTGGGTCCTGGGCTGGCACTGGGAACCAGGCCAGTGAAGGATTCTTGGTGGGGGTCGTGGATCAGGCCAGTGGGGGTCCTTGGACTGGGACTGGTGATCAGTCTGGTGGTGGGTCCAAGCCTGGATTTAAGGATCAGGTCAGTGAAGAAGGGTCTTTGGCTGGGGCTGGTAGCCAGGCTGGTGGAGGGACTAGGTCGGGGCCTGAGGACCAGTCCAGTGGAGGGTCTTGGGCTGACTCTGGGGACCAAGCCAGTGGAGGTTTCTTGGTTGGGGCTGTGGACCAGGCCAATGAAGGGTCCTGGATTGGACCTGGGCATCAGGCTGGTGGTGAGGCAAAGCCTAGATATGAGGATCAGGCCAAATCTGGAAGAGTGTCTTGGGCTGACAGTGGGGGCCAGGCGAGTGGAGGGTCTACACTGGGGCCCAGGGACCAGTCCGTTGGAGATTCCTGGGCTGGCATTGGGGACCAGGCCAGTGGAGGATCCAGGCCGGTGCTCAAGGATCAGTCCACTGGATGGTTCTATGCTTGCAGTGGGAGTCAGGCCAATACAGGAGGGTCCTGGGGTGGGGCTAGTGGCCAGGCCATTGGAGGGCCCATGAACCAGTCCAGTGGTGGGTCCTGGGCTGATACTGGGAGTCAGGTCAGTGGAGGGTCTTGGGCTGGGGCTGGGGATCAGGCTGGTAGCTGTTCCAAACCTGGATTTGAGGATCAGGCCAGTGGAGGAGCGTTCTGGTCTGGTGCTCAGGACCAGGCCATTGGAGGGTCTAGTCCAGGGCTTGCAGACCAGCCCAGTGGTGGGTCCTGGGTTGGCACTGGGAGTCAGGCCAGTGGAAGGTCCTGGATTGTGGCTGGGGATCAAGCTGGTAGCTGTTCCAAAGCTGGGTTTGAGGATCAGGCCAGTGGAGGAGGCTCCTGGGCTGGCACTGGGGATCAGGCTTGTGGAAAATCCTGGGCTGGGTCTAAGCCTGGGAATGAGGCCAGTAGAGGGTCTAGCCTGGGGCCTGAAGAGCAGGCAAGTGGAGGGTCCTGGGCTAGGCCTGGAGACCAGACCAGTAGAAGGTCTCAGGTGAGTGCTGGGACAGAGGCCAGTGAAGGATCCTGGTTTGGGGCTGGGAGTGAGGCTAGTACAGGGTCTTGGTTCTGGAGAGGAGAAGAAGCTGGTATTGTGTCTAGTCCTGGAGATAAAAATGAGGCCAGTATTGAATCCAGCTCAGTGGTTAGGGAAGAGGCTGTCATTAGTTCTAGATTTGGGGCTGAGAACAAAAACGGTATTGGGTCCTGGATCAGATCTGATGAGGCTGCCTGTATGGGTTCCTGTGTGGGGTCTGAGGCTGGGGCTGGGGTTGGGGCTGAGGTCAGGCAGGAGTCTTGGCTCTGGGATGGAGATGCAGCTACTACAGGGTCTAGGCTTGGGGTTGAGGAAGAGGCTGGCATGGGGTCCTGGACTTTGGCTGGGGATGTAGATGAGGATGAGCTAAGTAGTGCATCCAGCCCTGATATTGAGGAGATAAGTTTAAGGTCCTTGTTTTGGGCTGAGAGTGAGAACAATAATGCATTCAGATCTAAGCGTGAGAAGGATGTCAATTTTGAGCGTAGGGCTGGAGATAAGGCCAGCACCAAAGACAAGCTTGAAGCTGCTGGTGGAGTCGATGTAAAGTCTTGTTTCTGGGATGGTAATGAAAACAGAAGTGAGGATAAATCTGCACCTAAGACTAAAGCCAAAAAGTCAGCTGAATCAAGAGTCACATATCCATCCATGGTCCCTGGGGCAGGAATGGGGTCATGGGCCGGAGCCATGATCTGGACAGAAATGAAATTTCCATACCAAAATGAGTCCTGCTTCCCACCTGAAGATGAGCTCAGAAAGCAGATCAGGTCTGGGGAGAAAACTCAGCCTTGGGCCTGCCGCTGTAGACGTGAAACTAATATGGATCCACGAGAGCTTGAAAAACTCATTTGCATGATTGAGATGACTGAAGATCCTTCTATTCATGAAATAGCCAATAATGCTCTGTATAACAGTCGTGATTACCCATTTTCCCATGAAGTCATTCGTAATGCAGGTAGAATCTCAATTATTGAAGGCTTGCTCAATAATCCCTACCCCAGTGTTAGGCAGAAGGCTTTAAATGCACTGAATAACATCTCGGTGGCTGCTGAAAATCATAGGAAGGTTAAAACATACTTAAACCAAGTATGTGAAGACACCATCACCTATCCCTTGAATTCAAATGTGCAGCTGGCTGGATTGAGATTGATAAAGCACCTGACTATTATTAGTGAATATCAGCATATGGTTACAAATTACATTTCAGAATTTCTTCGTTTGTTAACTGTGGGAAGTGGAGAAACTAAAGACCATATTTTGGGAATGCTTTTAAATTTCTCTAAAAATCCATCTATGACAAAAGACTTGCTCATTGCCAATGCACCGGCATCACTGATTAATATCTTTAGCAAGAAAGAGACAAAGGAAAATATTCTTAATGCTCTTTCACTATTTGAAAATATAAATTACCATTTTAAAAGAAGAGCAAAAGTATTTACCCAGGACAAGTTCAGTAAAAATTCCCTTTATTTCATATTCCAACGACCTAAAGCATGTGCCAAGAAACTTCGAGTCTTAGCAGCAGAATACAATGACCCTGAGGTGAAAGAAAGAGTTGAGCTATTATTAAGTAAACTCTGATTAGTTGTAATTTTCCAAACAAATTTGAGTAATATTTTGGTTTTGCAGCCTGGAAGTAATGCACATTGTAAATTGCATTATAATTTCTAAAGTGATGTTGCTTATGATGGTCGTTAGCTGGACCATTTTATGAACACCAAATGAATTCAATCTTGTACTGAAAATACATGTGTTGATTTTTACCTTGTCTGGATTGAGATATTTTTGGTATGCTTCATGAGCAGAAACTGAACTGATTCTTCATAAGTAAGGTAATCTTTGGTCCTTTGTGTGGACTTATGTTTATACATTTGAGACTTTATTTTTATGTCATCAATAAAGTTGTGTGTTTTAAGCAGAAAAAAAGACACGTCTTTGTCCTTGAATCTGTGATCTATTTGGAAAGGCAAGATGTATGGAAACAAAAAGATACTAACAAAACCGGAGAACCTCTGATCATAGCCAGCTGTTTCCTATTAATGCTTAAAGGCAGAAGAAACTTCTGCATGCAACAGTGTTCAGGAAAAGTTTTGCAGAGGAGGAGGCACTTAAGTAAGCTGGGCATGAAAGACAGGATAAAAACAGGGCAGAAGGGCATTGGAGGAAGGAGGAGTGATGGGAAGAAAGGCATGGAGGTGGGAATTTTGCTCCACAGAGGAGGCTGGCCTGCCTGGAGTACAAAGTGTGGGGAGGGGAGTGATGGGAAATACAGTCCAGCAGTTGGGTGAGTCCCATTCATGGAGGATCCCTGATTTCTAAACTGAGGTGTCTGTATATTCTACCCACCTCTGGGAGACACGAAAGCCTTTTGTGACCAGAAGAGTGACAAGATGAAAGGAACATTATGTGGCTGACTTGTGTGCAGAATGGGTCAGAGTTGGGGTGGGGACAGGAGTGGCCACTGAAGATTGGAACACCACTTAGGAAGTTACCACCATAGTTCAGGCACAGATGCTAAAGGCGTGAAATTTCACTGGTGGCAATGGGAGTGGCAAGGGGAGGAAGTAAATGAGAGACGCTTTGAATGAAGTGCTGGAACCTATCCTGGGGACATACAGAGAGGGACAATTTTATTGTAGGGTCCTGAGGGCATCTGATAGGAAAACATCCTCTGTCTTGTCCAACTCTGGTGTCTATGGGAGTGAATATGTTAGTGATTATTTTGGAATTATGAAAAAATATAATAGAAGAAAGAATAATTTTTAGAGCTTCTATCAGATTTCTTTTACAAGATTGGTTGGGGCAGGGTCTTTATGGAACCATCGAGAGGGCTGTTGGCATCCATACTGGAGAAGATCCACCTCTCTTCCAACCTAGAGTATGGTGAGGGTGTGGGTGGAGGGACACCTTCAAACTGTGCTGGTGGGAGCATACTTGGTACAAGATCCATTTGGATACATGTTTTAGAAGCTTTCAAGATGTGCATGCTCTTTGACCCAGAAATTCCTCTTGTAGAAATTTATCATTAGGAGATAATCAAATAATTGGCTTGTACAAGGCTGTGCATCTGCACCTTTTTGAAGAGTGAAAAATTGTGAATGACCCAAGTGTCTTGAAATAGGCACCTGGCTAAGAAATTAAGGTATGTCTACACATTGAGACATTATGCAGCTCTTGAAACTGTTGATGGGCAACTATACTTATTTACATGGGAAAAACTCAGCATATAATCTTTTTTTTTTTTTTTTCCACACACACACACTGTATTTTATTTTTACAAGAGATAAATAGACTGACACCAAGCATTGTACATGGATGACCACAACAAAAGCAACAATGATTGCAATTACCAAACATGAAACACACTCATACTATGTCATAATATTGACATTCAGTCCAGTAATCCTCCACTGTAACAGCTCCTTTACTTTGCAGTGAAAATTGATTTGTATATTCTTTTCCTCTGAGTCCTTGTGGGATTTTTTTTTTAATTCAGACAGAAAGTCACAAAAATTATACTCATCCTCATCAGTTCACTCAGTCCCATGTAATTAATTTCTTTTTTTTTTCATCTTGATCTTTTGTTAGCACTTTTATGAGTTCATCAGTTTTTCATTAGAGTTCTGAAAATGCTTATTCATTCAGTTCAGCAGTACAGTCAGTTACCAGAAACCTGTACTTGTCAGAGTCTTTTCCATGAATTTCTTGAAGATGAAACCCTTTTATAGGAACATATTTGCAAAATCATCAGAGTACACCCAGAACTGTCTGTAAATGACAAAAGACTTAAAAATGACCATGGTTAAAGATTTGATGAAAGTTCATAATAATGCAGTTGACAAGAAAATTAGTTATTTCTGAGATATACATTTTAAAGTAATAACTAGGATTATTACTTATAACATTATACCAGAACATATAAGATTTTTAGACGTTTCCTGTAATGTCTGAAACATTTATATTAACATATTTCCATACATATTTCCATACAAATACAAATATAAGATTTTTAGAAATTTCATGTAATGTCTGAAACATTTATATTAACATATTTCCATACATATTTCCATACAAATACAAATATAAGATTTTTAGAAATTTCATGTAATGTCTGAAATATTTATATTAACATATTTCCATACATATTTCCATACAAATACAAATATAAGATTTTTAGAAATTTCATGTAATGTCTGAAACATTTATATTAACATATTTCCATACATATTTCCATACAAATACAAATATAAGATTTTTAGAAATTTCATGTAATGTCTGAAACATTTATATTAACATATTTCCATACAAATAACCCAATGATAGTTTAGTATTAGTTGTTTTGTTTGTTTTTTTATACTGCAGGTTCTTATTAGGCATCAGTTTTATACACATCAGTGTATACATGTCAATCCCAATCGCCCAATTCAGCACACCACCATCCCCACCTCATCGCAGTTTTCCCCCCTTGGTGTCCATATGTCCATTCTCTACATCTGTGTCTCAACTTCTGCCCTGCAATCTGGCTCATCTGTACCATTTTTCTAGGTTCCACATACATGCATTAATATACGATATTTGTTTTTCTCTTTCTGACTTACTTCACTCTGTATGACAGTCTCTAGATCCATCCACTTCTCAACAAATGGCTCAATTTCGTTCCTTTTTATGGCTGAGTAATATTCCATTGTATATATGTACCACAACTTCTTTATCCATTCGTCTGTCGATGGGCATTTAGGTTGCTTCCATGACCTGGCTATTGTAAATAGTGCTGCAATGAACATTCGGGTGCACGTGTCTTTTTGAATTACGGTTTTCTCTGGGTATATGCCCAGTAGTGGGATTGCTGGGTCATATGGTAATTCTATTTTTAGTTTTTTAAGGAACCTCCATATTGTTCTCCATAGTGGCTGTATCAATTTACATTCCCACCAACAGTGCAAGAGGGTTCCCTTTTCTCCACACCCTCTCCAGCATTTGTTGTTTGTAGATTTTCTGATGATGCCCATTCTAACAGGAGTGAGGTGATACCTCATTGTAGTTTTGATTTGCATTTCTCTAATAATTAGTGATGTTGAGCATCTTTTCATGTGCTTCGTGGCCGTCTGTATGTCTTCTTTGGAGAAATGTCTATTTAGGTCTTCTGCCCATTTTTGGATTGGGGTGTTTGTTTCTTTGATATTGAGCTGAATGAGCTGTTTATATATTTTGGAGATTAATCCTTTGTCCGTTGATTCATTTGCAAATATTTTCTCCCATTCTGAGGGTTGTCTTTTCGTCTTGTTTATGGTTTCCTTTGCTGTGCAAAAGCTTTGAAGTTTCATTAGGTCCCACTTGTTTATTTCTGTTTTTATTTCCATTACTCTAGGAGGTGGATCGAAAAAGATCTTGCTGTGATTTATGTCAAAGAGTGTTCTTCCTATGTTTTCCTCTAAGAGTTTTATAGTGTCCAGTCTTACATTTAGGTCTCTAATCCATTTTGAGTTTATTTTTGTGTATGGTGTTAGGGAGTATTCTAATTTCATTCTTTTACATGTGGCTGTCCAGTTTTCCCAGCACCACTTATTGAAGAGACTGTCTTTTCTCCATTGTATATCTTTGCCTCCTTTGTCATAGATTAGTTGACCATAGGTGCGTGGGTTAATCTCTGGGCTTTCTATCTTGTTCCATTGATCTATGTTTCTGTTTTTGTGCCAGTACCATATTGTCTTGATTACTGTAGCTTTGTAGTATAGTCTGAAGTCAGGGAGTCTGATTCCTCCAGCTCCATTTTTTTGCCTCAAGACTGCTTTGGC
Organism: Balaenoptera acutorostrata; assembly: GCF_949987535.1. Classification (NCBI taxonomy): domain Eukaryota; kingdom Metazoa; phylum Chordata; class Mammalia; order Artiodactyla; family Balaenopteridae; genus Balaenoptera; species Balaenoptera acutorostrata. Next base: position 89,242,285 of record NC_080085.1, read on the forward strand.
TATTCGGGGTCTTTTGTGTCTCTATACAAATTTTAAGATGATTTGTTCTAGCTCCGTAAAAAATGCCATTGGTAATTTGATAGGGATTGCATTGAATCTGTAGATTGCTTTGGGTAGTATACTCATTTTCACAATGTTGATTCTTCCAATCCAAGAACATGGTATATCTCTCCATCTGTTGGTATCATCTTTAATTTCTTTCATCAGTGTCTTATAGTTTTCTGCATACAGGTCTTTTGTCTCCCTAGGTAGGTTTATTCCTAGATATTTTATTCTTTTTGTTGCAATGGTAAATGGGAGTGTTTCCATAATTTCTCTTTCAGATTTTTCATCATTAGTGTATAGGAATGCAAGAGATTTCTGTGCATTAATTTTGTAACCTGCAACTTTACCATATTCATTAATTAGCTCTAGCAGTTTTCTGGTGGCAGTTTTAGGATTCTCTATGTATAGTATCATGTCATCCGCAAACAGTGACAGTTTTACTTCTTCTTTTCCAATTTGTATTCCTTTTATTTCTTTTTCTTCTCTGATTGCCGTGGCTAGGACTTCCAGAACTATGTTGAATAATAGTGGTGAGAGTGGACATCCTTGTCTCGTTCCTGATCTTAGAGGAAATGCTTTCAGTTTTTCACCATTGAGAATGATGTTTGCTGTGGGTTTGTCATATATGGCCTTTATTATGTTGAGGTAGGTTCCCTCTATGCCCACTTTCTGGAGAGTTTTTATCAGAAATGGGTGTTGAATTTTGTCAAAAGCTTTTTCTGCATCTATTGAGATGATCATATGGTTTTTCTTCTTCAATTTGTTAATATGGTGTATCACATTGATTGATTTGCGTATATTGAAGAATCCTTGCATCCCTGGGATAAATCCCACTTGATCGTGGTGTATGATCCTTTTAATGTGTTGTTGGATTCTGTTTGCTAGTATTTTGTTGAGGATATTTGCATCTATATTCATCAGTGATATTGGTCTGTAATTTTCTTTTTTTGTAGTGTCTTTGTCTGGTTTTGGTATCAGGGTGATGGTGGCCTCATAGAATGAGTTTGGGAGAGTTCCTTCCTCTGCAATTTTTTGGAAGAGTTTGAGAAGGATGGGTGTTAGCTCTTCTCTAAATGTTTGATAGAATTCACCTGTGAAGCCATCTGGTCCTGGACTTTTGTTTGTTGGAAGATTTTTAATCACAGTTTCAATTTCATTACTTGTGATTGGTCTGTTGATATTTTCTGTTTCTTCCTGATTCAGTCTTGGAAGGTTATACCTTTCTAAGAATTTGTCCATTTCTTCCAGGTTGTCCATTTTATTGGCATAAAGTTGCTTGTAGTAGTCTCTTAGGATGTTTTGTATTTCTGCGGTGTCTGTTGTAACTTCTCCTTTTTCATTTCTGATTTTATTGATTTGAGTCCTCTCCCTCTTTTTCTTGATGAGTCTGGCTAATGGCTTATCAATTTTGTTTATCTTCTCAAAGAACCAACTTTTAGTTTTATTGATCTTTGCTATTGTTTTCTTTGTTTCTATTTCATTTATTTCTGCTCTGATCTTTATGATTTCTTTCCTTCTGCTAACTTTGGGTTTTGTTTGTTCTTCTTTCTCTAGTTTCTTTAGGTGTAAGGTTAGATTGTTTACTTGAGATTTTTCTTGTTTCTTTAGGTAGGCTTGTATAGCTATAAACTTCCCTCTTAGAACTGCTTTTGCTGCATCCCATAGGTTTTGGGTCGTCGTATTTTCATTGTCATTTGTCTCTAGGTATTTTTTTATTTCCTGTTTGATTTCTTCAGTGATCTCTTGGTTATTTAGTAACGTATTGTTTAGCCTCCATGTGTTTGTCTTTTTTACGTTTTTTTCCCTGTAATTCATTTCTAATCTCATAGCACTGTGGTCAGAAAAGATGCTTGATATGATTTCAATTTTCTTAAATTTACTGAGGCTTGATTTGTGACCCAAGATGTGATCTATCCTGGAGAATGTTCCGTGTGCACTTGAGAAGAACGTGTAATCTGCCGTTTTTGGATGGAATGTCCTATATATATCAATTAAATCTATCTGGTCTATTGTGTCATTTAAAGCTTCTATTTCCTTATTTATTTTCATTTTGGATGATCTGTCCATTGGCGTAAGTGAGGTGTTAAAGTCCCCCACTATTATTGTGTTACTGTCGATTTCCTCTTTTATAGCTGTTAGCAGTTGCCTTATGTATTGAGGTGCTCCTATGTTGGGTGCATATATATTTATAATTGTTATATCTTCTTCTTGGATTGATCCCTGGATCATTATGTAGTGTCCTTCCTTGTCTCTTGTAACATTCTTTATTTTAAAGTCTATTTTATCTGATATGAGTATAGCTACTCCAGCTTTCTTTTGGTTTCCATTTGCATGGAATATCTTTTTCCATCCCCTCACTTTCAGTCTGTATGTGTCCCTAGGTCTGAAGTGGGTCTCTTGTAGACAGCATATATATGGGTCTTGTTTTTGTATCCATTCAGCCAGTCTATGTCTTTTGGTTGGGGCATTTAATCCATTCACGTTTAAGGTAATTATCGATATGTATGTTCCTATGACCATTTTCTTAATTGTTTTGGGTTTGTTTTTGTAGGTCCTTTTCTTCTCTTGTGTTTCCCACTTAGAGAAGTTCCTTTAGCATTTGTTGTAGAGCTGGTTTGGTGGTGCTGAATTCTCTTAGCTTTTGCTTGTCTGTAAAGCTTTTGATTTCTCCATCAAATCTAAATGAGATCCTTGCTGGGTAGAGTAATCTTGGTTGTAGGTTCTTCCCTTTCATCACTTTAAGTATATCATGCCACTCCCTTCTGGCTTGCAGAGTTTCTGCTGAGAAATCAGCTGTTAACCTTATGGGGGTTCCCTTGTATGTTATTTGTCGTTTTTCCCTTGCTGCTTTCAGTAATTTTTCTTTGTCTTTAATTTTTGCCACTTTGATTACTATGTGTCTCGGCGTGTTTCTCCTTGGGTTTATTCTGTATGGGACTCTCTGCGCTTCCTGGACTTGGGTGGCTATTTCCTTTCCCATGTTAGGGAAGTTTTCGACTATAATCTCTTCAAATATTTTCTCTGGTCCTTTCTCTCTCTCTTCTCCTTCTGGGACCCCTATAATGCGAATGTTGTTGCGTTTAATGTTGTCCCAGAGGTCTCTTAGGCTGTCTTCATTTCTTTTCATTCTTTTTTCTTTAGTCTGTTCCGCAGCAGTGAATTCCACCATTCTGTCTTCCAGGTCACTTATCCGTTCTTCTGCCTCAGTTATTCTGCTATTGATTCCTTCTAGTGTAGTTTTCATTTCAGTTATTGTATTGGTCATCTCTGTTTGTTTGTTCTTTAATTCTTCTAGGTCTTTGTTAATCATTTCTTGCATCTTCTCAATCTTTGCCTCCATTCTTATTCCGAGGTCCTGGATCATCTTCACTATCATTATTCTGAATTCTTTTTCTGGAAGGTTGCCTATCTCCACTTCATTTAGTTGTTTTTCTGGGGTTTTTTCTTGTTCCTTCATCTGGTACATAGCCCTCTGCCTTTTCATCTTCTCTGTCTTTCTGTAACTGTGGTTTTTGGTCCACAGGCTGCAGGATTGTAGTTTTTCTTACTTCTGTTGTCTGCCCTCTGGTGGTTGAGGCTAAGAGGGTTGATGGGAGGCTCTGGTGGTGGATAGAGCTGACTGTTGCTGTGGCGGTCAGAGCTCAGTAAAACCTTAATCCACTTGACTGTTGATGGGTGGGGCTGGGTTCCCTCCCTGTTGGTTGTTTTGCCTGAGGCAACCCAACACTGGAGCCTACCCGTGCTCTTTGGTGGGATTAATGGCAGACTCTGGGAGGGCTCACACCAAGGAGAACTTCCCAGGACCTCTGCTGCCAGTGTCCTTATCCCCACGGTGAAACAGAGCCACCACTTGTCTCTGCAGGAGACCCCCCAACACCAGCAGGTACGTCTGGTTCAGTCTCCCCCAGGGTCACTGCTCCTTCCCCTGGGTCCCGATGCACACATTACTTTGTGTGTGCCCTCCAAGAGTGGGGTCTCTGTTTCCCCCAGTCCTGTCACAGTCCTGCAATCAATTCCCACTAGACTTCAAAGTCTGATTCTCTAGGAATTCCTCCTCCCGTTGCCAGACCCCCAGGTTGGGAAGCCTGACATGGGGCTCAGAACCTTCACTCCAGTGGGTGGACTTCTGTGGTATAAGTGTTCGCCAGTCTGTGAGTCACCCACCCAGCAGTTATGGGATTTGATTTTACTCTGATTGCGCCCCTCCTACCGTCTCACTGTGGCTTCTCCTCTGTCCTTGGACGTGGGGTATCCTCCTTGGTGAAGTCCAGGGTCTTCCTGTCAATGATTGTCCAGCAGCCAGTTGTGATTCTGGTGCTCTCGCAAGAGGGAGTGAGAGCACGTCCTCCTACTCCGCCATCTTGGTTAATCTCTCGCATATAATCTTAAATGGGGAAAATAGGCTGCAAAAGCACATGCTCTACTTTTTATGAAGAAAGAACATATATTTAAATTATGTCTATGTATAAACTTTGGTGTGTATACTCTTGAGAATGTGGATAGTTCCCAGTGAGTGTAAGATTAATGGGTAATTTTACCTGTTTTTTACTCATCTGTATTTTCTGATATTTATATAATAAACCAGGACTTTTTGCATAATTTACTAAAAGGAAACGGATGAATTCAGGCTAAGCAGGCCTGTTAATAGCATTTCAGGGCACTAGAGCAAAAGTATAAATGGAGGTTCACATATTTATGTCTGAACATTTGGAAGGTATAAATAAAATTTTAAAATAAATATTACTTAAATAAAGCCAGAAATATAAGTATAAATGTTTGAAATTTTAAATTTCATTAATCGTTTTGAAAGTAAAGCTGTTCTCAATTCTACCATTTGATGGTCACCAACTTTCCAGTGGAAAAAATGATGTCATACTTGTGGTGAATTCTGCAATCTGCTGCCCTAATCCTCCTTCAGGAATAAAGAGTTTATTATTTCAGTTGCTAGGAGTGCTGCCAGCAGACAGCCCTCAGCTGTCAGCCCTCTTCAGGAATTGCCTCAGCTAGAAAGCCACCTCCCCCAAGGTCATACCTCCTTTCTGGGGTACTTCACATTCAATGACTGATCTACATGGCCTTCTTGCCCCAAATGGGACAGCTTAACTTCTCCCTCTGTCCAATCCTGCTTCCTTCTTTTCCTTTCCACAGGTTTTAATCCTAAGAGCATTCCCTCATAAAAGCCCTTCATGCTGAACCCTGTCTCTGAGTCTGCCCTCCAGGAAGCCAACCTACAAAAGTTGGTACAAGAAGAGGTTCAGAAAAGCATACACTGTGATGAAATTTAGGAGATGGATCATCTGCTGCCCAGCTGGCAATGAGGACCCCATCATTTGTGGTAGGTGGAGTAGATAGACACGTGGAACAGGTAGCAGAGGAGTTAGAGCTTTCACTGGAGGTGAACTAGAATGGCATTCATGGAAGGGTGCCATGTGGTAGACATTTGAGAGATATGTGAGGTATAGTAAATATAAGGAAGTCCAGAAAATTGGGTGGCTATTGCTCAGCTTGATGGACCTCTAGGAAAAGATAATGAAAAGCTGAATTAAATTAGTCAACAATTTAAGCTATGTGTGAAAGCCAGAGGGTTTCATTCACAGCATATAAAGAGGCCCTCATCTTTTTCAGGTAGAGAGTAGAGAAATCTGAGGACCAAGCCCAGGACTTATTGAAACAAGCTTCAAAGAAAGTTAAAATCTAAACCAAGATAAGTCTGCTATGCCAAGACCAGGGCCCTGGTTAGGAAGGAATGTGACCCTGACACATGGAATGGGGACATCTGGATTGATGTCCCTAAATGTCTTATATCCTCAGATTTCCCTGAGTTCCTTGAGCGTTCAGAAGTGTCCCACTCCTTCCTATTAAGGGTTAGTGCTTCACCTTGCTTGAACATGCAGAGCCCTTTCCCTTGTAAGATAATGTGTGTTTCCCACAGAATCTGCCCCCACCTCCCATCCTAGCCACTGGGCCTATGTCTAGGGTTAAGTTACATAACTTCGTTGGTGTTGTGCTGGGCCTAATAAGGAAGGAAAGGGAATATCTCAAGAAGGAGCTGCAGGACCTAGCCAGCACGTTCTAGCAGGTGCTGAGGGAGTAAGCATGGGACTGAATTCTGAGGGCCTTGATCAGGGGAGCTAGAATATAAAATTGAGTAAGGGAGAATTAATTGATTAGAGAGTCCTCTACCAAGATACAGGATTTAACATCCTGGAAAAGATCCCAGGAGATCAATGTGAACTCACTAATAGAATGGCTCCTCAAAGGATGGCAAAAAACCAATGGCCCACATTGAGGTATAAAGGCCAGGGTTGCCATTGCAGATGGTGGGAGAAGGGATTAAAGGCTCAGGGAAGTGGGAATAGAATAAATATATTATAAAGCCAGAAAGCCCTCCAGAGGACTATGTTCTGGAGGAGGACCCAAAGGACACACCATTTGCTAAAGCTATAAGGAATGCACTGGTTAAAGGGTTACCAGCATCACTGAGAAGTTCAGTGGTGGCTTGCCTCTGCAGAGCAGGGCTCAGAGTAGGGGAGGGTATTATAAGATGAAGATCACTGATAGAAATGGTGATGCCACTGAAACAATCGCGACAGGATAACTGTACTCAATTGTCAGAAGTCAGGTAGATGCAAATACCATAATGCACCACAGGGTCAGAGTCATAGGCCGGGAGGCCTGATCTGCAGAGAGCTTTGGAGAGGGTTAATAGAACACAGTGCTCCTCCTGGTAGATAGATGGTTAAGAGGTAGTTAATAGAATGTGGGTGGTCGATATAACACATTGCCCTAGGGAAAACAGGCGTCCAACAATTTGTATTCAATCTGTACAATCAAAAAAAAAAATCAAAGATACTCAGAAGTCTGAGGGAAGGTGCCTCAATAAGAAGTCACACTCTCCTGCTCAGCTTTCGCCTTAAGTCAGTTTTTGATCCAGAGAGCACTGTTTGAAGGAGTGGGGTACCCAGGACTGATTCCTCCAGTCCTTCCATTTACGAAGGTAACTGTGTGCTGGGGAAAGAGGAATACCCAAACATTTTGAGGGCTGATGGACCCTGGTTGTGAGTTGCTATTGATACCCAGAGACCTAACGTGTCATCATGCCTCACCCTTGTTAGAATAGGGGCAGATGGAAGCCAGAAGGTATATAGGCTCCTAGTCTATGTTGGGTTTATAGTGGCTCCACTGGGTCCACAGACTCACTCAATGGTTATTTTTCTGGTTTTTGAATATATAATTGGAATAGACATTATGATAGTTGGTACAAGCCCCATATTGGTTCCTCGGCATGTGGAGTCAGAGCTATTTGTAGATGAGGCCAAGTGGAAGCTTTGAAATTGCTGTCCTCTTCCTTGGCAAAGATAGTAAATGAAAACATATAGATAACATCTTGGAGAGGATGGCTGAAGTTAGTGCCACCTAAAGACCTAAAGAATGCTGGGATGTGGTCCCCATCATATCTCCATTTAATGCATCAGTTTGGGCCCCTGAAAAATGTGGACAGAGTCTGGTAGATGACAGTAGACTACTGTAAACTCAACCAACTAGTGGCACAAGGGCAGTTGCCATGTCAGATACGATATCTTTGCTAGAACAGGATGACATGGCCTTAGGTACCTAGTACAGTAATCAGCTACTGATTTGGAAGATATTTTTTTCCTATCCCTATCAGAATGGAACATCATAAAAGTTCACATTCACATAGAATGACAACAGTATACATTTATAGTTTTTCCTCAAGACTCTACTCACTCTCCTGTCCTCTGTCATGGTATAGTCTGAAGAGATCTGGACCATCTGAATATGATACTAGTCCACTGTGTTGATGACATCATGCTAGTTGGACCAAATGGCTAAGAAGTGGGTAGCACGTTGGAGGCCTTGGTAAGACATGTGTACTCCTGAGGATGGGAGATAAACCCTACAAAGATCCAGGGGCTGGCTACATTAAGTACAGTTTTTAGGGGTTGAATGGTCTGGGGCATGCCAGGAGATTCCCTCTAAAAGTACAGTACAAATTACTGCATTTTCCACCTTCCTCATGAAGAAGGAAGCTCAGTGTCTTGTAGGCTTTATTGGGTTCTGGAAGCAGCACATTTAACATCTGGAATTACTGTTTTGACCCACATACTGGGTAACATGAAAAGCTGCCAACTTTGAGTGGGGCCTAGAACAAAAGAAGGCCTTATAGCAGGTCCAGGCTGTGGTTTCAAGCAGTCCTGCCACTTGGACCATGCAGTCAATAGACTCTAAGGTATTAGAGATATCTGTGTTGGTGGAAGATGCCATGTGGAGTTTTTGGTAAGCCCCAATGGGAAGGTCACAACTTAGACCAGAACTTAGATTCTGGAACAAAGTCGTGCCACATGCAGTGGAGAATTACATATATTTTAAAAACAGCTCCTGATATGCTACTGTGTCCTGGTAGAGATGGAATACATGGTCATAGGACATCAAATGACCATGCAAGTGACCATACAACCAGAACTGCCCATTATGAACTGAGTTCTGTCAGATCCTCCAAGGTATAAGGGAGGGCAGGCCCAGCAACAAGATGGAAGTTTTACACACAGGATCAAGCACAAGCAGGACTGGAGGGTATAAGCACCTGCACAATCAGCTAGAGCAGATCCTCCATGATATCCACCACTGTTGCGCTAGCACCTTTCACACTCCTTACACCTGTGGCCTCATGGGAGATCTTTTTTGACAAGCTGACTGAGAAGGAAAAACCCCAGCCTTATTTATAGATTGGTGGGCTTGGTATGTGGGTATCAACCAGGACAGCAACTCCAGCCTGAGAAACCCATGATGATCAGGAATGAGGGTCTGGATCATACCACCAGGCAAACCACCAAGACCCTAAGAGTGATTGGGATCTGTAATTGATAGTGGAAGAGAGGGGTGGTCATTTTCAGCTTTGAGACCAGCTGCAGTGTTGGGGGCTATAGTTTAAGTTTCCCCTAGGAAGAGAGGCCTACCAGACCCCTGGAAGAGCTGATCCTGGAACTTACATAAAGCGGATCAGGGAGGCACAAGGGGTGGACTGTGGTGGATACTGCAATGCCCTGCCCAGAGTTCCCTTTAGCAATAAAGGCCTTATTACTTCAGTTGTTAAGAACGTTGCCATCAGAGAGCCCTTGGCTGCCAGCCCCATTCAGGCATCTCCTCATCTGAGAATTGTCTTGTTCAAGATCACACCCTATTCTCAGAGTGTCCCACATCCAATGGCTCACTGATGCTGTGTATAAAGGCCTGGTCCTCTTGCCCCTACTTGAGATAGCTTTGAAGTTTCATCCTAACTTCAGAATTCCCTACAGTGTATGCTGAGGCATTCTACTGATAGTGCACTGACATTTGATTTTTTCCTCTTTTCATTCCTGCTTATTTTCTCCCTTTTCTTCCATAAATGTTTATCCCAGGAGCTCTCCCCAATAAACCTCCTATACTAATCTTTGTCTCATAATCTATTTCCTGGGGATCCAATCTGTGATAACGATTCATGTGTGTTTCTCTCTCTCCATACATCCCCAAATCAAGAGTCATATCTGTTGTTTAATGTTGTGAAATATTCTTTAGCCTCTATATGCAACTGTTGCAAATATTGCATTAATTTTTTATTACTTTGGAACCACAAACCAGAAAATAAATACAGACAGGAAAATGGACACTACTGGGAAATTAAAGTTTGTTAAGCAAAAATCTATGGCATTCATGTATCTGAGAAGAAGGCTCTGACAAGGTAGCTTGTTTTTTTCTCTTCCCTAAGTGGTTCACTGCTAGAATCTTCCCTGTAGTCTGAAATAATGTCTATTTCTTATGTCAGCAGTGGCACAAGCCACAAATCTTCATGGCATTTGGACACAGTTGCCTTTTGTTTAAAGGAGACAGGGAAACAGATGTGGAGAAGCATTTTCCTGGAGCCTGAACAGTGTTAGTCAAAGTACAGATGTTTAGGCCTATAAGTTGCATTGTACCAACAATGAGCACCAGATCCCATGTAACACAGGCACCCATGTGTTCTTTAATAAGTGTGTGTGTGTGTGTGTGTGTGTGTTTGTGTGTGATATGCAGGACCCTTCAAAGCATGGGGTTTAGGGTGGCCCTCGTCCCCAGTTCTAGGGGCAGCAATGAGGCTAAGATAGCAGTGGATAACATTCCTAGATGTTTTGGAAAATTAAGTGGTCTTATAGCCAGTTCTGGGTCTGACTGTGGTCCTGGGTCCCCAGATTCTTACTCTAGTGTTGTTGTTACAGCATACTCAGGGATCAGGGGTTGGTTTAAGGTTTTGGGTACAGTGGCCTTGCTGGGTCATGCACATATGAAGTATAATTTAACATCACTTTTTGAAGATGAAAATTCAGTCCTTCTTCTAGGGGAAAAAGGCCTATTTCTGGGAAACACATGAACTAATTGGCCCTGAAGGCAGTGTGGTGTAGGAGAAAGAGTACAGTCTGGAGTACGGAATGAAGGAGGAAGGGTATTAACATTTCTTTTCTCTTTCTATTTTTCAAACATGAAGGAGTAGAATTGGGAGAGGAAGGGAATGAATCTTGTTTGAATTCTTTGAATTTGAGGTCCTTTTGGGACTTTCAAGTGGAGATGCTCAGTGTTCATTTGAAAAATATGGATATAGAGCACAGAAGAAAGGTCTGACTAAAGATATGTATTGTAGATGATAACTGAAGCCAGGGAGTGAGTCAGGTAGCCCCAGCAAGGGGTACAGACTGAAAAACTGAGAGCAGAATGCTGAGGAAGCTCTATATGTGTGAGACTTTGGCAAGCAGGAATGCAGAACTGAAACCAAGCGTACAGCCTCCCATCTATATTGCAATGCATACCTCTATACATTCTTTGCTCCGTTTTAAGAAAATTGTGGTAAAATACAGAAAACGTTTACCATCTTCACCATTTTTAAGTGTACAGGTCATTGACATTTAGTACATTCACATTGTTGCATAACCATCACCACCATCCATCTCTAAAACTCTTTCCATCTTCCCAAACTGAAATTCTATACCCGTTAAACAATAACTCCTCATTAAGGTGGATGGACCTAGAGTCTGTCATATGGAATGAAGTAAGTCAGAAGGAGAAGAACAAATACCGTATGCTAACACATATATATGGAATCTAAAAAACAAAAAACAAAAAACAAAAAAACAAATGGTTCTGAAGAACCTAGGGGCAGGACAGGAATAAAGACGCAGACGTAGAGAATGGACTTGAGGACACGGGGAGGGGGAAGGGTAAGGTGGGACGGAGTGAGAGAGTAGCACTGACATATATACACTACCAAATGTAAAATAGATAGCTACTGGGAAGCAGCTGCATTGCAAGGGGAGATCAGCTCAGTGCTTTGTGACCACCTAGGGGGTGGGATAGGGAGGGTGGGAGGGAGACGCAAGAGGGAGGGGATATGGGGATATATGTATACATATAGTTGATTCACTTTGTTATACAGAAGAAACTAACACAACATTGTAAAGCAATTATACTCCAATAAAGATGTTAAAAAAAAATAACTCCCCATTATCCCATCCCCATGGCAACCACCATTCTACTGTCTGTCTATGAATTTGACTACTTGAGGTACCTCATTTAAGTGGAGTCGTTCAGTATTTGTCCTTTTATGACTGGCTTCTTTCTTTCTTTCTTCTTCTTTTTTTTTTTTTTTGGCTGCGCCAGGCAGCATGTGGGATCTTAGTTCCCTAACCAGGGGTCAAACCCATGCCCCTTGCAGTGGAAGCGCAGAGTCTTAACCACTCGCCTGCCAGGAATGTCCCTATGACTGGCTTATTTCATTGAGGATAATGTCCCTGTATTAATCTGCTTGGGCTGCTGAAACAAAATACCACAGACTGGGTGGCTTGAAAAACAGAAATTTATTTTCTCACAGTTCTGGAGCCTGGGCAGTCCAAGATTAGGTGCTGGTAAACTTAGTTTCCGTGAGAGCTTTCCTCTTGGCTTGTAGACAGCCGCCTTCTCACTATGACCTCACATGGCCTTTTCTTGGTGCATGTGTGTGGAGAGAGAGCGAGTGAGCTTTCTGATATCTCTTCTTATAAGGACACTAATCCTATAGGATCAGGGATCCACCCTTATGGACTCATTTAACCTTAATTACTTCCTTAGAGGACCTATCTCCAAATACAGCCATACTGGGGGTAAGGCCTTCAACGTATGAATTTGCGGGGGACACACATTCAGCCCATAACAGTCCTTAAGTTTTCTGTACACGTTTGGAGTCCTGGTTTTTTAAAATGTAATTTTTATAGTTATAGAGTACCATAAGGCTTATAACAGCAACAATAAAAATCTACCAGAACTTTGCTTCATCCTTCCCCATCCCACATTTCTCCTCCTCAGAGAGAATCACTTTCAAATCTTTTAACTATTTCTTCTGGTATCACTCCATATTTCTAAATAATCTGTTTATACTTTTATTTCTTGACTTTTAATTTTTACACATCAGCTATGATTTTCTGCAATGAAAAGATTCAGTTATCTTTTTTTTTAAATCCCTTGCAGCTCTGACAATCTTATTCCTTTTTTTAAAATTAATTAATCAATTAATTTATGGCTGAGTTGGGTCTTCGTTGCTGCACGTGGGCTTCCTCTAGTTGCGGCGCTCGGGCTCTAGGCACACGGGTTTCAGTAGTTGCAGCACGCGGGTACAATAGTTGTGGCACACGGGCTTAGTTGCTCTGCGGCATGTGGGATCTTCCCAGATCAGGGCTCGAACCTGTGTCCCCTGCATTGGCAAGCGGATTCTTAACCACTGCGCCACCAGGGAAGCCCAGTTATATTTTTTAACGTATAAATTCTGCTGGAAAAATAAATGAAGACAAATAACTAGAGAAACTGGGTTCTTGGGTAGAAAAATATTCTTTTCTCCCCAGCTTTACTGAGATATAATTGACATATAATATTGCATAAGTTTAAGGTGTACAATGTGCTGATTTGATACATGTATATATAGCAAAATGATTATCACAATAAGGTTAGTTAACACATCTACCATAATTACCATTGTTTTGTAATTGTTATGGTGAGAACATTTAAGATCTACTCTCTTAGCAACTTTCAAGTATACACTACAGTACTGTTAACTATAGTCACCATGCTCTTCATTAGATCCCCAGAACTATTCATCTTATAACTGGAAGTTTGTACCCTTTGACCAACAGTTTCCCATTTCCCCTTCCCTGCAGCCCTTGGCAACCACCATTCTACTCTATGTTTTCATGGCTTTTTTAGATTCCACATATAGTTCCATCCATGTTGTTGCAAATGGCAGAATTCCCTTCTTTTCTATGGCTGAATAATATTCCACTATATATATAAAAAGTAAGCTTAAGAATTAACAAAAAAATTGCAAGATATACTCATTCATTCAACAACTATTTATTGATAACCTACAGGGTACCATATGTACATGATGCTTGTTTTTAATCCATTCATTCATTGATGGACACATTGGTTGTTCACATGTCTTGGCTTTTGTGATCAATGCTGCAATGAACATTGGGGTTCAGCTATCTCTTCAAGAGTGATTTCATTTTCTTTGGATATGTACACAGAGTGAGATTGCTGGATCATACAGTAGTTCTATTTTTATTTTTTTGTGGAAACTCCATACTGTTTTCTGTAGTGGCTGCGCCAATTTACATTCCCACCAACAGCGTTTCCTTTTCTCCACATCTGCACCAGCACTTGTTATCTCTTATCTTTTTGATAATAACCATTCTAACTGGTGTGAAGTGGTAACATATTCTTATAAAAATGCCAATTATCCCTCAGTTAACCTTAGAATTAACTTCATCCAAATTGAAATTAAAAACAGGATTTTAAAGGGAATTTAACAAAATAATTCATTTTATCTGTAAATAAACAAATGTGAGTGGACAGGCAAATTATGAAAAAGAAGAATAATTAGAGAGGCCTTACCCTTCCAGATATTAAAACATATTATAAAGATACTATAATTAAAACAGTTAGGGACATAAAAAGAAAAAAATAACAGATTAAAGGAACATAGAGAATCAAAATATAGATCCAAATATATGTGGATATTTAGCTCATGATAAAGGTGGCATTTAAAATCAGGAGCTAGAGAGGTATTATTTGATAATGGCTATTAGGAAAATTTGCTAACTATTTGGAAAATATTAATTCCATATGTTTAATAAAGCTGGAAAAAATATATTCATAATAACACTGAGATGTCATTTGCTTTTTTCACTGTGTTGACATTTATACAAATGGAGCAAAAGCAAGGGTGGATAAAATTTCTGGCTTACTGATAATAGAAGCAATGCAACAAAAAAAAATCTATATGGATCAAAATTTAAATATTAAAAAACACACATAAAATTAGAAAAACATACGGGCCATCCTAAGCAGGACACAAACCCCCAAAAATGTAAAGGAAGAATTGATACAGTTTGTATCATAAAGATTTTAAAAATTCTATATAGCAGAAGTCCAAAGAAAATTATAAACTGGGAAAATATTTATAATACTTATGACAATCGAAGAGCTCATTTCCTTAATTTACAGAAAGTTCTCATGTATTAATAAGAAAAAGATGAAAAACCTAGTGGAAAAACTGGGAAAGGCAGTTCATAGAAAGAGGAATACAAATGGTTAAACCTATGAGAAGATGCTTAATCTCACTTATAATTTAAAAAATCAAAAAATTTTGGAGCACAACATGGAAAATATATATCAAAATTTAAGAGGTGAGAGTTGGCAGCATGGATAAAATTTAAAATGAACTTCCACTTTGACCCAGTGATTTCACTTCTAGGACTTTATCCTAAGGAAATAATGCCACAATTGTCAAATATATATGTAAACAAAGGTCTCCACTGTAATATTTTGGTAATAGACAAAGTTTGGGAAGAGGCTAAATATCAACCAGTAATAGATTGGTTGAATTTTGATAAATCCACACTAGAGAATATTATTGTAGCTGATAAAATGATGTACATGTTATATTAGGTGAAAAAGTAGTTTGCAGAATAGTTTGCATAGTACGATCCCAAGTTATTTTTAAAAGATATGCATGTACACACATTCACATATATCTACATAATTTTTTTGTTGATATATAGGAAACAACAAAAAAACCTGAAAGAGTCCATTGAAAAGTTAGCAGCGG
This sequence comes from Balaenoptera acutorostrata, assembly GCF_949987535.1. Lineage (NCBI taxonomy): Eukaryota > Metazoa > Chordata > Mammalia > Artiodactyla > Balaenopteridae > Balaenoptera > Balaenoptera acutorostrata. The sequence goes on from NC_080085.1 coordinate 89,257,493, forward strand.
TTTTCACAGGATTTATCCTAGGATTGAGGTAGATGGTTTATCATGGTGGTTATAAGAAAGGTGGAGAATTTGAGACATTTTTATTTTCTTCTTCTCTTTTCCTAGTTAACACCTGCTTCCCTTAATCTCAGTTCAAAGTTTCACTCCTCTCCCCATCAAGGAAGCCTTCCCTGATCCCCAGACTCTGCCACTTCTTTTACTGTATTAACAGTTTTCCTTTCCTTCAAAGTATTTTTCTCACTTTGTATGTATATGTGATTATTTCATTAAGGTCTTGTTTTCACTATGAGAGCACAATTAGTGTCTGTTTTTGCTCATCAACATATTCACAATAAGCACAGCACTTGTGGCAATGCTCCCTCTTTCTCTCCCCCTCCCAATATTTTGATGTAGACAGTTACATTTTCTCAGTCTTACATAAAGGGTTATGAGAGTGCAGGTTTTAAACATCTTCCCCCATCACAGAAACACAGATGAAGAAAAGCACAGCAGAAACAAATAGCTAACATTACACTAAATGGTGAAATATTAGGGGCATTCTCATTTACTTCAAGAACAAGATAAGGAGGCTCTCAAATCACCATTATTATTCAACATAGTTCTGGAGGTTCTGGTTGATGAAGTATATCCAGAAAATGAAAGAATAAGAGATAATAATGATTGGAAAAGACAAAATTAAAAAAATCATCATTTTCAAATGATTATGTATGCATACCTAGGAAAACCAGTTATCAACTGAAAAACTACAGGCATACCTCGGAGATATTGTGGGTTCAATTCCAGACTACCACAATAAAGCCAGTATCGCAATAAAGTGAGTCACACATCTTTTTGGCTTCCCAGTGCATATGAAAGTTTTGTTTACACTATACAGTGGTCTATTAAGTGCGCAAAACATTATGTCTTTAAAAATGTGTATATGTTAATTTAAAAATATGTTACTGCTAAAAAATGCTAACCATCATTTGAGCCTTCAACAAGTTGTAATGTTTTTGCAATAGTAATATCAAAGATCACTGATCACAGATCACTGTAACAAATATAATAATAATGAAAAGGTTTGAAATATTGCGAGAATTACCAAACTTGACATAGAGACATGAAGTGAGCACATGCTGTTGGAAAAATGGCACTGATAGACTTGCTTGACACAAGGTTGCCACAAACCTTCAATTAGTAAAAAACTCAATGTCTGTGAATCACAATAAAGCAAAGTGCAATAAAATGAGTTATGCCTCTATTAGAAATATTAAGAAAGGTCACTAAAAGTAAATATGTCAGAATTATTTCCTTCGGCAATAACCTGGTAGAAAATATAATCATAAAAGGAATGTCATCCCCCAAAGCAACAAAACCATAAAACACCTAGGAATAAACTTAACAAATAATGAGTATGACCTATCTGAAGAAACATAAAATTTATTGAAGATCATAAAAGTTGACATGGATAGAAAGACACAATTTTTAAAGATACCAGTTCTCAAATTAAAGTGCAGATTCTTTGCACTTTATGTCACTCAGTGTGAGACTTTTTGTTCTGTATATAGTTGTTCTGTACATTGTTGTTCAACACATATGCATACATAGACTCTTTGTATTTGCATGAAGAAAGGTGGAAATTGTTATAAGTGGTTGGTGGTGGAACAGGCATTGCAGGGAACTTTCACATTCTACTTTATACATTTCTGTGTTGTTTGCACATTTTTTTAAAAATAAAGAGTGTGTATAATGTGTGTGAGAGAGAGACAGAGATTGATTTCTACTAAGGGGATGTATAGTTTTTTTTTTTAAGTCTTAGTTGCCTGTGAGAATCTGATGAGAGCTATGACCCCTCTTCCCACTAAGATGGACATATGCGTGCACATGACTTTGATACAATTTTAGGTAGAACACAGAGGTGGCCAGTTGAGAATACCTACTCTAGGTTAATCAGTATGGTCAGTGGGGAGAGTCCTTCAGGCCCAGGCATACATTTGGCTGAGGGAGCACCAAGGTGGGTGTGGGCTGTGGGCAGTGACCCTGCAGCAAGGCTGGGTTCTCCCTGGGTGCCCTGAGGTAAGGAGGCCAGGGGTGGGAGGCCAGCAGGCTGCCCCTCTCAGGCCAGGGGGTAGCAGCAGATGGCATCAGGAACAAGGTTAACTGGGCCACCATTAATCAGGGCAGAGCAGGACAGGCAGGCTTGGGTGCTTCCCCCAGCAACTGCTTCTCTAGGCTTCATGGAAACCTGCAGCTGCAGGAGTAGGTGGGAACAGCAGTCCCTTCTCTGCATCCCTGAGTTACCTCTGTGGGAATTTGAGGGAGGGAGGGAGGAAAGAAGTCAAAGGTGTTTACTCAGTTTTGTCACCTGAGTAAAGGTGGCATTTACCACTCTGGTCACCTGTCCATGTATATTTTTAGAGTGTGCAAAAAGAGTCAGGTTCTATAATGCAGGGGATGAGAAGCTCTGGAATATAGGAGAGATGGGAGGGCATCACCTTCCACCCTTCCTTCTTGACAAGGCCGGGAAGATCGGATGATTTCTGCATCCCTCACACCCTCAGCTTCCTCAGCTATAGTAGCCTAAAAGCTAATCTGGGGCAGGTGTTCAGAACAGCCATCAAATCACAAGAGGTTCACACAGCAGTCAGCCAAGACTTTGGGACATTGAATGCATGTCTTTCTTTAATCAAACAATATAAGATTTTATTGTTTTTGTTTTATCAAATTGTAAGTTGATCCAAAATTAGAAAAAGTAATAGATCATTTATGTAAAATGGCAAAGATTAGACAACTAGTCATCTTTGTGGACTAATTCATAGACTGTGTGAAAAGTAACAGTTTTCCATTTTAAAACAGGTTACTACGTTTTGAAAGCTTCTTCTTGACTGTAACCAGTGGAAACATTTTCCTTGTGTTATAAATAAATATAGTAAAATTAGCGAGGCCTTTTGGGTTTTCCCCTCCGACTTAAATTCTTCTCCAGTCAAACGAAGATAGCATCATTTTATTTTCTCAATATAAGAGTAATGCATTACTGATTTTTAAAAAATGAACAGAAAAGTTTAAGAAAGTAAGACATTCCCACTACCCATATCCTTTTCTGAGATCTTGAATCCCATTTCGTATAGGGGTGCAGGGGAAACGCTGAGCAGTGAGGCTGCGTTGTGGGGGGGTGGGGGGTGAAGGGAGAGGTGGGTGGACAGGGAGTAGAGGAGAGAAAAATTATTCCTCAAAGAGGAAGACAAGACCAATGGACATGGGAGCAGATACAGTTTCTCTCTGCTAACCAAAGAAAGGCAAATGCCAACCACAAGATAAGCTACTTCTGGTTTCTGGGATTGGCAGTGGAAAATGAGTGGCAGGACCTGCTGTGAAGGGAAAGGAAAGGGGTGGGCCGGCTTCTGCCGCACTGCTGGTAGGAGTGGTAATTGGGGTTCTGAGCTCACGAGTGACGTGGCTCTCACGTGAGCGGGAGCCGACGTGTGCAGACGTCCTTCTAATCCCGGTCTTTCGTTTGGTCCGGTTGCCATCTCCTTATTACCTCGAGGGCTGGCGGGCCTGTGGCCAGGAGAGGAGGAGGAGGAGGTAACCGCCCTGATCCCAGCCAGTCTATGTGCGGATGGGTGCTTGCCCGAGGGATTCCCGCGGTGCGGGTAGCGGAGGGTGGAGACTAAAGAAGGACAAGGCTCCTTTCTCCACACCCTTGCACTATCCCTGGCCCTTTCGAGAACAAGAATGGTGGACCTTGGGGGCCAGATTCCAGGGGAGACCCCAGACCAGGAGGGGGGAAACCTGAAAACCTTTGGCATCCAGGGCCTTGAATCGGGAAGGGCCGATGTTAAGATTCTTGTCCTGTGTGCCGGTCCATCTAGCAAGCCAGTGTCTTGGGGCTGGGCGTCTGTCTTGTCATTCCCCGTGTCTTTCAGTAGGGCGCTGTACCACTCGGAGCAAAGGAATAAAGAATCTGCCCCGAACCCCTGCAGGTCAGTGTAAAGGTGGGATTGCCCCGCGGCCCCCAGAAGGGCGGGGATGGCTGGGGTTCTCCTCCTAACTCGGGCGCATTACTGACTCCCCAGTTACCTCCCTGCTCTTTTATATAGGAAATAGGAGATGACAGCGCGTACAGGAAACATAGTTGTCGTTGGGGCTGAGACTGCGTCGGGCAGGGGAATCAAAGAGATCTTTGGGTTTTCTTTTGCTCCTCCGGTTTTTCTCACTCCTTCGCCCCGCCTCCCCTCTTTCCAGTTGTTCGAAAGGGGTGTGGTTTTTCCTGGGAAAATGGCCGACCGCTGGGGCTGGGACTGGGGGCTGGGACTGGGGGCTGGGGGAGGGGGTGGATGGACGCCCTTGCTGGAAGAGGGCTGCTGTTAGCGGAGTCCTGAGAAGTGGGGGTAGGGTGAGAGACCAAAAGGTGAAATCCGTTTGACAACCAGGACCTTGGATTCGGAAAGGCTGGTATTGGGACTGTCTGAAGTGCTGTTCTGTCTGCCTAGCAATCTGTCTCTGCCCTGTCGCCTGTCTGTGTCTTTGGATCTTGCGGCTGAAGGCCAATCCAACTCTAGGAGCAGGAAGAAGAGGAAAATTGTCCAGAAACAAGTATGTCAGAGTGAGAGTGGTGGCACTATTTAGGGATCCCTGGGCTGGAGAATGGTGAAGACTGCAAACTCCAGTGGGCCCGTGGACCTCCCCCACATACCCCTCCTCCTCTCCTCTCTGGACCATTGCGGAGCTTGCAAAAGAAAGTGCCCTGCACGGAAAGAAGTGGCTGGGAGGACGAAGGTGTCACGAGAGTCCTGGGGTGGGGGTGGGGAGGACCTTTCTCCAAATTACTCTTTGGTCCCAGAGTTGTCAGTCTTTAGGTTAGGTGGAGGCGGAAACCGAGATGAGGGAGGAAGGAAATTGCTCCGGAGCAGTGGATATAATGGGTGGGAGTAGGAGTATCCTGGTACCTCTGAGTTGATGGGGGTGGCGGAGGCAAGGGCGGAGTTCGAGACTTCTGTGCATTTTACGCCTGTCTGGCTTCTAGACACTCTCCCTCCACCACCATCCATTTTGTTACAGGGAAGGAGTTGTGGCAGTCACCTTCGAAGGCAGTGACTTTCGGGGGTGGGGGCTGGGTGGAGGATTGGAGGAGATCGAAGGAACGGGGCGAGGGTGGGGCGGGTCATAATGAACTTCAAAGCCGCAGCTCAGTGAGGAGAGGAGGGGAACCGAACGTGGGAAATATTGGGCTCCGCAGGACTAGGGCCAGTGATTCCGCAGAGGAACGTGTGTCCCGTCCCGGGTGAGGTTCATCTGTCTGTCCCATGAGCTCTCAGCACCACTCCCCCCACCGCTTCGTATGCAGGTTTGCAGGACTCAGTGTACTTCCAGGCAAGAAATAGAAGGAAGAAACTGCCTGGACCCCTGCGGGTGTATGTGGGGCTGCCACTGCCCCCAGGACATCTGGAGGGGCAGGGGAGGTAGGGAACTGATTAGCTGTCTTAAATTTAACATACTGGGGTGGGGTGGTTGAACATGAGGTTGGAGAATCTGGAGGTGGGGAAAATTTTCAAAATTACCTTCCTGATTAAAAAAAGGAATCAGTGATCTACCCTTGAGTCCCTGCCATGTCCCCATTTGTTTTGTCTGTTTGTAGGTCTGTAGTTCAGTCTGTCTGCATGCGAAGGCACAGAAGGAGGAGACTGAAGCCTCAAATCTTTCTTTCATTCTTAGGTCCCCCAGTATCTGTAGCTGCAGCAGAGCCTGCTGGCTGTAGCTGAAGACTCCACAGCCCCCACCCCACCCCCTGACTTGGGAGCGCTCTTCTGGCCAGAGCAAACCCTCCAGACAGTCGCGGCAGCATGGGCCGAACTCGGGAAGCTGGCTGCTTGGCTGCTGGTGTAGTGATCGGCGCTGGCGCCTGCTACTGCGTATACAGACTGACCTGGGGAAGAGATGAGAGCGAGAAAATCTGGGACGACCACGATGACGATGATGAGGAGGAATCTAGCGATATTGCAGAGACTGGGAAAGGAGCTAAGGCTAATGCTGGGGCAGGGGCTGGAGCCAGACTTCAGGGTGACTCAAAGGCCAAGGCTGAGGTGTCCGTGGAACTCAAGAGTGGACCTGATGTAAAGGCAGAGGCCCACTTGAAGGCCCAGAGCGGAGGTGGCCTAGAGGCCAAGGCCAAGGCCCTTTTCAGCACCCTGAAGGAACAGGCAAGTGCAAAGGTGGGCAAAGGGGCCAGGTTGGGTACCATCTCCGGGACCAGGACCCTTACACCTGGTTTACCCTGCCCAGGAGTCAGGGGTGGAGGCTGCCACCCTGTGAGGAATGGAGCTAGGGCTGGGGGCAGGACTAGTGGCAAGTCCAAGGGAAGGACCAGAGGTAAGAGCACCAGGACTCCAGCCACATCATGGCCTGTTCGAAGGGGCAAGTTCAACTTTCCCTATAAAATTGATGATATTCTGGGTGCTACTGACCTTCAAAAGGTCCTTAACATCCTAGAAAGAACTAATGATCCTTTTATTCAGGAAGTAGCCTTGGTCACTCTGGGTAACAATGCAGCATATTCATTTAACCAAAATGCCATTCGTGAATTGGGTGGTCTCCCAATTATTGCAAAACTGATAAAAACGAAAGATCCCATTATTAGGGAAAAGGCATACAATGCCCTTAATAATTTGAGTGTGAATGCGGAAAATCAGGGCAAGATTAAGACATATATCAGTCAAGTGTGTGATGACACCATGATCTGTCGTTTGGACTCAGCTGTGCAGATGGCTGGTCTAAGACTGTTAACCAACATGACTGTGACAAATCACTACCAACATTTGCTTTCCTATTCTTTTCCAGACTTTTTTGCTTTGTTATTCCTGGGAAATTACTTCACCAAGATTCAGATTATGAAACTAATCATAAACTTTACTGAAAATCCAGCCATGACAAGAGAGCTGGTCAGTTGTAAAGTACCATCAGAATTGATTTCCCTCTTTAATAAAGAATGGGACAGAGAGATTCTTCTTAATATCCTTACCCTATTTGAGAATATAAATGACAACATAAAAAATGAAGGGCTTGCCTCATCCAGGAAAGAATTCAGCAGAAGTTCACTTTTTTTCTTATTCAAAGAATCTGGAGTGTGTGTTAAGAAAATCAAAGCATTAGCAAATCACAGTGATCTGGTCGTGAAAGTAAAAGTCCTAAAAGTATTGACCAAACTTTAACTGGGGGTCTGTCCCAAACAATACTGAGGTAATTTTTTTAGTTTGCACTTGGGAACAATGCATTTTGTAAATTCTTTGCTTTTCACTGTGCTTATATGGCAAAGAGATCCTTTCAGCTGCTATTTTGGAATAATGAATATCACATATCAACAGTGATGCTGGTTGTGATGGTTGGTTTTAGGCTAGACCATTTTAAGGATGTCAGATGAATACTAGAGCTTGTACAAAGAAAGCATTTATTGATTCCATCTTGCTACCTAGATTGAGATATTTTTACTCTTTCCTCTACTTAAACTGACAGCGAACTAATCACGAATAAGCTATACTTTTGTATTGGTTTACATTTGTTAATCTTGTGTTTCATCAATAAAGTTGTGTGTTTTAACCAGCAAAAAAAAATTTATCATGTTCTTGAGTTTATGATATATTTGGAGAGGCAAGATGTATGGAAACAAAAAGATACTAACAAAACTGAGAACCTCTAATCATGGCCATCTGTTTCCTATTTCTGCAGGCAACAGTGCTCTCCTCCGGATGCTTAAGTAGAACTGGGCATGAAGGATGGGATAAAAACAGGGTGGAAGGGCATTGGAGGAAGGAGGAGTGATGGGAAGAAAGGCATGGAGGTGGGAATTTTTCTCCACAGAAGAAGAAGGCTGTGCCTCTCCTCTGTGAACAAAGTGTGGGGAGGGGAGTGATGGAAAATACAGTCCAGCAGTTGGGTGAGTTCCGTTCATGGAGGATCCCTGATTTCTAAACTGAGGTGTCTGTATATTATTCCACCAACCCCTGGGAGACACCAAACCCTTTTGTGACCAGAGGAGTGACAGGATGAAACGAACATTATGTGGCTGACTTGTGTGCAGAATGGGTCAGAGTTGGGGTGGGGACAGGAGTGGCCACTGGAGATTGGAACACCACTTAGGAAGTTACCACCATAGTTCAGGCACAGATGCTAAAGGCGTGAAATTTCACTGGTGGTAATGGGAGTGGCAAGGGGAGGAAGGAAGTGAGAGACGCTTTGAATGAAGAAGTGCTGGAACCTATCCTGGGGACATACAGAGAGGGACAATTTTATTGTAGGGTCCTGAGGGCATTTGATAGGAAAACATCCTCTTTCTTGTCCAACTCTGGTGTCTATGGGAGTGAATATGTTAGTGATTATTTTGGAATTATGAAAAAATATAATAGAAGAAAGAATAATTTTTAGAGCTTCTATCAGATTTCTTTTACAAGATTGGTTGGGGCAGGGTCTTTATGGAACCATCGAGAGGGCTGTTGGCATCCATACTGGAGAAGATCCACCTCTCTTCCAACCCAGAGTATGGTGAGGGTGTGGGTGGAGGGACACTTTCAAACTGTGCTGGTGGGAGCATACTTGGTACAAGATCCGTTTGGATACATGTTTCAGAAGCTTTCAAGATGTGCATGCACTTTGACCCAGTAATTCCACTTATACAAATTTGTCCTTAGGAGATATAATTGGCTTAGGAGAAATAACTGGCTTGTACAAGTTTGTGCATCTTTGCACTGTTTTGAAGAGTGAAAAACTGTGAATGACCCAAGTGTCTTGAAATAGGCACTTGGCTAAGAAATTAAGGTATTGAAACATTATTCGGCTCTTGAAAATGTTGATGGGCAACTACACTTATTTACATGGAAAAAATTCAGCATACATTTTAAGTGGAAAAGCCAGTTACATGACCATATACATACTGTATTCCATTTTTGAGAAATATAAAATATTTACATGCATTAAAACTTCTGAAAGGCTATATACCAAAATAAGAAAAATGGCTATAAGTAATAAGACAGTGCATGAATTTAATATTTGAATCTTTTCCCTCATCAGTATTTTCTTATCTGTAATGTATATTGATTTTTTGTGTAATTGTTGGAAAATAAAAATGTTGGATACAGGCTAGGTTGGAAGTGAAGGAGATGATAGAATGGGAGAATGGGTGGGGTTTATGTGGATATGTTTCCCACATATTGAGTGGGAAAATATTTAGACCAAAAAGGAAGATGTGTTGAAATGATAGATGAGCTGTCAAGATGTGGATAATAAGAGTCCTTATATCATATGATTAAATGAGGTAATGTAGGTAAACTGCTAAAGTAGTGCTGGAACATAGGAGTTAATTGATAAAAGTGAACACCCTTAATTAGCTAAAAGACAGGGTGGATAATTTTTAATTTACCTTTTTTTCTAAGGTGTCCTTCTGCCATACACTAGTGTTATTTTTCCCCAGCTTTATTGAGATATAATTGACATAACATTGTGTAAGTTTAAGGTGTATGACCTGTTGATTGATACATATATATGTATATATATTGCAAAATGACCACCACCATAGCATTAGCTACCACCTCCATCCTGTCACATAATCACTATTTCTTTTTTTGGGTGAAATATTTAAAATCTACTCTCTTAGCAACATTCAAATATATAATACAGTATTACTAGCTATAATCACCATGTTGTACATTAGATCCTCAGAACTTGTTAATCTTATAACTGGAAATTTGTACCATTTGACCAATATCTCCCCATTTCCTCCACCCCCAGTCCCCAGTAACTACCACTCTACTCTCTGAGTTCGTCTTTTTTAGATTCCACATATAAGTGATGTCATACAGTATTTATCGTTCTCTGTCTGACTTATTTCACTTAGCATAATTGCCTACAAGTTTTCCCAAAGTTATTGAAAACAGCAAGATTTCCTTCGTTCTCATGGCTGTGGTATATATACTACATCTTCTGTTCATCTGTTGATAGACACTTAGACTGTTTCCATATCTTAGCCATTGTGAAGAATGCTGCAATGCTTATGGGTGTGCAGATATCTTTTCAAGATCTTGTTTTTATTTCCTTTGGGCATATATCCAAAAGTGAGATTGCTGGATCATATGATAGTTCTATTTTTCAATTTTTTTAAGGAACCTCCATACTGTTTTCCATAGTGGCTGTACCAATTTGCATTTCAACCAACAGTGCACAAGGGTTCCTTTTCTCCATGCCCTCGCCAACACTTGTTATCTCTTGTCATTTTGATGATACCCATTATAACAGGTGTGAGGTGATATTTCATTGTGGTTTTGATTTCTATTTCCCTGATGATTAGTGGATGCTGAGCACCTTTTCATGTACCTGTTGGCCCAGTGGGTTTTAAAAAATAAACTGATAAAAATAATTCCTCTGAGGAATAGGGTCTTTGTTCCCTTCTAAGAACTGAATATGTTTCCTCAATTCCATCTCATCAATTTTTACAACATTCCTAATGCCTGGGTTTAGACATGAAGACATGAAGCCTAAGTATTTCTCAAAGTAGGGTTGGTGGAATTCTGGGAGTACACGTACATGTTTCTGAGTTTAAGGCGTTTCCTATAAATGTTTTTTAAGCGTTCTGTTTTCATTAAAGAAATTCATTATAAGTATATTCTGTATTTTCAAGTGTCACCTGGTGACTTGGGAGCCAAATTTTGTGTTTATGTTAAATACTGTCACGGCACTAAGTGTGAGCACCACTGTATTCATTGATCATAAGATAGATGTTTCCCTGCCACCCCCTGCCCCCAGTTTTAGTATTTCTGAAGTTATGATAGATCTTATAGTTGGTGGCACCTTAGCATTGTGTCATAGTTTAAATAGAAGTATATATTTTTTTCATTCTTAGTGGTATATAAAATAATGATGTATCTAAAAATCAAAGGCATCTTAGATCAATGAAATTGTTTCTCATCAATGAGACTACGTAAAGACATAATACATAGAAGATGCATTTGCTCCATAGTAAGTTAAGTATCACTTTGTACTGATAGAGGTTTTGCAGTAGTTTGAGTTACGAAACTGGCAGAGGGTTGAGGGGGAGTCATTAGACTCACCCTACTGAAGGAATGTTTAAATCAAGAGAATCTGTGTTCTTGCCATTGGTATCATATTTATGTTGCAGACTGATTTAGAGCCACCAAAACAACATTATCAATCTCATGGAATTAATGTTAATTTAAATTTGTTTAGTTATGTAGCTTGATTTATTTTTAATTGGTGAGTTTTTTGCTTTGTACTTTGTATGAGAGTGAAGAGTGGCAGAATATGCTACTCCAAAATATGCCACTTTGGCATAAGGATTATTTTGAGCTAAAAGCACTTGAAAAATAGCAGGTACAAGAAGGGCACTCTGAACTTCCCTTTTCTTCCTGAAGACAAGAGATAAAAATCCAATGTGAACGATGCCCTTCCTATACCAGGAGGAAAGACATATTCTTATCACCAGAGATGGGGAGTTGAGGCTGAGAGAATTCTGTAAAACAGTTCTTGTCAAAATAACTTTTATCTTCCTTTAGTCTCCACATATTTTAGTTTCTTTTGCACAATTGCTTTTCTTCCTTCAATCCAATATATAAGCATTTAGGTTTTGCCACTTCTTTGGATCTCATTTCCTTATGAAGCCTCCTATATCACGTAAACCTTGTGTTAAATAAATGTGTATGCTTTTCTCTTGTTAATCTGTCTTTTGTCGCAGAGTCCCAGCCCAGAACCCAAGATGGGTAGAGGAAAGATGATTTTCTCTCCAAGAGCTATAAGTAAAGGCATTGATGCCTAATTTTAGGTTGTAAATAATTAAATAAGATTATAATAATAATAATTTCAGACAATATTAGAAGCCCCTGAGTTTTCTCCTTTTTAGAATAGTATTACTCCAATTTGGTAAGCAAGATACGTATGTCAAAGACATGTATATTATAGAAGAAAAGAGGTGGGCGGTACCTAGCATTTGTCAGACATTGGCATTTTATGTATTTCCCTCCCACCCCCACCTTAGTCTCAATAATCATGTCAAGTAAATATTATTATATTTTGCTGAAGAAGAAATAGGATTTGGATAAGTTAGGTAAGATTCCCAAGATCACTCCATTAGCAAGAGGCAGAGCCAGTGGCCTTCCAAACATGAGCAACTGATTGCTTTAAAATTGCTTAGTATGGAGCCAAACATCTGTATAATGCCTCCATAGATACCCAACACAAAACTCCCCTTGATGAAGACAGAGACGGAGATGAGATTCTGTATGTTGACTACGTAACTTTGTAGATACCCACACAGCAAGGTGTAGAAGAAAGAGTAAAGTCTTAGGGGTTGCCTATAGGCGAGGCTCGGGTGAGAAACAGAGATACTCATATTTATCTTGCTGCTCCTATGTGTCAGGTAGGGTGAGAAGTTGGAGAATGGAGCAAATAATAAAAACTTCTGTATTGATATCTTGAACTTGGGGTGCTGAGTGACTTTTCTGCATGGGGTGAAAAATGAGGTCAACTTGCGTAATAAAAAGCCACCGTGCAGCAGGGGCACAGGTCTGACCAGTGCCCATCTGCTCCTGCAGGTCTCTTTTCTCATCCCTTCCCATTCTTCTTCCCTCTCCCTCCCTCGCACTTGTCTTTTTATTTCCTCCTTCTGAGAGACCATTGGCAGTAGTCTCTTTGTGCTTCTGTGTCTTTTGTGGGTGACCGCTTAATTCCCGTGACACCAGGTCATGCACCGGTGGGCATTTGATACAAAATAATAATTGTCATTGCTGTGGTAATACGGTGACCTGGGTGTGGCTGGATGCCAAGATTTTTTGGACCTTTGTTGAACGGAGACTGAGAAGGCACCAGTCTTAACGTGGCACAGCCCTATGTGCACTGCATGTAATTTTGATGTCCCACACCTGGTATTGTTTGGCACGGAATCACCCAGACTTTGGTAAGTGCTGTGTGAGACAGATATGTGACTGCCTGGTCCAGGGAGGCCACAGGGCCGGCCCAGCCACACGCAGATGTCCTCATGCTTTCACATCGGAGGCTGCCACTCTCAAACATTTTGGGAAGGGCACAGTTCTGTGATTGTGGCAGCTCATCGGGGCAGGGAGGGGTCAGTGTCCTCTCTTTAGAGAGGATGGCAACTTCTGGGTAACCGAGGAAATTAGAAACTCAAAGGATATTCTGCTATTTTGGTTTTTCTCTCATCTAATGGTTTTAGGAATTTAAGTGGGTCTATCCCAGTCAAATGTATTCAAAGGGAATTTTACAAAGATGGAGTAGAGTTCTCTTATAAATTGTCACCCAAAGCATAATATTTCAAGGCTCAGGAAACTGGTTTTCTATTTTTAAATTCATATTTTACTTGCCTTGTTTCAAAAGAGATTCTAAGTGTAGGTTTAGCAAATTGATGTGGTTCAGGCAAATTTTGTGTTTATGCCTCTGTTTGGTTAATTTCTCTGCTAAATTCCCTTGAGAATGGTTTTTTTGAAGAGTGATTATGACTATTTTCAATGCTATCTTTTTACATTCATTTTACATCACATCCCAGGTTGAACGTTTTTTTCTGATTTCTCTGTTTAAATTGTGGCTCTTCCTTGCCTTTAAACCAGAACTATCGTGCTGCCATCTCGGGGTGCAGAAGACTAGGGTAATGACCCCTGGTTTGCTCTGCCCTGAGGTGTGGTGTCAAGCAGGATAACACATATTTACTTTCAGAGATGTGTATTTCCATGCTTTCCCCTCTCCATTGGGTCCCTCTCAGGCCTGTGTTAAGGGCTTGGGCAATGTTGGGTTTGGGGGTAAGCCTGAGTGGAGGGAGAAGGTAGGGGGTGGGAAAGAAGCCTTATTGGATGGGTAACTTTATCCTAACAGGTTCATGTCAATGGAATTCAATCCAGCACTGGCAGTGGGCTAAGTGTAACTCTTTGGCCCTGTTGACCATTTACATTTTAAAAAGTGAAAGAGTAAGTGTAATACAAGCATCTTTGTTTGGGCATTAGAGCCTTCTGTTTATTGAGCATTTTTCTAAGTTTACATATGGACATAACATGTTATTAAATGGGGTGGAATTTCTTTTTGAAAATAAAAAAACCAGAATGACAGTCTATGTTACTATAAGAAATGTAATTACCAAATAGATCAGATTCTTAGTGTTGGCTGCTCAGAACATTCTGTCCCTAAGATCAATGTGCATCAGAAACCAAATTATCATCAGAAGGTTGTTATTTAGTGTTCAAGGAATCAGGGCAAGCTGACTTAGGTAGAAATTAGTGCTCTCAAAGTAGATGGATATCTAATTCATTTAGCATCATTCATGTTTTTTTTCCCTTTATAGGTGATCACCTATAGGTGATCAAATTTTTCATATTTTCCCTTTATGGCTTCTGGGCTTTTGTTCATCCTGAGGAAAGTTTTTCTTACCTCTAAGTTATAAAAATAAACTCTATGATACATCTTAATATTTGGTAGTATAAATCCTCTTTATTGTTTTTTTCGGAATTGTCTTCGATATTCTTGGCACTTTGTGTTTCCATATAGATTTAAGTAATAAGCTTGCCAATTTATGCACACACAGACACAGACACAGACAGACACATCACCTGTTTGGATTTTAATTGTGATTGCAATGAATCTATAGATCAATTTGGAAGGAATTAACATATTTACAATATTGAGCTCTCCAATACATTAACATGGTATATTTCATCCTTTAATTATGTCTTCTTTAATTTCTTTCAATAATGTCTGAATTTTCATCTTCAGACTTGTACATATTTTGTTAGAATTATTTCTAGGACTTGGTGGTTTTTGTGACTTTGTTCTTAAAATTTCATTTTCTAATTTCTTGCTGCTGTTATAGGAATAGAGCTGATTTTTAATAATATATTGACATTGTATTGTGTGATCTTGTTAAATCATTTATTAATTTTAATAGTTTATTTATAGATTCTTTTGGAGTTTCTACATATGCAATAATTTTGTATGCAAATTGTCTTTCTTCCTTTTCAATTCTTGTACTTTTTCTTTTTCTTCCCTTTTTGCACAGTCTAGCATCCCCATCATGGTGATGAATAAAAGTGGTGACAGTGGCCATCCATTTCTTATTACGTATCTCAGGTGGAACCTCCTGATATTTCAACATTAACTGTGATGTTTGTTCCTTTGTTTTCACAGATAGTTTTTAATCAAATTATGAAAGTTTCTTTTTATTTCTGGATGGATAAAAGTTTTTAAAAAAATTTTTTATTGGGGACTGGCACAGTGGATATGACTCTGTGCTCCCAATGCAGGGGGCCCAGATTTGATCCCTGGCCAGGGAACTGGATCCCACATGCATGCCGCAACTAAGAGTTTGCGTGCCACAACTAAGGAGTCTTCCTGCCGCAACTAAGGAGCCAACCTACCATAACTAAGGAGCCCGCCTGCCACAACTAAGGAGCCCACGTGCTGCAACTAAGGAGCCCACCTTCTGCAACTAAGACCAGGTTCAACCAAATAAATAAATAAATAAATAAATAAATAAATAAATATTTAAAAAAATAAGATAAATTTTTTTATTGAAGTACAGTTAATTTACAATATTGTGTTAGTTTCAGGTGTACAGCAAAGTGATTTGGATATTACATATATATTTTTTCGAGTCTTTTCCATTATAGGTTATTACAAGATATTGAATATTGTTCCCTGTGCAACAGTAAATCCTTGTTGTTTACCTATTTTGTATATGGTAGTGTATATCTGTTAATCCTATATTCCTAATTTATCCCTCCCCCCTTCAACTTCGGTAACCATAAACTTGTTTTCTATATCTGTGAGTCTGTTTCTGTTTTGTAAATAAGTTCATTTGTACTTTTTCTCAGATTCCACATATAAGTGATGTCATATAATATTTGTCTTTCTCTGTCTGACTTACTTCACTTAGCATAATACCCTCAAGGTCCATCCATGCTGTCACAATGGCAAGATTTTATTCTTTCTTATGGCTGAGTAGTATTTCATTGTGTGTATCCGAATCACTTTGCTGTATTCCTGAAACTAACACAATGGTATATATGTATACCCCAATTTCTTTATCCAGTCATCCATAAATGGACACTTAGGTTGCTTCCATACCTTGGCATATTATCCATATTATCTTGTAAATAATACCTGCAGTGAACATAGGGGTGCATATATCTTTTTGAATTAGTGTTTTTGTTTTCTTTGGAAAAATATCCAAAAGTGGAATTGCTGGATCATGATAGTCCTACTTTTAATTTTGTGAGGAGTCTCCATACTGTTTTCCACAGTGGCTACACCAACCTACATTCCCACCAACAGTAAATGAAGGTTCCCTTTTCTCTACATCCTTACCAACACTTGTTATTTTTTTTTCTTTTTTTGTTTGTTTTGGTAATGGCTATTCTAACAGGTGTAAGGTGGTATCTCATTGTGATTTTAATTTGCATTTCCCTGATGATTAGTGATGTTGAGCATCATTTCATGTGTCTGTCGGCTGTCTGTATGTCTTCTTTGGAAAAATGTCTTTTCAGGTTCTCTGCCCATCTTTTAATTGAGTTGTTTGTTTTATTGTTATTGATTCGTATGAATTATCTGCATATTTGGATATTAATCCCTTATCAAATATATCATTTGCAAATATCTTCTCCCATTCAGTAGGCTGCCTTTTTCTTTTGTTGATATTTTCCTTCACTGTGCAAAGCTTTTTACTTTGATGTAGTCCCGTTTGTCTATTTTTGTTTTTATCGCCTTTGCCTGAGGAGACATATCAAAAAAAAATATTGCTAAGACTGATTCAAAGAGCATACTGTCTATGTTTTCTTCTAGGAGTTTTATAGTTTCAGGTCTTATATTTAAATCTTTAATCCATTTTGAGTTTACTTTTGTATATGGTATGAGAAAGTAGTACAGTTTGATTCTTTTGCATGTAGTTGTCCAGTTTTCCCAACACAATTTATTGAAGAGACTGTCTTTTCCCCATTGTATATTTTTGCCCCTTTTGTCCTAGATTAATTGACCTTGTAAGTGTAGATTTATTTCTGTGCTCTCTATTCTGTTCCATTGATATGTTTCTGTTTTTGTGCCAGTACTATACTGTTTTGAGTATTGTAGCTTTGTAGTATAATTTGAAATCAGGGAGTGTGATATGTCCAGCTTTGTTCTTTTTTTCTCAAAGTTGTTTTGGCTATTTCAGGTCTTTTGTATTTCCATATAAATTTTAGAATTATTTGTTCTAGTTTTTTTTGAAAAATACCATTGGTGTTTTGATAGGATTCCATTTGAATTTGTAGATTGGTCATTTTAACAATATTAATTCTTCTAGTCCATGAGCATGGTATATCTTTCCCTTTGTGTTGTCTTCAATTTCTTTTATCAATGTTTTATAGTTTTCTTAGTACCAGTCTTTTACTTCCTTGCTTAGATTTATTCCTAGGTTTTTTATTCTTTTCTTATGCAGTTGTAAATGTTTTCATAATTTTTATTTCTGATAGTTTGTTGATAGTGTATAGAAATGCTACAGATTTCTGTATATTAATTTTGTATCCTGAAACCTTACTGAATTTATTAGTTCTAATAGTTTTTTGGTGGCATCTTTAAGATTTTCTATAAATAGTATCATGTCATCTGCAAACAGTGACAGTTTTACTTCTTTCTTTCCAATTCAAACGCCTTTTATTTCTTTTTGTTGTCTGATTGCTGTGGCTAGGACTTCCAATAGTATGTTGAATAAAAGTGGTGAGAGTGAGCATCCTTGTCTTGTTCCTGATATTAGAGGAAACGTCTGTGTCCTTCCCTGGGTTAGGGAAGTTTCTAGCTATTATTTCTTCAAATAAGTTCACTGCCCCTTTCTCTCTCTCTTCTCCTGGGATCTCTATAATGTAAATGTTAGCTTAATGTCATTCCAGAGGTCTCCTAAACTATCCTCATTTTTTAAAATTCTTTTTTGTTTTTTCTGTTCAGCTTGTGTGATTTCCACTACACTGCCTTCCAGTTCACTGATCCATTCCTCTGTATCATCTAATCTACTGTTGATTCCTTCTAGTGTACTTTTTTTTTTAAAGATTTATTTATTGATTGATTGATTGCTATGTTGGGTCTTCGTTTCTGTGCTAGGGCTTTCTGTAGCTGCGGCAAGCGGGGGCCACTCTTCATCGCGGTGCACGGGCCTTTCACGATTGTGGCCTCTCTTGTTGCAGAGCACAGGCTCCAGACGCGCAGGCTCAGTAGTTGTGGCTCACGGGCCTAGTTGGTCCGCGGCATGTGGGATCTTCCCAGACCAGGGCGCGAACCCGTGTCCCCTGCATTAGCAGGCAGATTCTCAACTACTGCGCCACCAGGGAAGCCCCTAGTGTACTTTTTAAAAATTTTGGCCGTGTTGGGTCTTCATTGCTATGCACAGGTCTTCTCTAGTTGCGGTGAGTGGGGGCTACTCTTTGTTGCAGTGTGTGGGCTTCTCATTTGCGGTGGCTTCTCTTGTTGTGGAGCATAAGCTCTAGGGTGTGCAGGCTTCAGTAGTTGTGGTGCGTGGGCTCAGTAGTTGTGGCTTGTGGGCTCTAGAGCGCAGGTTCGGTTCAAGTAGTTGTGGCACACGGGCTTAGCTGCTCCGTGGCATGTGGGAGTTCTTTCTACTACAAGGACACTGATGCTAACGAGGAAACTCCCAAAACAGCTGCACGAGCTTTAAGAGCAGAATCTTTGTTTCCTATACCCCTCAGGCTCTTCTGTTTGCAAGCTCCACTGGCCTTCAAAGTCAGACATTCTGGAGGTTTGTCTCCCTGCTGCAGGACCCCCAGGCTGGGGAGCCCAATATGGGGCTCAGATCCTTTGCTCTTTGGGGAGAACCTCTGTGATTGTGTTTATCCTCCCACTTGTGGGTCACCTTCCCAAGGATGTGAGTCTTGGATATATTGCGTGTCTGCCCCTCCTACTCATCTCATTGTGGTTCCTTCTTTATATCTTCAGTTGTGGAAGATGTTTTCTGCTAGTCTTCAGGTCATTCCCATAGATAGTTGCTCTGTAAATAGTTGTAATTTTGATGTTCCCATGAAAGGAGGTGAGTTCAGGGGCTTACTCCTCCACTATCTTGGCCACACCTCCCCTCTTTCTTATTTTCTAATACAGGTTTCCACTGCTGTCCAAAAGTAGAGTGTTCACAAGCCAAAATGGCTTAAAGTGAAGAAGCAATTACTTTAGGATAAATATTGTTAATGGATGCACAAAATAAACTGAGATAAGGCACAGATGCTCACAGACACAGTTCAAAGCTATGGCAGCTTGATGCTGAGATGATGAGTGTAGCTCACAGGGAAGGAGCTTGGCAGTGAATGCTACTCTCACTCCTTGGGGTACATGCTGCTTCCATAATAGCTTGGGTTGCTGCAAAACAAATGCTGAATGCTATTTTCTCTTCTCATCTTTTTCCATAAAAGCAAAAATTGCCTTTGGATTTCTTTCAGTTTGTGAAAACAGGTACTAATGTAGGTCTTTTGTAAAAAAACAAGTAGCATGAAGCAAACTTTCAAAAAACAGGGGAAATTTGTGTATGCATTAAATTCCATAAATTTAGCACTGTTTTCACTGGATACCATAATTTTTGATAAGTTGTATCAATATTTTGATTTTCATTTATTTCAAAATATTTAAAAATTTCTTTTGTGACTTCTTCTTTGACCCATGTTTTAGGAGTGTGTTGTTTAATCTTCAAATATTTAGAGATTTTGCAGCTATCTTTCTGTTATTGATTTCTAGTTTAATTCCATGTGGTCTGAGAGAATACTTTGTATGCTTTCTACTCTTTTAAACTTGTTAAGTGTGTTTTATGGACTAAAATGTGGTCTGTCTTGGTTAATATTTTATGTGAGCCTAAGAAGTATGTGTATTTTTTGCTGTTGTTGGATTAAATATTCTACCAATGTTAATTAGATCCAGTTGATTAATGGTGTTTTTTTTCTCCCTTTACATGAGACAGGAAGTCTAGATGGAGCTGGAGCCAGCCAGTTGCCCTTCCCCCAGGTCAGATAAGGCCCTGGTAAAGTAGTTTCCCTTTCAGGATAGGCTTTGTTATGGAGAACATTTTGGATGTATTTCAAAATGGTTATTTTTCCCCTGGGCATAATTCAAAATGGTTATTTCCCCCTCCCCCTGACAGAAACATGAGGGAAATTTTCTCTGATCTTCATTGTGAGAACCTGTTGGGTTCCATCAGGGAAGAAAATAGTGAAAATGTGATGATCCCCCCAAAAGTGCCCCTGCCCATAGATTTTTAACTCTTAAGCTAATCCATATCCAGCCTCTAGCAATTCAAAATGACCATTGAGGGTATTCTGACCAGTTACTGCTTCAAGTAGTCTCATTTTAGCTGTGATTCTTCCTATATCTCCAGACTTTGGGGGTGTTGTTTTGCCCTGTGACCTCAATTCTCTGATCAATCTTAGAGAAGTTGTTGATTTTCTATTTGTTCAACATTTTTATTATTGTAAGGAGGGCAATGAGGACTTTCAACTCTTCATATGTTGGAGCTGAAGCTGAAGGTCACTATTACATTTTTACTTTGAGAATTTCCATTTGATTCTTTTCCCCCCACATTTCAGTTATTGGGTGAAAACATCTATCTTGTTTTCTGTTTTCTTGAACATATTAGTCACAATTCTTTTAAAGTCTATGCCTGATACCTCTAATAGCTTAATCTTCTATAGGTCCATTTCTATTGTTTATTTCTTTTTCTCCTTTAAAAAATTTCTGTTTGTCATATCTCTTGGTATGCTTTTGTTTGAGTGCTAAACATTATGAATGAAAAATTCTAGAAAATGTAGATGACTTTGTCTTGATTTGTAGAAGATTTGCTTTGGCTTTGGCGAGGCAGTATAAGAGTAAATTACCTTAAGCTAATCCAGAATTGAACTAATTTGAGGTAGGATTTCAATCTTTGTCAGACCTATTCTATTTCTAGTTCACCCTTATTCCTAGGGTGTAATCCTTCAGGGGTTCTAACTGACAGCCTAGGGAATTTATTAGGTCCCCCACCCTTGGAAATCTACAAACTCCAATTTTTATCTTCCCTGCACTATGAAGCTGCCAAAAGCTCAGTTTATCTTCCTAGCCTCTTAATTGCCTTTTTCTACTTGGTTTCTTTGCTTCTAGCTCTACACCCATTAAGAATTGGTGAATGCTTCAAAGAGAAAATCAGTTTCATTTCTTTGTAATTTCCTTTCTCCAGGATCTTAGCCCATCAAATCCTGGATGTGTAGGTAGCTCTAAGTTGTAGATTTTGAATCCTTAACTCTGTGTAACTGCTGAAAGTTCTACTAAGGTTTTTTTGACTCTTAGCAGCTTATTTTTCAGTCTCTCCACCCATGTTGATAATGAATTGACAAATGCTTCAGGAGGAAAATTGGTGTCAAATGTGTTTCACCTCTTTAAATTTCCCTTCTCTCCATGATTTTGGTACTTCAAATCCTGGCTGCTTTCATAGCTCTCCAATGTCTTTTTTTTTTTGGTTGCGTTAGGTCTTCATTACTGTGCGCAGGCTTTCTCTAGTTGTGGTGAGCAGGGGCTATTCTTCGTTGTGGTGGGCGGGCTCTAGGCGCGTGGGCTTCAGTACTTCCAGCACGTTGTCTCAGTAGTCGTGGCACGCGGGCCCTGGAGCGGGTGGGCTTCAGTAGTTGTGGCTCACAGGCTCTAGAGTGCGGGCTCAGTAGTTGTGGTGCACAGGCTTAGCTGCCCCGTGGCATGTGGGATCTTCCCGGACTAGGGATCAAACCCATGTCCCCTGCATTTGCAGGCGGATTCTTAACCACTGCACCACCAGGGAAGTCCCTCTCCAATGTCTTTAAACAATTTAACTTGTTTAAATGTAATAACAATTTATTTTTCAGCTTTTCTTGTCCTTCTAAGTGAGAGGATTGGTCTTCTATTAGTAGGCTGTCATAGCCAGAAGCAAACTATCCTCTATAACTTTGAATGTAATATTTTTATTACCATTCCATGCAAAATGTTTTCAAATTTTAATTATGATTTCTTCTTTGACCCATGGGTTATTTAAAAATGTATTTCCTCATTCCAAAAAATATGCAGATTATTGGTTATATTTTTATGATTGATTTTTAGTTTATTGCACCATGGTTAGGGAACACACACTGTATGATTT
The DNA here is from genome assembly GCF_949987535.1 of Balaenoptera acutorostrata. Classification (NCBI taxonomy): domain Eukaryota; kingdom Metazoa; phylum Chordata; class Mammalia; order Artiodactyla; family Balaenopteridae; genus Balaenoptera; species Balaenoptera acutorostrata. Next base: position 89,279,628 of record NC_080085.1, read on the forward strand.
TAATCTTTTGAAATTTGTTAAAACTTGCTTTATGTCCCAGTATATGATCAATCTTGATACAGACATACCTCAGATATATTGTGGGTTCAATTCCAGATCACCACAACAAAGTGAATATCACAATAAAGTGAATCACATGAATATTTTAGTTTCCCAGTGCCTATAAAAGTTATGCTTACAGTATACCGTAGTCTATTAAGTGTGCAATAGAATTATGTCTAAAAAATAATGTACATACCTTAATTTAAAATACTTTATTGCTAAAAAATGCTAACCGTCATCTGAGCTTTCAGCGAGTTGTACTCTTTTTGCAATAATAACATCAAAGATCACTGATCACAGATCACCATAACAAATATAATGATAATGAAAAACTTTGAAATATTGTGAGAATTACCAAAATGTGACACAGAGACATGTAGTGAGCAAATGCTGTTGGAAAAATTGTACCGATAGACTTGACGCAGGGTTGCTACAAACCTTCAATTTGTAAAAAATGTGGTATCTGCGAAGTGCAATAAAGGGAAGCACAATAAAATGAGGTATGCCTTGTATATGTTCCATATGTTTTTTTGAATGAAACTTTTGTGATTGTTGAGTGTAGTTTTATACCAATTAGGGATTGAACTAATTGAGTCATATTTGCTAATCATGTTCAAATCTTCTATATTTCTGCTATTTTTATCTGCTTATTCTGTCAGCTACAAAAAAAGATATTTTAAAATCTCCCACTATGATTGGGCACCTCTATTATTTCTTATAGTTCTGTCCATATTTTGCTTTTATATACCACATCTTCTTTTTTTTTTTCAGAGATGAAAGACAATTTATTACTCACATCAATAACAGTAGCCAGAGTATCAGCATTTTTACACCAGTTCCTGGATCCCAATTCCCAGCTGGTGATATTAAGAGAGCCAAATGACACCAACACATGCAATGAGATGTGTCACAGAAGAACTCTGAGCTTAAAGAATCTGAGTCTTTTATCCTTACTAGCAAATCTTACCTTTGCTCATGAGGGAGACACTATCTCTATCTTCCAAGGCTGTTTGCTATACAACCTTGAAAAGATAGTTCAGAACAATGGGCAGTGAGTGCCTTACTCAGAATATGTGCAGGCACATGACAAAGCCATAGAGAATTGTCTCCCAACAGAGTGCAGCTTGAGAAGGATTTATTGCACCTAGCCTCGATCAGATGACCAATTAATGATTTCTGACACTGACCCTGGAGAAAGTACTTGCAACATTTATGCCACATATTGCATATCACATAATTAGTTACCGAAAAAGATATAAAACTATAAGAACTATAAGAGAGTTCAGTGGTAATATACAAAATAAGTATATATGAAATCATGATATATACCACATCTTCTAATCCTAAATTTTATCCTACTTGAGATTTGAATGGCTTCTTGAATATGTAGCTTGACATTTTGGAAAGTTTCAGAAAATTGTCAACCATTATTTCCTCAGATATTACTTCTGCCTCATTCATTCTCTCCTTTCTTCATTCTCTTCTCTTCCTGGATTTCAAGTATACATACGTTACTTGAAATCTTTCTGTATTCTCTGTCTCTTAGCCACTCAATTTTTTCATCCTTTTGTGACTCTGGCATTTTTTCTGGATAGTTTCTTCCAAGCTACCTTCCTGTTCAATAATTTTCTCTTCATCTATATGTACTCTGCTGTTAAATCCTTCCATTCAGTTCTTAATTGAGATTATTCTATTTTTCAGGTCTAGAATTTCTGTTTTATACTTTTTAATAGTTTTCATTTATCTGCAGAAATTCTCTATATTGTCCTTTATCTCCTTAAGCATAGTAAGCATATTTATTTTAAATCTATGTCTGATAACTGTAATATCTGAAGCCCTGATGTGTCTTTTTCTATTGTGTGTCATTTCTGATGACTTTTGTTAATTTTGTCTTGTCTTCTTGTGTACTTGGTTGTTTTCTATTGTGTGCTAGATATAATATTTTACGAAACTTCAGAAATAATTTGAGGCCAATATTGTTTCTCTCTGAAGAGAATTTGTATTTGTCTCTGCAAGGCACCTAGAGGCATTAGCACTCTGGAATTACCTTAATCCAATTTCCAATGGTTGAGATTACTTAAAGTTAAACTGAAGTCCTTGTAAAAGCCTGTCTACATGACCATTTTTTTTTAAGATTCCATATATATGTGTTAGCATATGGTATTTGTTTTTCTCTTTCTGACTTACTTCACTCTGTATGACAGACCCTATGGTCATGAAGAACCTAGAGGCAAGACAGGAATAAAGACGCAGACCTACTAGAGAATGGATTTGAGGACACAGGGAGGGGGAAGGGTAAGCTGGGACAAAGTGAGAGAGTGGCATGGACATATATACACTACCAAACTTAAAATAGATAGCTAGTGGGAAGCAGCTGCATAGCACAGGGAGATCAGCTCGGTGCTTTGTGACCACCTAGAGGGGTGGGAGGGAGACGCAAGAGGGAGGGGATATGGGGATATATGTATATGTATAACTGATTCACTTTGTTATAAAGCAGAAACTAACACACCATTGTAAAGCAATTATACTCCAATAAAGATGTTAAAAAAAAAAAAAGCCTGTCTACGTCTCCTTCACTCTGACTCTGAGGTGCAGCTCTTTCAGCATCACAATCCAAAGATTTTAGGGTTTACCAGGTATACCTCTTGGCAAGATTTGGATTCCAGTATCTGTCTCCCTAGCCCCCCAAGGCTACCCAAAATTCTACATAGCCTCTCAGTAGTTCCCTCAATAACTGCATATGCGCCATTGGGAAAAGTGGCCGTAACATTAAGCTCAACTTCTTCCACTCCTATTCTGAACCAGGTATTCTTCACCATCTTGTTAGCCCTCTAGTGCCTTCAGGGAAATGAAAATCTATGTTTTGTCCAGCTTCTCCAGATCAGCAGGAGGATTGGTTTCACTTACTCATCTCCCATTTCCCTAACTCATTATTGAGGACTTTTGGTAAATTTTTGTAGAAGTATACCATATACACAGAATAGTGAACAAAGCCTAAGTGTTCAGCTCAATACATTTTCACAAAGTGAGTAAGGAACAAAACATGAACAGCACATTGGAAGCTTCCCCCATGTGCCCATCTAGTCAATAGTGCATCCCAAGGGTAACCACTATTCTGACTTCTAAAACCATGGATTAGTTTTGCGTGTTTTTTTTTTAACTTTCTGTAAAGGAAGTCACACAGTATGTATTCTTTTGTATCTTTTTTATTTTAGCTAACATTGTGAGATTAATCCATACTGTTGCATATATAATATTCTTGGCCATTTATGAATATACACCACATTTATGAATATACTGTATTTTATTTATCCATTCTACTGTTAATGGATATTTGAGTTGTTTCCGGTTGGGGATAATATGAACAGTGCTACTATGCATGTTCTTATTCTTGTCTTTTGGTGAACATATGTATGCATTTGTGTTGTGCATAAGGTCATCAGTTGTGCATACTTTTAGTCTGAAGACAAAATTAAGATCTAGATCCTGGAGTGTGTGAACTCAGCAAGGTAAATGCTGCCTTGTGGGGGCCTGTCTGAGAAACCAGGTAGTCTTTACCAAGAGGCAAATCTGTTCATCTCCATGTCCCATTGACCTTAGCAGTTGGCACTATACCTAGAATGTATTATGCCTTAAATATATGTCTCAGAAATAACCAGTGGTGACATTTTGGAAAACATCACTCCTGAAAACTCCTTATGCATATAAAAGCATGTACAAATCTTTATAAAAAGCCAGTATTTCCAAGAAAATGAGCAGAGGCAATAAATATCTAAATTATCTCTTGCTCTATGTCTTATTTCATGCAATGTGCTTTCTCATGGGTCCAAGAAAGATGATGGATATTAGCGGCTGAGTGGAGGGGAAGTGATGAGATGGGCTGTTGCCCTATATTCTAAGAGAAGACAAAGAAGTATAAACTGAAATAGTTGCTCCAGGAGAAGATAGGTTCCTTCCTTGGAAATTAGAGAAAGGCAAATTTCAACAAAATGGAAATGCCTTATCTTTTGGTCTCTAGGATTGGCAAAGAAAAAATGAGTGACAGGTCTGGTGTGCTAGGGGGGAAAGGAGAGAGGCGGGCATACTCTTGCATCACTACTGGTAGGAGAGAAACTTGGGGACCATGGCTCATTGGTGATGTATCTCAGGTGACCAAGAATTGTGGAGAGGTGGTGTTTTTGGTCCGGCCATCAGCTTCCTGTTGATATCAGGGAGATGTGTCTGTAGTCAAGTGAAGAAGGAAGAAACTGCTCTGATTGTGTGCAGGTTGGTGTGAGAGTGAGCATTGCCTGGGGAGTCTTGGGGTCGCGGTGGAGTTAGGTAGCAGAGACCTGAAGGGGCAGAGTCAGCTTTCCCCACAGCCTCAGGCTATCCACCAGCTCATTTTAGTTCTCTAAATGGTGCATGAGGTCGGGGGGAGAGCTGATGTTGGGATCTGGGAGAGGTGGGGACCGTTTGACAGTCTTGAATCAGTAAAAGGTAGGAACTGTGGCCTAACACCCTGCACTAAATGTTCACAGACCTTTATCTGTTGGTTAGCTTGTCTGCCTGTAGGGGGCAGCACAACCCAAAGGAAAGGAAGAGGAAACCCATTACATACAGGATATTTAGTAGAAACTGAAGTGAGCAGTTCTTTCAAGGAAATGTGGGGCCTGGACCGGTCACAAGGTGGCGGTAGAGGCAAGCCCAAAACCAGAACCTGTTCTTTCACTATCCTGCCTTCAGAAAAGCATTACTTAACCCCAATACTTTTTGGCTCTGGGGAAGCAGTGTTTATACAGCAGAAATGACGGGTAGAACAGAAAAGTGGCCATTTGATGGGAGAAAGCGAGGTCAAGAGAGTGACTGGGGCACAGAGGAATGGAAAAGGTGGGCATTTGTGGGGGAAGGATGGGGTGATGAAAGGGTCTGGAGGGAAGGGTAGGGGCTGTGCCTAAGACCTAAATGGGAGACATTTGAAAGCCAGATTTCTCACTCTGGAGAGAGGACACTTATGTGCCTGGACATCTACCAGTCTCCATTCTTTCTTCTGTGTCTACAAGTAGACATAAATCTAGGCAAAGGAAGAAGGAAATTGCTCCACACATTGTTATCTCTTGGAGATAGGGATGGGGAGGGAAGTTGGAGTCAGAATGCAGGGTCTAGAGGCAACTCAGCTACCTCTCCCAACCTTTGTTCTCCTCTCCTCCTACTTGGGTGCTGGAAAAGTTAAATGCTGTACCTCTGAGGAAACAGTGGGAACGAGTTTAAGGGAGATAAATGCCAGAGGAGAAACGTTTGAAAATTAAGACCCTAACTCAGGAAAGAGAGATACTGATACCCTTGTATCCTGAGTATTGACATGTATATCTATGGAAACTCATATGAAAGCTCTATGTATTTGCATTTCCCCTAGTTTCCTGTCAGATGGCAGTCAGTGCAATTTGTGTCCAGGAAAAGAACGTCCAACAGTCTCCTACCTAGAACACTACAAATTAGATGGCTTTTAAAAGAGTGAGAACCTCCTGTGACTTGTCACAGATATAGAGTGTGCTCGAAATGCTGATTTAGTGAAAGCAGTTCTGGAGGTCAGGGCTAGAAGTTGCTACAGTGTTCATCCACTAATCAGAAGAGGATATAAACACAGTGAGAAACAACCAGAATTGTAGGGAACTTCATATGGATAAGGATGGGTAAGGGGTCTGGTCTTTACTCAAAGAACCAGGAAAAGCCAAGTCCTGGGGATGAGGCTGACATGAGACATGGGCAGTAAGAACCTAGGGCCTCTCAAAGAGGAAATAGTCTGAATGAAGAAAAATCACTCTTTCACTAATGAAAATGAGGACATTTTTTTTAGTGATGCTTAAGATATTGAAAATTTCAGTTGTGTTCTTGGCCTCTCCAAGTGCCCTTTCATTCAGGGAAAAGTGTTGTTAGCTCAGCCCAGGGACACTGGTTTTTCATTTAGCCACGATATCAATAGTCATTTGGCAGGCCTCTCCATTGCTGGAAACACGATCCCTATTCCCGACCCTGCTGTTGAGGCTTTCTGTGCCCCGGATGACTTGAATGCCAGTGTTGCAAATCAGGGCCAGATTAAGATGTACATCAACGAAGTGTGTCGGGAGACTGTGTCACTTTGCTGCAACTCATTTCTGCAGCAGGCCGGATTAAATTTGTTAATAATCATGACAGTTATTAATAACATGCTTGCCAAGTCCGTTTCAGGCTTGAAGTTTCCTTTGATACCAGAGGGAAGTGAATGTGCTGAGGGGCACGTTGTGAAACCCTTGATGGGTTTGTCTGAAAAGCCAGTCTTGGCGGGGGAGTTGCTGGGAGCCCAAATGCTGCTCTCCTTCCTGTCCCTCTTTATCAGGAACGCAAACAGACAGCTTCTCCCAGAAATCCCGGCCTCTTAAATGGCCCCCTCCAACAGGATGGGACTGATCCACCCTGAACCAAAACCCGATCAGTGAACACACACTTGTGTTCTCAATCAAAGACTCTGCAGAGGGTGCTATTGAAGATCCAGCCTTAGCCAATAGCCATATCTCTGGGTGAAAGTTACACTTGCTAAATCCAGGACCACTCTCTTGTTGGCCAGGCAGGGGTTCCCACAGAGCTCTGAGTAACCTCTTGGTTTTGCAGTCTGCAGGCAGTGCGCATTGTAAATTGCTCCCTTGCAGCCTTCTTCCTGTGGTAAAGGGATCATTTCAGCTGTGTGGTGAAAGAACAACATTTTCTAGCCTGACAAGGGATGCCTTGCCTGTGGTGGTCTCCCTGTCTAAGCTGGACCACCTTGTGGAGACCAGACCCATGTGGGAGCTTGTGCCGAAAATGCATTGGTTGCTGCGTAGGTTGAATTCCTTTTCATTTACTCTCTTTTCTTCACGAGCCTATGGATGGTAAACCTATTCAGCAAAACATGTACACTCCCCTTCTATGAGCTGTACTGACTCAGCCTCGTCCACCAAGTCTGCATTTTTATGTATCACCAATAAAGCTGTGTGCTTTAACTGGCAAAAACGAGACATGGTACTTGTCTTTGAGTTTATAGTCTGCGTGAAGAGGAAGCCCAAAATACGCGATCAGTGCTAACTAACTGGGGCATTTGCTCCTGAAAAATGTCCCCCTAGCAGTGCCCACAGGAGGCAAGGGAAGAGATGGGCTGCAGGGTTCAGGATAAGCTCCCAGAAGGAGCTGGGGGTGGGGATGGGGCAGGGGAATGGGGTGGAGGGTGGAATTAAGAAGGACTGTTGGGAGGACTAAAGGAGACAGCACCTGTGAAGCAGGCAGCCCAGTGCCTGATGCAGAGGAATCCTTCCCTCGATGAAGGTGTCTTTCCTCGCCTGCTGGCCTAGAGAGGAAGGTCAGTATCCTTGAGGCTTTGCCTACACATCCTTGGGGGCCACAGGGCAACCCAGCCCTGCACAATTTAGTGCACAGTTATAGCAGTAACAGTTGCTACTTGCTGAGTGCCTGCTTTGTGTTCTCTCTCCTGAGAAGCAGCTGTGAAACCTACTTCCAGGCCCCCTCCCTTCCTTGGGATGCCAAGCTCAAATTCCTGGCTGAGTGAAAAGGCTTGGCCGTTGCTTCCTCTGGGGAACCTCCTTTCTGCCCTATCCCTGGTACTTCTGTGGGATCCAGGAAGGGGACAGTGGAGGCCTCCGTGAATCCCCGAAGGGGTGGGAGGGCAGATGCTGAGGGGCGTGGCATGGCCATGGCTGGTCCATCCATCAGGAGACATATTCATGCCCTCCATCCAAGCCCCTGGCACCCCTTGGAGGAAAGGAAGAACGCAGCCCTGCGCACTGAACCACTCCATGAATCTGGGCAACTCATTCCACCACCCCGTCCCAACATTTCCAGACCCCTCCCAGGAAGCCTCAGCCCCTGCATCACCAAAGCCAGGTTCCCTGCGTGTTTTTTTTTTTTAAATTTATTTATTTATTTATTTTTGGCTGTGTTGGGTCTTCGTTTCTATGCGAGGGCTTTCTCCAGTTGCGGAGAGCGGGGGCCACTCTTCATCGCGGTGCGCGGGCCTCTCACTATCGTGGCCTCTCTTGTTGCGGAGCACAGGCTCCAGACGCGCAGGCTCAGCAATTGTGGCTCACGGGCCCATTTGCTCCGCGGCATGTGGGATCTTCCCAGACCAGGGCTCGAACCCGTGTCCCCTGCATTGGCAGGCAGATTCTTAACCACTGCGCCACCAGGGAAGCCCTCCCTGCGTGTTTTTGATGTGTCGTGAAATGGTTCTCTTCCTCAAAGCCCTGGCTAACAGAGGGGACAAGAAGCTTCCTTTGGGCAGTGCTGCTTCTGAGCCCGGTGCCCTCTCCTGGTCTCCCTGGGATGTGACTCTGGGCCACTGCTCCCTGGGCATCAGCTGTGTACAAGTGCTCTGCCTTCTGACTGCCCTCCTCCATACAGAGCATAGTTTTATTTCAAATTTTTAGTTTTTTTCCAATGTTTTCCTCCCTTCCCCTGGAGTTTGGGGGGCAGGTGGGTTGCCACTCTCCTGCTGGTACTCACCCACCCCACAGTTTGGGCTGACTAGTAGTCATGGGTGCCTGCCAGGGACCCTGCCCCTCCCCAGGCCCTGGCGCCTTGACTGGCCAGCATGTGGCTGTGGTTGCTGCGACATCACACCCCCAGCAACGCTCACCCCGCCGGGGCTTTGTTTGCTGGCTCTGGGGCCCTGTCTTGTTTTCAAAGAGCTGCTAACGTGGTCCCCCCTTTCTCCCAAGCCAGCCTCAGGTGGGCTGGGCAGTCTGTTTCCCACGCAGGATTGCCCTGCGGGCAGCCCCGCATCCACTCGTCCCAGTGGAGCCTGCTGGCCGATGGTGTCTTCAGCGACACCTTATTGCTCAGCCTCTGTGACCTCAGCCCAAAGGCAGAGCACTTCTCCTTCCTCCTGGCTCGGGGTCCCAGATTAACACGTGCTTCCCTCCCGCTCTGCACTCTGCCGAGTCCCCGTTTTGAGTCCTGCCACAGGCAGTAGGTCCACCATCTCCGAGGCAGGCATTTGGTGCTTTCAGGCCACAGCTGACTCCTATCGCAGGGAGGGCCTCGGAGACCTTCTGCCCATCTCCTGAGCAGTTCTGTCACAGGGCAGCCTGCCAGCACTGACGTGTCTCCACGGAGTGGTCTTGGCCCAGGTCAAGAGCCCCCTCTCCATTTGCTGGCACTGCCCTCCCGAAAACACTCCCTGCGTGTGGAAGCGCAGGGCTCTGGTCTGCCCTTCGTTCCTTTGCTGGTTGCTGTGCCAGGGCAGGAGCCCAGTTCCCAGTTCTGCCTACCACAGGGGTGCGGAGGGGCACTTCAGCGGGGGGCGTGGAGGGGGGGCGCGGGGGGCGGGGCGCACGCCTGCCAGTCAGGGCCTGATTAAGACATTCAGAGGCTTTCAGCACTGGAAAGACTAAGGTGCCGCCTCCCATGCTTAATTCAAAAATGAAACAGCAGGGGACCACCAAGCACAAACTAACCCACCTGTCTTCTGCAACCAGATGAGTTTCTTGCCAGGTTTCCCCATGGCAAACATTAGACAAGGTCATCAAAGCTTGGGCTTGTCACACTCTGTGGGGAGGTGCCTGCCTTGATGGGGCCGCCCTAGCCGAAGCTGTCTCTTCGGTAAATCTGGAACTGCCTCCACAGACTGCCCTCCAGCTCCAGAAAGGGCCCTGGATTCCCTTCTTCTTCATCTCATTATCTTGTCTACACTTTGTGCCTGTAGGTACTGATTTCTGCACTAACTCCCAGGGCCCTCCCAGCCTGCTACCTCTCCTGGGAATTTTGTTATTTGACCCCCCACTGCACCCCTCCCTGCCATAAGTGCAGGCAAGGTTGCAGACATCCAGCTTCCCAGCTGGTACACCCAGTCTCACACACTGCATCCCCACGGGGGCCCTTGGTGCCACTCTCAGAGCAGTTTCAACCACAATCCCCTCACTTTGAAATGTCACCAGGGACAGGCACAGCCCTCACCAAGTCAGTCCCTACGCTGGGCCACCACAGCACCTTTTGGCTAAGAGTTTGACAGCTGTGTGGAGCACTGGCCCCCACCTCCTCCTAGAGGCCACCGGTTGGTCTAAGATGCGATGGGCACTGCAGCACAGTCCCGTGGGGCATCAGCCAGGCCCTTGTCTGTCCTCATGCTGCATGGATCACCTTACACTCTGTCACTTCCCCCTTCACTTTACTCACGACCTCCTCTTCCCCTGAAGGCTCATTTTCCCTCATTGCCTCTTGCTTTTGCGTGTGGCTTAGGACGGCCTTCCCCACTTCCCAATTACAAAAGGAGTCTCCTATGTGGTTTCCTAATTCTTTCATACCTTTCCACTTAAAGGGTTGTCTCAGGGATATACTTGGAATTTCCTGGCTCCTTTTCCAAATGGATAACCTGCTAACCCAGCGCCACTTATCACTGCATTCTCACGGTATAATTGGTGCATTCTGGGACCTTCATGCACCCAGCTGAGCATCCCCTCTGTGGCTTCCTGCTGTGGAATTCCTCTTGGGGCACACCCCTTTCTCCCAGAAACCCCTCACTGACTCGGGGACCCTCTGCTCACTGGGTGGCCTGTGGCAGGTGGGGTGCGTGTGTTGGCAGGGAGGGTGTGTTGGTGCCCGTGAGCAGGCGTCTGCCCCAGGTACCTTCTCAGGACGTGCTCTGGCCCACAGGAAACTTAGGAACCCCCCGCCCTGCCTGCTTTAGCACCAAGGGAAATGGGACTGTTTTCTTCCCTCACCAAAACTGCCTCATTTTTGTGAGAGAAAGCAAGTTGGAGCGCACTGTGTTGTGTATATTATTATAAACATTTTATATAATATATTCTGTCATGTATAATTTAAAATTTTCTATTTTAGTAAAAATTATCTGTTTTTAAATCATCATATGAAATTGTGTAGTGATACACAATTAAAGGCATAACACTTTTTGCCTCCTTGTGGATATATTGGGTTTGTATGGGAAAAAGTCAGTAAAAGACTCATTTTTATTTTTCTGTCTTTTGTGCCTTTTGAATTTTGTACTTATATATATATTTTTTCCATCAAAAGTAAGTATTATGGGAAATGATTTTTGCTTGTTTGTATAAAAGCTCTTGATGTAACATTGTTTCTACAGTCAGGGTCCTTTGGTGAACTCTCTTATTATATTTATTATTTTGCCTCTTTTTTCTTTCTGACTTTTTAACTAGAGAAACATAGTTTACAAATTATGACAGTTTTATCTCCTCTTATTCAATATTTTATAGCTTGTTTCTTTTTCTTATCTCATTGCACTGTCAAGGACCTCCAGAGCAACAGTATTGATGATACAGTGCATACTTGTCATGTTTCTGATTTTAATGGCTGATGTTTCAGCAGTGAGGTTGATATTTGCTGTAGGTTTTTGAATAATATAATATGTCATCTATCTATATAATAGAATTTATAAAGCAGTAAAAATAGGTGAACTAGATCTCTACAGATCATTCTAGACAATTCTCAGAAACCTAATGTTGAGTGAAATAAGCAATTTGTAGAAAGATACAATATAATGCCATTTATATAATTTTAAGATTATAAAACAATACTATATATTATTTTGGATACAAAATTAAAAATGGGTACTGAAAGATGCACATCAATTTTACAATATCACTTGCTTCTGGGAAGAGATTGAGGAAAATGTGACCCTAACAATTTTATAGTTTAATTTTGTCTATTAATAAAGAAATTTTAAACAAATACAACAAAGTGTTAATGTTTGTTGTTAATTATGAATGATTTATATGTAGATCTTCATTATTCTTCTCTGTATTTTTCCTTTTTTTAATTAAAAAGAAACCTGCATTTTGTGTCCAATACAATGAATTAAAAAACCCTCATCTAGACATATCGCCAAGAAATTTTAGAATAATAAGGATTAAAAGGAGACCCTAAAGTTTCTCAACGGTAGGAATAAAGTCATCTACAAAGCAGAACTGGCATCAGACATGTTATTCATAATACTGGATATGATATGACAATGTATAAATGCCTTCAGATTCTTAGAAAATATGCTTTTCTCTAGTATTCTATTTCTAAACAGACATACCCACATATCAAATAGGTATGTGATGACCATACAGATGTTTTCAGGACTGGAAGTACACAAATTTTTCCTCTTGTGGACCTTCTCTTAGGAAATTATTTGAACATGGACTTCAAGAAAAGAAGGTAGTAATCAAGTCAAAGGTAAATATGGAATCAAGGAAATGGTGATCACAATTTGGGAAAGCAATAAAGGTTAGTTTTAAGATGACAGCTAAATAACAGTTTCCTGGTTTATCAGACCAAAGTGGAGCAAGAAGACAGAAGATTTGGGGTAGTAAGTGAACAAAAGGGGACTTGTTAAAATCAATGGAGAGGTTAGAAGAACTAGAGGGTATGATACAGGCAAATAAGGGAAGAAAAACAATTAGAAGGACCTCTAAGAAAATATTACAGTAATAGCCCCCAATGGACCATGCCTCCTTGTTACCATACCATTGTATAATCCCCTCCCACACTGAATCTGGGCCTGGCATGTGATTTGCTTTGGCCAGTTTGAACATTAGAAAACATGACCCATGAAGAGGCTTGAACAGTGCATTTTCAGTGGGCATTACACTCTTCCTGCTCTGAAACCACCATGTGCTAAGAAGACTAGCCTGCTAGAGGATGAGACCATGTAGAACAGACATGAACTGTTCTGAGGACCCCTAGGAAGAGCTGCCAGATAAAATACAGGACTCCCAGTTAAATTTGAATTTCAGATGAACATAAAACATTTTTCAGTATAAGTATGTCCCAAATATTGCATGGGGCATACTTATACTAAAACAATTATTAATTATTTAACTGGAATTCAAATTTAACTGGGCATCCTGTATTTTTATTTGTTACATCTGCCAACCTTAGTCAGAGGAAAATCAGCCCCCAACTGATTTGCCAGCTGACTCCAGTCACATAAATGACCTCAGGCAAGACTAGCAGAAGAACCAACTAGTGCAAATTCCTGATACACAAAATAATGAGCAAATAAAATGTCTTTTTTAAGCTACTGAATTTTGGAGTGCTTTGTTAGGCAGCAATCAACAACAGACTTAAAAAAAAAAACAAAGTGCAAAGTGTGTACTTGCTTCAAATATGCAGCAAATTAAGATAAAGAGTGAGTTCAGCATTTGAAGGATTATAAGGAAAAAGAATCTATTTAGTCTTGAATCTAACAGCAGTATCCTTTAAGTGACTCAAGTCAAGAGCCTTGACCTCGGATTCCAGAACATTTCTAAGTGACTATAGTGGACCAGATTGAAGCAAAAGCTAATCTTAGGTGTCTGTGGGATCCGGCCATGTCACCTAGGATGGTGCAGGCTTGAATGAGCTCCTAAGTTACTAAGTAAATATTCTCAGGATAAGTTGCATCCATACACTAATAAAATTGATTTATAACTTACACGTAGTTCTACCATACCAGACGACAGTGCATGAGTGGACCATGGCTACATGGCTCCCAGAACAGTCTGAAGTGACCAAATACATATAAAGGCAACCCTCTGCATCCCAAGAAAGACCTACGTTGAACATGTGAAGGCACCTGAGGGAGTCAGGTGGTATCATCATCAAAAGGGTGTCTTCATGGGGTCTTGAAAGCAAGGGGAACTTACCCTTCTAATGGAGAAAATGTTCCTAGTTTTTTTGCTTTACATAGCCTTATGTCTATTTCTCTATATCTATCTATCTATCTATCTATCTATCTATCTCTATCGTGAGTTCCAGTTAACTTTTACATTATGTTCTATAACAACCAAGTCTTCCATTAAAGCTTTCTGCCTTCAACTCTATGCATTGAAAATCAATAAACAGTATATACTTTTTATTGAAGTATAGTTGACTAACAATATTATATTAGTTTCAGGTGTACAGCATACTGATTCAGTACTTTTACAGATTAAAAGTTATTACAAGATAATGGTTATAATTCCCTGTGCTATACAATATATGCTTGTTGCTTATCTATTTTATACATAGTAGTTTGTATCTCTTAATCCCATACCCCTAACTTGCCCCTCCCCCCTTCTCTCTCCCCTCTGGTAACCACTAGTTTGTTTTCTGTATCTGTGAGTCTGTTTCTGTTTTGCTATATTGGATTATTTTTTAGATTCCACATATAAGTGATATCATACAGTATTTGTCTTTCTCTGTCTGACATTTCACTGAGCATAATATTCTCTAAGTCTATCCACATTGCTGCAAATGGCAGAATTTCATTCTTTTTTAATGGGTAATATTCATATATATATCTCACATCTTCTTAATCCATTTGTCTGTTGAAGAACACTTGGGTTGCTTCTTTGTCTTGGCTATTGTAAATAGTGCTGCTATGAACATTGGGGTGCATGTATCTTTTCGAATTAGTTTTTTCATTTTTCCCAGGTATATACCTAGGAGTGGAATTGCTGGATCATATGGTAGTTCTATTTTTAATTTTTTTAGGAACCTCCATACTGTTTCCCATAGTGGCTGTACCAATTTACATTCCTACCAACAGTGTACAAGGGTTTCCTTTTCTTCACATCCTCTCCAACATCCGTTATTTGTAGACTTTTTGATGATAGCCATTCTGACAGGTGTGAGGTGGTAACTCGTTTTGATTTGCATTCCTCTAATAACTAGCCATGTTGAGAATCTTTTTATGTGCCTGTTAGCCATCTGTATGTCTTCTTTGGAAAAATGTCTATTCAGGTCTTCTGCCCATTTTTTGATTGCGTTGTTTGTTTTTTTGATATTGAGTTGTATAAGCTATTTATATGCTTTGGATATTAACACCTTGTCTGTTATCATTTGCAAATATTTTCTCCCATTCTGTAACTGTCTTTTCATTTTGTCAATGGTTTCCTTTGCTGTGCAAAAACTTTTAAGTTTAGTGAGGTCCCATTTGTTTATTTTTGTTTTATTTCTTTTGCCTTAAAAAAACAGATCCAAAAATATATTGCTGTGATTTATGTCAAAGAATGTTCTGCCTATGTTTTCTTCTAGGAGTTTTAAGGTTTCAGGTCTTACATTTAGGTCTTTAATCCATTTTGAATTTGTTTTTGTATGTGGTATGAGGGAATGTTCTAATCTCATTGTTTTACATGTAGCTGTCCAATATTCCCAGCACCACTTATTGAAGAGGTTGTCTTTTCTCCATTGTATATTCTTGCCTCCTTTGTCATAGATTAATTGACCACAGGTGTGTGGGTTTATTTCTGGGCTCTTTATTCTCTTCCATTACTCTATGTGTCTGTTTTGTGCCAGTATCATGCTGTTTTGATACTGTGGCTTTGTTGAATAGTCTGAAGTCTGAAAGGGTGCTACCTCCAGTTTTGTTCTTTTTTTCTCAAGCTTGCTTTGGCAATTCAGGGTCTTTTGTGGTTCCATATGAATTTTAGGGTTATTTGTTCTAGTTCTGTGAAAAATGTCCTAGGTATTTTGATAGGGATTGCATTGAATCTGTAGATTGCTTTAGGTAGTATGGCCATTTTAACAATATTAATTCTTCCAATCTAAGAACACAGAATATTTTTCCATATCTTTGTATCATCTTCAATTTCTTTCCTTAATGTTTCGTGAACAGTATTTAGATGATTATGACTATATAAATGCTGTTCATTGCTGAGCTGAAGTAGTCTCCTAACATGTGAATCTATTTTGTATAGTTTTAGAAAATGATTCACATATCACCTGTGAGGAGGAAATTTTAAGTAGGCATGAGACAATAAAATATAGCTGACAGAATGTGGGATGTAGAAGAAGATGATAAAAGACAGAAGAAAAGACAGCAGAGCTGATATCCTCATTTTATAAAGTGAGAAGTGAACAAGTCCTGCTGGAAGTTTATGAAACAAAATAAAGGTTTATGTATATAATTTAAAGTTAAATTTAGCTACTTTATTTAGTTTAATTGATTTTATGGCCTACTTCCTCCATAAGAAAGCAAGCTTAATAAAGGCTATGTCTGTCTTGCTCACTACCGAATTCTAAATGTTTTGAATAGTGCTTGGCACACAGTGGTGTTCAATAAATAATTGTTGACTGTATGATTAAACTAAAATAATAATAACACTACAAACATCAGGCATAAGAGAAAGGAAGGAAGGGCTGTAAGATTAATGAGCTAAGTGTCCTATTTACATATCAGAAGTTCATTAGAGTACAATTATATTTTTGGCATTTTGAAGATGACCACAAGAACAGTTCTCAGTCTTGGCACTATCAACGTTTTGGGCTGGGGGCTGCCTTGTGTACGGGAGGATCCCTGGCATCTACCCACAAGATGCCAGTAGCACACCTGTCCTCTGTTGTGACAACCAAATATGTCTCCAGACACTGACAAATGTAGTCTGGAAGCAAAATCACCCCTGGTTGAGAAACACTGCATCAGAAGAAGCTAACATCAGATAAGTGAAGAAAAGTTGCCTCTGGACTCTAGAGAGTGGTCCTGAGTCTAGGGAAGAGCAGGAGGGGAAATGACTCATTTTCATCATAAACTCTGTACTAATTGCTTTGCTATTATGTATGTATTGTTCTGATAATGTTAACATTTGTAAAAAATATTAAATAAGTGGAATAAAAGGGATTTTGAGATAGGCTAGCAATATGGGATGAGAGAGAAGGAAGGAGTCAGTAATGACTAGGTTTCTGGCAGGTGCAACTGAGTGGATGGTGATTGTGCTCACCAAGACAGGGAAGACAGGAAGGGAAACAGTTTTGGTGTGGGACTGGGGAATGATGACTCCAATTTCAAATTTGTTGAAGTTGAAATATCTGTGGGATATGAAATCTGTAGGCATCAAATAAATTAATCTTGGACTCTGGATATATAGACTTGTGAGTCATTAACATACAGGTGATAACTGAAGCCATGGCAATGGATGAGATTCCTGGAAAGAGAAGAGACTTGAGAACAGGACCTCAAGATACAGAGCGTGTAACGTTCTTGTCTTTTTCAAGTACCTGCCTCTTTAAAATTAATTAGGGCCATATTGTAAATATTGTTTAACATACTTTTAAAACAAATTTCTCTTTGCAAACATAATGCACATTTATTGAAGATATTTCTCAAAAATATCTAGATAAGCACAAATTCCTGTCCAGACCCAAAATTGCAGCTTGAATGCTAGACAATCAAATTGAGTAGACACTGAGCACTAATTATGTGCAGGACAGATAGAGATTCAATAGTAAACAAAACAGGTACCATTCTTGGGTTCATAGAACTTATCATCTAGTGGGGAATACAGGCAAAGAAAATGGAAAATACAATGGAGTGTGATGAATGCTAAGAAAATTAATCATGAAAAGCCACTTCAACTAAAGATGCAATAAGATGTGATTTAAGCATCTTTTGTGTCACCCAATTTTCTCTTAATTGGCACAAGCTCAGTTACTGGGACAGGAAGAAACTTTGTTGTGTGTTACTTTTCCCCCTGTGTCATGTAGTAAGAACGCTCAGGAAGGCTGGCAGAGAACATGGAGTTATTTGTCTTTCTGGGCCTGACTAGAGGCTCTGTCCAAACTAAGGCTCACAGTATGCTGGGCTCTAACTCCTTCACAGAGAACATCTCCATGAATTGTAAATTAGTTTTATGCTTTACAGTCTGTTTAGTTAATTTTCCAGAAACTCTCTAGCTGTGACTCTACTTTCTCAAGTAAGCCACAAGACAACAATGAATTCCAGAAAAGAAAAAGACTGTTTCTTCCTCCCTTCCTTCCTTCCTTCCTTCCTTCCTTCTTTATTCCTTTCTTTCTTTCTTATTATGGTAAGAACACTTAACATGAGATCTACCCTCTTAACAAATTTGTGTATTTCTTAAAGATAAGGAGCATGCACAACTTGACATCTGGAGCCACCATGGAGCAGAAGATCCATAATAAGAAGGAAAGAGAGATTGGGCCAAATAAGGAGTCACAAAGGTCATATTTGCAGGAAGTAATCTGTCCCCAGAAAGCATTAGAGATGAGTGTGGCCTCGAGCAGCAGGAGAGAAGAGAGAATGCACTTTTAGCAGCCCCACAGCTACCTCTCTCTAATGACTTGAGCCATATAAAATATTCTTGGTATCAGACAATCCTGGCCCTTGTCCTAGATGAACATTCTGCAAAAAACTGGTTCAATAAAACCTGATATCCCTCAAAGATGGGGAATCAAAATGGAACTGACACAAGAGGTAAACAGAGGTAATGCAAGGGAAAAAAGAAGAAAAGGGACCTGAAAAATGCATGGCAGATAAAGAAAACTCATCTGAAAAATAGTAGGTGAAAATTGTCACCAGATATTTCACCATGAATTAGAAAGTTTTAATGAAGCAATTAAGCAAGAGCTCACGAAAAGGATGGTAAGACAAGAATGAGCTGAAATGTGAGCTGTCAGGCCTCAGGGAAAATGTAGAAGAAATTTAACAATCACAGAGATGAAGGCAAAAGTGACAGGAAAGGAAGAAACCTTAGCAAAAGTCTAGCAATTAGTGTCAAATCTATGCAAATTTAAGACGAAGACCAAAACAAATGTGGTGATTATGGTTACAGAACAAATGTAATGGTGATAAACCCAGATGGAGTAGAAATGATATAATTAGCAACAATTGGGAGAGAAAGAAAGAAAAAGAAAGTGAGAGGTAATGTAAATATGTTGGTTTTCTTATCCTTAGTACCTGGGGGTCAAAAGATGACATCTAAAGCAGACAAATCTGGCAATAGGGGTCCAAGTATATTGAGTAGTAAAAAGACAAACACTAAGAAATATAATTTAATCAACTAAAATTGGGTAGATGAAAAAAGGAAAGAGAGGGGAAGAAAAAGAAATATGTATAATATGTAAATATGTATAACCATTGAATCATTATTTCTAATATCAAGAAAAATGGTGAAAAACCCTAAATATCCACACATAAGGGACTGACTAAATAATTATGGCATATTTATACAATAAAATACTATTCAACTATAAACTAAAAAGCAATTTTTATGTAATGATATCAAAGGATTGACAAGATTATTATATGTCTGTGAATATATATATACAAACATATATTACATATTTTGCCATATATTCCCTCCCTCTCTCTATATATAGATGCACAAGAAATTGATAATATTGCCTCTGGTGGGGGAAAACTGGGTAGTGGTGACACAGAGGTGAGAGAAAGATTTACAATGTATACCCTTTGTTATTTTTTGAATTTTGAACCATTAGGCTCCTACTTATTTTTTTTAATAAATTAAATTTAAATTTAAGATGGAATATAAAGAATTGGTTGACCTGTCTTTGCCCAGCCTTGTGGATATAATGCTATGTGAGATGCCTGATATACACTTTGTAGAGCTTCCTGACTCCACATACATCTCTCTCTGTTCTAGCTCCCTGAGGAGTGAGGCAAACATACAGGGCAGTGCCCTGGTTGCCCACCTGCCCAACTGTGTCCCTGCCCATTCTTAATCCTGATCTGGCGCAGTCTCATTAGCATGTAACAGGAATGATATTATAAAAAATATTTAACCAAACTATATCTAACTCCCCCTGTAAATAATGTTGTTGTATAGCCCATTCATCATTAAGATTAAATAATTAGGATTATAACCTCACACAAAGAGAAACAAACTACTGCTTATACCTGGATCAAGAAACTTAGGGTTCTCAAGGCTAATTTTTCTTTTTAAAGTATTTGTTTATTTATTTATGTATGGCTGTGTTGGGTCTTCGTTTCTGTGCGAGGGCTTTCTCTAGTTGTGGCAAGCAGGGGCCACTCTTCATCGCGGTGCACGGGCCTCTCACTATCGCGGCCTCTCCTGTTGCGGAGCACAGGCTCCAGACGCGCAAGCTCAGTAGTTGTGGCTCACGGGCCTAGTTGCTCCGCGGCATGTGGGATCTTCCCAGACCAGGACTTGAACCCGTGTCCCCTGCACCGGCAGGCAGATTCTCAACCACTGCGCCACCAGGGAAGCCCTCAAAGCTAATTTTTAAAACTTGTAACCATCGATTTAGAGTTTTCCTAAATCCCCCAAACCCTCATTACATATAAAAATCAGGCTTGGAGGACTCTGACCACAGATCTCTACCACAAGCTATAGGTAGTGAGAACTTGGAACCTAAAGGAAGTGTCCATCAGAGAGGAACTTTGTGGAGTGAGAGAGGGGAGAAGAAGGGAAAACAGCCAACCACATGTCTCCTGGCTCAAATCAATTCCTAGATTGAAACCGTACAGGGGGGTGGGTGTTGGTAATGACCAGATGAGTTATTGGAAGATCTCAGAGCACTGGGATTACTTTCTCATTTCCCCAGGCACAAGTTTGGAAAAGTGTGGGGTCTGACATGGGGCAGCACAAGTGGCAGAGTAGAAAAGGCTGAGAGAGACAGCTGGTGGGAACATCCTCCATCACTCCCCTTACCTCCACAGGCCCTCCCTAGTTGAGAAAGTCACCAAATCCACCTACTACTTAATTTAAAGGCCTGGATAATGAAAAATACAGAATTCTGGATATATAGTTATGCATTGACACTTGCTCTTTGTGAGATGCAAATATTTATTCTGAGGGGGGTTGTGTGACATGGTTATTTGGAGTGCTTATTTGTGGAAATAACTTGAGCCATCAAACTACCTTTCCTTCCTTCAAAATCATCCCATATCCAGATATCCAAGAACAAAGAACAATAGAATACTGGTGGCTAGACTTAATGGAGACCTTGCCAGGGTTAAAGAAACATGATTGGATAAACCAGAAGAACCTGTTTGAACTACTCCTCCACTGCCAGGGGAGAAGGAGAAAGAAAATATAAAAGTAAAATGAAAGAAATGAAAGGTCTACAGGGAGAGTTCTAAGAAAAGAGCATTTGTGGAAAAATAGGGCTTAATGCCTTGTCTTTTCCCCTTCCCTCCTCTTTATGAGTAATGATGCTGAGGCACTTGACCATCCCTTTTCACTGTTGTTCCAAAGCAGCAGAAACCACAGATATGTCCAGTGTGCTGGCAGATGGGATAAGGACAGCAGAGTTGAAGTAGCATAGCATTGTAGGAGAGGTAAAGACCATGACCCTTCACAAAGCAACAAAAATAGACCCCAAAAGAAATGTGAAAGATCATTATGAAGGAAACTTCACTAAGTGACAAAAAGGATCAAAATAAATGTGCCTAGATGGGAAAATTGTAAAGTTGCCAATTAATCCATCAACTTAGCACATTTCAATCAAAGCATTAAAAACAGATTCTGCAAAAAATGACATTAGCGTAATTAATTACACATTCAGAGAAAATTAAGGTACGAGGTCTACCTCAAACCAAATGTACACACACACACGCAAAAAACACACACCACTAACAGGTTAACAAAGGAACTTACTTTGAAAAGGAAACTATCTGTATTAGAAAGAAATATAGCCAAATGTTTTCTAATAACCTTGGGCCTTCAAAGACTATCCAAAGTAAAATAAAAAAATAGAAGTTTAACAGGAAAATATTGAAAGACACAGAAAATGTAAATTCCTGATTGACCAAATATATCACACAAAAGAAAAATCAAGGGAAGGGTTGAGAGAAACCATGGTGAGTTCAACATGTAACAATAGCCATATTTCCAGTGTGGGTAATGACTACCATGTAAATTTTTGAGCAACTCTATATATAGAAGAAAAACTTGCTTTCTCTCACAAAAATGAGGCAGTTTTGGTGAGGGAAGAAAACAGTCCCATTTCCCTTGGTGCTAAAGCAGGCAGGGCGGGGGGTTCCTAAGTTTCCTGTGGGCCAGAGCACGTCCTGAGAAGGTACCTGGGGCAGACGCCTGCTCACGGGCACCAACACACCCTCCCTGCCAACACACGCACCCCACCTGCCACAGGCCACCCAGTGAGCAGAGGGTCCCCGAGTCAGTGAGGGGTTTCTGGGAGAAAGGGGTGTGCCCCAAGAGGAATTCCACAGCAGGAAGCCACAGAGGGGATGCTCAGCTGGGTGCATGAAGGTCCCAGAATGCACCAATTATACCGTGAGAATGCAGTGATAAGTGGCGCTGGGTTAGCAGGTTATCCATTTGGAAAAGGAGCCAGGAAATTCCAAGTATATCCCTGAGACAACCCTTTAAGTGGAAAGGTATGAAAGAATTAGGAAACCACATAGGAGACTCCTTTTGTAATTGGGAAGTGGGGAAGGCCGTCCTAAGCCACACGCAAAAGCAAGAGGCAATGAGGGAAAATGAGCCTTCAGGGGAAGAGGAGGTCGTGAGTAAAGTGAAGGGGGAAGTGACAGAGTGTAAGGTGATCCATGCAGCATGAGGACAGACAAGGGCCTGGCTGATGCCCCACGGGACTGTGCTGCAGTGCCCATCGCATCTTAGACCAACCGGTGGCCTCTAGGAGGAGGTGGGGGCCAGTGCTCCACACAGCTGTCAAACTCTTAGCCAAAAGGTGCTGTGGTGGCCCAGCGTAGGGACTGACTTGGTGAGGGCTGTGCCTGTCCCTGGTGACATTTCAAAGTGAGGGGATTGTGGTTGAAACTGCTCTGAGAGTGGCACCAAGGGCCCCCGTGGGGATGCAGTGTGTGAGACTGGGTGTACCAGCTGGGAAGCTGGATGTCTGCAACCTTGCCTGCACTTATGGCAGGGAGGGGTGCAGTGGGGGGTCAAATAACAAAATTCCCAGGAGAGGTAGCAGGCTGGGAGGGCCCTGGGAGTTAGTGCAGAAATCAGTACCTACAGGCACAAAGTGTAGACAAGATAATGAGATGAAGAAGAAGGGAATCCAGGGCCCTTTCTGGAGCTGGAGGGCAGTCTGTGGAGGCAGTTCCAGATTTACCGAAGAGACAGCTTCGGCTAGGGCGGCCCCATCAAGGCAGGCACCTCCCCACAGAGTGTGACAAGCCCAAGCTTTGATGACCTTGTCTAATGTTTGCCATGGGGAAACCTGGCAAGAAACTCATCTGGTTGCAGAAGACAGGTGGGTTAGTTTGTGCTTGGTGGTCCCCTGCTGTTTCATTTTTGAATTAAGCATGGGAGGCGGCACCTTAGTCTTTCCAGTGCTGAAAGCCTCTGAATGTCTTAATCAGGCCCTGACTGGCAGGCGTGCGCCCCGCCCCCCGCGCCCCCCCTCCACGCCCCCCGCTGAAGTGCCCCTCCGCACCCCTGTGGTAGGCAGAACTGGGAACTGGGCTCCTGCCCTGGCACAGCAACCAGCAAAGGAACGAAGGGCAGACCAGAGCCCTGCGCTTCCACACGCAGGGAGTGTTTTCGGGAGGGCAGTGCCAGCAAATGGAGAGGGGGCTCTTGACCTGGGCCAAGACCACTCCGTGGAGACACGTCAGTGCTGGCAGGCTGCCCTGTGACAGAACTGCTCAGGAGATGGGCAGAAGGTCTCCGAGGCCCTCCCTGCGATAGGAGTCAGCTGTGGCCTGAAAGCGCCAAATGCCTGCCTCGGAGATGGTGGACCTACTGCCTGTGGCAGGACTCAAAACGGGGACTCGGCAGAGTGCAGAGCGGGAGGGAAGCACGTGTTAATCTGGGACCCCGAGCCAGGAGGAAGGAGAAGTGCTCTGCCTTTGGGCTGAGATCACAGAGGCTGAGCAATAAGGTGTCGCTGAAGACACCATCGGCCAGCAGGCTCCACTGGGACGAGTGGATGCGGGGCTGCCCGCAGGGCAATCCTGCGTGGGAAACAGACTGCCCAGCCCACCTGAGGCTGGCTTGGGAGAAAGGGGGGACCACGTTAGCAGCTCTTTGAAAACAAGACAGGGCCCCAGAGCCAGCAAACAAAGCCCCGGCGGGGTGAGCGTTGCTGGGGGTGTGATGTCGCAGCAACCACAGTCACATGCTGGCCAGTCAAGGCGCCAGGGCCTGGGGAGGGGCAGGGTCCCTGGCAGGCACCCATGACTACTAGTCAGCCCAAACTGTGGGGTGGGTGAGTACCAGCAGGAGAGCGGCAACCCACCTGCCCCCCAAACTCCAGGGGAAGGGAGGAAAACATTGGAAAAAAACTAAAAATTTGAAATAAAACTATGCTCTGTATGGAGGAGGGCAGTCAGAAGGCAGAGCACTTGTACACAGCTGATGCCCAGGGAGCAGTGGCCCAGAGTCACATCCCAGGGAGACCAGGAGAGGGCACCGGGCTCAGAAGCAGCACTGCCCAAAGGAAGCTTCTTGTCCCCTCTGTTAGCCAGGGCTTTGAGGAAGAGAACCATTTCACGACACATCAAAAACACGCAGGGAGGGCTTCCCTGGTGGCGCAGTGGTTAAGAATCTGCCTGCCAATGCAGGGGACACGGGTTCGAGCCCTGGTCTGGGAAGATCCCACATGCCGCGGAGCAACTGGGCCCGTGAGCCACAATTGCTGAGCCTGCGCGTCTGGAGCCTGTGCTCCGCAACAAGAGAGGCCACGATAGTGAGAGGCCCGCGCACCGCGATGAAGAGTGGCCCCCGCTCTCCGCAACTGGAGAAAGCCCTCGCATAGAAACGAAGACCCAACACAGCCAAAAATAAATAAATAAATAAATTTAAAAAAAAAAAACACGCAGGGAACCTGGCTTTGGTGATGCAGGGGCTGAGGCTTCCTGGGAGGGGTCTGGAAATGTTGGGACGGGGTGGTGGAATGAGTTGCCCAGATTCATGGAGTGGTTCAGTGCGCAGGGCTGCGTTCTTCCTTTCCTCCAAGGGGTGCCAGGGGCTTGGATGGAGGGCATGAATATGTCTCCTGATGGATGGACCAGCCATGGCCATGCCACGCCCCTCAGCATCTGCCCTCCCACCCCTTCGGGGATTCACGGAGGCCTCCACTGTCCCCTTCCTGGATCCCACAGAAGTACCAGGGATAGGGCAGAAAGGAGGTTCCCCAGAGGAAGCAACGGCCAAGCCTTTTCACTCAGCCAGGAATTTGAGCTTGGCATCCCAAGGAAGGGAGGGGGCCTGGAAGTAGGTTTCACAGCTGC
Organism: Balaenoptera acutorostrata; assembly: GCF_949987535.1. Classification (NCBI taxonomy): domain Eukaryota; kingdom Metazoa; phylum Chordata; class Mammalia; order Artiodactyla; family Balaenopteridae; genus Balaenoptera; species Balaenoptera acutorostrata. The sequence goes on from NC_080085.1 coordinate 89,304,595, forward strand.
TTCTCAGGAGAGAGAACACAAAGCAGGCACTCAGCAAGTAGCAACTGTTACTGCTATAACTGTGCACTAAATTGTGCAGGGCTGGGTTGCCCTGTGGCCCCCAAGGATGTGTAGGCAAAGCCTCAAGGATACTGACCTTCCTCTCTAGGCCAGCAGGCGAGGAAAGACACCTTCATCGAGGGAAGGATTCCTCTGCATCAGGCACTGGGCTGCCTGCTTCACAGGTGCTGTCTCCTTTAGTCCTCCCAACAGTCCTTCTTAATTCCACCCTCCACCCCATTCCCCTGCCCCATCCCCACCCCCAGCTCCTTCTGGGAGCTTATCCTGAACCCTGCAGCCCATCTCTTCCCTTGCCTCCTGTGGGCACTGCTAGGGGGACATTTTTCAGGAGCAAATGCCCCAGTTAGTTAGCACTGATCGTGTATTTTGGGCTTCCTCTTCACGCAGACTATAAACTCAAAGACAAGTACCATGTCTCGTTTTTGCCAGTTAAAGCACACAGCTTTATTGGTGATACATAAAAATGCAGACTTGGTGGACGAGGCTGAGTCAGTACAGCTCATAGAAGGGGAGTGTACATGTTTTGCTGAATAGGTTTACCATCCATAGGCTCGTGAAGAAAAGAGAGTAAATGAAAAGGAATTCAACCTACGCAGCAACCAATGCATTTTCGGCACAAGCTCCCACATGGGTCTGGTCTCCACAAGGTGGTCCAGGGAGACCTTAGACAGGGAGACCACCACAGGCAAGGCATCCCTTGTCAGGCTAGAAAATGTTGTTCTTTCACCACACAGCTGAAATGATCCCTTTACCACAGGAAGAAGGCTGCAAGGGAGCAATTTACAATGCGCACTGCCTGCAGACTGCAAAACCAAGAGGTTACTCAGAGCTCTGTGGGAACCCCTGCCTGGCCAACAAGAGAGTGGTCCTGGATTTAGCAAGTGTAACTTTCACCCAGAGATATGGCTATTGGCTAAGGCTGGATCTTCAATAGCACCCTCTGCAGAGTCTTTGATTGAGAACACAAGTGTGTGTTCACTGATCGGGTTTTGGTTCAGGGTGGATCAGTCCCATCCTGTTGGAGGGGGCCATTTAAGAGGCCGGGATTTCTGGGACAAGCTGTCTGTTTGCGTTCCTGATAAAGAGGGACAGGAAGGAGAGCAGCATTTGGGCTCCCAGCAACTCCCCCGCCAAGACTGGCTTTTCAGACAAACCCATCAAGGGTTTCACAACGTGCCCCTCAGCACATTCACTTCCCTCTGGTATCAAAGGAAACTTCAAGCCTGAAACGGACTTGGCAAGCATGTTATTAATAACTGTCATGATTATTAACAAATTTAATCCGGCCTGCTGCAGAAATGAGTTGCAGCAAAGTGACACAGTCTCCCGACACACTTCGTTGATGTACATCTTAATCTGGCCCTGATTTGCAACACTGGCATTCAAGTCATCCGGGGCACAGAAAGCCTCAACAGCAGGGTCGGGAATAGGGATCGTGTTTCCAGCAATGGAGAGGCCTGCCAAATGACTATTGATATCGTGGCTAAATGAAAAACCAGTGTCCCTGGGCTGAGCTAACAACACTTTTCCCTGAATGAAAGGGCACTTGGAGAGGCCAAGAACACAACTGAAATTTTTAAAGCTTTGAGCACTCCAAGTATTTTTACGTTCATAAGGGAACGGGCGCTGTTTTACCGGATGTGTTCGGTTGGCCTTGCCCCCACCTGAAGGCCTGTCCTCGGTGCCACCAGGGGCCCCAGGTTCAGTCCAATCCCCATCCTCACTCCAGGGCCGAGCCATAGTTGTGAAATCAAACCAAATCTCGGGCTCCTCCTCATCCAGCTCCTGTTCATCATCCCATTCCTCTTCCTCCTCCTCCAACTTCTCACTGTCATCTCTTCCTATGGTTAGTTTGTAAACGCAGTAGCAGGCACCTGCCCCAATCATCAGTCCTGCCGCCATCCAACCCACTTCCCGAGCCCGGCCCATGCTCAGGTCCGTGCCAGCCTGGGGGCAGGACAGGAGAGGGCCTTGCTCCACCCGAATGAAGAGTTTTCTTAAGGCTCCACCCGAATGATGGTGGAGGGGAGACGTCTTCAGCCTATCCCAGGCTCCTGAGGCTCTGTTGTGATGAATCTATGGGTGAAAAATAATATTAGGGCTTTGGGCTGTGCCTGGATTTGTGCCTCACCAGGCAGACAGAGTGGAGTTTGAGTTCTGGTTGAGAGAGGTGGATTATTTGGCAACTATTTCTTTGTTCTTTTCTGTCATCCTCTGTCTACCCTCAGGACCCACCATTTCTCTTCCAGGGCCTACAGAGAAGGGCAGGAGGTGGGACTGGGCTGTGACAGCCAGGAGGGTGACAGGAGAGGCTAACCCTCAGGTAGTCTCCTCTTTCACCACACCCCCACCCCCAAAGACTCAGAGGCAGTCTCTCCCACCAACCTCTACCAAAGTCAGGTAAATTCCTTCTCCTTCTCTTGTCTTCTGTGGTCAGTGCGCCTTCCACAGTGATTGACGGACAGTCTGGCAGAAGGACAGATGGAAAGACAGCCGCCTTTGGGGAACTGAAAGTGTAGTGGATGGATCAGCACTGAGAACACAGGCCCCAGTACCCGCTTTTCTGAATTTCCAGCCTTTGAGTTTAAAATATTTCTCACACCCTCCTGACTTTCCTAACGCGGGCTTCCCCGCCCCACCCCCCTTGGCGTCCGCCATTTCCCCAGCAAAGGCCGCCACACCCCTTTCCCTGCACTGAAATGGGAGGGGGTGTGGAGAAAGAAGGGGCCGGGAGGGGGCGACTCGGACCCGGCCCGCACCGATCCCAGCACCCCCTCTGCGCCATCCCCACCGCCACCCCCACCCAGGGGCCAGGGCTCATCCCACCTTCACACCGACCTGCACGGTCCCCAGGCACTTTGGTCCTTCGCTCGCCGCGACTTTTCCCGGCGACCTACTGGCCAACAGATCTACAAACCTGCAGACAGACGGGGGACCGAGGGGACGGAGTGCTTGGTGGACGGAGCGGCACTCGGGACACGAGTGCCCTGATTGTGGAACCTTTCTTTCCTCGGAGTCTCTGTACCAGCCATTCACTCCCCTCACCCGCCGCCCGAAGTCCGCCAGGTCTCTCTCTACTAAAATGGGCATGGGGCGGGGGGGCGGCGGCGGTATTTAGAAAGTAGGCGAGAAGGGGACACAGCCCCCATCGGCCCGAACGTGGATCCGTGGCGCTCTTGGCCTTCTCCCATCCCATCTCCCTCCAAGCAGAGCCCACGCTCATACCGATCTGCACGGTCCGGGGCTACTTTCCTTCTTCCCTCACACGCCTGCAGTGTGATAGGGGGCTGGTACCCAGACGGAGGCGACTAGCAGTACTTCTGCTCTAGGCAGCTCTTGGTCACGTGACGACCACGTCACCAGTGAGCTCTGGCCCCCAACTTCCACTCCCACAAGCAGTGCGGCAGGCGCCAGCCTGCCCCGTACCTCCCCCCATCACACTGGGCCCTGTCACTCTTTTCCTCTGTAACAATACCAGAAACCAGAAGTGACCATGGCTCTCTGGTGTTTGCATTTGCCTTTCTCTAATTACAGGAAGGGGCAGCATCTTTTCCTGGGTCTATCATTACTTATACTTCTTTTGGGGGAAATGTCTTATCCTTTCCTTGGCTCTGAAGCTCCTGTCCTCTCTTTCTTAATTTCGACCCTTTCCCACAACCAGTCTCTGCACCAAAATTAAGCGGAGGGGCGGGGAAGAAAAGCCCAAGTAGCAGTGAGATTTTTGTTAGTATTTTTAATATATTTATGTTCGCTTTCGTCGGTCCTTCCTTTTTTTATTGACTCAAGCTACACTATTTTGTAATCAGAAAATACAAATATATATATATATACATATATATAACAAGATTTCCTAGTTAATAAGGAGGCCTCATCGATTTAAGCTAATTTATACCACACTGAAAATATTTTCTTCTGACTGCACAGGAAATAGCAGCTTTCAAGCAGCATAGTAAAATTTAAAAACATATCCTTACAAACAAAGCCAGTGTGCTTTCAATATGATTTATAAATTGACGGATAAAATGAATCTATAGTGAAGTGGTCAGTGCTTTAATTGTGACCAGTTTAGTTAAGTGAACCACTATCCCTTCTTCCTGGATGAACTCCTAGTGTTAGGCGTCACACGATTGAGATCGTCAGAGGGGACTGCTAGATGGCTTTCATTCTGGCTTCAAAGGACAGACTTTCTGCAGACCCCAAATTCAGATGAATCTTACAAATTAGTAACTTCACAGATGAGCTTGCTTTTCATTCAAAGGTCTTTATTTAAATCTATTCTGAAGTTTCATGGTGTAACCCATAAATCATCCAGAAATTAGAGGATTCCCTGCTATCCCATTGATGAAAATGAGACTTGGTAGATGGAATTTTCATTTCATCATTACACTGGTGAAATATCTCCGGTATCTGTCATTCGTGCACTGTATGTCCCCCTAGCAGCGGCTAGTGTCCAGCATTTTCCAGTGGAAATAGTAGTTAAGAGTCTGTGGGTGACTGTAAATCACTGCAACAACCCTTGAGATCCGTCATTTTTCTCTCACAAAAGGCACAGTTTACAGGATCCCAAGCAGTCGCCAGGGGAAAGAGTCCTTTTCATTCCCTGCCTTCTGTTACAATTTCACTGCACCACCCATACAAGCCCCTCAGAATAATCCCAGAACTCAGGGACAAAGTATGCAGAACTTAGTCCCCAGACATTCAGCTGTCCCCGCTGGGGAGTCATACTCTAAATATAGTCCCTTCAGGCAGCCTCTTTCTTAGAACGCTGAAATCTGACACCCCAGCAGGAAGCTCCCTGTGTGAGGGGCCCCAGTGTGGGGGAGGCCCTTTCAGGAGGTGAGCCAGGAAGCCCAGAGTGCCTTGCTGGTGAAAATTCAGAAGTCAAGAACATGTCACAGCTTTATGGTCTTCCTCAAACTTTTATAGACCAAACAAATCAGTATTACGGCTCATCTCTCTAAACCCCTACCTCATTTATTTTGCCATCATCTCCTTACACCGTTCTTTTCATTGCCCTTTATTTGCTTCTCCGAGGCAAGTGAATTCTATTTATGAAACCTTACTAACAGAACTCGCAGATTCAACTGTTATCATTCAATCTTTGGCTGCTAAGAACTTATATAAGTGGCTTTTATTTATTTTGAATATATACATTAGAAAGAACTAAGGAGTATGTAAAGCTTAAAAGAGGCAGGTGCTTCAGTGTCATTGACGTGGCTTTCCAATAAGAACTCGTTCTCACAACTCAGCCAGCCTTCAAGGACAAAAGCTCCACTCTTACCGCTCCTCATTAGTAAAAAATATCTCTCCCTTTTGGTATATTTTTCAATTATTCCAATGTATAACCCCTGACCACCATTCTCCCAGGCTGTCAGACCTTTTCTGTTTGGATCCACTCCCTCTCTTAAACTTCCTAAACCCCATGGGAATGATAACACTTTCAGTTCTCTTACTTTGTAATTTTGATCCACAATTCCTACCAAGGAACCTGGAGACTAGCATTTAAAAAAAATTTATTTTATTTATTTATTTTTGGCTGTGTTGGGTCTTCATTGCTGCACGCGGGCTTTCTCTAGTTGTGGCGAGCAGGGGCTACTCTTCCTTGCGGTGCGCGGGCTTCTCACTGCGGTGGCTTCTCTTATTGCAGAACACGGGCTCTAGGCGCAGGGGCTTCAGTAGTTGTGGCTCGTGGGCTCTAGAGCGCAGGCTCAGTAGTTGTGGCGCCCAGGCTTAGTTGCTCCACGGCATGTGGGATCTTCCCGGACCACGGCTCGAACCCTTATCCCCTGCACTGGCAGGCGGATTCTTAACCACTGTGCCACCAGGGAAGCCCGAGACTAGCATTTAAAATCTACTTTCCTCTCCGTTATAAATCCACCAACAAATATTTATTTAAGGGCATGCTATTTGCTCGACATACCATTTCAACAGCAAAAATGGAAAATCCTTAAGCAATTCTTCAGACAAGCCTTCAAAAGACTATGTGAAGCCACTGCCAAAAAGAACCTTTTGGCTTAAATCAGTATATGGTCACATATGATGTGTGATTTATAAAGTATCCAAAAACAGAAAAGGATCAGCAGATGGTAACACTAATGGAATTTTGGAGGGTGAGAAAAATAAATTATAGAAGATTGTTATCTTAAAAAGCTATATTACTTTTTGTATTGTGTTATTTGTTTCTTGTGTTGTGTATTAGTTAATTTTATTTAATTGCAAGCAACAGAAAGCAAATCTGTTTAACTTAAATGAATGTTGAAGACCAGCATCAGCCCTGAGGTGTCTAGGTAGAAGGAATTGATATATGGTCTTTTCAGGATGCCATACTTCCACTGATTTTTGGTTTTCTATCTCTGCTTAAGGTTTAAATTTCAGTAAGAGAGTATTGAGTTGGTCTGTTTTGGGCACAATGCCCACCCTTTTGCTGGGGAAAATGACAGGGGATGTAAAATGTAAAATGCACTTCCTTTCTTTTCCCAGAGAGAAATGTAAACTGTTTCAGATGTTATTGTTGATTTGCAGGAGCCCTTTAACTACTTTGGATATGAATCCTTTGTTCAGCTGTGACTGAGGTGCTGGGGGCCTATTTGCCACAGCATGCTTTAGTTTTCACTTTCACATTAAGTGAACGTTATAGAGGTACAATTCTGAAATGGTGATGCACAAGGCTGTCTTCTAAGCTAAAGCTACCTGGCTTCCCTGACAAGACTGTAGACAAGGTTGCATCTGCAGTTCAGTCTTGTCCTCATCCTTTCATGATCAATACCTGATTTTGTCTGTATGATGAGAGCAGATGCCTCTGTCAAGGAAAGACTCCCATTCATAGAGACATATATAAATCTATATCTGAAGGCCCAAACCCATGGATCTTTGCATTCTCTCCCTGTAAGAAGGCCACAAGGGAAGCTAAGTCTCACAAAGGAATGGCAACTGAAAAATTTATCCTGAGAAATACAACCTTCAGGGGTACTAGAGGTTTTTGTCAGTTTTACCAGCCCATTCTCTCCCTGTTGGCCAGCTACTCCTTGGGAAGCCACAACCTCAGAAGGTTGTGTGGTGAGCCTGAAGTCAGAGCAAGGGCATTGGTGCACATTAAGAAGTGTCTCTCAGCTAAGAAACTTGAAGTACACTTACGCATCACGGGGATGGCTCTGCCAAAGAAAGCTATTTTTTCCATTCATCTTCGCCAAGACTCCCTCTCCTCCAGACAGTGCTTGGGTGGGAACTATCAACACTTTCCTCTGACTCTCCTTTTCATATATTCCTGTGCTTAAAGAAGCCCCCTCGCTGCACATGATCCTTCTCCAAACACAGAATCATATAGTTGATTTGGTTTCTGCTTACTAAATTTCAGTCATATCCTGTTCACCTTAAACGTACACAGTGTTGTATATCAATTATATCTCATAAAACTGGAAGAAAAAAAATAAATTTTAGTCATATCCTAGTACTGTCTTCCAGAAGTTACATCGATATGAATTTCCCTGGAGTTTTGCCTGTTCCCAAACTTCCCAGACTCTTGATTTACTCCCATATGGTCTGTGGATCTTAAAATTTATACTCAGATAATAAACTTATATCTTAAATATTAGGGCATATCCCACTGTAGACCCCGTGTTCTGACATTATTTTATTATTTTTCCCACTCTTAAATAGTTTGCTCATTGCTGACAGGTGAGTCATTGAGTTCATCAAAGCAGTCAGTGAAACGGTTTCACACTAATTGCTAGATTCCGAGTTCAGCAAATTTTGTCTTGGTCTCAGTGTTCCTCTAACACCTATTTCATTTAAAGATGATACTATTTGTATATTTTGTAATGTTCTTTGTCTGCCACTCACTTTGTCAGTGTGCGTGCCTCTCTATCTGACGGACATCCACGACATAGTTGTGATTTCTACTCAACCTTTTCTGTGTCACTGGCTTCTGAGGTCTCCATGCCTCTTCCTTGCTAACTGATGGGAGTGAAAGTCTCCTGTTTAGAAGACTGGCCTAGTCAGAAGATTTATGTATCCTCAGACACAGTGATGAGCTCATTCAGGATTGTGTTATGTGCTAGGCCCCAGAAGACATTAAGATTGCTTTGAGTGAAGTGTGTAACACTCCCTGCAAGTGAGAAAATGTGGGACTTTTGGAGGCCATCACCCAACATCACTCTCCAACTCCCACTCTTTTTTTTTTTCTCAAATGAAAATAGCTTTACAGCAATTCTTTTCTCACAAAAAGAATGTAGGCTGGGGGTGGGAGAGGGCAGAACTGAAAGAACAAAAAAGCATTAAGAAAGAAAAAACCACACTCACTCCAGGTCTCCTTTTCTGATGGCTTTTTCTTTTCAGATCTGGGACTAGATTTCAGAGGAAACGGTAGACATTTGTAGCTGGGAGGTGGGGAGGTGGAAGGAGAGGTTGCTGCCCCAGGAGCCTAGGGAAGGAAGAGGCAATTTTTCAAAAAGTACAAGTGACCAGTAACCCCAGGGGAAGATGCTGTCCCTTTCTGGTAATCAGAGGAAGGCAAACACAACTACAGGGAGATGGGATTAGCAAAGAAGAAAGAGTAACAAGGCCTGATATGGGGGAGGGAATGGAGGGGGGCGGGCCCTCTTCTGCCGCACTGCTGGTGGGAGGGGAAATTGGGGACCCGAGTTGGTGGATGACGTAGCTCTCACGTGACCAAGAGCTGACGTGTGCAGAAGTCCTTCTTGTTCTGGTCGTTGTTCCCGTCTGAGTACCAGCTCCCCATTGCCCTGAGGGCGAGCGGGCCTGCAGCAGAGGCAAGAAGGAGGAGGAGAAGGAAATTGTCCCGGATCCCTGCAGGTCAGTGCCTGGGAGATTCCAGAAGGTGGGGGTGGCCGAGGGCGCAGGGCGGAGACCGTCGCGGGTCCTGGGGCGCCTCCGTCGTCTCTCCCACTCGCCGCCGGCTTTCCAAGACATCTGTCCCGCCCGCAGCCCATTTCTTTGCTGCGAAATGGTGAGCAGCGGGGTGTTTGGGGAGGAGCTCAGAGATTAGGAGGTGGGAATCTGGTGGAACCGAGGCCATAATCTGGAAAGGGAGCTGCGGCCTGGGTGTTTGCCCCCAGTACTCCAGGACAGTGCCGGCGGGGAAAGGCTGGACATGGGGAGGGGTGTGTGCAACGTGATGTGTCAGCAGAGCCCCGAGAGGGGTCATAGGGGTGGGAAACCTTTGACAACCAGGCCTCCGAATTAGGAAAGAGTTTTCTGTTCTGGGGACCGGTCCGTCCACCAAGCACTCGGTAGCGGCTGTTTCCCGTCTTTCTGACTGTGACTGTGTCTTCCTGACCATGGCTCTGTGTCTTGTGGGTCCGAGCCTCTCCCGGGTTGCCAGTCTTTCCGTAGGTTGCGGCACTACGCCAGGCTAGAGAAGAGGAAGGAAATTAACCCCAATCGGTGAAGGTCGATTTGAGGGTAAGACCAAATGGGGACCCTAACAGGGGCGGTGGTGGGGGTGGGGAGAAACCAGAGATGGCAATAATCTAGGTTGGGTCTGAGTCTGAGTGTGTTTCTTGCACTCCTGGGACTGTGGCGAAATGGCGTGCGTTGTGTGTGTGTGTGTGTGTGTGTGTGTGCGCGCGCGCGCGTGTGTCGCGGGGGGTGGGGTGGGGGAGAATGACAGAAGGGAAACCTATCAGATAGTTTGTTCATAATCCTCTTCTCTCAACAGCATTTAGTCCCCATGTTTTCGATCTGTCATCCTGCAGGTCTGCTGTAGCAGGTGGCACCACTTGAAGCGAGGGAGGAAGTTTCCTCAGATCAGTAGAGGTCGGTGTGGGCGTGGGGGCTGCTTGGAATGGGGGAGGGGTTGGAAATCGCCCGCGGTTGGACAGGCTCACCCAATCCTACCTTATTTCCCTAACATCCCTCCCATTTCAGGCTAGGGAAGGGGCAGGCACGTGCATGTCTTGGATGGCATAGAGAGGTTTTTTTAAAAAAAAAATCTGACAACCTATATAGGTGAATCGGGAAAGCAACGAATGTACAGTCAATCCATCAAGGCTTCAGTTCTCACTGCCTCTGGTCTCTCTGCAGATTGCAAGGGTTGTTAGGCGTGGCACACCTCCAGGGGAGGGAAGAAGGGGCAAACTGCCTGTCTGCAGGAGGTTAGTGCAAGGTGCCACTCCCTGGGAACACCCGAGGTTGGGGTGGCTGAGGGCCCAGCAGAGACTATGGGCTCCGTTGCCTTTATCTAGGCTTGGGGAGGGGGTGGACTGCGGAGGGTAGGGGGAGAGTGAAATGAGGAGGAAAGAGTTTGTTAACAATCTACACTTCCTGCCAAGAACTCATTTACTTATCCCTCTGTGCAACTGTCTGCATGGGACAACACAAGGAGAAGAGAAACTCAAACCCCTTTTCCTTCCTCCACCCGCTAGGTCCACCTCCAGAATCAGCTGTTGTGGCCTTGAAGTGGCTGAAGACAATCATCCTCCAAAGGCCGGCACCCAGGCCAGGCCCATAGCCCTCCTCCCCCAGCCTGTGACTGCTCTGTTCCTTGGTCCCTGATATCGTCAGGGACGATTGCATGGGCTACGCCAGGAAAGTAGGCTGGGTGACTGCAGGACTGGTGATTGGGGCTGGCGCCTGCTATTGCATTTATAGACTGACCAGGGGAAGAAAACAGAACAAGGAGAAAATGGCTGAGGGCGGGTCTGGGGACGTGGATGATGTTGGGGACTGTCCTGGGGCCAGGTACAATGACTGGTCTGATGATGATGATGACAACAGTGAGAACAAAGGTATAGTATGGTACCCACCTTGGGCCCGGATTGGGACTGAGGCTGGGACCAGAGCTAGGGCCAGGGCAAGGGCCAGGGCTACCCGGGCTCGTCGGGCCGTGCAGAAAAGGGCTTCCCCCAATTCAGATGATACTATTTTGTCCCCTCAAGAGTTGCAAAAAGTTCTTTGCTTGGTTGAGATGTCTGAAAAGCCTTATATTCTCGAAGCAGCTTTAATTGCCCTGGGTAACAATGCTGCTTACGCATTTAACAGAGATATTATTCGTGATCTGGGTGGTCTCCCAATTGTTGCAAAGATTCTCAATACTCGGGATCCCATAGTTAAGGAAAAGGCTTTAATTGTCCTAAATAACTTGAGTGTGAATGCTGAAAATCAGCGCAGGCTTAAGATATACATGAATCAAGTGTGTGATGACACAATCACTTCTCGCTTGAACTCATCTGTGCAGCTGGCGGGACTAAGATTGCTTACGAACATGACTGTTACTAATGAGTATCAGCACATGCTTGCTAATTCCATTTCAGACTTTTTTCGTTTATTTTCAGCAGGAAATGAAGAAACCAAATTTCAGGTTTTGAAACTCCTTTTGAATTTGGCTGAAAATCCAGCCATGACTAGAGAACTGCTCAGGGCCCAAGTACCATCTTCACTGGGTTCCCTGTTTAATAAGAAGGAGAACAAAGAGGTGATTCTTAAACTTCTGGTCATATTTGAGAACATAAATGACAATTTTAAATGGGAGGAAAATGAACCTACTCAGAATCAATTCAGCGAAGGTTCACTTTTTTTCTTTTTAAAAGAATTTCAAGTGTGTGCTGATAAAATTCTGGGGATAGAAAGCCATCATGATTTTTTGGTGAAAGTAAAAGTTGGAAAATTCATGGCCAAACTGGCTGAGCATATGTTCCCAAAGAGCCAGGAATAACTTCTTGATTTTGTAGTTTAGAAGCAACACACATTGTAAACTATTCCTTTTCTCCACCTTGTTTATATGGTAAAGGAATCCTTTCAGCTGCCAATTTTGAGTAATGAATATCATATTGTATCATCAACGCTGATATTTATCTGAGTTGGTCTTCAGGTCTAAGCTGGATGAATGAATATCACTACCTGTTCTGAAAACAAGTTTGTTGCTTTTTATCTCACTGCCTAGATTGAAATATTTTTACTATTTCTTCTGCATAAGTGACAGTGAACCAATTCATCATAAATAAGCTCCCTCCTGTCATGGGCATTGACTTAATTTGTGTATCATCAATAAAGTTGTGTGTTAATGCTGGAAAAAAAAAGAAAGAAGAAAAAGAAACCATCCTTGTCTTTTGGTTTATAATCTAGTTGGAGAGATAAGAAACATACAAACAAAAAGATAACAGAATATCTCAAGCATATATTCATCGTCAAATATGTGCGTTCAGAGCACAGAGGAAGCAAAGGTTTCTGTGGGATACAATAGTCAGCTACAGATTTATGGAGGAAGTGGCCATTTAAAATGAGTCCTCTATGGGATAGGTAGTTAAGGCATTCCGTATGATGGGAGTGACGGGGGACTGGTGTGAGAAAGGCATGGAGGCAGGAAATCTTCTTATGACAGTAAGCGGGAGACTAGTCTGCTTAGAGTGGAGAGTGTAAGGATGGGAACTAAATAAATTTGGAAAGCTGGCTGAAGCCAGTTTGTGGAGAACTGTTTGAATATTATCCCACTGAACGCTGAGAGCCAGTAAATAATTTTAACTAGAAAGAATAATTGGAATTCATATAAAAGTTCCTCTCTCACCCACTGTGCAGTGTGCTTGAGGGTGTGGCAAAATGGATCCTTTCAAACCCTGGTGGCAGGAATGAGCTTACACTGGCACAAGGTTTGTGGAGGGCCATTTTGTAATACATATCATAAGCCTTAAAATAGGTAAACCCTTTGTCCTAAGGAAATAATTGATTCATTGGCCAAAAACTGTATGTACAAGGCTGTTCATCCCAGCAATGTGTGAAATAGTAAAAACTGGAAACAACTTAAACAATTTAGCACACTGGATTGGTTAAATAAATTAAGGAATATTCACACGGTATAAGATAAATATGTCACTTGCAATCCATATTGCCAGGGAACGATATTCATCATGCATTGTTAAGTGAGAAAGGTAGGTTAGATAGCAGTATTCATAGTATGATTCCATTTTTTTGAGAATATAAGACGTTTAAGTAGACACTAAAAACTCTGGAATTACAGACACCCAAATAGTAACAGTGGTTATCTTTGGGTGGAAGGATAGAGTAATCTTTAACTTTTTACTTTTTATTCATCTATGTGTTCTTATTTATCTAAAACAAATACTGATTTTTTCAAAAATTTTTGAAAAAGAAAAGTGTTGGGAATGGAGCAGGTGATTGATTGGAGCATGTACTGAGTGGAAAAAATATTTGGATTAAACATGAGGTGGGTTGAAGTTTTCTCTCTGAAATAATAGATGAGTGCTGAAGATGGGGCTCGTTGTGAGGATTAAATGAAGTAATACATGGGAAATACTTAGAATGTTCTGGCACATAGCAGTTAATTAAGAAAAGTGAGCACGCTTAATTCCCTGGAATTCAAGGTTGATAGCTTTTTTGGTTGACCTTTGTTTCGCTGGGGGCATTCTGCCACGTGTCAGCATCATTTAATAAATAATAACAACAATAAAGTTTAGCACTTATTAAGTGACCACTGTGTAGAGTGATGTCATTCCTGCAAGGCAACTGTTACAATAATTTCTCAAAGAAATAGGGTTTTCTTATTTCTAAGGACACAAAGTGTTTCATCAGACATGATCTCACCCGCCCTCACAACATATTCCTAGTCAGTTTGGAGATGTTATCCTGCTTTATACATGAGGCCAGGAAAGGGTAAAATCTCTGTTCAGTTATGATCTGGTTTTAGCCCCAGGCTTCCATATACTTACTCTAATGTTGCCTATAGTAGACAAAAGGACCAAGGACTGGTTAGCTTAAAGTTGTTGGGTATGGTGACCCTATTGAATCATGAACACGTGGGGGCTAATTTGACATCAGTTTTAAGGATGGGATGAGGGTAAAGGGAACTAACATTTTTCTTGCTCTATTATTAGGCAGGAGAAAAAGATTTGGGAGGGGAAGCCTAATCCATTTAAAATAAGTTGAGTTTGAGGTAACTGTGTGACATCCAGATGGATACACCCTATTGTCACTTGAATGTATTGATCTGGCGCTCAGAGAAGACTAGGCTATAGATACAGATTTGGGGGCCACTGGAGGATGAATGGTAATTGAGGACATTGGAGTGGATGTGATCCCCAGAGAGAAGGTGCAGAGAGTAAGAGTGGAGGGCTGCAGAAAGAACTGGGTAAGGGACTGTGGCAGCTGGGGAGAGAAGCATAGAATTGCACCTGTGGATACCCTTCCAGACACTTGTACTATCCATATACCTATATATTCTATACATCAAATTGGATGATACTGTAGATGAATTTTCAGAGCCTGATTTAAAATTTTTCTATTTTTCTACTAAAAATTATTCATTGGAGATACTTAAGAAAATAGAGACAACAAGAACAAACTTGTCCCCTGACCCGGATCTGTATCTTGAACATCTAAAAAATATTCAGATCAAGCCATGTTGAACTTGGGGTGCTGAGTGACTTTTCTGCATGGGGTGAAAAATGAGGTCAACTTGCGTAATAAAAAGCCACCGTGCAGCAGGGGCACAGGTCTGACCAGTGCCCATCTGCTCCTGCAGGTCTCTTTTCTCATCCCTTCCCATTCTTCTTCCCTCTCCCTCCCTCGCACTTGTCTTTTTATTTCCTCCTTCTGAGAGACCATTGGCAGTAGTCTCTTTGTGCTTCTGTGTCTTTTGTGGGTGACCGCTTAATTCCCGTGACACCAGGTCATGCACCGGTGGGCATTTGATACAGAATAATAATTGTCATTGCTGTGGTAATACGGTGACCTGGGTGTGGCTGGATGCCAAGATTTTTTGGACCTTTGTTGAACGGAGACTGAGAAGGCACCAGTCTTAACGTGGCACAGCCCTATGTGCACTGCATGTAATTTTGATGTCCCACACCTGGTATTGTTTGGCACGGAATCACCCAGACTTTGGTAAGTGCTGTGTGAGACAGATATGTGACTGCCTGGTCCAGGGAGGCCACAGGGCCGGCCCAGCCACATGCAGATGTCCTCATGCTTTCACATCGGAGGCTGCCACTCTCAAACATTTTGGGAAGGGCACAGTTCTGTGATTGTGGCAGCTCATCGGGGCAGGGAGGGGTCAGTGTCCTCTCTTTAGAGAGGATGGCAACTTCTGGGTAACCGAGGAAATTAGAAACTCAGAGGATATTCTGCTATTTTGGTTTTTCTCTCATCTAATGGTTTTAGGAATTTAAGTGGGTCTATCCCAGTCAAATGTGTTCAAAGGGAATTTTACAAAGATGGAGTAGAGTTCTCTTATAAATTGTCACCCAAAGCATAATATTTCAAGGCTCAGGAAACTGGTTTTCTATTTTTAAATTCATATTTTACTTGCCTTGTTTCAAAAGAGATTCTAAGTGTAGGTTTAGCAAATTGATGTGGTTCAGGCAAATTTTGTGTTTATGCCTCTGTTTGGTTAATTTCTCTGCTAAATTCCCTTGAGAATGGTTTTTTTGAAGAGTGATTATGACTATTTTCAATGCTATCTTTTTACATTCATTTTACATCACATCCCAGGTTGAACGTTTTTTTCTGATTTCTCTGTTTAAATTGTGGCTCTTCCTTGCCTTTAAACCAGAACTATCGTGCTGCCATCTCGGGGTGCAGAAGACTAGGGTAATGACCCCTGGTTTGCTCTGCCCTGAGGTGTGGTGTCAAGCAGGATAACACATATTTACTTTCAGAGATGTGTATTTCCATGCTTTCCCCTCTCCATTGGGTCCCTCTCAGGCCTGTGTTAAGGGCTTGGGCAATGTTGGGTTTGGGGGTAAGCCTGAGTGGAGGGAGAAGGTAGGGGGTGGGAAAGAAGCCTTATTGGATGGGTAACTTTATCCTAACAGGTTCATGTCAATGGAATTCAATCCAGCACTGGCAGTGGGCTAAGTGTAACTCTTTGGCCCTGTTGACCATTTACATTTTAAAAAGTGAAAGAGTAAGTGTAATACAAGCATCTTTGTTTGGGCATTAGAGCCTTCTGTTTATTGAGCATTTTTCTAAGTTTGCACATGGGCATAACATGTTATTAAATGGGGTGGAATTTCTTTTTGAAAATAAAATAACAGAATGACAGTCTATGTTACTATAAGAAATGTAATTACCAAGTAGATCAGATTCTTAGTGTTGGCTGCTCAGAACATTCTGTCCCTAAGATCAATGTGCATCAGAAACCAAATTATCATCAGAAGGTTGTTTATTTAGTGCTCAAGGAATCAGGGCAAGCTGACTTAGCTAGATGATAGTGCTGTCAAAGTAGAAGAACCAGGTGCATCCACGTCTGCTATGGAGATTGACTTGTGGCTGAAATCAAATATTTGTATTCAAGAGCTAGAGCATCTTTCTCCCTGGACACAATTAAAAATTTTGTCTGCCTAGATACCCCTTTGCCAGAGGTGGATCATCAGTTGATGGTAGTTTTATGACTTTTAAGATATATTATCAATTAGCTTTCATACAGAGTTTGAGAGATGTATACTTTGACAACAGGAGAGAACTGTAGTATTTGCAATGCATTCTCTCCTACATGTTGATTAGTATCTTTCTTTTCTGGAATTTTTTTGATGAGTAATGATAACTTGTTATTGATTTTTTTTGAATCTCAAGCAAAATGAATTGTCATCTCTTTAGTTTTTTTTTCCATTTCTATTTCAGTCTTCGCTAAAATGTGGTTTAACTATAATGTTGCTAATTTTTGTGGCTTTCTTTCAATAAGCTGTAATGAAAACCCTGACATAATGAAATGGATCAATAAAAGAAAACTTTTTATTTTTACCTTCTTCCATCATTTAAAATGAATTAAATTGGATTCTCTTTGTGATATTAGAAAGGATGGAATCTAGGCAAGACCAAATAAAACAAACAATATTTAAAATATTTTCTAAATCTTAAATCCATTTAAGCTCATTTGGGGAATGATTCTTTGTAATCACTTATTATTTAACATCATCAATCATCAGCTCTTGTTATGCTGGTCTGTGTAATCTATAGCCAAAATTGGAAGTGTTAAATTGCACCATGTCGCTTATAATTCCATTAAATTCTGGTTGATTTTCTTCCGTTATAAAAGTTAAATCTTTATGTTATGAATGTCATAACTTGTGAATGTCTATAAATATATGTCATACATATATCATCACACGTGTTTAGGTGGAAATGACTATAATTGGGGAAATATTAAGATGTTAGTAACACTCTGGAATTGTTTTTCAGCTATTTTAAAACTATCAATAGAAGTCCCAGATATATTTGTTTTAACTTAGAAAGGGGAAAAATTAGTATCTGGGGAAGAAGGCCATATTATAGCTTCTGCATTGGTGGACAGGATTATGCATCCACCTGAGCATTTGACTACCACTCTGAGACAGATTTGGGAATTAACACCACTCTGAGAGATTATTTTTCATAATGAACTCTATTTTAATCTTCTTTATTGTATTTTCTTAAACCATAGCAGTTCTATTAAAAACTAAAACAGATAAAATATAAATTAAAACATAAAACTGCCCTTTTCTCACCCATTTTTACAGTTACCTACTATGAATGTGTTTTATGTGTATTTAAACATAAATGATACACATATTCATATTTTTATCGGAAAATGAAATCACAGTCCATATATTGTTCTGTTCTGCAACTTTTATTTCACTTAAAATACATCATGTGTATATTTCCATGCATATCCTACCTCATTTAACTTTGTTCATGGTGTCTTTTTCTGTAGAAGAGCTACATATTTAGGTAGTCATATAATTCAACCTTTCCCTTTATGGCTTCTAGGATTCTGGACATGCTGAGGCAAGCTTTTCCTACCCCAAGAGTTTACAGTAATTTTTAATATTTTCTTCAAGCTTTTAAAAATAGCTATTTGTATGTGGGTGTGTTTAATCCTTCTGGTATATAATTTTGTATGTGGTATGAAGTAGAGATGTAATTTTATTTCTTTTTCCCATACCCAGACATTGAATATGCCATCCTTTTCACCACTTTTTGACAGAACTTTTTAGAGATTATTAGTTATAGGTTATTTACCACATGTTATTCTTCTCTATAAATGGAAACATTATTGCTCTTTTTGCTGTCTTTGAGGCATGATGCACTGAAGACTGTTGGTGAAGTCCTATATCACAGAACCTGTTTTATTAAAGTTGGAATGAATATTATTGGGTTGTGATACTAGTAATTAATTGTTTATGGGTCTATTATGAAGAAATTTGAAACACCAAAGGGTATATACAGTGCACTATGGGCTATGAAAATGCCACATTTTGTAAAAAGTATTCTAGCAAGTGACTTACACGAGTGTGACAACACTTCACTCAAAGCATTGACAATGAACAAGCTAATCGGTGTATTTGAGAGTTTGAAAATCCGCTAGCTAACTCAGTCTTCCAAGCAGGAGAGTTGTTACATATTGTCACATGTGCCTTGGAACCGAAGATAAGAAACCGATCTTTTTGAAACATGGAATGAACTGTTAGATCTAGAAGGCTTGAGCACTATGAATTAAGACATTTTGGTGGACACTTACAAGATAAATAATAGTCTTATCAAAAAACTGGAAGAGATACAGATTTAAATTTATAAAAGACACTTGTGTACAAATAGAGAAAATAATATAATGAAAAAACTGAAATAAACATCAGTGACACATTGACACTGAAACAATTGGTTGAAGTAGCAATTGATTAAAACATTCTGTGGATGAGTTTGATAGAGGATACTCCTTTCATTAGTAATATATATCCTTTTAAGCAAAAGAAATAAGAAAATAATGTTAGCACATGGTCTCTAGAGTGCAGTACTTCCTAAAAACTTGCTAGAATAGAGGAAAGCTATTGATTTTTTTGTGTTTATCTTTGCCTCACCACCTCTTCTATTTTGCTTATTGACTTTGTGATTTTTAAATAGTCCTCTGTGTTTTAGATAAATACAGTCATATCAATTGTAAATAGAAATTGCTTTTAACTTTTCCCAGTTTTACACTAATTATTTATTTTCTTATCTTGTTGCAATAACTAGAATCACCCAAAATACTACTGAATAAAAATGGAGATTGTGGATGACCTTGACTTGTTCCTGGTTTTAGTGGAAATGACTTTGGCTTTTCATGGTTAGAATGAGGATTGCTGTTGACTGTTGGTAAAAAGCACTTTCAATATTTAAGTTATTCCCTTCTATTCTTGTTGGTACCCATTAGAAGTAGCTGCTGATTTTTTTCTAATCCTACTAGGTCATAGTAGAGCTTTTTATTGCCAAACTTCTGAGTTCTGTTTGTTTATAAGTTTTATAGTTTGTTAATGTTTTATTTTGATTTTTATATTTATTATTAATATTTGTTTATAGTTACCTTTTATGTACTACCTTTAGCAGGTTTTGGTCTTAGGTTTGCTAGCTTTATAAAATTCATTAGTGAGCTTTCAATTTTTTTCCTCTTTTCTGGTAGAGTGTAAATAATATTGGTATTATCTCCTCTTTAAATGTTAGATAGAACTGAACTGCAAAACCATTTGATCCTGATTCCTTTTTTAGTGGTAGGTCTACAGTCACATTTCCAATCTTATCTCTTGTAATTTGTCTACTCAAATTTTCTATTTCTTGGGTTAATGTTGGTAACTTCTATTCTACTGGGAAATCATCCATTACCTTTAGATCTTTAAATTTGATGTCAAAGATGTATATGTAAAATTATAACTTTTAATCACATCTATTTTTGTAGTGAAATCCTTTATTATTCATAATTTGTATACTTTTGCTTTTCTTCCATTATTACTTAGTTTTACTTATGAAGAGTGTGTTTATTTTATTGGTCTTTTCAAAGAACCAGGCTTTTATTTATCATTTCTACAATGTTTTTTCTGGTCATTATTTTTAACTTTAACTTTACTAATTTCTTCTATCTTTGGATTTGTTCTATTGTGCCTTTCTAATGCTTCAAGAATAGGGCTTATTTCTTTTATTTATGGCCTTCTTGAATAATAATGGTAATTAAGATTATTTATTTTTCTCTGAATACAGCTTTAGCCATGCCCCATAAGCTTTGATATGATGTATTCTCTTTTTCTTTGCTTTCCTTATAGCTTGCAATTTTACTTTTAATTTCCTCTTTGACCCAGGGGTTATTATGGAGAACAGTGCTATATTGTCAGGCAGTTACGTTTAATGGTGATCTTTTATTATTTATTTCTAATTTTATTTTGTTAAGGTAAGAGGATGTGCCTATAAATTCTCTCCTTTTTAGAATGTATTTTCTCTTATATTTAATCTGAGTTTTTAAATTTGAAAATCATGTTTTTCAATCCCAGCAATTATTTTTTTCTGCTTTAGTTGTATTCCTTTCAGTGCTCTTATTACTTATTTTGCTAAATATTATATCTGACTCCTTAAGTAGTTCTATTTCAGTGGGAGATAATATAAGTTTTGAAGTGCACAGACGTGAATATGAATAGTCATCTGTGGAAGTAATACAAGGGACTGGAGAAATTTGGAGAATAGAAACTCCAAGGAAGGTCTTCTGGGAGATATCCCTTGGAGGCAGGACTGGGATTTGATTGAAATAATTTTATGATTCTGCATTTATTCTTCACTATATGTGCATTTTCTTCAAACATTGTTTCTTAGACATACCTAGTGATGCCTACCTAAGTGGTAGATTAAAGATTTTTTAGAAAGTATCTTTAGACTCTTACCCATAATTCATTTGTTTTCTCATTCTGTCTCTCTTACCTCTTCCAGATTTGCAATGTATCTCATTAACACAGTGCTCCAGCTATCATTATTGTATTGTATTGTACATTGATTACCTTAGTTGTAGCTTTAAAAAGCTATGCTCAGAATTTAGTGTCCAAGAGAAAACAGGGTGCAGGCAAATAAGCTGTGTAGAGACTGCGGCTTGACCAACAGCTGATACCATTTCCCAATGGGCTCATCGTACTTATGTCTCTGAGGGAAACCTCTGAATAGTCAGAAAGAAAAAAATATGCAGTAATTTACTAAGGGATGGGGTGACAGACACCAAAAACTACATGAACATTTCCATGTACTCTCTCAAATATTTATGTGTATGCATATATGATATAATATTATGTTTTAGATATAAACTTATATTCTTGTTTTTCTCTCCCACAGTATTTCTTACTTTTCCATTTTCCCCATTCCTTTCTTCAGGAAAGGTTTATGGAAGGGCTTTGTCATTTCCCAAAGCCCAAACACATGAAAGTATGCTAGGTATAGTTGATGCTCTACACTAAGATGTGTCTAGTTATGGTTTTATTTGTATTCAACCTGCTCAAGAGTCAGTGTGTTCCATATAAGGATTCATGTCTTGCTTCAGTTGTTGAAAATTCTGTGCCACAATCTCTTCAAATATTACCTTTTGCTTATTCTCTCTAGTCTTTTTTTATGAAACTTCTTCCAAGCGTATTTTGATATTTTTCATTCTTTCTGCCATGTCTTCTAGCTTCTCATGCATATTTTGCACCACGTTATCTTTTTATGCTGCATTCTGGGTGATTATTTTTTGAGATATATCTTTAAATGTCTTAATTATCTCCTTGGGTTTGAGTTTACCTCTGCTAGAGTCATACAACTTTAACCAGTTCCAGATTAATTTTTATGTAGTTTGTGTTCACTAACATGTAGGAACTGTGAACTCAACCCTACACCTATGGGTGGAGCTGGCCTGGGTTCTGATTGCTCTCAGGGATCTCTTTATCCACCCATAACCTCACATAAAAGACAAGCTTTCTTGTTATATATCTTTGCTGTGAGAAAAGGTTTTCTAGTCATCATTTTAGGTACTGGTTGTGCTTCTGTGAGATCTGGATTTAGACAGGAGCTCAGTACCAGCCTCCCATCTTCCACTGACTAGAGGCATTGCCTCCTGTGGCCATGTGGGATTAAAACCCTGTTCCCCAGCCCTTAAAGCCAATATCCATCTGTTCGTCTTTATCTCTTGCTCACTGCTGTAAGTTCCTTCTTTGTTCCTTGGGGATTTCCATTTCAGGATTATGAGCTTGACTATATTACTACTTTTAGAGGGGGTTCATATTCTATAATTTCTGTGAGTTTTAAGTGGAAGGGGTCAGTTCCGAGTCAGTTCAGCATGCTATTGACTGGAAGTTCCTCATATAGGTTTGTTGGATTGGATTGTGTAGGTGACTTATGTGATGCCTCTTAAGAGATATCTTGGGGGAATGCTGTTTTATATTTCTTCCAGCCAAACAGTATAGGGTCTTACCAAGCTTTCTGTATCCCAGAATGGCAATGGCAGGGAAGCAGCAGAGAAAGTCTTGATCATTCAAGGAAGACACAGAAGCAAATAGAGAGCCATCTTGTCTGAGGGGGCCACAAGGAGGGAATGGAAGTGGTGAATTATGTAGAATAATACTAGAACCACATGGACTCCTTCCTTCTAAGAACTCTAAGGCACTCCATAAGCATCCTTGAACTTAGACACAGCATGGAGAAAACAGTAGGTCTTGAACTGATACTGTTTCAGTCACCCCCATGGAATGAGAAGACAAAATGAAAATTGTGAGTATTGCTATGGAAAATAAAAGTTGGATGTCTTACACACTTGAATTTGTGGACTGAGATTTATTCCAGTTACATATAAATACATACATATATACACACATGCATATTTGTATATGGATAGTAAACAAGCTGGAAGGATATACCACAGTGTATTAGAATGGCATTCTGTAGCAGTAAGATTACAAGACATTTAATTTACATTTTCTTCTTTGCCTAGTTAACTACACTTTTCCTTATTTTAGCTCAAATTTTACTCCTTGGGGAATTTTTTCTGTCCCTTTTCTACCCCCTTCAGAGAGCTTTGATGTATATTCTTATATACCGGTGTCCCATTGTTTCTTTGTACTTATATGGAATTATAATTATACATGCACTTGTGTGATTATTTGATTAATGTATATCCCCCACTAGTCTGTGAGCTTCATGAATGCAAAGACTTAGTTTGTTTTTCTCACCATTGTATTCTCAGTACCTTGCATAGGCACTCAATAAAGACTTACTAAATGGATAAATGAATACATTTCTACATTGTTTGAATATTTTACAATGATTGTATTAATTTCATTATTAAAAGAAAATAAAGATTATCCTATTTAGAACAAATATAAACATAGATCTTCTGGGCCGGTGATTATTTGAGGGTCACACTTCCTAATAAGAATGTGTTGGTAATTACAGCTTCTCTCTCCTGAAAAATCCACATACACCCTCCTTTCATTCCTAACACACAACTTTACATATACTTTAGGTATTTCTAGACTTGGCCAGAGGACACCTGGTCTAGGTTTAGCAGTATGGTCAGTGGGTGAGAGTTCCTTGGACACTGGCCTAAGCCTGGCTGAGGGGCCACCAGGGAGGATGTGGAATGGCAGGCAGCAACCCTGCTACAAGGCTAGGCTCCTCCTGGGTTCCCTGGAGTTTGGGAATGAGAGGCCTACCAGACTGCACTCCTCAGGCTAGGTGGGAGGTAGTAGACATGGTCCAGGGAGGCTTCTACTCAGGGAGAGAACAAGTGTGTCTGGGGGGCTCTCCCCACAGCAATCACTTCTCTAGGCTACATGGAAACCCTCAGGTGCAGGGGTCTAGGAGAGAGCGATCCCATTCTGTTTTCCATTGGTGGGAACAGTGCTCCCATCTATGTTGAGGCTGAGTTATCTTTATGGGAATTTGGGAGAGGGATGGAAGGGGCCAAAGGCATTTACCCAGGTTACCACCTTGGTCACCTGTTAGTGTATATTTTTGAAGTGAGCAACAGAGTCAGGTGCAAAGAATGAGAGGCTGTGGAATATGGGAAGGGGTTGGGAGACAGCACCTTATGCCCATCTTGACAGGACAGGGAGAATCAGACCATCTTTGCAACCCTTACACTCTCAGCTGCCTCGGCCTCACAGCTCTTCCCTTCGTTCAGTTGAATCTCACTGTTCAGAAGGATTCAGTCTAAAAACTTATCAAATACTTTAAGCACGTGGGGGACTTCCCTGGTGGTCCAGTGGTTAAAGACTTCGCCTTCCAATGCAGGGGGTGCGGGTTCAATCCCTGGTTGGGGAGCTAAGATCCCACATGCCTTGTGGCCAAAAAACCAAAACGTAGAATGAAAGCAATATTGTAACAAATTCAATAAAGACCTTAAAAATGGTCAACATTAAAAAAATCTTAGAAAAACATACTTTAAGCATGTTTATAACACTTCATATGTAGAAAAACAGTACAATCGTAAAACTTAATTGGACTAAGGCACTTGCATGAAGCAAAGCTTCCTTCTTAAGTTGGAAATATTTTTTACGATATATTTTTCCTCGAATTGATTCCTTGTTACTTTTTCAGTGAAAGTAATTTCATTGCCTTTTTTTCTGATGGTAAAAAATGATTGCATGCTGATGCTTATTTTTAAGGGCTGCAATAGTACTAGAAAATACGAGGAAGTAAGTACAAATCTCATGTTTACTCTCTGTCTCTACTACTGACTTCCTGCCCACTCTCTAACCCCAATCCCCTGCTCCATTTTGGTATATGGATATGGTTGCAGGGGAGATGGAAGATGTTACTGCCCCAGGGGATTGAAGGTGGAGGGAGGGGGCCTGAGGATCAGGCTAGTCTTGTGAAAGATATCGATGGGGCTGAAAACATTTGAAAACTGTTACCCAGAGTCAGAAAAAGCAGCTACTGAGACCAGCATCCTGGATGATTAATGTCTTTTAATAACATTTTATAATTCCTTCCACAAAGCTCTTGCCTATTGTGGCAGAGGCTGTTAATGCTCCCCAATATTCATGTTGTCCGCTTCCTCCTGGGTATCCAGCTAGATGACAATGGTAAGTGTCCCTTTTGATTGAGTGCAGCCATAAGTCTGATTCTGGGCCAAAGAATTGTGGCAGAAGTGATGTAAGTCACCTCCGTATTTTTCCACGTAAAACCTATCCATGCTTGACCTGTGCTCTCTCTTTTCCCATCCACCAGCTGAATGGATGGACAGCAGAACCTCCCTGCTGAACTGAAACATTAACTTGAGACTCTTTTGTGGGAAAAAAAAAGTATTTTTGCTTTTAAAATCATACTTTTTTAAGTCTTTTGTTGTAACAGTTTTACCCTTTTATGCTACTATGACATTGATGGCTTTCTTTCCTTCCTTTTTTTTTTTTTGGACCTCAGATGATGATTACACTAATCAGATTCCTTCCTTCATATCATACCATTTGCATAGGTCTAATCAAAACCTTTTCCTCTTTGAAAGGCTTTTTGGCACAAGATCTATTCTGCTTATTTTAATAAATATATAAATAAGTTTTTAAAAACCCTTTTCTTTATTCATTCATTTACTACTTTGTTTCTTTCATCTCTATTCCTCACTTCCATCTTCCTCCCAACAGGCAACCGTTCTAATATACTTGATGTGTATATTCTTGTTTGTCTGAGTTCTTTTAGAACTTACGTTATTTAGTATGCATGAATTTTTAATTTAGATAGTGGTATGTTGCTGTGGTTCTTATTTTGTTTTTCTTTTCCCACTCAGCAGTATTTTTTTTTATGTTACATGTTACTCTGGGTACATCTAATCTGTAGTTTCCAGCTTTTGCATGATGTACCAAAGTGTTCATCCACTCTAATTTACTTCTTCATTTTCCTAGGAATAGAATCTAGACTGCTTCCAACTCCTTACTACCCCAAACACTGAGATGAATGTCCTCATATATGTCCCCTTATGGACCTGTGTGAGAAGTGTTCTGGAATATAAAAATGGAATTGTTAGGTCATAGGGTACATATATAATTAATGTGATTAAATACTGTCAGATTGCTTTTTGGAATAGCAGCGACAGTCTAAAATCTAATTAGCTGCCTGTATGTGTAAGAGATCCTATATCCTTGCACCCTTACTAACACTTGGCATTTCCCATCTTTTGAATTGCTGGCCAAATAGGTTGTAAGTGTACAGGTATCCTCCGCTTTTTGAAAGTTCACTTTTACGAAAGAGTTAACCTTAGTAGCTCTTTCTGCTAACAGAAAGAAATCTGAAGAGGATTTTGCTCTTATGAAAAATGGAGAAAAGTGAAAATAGCAGTTCAGGGTTTGTTTTGCAGCAAGCCATTATAGAGGCAGCGTGCACCCAGAGCAGCAGGAGTAGCACCATCAAGCTCCTTCTCCCGGAACTACACTCAGTATCAAGCTACCATAGCTTTGAACTGTGTCTGTGAGCATCTGTGTTTTATCTTGATTTATTTTGTGCATCCGTTAGCAAGATGTGTCCTAAGGTAATTGTTTCTTCACTTTAGACCATTTCTGCTTATGAAACACTCTACTTTTGGCCAGTGGGGGAAACCTGTATTTATAATTATATTTTAATTAGCAATTATCTGATTAATAATGAGTTTGAACATCTCCATGTATTTTTTTTTAATTTATATATTTGTTATTTTTGGCTGTGTTGGGTCTTCGTTTCTGTGCAAGGGCTTTCTCTAGTTGCGGCAAGCGGGGGCCACTCTTCATCGCGGTGCGCGGGCCTCTCACTGTCGCGGCCTCTCTTGTTGCGGAGCACAAGCTCCAGACGCGCAGGCTCAGCAGTTGTGGCTCACGGGCCTAGTTGCTCCGCGGCATGTGGGATCTTCCCAGACCAGGACTCGAACCCGTGTCCCCTGCATTGGCAGGCAGATTCTCAACCGCTGCACCACCAGGGAAGCCCTCTCCATGTATTTTTAAGCATTTTGGTTTTCCTCTTCTCTAGGTGTACTTTTCATATATTTTGCCAATTTAGGGTGGTGTGTCTCTGTCTTTTTCTCTTGGATTTGAAGAGTACTGTGCATATGCTAGATATTAATCCTTTGTTAGTTTAAAATATTGCAAATATCTTTTTTTTCTGTCTGTCATCTATTAACTTTGTTCATGGCGTCCTTTATTGAATAGAAATGCTGATTTTTATATAACAAAATCTATTAATCTTTTTTGCCATATGGTATGTATTTCTGAGGTTTTGTTTAAGAAATTTTTGTCCAATTCTAGGCCACAAAGATATTCTCCTATATTATCTTCTATTAACTTCATAATTTTAACTTTCATATTTAGGTCTTTCATCCTCCAGAGTCCAGATTTATATTTGGTGTTAGGCAGGGGTCCAGTTTTATTTTTCTCCAAATTGAGAGCCAGTCTTCCCAATACCATATACTAAACAGTCCATCCTTTTCCATTGATTTGTAGTGCCAATTTTATAGTATATTAAGTTTTTATATTTACTTAAGTCTGTCTCTAAGCTTTTACATTTATCTGTTTATCTCTTACATATTTCTTTTATTACTATGATATGGCAGGGACAGCTAGTACTCACCAAATGATCTTTGTTTTTTCCTACTCTCCTGCCTGCCTTGCATTTATAATAATTGAGGCCATATGACTAGATCTGGACAAGGTACTATAAGCAAAAGTAATGTGAATTACTTCTGGCCCAAGGTAGTTTAAAATCCTGTATAAGAGGCCACATTTGAGCTGGAGGAGCCACGAGATAGAAGAAACCACAAGATGGAAGAGTAACAGCGTGGAAGACTGAGAGCTGCCCAACCGGCATTAAATTTTATGTAAACAAGAAATAAACCTTTGTGTATTCACTGAGATTTGGGGGTTCATTTGTTACTGCAGCATAGCCTATTGTTATCTTGACTAATGATATAATTTTGTAGTATATCTTACTATTTGGTAGAATCAGTCTCCCCTCTTTATCCGTATTTTTCAAAATTGGCATAGCTCTTTTAGAGTCTTAATACTTCATATATATATATATATGTTAGAGTGTGTCAATCAAGCTTTGATAGCTATTTTTCATGTTAGGCCAATTTTGCATTCCAAGTTGATCATGAAAAACTTTTTTATACATAACTGGATTCCACTTGCTGGTATTTTGTTTAAAAATTTTACATTTATGTTTATAGGTAAGACATGTATAGTTTTCCTTTTTCATACTAACTTTGGTTTTGATATACAGGTTAGTACTAGTCTCATAAAATGCATTGGATAGCATTACTTATTTCTGTTCTCTGGAAGAGTTTGTACGAGATTGGAATTATCAACTCCATC
Organism: Balaenoptera acutorostrata; assembly: GCF_949987535.1. Lineage (NCBI taxonomy): Eukaryota > Metazoa > Chordata > Mammalia > Artiodactyla > Balaenopteridae > Balaenoptera > Balaenoptera acutorostrata. The sequence continues at coordinate 89,332,686 of NC_080085.1, forward strand.
TGGGCCTATTTTGGGGAGCAGAGGGACTTTTAAACTACTGATCTAATTTCCTCAGTGATTATAGGACCCTTTAGAGTTTCTGTATCTTTTTGAGTCAGTTTTGGTAAGTTCTATTCTTCAAGGGATTCAAACATTTCATCCACATTTTCAAATTCATTGCATAAAGTTAATCATAATATTCTTTTATCTTTAAAAATATTTGCTTACTCATTATTATGTCCTCTTGTTCATTGCTAATATTCTTTCTTAACACCTTTTTTTCCTTGATTAGTCTCACCAAAGGTTTGCTTTTTTTTATTATACCATTCACAGGACCAGGTTTTGGCTTTGTTGATATTGTCTAATGTATTTTTACTTTCTATTTCATCTATTGCTGCTCTTGTCTTTTTCATTCTTCTGTCCTTATTCTGTTGGTCTTTTTCTAACTTCTTAATTTGGATGCTTAGCTTATCAATGTTTAGCCTTTTTTTCTAGTCTAACATAAGATTTAAAAAAATAACTTTATTGAGAGATAATTCACATACTAAATTCACCTATTTAAAGTGTACAATTCAATGTGTTTTAAGTATATTCACAGAGTTGTACAACCATCACCACGATCAATTTTAAAACATTTTTATCACTCCAAAAGGAAACCCTGTACCCTTTAGCTGTCACTCTTCATCTCTCCTCCACTGCCCCTCCAGCACTTGTCCACCATGATTCTACTTTTTGTCTCTATAGATTCACCTATTCTGGATGTATCGTATAACATAAAGATTTAAGGCCATAAATTTCCCTTGAAATACCGTTTTTACTGAATCCCACAAATTTTGATCTTTAGCATTCTTATTATTATTCAGTTCTCAGTATTTTAAAATTTCCACTATGCTTCCTCCTTAACCCATTGATTATTTAGAAATATGTTTTAAAATTTCCAAGCACATGGATTTTTAAAATGTTGTCTTTTTATTATTGATTTCTATTTGAATTGCATTTTGGTCAGATAAGGTGAACTTTATGAAACTGATTCTCAGAAATTTGTTGAGACTTGATTTATGGCCAACTATGTGATCAATTATTGTAAAAGTCCTGTGTATGCTTGAGAAGAAAATGTATTCTCCTATTATTGGGTGCAGGATTCTGTTTATTTTCATTAAATCAGCTTGTTGATTGTATTGTTCTCTATCCTATAACTTTACCATTTTTAGCAAATACTTGTCCTTTAAATATTTTAGAAAAGTGTGTTGAATTATCCCATGTGATCGTTGATGTTTTCATTTCTTTTTTTCTTTACATATTTTGAGGTTACTTTATTAAATGCCCACACACTTAGAATTGTTATTTATTTTGGTGAATTGAACCATTTATCATCAGTTAAAAAATCTTACTTTGAAATAATTATAGATTTACAGGAAGTTGCAAGGATAATGCAGAGAATTTTTCTGTACCTTTCACACAGTTTTCCCCAATGGTTACATCTTACATAACTATAGAGTGATATTAAAATTAGGAAACTGACATTGGTACAATATGTGTGTCTAACTCTATGCCATTTTCTTTCACCATGGCAACCAAGATTCTAAACTCTTCCAACAACGCAAAGATCTCCTTTGTGTTATCTCTTTCTAGTCACACACACTCTCCCCCTCACCATCCCTAACTCCCTATTCTTCATTTCTATACTTTTTTTCATTTTAAGAATGTTATATAAATTGAATCATAGAGTATGTGTTTTTTTTTTTGAGATTGGCTTTTTCCCCCCACTCAGTACAATGCCCTTGAGATCCACTCAAGTTGTTTTGTGTGTCAATAATAGTTCATTCCTTTTTATAGCCAAGTAATATTCCATGGTATGGATATACCATGGTTTGTTTAACCATTCACATATTTTTTATCTTTAATAATGCCTTCTGTCTTAAAACCTATTTTTGTCTCATTAATTTGGCTCTTCCAACTTCCTTTTGGTTAGTGTTTACATGGTATATTTTTCTGACTTTTACTTTCAAAGTTTCTGCATGCTTATTCTTTTTTTTTTTTTTTAAGAAATTCACGTTCTTTTATTTATTTATTTATTTATTTATTTATTTATGACTGTGTTGAGTCTTCGTTTCTGTGCGAGGGCTTTCTCTAGTTGCAGCAAGTGGGGACCACTCTTCATCGCGGTGCGCGGGCCTCTCACCATCGCGGCCTCTCCTGTTGCGGAGCACAGGCTCCAGACGCGCAGGCTCAGTAATTGTGGCTCATGGGCCAGTTGCTCCGTGGCATGTGGGATCTTCCCAGACCAGGGCTCGAACCCGTGTCCCCTGCATTGGCAGGCAGATTCTCAACCACTGCGCCACCAGGGAAGCCCTGCATGCTTATTCTTTATCATGTAGCTTGATTTTTTAAATCTGACAAAATCTTTTAACTAGTAAGTTTAGCCCATTTTTTCTTATTATGATTACTAATACATGTGAGTTCTGTGCTTTCTCTTTTCCTTGCTCTTTTAAGGTTTCACTTTTCTCATTTCTCACCTTCTTTTGGATTAAATTATTCTTCTTAGTGCATTTTTCCCTTCAATGCATTGGACATTTTACACTCTCTATTATTTTAGTGGTCACTCTTGCAATTTTATCATTCATATCTAACTTAACTCTAGAGTTAATCAATTATATTAAGAATAGATGAGAGTCCCAATTGTGATTAATTTGGACTGATATAAACTTATGTTCTTAGGCACACTCAAAATCTATAATTCTTTTCTTTTTTGTTCTGATAATGCAATATCACCCTCAGACCTAAGGTGTTTTCACATTTGAAAGTATGAATCTCAGTTAAGGCAGGAGGCAAATTGCTATTTATTTTCCTTATAAGCAGGGCACAGTGGTAACTATTTTAAAAAGGCCTAGAAAGGCTCAGAATTTCCCAGATCACCTTCTTGAGTTACCAGTGTTCCCATTTTACTAAAGAAATCTGATAAAATGGTGCATTCAACTGATATAACAATTAAGTAATGGAAAAGGCGAGTTTCTAAACTCATTCTTCAAGTTGTCTCTGACAGCTTTAAGTGGAGAAAGATTCATGCAGTAGGATTTCGTAATTGCTTTATTTTATCTTTTACATTGAATCAGGTATTTCATAATTTAGTCTACTCATTGTTTTCACTGGAATTTGCTCAATGATTTTAGAAACAAACATCTGATCTCACCCAAATCCTCTTCTCCATGAAATCATTCTATGGGAGGAACAACCTTGTCACGTAGAACCCATTATCAGTGGGAAAGGACACTCAGTTAATTGTAGGCTATTAGTTTTGAAACCCAGACTGTGGAAAAAATTCTTATTTGCATTTTGCCCACCTCAACCCAAATACCTCACGTTTTCTTGAGACTCTATTGCTTACTACCCACTTCTGGTCTTACTCTTAGTCTGTAGACTTTTGTTTAAGCACAACAAGGGAATTTAAGGAAAGATGTTGTGATAGATCTTACAAGTAATGGAAAAGTTGAATATCTGGCCTGATAAAGGATGGAAACAAGTGCAGCTCAGGGACTCCAAGAGCAGGAGTTTGTATCACTTCATCCTTGTGCTCTACCACTAAAATGACAGCCCTGTATTCTCAAGTCTTGCATTTGTCAGTTGATATTCTTTAAAAATAATTTTAAAAACCGTGATAACTTTCGATCCAGTTGTTTACCCAGACCAATAAATTAAAGCAAGGAAGGCAGGGCTATTCAGTGCAAACATGGTTGTGAGAATTGCCCCCACTTCAACCATGCCCTGAACACACAATGTAGAAGGTAAAAACTATAGTACTACAGAATGTCTAAGGAATGTTTCAAAAATCATGCTTAAGTAATAATAGAACACTATATAGCTGGTGCTCAATTCCTGGTGCCTATGGTCATCATTTTACTAGGTTAAGTCTTTCCAAAGAACTACCTTTTTAAATCTCAGCACCACCTGGACTATGCTGTTGATCGTTCTCATGCGATGTGATTTAAGACGCAAAAACCTAGACTTTAGGAAATGAAATATTTGCCTATTGTGTGATTCTTAGCTCATTCATAAGACCAGACTACATGTCTCTGCATGGGAATAGGTTCCATCTGAAGGTGATGGAAATTTCCACTGCTAATCAGAGCAAAGGAAGCTGGTTGGATTACCTTCATATCTGGGATCAAGCCAAGAGACATTAATGCATCCATCTTCAGTATATGAGCTCAGATACCATCTCTACTTCATCCAGAAGAAGACATTGCTGTTCCAGGATTGACATCTTTTCAGATTCTCCTTATTAAGGGTTCAAACAATCTTGGGTCTAGCCTCACCCAGGGTCACCTCGTTACCAGAGCAATGATATTCTTTATTAAATGACCATGGGTTTGATGTCATATGGGTTACAATGGTCACAGTAAAACTGAGTAAGATCAACATTAGGCCCCAGAGTCCTCCATCATTTCTCTCCTAAAAGGAGAAACAGAAAAAAGGCTTTCACCTTCATTATTATCACCACTGATCTCTTCAGAAAATCCTTAAATATTACGAGCTGTCAAGCCTATGGCTGTGGATACAAGCTTTCCAAAATTCTAATTTTGCTTGAAAGCTCAAATTTTATTGTTGGTGGCAAATACAGTGAGCTGTTTTTCTTGAAGGTTCACCTCATTAATTTTCAAGAAAATGTCTGCCCAATACTCAAGTCTGAAAAACCACAGTCTTTCTGCCAGTCATTCTTTCAAGTAAAAATTGTGTTCCATGTCAAAAGCAGCTAATGCAGTGCACAACTCAAATGATTGTGCAAACATTTTCCTTCGAGACAACCACTGTATTAAGCTATGCAGGAGAAGTGCTTTGTGCACACTTCGTGTTACACAAAATTTTAAAAAGATATGCACTCAATCATCAAGATTTAATAAAAATATAATTTTTTTATAAATAAGGACTCCATTAAAGACATTTAGAAATGAAACTGGATTACAAAAATTTGTTGAGTGTGTGGCTGTAAAGAATTCAATCACTACTAGTACAGTTTGGGGACACTGCCTTGATCTATGCTGAAGCACCAGCAGTTTTACCAACCATTGCTTTATTTTGAAAATAATTTTGACCTTACAGTTTCAGGGACCTGTAGTGGTCTGTGAACTACACATTGAGAACCACTGATGTACAATATGATTCCAATTCTGTGTAAAAATACACTGAGATGGCATAATAAACATCTGAAAGAATTTTCACTGACTTTCAATTGCAGGAGCCTTTTTTTGACTGATGCCACAGACTCTTACATATGGTGAATGTCTTTTCATGCCAATAATATAAAAGTACATCACAGTTTTTAACAGTTGCATACTATTTTACTGTGTGGACATACCACCTATTATTTAGCCAATTCCATAGTGTTAGATATTTAAGCTGCTTCTTTTTCTCTCTTAGAAACACTGCTCAATTGAATACCTTTGATATTCCTCTGTATACAATTATTTGATTATTTCCGTAGGGAAAAATATCCTACAAGTGCAATGCTTGGCTGAAAGGCAGGTGCACCTTTAAAGCTTCTTATATAGATTGCCAAATTGCCTTCCAGATAAGTTGTGCCAGTATATTAGGCCAAAGTGTCCGTTTTCTATGTGCCCCCCTCCCAGGAGTCCCTGTCTCTATTTCTGCCACAGCCTACCATACACTTGCACCAAAATGAAGATTTCATGAGAGGTGTCAGGAGAGCAGGCTGGGTTTGGAAAATCTCTGCAACTTCTCCCATTTTCTTCTTTCATTGCTTCACTGGGCCAGGGAGCAGAGGAAGGAAGATTTTCCTGCTCTTAAGTGAACTCAGAGGTGGGGGTGGGGTTCCCATAAAGGCCTCACCACTGCCCCTCTTCTAAACAAAGGAGGACCTAGACCTCTAGCCTGAGGGGGGAAAAATCACTTTGCACCAAGAGTCATTCTTTTTGTAGCACTGCTCTTTCTCGTCATTATAAATGGTGACTCAAAAAAAAGAAAAAAAAATGGAAAGAAAAAAATGGTAACTCACTTTGGCATTGCTTGGTTGCCAGAACTGCCCAAGAAAGAGGGCTTTCTCTGTCAGAACCTGCAGAAGATCGTACAATCCTTCCTCTCTGTTGACCTATAGCCAAGATAGCAGATTTTGGTACTTTTTTTGGTAAGCATCTCTTATCATCATTCCCTAACATTTCCTATAGCCATCGCCCTATTTCACTCTTCATCATCTCATGCTTGGTTTATAATTTCCTAACAAGTGTCTCTACACCTAACCCCATCCCAGCTCCAATCCATTTTGCACATTGCCACCAGATTATTTTTCCTTTTGCCAAAAATGCCCAGTAACTCCCAGAAAATGACAGGATCATATTTCAATCTTCAGCTTGGGGTTCAGGGTCTTCCCAAACTTTTTTCGCCCTACATTTCCACCCTTATCTCCCATCACTTCTCTTCCCATACTTTCCATTCCAGGCAAACTGGTTACCTTCCTGTCGCTGGAACAGATTTCCTACCTCCGCGTCTTTCTTCAAGCCATTTCCTCTCCTGGAATGCCCTTCTGTGTTTTCTCATGCTGTCCTTCAGGGCCCACCTTAAGTGTGCCCTTCCTCCTTGAAGCATTCTAGCCACTTCTGCTTCATTTAAACAGATAGCATATATTTGACAATGAGCATATGCTCAGGTACTGTAATCTTTTTCTATTTATGTACCTTATCTCTCCAGCTAGATTTTAAATTCAAGCAAGAGAACAATTTTTTTTTGTCAGTTGAAACATACAACTTTATTAATGATACACAAATGAAGTCTTTGGTGAATAAATTCAAGTCAAAACAGATGATAGAAGTGTAGGCTATTCATGATGGACAGGTTCACTGTCAATTCACATAGAGGAACCAGTAAAAATATTTCCATTCAAGCAGCACGATTAAAGTCACAAATGTGTTTTCAGTACAAGAGGACTATTTATTTGGTATTCATAAAATTGTTCAGCTTAAAGCTGGAGACTGTCACAGATAACATCACTCTGGATGATACATTATTCAAAACTGGCAGCTGAAAGGATCCCTTTACTATATAAGCAAGTGGAAAAGCAGTAACTTTCAATTTTCATTGCTTCCAGACTGCAAAACTAGACATTTCTTCAAGTCTCTGAGACACATAGCCAATCAGAATTTGTCCACTAGTTTTATAACTTTCACTTTCACCAAGAGGTCATGGTGATCTGCTAAGGCTCGAATTTTCTTAACGCACACTCCAGATGTAGTGCATAAGTAAAAAAGGGAGCCTTTATTGAACTCTCTGTAGTTGAACACTTCTGCTCTGAGATTGTCATAGATGATCTCAAATAGAGTCAGGGCATTAATAAGAATTTCTGATTCCACATAAGAATTGTAGAGGGAACTAAATGATGATGGCACTTGGGTACTGAGCAGTTTTTTTAACATATCTGGATTTTCAGCAAAATTCGAAAGTATTTTCAAAATCTCAACCTTGATTTTTCCACCTCCCTGAGATAACAAACGGAAAAAGTTTGCAATGGAATTGACAAGCAGGTGCTGGTAGTCATTTGTAATAGTCATGTTTGTTAAAAATTTTAGTCCAACTACCTGTACTGCTGAGTTCAGGTTAGAGGCCATGATGTCATCCATCACTTTATTCATGTATACCTGAAGCCGGCCCTGATTTTCATAATTCTCACTCAGGTTGTTCATGGCCATTAAGGCTTTTTCCTTAATGTGGGGATCAGTTTTGTTGATCATGTTTGCAATAATTGGGAGGCCTCCCAATTTGCGAATTGTGTCTTGGTTGCATGAATAATTGGCATTGTTGCTCAGAGTGAGCAAAGCTACCTGTTGGATGAAAGGATCATCCGATTTCTGAAGCAAAGCAAGGACTTTCCTGAGATCTCGGACACCCAGAATCTCATCAATTTCATAAGGAAAGGGGCGCTTCTGCATGGGAACGGGTCTCCTCCCTCTCCCTCTCTGCTGGGTCTCAGGCTCAGAGTCTGACTCCGATTCTGTGTCTGTCCACCCAGACTCCCCTTCTTCAGAATCAGGAACCTCTGCCAGGAAAGCCTGTCCTCCATTAGCGGAGGCTGCGGCAGCTGCCGCAGCCCCATCTCCAGGGCGGAAGCCCAGCCCCAATTCGTCTACTTCAACCTTATTTTTCTTGCCTTTGCCCTTGCCTCCAGTCCGGGACTTGGTTCCACCCTTAGCTCCACCTTTGGGTACGGCTCCAGTAGCTGACCCGGCCTTAGGTATAGCCCCAGTATGAGCCCCAGGGGTTGTTTTCTTGGCGGCTGCTGCTGTTCTAGAGGACCCTGAAGTCCCAGGAGCCTCTGCAGCCCCAGTAGGGGCTGCTGCCCCAGAAGGCACTGCAGCCCCGGAAGGTGCTGCTGCCCCAGAAGATGCTGTTGCCCCAGAAAGTGCTGCTACCTCAGTAGGCGTTGCTGGTATGGGAGCCTCCACCGCCTCGGTCGGTGGTGCTGCCTCAGTAGGAGCTGGTGCCCCAGGAGACTCTGCTGTGCCAGGGGCTTCTGCTAATTTAGGAGCCGCTGTCATTGTGGAGGTCTCTGCAGCCACGGGAGCCTCTGCCTCCCAGGGAGGCGGTGCCACTGCAGAAGCCACTGTGGCTTCTGATTCAGCTTTAGGCCCAACCCCGGCCCCTTCTGCCTCCTGGGCCCGACTTCCTGCCCCACTCTGAGCCTCGGCACTAGATGCAGCTGGGGCCACTGCTTCAGCTCCAGCCATGTCCAGAGCAGAGGTTCCATCCTGGACCCTGACCTCTGCCCCAGTGCGGACTGGGGTTGGAGGACCAAATCCTGGCCCAAGGTCAATTGTGAATCCAGCCCTTAGTCCAGCTCTAGCCCGGGCTCCAGTCCCGGCCACAGCCCTGGTCTTGGGCTTGGCCAGTCTCTTCTTCATCTGGTTTCTTCCCCTGGCATATTTGTAGACACAGTACCAGGCACTGGCCCCGATCACTATCCCAGCGGCTACACAGCCAGCATCCCGAACACGGCTCATGATGCAGCTGGAGTGATTCCCTGATCCAGGGTGTGGAGCTGGTGTGCCCAAGTGGGGTGCGTGCACGACAAGGTAAGGTGCTTCAGTTCAGGCTCGAAAGTTCTGCTGAGGTTGCAAGCCAAGCAGGACCTGGGGTAAAGGATACAAATGAGGCTTAGGGCTCTGGCTCGCTTCATGCTTAACCAGGCCTAATTAAAGGAGAGTTTGGGGACATAATGCTTGGTGGGTGGACTAGTACACAGATACAAGTGTCCAGGCCTCTGTGTGCTGATTCAGGACCCTGGTTGTCTGATGTTTTCTACATCTTTATCCCTAGCCCTCACTGCCCAATGTAAACACATCTAATTTCCCAGCACCTAAATGGGGGATGAGAGGCCATACAGACTTCAGGAAAGCTTGTGGAGAGCCAGAAAGAACCCCAGATTCTTCTCTGATTCCCTCACCCCCACCCCAAAGGCCCCCAGATGATTCTCATACACGTACCAACTTGCTGGGAGCAGAAGCAATTTGCTCTTTTCCACCAGGCTTGCAGTTGTGCAGGGCCCAAAAGGCAGACAGACCTGTGGAGAGATCCCAGACAGGGGGTTTCAGGGGCCTTTGGTAGATGGATTCTCTTCTTTTCTTGATTTGAACCCTTGTGGGCAAGTTTCCCCCTCTCAGGGCTCCTCACTCCCTCCATATCCCTTCCTCCTCAAACCCTTATTTAAGAAGGCAAATGCCACACCCCTTTCGCTGCACCAAAAAGGACAGGCCCGGGGCAAGGGTTTCTTGTAAAGAGGAAGAAGATGGGGGAAGAGGAGCCCCTGCCTCCAATTTCTGCTCTGGTTTCTGCCACACCGTACCAGGGGTTCCCAGACAGTTCCCAGCCCCCACACTGACCTCCAGTGATTCAGGGCTGTTTCTTCTTTCTTCAGTTCAGTTAGAGCTCCATCCTAAGGACAGACTGAAGGGCAGAAATACAGAGAGCAAGACGTTGGAGACTGAGAGCCTGGCGGATGGAACGGACTGAAGACCAAAGCCCCCAATTGCCTTTCAGCATTCACATACCAGAATGACAAACGGTTCCACCTCTCAATTCCTTCAACTCTTCTCACCCCTCCCCTCGCACCCCAACCCCCGCCCCTGCGCAGACTCCCCAGGCAGTCAACCTCTCCTTCCCTTTGCCCCGCCCCCCCGTCCGCCATTTCTCCCGGACAGACGGCCACACCCCTTCTCCTGCACCTAAGCGGGAGGGGGCGGAGCGAGGGTGCACAGAAGGCTGGACGGGACGCGGGACTGGGGATTACGGCCAGACAATCTAGCGTCTCCTTCCTATGACCACCAGTCCTTCAGTCCCCAGCCCCCAGGCCTAGCATCAGCCTGCACAACGGGTCCCCAGGGTCTGCCCTTTCGGTTTGAGGGTCATGATTTTCCACTGTTTCTCCGCTCTGGATTCCACCTCCCACACCCCATCGCAGTCTCCTGTTAACCGCCATTTCTCCCGCCAGGGTACCCGAACTCCTTTTTCAGGACTGAAGAAACGGGGGTGAAGGGCTGTATGCGCCGGAGGTGTCTGGAAAGCAGCCTAGGACTTAGCACGGCGGTTTAATACCAGATTCTCTCAGGGCCTCCCCTCTTGTAAAGCCTAGAGCCAGACCGCCACCTCCCCTACAAAGGCTGTCACACCCATTTCCCAGCACCCCCAGAAGACGTGGGGTCGGCCGGGGGAGAGGGGAGGGTGCGGGGGCGGTGGTCGGGAGAGGTATCTGCAAAGTGAGAGTGGGAGTGAATAAGCCAGATTGTTTACTAATTGCGTGCCCCTCCGATCACCCTTTCCCCAACCTCCCCACTGGCCTTATATGCGCTGCCACGTTTATTTATCTTCCCTCCTCCTTTCAAAACAGGACGGGATGTGGGGTGCGGGGCCTGAGTGTCAAAAACAAAACCAGAAAAACACTGGCTGGGAGGGGAAGTAAGCGGATTCTCCGCAAGTATATCAGCGTCTTTACGTTCCCCCCTCCCCCTCTTCCCGCCGCCCACCAAAATGAGCTGCGACTAAGCGCGGGGGTCTGGAGAGCCGGCCAGGGGCGGGCGAGGCGGAGACACCCGCGGCCTCAGACTCCCTCATCTCTGGGCTACCCCTATTCGGGGGTGCCAGGCCATGCCCACTCTCACACCCACCTGCCCGATCTGGGGGAATTTTCTCCTCCTCCTCCTCGCCTGGGTTAAACGCACGGCAGTGCGCAGCGCAATAGAGTTGGTACCCAGAGGAGGACGGAGGACGGCGGTCAGGGCTTTAAGTACCTTTGCCAACGTCAGCTCCTGGTCACGTGAGGGCTGCATCGCCAGTAAGCTTGGGTCCCCAATTTCCACTCCCACCAAGAGCAGGAGCCCCCTCCTTTACCCCCACTAGCACCTCACCCCACCACATCAGGTCCTGTCACTCATTTTTTTGTCTTTGTAGTCCCAGAGGCCACAAGTAGCCCCTTCTCCTTCTGTTAGAACTTGCCTTTCTCTGGTTACCGGGGAGGGGATGCACCTTCTTGGAGGGCTATTGACAAGTTTTGCTTTTCTTGTTGGGGAATCGTCTCATCCTTTCTTGGGCAACTGGATACTCTCCCCTCGCTCCACCCCCAGTCCCCCATCCACTAGTGCCCACCGTTTACCTTGCAGTTGGGCCCCTGCTCCAGTATAGGTAAGGGGTAAGAATGGTAGTGGGGTCTTTACTTCTGTAATACGTCTCTGTTTTGTTTTTAAAGCTATCACCACTCTTTATTATTATAGTAAGAAAATACAACAAAACAAGAGTTCAGTGTGGGAAGCAGCAACAAAAGAAAAAGAGTAGGCATGTTTTAGAAAAAAGATTTCCCACTAATATTGGAAGACACCATTAATTTTAGTTAATCTTTACCACATAGAAAATTCTATTGGCCACATAGGAAATAGTTTTCAAAACATGCTAAGGTATTTGAATATCTAAAAATGGACTTTTTCTCAACAAGATAAGCATGTTTCCATACGATCTGTAAATTGATCCATGGAGAGATGTTCAGTTGTCTGATCTTATTTATTTTGGACAAATACTATCCTACTTTTTCTCCTTCTAGGACAGCTTTTAAGTTGGGTAAATAAACGATCCTGTCTTGTTCTGTTAGAGAAAAGCATTTATTTAATGTTCCCAAACCATTGCTGACTGCTGTGTGAACCTCTTGTAATTTGATGGCTGTAACCATGACAGTTTTGAACACCTGTCCCTGGATTAGGTTCCAGTTTTGTGATTCAGCTCTGGGCAAAAGGAAGAACTATTAGACGAAGGAAATGATGGATATGAGGGATGCAGAGATGGTCAAATCCTTCCAGTCCTGTCAAGAGGGGAGGGAGGAAGGTGCTTGCCCTCCCACCTCTCCTATATTCCAGAGCCTCTCATCCCCTGCGTTCTGGCACCTGACTCTGTTGTTCATCCTAAAAGTATACATGGACAGGTGACCAGGGTGGTAAATGCCATCTTTACTCAGATGACCAATTTGAGTAAATGCCTTTGGCTTCTTCCCTCACTCCCTCCCTCAAATTCCCACAGTGGTAACTTAGGGATGCAGAGAAGGGACTGCAGTTCCCACCTACCCCTGCAGCTGCAGGTTTCCACAAAGATTGCTGGGAGAAGCACCCAGGCCTGCCTGCCCTGCTCTGCCCTTATTCATGGTGTGGCCAAGTTAACCTTGTTCCTGATGCTGTCTGCTGCTACCACCTGGCCTGCAGCCTGTTGACCTCTCACCTCTGGCCTCCTCATCTCAGGGCACCCAGGGAGAACCCAGCCTTGCTGCAGGGTCACTGCCTGAAGCCCACACCCACTTTGATACTTCCTCAGCCAAATGTATACCTGGGCCCCAGGGTCTCTCCCCACTGACCATACTGATTAACCTAGAGTAGGCGTTCTCAACTGGCTACCTCTGTGCTCTACGTGAAATTGTATGCAAGGTTTTGTTTTTGAGTGTATGTGTGATTAAGTGCATTTTTTGGGGGAAAGGGGAATAAAGGTCATTGACCTCATCAGTTTCTCAAGGGGTCTAGGATCCCTGCCCTAGATATTAAGCACCAATACAATGGCCTAGAGAGTCTGTGTTATATAAAATAGTCCAGATTAGAAATATCTTGGTGTTTTTTTTTTCTGGTAATGAAAGTAATATATATATTAGTGGTTAAAAATATTCAAAACAATAAGGAAATGTATAAAGTATGCAGGGAAAGAGCTCCATGATATCTTTTCCATTGCTAGTCACTGCTAAAGATTTCCAACTTTCTTTTTATGCACATATTAGTAAGTGCATTTGTGGTTATTAATCAAGTTCTGAATTGAACAACAATAAACAAATAATAAGCATTTAGAATTTGTATTGTAATTGCGGTAAATCTGCAGATTAATTTGAGGAACATTAGCATCTTAAAATTGAGGCTTGGGGGCTTCCCTGGTGGCGCAGTGGTTGAGAATCTGCCTGCTAATGCAGGGAACACGGGTTCGAGCCCTGGTCTGGGAAGATCCCACATGCCACGGAGCAGCTGGGCCCGTGAGCCACAATTGCTGAGCCTGCGCGTCTGGAGCCTGTGCCCCGCGACGGGAGGGGCCGCGATAGAGAAAGGCCCGCGCACCGCGATGAAGAGCGGTCCCCGCACCGCGATGAAGAGTGGCCCCCGCTTGCCGCAACTGGAGAAAGCCCTCGCACGAACCGAAGACCCAACACAGCCAAAAATAGATAAATAAATAAATAAATAAATAAATAAATAAATAAATAAATAAAAAAGAAAAAAAATCCTTTAAAAAAAAACTTTAAAAAAAAAATTGAGGCTTTCCCTCCAGGAATATGATATATTTCCATTTTGCTCAGATCTATTTTTATGTTTGTTAATCAAATTTTGTAAGTTTCTTCAGCTAAGTAATTCCTATTACTTGTTAGGTTTTCCCTAGGTATTAGTAGTTTATGTTGCTGAAATGCTATTCCTTTCTCCAATTGTAATTTCTTATAGGTGATTTTCTGCTTAAGGAAAGTGTTCTACTATTATATATTTATTTTGTATCTGCCAATTTCTGTGATCTGTCTGATTAATTTCAATTGTTTTCAAGTGATACTTTTGGTTTTTCCAGGTATGTATACATAACCATCTTCAAATGATGATTTTTTACATTTCTTCCTTTCCAATATTTATAACTTTTTTCCCTTTTTTTTCTGCATGTGTTATATTGACCAGAACTATGTTGAGCAATGGTGGTGCTTGAGAACCTCTTGATCTTGTTTTTGAAGAAAATGGGAATACCTCTTATGAAGTTTCATCATTTATTGTAACTTTTGCTGTTTCTGATATATTTTATCTGTTTTTCAAGGTTACGTTTATTTATGTTTACCAGTACTGCACAAAAAGTAGTAGAAGGAAATAATATCAGCGAGTAGAGGTAAGTCACAAGTTCTGTGGTCTTGGTAGCCCACAAGGAGTGAGGAATCTGTTAGGTCAAAAGAGCCTCTGATATAGCCTTCATCAGACTAAGGCTATTTTCTTTTATACTTAATTTAATTTGACCAAGAATAATTCATTAAATTATAAATATATAATTCTTTACTGCACAGGCAAAGTTTCCACTATTCCTATTTTACTAATAGTTTTTTTTTTAAATTTAGGACTGGCTGACTCAGTTTATCAAATGCTTTAATTGTAAGATTTATTTTCTCCTTCAGTTTGCTGTTGCAATGAATGATGTAGATAAACCAGTCTCCCTTTCACTCTAGTCTCCTTATAGCTTATTCTCAATACCTCCCCCAAGTTCAAACTCCCCACCCACTTCCCCTTGTTTAGAGTAAATGCAAATGTCCTCACTACAACTGACAAGGCCTTACTCTCTTCAACCTTATTACCTTTCTGCCTCATCCTCTACTGCTCTCTCTCTAGCTCAGTGATCCTGGCTTCCTTGATGTTCCTGGAACATACTGGGCTTGTTACCTTCACAGAGCCTGTGCATTTGCTTGTCCTCCTGCCTGGGATATTCTTCCCCCAGATAACACCACACTTAGATCCTTCACTGACTTCAGATCTTTACTGAAAGGTCACCTTTCTAGTGATGCCTTCTCTGGCCACCCTATCTGAAAGTTTAACCCGTCTCGACGTTTCATATCTCCTTTTCTTGCTTTAAAATTTTTTAGTATGTATCACTAACAGTATAGTATATATATAGTTTATTTACTTGTTTATTGCTTGTCTCTCTCACTACAATGTAAGGGCCACATGATTTAGAGATTTAGGTCTGTTTTATTCACCCTTGTAACCACAGCATGGAGAACAATGCATGGTATGTAGTAGGTGCTCGGTAAATATGTTGAACAAATGAATAAATAAAGGAATGGCTTTCCAACATTGCACTTACAACGACTCTCTTGCAGTCCAGAAATAAAGCCAGTTGGTTATGCTGCATTAGCAGATTTATTAACTCTCAAATAAATGATTAGCTAAATCAGGGTCTTGTCATGTGACAAGATGTAGAAGACATTAAGATTGCTTTGAGTGGCATGTATAAAACTCATTATGCAGTGAGAATGATTGTTTATGAAACATGCCTTTTAAAAAAATAATCTTTTTTCTTAAATGAAAATAGTTCTATCATTATTTTGCCATAATAAAATTTGGGCAAAAAAAAGAAACAGAATAGTGCTAACAAGAAAATAACAAATCCATTCCTACTCTCTGTTTCTTTTCCTGACACCCCTTCCACCATCCCCATTTACAGGTATTTTCAGGACTGCAGAGGTGAACATTAAGGATTCCAAAGAAAAAAGGTGGAGGGAGCACGGAAAAGGACAGGGCCATTCCCCAGAGAAGCAGTAGAATTGGCCAGTAGCCCAGGAGAAAACATTGCCCCTTCCAATAATCAAAGACAACACGTTTGTTGGATGGGCAAAGACTAGAAAGAGCGACAGTGTCCTGTGTGGTGCTGGTGGGGGGGGGGTTGGGAGGGGGCGGGTCACCCTCTGCTTTGCCAATAATAGGAGGGGAAATTTGGGACCCCGAACTCACCAGTGACGTAACTTCACGTGACCAGGAGCCTGTGTGCTGATCTGTCCAGATAGCGGTTCTTGCTCAGGTAACCGGCTCCCAATTTCTTTTGAGGTGGCGTGGCTGTGGGCAAGGAAGGAGGAGGGCAAGAGGAAACCCGTCCTGATTCCTGCCGGTCACGGTGAGGGTGGGTATTGATTGGAGACTCCTGGAGTGAGGGTGGAGGGTAGCAGCACGATTTTCGAGTTTGGAGGCGCTTCCCTATTTCCCCGCGGAGACACCCGAACCCAGACTCTTTTTCCTGTTGTGCCTTGTAAAAGGCAGCTGAAATGGTTGGCGTGGGTGACTCGAGCGGGCGGAAGGGAGGGGAGGAGGCGGTTATCGGGGAGTGGAGCGATGGGGGACTGTGAGGTGAGAGACAGGCCTGACCACCTGGACGGAGAGAGAAAGGTCCGGGATTGAACCCACGTTCGGGTGTTGGTGCGTTCACCGCATTCACCAGAGCACTGAGTCCTCATTGTCTCCTGTTTGTTCCTGTCTGGTTCTGGCTTTGGTCTGTCCCTGTCTGCCGGTCCATCTATCAGTGGGTTGATGATGCAAAAGAAAAAGAAGCTCAACGCCTCATTTCCTTCTTCCTTCCTCCGCCCCGAACACCCCCGCCCCCTTGACTGCAGTTTCAGACTTCTGCGTCCCAGCGGCTCTCACTGGCCTGAGAGAGAGTCCCCTGAGATCCTCGCTCCAGCTGCAGCATGGGCCGCGCTCAGAATTTGGGCTTGATGGCAACAGGCCTGGTGGTCGGGGCTGGCTCCTGGTACTACATATACCGACTGACGTTGGGAGAGCAGAATAAGAAGAGGCCAGCTGATGCGAAAGACATTAATCCTGCCTACAAAAAGTTTAGAAAATACAGAAAACTGTAAGGAAGAAAATAAAAATAAGCCACCAATTACTATTCCTTGTCTTTCTATCTGTGTAAGAATGTGGATGTGTTTAACATTATTGCAATTACACTGTGTATGATATCCTGGAATTATTTTTTTCAGGTTACATTGCAGGGTATGCCTTTTATTAGTTAATGAAAATGCTTCATAAAGTCTTTTAACAGATTGTTTCATAATAACAGCATAATCATAATCTTCTCCTTTTGCCAGCCTTTCAGATGGGAAAGAAATTAGATATCTTAATTTACTAAAAAATAACCGTATATAGAGAAAATCTACATAGACTTACGAGAGGATGTCTTTCCACACTAGTTATAGCTGTGATATCCATCATCCCCGATTCCAGAATGACCAGTTAGGCAGCTTCTGTGCCATGCTTGGCATAGAGGGCATAGGAATTTGGTGAGCCTGGGAGCCCTGGGTAGGATCCAGACTTCCAGGGGCATCATATGGCCAGCAGCTTTGAGTTCCTCCTCTTTTCTTTGGGCTGTCAGGGAGCAGGCCAGTGGTCTCATCTATTCAAGGGACTCAGAGACCTCTCCCTTTTTCCATTGAGTGAGGGAAGGGATTTCTTTTTAGTGTGAGGGAAATTCTTCACTCCCTGAACTTCATTTTTCACAATGGATTTGGGGTTTGGAGGAAATAAAATCTGAGAAGTCCTGCCACAAACTTCCTCTGAGGCAAGGAAGTACAGAACTGGCTGGACTGAGAAAGGGAAAGCAGAGAACACAGACAGCCATAGAGATGAAACATAAATTAATAGCCTTGTGTCTTAAGTGGGGTTCCCTAGAAGCAGAGCCTGACATGGGGATTCTTCTGAAAGTAGTTTATTGAGGGAGTGTTCTCAGATGAAACGTGTATGGAGATGAGGGGAGCAGGATAGGATAGGGGAAGAAACTAGGTATAGCTGTAGTTCAGCTGAAGTGTAACTTCAGCTTGAGCCCAGGGCAGATCTGGGATGTGAAGGGCGCCACAGAACTGATCCATTGTGAGACAAAGGAGCCAGGCTTTTGTATCCACTGACTGAAAGCCTTGGTGTATGGGTGAGTTGGAGTGAGAGAAAAGGGGTTTTAGCTCCGAGGTATCCTCTGACAAGGGTGTGACTGTGAGTCTTTAGCAACCAATGTTCATAGCAGCTTAGGGGGATGGAGGTACTAGCCCAGTAAGTGGAATCTGGACAGGGCATCAATAGTGTCTACTACTTCTACTATAACTAGCCAATCTGCATTCTTTTTTTAATATAAACCTATCATTGTTATTGTATAATATTCTTTTTTTCCCTTAATTTTAAAAAAAATTTTTGAATTTTATTTATTTTTTTATACAGCAGGTTCTTATTAGTCATCAATTTTATACACATCAGTGTATACATGTCAATCTCAATCGCCCAATTCAACCAATCTGCATTCTTGTGATGAAAATGTGCTTCCTATCCATGTGATCTTCCCATCAGGAAGCCTTAACTTCAGCATTACTAGCTGTGGAGTTATTTCATGGGTGCGGTCTATCAGGAAATGCCCAGCTTCTCCATAAGCAAAACAAAAAGAGGAGAGTGCTCGTACTTCTCTAGTCTTCTAGTGGTTGTCTCAGAAACACTCTCCCTCAGAGGCTAATTTTCTCTCTACAACCTGAGTAAGAATCAAATCTCCTCCTTCAGTGTACAGATTTTGGAGGGGCGCCGTGTAGCACGTAGTTTAGCACCTTGCAAAAATGTGTTCTGCCTATGAGATTGTAGGCTAGTACAAAGGTT
Organism: Balaenoptera acutorostrata; assembly: GCF_949987535.1. Taxonomy (NCBI): domain Eukaryota; kingdom Metazoa; phylum Chordata; class Mammalia; order Artiodactyla; family Balaenopteridae; genus Balaenoptera; species Balaenoptera acutorostrata. Next base: position 89,351,369 of record NC_080085.1, read on the forward strand.
GAGGGATGTTCAGATATAGGATGTATGGCTCTGGCCCATTTAGAACAGGCTTTGGCAGGTGTTAAATTGACTGCCATACAACTCTCTTCCAAACTCTTGAAACCAGCAGAGAAGTTACTAGAGGAAGGGCAGGTGCTATTCACCTAGACCAGATGACCCAAGCAGAGGTGGGAGGGTGTCAAGGCAAAGGGGCCTTGTTAGCCTGACAAATGGGTTGCCCATTAATTTAACATCCATGTGATGGCCGTGGGTTCCTGGGGATAGAAGGTACCTTGGAGGAATTTAAACTTTGAGCCCTCATCTTGCTGATATGCAAAAAAGAGCAGCCTCATTTATTTTTGTGGTTCCCTTACTCCTCGAGTGTTGTCAAAATTTGGGAGCCAGAGTATCAGAAAGGCAGGCCTATTCACATAGTCTGCTGAGACACACATTGTTCCAGATTGCAAATCCATTTGAGGTTTCAAGGCTCTGGTGCTTCTGCTCTATACTAGAGGACCAGAAATCTTTGTCAAAGCTGGAGTTGCTGAGCATCTCATCATGGCTGTCCTATCTGAGACTTGCCACATCACTGAGGCACTCTTGGGGCAGGGCACAGATATCTCCTTGTTTAGGAGTCCCTCATTTCTTCATTTGCACTAACCTTTTCCCAGAACAGAGGAATTTTTTTTTTTTGTGACTAGGGAGAAATTCCTGTCTCTTTAAACCATAAGTTATCTTGCTCAACTTGACAGATGAGGTCAAGAGGGGGTAAGTAAATTAAGCAAGACCTTATAGATACTGATGGGTCATTGGATAAGTTCTTTCTCATTTTAAAAACATGTATCTCGTTAAAATAATTAAATATTGAGAAATTGCACTATAATTCAATTTACTTCCCTCTCCTATCCCTAACCAGTTTCACTTATAATTAAAAGTCATAGCTTTTAATGTTGTGAGATAATTAAATATTACAGCACACTGTAGGATATTATGTAAGAGTCTGTTTACAATGTCTACATGACAAGGATTCCCAAGTCCCAGCTAATGGCCTATTTTTATTCAGTGTGCGCATTTCTCTCACAACCATGTTTTCGTAATTCAAATCGGATATAAGGTCTTTGATTAATTAGGAAACCTAACTTACATTATGTAAAGAGTGGTTGGTATTAATGCCATCAAAATCAGGAGCCACTATCACTTGTATTTTTTTTAAAGAACATACCAACTTGGTTGAGATGCCTTTAAATTTTGTTTACCCTAACAGTGGGTGATAAAAGTGATAAAAATTGATAAGAATGTGTAAAAAGGTTTGTGCTAATGATAGAGCTTTTGGTGATAAGGAAAAGAAAAGCCATTACTCCTGAACAAATGCTCCATGTAATCAAAACCTGAATTTGTCATCGGAAGTCTGTGTTTTATAGCTATACACGTATAGCTTTAATAAAACCTTTATTATTGAAATTCCTGCAGCAAATATAAATTTGCTATTGCAAGTATCAAGTTTTCTAGACTTAATTCCATTTTCCCCACTGAAACAAATGTTTTTTAGAGGGGAATTTTGAAACTGTTGTTTCCTTTGAAATGCAAATACCGCTTCATAGGAGAGCAGGGTGTACTTGTGAGTCTTGTGAACAATTTGGTAACCATGACAATCCTGACTACTAAGTGGAGAAGAGCCTTTCTGTTATCTCCATCTAGGGCCCCCCAGGGATCAGAAATCCAGAAAAACATGTTTCACCTATTTTAGTTTTATTTTGAAGAGTGAGTGTAGAACTGGTTTACTGGTTGACCATCCAATCAAAATCTCATTAAGAAAGATGCTAGGACTCCAACACAATCTGCTGGAATATGAGAACTTCCCATATCATATATTGTAGTAGATGAGATGGTATTTTGGGAAGGGGAACCCTTACCTTTGGCTTTCAGAATCAACACCCAGAACTGCTCATCAGGCTCTAACTAGCCCTGTGGCTTTCTCTTCATCTAGAAAGTACAAAGTTTATTATAGTTCATGAATACAATATGCTTCTCAGGCACTCTTTCTTCCTGATCCCTGGCATAAAAGCCCTAGGATGGCAGGCTCCAGATTGTCCTGGAGCAAGAATAATAAAAGTAGAAATAGTAATAATAATAATAATAATAATAAATATAAATGTAATGAAAGCTTTCTATGTGTTATCTATTTCAATTTTTATAAAATCTCATTGTGGATAGGTATTAGTTTACAGATGAGGAAATAAAGACTCAGAGAAGTTAATCAACTTTGATAATGTACACAAAGCTAGAAATTAGTGGAGTTAGAGTCTGAACTGTCTCCAAAACCCACGCCCTTCACTATTAGTTTATGCTGCATCTTAATGTACATGTCCAGGAAGTCCCTGCCAGCAGGCTCTGACAGACAGAACTACACAAACAGCCTGGAAGAGGAGGGGAAAAAAGAAAAAAAGAAACTGCCTTCCTCAAAAGAGGAGGAACACCAAGAGCCCTCAAATACAGCCCAAAGAATTCAAAGAGAGGAAAAGGATGACACACCCTTCCGCAGGCCACCCCACCTCCAGATACACAGATACACAGTAAATAGGAAAACAAAGTAGTGAGGAAAGAAATGATACTGACTTTGGGATAGTACAAAAATCCTTCTTTTCCACACCATGTGACATCCATTTGGCTTGTGCTGTCTGAGCCTCCAGTTTTCTCCTGGTTCCCATTTCCCTTCTCCTTCCTCTAGCCAGCTGATCCACTCACATAGTCTGAGGCTGATGATACCCACATCTTTATCTCCAGGGCAGACGTCACAGCCCAACTCCAGACCCATATCATCAACTGGTCACTGAAGAGCTCCATTTAGACAACTCACCAACTCCTAAAACTCAACTTTTCTCAACCTGAGCTCCTCCACTTCCTCCTCAAACTGTTCTTCCTCCTCCCCGCCACCCTGCCCTTCTCCCTCCCCCTCCTCCTCCTCTGAAAGGTCTCACTCTCAGTGAAGGGCGCCAACAACACATTCTGCTGCCCAAACCAGACCCTCTCCTCTGCCTCACCCCCACACCCCATCTATCTACTTCTGAAATATTTCCCCTCCTCCTAGTCACCACTTCTGCCAACCTTGCCTGGCCATCTCTCTCCTGGCTGTCTGCAGCAGCTCCTAACTGGTCTACCCGCCTCTGCTATGGGGTGGGGTGGGGAGAGCTCCAATATACTCTGCAGCCAGAGATCTCCCTCCAATCTGTGTTCCTCCATGTCTCACTTCAAACACCTCAATGGCTGGCTTCCCACTGCACTGGGGATAAGTTCCAAACAGCTAAGCTTTCCACAGCCCTGCCCCTGCCTACTCTTCCTTCTTCACTGCTTTGACCATACTGAACCTTTTCATGTTCTCTGAATGCACCATGCTGTCTCTCATCTCCTGGCCTTGGCACATGTTGTCCCTTTTGCCTGGAACACGCTCTTTCTTCACTTTCATCTGGATGGTCCCCACTTAACCTTGACTGGCATGTTGGGTGTGTGCATGTTCTGCTGTTGTATCTGGGCAGGCAGTCCTTTGATTGTGTCTTACAGTCTACTCTTCAAATCCACTGTGGCTGGGTTTACTTGTTTAGCTTTCAGATGGAAACCTCATTTCTAAGCTCTTCAATGTGTGTATGTATGTGTGTGTGTCTATATTTCCCTCCTTAAAAAAAAAAACCTTGGTTATAGGATGATTTAATAATTTATTGCTAGAGACTGAGTTTAGCCCTTTGTCTCTCTAGTCATGCATTCCTTTAATCCTCTAGCATACTTTCTCATTATTCATCTTTATTGATGCCCAATAATATCTGTGGTTTTATATTTTTTTATCAGAATTGCATAATAGTTATGAATTTGGACTCTCCAGTCAGACTGCCTAGGTACAAATCTTTTTTTTATTGCTATATGTATGACTTTGAACAAGTCATTTAACTTCTTTGTGTTTTTTCCTTATGTGAAAAATTAGGGTAACAAACATCCTTTCTCACAGGGTATAATTGAGTGTAGAATGTTTAGAGCAGAGCCTGGTACATAGTAAGTGCTCAGTAAATTTAACTAAAATTGTCATCCTCAATGCTGTTTTCTCTTGCATATGCCTTTTCTTCTCAGAGAACAGAACAGTTACTCTCTCTGCATTTTAGAGTCTGTAGCCATTAGGTCTATTCCAATTGTATTTTTTCAAACATACCTTACTCTCTTGGCTTCTCTCCCATTTATAAATTGAGAGTTAAATATATCCAAAGATTATTACAGCTTCAAAGACCAAAAAGGAATTAAAAAGAACTGGTCAGTGCTTAATGGAGAAAACACTAATTTGGGAATTAATTGTTCCTATGATTTGGGACATTATGAATCTAATGTCTGTCTGGGGTGAGAGCAATAGAAATTCACCCTTCAAATAAAATTGGATATGTAATATGTTTTTGGTTTATTTTATTGAAGTATAATATTAATAATCACAGTGAGGTCTGTTAATAAGGTCTAAGTACTCAAGCAAAATCTCTCCCTCCTACCATGTCCTAATTAGCTGACATTTTAAGTTAGGATGCTTTTGAATGACCAGCCAGCTGCAAAATAGGTTTCCTTTGTTCCTTTCATTCCCTGCTAATTGAGTTAGAATAATCACATCATTAAAAAGCTTCTCTGGGCAGCCAGCTCACAGGAGGGGGTGAATGAAGGTGGGCCACAGGATGAGGTGTTGGAAGCACGGACATTTAAACTACTTCCCTTATCCTGTGCTTCAGTGTATCACAATGTCAGGATTCTCTGGCAACCAGGAAACCCTGTCTTCAGGATGTACCTTAGTTCATCAATCATACTGCCTCTTTCAGATTTATGGATGGTTCAAGGCCATATTTATCAAGAAAAAACTCGATATTAAGAGAGGAAAAGAAAAAGAGTGGAAGAGAGAATGAGAATGAGAGAGAGAGAGGAGAGAGAGAGAGAGAAACTATAGTTAAGTTCATGCTGTATACTTTACTTTATCCTAAAATTTGGGCCTGTGCCTTGTCAATACCTAGTTAAAATACCGTGATTACCTTTAAAATTATGAATTTAAATATTTAAAGACTTTCTAGGGAAGTGGCTGGTAACAGAGGAGCCTGGCGTGGGATTTGGTGACACAGTGGATAGATCTTGAAGTGGGATGTTTCAATCAGCAAAGATTGATATTAAGACTCGTGTCCTGGGGCTGACTGAGTACTTGGATACTCATTGAGTACTCAATTCTCCACTTTTGTTTGTCTTCGGAGTGGGAATGACTGAGGCCAGGTGGGATCCTGGGGCAGCCACGACCTCTTGCACCCTGTGCTGCCTATTTATCTCTTCTGAATACCTCTGCGATCTCTGCTGCCCTACTTCCTGTTTGTTTGTCTGCCCAGGGAGTAAGGACCAGCTCAAAGTCTGGATTCCCAATTTTATCTCCCACTCTTTGATTACTTTCCTATTTTCAATCAGTCTCCTTCCACACGCCCCTGATTGTACTGCGCTGGGGGGGTGTGTGTGCTTCTGGTCAGTGAGATGTATGAAGGGAGAGAGTGGTAGGGGAGCCACAAAAGGAATAGACTTCCAAGTGGGAACAGCTTGACAAGCATGGCCATGAATAAAGAACTGCAAGTAGTTGTCCTTCCCTCAAACATTTAATGCTCAATATTTGTCTAGTTTTCTTTCAGGGGAGGGGCTGCTTCAGCCTCTCTCAATCCTCCTTTTTCTATCTCTTTGTATGATTACACTTTCTGTCCACATGTTGATCTGTGGAGAGAGGGAAAATGTAGCTAGAAACAGGTGTCATGGAATTGCCTAAGAGCAAGCCCACAAAGTAGGAAATAGTAGAAAACCAGGGCCCTGCATCAGAAATAACAGGTATTGGCACTGATGGCCAATGATGGTCAGTCCACAAAGCAGTCTCCAATGTCTCCTGCTCTCTATGCAACTGTAGATGAAGAATAGTCTGGACATCTCTGCATAGCTTCAACGAGTGTTTGGAACATCACCTTGCACATAAAAAAATAGAACCATGACTCTAGCTGACTGCAAGTCTCAACCAGAGCACTAAATTAAGATTGAATCCTAATCCAGGGCATAGGATTTGGAGGCAAGGGATGAGGACAGAGATTCAAGGGAAAGGGAGTACAGGCAAATTGGGTTTTGTCTGGGTGCCAGGTCTACTGCTAAGTCCTGTCCTATTAGGACACTGAAAATCTTTATAACCTTCAAGAAGACTCCTGGTTCACACCCCAGATAACAATCCAGCTGTGTCCTCCACAGCTTTCTCTCCATTCAGGAATACTAGGTTTGCTTCTCTATCTGAGGCTCCCATACTCTGCCATCCTGCCTCAAGGAAAATCTTACTGATATTCTCCTGGACTTGCTTTTGTTTTTCTTTTTACCTACAGCTTTGAACTTGAATATTTAGATCTATTCTGGTTCCCATTTGCTTAGAGACCAACCTCAATGACTCAACCCAGTGAAAAGGCAATAGGATACTAAGGCAGTTTAGGAAGTATAACTGAGTATAAAGAAGAAGAAATTAATTCCATGTTACTCTGCTACAATCTAGAGACTTTTTAATGTAGTTGAAAACATTCTGTATAAACAGTCTTAGTTTCTCTTTAACTGGAAACTTCCTGGGCTTCTGGTTGGGTAGAGCAGAGACCAGACATTACACTTGTAGTCATTTATAACTTTATCAGTGTGTGTGTGTGTGTGTGTGTGTGTGTGTGTGTGTGTGTGTGTGTAGGAAGGCAAGTTATAAGAGGGGTAATGGTGAGGTGATAAATGTTTGAAGACCACTACCCAGAACCAGGAACTATGAGTTTTGAGATCAGTGTTCTGGGCTGATCTTTTCCCTGCTTCTGATCTGGGCATGGAGACAGCTACTCTACTTTTAAGCACTGCTGTTGGTGAGTTGCTAAGGAGGTGCAGATATAAAGAGTCCCCACCCCAGCCATGTCCTTAACAGTTCATTCATCCACAGGCACCAAGGAAAACACCCATTCCATAAGAGATCTACTGCAGATCTTACTGGGGCTTTAGTTCAGGGTTAAGTTCCAATTTGGATGTGTGGAGGTTGAAGTCAGAGCTTCTAGAAGGAAGGAAATAGCCTTCATTGAGCCTCAGCTGGATGCCAGTTCATCACATCAGGTTACATTATTCCTTCTTTTTTTTTTTAATTTATTTATTTATTTATGGCTGTGTTGGGTCTTCGTCTCTGTGCGAGGGCCCCCTCCAGCCGCGGCAAATAGGGGCCACTCCTCAACGCGGTGCGCGGGCCCCTCACCGTCGCGGCCTCTCCCGTTGTGGAGCACAGGCTCCAGACGCGCAGGCTCAGTAACCGTGGCTCACGGGCCCAGCCGCTCCGCGGCACGCGGGATCCTCCCAGACCAGGGCTCGAACCCGTGTCCCCTGCATTGGCAGGCAGATTCTCAACCACTGCGCCACCAGGGAAGCCCTACATTATTCTTTCTTAATCCCCAAGAAAATTACTGATTTTCACATATTCCAGCAACAGAGACTTAGTGGGTTTCTTAGGAACTGCAGTAATAAAAACTTCCTTTTCCTTTTTTTCTAGCTGGTTTTTATTTAGTCACAGGAAAGCTATTAATTTTTATGTATTAATCTTGTAAATGGTCACTTACTGAACTGGCTCATTGCTTCTAATGGCTTTCCAGTTTTTTTTCTTGGATTTTTCCAGGTATTAAATCATATCATCTATAAATAAAGATAAAATTTGCTTCCTCCTTTCCAGTATTTATATATCCTTTTTTTTTTTTCTGATTGCACTGGGCTGGTACTTCCAGAACCATGTTAAAATATAATGATGAAGGCACTGTTACCTTGTTTTTGATTTTGCTGAAAATGCTTCTGTGGTTTTCCCTCATTAATGGCTGTGGCTTTGACTGAAAATATATTTATCAATTTTATAAAGTCTTTTTAAAAGCCAGGATTAGGTGATAAATATTGGCACATTCCTTTTCTGCATCTTTAAGAATGATCATATGGTTTTCCTCCTATAACTATTATTTTAATTAATGATAGCAATAAATTTTTAAAAAATTCTTATTTATTTATTTATTTATTTATTATTTTTGGCTGTGTTGGGTCTTCGTTTCTGTGCGAGAGCTTTTTTCTAGTTGCGGCAAGTGGGGGCCACTCTTCATCGCGGTGCGCGGGCCTCTCACTGTCGCGGCCTCTCCTGTTGCCGAGCACAGGCTCCAGACGCACAGGCTCAGTAGTTGTGGCTCACGGGTCCAGTTGCTCCGCGGCATGTGGGACCTTCCCAGACCAGGGCTCGAACCGGTGTCCCCTGCATTGGCAGGCAGATTCTCAACCACTGCGCCACGAAGGAAGCCCCTAGGTTTCTTAATATTGTCACAAGTTTACCCTACTGAGATGAAACTTAACAAAGAGTATTATTTTATTTATTTATTTTTTTAAAGAGTATTATTTTTAATGTAATGTCGGATACTATTTGCTAATATTTTATTTGAGATTTTTGCATTTTTAATTTTTTTATTGAAGTATAGTTAATTTACAATGCTGTGTTAGTTTCAAGTGTACAGCAAAGTGATTCAGTTATAAGTATGTATATATTCTCTTTCAGATTCTTTTCCATTATAGGTTATTATAAGATATTGAATGTAGTTCCCTGTGCTATACAGTAAGTCCTTGTTGTTTCTCTATTTTATATACAGGATTTTTGCATTGTTATTCCTAAAGAGTCCAAGTGTTCGATTTTGGAAGATGTATTGGGAAAATATATTTATAACGTCTATAATTATTGCTAGCATTATAAAAAAGAAAATGAAAGTTTTAAAATTTTCTTCATGCTTCGAATAGTTTAAATAACATGGGAATTATCTGCTTCTTAAAGAACCGTTGAAGTTCTAATCTGGGAAGTGGCTTAGTGAAAAACTATCCTGGCAGCGATGTGCAGAGGAGAGAGACTGGAGACAGGAAAACAGTCTGGAAGTCATTGTAATGGTACAGTATGAGAAGTATGAGATGAAGAAGGCCTGTTACAAGAGGAAGAGGTGAGAATGCTGGAATTGGAGGCACTGTTATGGAAGTAAAAGACACTTCAATAAAAGGAGAGAGAGAATTTGGTAACTGTTAGTGTTGCCAAATAAAATACAGGATGCCAAATATTGAGTGACAGAGTGGGAAGATTGTGTGATCTAATGCACATTTTGAAAGGTAAATTCCCTTTCTCTTGAGCAATTCCAGTAATTGTGTAACTGAAAAAAAATTACCATTTTGAATAATGAGAAAAGAGCAGTGGTGGAAAGAACAACCTTTAGAGTTCACACATGATTTGTTTTATGAGGTTAGAAGTTTAAGTCTGTTTTCTTTTAGAACAGGGACAATGGTAAGACTTTTTATGACACCACTGAGTTTATTTAAGAAAAAATTCACCTTCCTTTTTTCCTTTCCTGCTCCACTGAAGTAATGAAAGGATGGTTAGAAAGTAGAAAAAATGAACATGATTTTAAAAAGTGGAAATATTTTTTCTGAGTAATTTGGGTTACACAAAGGAAGGGTTTCTTTATAGGAGATTTTGATACTAAAATGCTTAAGTCATTTGTTCTAATTTTGTGACTTTTTGAAGAATGATGAAAATCTTGAGTGTATAATTCTTGATTAGAGCCATAGGATTTTTTTCAAATATTAAAGGTGAGTTTTGAGCCACAAATTATTTTCACAATATTGATTAACTTTAAAATAATTTATTTTAAGTTTAAAGGAAAAAATGCAAAATACTCTGCAAGTATAACTGTAATTTTCTGAAATAAAAATTATGGGTCTTTGTAAAAGAAATAGTTTAATACTTATTAGTAGCTGCATCTCATTGCAGAGTTGCAGGTATTTACTCACAACTTCTAATTTATCTTTTGTTTTTTTTCTGACTTCTTTTTTTTTTAAACATCTTTATTGAAGTATAATTGCTCTACAATGGTGTGTTAGTTTCTGCTTTATAACAAAGTGAATCAGTTATACATACACATATGCTCCCATATCTCTTTTTCTGACTTCTTAACGTTATTTTATTCAAAGATTACAAGGAAAAGAAATTCAAACATTCAAAAATTTTAAGCTAAATACACTGAACAGTTTCGTTCAGTAAAACTATCTTCTCAATTTAAAATTTTATTATTCATTTATGAGAGATTTATCACTTAAATCCAGTGTGACACAATTAACTTTTTCATGCTAAGTGATCTTTTGTTTATTTGTAACTTCTTTGCTATTCCTGTCCAAGATAGAAATGTAGGTTTACAGAGACTGCAGTAAGTTTCTAATATTCAGGCTAAGGATGTTGAATATTTAGTCCTTCTGAGATTTTATACTTCATTGACTCACTGAAACCAGTGAGCTCAAACCATTTCCATGTACCTTTTATTATCGTCTCAGGTTTCATTCAGAGAAGACTAAGAGGAATGCTTCTCTGCATTTAATTTGTAAATCAATTAAATTCAAAATCATTTGGGAAATAAAATCCCACATGATAAATAGATGTTTAGAGACCTGACTTGCTGAGAAAGGAGAGAGAGAAACAGAGACCAGAGATGGCACTACTCTTCGTTAAAACACATGCATCTTGCTCTACCTAAGAGTGACTAACCGCCCTCGTATATTATCCCTAGTGTCCTATGATCAGTTCTGATTTGTTCTATCCACTAAGTGTCAGCAGGGCATTCTGAATGGAATGCCCCCTCCTCTTTCCTAGAGGCTTTCTGCTTCTACTCTTTACCAGCCTAGTCAGTACCAAGGGTTTTATGAAGTAAAATAAGTCTTTTGAATCTTCCAACCTGCAGCAGCTACCTGTTGTGTGAGCTGAACTCCTTAACAGCAAACCAAAACCAGATGCTCTCAGACTGTGGTGTCCAAGAGAAAGCTGAGTACAGACCAATGATCTAGACAGAGATTGTTTCTTCTCCGGCAGTTATTCCTCTGCTGGAGGGCTCCTGCTACAGCCCAGAGTCCAAGGAGTTTCCCTCCGAAAAGTTCTGCATAGTCTTAGGAAGGAAGAAATACCCAGTATGTTAGCATTGGATTAAGGGAGTAAGAGGTGATGGAGAAAAATATTACTCATTTCCAAGTATTCTTCCTTGAAACTTGGAAAGAGAAAACCATTTCCTATATTGTTACAGGATGGTCATTTGATTGTGAAATGGGAAAGATTATTGCAGTGGAACTAATAAACTCAACTGCCAAAGAATATTCCATCCAGTAGCTCCTACTAAAACATAACTTATTCATAGCTCTGCCCTTGCATTTTAAGGAACAGAAATATTAATCCTGTTTTACCAGAACTGTACTGACAGTGAAAAGGTGGCATATGACGCTGGCCAAGAGACCGACTTTCTTCTTTAACAAACATGAGAACTTAAAATGCAAACAAGTACTGACCTTCAAAATAGTTACCTTTGAAAGAAGCCATATGCCTCTGTTGTCTTTGCCTAAAATACATTGGGAATTGCTTTCAGAACTGGTTCCAAAGTTATACAGGCAAAACAAAACAAGTCAAAACGAAAACAAAAACCATTGTTATGCCTGTATAGATATATTTCATAGTATAACTATGAGTTATTTTATACTTTCCATAAGTGACTTTCCAACTTTCTGAGCTGCTGAATCTTCTATTTAAAGGGAATGTTATAATAAGCTTCATACTAAATAGATAATAGGGAAAGTAATCTGGAAAATGCTGTGCTGGGGGATGACCAGACTCCTGCCAACTTGCTATCCCCTCAGTCTCTACCCAGGTCCATAAGAAACTTGCCTGAAACCCAGAGCTCTGTAGAACACAGTTGGAAAGCCACTATTTTACATGGTTGCCAGTATTATATTAAAAATATTAGCAGCGGAGAGAAAGCTCTATGAAAAAGCAGTGTTCACAAACTTGGGTGTGCAAGCCTTTCGCACACTCAGGTCTGCAAACATTATTTTTTAAGAATCTAATTTAATTAGCAAGAAACAAAACTTTTAAAAACTGATTCAACCTAATTTCTATTTTGAGCCTATCACTCCCCTGGGATGGCAGAAATTTAATTTCCCATGTAGTTTGAATTCTTCCCTTTTTGCAGGGTTGTGTTTAAATTCCAGTGCAAAAAGGAGATGGGAGCAAAGATATTGGTTGGAGGTGGACATCTGGTCCTGAGTCATACGTCACACAGGTCTGGGTCATCGATCCTTGGAGATTGCTGCTGAAAGTCCCTCATTCCTGTCTGATGGCCCCTTCAACTCTAAAACTTCTGTCAGATGCTTCCTCTCCATACCAAGGCACAGGAACTCTGTAAGTTTGCCCAGGGCCTCATGCACCTCTACACAACTTGCATTCATTTCCTTCCTGGAATCTCTGCTCTTATCACTTCCTTTCCTTCTCTCTCCTCTCCACTGGGTTGGGGGAGGGCCCTTTCTCTAATCTGGGAAAAATCCTCCTCCCTATTATTCTTGTTTTTTGCTTCAGAGGCTCCTAGAATAATGGGCTCAGGTTTTTATAGAAACACAAAAACCAGGAAACCCTGCTACAAACTTTCACGGATATCTGCATGAATGACAGGAAGGCAAAAGAGTGAAATGCCCAGAGGAGCCACAAGAATATAGGTTAATGTCTCAAAAATATTATTTCCCACACAGCTAAGGTAGAGGAATGCATGCAAAATAATGCACGTTGTTAACATCAGTGAGGGGGCATCTGATTCAGTAGCACAGCACTTGGATCAACTTATGCAAATCATCACGATGCAGTCATAAGAGGGAGAGGTTTTTCATTTGTAAAACCCCAAGTGCTCTGTTCTTCCATAGACCACAGCATGGAGAAACGACTAGGACTAATTAAAATGGCTGTAGGATGGGACAGAGAGCCCAGCTGAACGTTGGGCTCATGAATGTGTAACTGAAGTCCCTGAGCACCTTGTCGTCAGGATTTTCTCCAGTGGCAGCAACTGCAGCAGTAGTGGAGTCTGGGAGCCCCTTGGAGCAGCAGCAGAGAAAACTGATTCAGGGCTAGTGAGTGGCAGAGGAATGTGGATTAAAATGGTTATGAGCTCAGAGAATTGACGGTACTATTGGGAGGAAAATTACCTGTGAATTCTCACTGAATCAAGATTAAAGCAAGATAGGAAGTACCTGCAGGCATGTTGAATTAATGGGAAAACATACTGAAGAGAAAGCGTCGGAGATGGGTTGTAAGATTCTTCCTTAAAGGGTATCTGTGGCTTCTAGGGCCTTTGGGTAATATAAATTAAGAAAGAGAGACACTGTTGGCAAGCAAATCCTATTTACTCTCAATATAGCATCCTTCCAGGCTATAGAAGTGAAGTCTACTCCCAACCCAAGTGGCTTCAGAGAGAAGTTACCATAAATATTCTGTTAGGCCTGTTTTTATCACTTCCACTGCCAGGAATTCTGTCTTCACTATAGCCATGCAAACGATCAAGTGGAATAAGGGTGGGAAGAGTTAATGAAATATTATCAGGAGACACCAAAGAAATTAGTAATTGCTACAACCTTTACCCTTTTTCCTGAGTGTATGGGGATGATGGTCTCTGATTTTTTTCTTGCTCAGTGAATGACTGTCTCACACTTTTATATTCCATATAAGCCATGACCACACAGATTCTTTGGTCCTTCTGCCAAATATAAGTTACCAGATATTTTCTATGTAATCACTCTAAGAGCTAATACTTGTATGGGACTTACTGTGTGCCAGGCCCTGTTCTAAGTCCTTTCCATATATTAACTCATGTAATCCTTACAACACCCCTGCGGAAGTATATACTGCCATAATCGTCACCATTTCACTGATGAGCAAGTTGATGCACACTGAGGTTAGCTACCTTATCCAACACCACACAGGTAGTAAATGGTAGTTCTGGGATTTAAAAGCTAGGCAGGCAGACTGGCAGGCAGGCAGGAAGTATGGCTCCAGAATCCACAAGTGGAACCGCTTCACCTTTGCTACTTAGTGTACTTGACTAACAGGAGGGCTGTAACCAACTCCAAAGCCTGAGGCATGTTTGCTTAACAGAAATATTCCAACTCCTTTAACCAGGAAGTAAAAGAACAAAGGAATGCCTTCCTCAGATGATTGACCATTCAGAGCTATCCTGCTTTAAGTACCAGCTAATGGGGAGGGAGTAAAGTCAGAAAAGTTTTCTTCCTCAGAGTTCACTGCCAAAACCATATTATTAGCAGTCTTCCACACAGTAATAGTCCATCTCAAATCATAACTCAATAAGTGCTAAGAATATATATTTTTTAATCAAGATATTAGAGATTTCACCAGAAATAGTTCTATGTGGTTAGGTTAACGTGAAAATGGCGTGGCTCAGCCAGATCCTGGAAGTAGGTGCCTGTACAGCTGTTGCTGGCAGGGACATTTGCACGGGAAGAGGGTGGGTAATACATCAAGGCAGTGTGTGTAATAAAAGGTTGCTAGTCAGTGCTTTATGCAAACACAAGTAGCCTTGGCTTTTTGAAAACCTTGGCTTACTTTGAAAATTGTTTAGAACTCTTATGCAAAGGGATGGGGAAGAAGAGCAAGGAAATGGGAATGTGGGCAAGCTCAGCACGAAGTTGAAGGGTTGGAGAAGGGTTGGAAAAATAGAAGAGAAAGGGCAGCAAAAAGGAGAGGGGAGAAATTCACTTTTTACATTATATGCTTTTACACTGTTGAATTTTTACCACAATGATTACTTTTGGGATTTGAAACAATAACAAAGGAAAAAATTGATAATCAATGTTCTTTTTTAAAGGGAGAATTTTTTAAAAAACAATAAAGATTGCCAGTATAAATTAAGTTTCTCTTGGATTTTTCCCCTGACTTTTTCCAACTATAATACCAATACCCAACCAAACACTACGTTTTATATTCTGAATACAGCTTAGTAAGGGCAGGAGGAAGTTGTCCCATGGCAATTTTACATTCCTGAGTTTGGTTCCCTGCACCACCTCTTCTCCCAAGTCTCACGTTTCTAAGTTTCAGACTGATTGCCTTTTCTGTAGTGTCTGTTTCGCTGTGTGGACTAGCCTGCGACAGGGAGTACAAAGCCCAGCGCCCTCCAGGCAGGCATGAGAGAGGGGCCAAGACAAGACTTGAGCCCTTACAGCATCTCAGAGAGACTCCCAGCTCTTTCTCTTGCTGTGGGTCCTCTAGGAGGGCATGGGGTTATGGATGTAGCTCCCAGTAGTTCTGAAGAGGAAAGTACCAGATGTACAGTCCCACTAATTGAAACACCTTAAGCTTTGGAGTGAATGTAAAATTACAATAAAACACCCATTTGAAGGATGAAAAAAATGGAAGAAGGGACCTCAGCGACGGATACTGAAACAAAAATCATTAAAAACAAAACTGGGCTGAATCACACTAATTTCCCAGATGGCTTCATAAAAGAATTCTGCCAAGTGTTTAAAGAAGAATTAACACTGATTCCGGAAAATAGAAGAGGAAGGAGTACTTCCATTTCATGAAGCTAGTATTATCCCGATACCAGAACCAGTACAAAGACAGTACAAAGAGAAAAAAACCAAGAGACCAATATTCTTCATGAATATAAGGACAAAAACCTTTACCAAAATATTAACAAATAGAATCCAGCAATATATAAAAATAAATATATACCATGATCAAGTGTGGTTTATTTCAGGGATGCAAGTCTGGTTCAACATTCAAAAACCAACCAATATAATCCACCATATGGAGAGTCTAAAGGAGAAAAATAATAGATCAGTAGACAGAGATCAAGAATTTGACAAAATTCAACACCTATTCATAACAAAAACTCTCAACAAGTTAGGAATAGAGAGGGAAATTCCTTGGTTTGATACAGAATATCTACAAAGGATTACAGCTAACACTGTATTTAATCGTGAATGAATGAATGCTTTTTCCCCTAAGATCAGGAGCAAGGAAAGATTTCTGCTCTTGCCACTCTTATACAACACAGTGCTGGAAGGTCTAATAATTGTGATAAGGCAAGAAAATGAAATAAAGGCATACTGATCAGAAAGAAAGAAAACTTGCTATTTGCAGAAGACATGATTGCCTACATAGTAAATTCCAAGGAAACCACATTTTGTTATCTTTCACCCTTACATGAAATTGCTAAGAAGTGTATTTCAAAGAAAAATATCCTAAACAAAATAAAAGAAGACCATTATTTTCTGATGTGTAAAGGATTCCTCTACTCTATGCAAGTATGTCATCAGGCTACTTATGAAATGTTAAGAGGCTTGGTTGTCTTGGCTCTCCACCAGACTATAAAGGGTTCATGTTAAGCTAGGGGAAATTTGGAGTAACCAGGAGAAATAATCCCATCTCACAAAGTTGTACACCCAGGACCACAGAAGACTGTCACACACTCTGCCCACCAGGGAACATAACAGTGGTTGAGAGTGAGTGTCTGGGGATCATATGGTGTGGGTTTGAGTCCCAGCCTTGCCACTTATAATTAGCTGGTTCCGCAGACAAACCCCTTCAGCCTCTACTTTCTCTTCGGTAAAACAGGCATAAAAGTGGCACCTATCTCAGAGACTTGTGCTGAGGATTAGATGATGCAAGTAGAGCACTTAACACAATCCCTGTCACATAGTATAGGGTATTTACAGTAAAGGTTACTTACAAAACCTGTACAAAATGAGAAACTTCAGGAGATAATGACAAAAATATGCAGAGGCAGAGACAAGGAAATTTGCTGATCTTTATGTTTTCTGCTCTTATGTCACATGGTGTGGAGATCCATGGTTCTTTGAGCAAAGCCAGAGCCAGCTATTCAATACCAAAAGGTGATGGTAATGGGCTACATGATCTTCTCTTTCAGCCTGTTCTTTGTTCTTTTTTTCTGAGAGCTGCAGACACCAACAGACTTTGTCTTTCATCTTAGAGAGGCTGCATCTGCTGGAGTTAAGTTGTCCAAAGTTGTTTCCAGATTTGAAAGGCCGTGCAGGACGCTAACGTGATGAGCAGAAGAGAGAGAATCAGCTGCAACACGAAAAAGTCATAGGGAATCATGTCTGACCAACCACCCATTGTGATGGACAGATTTTCACTCAGAGAAGGCCCTCTCTTCACTCTGCCAACAGCAAGGAGTCCATAATTTTAGTGTTGGAAGAGGAGCTGTCCCACAGTCACAAACTCTCTGGGTTGTCGTCTCCTCTTTCACTCAGTCTAAGTTCACAGCGATGGGTGATTTGGGCAAGAGGCTTAAAGGGAGGCTGACCAGAGAACTTCAGTGTCTGTTGACCAGGCAACGGGGTGGCCCCATTATTACCTGCCTCTTTGTTTTCTCCTCTGAAACTTCCATTATTACCCTAGCATGCAGAGCTGCTTATCAGAGTCTTGGTTGCCAGTTCAGCCTTGGGTGGAGGAGCTACTGCTAGTTTTCCTAGAAACTTTATTCACTGACTAATTTATTTGGTGTTTCCCATTTTGTACTGAAAAAATGACTCGTGATTCTTTTCTGCCAGTATATGGGGTGGAAAAAGAAATGTTGTAGCACTCATCAGAAGTGTCCAGCCACTGCTTTGCCACATGTAGTTATCTCCTTCTGGGCTTCACTATAAATCCTTACTCTTGTTTTGGGTGGATTATGCTAGACATGGGGTTCTTTGTCCCCCAGGGCCCTCAAGGAAAGACCTCATCCACCCTCCTCCCCAGTTAGTCTCAGGGAGAGGAGGTCATTTCTCAGAAGCTCTTTGCCTGGCTCTCATCAGAGGCAGCTCCCTTCACCTTGCCAGGAGGCCTAAGTTAATTCCTTTAAAAGAATCTACCACAACCTTACTCTGTGACTCTCTCCATGTCTAAAACTGCTGGAACTGAATACAACCTCTGAGTTCTAATTCTTGCCTAGAAACAGCCTTCTTCCAAGGGAGGATCCTGCCACCTACCTGCTCTCCTGGAGTGATCCACCGGGATCAGAAAGATGCTCATCAGGAGGCATCCAGCACCCTGGGAATGTGAGGACGGTACAGTCACTGTCTGACTTAGGGCCTTGGTCCCATTCCCTTCCAGCCTCAATGGGCCTGTGAAGACAGAAGCCGAGCCATACATTCAAAGGAAAAAGGAAGAGGGACTCACAATTTTTGAGGACAGATCTGCTGAGAGTCAGAAATCTGGTGGAGCTTTACCCTACTAGTAGTGGAGGGGGCAAGAGAGTGTGAACTACAGATGTGAATATATTTGAGGGGCAGCATGATCTGGAGAGCATGTGGAGAGAAGAAGGAAAATACACACACGTTTCTATTTTGACTGTGAGTCAACACCGTTTCATGTGTATCTGTGTATCTGGAGGTGGGGTGGCCTGGGGAAGGGTGTGTCATCCTTTTCCTCTGCTTGTATTCTTTGGGCTGTATTTGAGGGCTCTTGCTTTTCCTCCTCTTTTGAGGAGGCAGTTTCTTTTTTCCCCTCCTCTTCCAGGCTTTTTGTGCAGTTCTGTCTGCCAGAGCCTGCTGGTGGGGACTTCCTAGACAAGTACATTAAGATGCAGCATAAACTAACGGTGAAGAGTGTGGGTTTGGTGTCAGAGTCCTGATGGTTGTCATGGTTACCTAGTCATTAACATGGCTAACAAATAATGCTTGAGAAGCAGGCTATTGCCTGGGTGTTGGGAATCCTTGTCAAGTCGGCTGCTTTGTAGACTCAATTGATTTTCTGTAATGTGGTGTAAGTCACTTTATTCTTTCAAGCACCAGAAGTATGCCTTTTAATTGCAAAAAGATGCTGTGTAAAGAGAGGGTAGTAGA
The DNA here is from genome assembly GCF_949987535.1 of Balaenoptera acutorostrata. NCBI lineage: Eukaryota > Metazoa > Chordata > Mammalia > Artiodactyla > Balaenopteridae > Balaenoptera > Balaenoptera acutorostrata. The sequence goes on from NC_080085.1 coordinate 89,370,098, forward strand.
ATGAACTATAGGAAAAAATTTCAACATGAAATAATTTTAGTAGTAAGGTAGTAGTGACGTTCCCAAGGACTCACACACCTAGCTATATCCTCTGAGTCTCATGCCAATATCCTGTGCATCAGATCGTGATTGTGCTTTGCGGCCCTATAGTGTCTTAATATTCTAGGGTTCAATGACAACACTGACATCCAGTTCATGTGTATTTCCTAAAGGGAACAAAAAGTCACCCTGACTCAATAGGAAAGAGGTAAGGACTTTCGCCCAGTCTACTCCATTAGACAACACCCTAAATTATAGAAATAACACTGACATTTTTACATAATCTAGATGATAGTGGGTCTTTTCCTTTTTGCTGTACCTTTTTTTTTTCTTTGCTGTTACCTTTTGAAGGCTTACCATGACATAGTAAGCTTTGTTGATTAACAGATTGGCTGCTTTGGATGGGAAGAACTCAGAACAATAGTGAAGGGTATTACCCTTAGCCAAGTGCCGAATATCTGCTAGACACTGTATCATTGTTTTTTTTTCTTTTCAACTCCTATCAATCAACTGAGCAATGTTTATCTTTCCAGTTTTTTCTAACTATATCTATTTACAGAAAAATGGATAATTTCTGTACATATTGGCTCATAGTCTGCTTAGAAAATGACTTTCATTGCTTTTTTTTCCTTGTACTAATGATACATGTGAATTGGGAAATATTTAGAAAATACAGTTGAGTGCCACTTGGAGTTCAAAGTCAGAACTGCAGCTTGAACATCACAGAGCAGGAATGCTGGGAGGCAAGGTAGGAAGGAGGGAGTAAAGGGAGGAGGGACTACTGCTCTAACGTCCAGACAGAGCTTTCCAGAAGTTTGCGTGGCATAGGAAACACATCAGGAACAGGCAGTCTCTGCTGAGATTTTCTCCAAGCAAGTCAGCAAGGCCCCTACTGTGCTTTCCGCTTCTCCTCCTCCCCTCCTTCCCTTCCTCCTCTTTTCTCTCCTCCTCTCTCTCCCCCTCCTCTCCTTCCTTCCCCTCCTTCTCCTCCCCCTCCTCTTCCTTCTCCCCTCTCTTCCTCATCAGCCTCCTCCTCCTACAACATACACAAATGGGGGGGGGGAACAAAAGCCAAGGCCTCTTCAGAGCAGGCAGGAAGCCATCTCAGTCCTATGGAATCTTCCACTCTCAGCTGAAGAGAAGCTGTGTGTGTGTGTGTGTGCACGCACACACACACACATGCATGGATTTAAAATAAAAATAGGATCTCGTTTGCAGCTTTTTTCTGATTATGAAAGTTATACTTGCCCGTAAAGAAAAATCTGTAGAATTCAGAAAAGCGTAAAGAAGAAAATATATATTACCTAGACTCCTAAATTCAGGTGTTCACTTGTGGTTTTGTACGTTTGTAGAGTTTAGAATTTTTCTATGCACAAATATATATGTACATACAATTTGTAACCTCCATTTTAAATTTAACCATGTGTTGTGAATATCTTTCAGTGTCAATAAATAGATTTGTACTTTATTTTATAAATCACTTTAAAATAAAACTTTTCAAGTTTTAAACTTTAATCTCTATTCCAATTTCAAAAGTAAAATATCCTTATAAAGATCAAATAAAATACAAATGTGTAACAGAGATAATGAAATTGTCTCACATCTCCTTCACCCGTCAAATCTGTGGAAATATTCTCTATTTATAGCTTTGAGAACATTCCTTCAGAGAATTTTCTTTGGGGATACACAAATATATTTCATTGCAAAAGTGAGACAATACTAAAAACATAGTTATTATTCTGCATGTATTTTTCTAAATCTATCACATGCTTACAATGTTTGCAGGCTGCACTTTTCACTTAGCAATAAACAATATATTTCAGGTCAATAAATATATTTCTACATAATTTTTTTAAATGAATGAATTAATTTATTTTTGGCTGCATTGCGTCTTCATTGCTGTGCGCGGGCTTTCTCTAGTTGTGGCAAGCAGGGGCTACTCTTTGTTGCGGCGCACGGGCTTCTCATTGCAGTGGCTTCTCTTGTTGCGGAGCACGGGCTCTAGGTGTGCGGGCTTTAGTAGTTGTGGCTTGTGTGCTCTAGAGCGCAGGCTCAGTAGTTGTGGCGCAGGGGCTTAGTTGCTCCGTGGCATGTGGGATCTTCCCGGACCAGGGATAGAACCTGTGTCCCCTGCATTGGCAGGCAGATTCTTAACCACTGTGACACCAGGGAAGTGCCTATTTCTACATCATTTTATGAATCACTCATTATTCAATAAAATAGCTTCTAATTTTAGGATTTTTTTTCTCATTACAAATTATATATGCTTGCAGCAAAAATTCAAAGGATAGGGGCTTCCCTTGTGGCGCAGTGGTTGAGAATCTGCCTGCCAATGCAGGGGACACGGGTTCGAGCCCTGATCTGGGAGGATCCCACATGCCGCGGAGCAACTGGGCCCGTGAGCCACAACTACTGAGCCTGAGCGTCTGGAGCCTGTGCTCCGCAACAAGAGAGGCGGCGATAGTGAGAGGCCTGCGCACCGCGATGAAGAGTGGCCCCCACTCACCGCAACTGGAGAAAGCCCTCACACAGAAACGAAGACCCAACACAGCCAAAAAAAAAAAAAAAAAAATCAAAGGATACAAATTGCATAAATTAGGAAATGAAATTTCCCTGTATATCTCCTTTCCTCTGTCAAGGTAGCTATTGGTATCTATTCTTCCAGTTATTTCTTTGCAAAATGCCAGTCTCTCTCTCTCCCTCCCTCCCTCCCTGTCTTTCTCTCTGTCACACACACACACACACACACACACATTCTTTTGCACAAAATGAGATCATATTGAGTATATTGTGTAACAACTTGTTGGGTTCTTTTTACTTAAATATATATATATTTGACATCTTTCCATTACATTTGATATAGCTCCACCTAATTTCCTTTAACCCAGTCAGAGGACTCCATTGTAAGAATGTTCAATTTTTAATTTAACCCATAAGCTATAAATGCCCTTTAGGTTCACTATTACAAATCACGCTGAAGTGGACTTTTCTCATATATATATATATATATATATATATATATATATATATATAGAACAGATTTATGGTTGTCACTTAAGTGCACCCATTTTTTTTTTGGCTGTACCTCGAGGCTTGTGGGATCCTAGTTCCCAGACCAGGGATCGAACCCGGGCCCCCAGCAGTGGAAGCACAGTGTCCCAACCACTGGACCGCCAGGGAATTCCAAGTGCACCCATTATCTTTGTGTTATAAATTCTTAAGAGTGAAATTACTGTCTCAAAGAACAAGCACATTTGAAATTTGCCTTCAAAAGTCTGAAGCAATTTATAGTCACACCAAGGGTGTATGAGAATGACAATTTTTACACACCCTCTGGAACACCATGTATCATAATGATATTCTAAAATATGTTTGCCCCTCCAGCAAAATAACACATGTAAATCCTAGGATTTGGAGAAGAGAATCTGACCATTGCTGTTGTCGGTGGTATTGGTGGTGTTGCTGATAGTAATGATGTGTTTGTGTTTCTGCTAATGTTTGCAACTGCCTAAAACTCTTTTTCCTTTTGAACCTTCTTTGACACTCTTCCTGTGTGGCAATTACTCCTTCTCTAAATTCTTGTCCTTGCCCAAATACTGAAACTAGGGATTTACAGAGATGAACATTCCTGAGCTTTATCCTTATGCATATCCTGAACTATTTTCTTAGGTTGAACTCCTGGAAGTGGGATTGCTGGATGAAAGGATACATATATTATAAAGCCAAAGGCTTTATTTATATGCTTATAATTCCCAAGTTTATCTCTTGTCCAAAATCTCCTCTGAGTTTCAGACCTGTATTAAGCAACCTGCTTCTCACCTTAACATCTCAAACTCACGATGTCCAAGATTAATCTAATCATTTCTGCTCTCTCTCATCCTCCAACACGGTCCTCCCTTACCTTTCTTTATCTCAGTGAATGGTAGGTAACATCACCCGTTTTTACAAACCAGAAACTGTGACTCCTATCTCTTTGTCACATTCTCCCCCAGTTTCTCCCAAGTCCTGTTGATTCTATCTCCTAAATGTATTTTCAAGATCTCTGTCTCCCTCCAACTCCACTGCTAGCGCACTAATCCAAACTAACATCTCTTCTTAGCTAAACTACTATAAGGCCTCCTAAATTACTTTCTTTATCCATATATTTCAGAGTAAATGCCATTTATTACATGAACTTCCAGGAATATGAAACACAGCCAAATTATGTTACCATCCACATAGAAACACTGAATTTATCTATTTCATACAATTCTTAACATTTAGCCTTTACTTTCTGCATATTAAATAAGCAAAAGACACTGACTTTCATTTTTTGAAAACTGATGCCATTAATAAGGAAAGTCTCAGAGTAAACGGAGAAAAAAAGAGCAAATGTTGTAATAAAATTTTTGAAAAAAATATGTTTTTTCCAAAATAATTGATAAAACAATTTAGAAATTCTTTTTAGGTTTTGGAAATACTAGTAGACACGTGGTCACATGCAAATCTTAACTATTTTGATAACACAATGGACATAAAGAAGAGTTTAGAATTCAGAATGCAAATTTAATGTTTCTTTTTCTGGTTTTAGAAACGAACAAGCAGTAATTTCCCGTTCTAAGATGTCTAAAATGAATGGGGAAAATGTACATAGCTGGAATTTTTCAATTAGCTGAGAAATCGCAGAGAACAAACGCTCACTTTTCTCTATCCTTAGTTCTAACCAAATTCACTTTTTTTCTTTCCTCCCTCACTCCCACCCTCCCTCCTTCCCTTCCCTTTCTTTCCTTCCTTCCTTTTTACTGAGATATAATTCACACATCATAAAATAAATTTTAAATTGCACAATCGAGTTTTTTTTAACATCTTTATTGGAGTATAATTGCTTTACAATGGTGTGTTAGTTTCTGCTTTATAACAAAGTAAATCAGCTATACATATACATATATCCCCATATCTCTTCCCTCTTGCATCTCCCTCCCTCTCACCCTCTCTATCCCACCCCTCTAGGTGGTCACACAGCACCAAGCTGATCTCCCTGTGCTATGCGGCTGCTTCCCACTAGCTATCTAGTTTACATTTGGTAGTGTATATATGTACATGCCACTCTCTCACTTTGTCTCAGCTTACCCTTCCCCCCTCCGTGTCCTCAAGTCCATTCTCTAGTAGGTCTGCGTCTTTATTCCTGTCCTGCCCCTAGGTTCTTCATGACCATTTTTTTTTTAAGATTCCATATATATGTGTTAGCATACGGTATTTGTTTTTCTCTTTCTGACTTACTTCACTCTGTATGACAGACTCTAGGTCCATCCACCTCACTACAAATAACTCAATTTCATTTTTTTAAATGGCTGAGTAATATTCCATTGTATACATGTGCCACATCTTCTTTATCCATTCATCTGTCGATGGACACTTAGGTTGCTTCCATGTCCTGGCTATTGTAAATAGAGCTGCAGTGAACATTGTGGTACACGACTCTTTCTGAATTATGGTTTCTCAGGGTATATGCCCAATAGTGGGATTGCTTGATTATAGCTAGTCTAGTGGGTGCTGAGTAGTATCTCATTGTGGTTTTGATACGCATTTTCCTAATGACTAATGATTTTGAGTATCTTTTCATATGCTTATTGGCTATTAGTATATCTTCTTTGAGGAAATATCTATTCAAATCCTTTTCTCATCTTTTAAAAATTGAAATTCTGTCAGGTTTTATTAGTATTACAAATCATAGTATTATATCAGTAGTATTGGGTGTTTTAGTTTACTATTAATAAATAATCAAGATTATTATTGAAATTTTGTCTCTTCTCTTTTATGAGTCTGTTGAGATGACCATATCTTTTGCCTTTAATCTATTGCTGTATCTCATTCCACAGATTTCCTGATATTTAACTCACTGAATTTCAGCAATAAATAATACCTTGTGTGTTCAATTGAATTTACTTATATAAAGTACTTTTCTGTACATATTGAGTACAGCATCTATTCAAGGTGCAATAACATAGGCCTAATAGAGGCTATTAACACAAATACAATAGTTCTTTTAGGAGACAGCTCATGTTCAGAGGAATTTCAGAGTAGCAGGTGGGGTCAAGCCATTCATAGCTTCTCCCTTAGGAATGCCTTCTAATTGGAGGGATGAACCATTTGAGCAGGGCATTATTATGGTCAGTGAGCATGTCAGCCTTCACCTATTTTAAATTGAGTTTTTTCTTGTTCAGTTGTAAGAATTCTTTTTTTTAAATAATTAATTAATTAATTAATTTATGGCTGTGTTGGGTCTTCATTTCTGTGCGAGGGCTTTCTCTAGTTGTGGCAAGCGGGGGCCACTCTTCATCGCGATGCGCGGGCCTCTCACTATTGCGGCGTCTCTTGTTGCAGAGCACAGGCTCCAGACGCGCAGGCTCAGTAATTGTGGCTCACGGGCCCAGTTGCTCCGCAGCATGTGGTATCTTCCCAGACCAGGGCTCGAACCCATGTCCCCTGCATTGGCAGGCAGATTCTCAACCACTGCGCCACCAGGGAAGCCCCCAGTTGTAAGAATTCTTTATACATTCTGGATATTAAACTCTTTTCAGCTATGTGACTTGCAAATATTTTCTCCCATTCTATAGACTGTCTTTTCATTTTCTTGATGGTAATCCCTTGAAGCACTAAAAGTTTTAAACTTGATAAAGTCAAATTTATCTATTTTCTCTTTTTTTGCTTGTGGTTTTGGTGTTATATCTAAGAAACCATTGCCTAATTCAAGTTCACAAAGATTTCTCCCTATGTTTTCTTCTAAGAGTTTTGTAGTTTTAGTTCTTACATTTAGGTGTTTGACCCATTTGGAGTTAACTTTCCTATATGGTGTGAAGCAGGGGTTCAAATTAATTCTTTGGCGTGAGTTTATGCACTTGTCCTAGAACCGTTTGTTGAAAAGACTATTCTCTTCCCATTGAATGGTCTTGGTATCCTTGTTGACAGTCAATTGATGTCAGTATATGAATTTATTTATGACTGTCCTTATATATCAGTATTACACAGTCTTAGTTACAGTAGCGTTGTAGTAAGTTTTGAAATTTGGTTGTGTGAGTCCTCCAACTTTGTTCTTTTTCAAGGTTGTTTTAGCTATTCTCTGTCTCTTATATTTTGATATTAATTTTAGTTTCAGCTTGTGTATTTCTGCAAAAAAAAAGCCAGCTTGGATATTGATAGGGATTGTGTTGAATGTGTTGACCAGTTTGAGAAGTACTGCTATCTTAACAATATTAAATCTTCCAATCTATTAACATAACTGCCTTTCCATTTAGGTAGGTCTAGGTCTTTAAAAAACTTCCTGCAAAAATGTTTTGTAGTTTTCAGTGTATAATTCTTGCCTTTCCTTGATTAAATTTATTCCTAAGAATTGTATTCTTTTTGATGCTATTTTAAATAAAATTGTTTTCTTGATTTCATTTTTGGATTGTTCATTGCTGGTGTATTAAAATACAAATGATTTTTGCAATTGATCTTTTAGCCTGGAAACCTTTCTGAACTTGTTTACTAATTCTAATAGTTTATTTGTGGATTCCTGAGGATTTTCTATGTACAAGATCATGTCATCTGGAAATAGAGATCGTTTTACTTCTTTTCTTATTTGGACAACTTTTTTTTTCTTCCTAATTTCCCTGGCAAGAACATCCAGTACACTGTTGAATAGAAGTGGCAAAATGAGGATCCTTGCTTTGTTCTTGATTTTAGTGTCTCCATCTAATCTTGCTCCTGATTCATTCTGCATATAGAGCAATCATTTAAAAACTCCAGTGTATTCTTGTCATACTTAGAATACCCAAATTATTTTTCTTGGCCCTTCATGCTCTCCTTCTCCAATCTTATCTCATATTACACTCTTTACTCTCTGCACACTAGCCACATAAACCATTAAAGGATCTAAAAGGCACCATGTTCTATCCTGCCACAAGCCCTATACACATGCTACCCCTTTCTTTGGACAAATAAATTTCTTTAACTCCCTTGCCTCTTTGTGCTAAGTTGAAACCACCTGGAAAACCCCCATCCATGGATGAACAATCCAGTTTCCATCCTTTTGTTCTTAATATTGTTTCTGAATGCTGCTGGGAAAAATTATGTAACATCAAGATTTGGTCTCAAAGTCCGGGTATGCCCAGGGTTTCTTCAGTGTTTCATTGTTTTTGTCTCTCATTCATTTTCACAGTGTCAATACTTTTCCCACTCTTCTTAAACCTCTAAACCTTCCCCACTATCTCATCCTTTTCTTGTTTAGTGCTAAGCCCTTCACTTTTGTTTTGGATCTGCTTCCTCTGTGAACTTACTCCCTCAATTATTCTCAATTTCTTCTGTAGTTTCAACCTTTCACCCAGCTCCTTTCCCAATAAATTTTAAATATACTCAAATTGTTCCCAGAAAAAAGACAAACAAATCAACCAAACAAAGCCCTGCTTTGCCCCTACACCCCGCTCTAGCTATTGCCCTCTCTCTCTTTCCTGCCCTTCCCAGAAAAAGTACTACAAAGAATTGTATATGTTCTCCATTTCCACTTTCTCCCCTCCCACTTTTTCTAGTCTGGTTTGTAGCACTATCTTTCCTATGAAATTGCTCTTCATAAATGACTTCACTGTTGCAGAATCAAATGGGTAACTCTCAGTCTTTACATACAAATGATCCCTTGCTAGCTTTTGGTCACCAGCTTTTTTTCTAAATTACTTTTCTTTTTCTATATACAAGACAACTTTATAATGCCTTTTAAAAAATCTGGACATTTTAGAAATATACAATAAAAAAAATATAAAGAGCCCTGTAATCCCATCCTGCAACAATCAGGACTGTTAGATCAGTGTTTATTCTTCCAGACATTTTTTCTGTACCAAAATTAATATACTGTATGTAATAATTATCTTTGGTAAAAAAGAGCTTATATTACTCACAGTTGTTTTGCAATCTCATTTTTTAACTTGTATCTTGGACCATTTTCAATATTAGTCCATATTATAGTTCTACTTCACTCCTTTTAATTGATTCATCATGTTTCCATGGCAAGCATTTACTTAATTTATGGAACTCTACTATATTGATGGATGTTTGTTTATAAAAGTTTGCAATTACACACAATGCTGTAATAAACATTCTTGTAAATTATGTGTTTCTGTGGGACAAAAGTGTAGAGCTAAAATGAAACTGTGTTAATGATGCAAGAGGATAATTTTTATCTTATTACAAATATGAGGTTATTTTAAAAGTTTAGGCAGTCTATCAAGTTTTAAAGAAAATAAAAAGTATTACTATCTCCTATTCATGGACGATCAATTTTATCTACCATTTAGTGTGTGTCTACACTGGTATTATGCTGTCATTTTGTATACATTAGCTCATTTAACCCCTATGACAGTCCTGAAGGGTCAACATTATTATATCTAATTTTATAGATGAAGAAACTAAGTCTTGGAGGGGATGAGAAAACTTATTGATGGTCACACAACTAGTGAGTAATAACATTCTGGTCAAAGCACTGTGCTAGTGTCCCTACATGTGCAATACATGGAACTATTATCTCCATTCTCTAGATTGGAAAACTGAGGCTTAGAGAAAGTTTAGGCATCTTGCCCTGGGTCAACAATAAGTAACTGACATGGTTGAGTTTCCAACCCAGGTCTCCCTTCAAAGCCTTTGTATTTTCTTCTAGATTACTTTTTCCATGTCTTCTTACTATTAATATTTTTATGGATTTTAATGATTATGAAGCTTATGAAAGTAATTTACTCTCATCTGTGAAACTATAGAAACCATTCTCAAGTTTAGACCAAAAAATATACATAAAAAATCATCCTATCGCCCACTAAAAACTACTATTTTGGTATATTTCCTTCCTTTATTTTCTATAAACACAGGCCTTTCCTTTCCTGTCTTGTGACTTTTGCATATTCGTTCCTTTTGTTTTCTCTCTTCTTCCAGATCTTTATGTGGCTGATTCCTTGTCATTCAGGGCTTAGTTTAAATGTCACCCTCTCAGAGAATGCTTTCCTGACCATCTAATCTAAATGAATCTAAAGTTACTTTCTACTCCTTGCCTTGTTCTGTATTCTTCTTTTAATTTTTTTTTTTAATTTACCATCTTAATCTTTATTTATTTATTTATTTATTTATTTATTTATTTATTTTTGGCTGTGTTGGGTCTTCGTTTCTGTGCGAGGGCTTTCTCTAGTTGCGGCGAGTGGGGGCCACTCTTCATCGCGGTGCGGGGACCTCTCACTGTCGTGGCCTCTCTTGTTGTGGAGCACAAGCTCCAGACGCACAGGCTCAGTAGTTGTGGCGCACGGGCCTAGTTGCCCCGCGGCATGTGGGATCTTCCCAGACCAGGGCTCAAACCCATGTCCCCTGCATTGGCAGGCAGATTCTCAACCACTGCGCCACTAGGGAAGCCCCCTTTTAATTTTTTTAATTTTAAGTATAGTTGATTTACAGTGTTTCAGGTGTACAGCAAAGTGATTCAGATATATATATATATATATATATATATAATTTTTCAGATTCTTTTCCATTATAGGTTATCACAAGATATTGAATATAGTTCCCTGTGCTATACAGTTGTTGTTTTTTTTATATATAGCAATGTGTATCTATTAATCCCAAATCCCTAATTTATCCCTCCCCCACTTTCCCCTTTGGCAACCATAAGTTTGTTTGCTCTGTCTGTGGGTCTATTTCTGTTTTGTAAATAAGTTCCTTTGTATCTTTTTTTTTAGAATCCACATATAAGTGATATCATATTATATTTGTTTTTCTCTGTTTGACCTACTTCACGTAGTATGATAATCTCTAGGTCCATCCATGTTGCTGCAAATGGCATTATTTTATTCTTTGTATCTCTCTTTTTTATCTCTGAGTAATATTCCATTATATACATATATACACGCACATATCACATCTTCTTTATCCATTCATCTGTCCATGGACATTTAGGTTGCTTCCATGTCTTGGCTATTGTAAGTAGTGCTTCTATGAACATTGGGGTGCATGTGTCTTTTTGAATTAGAGATTTTTTCTTTTCCGGATATATGTCCAGGAGTGGGATTGCTGGATCATATGCTAACTCTATTTTTAGTTTTTAAGGAACCTCCATACTGTTTTCCATAGTGGCTGCACCAATTTACATTCCCACCAACACTGTAGGAGGGTTCCCTTTTCTCCACACCCTCTCCAGCATTTATTATTTGTAGACTTTTTGATGATGGCCATTCTGACCAGTGTGAGCTGAAACCTTATTGTAGATTTGATTTGCATTTCTCTAATAATTAGCGATGTTGAGGATCTTTTCATGTGCCTCTTGGCCATCTGTATGTCTTATTTGGAGAGATGTCTATTTAGGTCTTCAGCCAATTATTTATTGGGTGGGTTGTTTGTTTGTTTGATATTGAGCTGTATGGGCTGTTTGTATATTTTGGAAATTAATCCCTTGTCGGTTTCATAGTTTGCAAATATTTTCTCCCATTCTGTAGGTTGTTTTTTTGTTTATGGTTTCCTTTGCTGTGCAAAAGCTTTTAAGTTAAATTAGGTCTCTTCTGTTTAGTTTTGCTTTTGTTTCCATTACATGAGGAGATGGATCCAAAAAATATTGCTGTGATTTATGTTAAAAATTGTTCTGCCTATTTTTTTTCTAGGAGTTTTATAGTATTCCTGTTTCATATTCTTCATAGAACTTACTGCTTTCTATCTATTTAAACTTGTTTTCCTTTATGTCCCTAACCCAAAAGCTAGACAATAACATACAGAAGGGTAAGGGCTATGTATATCTTGATCCCTTCTGTATATCTTCTGTGCTTAAAACAGTGCCTACTACCTGGTATGCACTAAATAGATATTTTTGAATGCATGAATGGATGAATACTCATAGAAAGTGTAAAAATAAGAGAAGTATATAGATATTCTTTAAGAGTTTCAGCTGTCCAGACACTTCCCAAACAACTCTGTTTGCTTATTGAGTCATTTTTTTTGGGCTATGCTTAACCCTCTGAAAAATTTGAACCCACAAACCATAATTTGCTCTCTTAACTACTACATTAAAGTGCTTTACTTTCTAACATATTATTAAATAGGTATTTGTTTATTGTATGTTTTTCCCAGTTAGAATATAGCTCTGAGAGGGCAGATGCTTTGCCATTTTATTCACTGCTGTGACTCCTGCACTTAGAATGATGCTTGGCACATAGTAGGTGCTCAATAAATATTTGTCGAATGAATGAATCTCTTGATATCAAAGGTGGATTTGCAACTCTGCCCCTTGGACTAAGAAACCTGATCCTGTGAGCCACACAGATTGGAGGGTCTCTAGTCAGCATGGTCATCAGACAGGTAAATGGCCTTAGGAAGAAGAGAAGATGGCACGGAGGAAAGGAAACTAACATGTATGACGCATCTAAATTTTACTTCTTCTCACAGCGATTTTTGAGGTATGTGTTATTATCTCCATTATGAAGGTGAAGACATTAAGGCCTTAAAAAGTTAAGTACCTTGATTTAGACCACGCAGCTTGAAAGTGACTGAACAGGGAATTAATATCAAATATGATTCTGAAGCTCAATGGGCTGATATTCACCCACAGACTGTCAGAAGTTTAGTGCAGTCCTCATCCTGGTCACCTCCAGTTTTGGATCTAGTCTCACTTTTATATAGGGGTTGTCAAGGCACTACAAAATCTATAGATTGGTAACACTTCTTTTGAATGTATGTCAATATATTGTTAAATATTTTACAATGAGATGTGTTTTATAGTCAATAAATAAATGCTTTTTGTATTGCCTAAACCACTATTGAAATGTATATGAAAAACAGTAATAAACCATTTGCATTACATATTGCAGGCAGAGGGCTAATATATTTAATATATAAGTATCCCTTACATCTTCCAACAGAGAGCTATTCAAAGGAAATGAACAAGAGATTTCAAGAAAAAAATCAATTTAAAGAGATGCTCAATAACATTAATAACTCAAAAATTGTAAAGGAAAATAAAATTACCATTTGTGCCTATCACGCTGGCAAAGATGAAAAATGTAAATAACAGCCAGCACTATGTAAGATGTGGCAAAAGAGGCATTTTTATACTGTGTGGAAGGTGTGCAAATTACTGCATTTTTTTCATAAGATAATTTGGCACTATCTACTACAATATTCAGAAATTCCACTTTTAGGAATTTAGCTTACAAAAGTCCTCTTTTAAATATACAAACATGTGTGTACAAAAATTAATTGCAGCAATATTTATAATATTGAAAAATTAGAAGAGTAAAACACGAGGAAAACACAGTGAAAAACCGGAAATGACTAAATTTCTACAAATGGGAGAAAGGATAATTATATTTGAGTTTATTATCTTCAAACAATAAAATATTCCAGATATAAAGAAAATAAAGGAGCTTTATTTTTATTGACAATAACATATCCAAGATAAAGTGGGAAAATATCTCGCAACAAAATTGTAATTCTTTTGTAAAAAAAAATGTGTAAATGCATACATACACCCTCAAATTAATGAAACATATACATAAAATGTTAATAATGTTTTAAATCAGGAAGTGGCAAAAAGTGATTTTTCCCTTTTTGCTTTTATGTATTTATAAATTTTCTATAATGAAAATGTATACTTTGTGTAATAAAAAATTAAAGAATGAAAATATACTTTCATCAGAAATTATTAGGGTTTATTAATGGAAGCCTAGGTTATATAATGTCCATTAAATTTAACTTGCTCTAAATTCTTTTTTTGGCTCTATGCAATATATCAATAGATGAGGGTATAATTTCAGAGAAATTATATGTGAAATTTTAAAAGGGTGAGGCCACACCTTGGTGACAATGTAAAGTGTATTCAAAGCCATTTTCAGGAATTGACACTACTTCAGAAAATAAAAGACAAAAGATAAGTAAGAAAGTGTAAATTCCCAAACAGCCAAAAACATCTGGAGAAAGAAGAACAAAGCTGGAGGCATCATGCTCCCTGATTTCAAGCTGTATTACAAAGCTGTAGTAATTACACAGTATAAGTTTGGCATAAAAACAGACACACATATCAATGGAACAGAACAGAGAGCCCAGAAATAAACCCACACATATATGCCAACTAATTTATGACAAAGGAGCCAAGAGTATACAATGAGGAAAGTGCAGTCTCTTCAATAAATGGTGCTGGGAAAATTGGACAGCCACATGCAAAAGAATAAAACTGGACCTCTATCTTACACCATATACAAAAATCAACTCAAAATAGATTAAAGACTTGAACGTAAGACCCAAAATCATAAAGCTCTTAGAAGAAAACATCGATGGTAAGATTCTTGACGTAGGTTTTGTCAATGATATTTGGAATCTCTCATCAAAAGCAAAAGCAACAGAAGCAAAAAACAAGTGGAACTACACCAAACTAAAATGTTTCTGCACAGCAAAGGAAACCATCAACAAAATGAAAAGGCAACTTACTAAATGGGAGAAAATATTTGCAAATCATATAACAGATAAGAGGCTAATAACCAAAATATACAAAGAACTAACACAACTCAATAGCAAAAAGACAAACAATCCAATTAAATAATGGACAGAAGATCTGAATAAACACTTTTTCAAAGAAGACATAGATGGTCAACAGACACATAAAAAGATACTCCACATCAATAATAATTAGGAAAATACAAATCAAAACCACAATGAATTATCACCTCATACCTGTTAGAATGGCTACCATCAAAAAGACAAGAGTTAGTAAATGCTAGTGAGGATGTGGAGAAAAGGGAGCCCTTGTACAGTGTTGGTGGGAATGTAAATTGGTTCAGCCGCTATGGAAAACAGTATGGTGATTCCTCAAAAATTAAAAACAGAACTACCGTATGATCCAGCAATTCCACTTCTGCATATTTTTCCAAAGAAAACAAAAACACTAATTTGAAAAGTTATATATGCATCCCCATGCTCACTGCAGCATTATTTACAATAGCCAAGACATGGAAACAACATAAGTGTCCATCAATGGATCAATGGATAAGGAAATTACAGTATATATGTACATATATACAATGAAATATTATTCAGCCATGAAAAAATGAAATTTTGCCATTTTTGACAACATGGATGGACCTCGATGGCATTATGCTAAATGAAATAGGTCAGACAGAGAAAGACAAATACCATATAATCTCTCTTATATGTGGACTATTTTATATATATATGTCTCCACGCTCACAGATACAGAGAACAGATTGGTGATTTCCAGAGGCAAGGGGTGGGGGTAGGAGAAATGGGTGAACTGTTTCTGTTTTTGTTTTTTTTTTAGTTTAAATACATTTAATTTTTAAAATGGAGAAAGGATAGTCTTTCCAATCAATGGTGCTAGAACAACTAGAAGTCTATATAAAAATATGAAACTAAACAGAATAAAACAAAATGCCATACACAATTATGGCAACATGCCAAAGGGCACATAAGCCAACTGAAAGAGCTCCCAACGGCCAAGGCTAAAACAATTTGAGGAATAAAATAAATAACATAGTGTTGCATTATAACAAAGTATAAAAATTATATCATAAGCCCATACTTATATAAATAACTTCTTCAATAAATAAATAAATAGAGAAGAATAACCATGTTTCCTCTGCAGAAGAATTGCAAATAATTTATATAGTTACTTCCTTTTCAAGGTAAGGGGAGTGGGCATAACTCTCCATCCCTTAAGTGTGACTTCCTTCCAAGAGTACTTTATGGAAAGAAGGAAAAAGAGTAAGTTTAGATTAGAGAAATCTGAGAAACACTACCTCAGTCAGGTGATCATGGTTTATATCCACATTGACGTCATGTTGGTAGCATGAATTCTTGCTTTCTGATGAGAATGGCCCCTTACCTTTGTGACCTTTTTCTCAAAAACCCATAACTGCAGTTTAATCATAAGGAAAAAAGAAATCCCAATTCATAAATATTCTACAAAACGTCTCTCTAGAAGTCCTCAAAACTCTTAAAGTCATCAAAAACAGGGAAAGTTTGAGACATTGTTGCAGTGTAGAGAAGCCTAAGAAATTATGTCATCTGAATGTAATGTGGTATCATGGATGGAATCCTGGAACAGAGAAACATTAGGTAAAATCTAAGGAATAATAATAATGTGTCCAAAAAAAGAGAAAAGTGTGAATCTCCTAGACTATGTAAATCAGATGCAGGAGAAATGCCAGTGGTCTCATCAAGATGCAAATGATGGGGGAAATATCATGTAAGACTTTCCACTGAGAAGCTGACTGGATAAAGAGTGTTTGAAAAATAGCCCCAGATCCCACAGAGACTTACTGACCATAGATGTTGAAAGTGGAAAATGTTAAGAGAAAAGCCAGTCTGTTCTCTGGAAGAAAAGGTCACGGATAGGGTGAGGGTCAGGGATGGCTGTTATGTACATAGCTTGTTAATCAAAAACAGTCTTTGATATTCAGCACTGACATTTTGAAGTAACTCTGGCAAAACAGCTGCATTAAATAAGCCTTGTCAAAATGTCCTGCTTTTGTCTGAGAGAAAGGGTCTCTAAAAGGGAAACTGGCATGAACAATGGCAATGAGCATGCTCTGAGATACTTGGGATTGAACAGAGACCTGTAATAAGAAAACCTACCAGGTTGTTAGAATAATACTTGCCCAAACTCTGCCTCTAGTGACTGGAAAAATGTGACCATTTCTTCAACCAATTTGATGGAACTGGTCATATACTTGTCATCGATTATCTCTTTTTTAAATTTATATTATTTATTTATTTATTTGGCTGTGTTGGGTCTTCGTTTCTGTGTGAGGGCTTTCTCTAGTTGCGGCGAGCGGGGGCCACTCTTCATCGCGGTGCGCGGGCCTCTCACTATCGCGGCCTCTCTTGTTGCGGAGCACAGGCTCCAGACGCGCAGGCTCAGTAGTTGTGGCTCACGGGCCTAGTTGCTCCGCGGCATGTGGGATCCTCCCAGACCAGGGCTCGAACCCGTGTCCCCTGCACCGGCAGGCAGACTCCCAACCACTGCACCACCAAGGAAGCCCAATTATCTCTTTTTTAAAAGAAGACCCAAAATAAAGAGATTAATCTAAATACATGAGAGCTACATTGAGGTACTTACCCAAACCCCAAGATAACTTGGAAAAAAAGCATACAACCTGAGAGTTTAAGAATAATAATCTACTGGCAGTGTTGGTTGTTATGCAACTCTGAGACTAAAAATGGAGATAAACACTACATGTATTACTGAAGAATTTGTGTACTACTCCTCCAACCAAGGAGAAATGGCAGTAATCTTATGGTGTCAGAGCTGAAATGAACTTACATTTATTGAGCAAAATTTAAGCTGTGTCCAGGAGACACATTAGGAGGCTTGGGATAAAAAACAGACATCAGCAGTCCTAGGGAAAATGTAGAAAGATATTTTTTAAAGAAAACCAAGGAATGGATGGCATAAGTATAACTCATGATGTGGCAGAACATAAGAAGGATTCAAGAAGAGGAAAAGGAGATGTAAAATGACCCAAACATATCTAAGATACGCTGGATCTCTGGCCTTTAAGGAAAGGGTGTCTGCAAGGGAAGATGGCCATAGTGAACCGCCAGCCTATATAACATCTTTGTGGATAAATGCAGGACTATAGTGAGAAAGACCACAAGGTAATCAGAGGAAGCCTGGTACAGAGACAGTAGGCTGAACTTTGTTGCAAAGAACTATGTATTATATTTCAGATGATTGATTCTAATATCTATGGGGTCACTGGTATAAACAGATAACCAAGCAACAGATAGGATAGAGACATCTCAGCAGATACCTTCTTGGACAAGAGCTTCAGAGACCAGAAGGTTCCCCCTAACAATATTCTCATACTATATAAGACTCCACACTACAGAATTTAGGCCCAGCTCCGGAAAATTAAGACAAAGTGATGTAAGAGAACTTTGTATCCATCTGGCCCAATATGGGGAACACGATCAAACTGAAAGTTAATCAATGGATACTCAAGACCGAAATAAGATCTGCTTAAGAAAATAAAGGGGGATAACATCTCTCTGAGTGAATGTTAAAGCATATCCCTTCCTTCTAACTTAGAAGTAAAATCAATCTCTGAAAGGCAAGCAAAAACCACACAGTATATATATATAAAGTGGCCAGTGGGTTTAAATGTCAAAGGTAGGATTCCCTAACTCAAGAGCAAAAATTATAGCAGCATGATTAGGTAAATCTTGAAATAAATGGAAGGAACAAAAAAGAAAAAAATTATCATTATTATCTCCTTTTTTAGATTTTTAAAAAAAAATTTTTTCCTGATGTAATTGACATACAGCACTGTATAAGCTTAAGGTGTGCAACATAACGATTTGATTTACATACATCATGAAATGATTACCACAGTAGGTTTAGTAAACATCTGTCATTTCATATAGATACTACATTAAAGAAATAGAAAAATTATTTTATCTTTGTGCTGAGAACTCTTAGGATTTACTCTCTCAACAACTTCCAGTTATAACATACAGCAGTGTTAATTATCTTTATCATGTTCTATATTACACTCCTCATTATTATCTCTTAATTTTATTTTAGTCTTCATTCGACATTCAAAATTTGAGGTTCTATTCTAACATTGCCATAATATTACTCATACTTATAGTTTAAAAGGAGACAAGAGTACTGCCAACTAGAAAATGAATCTAAAGTTTATTTATGTTTGCATTTTGCAGTAGCAGCAGAAACAGGTGGCTGGTCTGGAATATTACTTCTGAGTGTTGTTACTACACTGAAGATTTATTTATAAGACTGGTGTCGAGTGTTAGGAAATAAAAACTCTTTTTTCCCTGCTACCTTTTAGTATCCTGAACCCTTTCTCTCCACATGTGAAGAGGTAATGATTCCAGCTTCCATGGGATATTGTAGCGATTTACAAGTACCCATGGAACTCAGCATCAACTCCAATAGAAATGTTTACCAATGGTAAGCATCCATTTATAACATGAATCAGTGAGCTGATAGGCACTGAATTGAAGAATAGAAGCACTACCTCTTAACCAACACTTATGATTTGCATATTGATTTCTTGGATATTCAGGTACAAGCAGGTACGGACTATACCATCTGCTAGATAAGGGGTTTGTAAACTGTGGCCTGTGGGCCAAATCAAATAAAGTTTTACTGGAACACACCCACAATGCATTAGCACTGCAACAGCAGGGTTGAATAGTTGAGACAGAGACTACATGGCCCCCAAAGGCCAAAATATTTACTATCTGGTCCTTTACTGAAAAAAAAAAAGCTTGCCAATCCCTGGGCTAGATGGTCAACACAGATACAGAATAACAAATATAATTCTTTCAGCAGGTCCATCTCATGGTCAGCCTGCCAAATTCTGTATTGGGTTTTCTGTTCTTGTTGCCCATTCTCTATATTTCTAGAATTCACAAACCTGGGGACTCATCTTATTACCAAACCAGGTTCCTTTGCCTGTTGTGCAGCAAGCCAAAGGCTGAGACACCGAGGTCTGCAGCAAAAATGTTTATTGATGAGGCAGCCAAGAGTGGAGACAGGAGAACAAATCTCAAATCCACTCCCCAAAGGTGAGGGGCTTGGGATATTTATGGGGTAAAGCTGGGGGAGTATGGGGAAATGTGACTGAAGATAAGAAAAAGGTGAGGTAATCGTCCTTCTGCACAGGCACAACTAAGCTACAGGCTTCTTCATGGGACACATTTTCAGAAAATTGTGGCATTAGCATGTTCTGAGGGTGGAGTTTTTGGCCTTCTGATGTCAAGAGGTCACTGAATGGACATTCGCGCATGGCCAGTTGGAGGGTTGGTAGTCCCAACCAGTCTTAACTGGCCCGAGCTCGAACTGGACACAGCTGACTTCAAGTTCCTGAAAAACAACTTGGGCAAATATTTTATTGTTTAGGCTATGTGATGCTTGGCGGACATGCAAGTTTTTGTAAAAACAATTAAAGGCAGCTTGATCAGTGAAGAAGGCAGGTTGCAGTTCATTATTTATTAAGCAAGTTATAGTTTAATGGATGTAACTGATGACTACCCTAGGTTACAGTATCTTCATTCTCAATGAGCTACAGTCTTCCTAGGGACAATATGATTAAGAAATTTATATAACTTTTATTTCTGTCTAAAGACTATTTTAAAAGTAAACAAAAATACACACTATCAAACCTGGATGAGAGGCAATTGAATTTGACCATTCTGTCATTGTGTCAAGTGGCATCAAATTCACAGATATGGATGACTTAGGCCTGAGGACTCCTCAACAGAATACACAAGTCTAAGAGAAAAGAAAGCAGGACTTCTTCTGGATGTAGGTGAGGAGAAGGGGTGGGATCTTTGTGGCAGAAGCTTGAAATGGATGATGGGGATGTCCTATAGGACATTGTAGGGATCTGGGAGCGATGGTGCTTCAGATTGTACTAATGCACTTGGAGAAAAGCATAAGTTTGTGAAGTCTCTTAAGATCGGAAATTCATGCAAGACTTTGCTGGACCATGAACTCTCTGGCCCACTCCATGAAAGGGCCTCTCATACACAGGGGCCTCTCATAAGGGGAGACACCAGCTGTGAGTTATATGTTAAAGTTCTAGGAAACACGCTATACAGAGGGTCTATGTTTATATTATGAGTCACAGCAGGGACAGGTGGTGGGTCTGGAGCTTAATGTCTGCAAACGATGTCTCTGACTGCCAGGATTGTTCTGAGACATTGTTTGTTTGTAGGAATGAGTTCGGAAAAGAAATGAGGAAATGAAAAGGTCTCTTTCTCTCACTGACCATTTTATATTTTGGACTCTTTCCTTGCATTTATTAAAGAAAAATGATACCAATATAGAAGGGCTGTTGTAGCAACTTAAACACATCAGCAAAATGTCAGCAGAACCTCCAGTGAAAAGTACTGAACACTAGATACTCTCAGAGTTGGGAATAATATAAGAATGAATAAAGAAATAAATGAATGAATAATGGAGGATACTCTGCATTAGGAAAAACAAACAAACAAATGCTCCATTTTTCTTAAATAAAGAGTCAGAATTCAAATATCGGCTGTCTGAAAACTCCACTCTCTTGACCATAAAGCTCCCTTTTATTCTTGGACTTATATCTCTAGAATGTTACGTGTCATCTGGCAGATGCCCTAGCTTGTCACTATAAGGTCTATCAACATTTTGTGGGTCCACTCCTCAGTCAGCAAAGATTGACATCAAGGACATATTACACAGAACTGCCAAGGAAGCCAGGCCAAGTATGATATCTCTACTCACTTAAATTTTGAATTAACATCTTTGGCAAAGACCTGAATTAGAGAACAAAAGAGAAACTTTGAGAAACTGGCAACAACAAAGAAAAAGACACAGTACTGCTCTAGGCAGAAGCACACAAACGTAGACACATTCACACACACACAGAGAAATAACAGCAGGACTTACTTTGGACAGCTGCAGAAACAAGCACACCCCGCACCCTACCACGGATGAGGCTTTCATCTCCCAGTCCATTATTAACCCAGGGGAGGTTGATGAGGAACAAGGAGGACATGGTCCACAATTCTGATGACAAAATTCAACCTTCAATTTGAGCTAGAGGTAACAACAAAGAGAATGCTATTTCCTCCAAATTTTGCCCATCTGCTCTAGGCAGATATAAGGACCTCAATACTTCGTTCCAGTTCTGTTAAAATTTGGTTTTAAAATTTGAACTAATTTATGAATGTGAAACTGATAGTGAAGAACATTAAGTCTCACATAATTTTTATAACTCATTTGGCTTCCAGTTGTGCTATACTGTTGCCTGAAATATACAGTTGGGTTTCTGACTGATGAGACCATTCTAGTCTGAAGAACTCCTTTCTGCAGTGTCCAGTCCAGTTCCAATTCTCAAACCAAACAGTCCCTTGAATTCCATGTTTTTGCTCACGTTGTTCCATCTGCATGCTGTGTCATATACCACAAGCACGCACTCAGTCATATTCTTGATTGCTTGGTGGTGTTGGTAACAGACATGCCATGCTTGTCATTGGGATAAAAGGCCTAGGACTGGACATACCAGGAACTTGATTCACCCCATACCAATGTACTGGAGAGGAAAGAGCACAGACTGGGGAAATAGAAAGGCCAGATGTGAATTCTGGGCTCTGCTATTTACATAGTTAAGATTGAATTAATGAAATGTAAAAATACTCATCTGAAAAATTGAAATACTAAATGCTGCCTCATAGGCTTACTTTAAGTATTAAAGGAGGCAGTGCATGGAAAGCTCATAGCACATTAGCAGGCACAATTCACATTGAGTTTCCCTAGTTTTGTAGAGGGCAGTGTCCATGTCCATCCAGGTGTCATTTGTGTTTTACAAGTGTTTGTTGACATTTCATAAATAATTGCCATTTGAGCAACTAATGTGTTCTGTTCTGTTATTACTGCAAATTACTTTCTGTTAAAATAATTCCTTGGCCTTAACAGATTTTCCCAGCTGAGAACCCAGAGTGCTTGCCCAGCTTAGGACTCATAGGTTTCCACAATACTCCAGAATGTCTGGGTAGGTTCCTCAATTTTATTCTAGTGATCAGTATCTACTGGTATCTTGTCTAATCACCAGTATCTAGTAATCAGTCTAGGCTGGCAAAGGGGAAGTGACTCAGCCAAGGTCCTCTCATCAGTGATGCTTCCAGTCCTGGGACCCAGGCAGCTCTCCTGACCCTCTCTCCAGCATCCTGCCTGGCAGAGCTATCACTGTAGCTTTGTGCTCCCATAGTCTTTCTGGGGCTAAAAGGACAGCAGAGACACCCGTTTTATGTGCTTTCTTTCCTTTTTTGTTTAACATCTTTATTGGAGTATAATTGCTTTACAATGGTGTGTTAGTTTCTGCTTTATAACAAAGAAAATCAGCTATACATATACAAACATCCCCATATCTCCTGCCTCTTGCCTCTCCCTCCCACCCTCCCATCTCACCCCTCTAGGTGGTCACAAAGTACTGAGCTGATCTCCCTGTGTTATAAGGCTGCTTCCCACTAGCTATCTATTTTACATTTGGTAGTATATATAAGTCCATGCCACTCTCTCACTTCGTGCCAGCTTACCCGTACCCCTCCCCGTGTCCTCAAGTCCATTCTCTATGTCTGCATCTTTATTCCTGTCCTGCCTCTAGGTTCTTCATAAACTTTTTTGTTTTTTACACTCCATATGTATGTGTTAGCATACAGTATTTGTTTTTCTCTTTCTGACTTACTTCATTCTGTATGACAGACTCTAGGTCCATCCACCTCACTACAAATAACTCAATTTCGTTTCTTTTCATGGCTGAGTAATATTCCATTGTATATATGTGCCACATCTTCTTTACCCATTCATAGGTCGATGGACACGTAGGTTGCTTCCATGTCCTGACTACTGTAAATAGAGCTGCAATGAACATTGTGGTACATGACTCTATTTAAATTATGGTTTTCTCAGGGTATATGCCCAGTAGTGGGATTGCTGGGTCGTATAGTAGTTCTATTTTTAGTTTTTTAAGGAACATCCATATTGTTCTCCATAGTGGCTATATCAATTTACATTCCCACCAACAGTGCAGGAGGGTTCCCTTTTCTCCACACCCCTTCCAGCATTTACTGTTTGTAAATTTTTTAATGATGGCCATTCTGGCTGGTGTGAGGTGATACTTCATTGTAGCTTTGATTTGCATTTCTCTAATGATTAGTGATGTTGAGCATCGTTTCATGTGTTTGTTAGCAATCTGTATATCTTCTTTGGAGAAATGTCTATTTAGGTCTCCTGCCCATTTATGGATTGGGCTGTTTGTTTTTTGATATTGAACTACATGAGCTGTTTGTAAATTGTGGAGCTTAATCCTTTGTCAGTTGCTTTTTTAGCAAATAATTTCTCCCATTCTGAGGGTTGTCTTCTCTTATGTTTTCCTTTGCTGTGCAAAAGTTTTTAGGTTTCATTAGGTTCCATTTGTTTATTTTGGGTTTTATTTCGATTTCTCTAAGATGTGGGTCGAAAAGGATCTTGCTGTGATTTATGTCATACAGTGTTCGGCCTATGTTTTCCTCTAAGGGTTTTATAGTGTCTGGCCTTATATTTAGGTCTTTAATCCATTTTGAGTTTATTTTTGTGTATGGTGTTAGGGAGTATTCTAATTTCATTCTTTTACATGTACCTGTCCAATTTTCCCAGCACCTCTTATTGAAGAGACTGCCTTTTCTCCATTGTATATTCTCGCTTCCTTTGTCAAAGATAAGGTGACCATATGTGCATGGGTTTATCTCTTGGCATTCTATCCTGTTCCACTGATCTATATTCCTGTTTTTGTGCCAGTACCATACTGTCTTGATTATGGTAGCTTTGTAGTATAGTCCAAAGTCAGGGAGCCTTATTCCTCCAGCTCCGGTTTTCTTTCTCAAGATTGCTTTGGCTATTCAGGGTCTTTTGTGTTTCCATAAAAATTGTGAATTTTTTTGTTCTAGTGCTGTGAAAAATGCCATTGTTAATTTGATAGGGATTGCATTAAATCTGTAGATTGCTTTGTGTAGTATAGTCATTTTCACAATGTTGATTCTTCCAATCCAAGAACATGGTATAGCTCTCCATCTGTTTGTATCAATTTTGATTGCTTTCATCAGTGTCTTATAGATTTCTGCATACAGGTCTTTTGTCTCCGTAGGTAGGTTAATTCCTAGGTATTTTATTCTTTTTGTTGCAATGGTAAATGGGAGTGTTTCCTTAATTTCTCTTTCAGATTTTTCATCATTAGTATATAGGAATGCAAGAGATTTCTGTGCATTAATTTTGTATCCTGCTACTTTACCAAATTCATTGATTAGCTCTAGTAGTTTTCTGGTAATATCTTTAGGATTCTCTATGTATAGTATCATGTCATCTGCAAACAGTGACACCTTTACTTCTCCTTTTCTGATATGGATTCCTTTCTTTCTTTTGCTTCTCTGATTGCTGTAGCTAAAACTTCCAAAACTATGTGAATAATAGTGGTGAGAGTGGATAGCCTTGTCTTGTTCCTGATCTTAGATGAAATGGTTTCAGTTTTTCACCATTGAGAATGATGTTGGCTGTGGGTTTCTCATATATGGCCTTTATTATGTTCAGGTAAGTTCCTTCTATGCCTACATTCTGGAGGGTTTTTATCATAAATGGGTGTTGAATTTTGTTGAAAGCTTTTTCTGCATCTATTGAGATGATCATATGGTTTTTAACCTTCAGTTTGTTAATATGGTCTAACACATTGATTGATTTGTGTATATTGAAGAATCCTTGCATTCCTGGGATAAACCGCACTTGATCATGGTGTATGATCATATTAATGTGCTGTTGGATTCTGTTTGCTAGTATTTTGTTGAGGATTTTTGCATCTATGTTCATCAATGATGTTGGTCTGTAGATTTCTTTTTTTGTAACATCTTTGTCTGGTTTAGGTATCAGGGTGAGGGTTGCCTCGTAGAATGAGTTTGGGAGTGTTCCTCCCACTCCTATATTTTGGAAGAGTTTGAGAAGGATAGGTGTTAGCTCTTCTCTAAATATTTGATAGAATTCACCTGTGAAGCCATCTAGTCCTGGACTTTTGTTTGTTGGAAGAGTTTTAATCACAGTTTCAATTTCAGTGCTTGTGATTGGTCTGTTTATATTTTCTATTTCTTCCTGGTTCAGTCTTGGAAGGTTGTGCTTTTCTAAGAATTTGTCCATTTCTTCCACGTTGTCCATTTTATTCGCATATAGCTGCTTGTAGTAGTCTCTCATGATGCTTTGTGTTTCTGCAGTGTCAGTTGTTACCTCTCCATTTTCATTTCGAATTCTGTTGATTTGAGTCTTCTCCCTTTTTTTCTGATGAGTCTGGCTGAAGGTTTATCAAATTTGTTTATCTTCTCAAAGAACCAGCTTTTAGTCTTATTGATCCTTGCTATCGTTTCCTTCATTTCTTTTTCATTTATTTCTGACCTGATCTTTATGATTTCTTTCCTTCTGCTAACTTTGGGGTTTTTTTCTTCTTCTTTCTCTAATTGCTTTAGGTGTAAGGTTAGGTTGTTTATTTGAGAAGTTTCTTGTTTTCTGAGGTTGGATTGTATTACAATAAACCTCCCTCTTAGAACTGCTTTTGCTGCATCCCATAGGTTTTGGGTCGTGGTGTTTTCATTGTCACTTGTTTCTAGGTATTTTTTATTTCCTCTTTGATTTATTCAGTGATCTCTTGGTTATTTAGTAGTGTATTGTTTAGCCTCCATGTGTTTGTATTTTTTACACATTTTTTTCCTTTAATTGATATCTAGTCTCATAGCGTTGTGGTTGGAAAAGATACTTGATACGATTTGAGTTTTCTTACATTTACCCAGGCTTGATTTGTGACCCAAGATATGATGTATTCTGGAGAATGTTCCATGAGCACTTGAGAAGAAAGTGTATACTGTTGTTTTTGCATGGAATGTCCTATAAATATCAATTAAGTCCATCTTGTTTAATGTATCATTTAAAGCTTGTGTTTCCTTATTTATTTTCATTTTGCATGATCTGTCGATTGGTGAAAGTGGGGTGTTAAAGTCCCCTACTATGATTGTGTTACTGTCGAATTCCCCTTTTATGGCTTTTAGTATTTGCCTTATGTATTGAAGTGATCCTATGTTGGGTGCATAAATATTTACAATTGTTATATCTTCTTTTTGGATTGATCCCTTGATCATTATGTGGTGTCCTACTTTGTCTCTTGTCATAGTCTTTGTTTTAAAGTCTCTTTTGTCTGATATGAGAGTTGTTAATCCAGCTTTCTTTTGATTTCTATTTGCATGGATTATCTTTTTCCATTCTCTCACTTTCAGTCTGTATGTGTCCCTAGGTCTGAAGTGGGTCTGTTGTAGACAGCATATATACAGATCTTGTTTTTGTACCCGTTCAGCCAGTCTATGTCTCTTGGCTGGAGCATTTAATCCATTTACATTTAAGGTAATTATCAATATGTATGTTCCTATTACCATTTTCTTAATTGCTTCAGGTTTGTTATTGTAGATCTTTTCCTTCTCTTTTGTTTCCTGCCTAAAGAAGTTCCTTTAGCATGTTCTAAAGCTGGTTTGGTGGTGCTGAATTCTCTTAGCTTTTGCTTGTCTGTAAAGGTTTTAATTTCTCTGTCGAATCTGAATGAGATCCTCGCTGAGTAGAGTAATGTTGGTTGTAGGTTCTTCCTTTTCATCACTTTAAATATGTCCCACCACTGCCTTCTGGCTTGCAGAGTTTCTGCTGAAAGATCAGCTGTTAACCTTATGGGGATTTTCTTGTATGTTATGTGTTGCTTTTCCCTTGCTGCTTTTAATATTTTTTCTGTATATTTAATTTTTGATAGTTTGATTAATATGTGTCTTGGTGTGTTTCTCCTTGGATTTTCCTGTATAGGACTCACTGCACTTCCTGGACTTTACTGACTATTTCCTTTCCCATATTAGGGACGTTTTCAAATATAATCTCTTCAAATATTTTCTCAGTCCCGTTTTTTTCCTCTTCTTCTTCTGAGACCCTTATGATTCGAATGTTGGTGCGTTTAATGTTGACCCAGAGGTCTCTGAGACTGTCCTCAATTCTTTTTTTTGTGTCTCTTATTTTTATTATTAGTTTTTAAAATACCATGTATTTTCTTTCTTTCTTTCTTTCTTTCTTTCTTTCTTTCTTTCTTTCTTTCTTCCTTCCTTCCTTCCTTTCTTTCTTTCTTTTTAACATCTTTATTGGAGTATAAGTGCTTTACAATGGTGTGTTAGTTTCTGCTTTATAACAAAATGAATCAGCTATACATATACATATATCCCCATATCTCCTCCTTCTTGCATCTCCCTCCCACCCTCCCTAGCCCAACCCTCTAGGTGGTCACAAAGCACTGAGTTGATCTCCCTGTGCTATGTGGCTGCTTCCCACTAGCTATCGACCCAGCAATCCCACTACTGGGCATATACCCTGAGAAAACCATAATTCGAAAAGAGTCATGTACGACAATGTTCGTTGCAGTCTATTTTCTATAGCCAGGACATGGAAGAAACCTAAGTGCCCATCAACAGATGAATGAATAAAGAAGATGTGGCACATATATACAGTGGAATATTACTCAGCCCTAAAAAGAAACAAAATTGAGTTATTTGCAGTGAGGTGGATGGAAGTAGAGTCTGTCATACAGCGTGAAGTAAGTCAGAAAGAGAAAAATAATTACCGTATGCTAACACATATATATGGAATCAAAAAAAAAAAGTCATGAAGAACCTAGGGGCAGGTTGGGAATAAAGATGCAGACCTACTAGAGAATGGACTTGAGGACACAAGGAGGGGAAAGGGTAAGCTGGGACAAAGTGAGAGAGTGGCATGGTCATATATACACTACCAAATGTCCTCAATTCTTTTCATACTTTTTTCTTTATTCTGCTCTGTGGTAGTTATTTCCACTATATTATCTTCCAGGTCACTTATTTGTTCTTCTGCCTCAGTTATTCTGCTATTGATTCCTTCTAGAGAATTTTAAATTTTATTTATTGTGCTGTTTATCATTGTTTGTTTGCTCTTAATTCTTCTAGGTCCTTTTTAAACGTTACTTGTATTTTCTCCATTCTATATCCAAGATTTTGGATCATCTTTACTATCATTACTCTGAATTCTTTTTTTCAGGTAGACTGCCTATTTCCTCTTCATTTGTTTGGTCTTGTGGGTTTTTACCTTGCTCCTTCATCTGCTGTGCATTTCTCTGTCTTCTTATTTTGCTTAACTTACTGTGTTTGGGGTCTCCTTTTTGAAGGCTGCAGGTTCATAATTCCCACTGTTTTTGGTGTCTGCCTCCAGTGGGTAAGGTTGGCTCAGTGGGTTGTGTAGGCTTCCTGGTGGAGGGGACCGGTTCCTGTGTTTTGGTTAATGAGGCTGGATCTTGTCTTTCTGGCAGGCAGAATCACTTCCAGTGGTGTGTTTTGGGGTGTCTGTGATCTTATTATGATTTTAGGTAGCCTCTCTCCTAATGGATGGGCTTGTGTTCCTGTCTTACTAGTTGTTTGGCATAGGGTGTCCAGCACTGTAGTTTGCTGGTCATTGAGTGGAGCTGGGTCTTAGCATTGAGATGGAAATATCTGGGAGAGCTTTCACCGTTTGATATTATGTGGAGCCAGGAGGTCTCTGGTGGACCAATGTCCTGAACTCGGCTCTCCCACCTCAGAGGCTCAGGCCTGACACCTGACTGGAGCACCAAGACCCTTTCAGCCACACGGCTCAGAAGAAAAGGGGCCAAAAAAAAAGAGAAACAATAGAAAAAGATAATAAAATAAAATAAAGTTATTAAAGTAAAAATTTTTTTTAAATTACTAAAATAAAAGTATTAATACAAAAAGAAGAAGAGAGCAACCAAATCAAAAAACAAATCCACCCATGATAACAATCACTAAAAACTAAACTAAGATATACATATAAATCAGAATCTAGTCTCTTGCATACAGCAAACCCCAAGTCTACAGTTGCTCCCAAAGTCCACTGCATCAGTTTTGGGATGATTCGTTGTCTATTCAGGTATTCCACAGATGCAGGGTACATCAAGTTGATTGTGGAGATTTAATCCACTGCTCCTGAGGCTGCACAGAGAAATTTCCCTTTCTCCTCCTTTTTCCCACAGCTCCTGGGGTTCAGCTTTGGATTTGGCCCCCCCTCTGCATGTAGGTTGCCCTCTGGCATCTGTTCTTCACCCAGACAGGAGGGGGTTAAAAGATTGGCTGATTAGGTGGCTCTTTCTTACTCAGGCCGTGTGGAGGGAAGTGTACAGAATGCAGGGCGAGCCTGCGGCGGCAGAGGACAGTGTCACGTTGCGACAGCCTGAGGTGCGCCATGTGTTCTCCTCCTCTTCTGAGAAGCCTTCAGTGACTTTCTTCTCCCATCTCTGGTTGGGTCAGGTATTTTTTTTGGAGACCCCACAGAAATTAATAATGGTCTCTATATAAGCCTCACCTTACTGTGAAGGTGTGTTTACTTTTTTATTTTCTTTGCTTAACTATGAAAGTAGTACATTCCTCAACCACATGGGTCTACCTTATTCACTTCTTTTTTTTTTTTTTTTTTTTTTTTTAAACAATTCTTTTTTTTTTTTTTTTTTAATTAATTAATTAATTTATTTATTATTTATTTATTTTTGGCTGTGCTGGGTCTTCGGTTCGTGCGAGGGCTTTCTCTAGTTGCGGCAAGTGGGGGCCACTCTTCATCGCGGTGCGGGGACCGCTCTTCATCGCGGTGCGCGGGCCTTTCACTATCGCGGCCCCTCCCGTTGCGGGGCACAGGCTCCAGACGCGCAGGCTCAGCAGCTGTGGCTCACGGGCCCAGCTGCTCCGTGGCATGTGGGATCTTCCCAGACCAGGGCTCGAACCCGTGTCTCCTGCATTAGCAGGCAGATTCTCAACCACTGCGCCACCAGGGAAGCCCCTTTATTCACTTCTTTATCCACAACACAACAACCCAGCTCAGGGATGGCTGGATGGATGAAGTCTAGGATGGGTAGAAGGGTGGACTCATCCTGAGAGAATGATTCTGGCAGGTAGAAAAATGGACCTTTCTAATGCAGGACACTAAGAGACAGATTTCTGGAGTCTTCCTCTCTGAAGCGTTCAGAAGTGCTAATGAGATTATATGTTTTTGAAGGCTCAAGATCTGATGAACCATGACTCTCTGGCCCACCCCATGAAAGGGCCTTTCCTATACAGGGGCCTCTCAGAAAAGAGAGACACAAGCTTCAGACTATAATTCAAAAAATTTTAAAACAGGGGGTTGCATAGAGATGCTACTACATAGTTAATGACTTTTAGAGCCTAACGTATGCACACAATGCCTTCTGATTGCTTTTTGTTTGTGTTTGTATTTTTATGAAGAGTGGTAAGAATTGTCCCGTGATTTTGAAACAGAAAGGAATAAAATGGCCTCTTTCTCTCTGATTATTTCATATCCTGGATTGATTTCTTTCATTTTGGAAGGGAGAATTTGATCAATGTCTAAGGGGTTCTGCAGTATTCCATAATCACCAACAGATCCTCACTACAAAATCCAGTGAAAAAGGCTGTACATGAGCTACTGCTACAATTCAATTTGTTACAGGAAAGAAGGGAGGCAGGAGAAAAGGAAATAAATCTTAAAATAAGAAAAATATACCATATCATTTTAATAGACAGAAAGGATTCTGAATATTGGCTGTTTGGACACCTTATTGTCATGATTACATATCTAGAATGGAACGTACAGTTGTTCCAGACAGTCGCAATAACATCCATTAACATTCAGCAGATCCACTCCTCTGTTAGCAAAGGTCTGGCATCAGGGTCAGCGTAGCCAGAACTGTCAGAGAACCCAGTTCACATTCATCTAAAAGCGAGCTTAAACCATTTGATAAAGGCCCACATTTAGAGATAAAAAGAGAATCCCCAAAAAGAGGGCAGCAATGAAACTTCAGAAAGGCATGTAGAAAATAGCTACAGACAGGAGAAGAGATACAAACAACACATGTATGTTTGTATATGTGTACTTATAGAACACTACTGTCTCCAAACAATCCTTCTTCCAGAACAATTTATCTGAGAGGCTTGCTGACATAATTAAATGAGTTGGCAATGTCAAGAATTTATCATAATGATAGTTCCTTTAGCTTGTTCCCTAATGGGCAGGTTTCATGTGTTTTGAGTGGTCTCCGAATTCTACCAGACTCCTTGCCAAACACAAGAGGCATTTAAAATATAAAATTAATAGAAGACATTTATTGGGTGACAACTCTTTAGAGTTTCAATTTTCTTACAGACAATTCTTCTCAAATTGGTTCCTTGCACATAAGAGAACTTCTTCCTTCCATTATGAGAACTCAGACTGCTTGCAAAAATGGGAATCTCATTGATCTCCACAACATTTATGAATGTTTAAGAGTATTTTGTCTGAGGGACCTTCAAATGGTGGAGGAGTAAAACGTGGAGATCACCTTCCTCCCCACAAATACATCAGAAATACATCTACATGTGGAACAGCTCCTACAGAACACCTACTGAACGCTGGCAGAAGACCTCAGACTTCCCAAAAGGCAAGAAAATCCCCAAGTACCTGGGTAGGGCAAAAGAAAAAAGAAAAAACAGAGACAAAAGAATAGTGATGGGACCTACACCTCTGGGAGGGAGTTGTGAAGGAGGAAAAGTTTCCACACACTAGGAAGCACCTTCACTGGTGGGATGGGGGGTGGGTGAGGGGGAAGCTTCAGAGCCATGGAGGAGAGTGCAGCAACAGGGGTGCAGAGGGCCAAGTGGAGAGATTCCTTCACAGAGAATTGGTGCTGACCATCACGCACCAGCCTGAGAGGTTTGTCTGCTCACTCCCTGGGGCAGGTGGGGGCTGGGAGCTGAGGCTCGGGCTTCGGAGATCAGATCCCAGGGAGAGGACTGGGGTTGGCTGCATGAACACAGCCTGAAGGAGGCTAGTGCACCACAGCTACCTGAGATGGAGTCCAGGAAAAAGCCTGGAACTGCCTAAGAGGCAAGAGACCATTGTTTCGGGGTGCGTGAGGAGAGGGGATTTAGAGCTCCAGAGACAGGCACGAACCACGGCTATCAGCGTGGACAGCAGAGACGGGCATGAGACTCTAAGGCTGCTGCTGCAGGCAATAAGAAGCCTGTGTGCAAGCAGAGGTCACTATCCACACCTCCCCTCCCAGGAGCCTGTGCAGCCCACCACTGCCAGGGTCCTGTGATCCAGGGACAACTTCTCTGGGAGAACACATGGCATGCCTCAGGCTGGTGCAATGTCACAACAGCCACTGCCGTGGCAGGCTCGCCCCCCATTACGTACCCCTCCGTACCCTGGCCTGAGTGAGCCAGAGCCTCCTAATCAGCTGCTACTTTAACCCCGTCCTGTCGGGGTGGGGAAAAGATGCCATAAGGCGACCTACATGGAGAGGAGGGGCCATATCCAAAGCTGAACCCCAGGAGCTGTGCGAACAAAGAAGAAAAAGGGAAATTTCTCCCAGCAGCCTCAGAAACAGTGGATTAAATCTCCACAATCAACCTGATGTACCCTGCATCTGTGGAATACCTGAATAGACAACAAATCATCCCAAAATTGAGGCGGTGGATTTTGGGAGCAACTGTAGACTTGGGTTTTCCTTTCTGCCTCTAATTTCTTTCTGGTTTTACGTTTATCTTAGTTTAGGATTTAGAGCTTATTATCATTGGTAGATTTGTTTACTGATTTGGTTGCACTCTTCCCTTTATATATATATATATATATTTTTTCTTTCCTTTTGCTCTTTTTGTGAGTGTGTATGTGTATGCTTCTTTGTGTGATTTGTCTGTATAGCTTTGCTTTTACCATTCGTCCTAGGGTTCTTTTTTTTTTCACTATAGTTTTTAGTGCTTGTTATCATTAGTGGATTTGCTTTTTCAGTTTGTTGCTCTCTTCTTTTTTTATTAATATTTTTAATTTTCATTTTAATATTTTTAAAATTTTTTATTTTAACAACTTTATTTTATTTTATTATTTTTTCGAATATTTCTTTTTTCCTCCCTTTTCTTCTGAGCCGTGTGGCTGAAAGGGTCTCGGTGCTCCAGCCAGGTGTCAGGCCTGAGCCTCTGAGGTGGGAGAGCCGAGTTCAGGACATTGGTCCACCAGAGACCTCCCGGTTCCTTGTAATATCAAACAGTAAAACCTCTCCCAGGGATATCCATCTCAATGTTAAGACCCAGCTGCACTCAATAACCAGCAAGCTACAGTGCTGGGCACCCTATGCCAAACAACTAGCAAGACAGGAACACAACCCCACGCACTAGGAGAGAGGCTACTTAAAATCATAATAAGGTCACAGACACCCCAAAACACACCACCGGATGTGATCCTGTGCACCAGAAAGACAAGACCCAGCCTCATTCACCAGAACACAGGAACCGGTCCCCTCCACCAGGAAGCCTACACAACCCACTGAACCAACCTTACCCACTGGAGGCAGACACCAAAAACAATGGGAATTATGAACCAGCAGGCTGTGAAAAGGAGATCCCAAACACAGTAAGTCAAGCAAAATAAGAAGACAGAGAAATACACAGCAGATGAAGGAGCAAGGTAAAAACTCACAAGACTAAACAAATGAAGAGGAAATAGGCATTCTACCTGAAAAGGAATTCAGAGTAATGATAGTAAAGATGATACAAAATCTTGGATATGGAATGGAGAAAATACAAGTAACGTTTAAAAAGGACCTAGAAGAATTAAGAGCAAACAAACAATGATGAACAACACACTAAAAAAATTTAAAATTCTCTAGAAGGAATCAAGAGCAGAATAACTGAGGCAGAAGAACGAATAAGTGACCTGGAAGATAAAGTAGTGGAAATAACTACCACAGAGCAGAATAAAGAAAAAAGAATGAAAAGAATTGAGGACAGTCTCAGAGACCTCTGGTACAACAATAAATGCACAAACATTCGAATCATAGGGGTCCCAGAAGAAGAAGAGGAAAAGAAAGGGACTGAGAAAATATTTGAAGAGATTATAGTTGAAAACTTCCTTAATATGCGAAAGGAAATAGTAAAGTCCAGTAAGTGCAGAGAGTCCCATACAGGATAAATCCAAGGAGAAACATGCCAAGACACATATTAATCAAATTATCAAAAATTAAATACAAAGAAAAAATATTAAAAGCAGCAAGGGAAATGCAACAAATAACATACAAGGGAATCCCAATAAGGTCAAGAGCTGATCTTTCAGCAGAAACTCTGCAAGCCAGAAGGGAGTGGCAGGACATATTTAGAGTGATGAAAGGGAAAAACCTACAGCCAAGATTACTCTACCCAGCAAGGATCTCAATCAGATTTGATGGAGAAATTAAAACCTTTACAGACAAGCAAAAGCTAAGAGAATTCAGCACCACCAAACCAGCTTTAGAACATATGCTAAAGGAACTTCTCTAGGTAGGAAACACAAGAGAAGGAAAAGATCTACAATACAAACCTAAAACAATTAAGAAAAAGGTAATAGGAACATACATATTGATAATTACCTTAAATGTAAATGGATTAAATGCTCCTACCAAGATACATAGACTGGCTGAATGGATACAAAAACAAGACCTGTATATATGCTGTCTACAAGAGACCCACTTCAGACCTAGGGACACATACAGACTGAAAGTGAGGGGATGGAGAAATATATTCCATGCAAATGGAAATCAAAAGAAAGCTGGAGTAGCAATTCTCATAACAGACAAAATAGACTTTAAAATAAAGACTATTACAAGAGACAAAGAAGGACACTACATAATGATCAAGGGATCAATCCAAGAAGAAGATGTAACAATTGAAAATATTTATGCACCCAACATAGGAGCATCTCAATACATAAGGCAAATGCTAACAGCCATAAAGGGGAAATCAACAGTAACAAAATAGTAATAGGGGACTTTAACAACCCACTATCACCAATGGACGGATCATCCAAAATGAAAATAAATTAGGAAACACAAGCTTTAAATGATACATTAAACAAGATGGACAATTGATATTTATAGGACATTCCATCCAAAAGCAACAGAATACACTTTCTTCTCAAGTGCTCATGGAACATTCTCCAGGATAGATCATATCTTGGGTCACAAATCAAGCCTTGGTAAATGTAAGAAAATTGAAATCGTATCAAGTATCTTTTCTGATGACAACGCTTTGAGACTAGATATCAATTACAGGGAAAAAAACTATAAAAATACAAACACATGGACGCTAAACAATACATTACTTAATAACCAAGAGATCACTAAAGAAATCAAATAGGGAATCAAAAAATACCTAGAAACAAATGACAATGAAAACACGATGGCCCAAAACCTATGGGATGCAGCAAACAAAGTTCTAAGAGGGAAGTTTATAGCAATACAATCCTACCTCAAGAAACAAGAAACATCTCAAATAAACAACCTAACCTTACATCTAAAGCAATTTAGAAAGAAGAACAAAAAATCCCCAAAGTTAGCAGAAGGAAAGAAATCATAAAGATCAGATCAGAAATGAATGAAAAAGAAATGAAGGAAATGATAGCAAAGATCAATAAGACTAAAACCTGGTTCTTTTAGAAGATAAATTTGATAAACCTTTAGCCAGACTCATCAGGAAAAAAAGGGAGAAGACTCAAATCAACAGAATTAGAAATGAAAATGGAGAAGTAACAACTGACACTGCAGAAATACAAAGCATCATGAGAGATTACTACAAGCAGCTATATGCAAATAAAATGAACAAGGTGGAAGAAATGGACAAATTCTTAGAAAAGCACAACCTTCCGAGACTGAACCAGGAAGAAATAGAAAATATAAACAGACCAATCACAAGCACTGAAATTGAAACTGTGATTAAAACTCTTCCAACAAACAAAAGTCCAGGACTAGATGGCTTCACAGGTGAATTCTATCAAATATTTAGAGAAGAGCTAACATCTATCTTTCTCAAACTCTTCCAAAATATAGGAGTGGGAGGAACACTCCCAAACTCATTCTACAAGGCAACCCTCACCCTGATACCTAAACCAGACAAAGATGTTACAAAAAAAGAAATCTACAGACCAACATCATTGATGAACATAGATGCAAAAATCCTCAACAAAATCCTAGCAAACAGATTCCAACAGCACATTAATATGATCATACACCATGATCAAGTGCGGTTTATCCCAGGAATGCAAGGATTCTTCAATATATACAAATCAATCAATGTGATAGACCATATTAACAAACTGAAGGTTAAAAACCATATGATCATCTCAATAGATGCAGAAAAAGCTTTCAACAAAATTCAACACCCATTTATGATAAATACCCTCCAGAAAGTAGGCATAGAGGGAACTTACTTCAACATAATAAAGGCCATGTATGAGAAACCCACAGCCAGCATCGTTCTCAATGGTGAAAAACTGAAACCATTTCATCTAAGATCAGGAACAAGACAAGCTTATCCACTCTCACCACTATTATTCCCATAGTTTTAGAAGTTTTAGCCACAGCAATCAGAGAAGAAAAAGAAAGAAAAGGAATCCAAATCGGAAAAGAAGTAAAGCTGTCACAGTTTGCTGATGACATGATACTATACATAGAGAATCTTAAAGATGTTACCAGAAAACTACTAGAGCTAATCAATGAATTTGGTAAAGTAGCAGGATACAAAATTAATGCACAGAAATCTGTTGCATTCCTATACACTAATGATGAAAAATCTGAGAGAGAAATTAAGGAAACACCCCCATTTACCACTGCAACAAAAAGAATAAAATACTTAGGAATAAACCTACCTAAGGAGACAAAAGAGCTGTATGCAGAAAACTATAAGACAATGATGAAAGAAATTAAAGATGATACAAATAGATGGAGAGATATACCATGTTCCTGGATTGGAAGAATCAACATTGTGAAAATGACTCTACTACACAAAGCAATCTCCAGATTGAATGCAATCCCTATCAAACTACCACTGGCATTTTTCACAGAACTAGAACAAAAAATTTCACAATTTTTATGGAAACACAAAAGACCCCGAATAGCCAAAGCAATCTTGAGAAAGAAAAATGGAGCTGGAGGAATCAGGCTCCCTGTCTTCAGACTATACTACAAAGCTACCATAATCAAGACAGTATGGTACTGGCACAAAAACAGAAATATAGATCAAAGGAACAGGATAGAAAGCCCAGAGATAAACCCACGCACATATGGTCACCTTATCTTTCATAAAGGAGGCAAGAATATACAATTGAGAAAACACAGCCTCTTTAATAAATGGTGCTGGGAAAACTGGACAGGTACATGTAAAAGAATGAAATTAGGACACTCCCTAACACCATACACAAAAATAAACTCAAAATGGATTAAAGACCTAAATATAAGGCCAGGCACTATAAAACTCTTAGAGGAAAACTTAGGCAGAACACTCTATGACATAAATCACAGCAAGATCGTTTTTGACCCACATCCTAGAGAAATGGAAATAAAAACAAAACTAAACAAATGGAACCTAATGAAACTTAAAAGCTTTTGCACAGCAAAGGAAAACTTAAACAAGACGAAAAGATAACTCTCAGAATGGAAGAAAATATTTGCTAAAGAAGCAACTGACAAAGCATTAATCTCCACAATTTACAAACAGCTCATGCAGCTCAATATCAAAGAAACAAACAGCCCAATCCAAAAGTGGGCAGAAGAACTAAATAGACATTTCTCCAAAGAAGATATACAGATTGTCAACAAACACATGAAAGTATGCTTAACATCACTAATCATTAGAGTAATGCAAATCAAAAATACAATGAGGTAGCACCTCACACCAGTCAGAATGGCCATCATCAAAAAATCTACAAGCAATAAATGCTGGAGAGGGTGTGGAGAAAAGGGAACCCCCTGCACTGTTGTTGGGAATGTAAATTGATACAGCCACTATGGAGAACAATATGGAGGTTCCTTAAAAAACTAAAAATAGAACTACCATACGACCCAGCGATCCCACTACTGGGCATATACCCTGAGAAAACCATAATTCAAAGAGTCATGGGGCTTCTCTGGTGGCACAGTGGTTGAGAGTCTGCCTGCCAATGCAGGAGACACGGGTCAAGACCTGGTCTGGGAAGATCCCACATGCCACGGAGCAAATAGGCCCGTGGGCCACAACTGCTAAGCCTGCGCATCTCAAGAGTGTGCTCCGTAACAAGAGAGGCCACGATAGTGAGAGGCCCACGCACCGCGATGAAGAGTGACCCCCGCTTGCCTCAACTAGAGAAAGCCTTCACACAGAAACAGAGATCCAACACAGCCAAAAATTAAATAAATAAATAATAAAATTAAAAAAAAAAGAGTTATGTACCACAATTTTCATTGCAGAATGGCCATCTTTAAAATGTCTACAAATAACAAATGCTGGAGAGGATGTGGAGTAAAAGGAACCCTCCTACACTGTTGGTAGGCAGGAATTTAAACTGGTACAGCCACTATGGAGAACAGTATGGAAGTTCCTCAGAAAACTGAAAATAGAATTACCACATGGTCCACAATCACACTCCTGGGCCTATACCTGGACAAAACTATAATTCAAAAAGATATATGCATCCCTATGTTCATAGCAGCCCTATTCACAATAGCCAAAACATGGAAGCAACGTAAATGTCCATCAGCAGATGAACGGATAAAGAAGATATGGTACATATATACAATGGAATCTTTCTCAGCCATAAAAAGAATGAAATAATGGCATTTGCAGCAACATGCATGGACCTAGAGATTATTATACTAAGTGAAGTATGTTAGAAAAATACAAATACCATATATCATTTATATGTGGAATTTAAAATATGATATAAATAAACTTATTTACAAAACAGAAACAGACTCATAGACATAGAAACAAACTTATGGTTACCAAAGGGGAAAGGGGGTGGGGGAAGGATAAATTAAGAGTTTGGGGGCATTCCCTGGTGGCACAGTGGTTGGGAATCTGCCTGCTAATGCAGGGGACACGGGTTCGAGCCCTGGTCTGGGAAGATCCCACATGCCACGGAGCAACTAGGCCCATGAGCCACAACTACTGGAGCCTGTGCTCTGCAACAAGAGAGGCCACGATAGTGAGAGGCCCGCGCACTGCGATGAAGAGTGGCCCCCACTTGCCGCAACTAGAGAAAGCCCTTGCACAGAAACGAAGACCCAACATAGCAATCAATCAATCAATCAATCAATAAACCTTAAAAAAAAAGAGTTTGGGATTTGCAAATCGTATATTACAATATATATAATAAAATGTATATAAAATAGATAAACAACAAGGTCCTACTGTACATCACAGGGAACTATATTCAATATCCTATAATAAACCATAATGGAAAAAAATATGATAAAGAATATATATATGTATAACTGAATCACTTTTGCTCTGCACCAGAAACTAACACAACACTGTAAATCAACTATACTTCAATAAAAATTAAAAATTAAAAAAAGAGTATTTTGTCACGTCATCAGGTATTGCTTAGGAACTGAGACCCAGACAGAGCTTCTGACTCTTGCTCTTGTGTCCCTTATGCAGAGTCAACGTTATGCATTATGTTTCTCTTATAGCTTAACATTCTGAGACTCAAAGAACACTAGAACATCCCAAGCCATACATATACATCATGTTAATCTACAAGGTCCAAATGTGTTAGGAAATGCACAATGATTGAACTCTATCAGCAACTTGTTGTATTACATAGAAATTGTATTGGATCACATTCATAATGTAAACACGTTTAATTTTCTTTTTGCTGTGACATTTCTGGATGTTTTCTATGGTATAGTTATACAATTGAAATTATGGCAGAGTCATTTCTGCTAAGAAAAGGAAGAGATGGAGTAAAAAAAAATTAACATGTTGAATTTCCAGACACAATTGTTGGGCGCAGCGCATTCACAGGCTTTCTTCTTCTTCTTTTTTTTTCTTTATAGGCTTTCTTCTGAAACACAGATAACAATCCCCTTGTATAGATCAGGAAGTTAAATCTTGTGGATGCTAAGTGAAATTTTCAAGTTTCCACACCTTAAATAAGTGGCAGAACAGGAATTTTAACCCATGTTTGCCCATTTCCAAACCCTAAGCTTTATCCACTGCTACTACTACTTAGATGGTAAACTTTCAGAACTCAAGGACTGTATCATTTGAATTGGCTTGATAAAGTATCCATGCCTGGTCTTACATTTGAGTATGTATCATGTTACCGTAGGTAACAGGGTCTGGAAAGCTGAAGAAAAGGCCTGTAGTGAAGATATGATTTGGTCTAGCAGTGCCTTAAACTTACTAGGTGTAAAGTAAATATTTGTTGAATGAATAAAAGAAAGAGAGAGAAAGAAATGTATATTTGTTAGTCATCATCAAATTAACAAATAAAAATGAATAACTATCTCATTTTTAAATATGTGATTGAAAACAGAATTGGGATAATTCTGTACAAGCTGTTTCCAAAAATGCTTTTTGTAAATAAAATAAAGTCTATTTATTTTATGTTGTGAAATGATATTTTTAATAAACATAATACACTGTACACTCACAGAGCTAATGCAAGGTGAAAACTGCAACACCTTTTGTATTGTCTAGAACATAGTAGACTTTGAAGAAGTATTACTCCTGCCTCCTTACCTTTTATCTCCCATTAAAGATATGATGTTAACATAAATTAAATAGCAAAATTATTATAGAGAATATTTGAAAGTGTAACAGCAACAAGTGAAATGTCAATGCATTTTTAATAATCTGTGAGCTTCAGTGTCATTTCTGAGTTGTAGGATGGATTACCTGATGAAATTGGCAAAGGGAAAAATAGCCATTATGCCATTTCCTTTTCTTTCTCTTACATTACCTTCCAGTGGCTCATCAGAGAAATAGTTTCCTCTTGAGTTCAAGAAATAAATGACAGTATTGACTCTCCTGGTTAGAATACTGGAGTAGAAGACCAGGGATCCAGAGAGCTGACCCGTTACCAATTACTGGACCATGGGCACATTTCTTCCTCTCAGATGGCCTCATTTTTAAAATACAAAATACCGTATATTAGGTTGATCAATAAGAAATTGACATTTTTCTTGGTTAGAAATGCTCAAATTTTGACAATTTCATACAGTTCATTTTAATATAACACTGGTTAGGAGTATGAATTTGCTGTAGTAAAGCTTGGGTTTGAGACTAGTTCCACATCAAACCAGTTGAGTCTCCTATACCTCAAGTTTTTCATCTTTCAAATGGGGATACGAATAGTATCTACACCCTTATTTGTAATTGAGGATTAAGTGTTATAGTGTAAGTAAAGTGTCAGATACATTGCAAATGCTCAATAAATGTTAGCTATATTTATTGTTGTTGTTGTTGATATTCCTGACTTTCCAGAGAGCAAATAATGGGGGAAATGTTACTTTTTAGCTACTAAAATGTTTTGTGAAGCAACAATATTAAAACAGGATAAGACTGATGGAAAAATCTAAATAAAATTTAATGGAACAGAATAAAAGTTCAGTCTTAAGAAAGTTTTAAATGTGATAAACTTGGCATTTCTTATCAGTGAGCAACATGGATTATTCTGATAGTGGTATTGGGTCAGTTGGTAAATCTTTCATTAAAAAACATAACTTTTGATCCTTTTCTCATGCTATAAAATATGAAATTAAAAAACCCACCATGGTACTGATGCAAAAACTATATACAGCTTAGTGGTGAATAATAATAACAATAATAATAGTAAAAAAAACCCCCAGAAACATAGCCAAATTATACAGTATGTATTTTAAGTATTTAGCAATCAAATTCATTAGTAGTTTACAATTAAACAGCAAAGAAATATCATTTACCTCATAGACAGGCAAAAATTAGAATGGTGGATAATGCCAAGTGGTGCTGGGGGTTTATGGGGACCCTCACAAACAGCTGGTAGAAGTACATACTGGTGCACTCATTCTGGAGATCAATATATTGAATAGGAGTGCTTAGTCATAGCAAGGGTACACATGGTCAATGACCCAGCAATTCTGCTCATGGATGTATATCTCAGAGTCAGTTTTTACATAGTTAAGTAAGGGAATATGTATAAGGATATATTTGTGGTGGTGGGAAATTGAAGGTAACTTGTTTGTCTACCACAGGGACAGTGGAAAATACATGTCCATTGTTCAGAATCATTTGTAGTGCTGTTTTCCATTTCTGATACTTAGTCCTTTCTCATCCACAAATCAGCTCTATCATCAAGTCACTGAGCCTCTCTTAGCTTCTGTTTCCTCAACAATAAAAATAAGGGAACTGGATTGATCAAGGGGCCTTATCCTTTTCACATCCACTGGTGTATTATTTCAGTGGACCTTCCATATAAGCTTATGGTTTTGTGCCTCTTTTTGATATTAGGATAATGGACAATAACTGAACAGCAGTTTAAATTAGGGGTTTGTCTCTCTTTAAAAGGAATCTCTTTAAGTTATAATAATAACCAGTTCCTAATTCACTTATTCAGAATTCCATAAATGGAGAGAGCTTAATACAAAGCGTATCTCTGGAAAAACAAAGAAAATGAAAGAGTATAAAATAGTATTTTGCTGGACACTGAATTTTTGCTTGAAATAAAGGTTAGAGAAGACTGCTGTAAAACCCAGTTTATCATGGTAATGCTTTTTTCTCCTTATTTCCCCTCTTA
Organism: Balaenoptera acutorostrata; assembly: GCF_949987535.1. Taxonomy (NCBI): domain Eukaryota; kingdom Metazoa; phylum Chordata; class Mammalia; order Artiodactyla; family Balaenopteridae; genus Balaenoptera; species Balaenoptera acutorostrata. The sequence goes on from NC_080085.1 coordinate 89,413,323, forward strand.
TTTTATATTTTGATCATTTAAAACTTTATTTTTCATTACAAATTACAAATTTATGGTAGTTAAATTGTGAAAAAATATTGATGGTAGTCATTAAAAATTTCAATTCTAGTAGTGTCTGAAGTAAAATATGAAAGTCTAGCCCTTATGACCGATTGTATTATGTAATAATGCCTGTCTACCCTTTGAAAATTCTCATTTAATTCAATGGAACAAACCTGCTTTTTCAGGCCTCTTTCTGCAGCATCTGGCTGAGTCATACTGCTTCAGAGGGTCTCTGCCATGCCAAACTATATCTGCTGAAAAAGAGAAAGAAGAGCTTACATTCAAGTAGAAAAATGAATGGCTCTCTCTTTTCAGGGTCTAAGGCAGAGTGTCTAGAATTGTTTTCTACCTCAGTCATCTGACACTTATATAAACCTTTTACTATTCAGAGGTTTCTCTTGGGGACAAGGCCAATCCATCACCAAAATCAGCAATTTCTGTCCAAGTCATTTGTTTAAGCCCTTCTATGTGTTGGACTCCAAAACATGAAAGTACGAACTTTTCAGTTTCAAGAGAGGTGCTATGCAGGCATCTGCAACATCTTGCAAAGTTCAAGCATCTTTCTGTTTATAAAGAATCTTTGGCAATGATTGTTCAGGTAATAAGGAGACCAGGATCCTCTCAGAAAACTCTTGTGACCAGCGGACAGAGCAGTCTCCTTCTGCTGAGGAACTGGGGTGGGAGGGATGAATACATTGGTTCAATGAGAACTTGGATTAACTCTGGCTAAATGTGGTACTGGCCTGGGGGGTAAAATTTGTTTCATAATAATGATAATACAAGGATTTTAAACCAGTTTTTAATATTTTTCATCAAACTACAACTGTAATTCAGGGCTACTGACTCCAAGTTCTGTGCTCTTGCCATTACCTACCCCCATGCTGTATCACGATGTGCTATGTTTACTATTACTGCTCACTACTGACCGCTCTGAGGAGTATTTACTGTTATTGTGGCCTTAAAGCAGCTGCTCAGTGGAATCTAAGGTCGGCACTTTCTAACAGGACATCAGTACAGCCATGCTCCTTACTTCCCTGAGGCTTTTTTTCCACTTAATTCCAGTTTATGGACTTTAAATTGGTACAACTTTTCTGGGTGGCGGGTGGGGAATTAAATTAAGCATGTGTATACCATTTGAGGCAGCTATTCCATGTCTTGAAATGTACCCTAAGGAAATTGTTAAGGATGTTCACAACTGTTTGGAAACAATAACATTCATCAACCTAAATACCTAATTTTGTGTTTTACCACAAACGTAAATTTATTGAAGGATAAAAAGAACACAAAGGATATCTATCAATAAAGGGGTATATGGAAACATACATAAGTGTTCTAGGAACACACAAACACACACTCACAACATCCAGGTTTATTCACAAAAACCTAAAAAGTACCCATATGGGTTTCAGAGGCACAAAGAGGACAAACTTATAAATGAGCTAGATCTATTCTAAATGCAAATGTGAAATACCTTATTTAGCAACAGAAAGTTACTGGCTGGCTTTCATCTCACCATTGTTTATTATAAGAAAAATGTATTAGCTGTGTGGTAGGATTATGAAAGATTTATGTTATTTTTATCTTTATGTATTAATTTTTTCTTTCATGGATAGGTGTTATGAGATAAAACATAAAATTAAAGAATGAAGGCCTATCAACAAAAAATTGCAATGCTTTCATTAGTATAAGTACACAAACTTCTGTAATTTTAACAGCATGCAGAAATTTGTTTGGTATGACCTAAATCAAATTAAATTATAATGAAACTGCAAAAGGGTGAGGACACTCTTTGGTATAGCAAAAATCATCACTAAGAATCCACATTACTTTTGAACTTAAGTAAAAATGTAGACATGAAGCCTTAGAGGTGTAACACATTACAATGGTGAAAACAAACAAAACAAAACACAGACATCGTCCTTACACTATTTGAACTTACAGTCTAAAGCCAGCTAAAATGATGACGTGTTGAAGCTGCTCTGATAGGGGAAGTCAGAGTGCTGTGGGAACAGAGCAGAGAGCACAAGTACCTGACTGGTCTTGGGTGTGTTGGGGAGGCTTCCTACAGGAAGTGATGTTTAAGTTGGAACCTGAGGGATAAGAAGGCATTAGCTGGGTAAAGAAAGGGCAAGGCTAATCTGAGACCTTAGCCAGATATAATAGTCAGGAAATACTCTCTGACCTGGTTCATCCCTGGGGAAATCCTGTGTGGAAATCCACTACCCAGCAGTTGGGCATGTCCGGAAAACTGTGTGAAACTTAACAACGCAATTGTAGAAAGTGCCTGAACTCTGCAGTTCATGTCCATGAAAGAAACCAAGAATGAGACTTCCCAAGAATTGTCTCATCTTTAACTCTTTCTATACTATATTAGCAGTGAGCTCCAATCAGGAGAAAGTTACAAATCATTAGTATGTAAAAAAGTGAATGGATGAGTAGCTGAAATGCTCAAAGCATCAGGATATCTCTACTCTACTCCCTTCCTCTTCCAGAGTTCCTAGATTCTTTGGTTTATGCTGGTGGACTACAATGTCTGAGCCTGGTCACATGTGTAGAGGTAAACACTAACACTAGACAGGTATAGTGGAGTATAGACTATTACAGTTCTGGAGCTCAGGAAAAAGGAAATCAGGAGGCAGAGATTTAGGCTGGCAGTAGCTGGCACACTGGAGACATTCAAACACTATGTGATAAATGGAAAGATGAATGAATGAATGAATGAACAAATGACAGATTTTTGGAGACAGCAGAAAATGAAGCTGTTTATCTCTTCATGGTGTTTTCATCCGTATTTATCTTTTGAAATGGATTGGGATTGTATTATATACCTCCACTCTAATCTGATTTTTAAAATATTATTGATTTTAATTAACAGAAAGTCATTTTTTTCCTTTCACTAAAATTCAGAAAAATACCTATTGACATTAATGACAGTTGCAGTTTGGATATCATAAAGCAGGAAGTTGAGGAATGAGGGAGCTGCCTATGCTCCATCAACCCGACAGAGCTTTCTGGAAGTCTCCTGGAGCAAGAATATTGCTAAGGAACTCAGCAACTGCCTCAGACTTGAGCAAGGAGGAACCAGAGCCCCAGCCCCAACTTAGGAGGAAATTGTGTGTGTGTGTGTGTGTGTGTGTGTGTGTGCATGTGTGTGTAAATATTTGCGGTTATATATTTTAACATATTATACTTTACACATACATTGATTTATTTTGAAATAATAGGATCTTACCACATAGTTTGTAATTAGATTTTTCCCCATTGAAGAGTATATTGTAAACACCTTTCAGTATCAATGCATATATTTTACATTATCGGTTTTGTGATTCAGTTTAAAACCAGCTGTTTTCTGTGTGTTGAATATACATAAACAATATCATGTGATATTTGTCTTTGTCTGACTTACTTCACTTAGTATGATAATCTCTAGCTCCATTCTTGTTGCTGCAAATGGCATCATTTCATTCTTTTTCATGGCTGAGTAATATTCCATTGTGTATATATACCAATAGACCCTAGTGTTCTTTTGAGGATCATAAACTAGTTGTGAAGCCAGTTGCCAGAGTCTTGGTCAATGATAATGTCATTGTGCAGGTGTATGATTCATGGGACTGGAGGTCTATTTTGAAGAGCAATCCTGGTCTGCATTTTAAATTCTGATGTTGATGAGAAAGGACAGAGGTACACCTCATTACTCCGTTATCACTTGAGTATGGAAAAGGGCCCTCCAGTTTAGAAGAAGAGGACACCATAGATAATGTGAGAGAGCAACTAGATGGTGTATCTAAAAGCAAAGGACATACTGCAGTTTCATGCGGACTTAAGTGAACTCTGAATACAGTGCTTAACCGGGTTCTATTTTGCAGTAAAACAATAACCTAAAACTAATTCAGGAGCCTTTAAAGTACCTTCATATCTTTCTCCTAAAGCGGGAATGATACCTGGGGCAATGAGTCCAAGGCCTGTGCCATTAGCAGTAATTAGCTCCAAGCTACTATACATTGATTCCCTATCGTCTCAGACACTTGATTATAATGCACATCTCATTTTTCTCCTGAAAAATCTTGTATGGTTGAGAGGCAGGGTAGGTGAAATTCAGATAGGCAAGGTTATAAAGAGGTGAAGGGATTTACCCAAAGTTGTTAGAGAGTTACTGGGTTAAGTCTGGGTTAAGGATCCAGAGAGGTTTCCTGACTTAGTAAGTGGACTCTCTAGAAGCCAAAGTACTGGCTTTGTTCCTATGAGAGGCTTGCTTTTTAAAGGACAAAAAATGATTTTCTGATGTTAACATCCAGTAAGTAAAATAAGAAGACAAGAAAGCACATGGAACATAAGAAGCGTATGTATAATGTTATTTGTTTTTACCTCCCTCCACTCCCACCCCCTAGAATTTCCTGTGCCCTTGAGAAGGGAACTCTGACTTGAAGCAGAAAAATGCTCCCCTTTTCAGGGAGGACATTGGGGATAAAGTACAACAGGGATTCTAAATTGAATGGGTCACCCTCCCAGGAGTGAGATAAGCCCAAAACTCTCCCAGAAGTCAACCACTCTGTTCTGTCAGAAAGGACTACATAGAAACTCTTCCTTTTATGAGAATTCACTATGCCCAGATCATGGTTAGATCTCAATAAATATTTGTCCAATTTAGTTACATCAGACTGACTCTTCAGTAAGGTTTTTTGGGTCTTAGTCAGCTATATCCAATGGCAACCCTTCTAATAAAGGTGACCACAAAGTTCCACAAAATCGTGGATCAAAAACCCAGCTTGGCAATATAAGTAGATAGACAAAAAGCAAAAGGAGAAGTAAAACATACAGCTTAACCAGATAATCCACCAAGCTACGACTCTATCCACGAGGAAATCTTGCACAGAAATTTAACCCAACTCAGACGAAAGTGTCTGTTCCTTTGAATAAATATTTCCAGAATGAATGAATTAATGAGAGAAGTACAGATTCAGGAGTCATCATCAAGAAATAAAAAAGAATTACACAAAAAAGAATTACACTCTTTTGATCTTTTCCTATCCATGATAATTTTTTAAACATATTTTGGATCATAGATTCGTAACCTGTTATTAATGTCACAGTAATTACTAGTGTTTCTCCTTATAGAAATTGATGCTTTTCTACGGCAGCGGAGGTAGCCTATTGAGATGATCGCCACCTGCTGGTCAGAACCAGAACGACATCTCTCAATATCTCTAGGAGGCGGCTAAGTAAGGATTTGGGGAGGGAGGGGCCTCTGGTCTGACCCACTAAACAGGGATTGTTCGAGGTTTGAATGGCACAGACAGGCCTTCCTGCAGAATCAGATGCTGCCTGGTTCTCTGAGCTCCCCACAGGAAGTTCCACCCCTAACCCATGTAGAGAAAGTAGCCAGAGTGACGGTCCATGAGGGAATGTATATCTGTGTGTGTGTGTGCGTGCATATTTTGTATTTGGGGTCATAGCTTTTAGACACATTTGCTTTATAACATGTACTTACTCATAAACATAGGAGTATTATCAATAATAAATGGAATCATATTGTACACACAGTGTATAATCTGCTTTTATGCTTAATAGTCAATACTGTTCCAAGTGAATATTTCTATAACATTAGTTGCGTGAATCAGATCATTAGATTTGTGTATTAAGGACATCAAATCATAGAGAAATTTATAAATAGAAATGAAACTGCGGTTTACCTTCCTAAGATAAACATTCTTAATAGAGTGCTAATACATTCTGCAAAGGTTTTTATCCCTATACAGTGTACTAGAATATATAAGTACTTTTGTGCAAATATATACACAAAATACATATATATGCACTATATAAATATACAGCTATGCATATCTATTCTTCAGGAAAAAAAGGGGGGACAACACGCTAATCTGCAGCTCTCTTTTTTTTCACGTATGAAATCTTAAGGTTTTAACTTGTATTTCTTTCATCATTGTGTTTGGGTTATCTTTTCATAGGTTTGTTGGGCACTTATATTGCTTTTTATGAAAACTGCAACTAAAAAGGATTTATAATGAGGATGACCATGTAATTTATTGTTTGAACTGGGCACTTTTGAGAGTGAAAGGTGCACTATTAAACAATAGACATAAATTGGGAGCATATCAAGCTGTATGGTCACCTTCTGATAAAACATGAATATTAACTCAATGTCTGTAATATATGTGAACAACGTTCCTTCCCATTTTATATCTCATTTTATTTTTTATAACGCAAATGTTTTAAAATCATATTGATTTTTATTATTAAAAACAATATGGTTAATTATAAATGTTTTAAGAATACACTGGGGTGGAGTAATTGGCAGTCTTCTGGGAGATTAGATGGAGGGAGCATTCAAAGCCCATGAGGCCACAGGACGCAGAGGGAAAAGCTTGGGTTTTAGTACAATTCCAGGCTTAGAGTGCCTGGTCTGTAATTTACAATATTACTGACCTGAAAATTCTGGCTTGAGCTGTAGGTTAGGAAGAGGATAGTAATCTCTAACTTGAATGTTTATTTTCAGGATTAAAGGAGATGAGATATGAAATCACTATGATATAGAATGTTTGATGAATGTTCATTTCCATTTCCCAGGTCACCCTCCCAGTGTTTAAAAACCTGAGCCTCTGGCAGACTCCGACTCACTGCTTCAGGGATGAGCCAATGGATGTGGCCCAACACCCAAGTCTCTTGGCACAAAGGGTGGAACTTCATCTCCTCTGTCATCTTCCTCACACGGTGGGGTGGTGAGTGAGTACCCGCGGGACTATTGCAGGGAGTGTGATCCAACCATTTCTCCAGCCCTGGAAGCCCATCTTCTAAAAGGGCAGCTGCTGCTCTCTGTACATTGTGGAGAGGGCAAGAGCTGGAACCTCATTCCTGCCTCTTGCCAGATGTGTGACTCTGGAAAATTTTTTACTCCCTCTGAACCTGAATTCATCTGCTCTAAAATGGGAAAAAATTACTACCTTTTCCACAGAGATGTTGTGTGGGGAAAATGAGAAAACTTAAAAGAAATATTTGCACATTGTATGTGACTTCAACAAATGTTTGTCTTGCCCACCGTGACTCCTCTCCACCATGAAAGAGACTGACATAAAACAAAGAGCAGAATTGTCGGAGAGAACATTTGGAAATGTAGCAACAAGAAATGAAATGTTTAAATGTTTACATAATGTATGAAGTTGAGTGCCATTTCTGTGCTGTGGGATCTGAGGAAGTTAGGGAAAGGAAAGACAGTCATTGCACTGTTTCCTTTTATTCCATGTGATTTCCTGTCCCTGTTACTTCACTTTCTATTTGAACAACCAAAGAAACAGTTTTCCACTAAGCCCTGGAAAGAGGAGACGGTACAGAGGAATCAAGCATAATAACGGAGCTCAGGACCTTACATGAGTCATTTTCCCTGTGTCGTCCTCATCTCTAATATGGGGTCACACAAAATATAACTATGGATAGGGGTTTGGGCCCTGGGTACTATTATTTTCAGGTTACATGATATTTGGCAAATTGCTTAACTTTTCTCAGCCCCATTAAAACAATCTTGCAAATGGCTATTACAATAGCAACAGCTCATTAGGTTGTACTGAAAATTAAATGAGAAAGTGCATGTAAAGCATTTAGTAAAATGTCTGGCACTAAGTGCGCCATGAATTTTATCTTCATATTCTTTTATTATTAGCCTTCTCAAGCCAATCAGAAGAAGGATAAAGGGCTTGTGGCTGGGGAGGGATGCAGAGTATCACCTTAGATGACGAGATTCCATGGAGACGCAGAATTTTTTTAACATCTTTATTAGAGTATAATTGCCTTACAATAGTGTGTTAGCTTCTGCTTTATAACAAAGTGAATCAGTTATACATATACATATGTCCCCATATCACTTCCCTCTTGCATCTCCCTCCCACCCTCCCTATCCCACCCCTTTAGGAGGTCAAAAAGCACTGAGCTGATCTCCCTGTGCTATGTGCATGCTTCCCACTAGCTATCTATTTTACATTTGGTAGTGTATATATGTCCATGCCACTCTCTCACTTCGTCCCAGCTTACCCTTCCCCCTCCCCGTGTCCTCAAGTCCATTCTCTATGTCTGCGTCTTTATTCCTGTCCTGCCCGTAGGTTCTTCATAACCATTTTTTTTAGATTCCAAATATATGTGTTAGCATATGGTATTTGTTTTTCTCTTTCTGACTTACTTCACTCTGTATGACAGACTCTGGGTCCATCCACCTCACTACAAATAACTCAATTTCATTTCTTTTTATGGCTGAGTAATATTCCATTGTATATATGTGCCACATCTTCTTTATCCATTCATCTGTCGATGTAAACTTAGGTTGCTTCCATGTCCTGGCTACTGTAAATAGAGGTGCAATGAACATTGTGGTACAAGACTCTTTTTGAATTATGGTTTTCTCAGGGTATATGCACAGTAGTGGGATAGCTGGGTCATATGGTAGTTCTATTTAGTTTTTTAAGGAACCTCCATAGTGTTCTCCATAGTGGCTGTATCAACTTACATTCCCACCAACAGTGCAAGAGGGTTCCCTTTTCTCCATACCCACTCCAGCATTTCTTATTTGTAGATTTTCTGATGATGCCCATTCTAACAGGTGTGAGATGATACCTCTTGTAGTTTTGATTTGCATTTCTCTAGTAATTAGTGATGTTGAGCAGCTTTCCATGTGCTTCTTGGCCGTCTGTATGTCTTCTTTGGAGAAATGTCTATTTAGGTCTTCTGCCCATTTTTGGATTGAGTTGTTTATTTTTTTAATATTGACCTACATGAGCTGTTTATATATTTTGGAGATGAATCCTTTGTCCATTGATTCATTTGCAAATATTTTCTCCCATTCTGAGGGTTGTCTTTTTGTCTCGTTTGTAGTTCCCTTTGCTGTGCAAAAGCTTTGAAGTTTCATTAGGTCCCATTTGTTTATTTTCGTTTTTATTTCCATTACTCTAGGAGGTGGATCAAAAAAGATCTTGCTGTGATTTATGTCAAAGAGTGTTCTTCCTATGTTTTCCTCTAAGAGTTGGATAGTGTCCAGTCATACATTTAGGTCTCTAATCTATTTTGAGTTTACTTTTGTGTATGGTGTTAGGGAGTGTTCTAATTACATTCTTTTACATGTAGCTGTCCAGTTTTCCCAGCACCACTTATTGAAGAGACTGTCTTTTCTCCATTGTACATCCTTGCCTCCTTTGTCATAGATTAGTTGACCATAGGTGCGTGGGTTTACCTTTGGGCTTTCTATCCTGTTCCATTGATCTATATTTCTGTTTTTGTGCCAGTACCATATTGTCTTGATTACTGTAGCTATGTAGTATAGTCTGAAGTCAGGGAGTCTGATTCCTCCAGCTCCAGTTTTTTCCTTCAAGACTGCTTTGGCTATTCGGGGTCTTTTGTGTCTCCACACAAATTTTAAGATTCTTTGTTCTAGTTCTGTAAAAAATGCCATTGGTAATTTGATAGGGATTGCACTGAATCTGTAGATTGCTTTGGGTAGTATAGTCATTTTCACAATATTGATTTTTTGAATTCAAGAACATGGTATATCTCTCCATCTGTTTGTATTATGTTTAATTTCTTTCATCAGTGTCTTATAGTTTTCTGCATACAGGTCTTTTGTCTCCCTAGGTAGCTTTTTTCCTAGGTATTTTATTCTTTTTGTTGCAATGGTAAATGGGAGTGTTTCCTTAATTTCTCTTTCAGATTTTTCATCATTAGTGTATAGGAATGCAAGAGATTTCTGTGCATTAATTTTGTATCCTGCAACTTTACCAAATTCATTGATTAGCTCTAGTAGTTTTCTGGTGGCATCTTTAGGATTCTCTATGTATAGTACCATGTCATCTGCAAACAGTGAAAGTTTTACTTATTTTTGTCCAATTTGTATTCCTTTTATTTCTTTTTCTTCTCTGATTGCCATGGTTAGGACTTCCAAAACTATATTGAATAATAGTGGTGAGAGTGGATATCCTTGTATTCTTCCTGATCTTAGAGGAAATGCTTTCAGTTTCTCACCATTGAGAATGATGTTTGCTGTGGGTTTGTCATATATGGCCTTTATTACGTTGAGGTAGTTTCCCTCTATCACCACTTTCTGGAGAGTTTTTATCATAAATGGGTGTTGAATTTTGTCAAAAGCTTTTTCTGCATTTATTGAGATGATCATATGGTTTTTATTCTTCAATTTGTTAATATGGTGTATCACATTGATTGATTTGTTTATATTGAAGAATCGTTGCACCCCTGGGATAAATGCCACTTGATCATGGTGTATGATCCTTTTAATGTGCTGTTGGATTCTGTTTGCTAGGCTATTGTTGAGGATTTTTGCATCTATGTTCATCAGTGCTATTGGCCTGTAGTTTTCTTTTTGTGTGTGTGACATCCTGCCTGGTTTTGGTATCAGGGTGATGGTGGCCTCGTAGAATGAGTTTGGAAGTGTTCCTCCCACTGCTATATTTTGGAAGAGTTTGAGAAGGATAGGTGTTAGTTCTTCTCTAAATGTTTGATAGAATTCGCCTGTGAAGCCATCTAGTCCTGGACTTTTGTTTGTTGGAAGATTTTTAATCACAGTTTCAATTTCAGTGCTTGTGATTGGCCTGTTTATTTTCTATTTCTTCCTGGTTCAGTCTCCGAAGGTTGTGCTTTTCCAAGAATTTCTCCATTTCTTCCAGGTTGTGCATTTTATTAGCATACAGTTGCTTGTAGTAATCTCTCATGATCCTTTGTATATCTGCAGTGTCAGTTGTTACTTCCCTGTTTTCATCTGTAATTCTGTTGATTTCAGTCTTCTCCCTTTTTTTTTCTTGATGAGTCTGGCTAATGGTTTATCAATTTTGTTTATCTTCTCAAAGAACCAGCTTTTATTTTTGTTGATCTTTGCTATTGTTTTCTTCATTTCTTTTTCATTAATTTCTGATCTGATCTTTATGATTTCTTTCCTTCTGCTAACTTTGGGGTTTTTTTCTTCTTCTTTCTCTAATTGCTTTAGGTGTAAGGTTAGGTTGTTTATTTGAGATGTTTCTTGTTTCTTGAGGTAGGATTGTGTTGCTATAAACTTCCCTCTTAGAACTGCTTTTGCTGAATCCCATAGATTTTGGGTGGTCGTGTTTTCATTGTCATTTGTTTCTAGGTATTTTTTGAATTCCTCTTTGATTTCTTCAGTGATCTCTTGGTTATTAAGTAGTGTATTGTTTAGCCTCCATGTGTTTGTATTTTTTGCAGAATTTTTCCTGTAATTGATATCTAGTCTCATAGCATTGTGGTTGGAAAAGATACTTGATATGATTTCAATTTTCTTAAATTTACCAAGGCTTGATTTGTGACCCAAGATATGATCTATCCTGGAGAATGTTCCATGAGCACTTGAGAAGAAAGTGTATTCTGTTGTTTTTGGATGGAATGTCCTATAAATATCAATTAAGTCCATCTTGTTTAATGTATCATTTAAAGCTTGTGTTTCCTAATTTATTTTCATTTTGGATGATCCGTCCATTGGTGATAGTGGGTTGTTAAAGTCCCCTATTACTATTTTGTTACTGTTGATTTCCCCTTTATGGCTGTTAGCATTTGCCTTATTTATTGAGGTGCTCTTATGTTGGGTGCATAAATATTTACAATTGTTATATCTTCTTCTTGGATTGATCCCTTAATCATTATGTAGTGTCCTTCTTTGTCTCTTGTAATAGTCTTTATTTTAAAGTCTATTTTGTCTGTTATGAGAATTGTTAATCCAGCTTTCTTTTGATTTCCATTTGCATGGAATATCTTTTTCCATCCTCTCACTTTCAGTCTGTATGGGTCCCTAGGTCTGAAGTGGGTCTCTTGTAGACAGCATATATATGGGTCTTGTTTTTGTATGTATTCAGCCAATCTGTGTCTTTTTGTTGGAGCATTTAATCCATTTTCTTTTAAGTTAATTATCAGTATGTATGTTCTTATTACCATTTTTTTTTAAACAATTGGTTTTTTGTTTTTTTTAAATTTTATTTATTTATTTATGGCTGCATTGGGTCTTCGTTTCTGCGCGAGGGCTTTCTCCAGTCGCGGCAAGCGGGGGCCACTCCTCATCGCGGTGCATGGGCCTCTCACTATCGCGGCCTCTCTTGCTGCGGAGCACAGGCTTCAGACGCGCAGGCTCAGTAATTGTGGCTCACGGGCCCAGCTGTTTCGCGGCATGTGGGATCCTCCCAGACCAGGGCTCGAACCCGCGTACCCTGCGTTGGCAGGCAGACTCTCAACCACTGCGCCACCAGGGAAGCCCCTTACCATTTTTAAAATTGTTTTGGGTGTGTTATTGTAGTTCTTTTCCTTCTCTTGTGTTTCCTGCCTAGAGAAGTTTCTTTAGCATTTATTGTAAAGCTGGTTTAGTGGTGCTGAATTCTCTTAGCTTTTGCTTGTCTGTAAAGGTTTTAATTTCTCCGTCAAATCTGAATGAGATCCTTGCTGGGTAGAGTAATCTTGGTTGTAGGTTCTTCCCTTTCATCACTTTAAATATGTCCTGCCACTCCCTTCTGGCTTGCAGTGTTTCTGCTGAAAGATCAGCTGTTAACCTTATGGGGATTCCCTTGAATGTTATTTGTTGCATTTCCCTTGCTGCTTTTAATATTTTTTGTTTATATTTAATTTTTGATAGTTTGATTAATATGTGTCTTGGCATGTTTCTCCTTGGGTTTATCCTGTATGACACTCTCTGCACTTCCTGGAGTTGATTATTTCATTTCCCATATTAGCGAAATTTTCAACTATAATCTCTTCAAATATTTTCTCAGTCTCTTTTGTTTCCCTCTTCTTCTTCTGGGACCCTTATAATTTGAATGTTGGTGCATTTAATGTTGTCCCAGAGGTCTCTGAGACTGTCCTCAATTCTTTTCATTCTTTTCTTTTTATTCTGCTCTGTGGTAGTTACTTCCACTATTTTATCTTCTAGGTCACTTATCCATTCTTCTTCTTCAGTTATTCTGCTCTTGATTCCTTCTAGAGAATTTTTAATTTCATTTATTGTGTTGTTCATCTTTCTTTGTTTGCTCTTCAGTTCTTCTATGTCCTTGTTAAACGTTTCTTCTGTGTTCTCCATTCTATTTCCAAGATTTCCAAGATTATGGATCATCTTTACTATCCTTATTCTGAATTCTTTTTCAGGTAGAGTGCCTATTTCCTCTTCATTTGTTTGGTCTGGTGAATTTTTACCTTGCTCCTTCGTCTGCTGTGTATTTCTCTGTCTTCTCATTTTGCTTAGCTTGCTGTGTTTGGGGTCTCCATTTTGCAGGCTGCAGGTTCGTAGTTCCCATTGTTTTTGGTGTCTGCCCCCAGTGGGTAGGATTAGTTCAGTGGGTTATGTAGCCTTCCTGGTGGAGGGGACTGGTGCCTGTGTTCTGGTGTATGAGGCTGGATCTTGTCTTTCTGGTGGGCAGGACCATGTCTGGTGGTGTGTTTTGGGGTGTCTGTTACCTTATTATGATTTTAGGCAGCCTCTGTGCTAAGGGGTGGGGTTGTGTTCCTGTCTTGCTAGTTGTTTGGCATAGGTTGTCCAGCACTGTAGCTTGCTGGCTATCGAGTGGAGCTGGGTCTTAGTGTTGAGACAGAGATCTCAGGGAGAGCTTTCATCGTTTGATATTACATGGAGCCAGGAGGTCTCTGGTGGGCCAATGTCCTGAACTTGGCTCTCCCACCTCAGAGGCTCAGGTCTGACACCTGGCCAGAGCACCAAGACCCTTTTAGCAACATGGCTCAGAAGAAAAGAGAGAAAAAAAAAGGAAAAATAAGTAAATAAAATAAAATTATTTAAATAAAAGATAAAAAATATTATTAAAAATTAAAAAATAATTAAGAATAAAGAAAAAAGAAAGAAAGAAGAGAGTAACCAAACAAAAAAACAAATCCACTAATGATAAGAAGCACTAAAAACTATAGTAAAAAAAAAAAGAACCCTAGGACGAATGGTAAAAGCAAAGCTATACAGACAAATCACACAAAGAAACATACACATACACACTCACAAAAAGAGCAAAAGGAAAGAAAATAAATAAATATATATATATAAAAGGAAGAGAGCAACCAAATCAATAAACAAATCTACCAATGATAATAAGCTCTAAATACTAAACTAAGATAAACCTAAAGCCAGAAACAAATTAGATGCAGAAAGCCAAACCCAAGTCTACAGTTGCTCCCAAAGTCCACCGCCTCAATTCTGGTATGATTCGTTGTCTATTCAGGTATTCCACAGATGCAGGGTACATCAGGTTGATTGTGGAGATTTAATCTGCTGCTCTTGAGGCTGCTGGGAGAAATTTCCCTTTCTCTTCTTTTTTCACACAGCTCCTGGTGTTCAGGTTTGGATATGGCCCTGCCTCTGTGTGTAGGTCGCCTGAGTGTGTCTGTTCTTCACTCAGACAGGACAGGGTTAAAGTAGCGGGTGATTAGGGAGCTGTGGCTGGGGGGAGGGAGGGGTATGGAATGTGGGCCAAGCCTGCATTGGCAGAGGCTGGTGTGACATTGCAACAGTCTGAGGCGCGCCATGTGTTCTCCTGGGGATGCTGTCCCTGGATCACGTCACCCTGGCAGTGGCGTGCTGCACAGGCTCCCAGGAGGGGAGGTGTGGATAGTGACCAGTGCTTGCACACAGGCTTCTTGGTGGCTGTAGCAGCAGCCTTAGTGTTTCATGCCCATCTCTGGTGTCCGTACTGATAGCTGCAGCTCGCGCCTGTCTCTGGAGCTCGTTTAGGTGGTGCTCTGAATCCCCTCTCCTTGTGCACCCCAATACAATGGTCTCTTGCCTCTTAGGCAAGTCCAGAGTTTTTCCTGGACTCCCTCCCAGCTAGCTGTGGTGCACTAGCCCTCTTCAGGCTGTGTTCACACAACCAACCCCAGTCCACTCCCTGGGGTCTGACCTCTGAAGCCCAAGCCTCAGCTCCCAGCCGCTACCCGCCCCGGCAGGTGAGCAGACAAGTCTCTCAGGCTGGTGAGTGCTGGTCAGCACAGATCCTCTGTGCGGGAATCTCTCCACTTTGCCCTCCACACCCCTGTTGCTGTGTTCTCCTCCGTGGCTCTGAAGCTTGCCCCCTGCCACCCCCCGTCTCCACCAGTGAAGGGGTTTCCTAGTGCATGGAAACTTTTCCTCCTTCACAGCTCCCTCACAGAGGTACAGGTCCCGTCCCTATTCTTTGTCTCTGTTTTTTCTTTTTTCTTTTGCCCTACCGAGGTACGTGGAGGGGGGGTTCTTGCCTTTCGGGAAGTCTGAGTTCTTCTGCCAGTGTTCAGTAGGTGTTCTGTAGGAGTTGTTCAACATGTAGATGTATCTTTGATGTATTTGTGGGGAGGAAGGTGATCTCCACCTCTTACTCCTCAGCCATCTTGAAGGTCCCCCAAAGATGGAGTATTAAAACACTTCAATCTTGGTGAAAGAACTGACATATATTTTAATAGGACAGAATAGAAAAATAAGAAGCAGAACCAAGTGCGCAGAAATATTAAGTATCCGATAAATTTTGCTTTTTCAATTTCTTGAGAATTCATAGACTAAGAATTGGTTCTAGATCATTGGTAAACTGTTCACTGCAAAGGAAAGGGAGATCTTATCCACATGCCATATGATATGATGTGAAGGCCAAAATATTCATGCACAGTACCACATATACATCTAATGTGATTCTAGTTACATAAAAGTATGTGCAGCTGTACATGTTTGTGCATATATGTGGATGTTTCTGGTTGCAAAGGGATGCAAGAAACCATGAACGCTCTTTATCAGTGAGAGTGAGATTGGAGGTTATTTGTATCTTTTTATACTTGTCTATACTTTTGATAATATCCTGAGTGAACATGAATTACTTTTATAGTCAGAAAGAAAGCCTAAAAGCTTTTATAGTTAAGGAACACAAGGCAGAATGAGGAGTTGGAAAGAGAAAAAAGCTTTGGGGTCATACACAGTTTGTGTTCTCATCTGGGCTCTGCTCATTACTGGGGAGTGACCCGAAGGTAAGGTATTGGTTGGCCAAAAAGTTTGTTCGGGTTTTTCTGTACGATGGCTTGGAAAAACCCTAATGAATTTTTTGGCCAACCCACTACTTAACCCCTCTGAGCTTCAGTTTTTCCATTCTGAAAAGAAGGAAAGTAATCCTTTCTTTATAGGGTTATCTAAGTAATTTGATAGAATTATCGGACTATAGATTATTGTGTTGTGCTTTATTCTCAAGTATACCTGGGATCCCATTCCAACTCTGCTACTTATTCCTACAAGTTTCTTCACCCTTCAGAACCTCAGTTTCCTCATCTTTAAATGTAGTGATAATATTGATCTTGAGATATTATATATGATGTTAGCTGTCAAACACAGTGTCGTGGTAGACACTCCCCCAGGTACCTATTTCCATGAATATTACACCTACCAGTAATAGAAAATAAAGAGGTGGTTTTTTCTGACTGGTGGCAGAAGAATTAATGGTAATTTTTATTTTCTTTAAGTAATTCTTACTTTCTTCTATTTAAGTATTTTCTATCCTGCAAAGCCTTGATCCTGCCATTCTGCCCTGAGGAATTTATCTTACAACAAAACTTGCTTCAGGAATTTCCTATTTGAAACAATGGCACAGTTATGGTGATTATGCATATCTTTTTGCAACTTGTGTAAGATTTTCCATGGGATAAATTCCTGAGAGCGAAAATTTTCAGCCAAAGCATATGGCATTGCCAAATGCAGATTTTAAATGTTCAACACCAATTCCCACTGCCACCAAAGATGGGTGAGAATTCCTCTTTCTCCACAGAGACCCAATCATTTAAAAAGGAGCTTATGCACTACAACCCAGAAATTCCTCTTGCAGGAACTTGTCCTGCAGGGCAATCTGCACAGAACTCTATTACAGAGATTTACCCCATGATTGAGGCAGAAGGATCAAGGAACAGGAGAGTTGAAGATCACTGAAGTGAAACTGTTCAAGTGATGGGCCATGCACTGTAAGCTGGATGGGGAAAGAGTGACAGATTTAAGGGGGCTGATGCACGAGGAGAATGTAGAAGGGTAAGATGATGGATTCCTGGTCCATGCCTCCCACCCCCAAGGAACCAAGGGAATTCTGGGTGCCTGCTCTGTGCCTGGCACTGGGATTGCTGCCATATATAGTTTTACCTCCCTTAATCCTCATAACAGTTATGTGAAGGGGATGTTTTCAGCTCTACTCTCTAGAGGAGGAAACTGAGGCTCTAACAGGTAAAGAACTATGTTTCATTGAATTTAAGATGTCATCGCTTTTAAGACACATGCTATTTTAGGCACTACTAAGAAAGACAGAATGCTTGCTGTTATAAAATACCAGTGGTTGAGATTGAAAAAAAAAAAGTGTGTCTTAGAATGGGTGAAATGCAACAATTTGTGTAGGGCCATGCATCTATTCTGTTGAAAATTGAGATTGAAGCCTATGTTTTTCTGATATCAGAAAATATAATTGGTATAATTTAAAAAATTAAGTGGTAAATCAGACTTGTATAAATCAGGCAATGTTTTCTTCTCCTATTGTCTTTATTGTGTGATATGGTAGAAATATTTATATTCGTTTCTGATAGCTAGGTGCTAGTCTGTTCCCTCCTGTGCAGTGGTTCTGTGCACCTTGGGCAAGTCAATGCATATCTGTGTGCCACATTTTCCTCAGCTGTAAATAAATATTAAGAAGATGGATTCTATCATCAGGATCACTTTAACCCATTCACATTTTGTTATCTAAAATTCTCACTGCCTGGCACTCAGCCTTATGTGGCTCTGCCTCCCTTCCATGTGTTACTTACAGAATAATTTTTAAAGATTTAGTTAATACCTTCTGGTCAGGGGCCAGGGTTGATTGGGAGTGGGCTGAGATGTTGGAGGGTGTTCTTTTTGAAAGATGCGTGCAGTTGCATTGCTAAGTAATGGGATTTACTCCTTCATGCTTCCTACTTAATAGAATCCACATTACTATATATGGAGTTTTCTTACTGCAGGACATGTACATACAGAAACAAATGGAAAGTGCCAGGATGTTGGAAATAAGCAAAACCTGGTAAAGGGCTTGCCTATAAAAGACATGGAAAGATTACTAAAGGTAGCAAATAAATGTGTTTTTAAAAAATTTTCTTTTATTGAGGGAACGTTGACATAACATTAATATGGGTTTGGCTGGGCATTAAAATTCTAGTTGAATAAAAGAAAACTGAGGGAGGATGTGAGAAGGCAAGTTCAAGAGGCTAAAACTTTAGTTCCAGAATTTTCACTTTCATTTCCTTTTCACAGCATTATTTTAATAATAAAATATTACTTGTTCTGTTAAATGCCAACAATATAGACATGTGTAAAGTAAAATATAAAAGTCTCCCTGACTCTGTATTTCCTTATTACTCTGTACTGCTAAACGCCACCGTACAGAATTGACCCTCATATGAGATTGTTATTGCTTGTTTTTAAATGAAATATAAATTTCCCAATGTGCATGGACATAGAGCACCATGTTTTTCTCTTCCTAAAATGTAGAGACCAAGCAGTTAAATGTGCTAAAGTGAGACGCATCACAAAATGCACCTTCAAAAAGGAGGGAGCAGAGTGTTCCAGAGGAAAGACAAATGGGAGAGCTTTGAAACACAAAGCCATTTTTGTTTATATTGTGTGGATTATAAGAAGATAATATTGTTTACTATATGTGCCTTTAACAATTTAAAAAGTAAGTGAACATATAAAGTAAAATCTAAAAGTGTCCATCACTTGCCAAGACCCTGTTGGGTGATACTTCACATCTGCTTCTGCAGGCCTGAAGGTAAAAGCATTTGACTGGTTCTGTTTTTACAAGACTTTAAAATTCTAAACAAAACTGTTTCTTGCATAAAAGAAAAAAGCGGGGTATCATGTTGCCTCTGACCCGTATGAAGGAATTTCTACCACTCATAGCAGCCATTCAGAGAAAGTAGCTTCACACTGCTTCACATTCCATCCCTCTTCAGTCTAAGAAGTTTAAGGGCCTTCTAGAAGTCCATTCGTGACCAGACCTACAGGATGAAGAGTAGAAGCCACCCAAAATTCAGAACGGTCAAGATATTTGAATTTTCTAGAACCTTACATAGACTGTGTGGTGTCTTTTTCTTATTGATTCATACAATGCATTACATATTATACATGAATTTGTTGCAAATATGTTTTTCTAGTTTGAGGTTTGCCTTTCCTGGGCTTTAAAATGCATGTTTTGACACACAGAAGTTTTATCTTTTATTATACTTTAATTATCAGTCATTTGCTTTATGGTTTGTACTCTTTGGGTCTTGTTTTAGAAAGTTTTCCTACTCCAATGTCAAAAAGTTAATTTCTATATTTAATTCTATATGTTTCAAGTTTGTTTTTCACGTTTAATCTTTAATCCACTTGGGATTGGGTTTTGGTTAGTGTGAGATACAGATGCAATTTTATTTTATTTTATTTTTACATATAAATAAACGACTGTCCCAATACCACTTATTGAATATCCCATCTCTTCCGACTGACCTGATCTGCTACCTCTGTCATAGATTGAGGTTCTATACCTGGATGGTTCTATGTCTAGGCTCTTTCTTAGGTTCCAATGATTTATTTATTTATAGGATTGCCAGATTTAGCACATAACACATATACCCATTGTTTATCTGAATTTCCAGTTTAACTGGGCTTCCTGTATTTTATCTGACAAGCCTATTTGTTTGTCCCTGTGCATACATCATACTGTCTTAATTACTATAGATTTCTAATAGGTCATGGTGTCCAGTAGAGCATGTCTCCCTACCTTGTTTTTGACTTCAGAATTTTCTTTGCTATTCCTGGCACTTTTCCTCTTCCCTATACAGTTAAGAATCAGCTTGCAAATTTTTGAGACTTATTTTATGGACAAGTATAATGTCCATTTTTATAATAGTTTCATTTACAAAATGCTTGAAAAGAACTTGATTTCTCTAATTATTGTTGGTGTAGAATCCTAAGTCCATTAGATCAAGCTTGTTAATTTTATTTTTCAAGTCTTTTATATCTTTACTGTCCTTTTTTTTTTTTTTTTTTTTTTTGCCGGCTTGATCTATCAGTTACTGAGAGAGGTATGTTAAGAACTCTCACTGTAATGGTAGATTTGTCAATTTCTCTTTGTAATTTTTGCTTTGCGGGCTTTGAAGCTGTGCTATTAGGAGGCATAAAAGCATATAACTGTGATGCCTTCCAGGAGAATTATACCTTTCATCATTTTGTACTGATCCTGATTATCCTTAATAATGCTTTTTGCCTTAAAGACTATTTTTTTTCCCTCACAATAATATAGCTACATCAGGTTTCTTTTGTTCAGTATTAGCCTGGCATATCTTTTTCTGTCCACTTACTTTCAACAGTTCTATGCTGTTATATTTCAGTTGTAAATCTTGTTAACTCCGTATATCTGGAATTATTTTTTCCCTTCTGTACCATTACATTTTAGGCGTGTCTCTTATAAATCGCGCACACCTAGACTTTAAAAAAATCAATCAGATATGTTTTTAAAAAACTTGTTGGGTTAGTTTATTTATATTTAGAATGATTTCTTATACATTTGGATTTATTTATACAATTTTATTTTGTTCTTTCTATTTTCCTGCCTTTGCTATGCTCCTATTTTTTTCTACTTTCCTGAAATCTTTTGGATTCTTTCAGGCTTTTTTTCCCCCTTTTAAATCCTTGGTTTAATTCTACTTCTCTGGAAATTATACTTTAACTTATTATTATTTAGTCATTACCATTAAGTTTTGTTGTTTTTATTTTTTACAGTTTGCTCACTTTATCTTAAAAACAGAAAGTTTGCACAGAGGGGAAGAAAAATAACCAAATGTTAACAATTGCTGTCTTAATTGTTTTTAAATGTTTCCTGTAGTTTCTGACAAGTATTCTTCTCTAAGTGTTGTACCAGCCTCTTCAACTCAGAACTGATCTAAAATGTGGTCTGTTTTTTTCAACTCAGGTTACTGAGGTATAGTCACTCTGACTCTTTTTAGGTGTTCAGTTTTGTAAGTTTGACAATGCATACAGTTGGCATCCTCCACCATAATAGACTTACAAATAAACATTTCTATCATCAGGTAAAGTTCAGTTGTGCCCTTTTGTAGTCAATCTCCTCCTCTCTCCCACCAGTTCCTGACAACCTCTGATCTGATTTTTGCTTCTATTGTTTAATATTTTCCAGAATTTAATATAAATGGAATCATATAATAAATATTCTTTTCAGGGGCAGGAGAGGTCTGGCTTCTTTCACTAAACATAATTATTTTGAGATTCACCCATGTTAGTTCATTCTTTTTTGCCAAATAATATCCCATGGAATGAATATACCACATTTTGTTTATCCATTTATCAGTTGATGGACGTTTGGGTTTTTTCCACTTATTGCCTATTATGAATAATGCTGCTGTGAACATTCATGTACACATTTTTGTGTGGATTTTTGTTTTATAACTCTTGGGATTGTGTTGAATCTGTAAGCTGCTTTGAGTAGTATTTCTATCTTAACAATATTAAGTTTTCTAAGTATGAACAAGGAAGGACTGTCTTTCCATTCATTTAGGTCTTCTTTAATTTTTTCAGCAAAGTTTTGTAGTTTTCATTGTACATGTCTTTCACCTCCTTGGTTAAATTTATTTCTAGGTATGTTATTACTCTGGATGTTATTGTAAATAAAATTGTTTTCTTAATTTCCTTTTCAATTGTCCATTTTTACTGTACAGAAACACAACTGATTTTTGTGTGTTGATCTTGTACTCTGAAACTTGCCAGAGTAGTCTTTGGTGGATTCTTTGGGATTTTCTGCATATAGGGTCACATCACCTGTTAGTAGAAATAATTTTACCTCTTCCTTTCCAGTTTGCATGTCTTTTATTTTTTTTCTTGCCTGATTGCTCTGACTAGAGCTTTCAGTACTATGTTGAATAGCAGTGGTGAAAGCGGGCATCCTTGTCTTCTTACTGATCTTAGAAATGCCCTTTATCATGTTTGGAAAGTGTCCTTCTATTCCTAGTTTTCTGAGTGCTTTTATCTTGAAAGGGTGTCCCATTTTGTCAGATGCTTTTTCTGCATCAATTGAGATGATCATGTATTTTTTCCCTTTTTTTCTATATATGTAATACAGTACATTTATTGATTTTCTTATGTTAAATCACCCTTGCATTCATGGGATAGATCCCACTTGGTCATGGTGTAAAATCTTTTTACCATGCTCTTGGATTCAGTTTACTAGTGTTTCATTCAGGATATTTGCATCTATATTCAAAAGGGAGACTAGTTTATATTTTTCTTGTGGTATAAGAGGAATATTGGCTTCAGAGAATGAGTTAAGGAGTACTCTCTCCTCTTCTATTTTTTGGAAGAGTTTTAGAAGGATTGGTGTTGATTCCTTTTTAAATGTTTGGTAAAAATCATTAATGAAGCCATCTGGTCCTGGGCTTTTCTTTGTTCGGAGATTTTAGATTACTGATTCAATTTCTTTACTTGTTATAGCTTTGTTGAGATTTTCTTTTCTTTTTAAGTTGTGATCATTTGTGTTTTTCTAGGAATTTGTCCATTTCACTTAGATTATACAATTTGTTGGCATATCATTGTTCATATTATTCTCTTATACTTTTCTATTTCTGTAAGGTCAGTAGGAATGCCCTGACTATCATTAGTGACTTCAGTTATTCGAAGCTTCTCTCTTTTGTCATTATAATTAAGGATTTATCAATTTTGTTGGTCTTTTCAAAGAACCAACTTTTGGTTTTGTCAATTCTCTATATTGTTTTTCTATTCTCTATTCACTATTTCTGCTCTAATATTTACTATGTCTTTCCTCTGCTAGATTTGGGTTTAGTTTGTCCTTCTTTTTCTATTTCCTTAAGGTATAAATGTAAGTTACTGATTTGAAATCTTTTTCTTTTTTAATGTAAGCATTTATAGCTATAAATTTCCCTCTGGGCACTGTTTTAACTTCATCCATAAGTTGTGGTATGCTGTTTTTATTTTTATTTCAACGTATTTTCTAATTTCTCTTGTGATTTCTTCTTTGACCATTAGTGGTTAAAGTGTACATTGTTTAATTTCATATTTGTGATTTTTTGAATTTTCACTATGTTATTGATTTTTTTGTTTCATGCCATTGTGTCAGATAAGATGCTTTCTTAGCTTTTGCTCTTTTTAAAGCTATTGAGGCTTGTACTGTGGCCTAAAATATGGTCTATTCTGGAGAGTATTCCGTGTGCACTCTGAGATGAATGACAACAAAACCACAACATACCAAAAAGTATGCAATGCAGCTGAAGTACTTTAAGAGGGAAATTTATAGCTGTAATTACTTTGGAAGCCCGCTGTATACTTTTCTCTTATTGTACTTTCCCATTTCCCAGAGGTTGAAATTGGTTTCTATGATTCCCATGCTTTACTTTATACTTTCACTAGCAGTGACTACATCCCTAAGCAGAATGGATCTGATAATGTAGGTGTCCTTATCTCCCTTGCTATTGTCACCTCACCTTATGTTTTTGAGATGCTCTGTGTGCTCATACCTATAGTTATAGTCCATTCATGCTTCACCGCTATGCATGATTCCATCCTCACTCCCTTGTTCAGGCTCTTAACCACTGACATTTGGCGCTAACCTCTTTTACAGATAAGGCCAGCACAGGGGAACGGACACAACTCATCTAGGGGTGAGGAGTATGTTTTTTGTGTAAGGAAGTGAGACATGAGGAGGATCCTAGATTGCTATAACCAGTTAAGGCCGAGGATGGGTGTGGAGGAAGTGAGGTGTGGCTATTTATTCTCACACAGTGCCCTATCACACACACCTGGGGTTTCTACAGGTGTAGATTGTCATGAATCAAGTTTTCAGCTTTTTTCTTCTCATGCTCAGGATAGTACTCAGTATAGTAAAGAATGAGTACATCATACATTTGCCAGTAGAAAGTCAATTTCCTCTCCATTGTGCACATTCACCTCTGTACTTTTCCTATCTCCTGAAAATGGATTGTCTTGATGGGAGGACAGGGATTACTCTGTATCCGGCCACATTTGTTTTGAGAAAGTAATGAATGTTATTTAAACTGGGTCTTGGCAAATGTAAAATGGATGGCTAGTGGGAAGCTGTTGCATAGCACAGGGAGATCAGCTTGATGCTTTGTGACGATCTAGAGGGGTGAGATAGGGAATGTGGAAGGGAGGCTCAAGAGGGAGGGAATATGGGGATATATGTATACATATAGCTGATTCACTTTGTTGCACAGCAGAAACTAACACAACATTGTAAAGCAATTATACTCCAATAAAGATATAAAAATAAATAAATAAATAAACTGGGTCTTGGTAGCTCAACAATTTAGGCCCATCTAAGTACTTCTCTCAAGAGTCCTATGAACATGTATGAAGGTGACTTAATTTTGGCTTCAATTTATATACTCTGGAATTTGCATTGCCTATAAGAAAACATGCTGTTATACAGAATTTAATTGTAATTTGCTTTAAAATGAAGCTCTTTAAGAAACAAGGAACTATGTTCCTTGAATGTGTCTGCCAGGTTTTGCCAGTGATATTCTTGCAATAGTTAGTTCATTTTCAAAGATGAATGATATATTGCTTTCCTTATGTATTAAAATCAATATCCATGTAATATGATTTAGTACTATAGCAATGAAAACATAGAGTTGCCACAAATCATCACAATAAATTGAAATTATATTTTAAATAGTGTTTAAGTGCCAGGAAGGGAACACCAAAAGTTAACTGTCAGTGGGTTGTAGGGTTTGCTGATTATTTATATTTTCCCCTCCATCCTTGGACGTATTTTCCACATTGTCTAAACTGAGTGTGAACTCTTGTTATGGTCAGAAACAAAACACATAACAGTATTCTCAATGGGAAGAGTAAGGGCTTTGGAGTCAGAAAGCCATCAGCTCCAGTGTGGGCTCTGTTGATGGCATATAGCAGGAGAGGGCACCGAGGTCCCTGAGCCTCAGGTTCTCCAGCCAGTGGTTGAAGAGAGGACCCTCCCTCAGAGGGTTCTTGTTGGCATTTGATGAAATCACAAGGCAATGAAAGTCATACAGGTGCTTTGGCCTCAGTCAGGCCTGGGATGTGAGGCTCAGCTTCCTCATCTTTAAAGAGGAAAACACCATGTGGACCTTGTAGATTAAAAGATAAGTCACTGTCATATTAGGCACACAATTAGTGAGAATATAAAGAATGATCATATCTAACAAGAGCTTAATAGAAAATTTGGCTTGCTTCTTTAGTTTTTCCTCTTTTCCAAATTTATTTAAATAAAAAAAATATTCCACAACGTCAATAGTTTTAAAACTTTCAAACCTGTAATTCTACCTCATATGTACTTTGTCAGGTAAAAATATATATCTGCTAAAAATCACAGTCACTCCAGAACTCTCATGGGATCTTTCAGAGGAGGAAGCATCAATCAACAACTTCCACAGCTTCTCTGAAGTGCATGCCACAGTTGTCTGTAGAACAACTCTGGGCTTCCACTGCTGATCTGATATGTGTCCCCAGCATCCCTCTCAAAAGTGGAAGAGCCGAATCCTGGGACAAAGCTTCAGATAAGACATTTGAAAGTTCTAGAGTCTTCAGTCCATTGTGTGAAGCCACAACCCATGAGGAATTTTGAACTCACTCTCATTGGACCCCTTTCAAATGAAAAAAAAAATGTGTCTGAAAATGGTGAGCTGGTGGAGTTCCTAGATGACTAACAATAATCAAACTATGATGGTGTGTCTGAGAAGGCTTCCCACAGCAAGTGATGCTTAAACTGAGACCTGAGGGGTAAGGAGACATTAGCCAGGGGATGAGGGGAGTGCAGAGCTTATCTGAGACCATAACCAGCTATAAGGGTCAGGAAATACTCTATGACTTGGTTCACTCTTGTGAAAATCCTGTGTGAAAAGACACAACCCGAAGTTGGACATATCCAAAAAACTATGTGAAACTTAATGGCACAATTGTAGAATTATCTGAACCCCTTCTGCCCTCTTTACTCTTACCCCAGGCCTGTAATATCCACCAGTCCTTACAGCAGAGTGTGATAATATTACTATGTTTTACATCGTGGAACCATAGAGAAGAAAACTGTTGAATAAAGGAATTTGATCATGATTTTGTTTTACATACACTGACACCATTCACAGTGCAAAGTAGATGTTTGTTAATAGGTGTTTGTTTCATTTTTTCAAATAATATATCCTATTGGAGAAAATCAGAAATTGGAGATTAGTATCATCTAGTGATAAGATCCAGAATGGTGGATTGGACATAATTTAGTAGGGAAGGAGTAGCCCTGTCAGAAGGAACTTTCTGGAAGTTTATTAAGCAGATAAAGTAATTCAGACAGAGCCCAAGGACATTAAATGATATGACAGGAAGTCTTCTTCATCATCCTCCAGGATATAAAAAGCTGCCTTTGTGTGTGTGTGTGTGTGTGTGTGTGTGTTTGTGATACAGAGAAAAAGAGAGAGAGGAGTAATGTTAAAAAAATGTAGATATATATAGAAGACACATACATAAATGCCTGCATACAGGTATATATTTTGTAAAACTTTCTGTAACCTCTGTTTTTAAATTATATATATATATATATATATATGTGTGTGTGTGTGTGTGTGTATCTATGCATGCATATTAAATGTATGTATATATATATCTTTTCATGTCAATTAATCTATGACAAAGGAGACAAGAATATGCAATGGAGAAAAGACAGTCTTTTCAATGAGTGGTGCTGGGAAAACTGGACAGCTACATGTAAAAGAGTGTGATTAGAACATTTTCTGATACCATATACAAACATAAAATCAAAATGGATTAAAGACCTAAATGCAAGACTGGGTACTATAAAACTCCTAGAGGAAAACATATGCAGAATACTCCTTGATATAAATTGCAGCAATATTTTTTTGGATTCATTTCCTAAAGCCAAGGAAATAAAAGCACAAATAAACAAATGGGACCTAGTTAAACTTAAAAGCTTTTGCACAGCAAAGGAAACCATCGACAAAACGAAAAGACAACCTACTGAATGGGAGAAAATATTTGCAAATGGTATGACTGATAAGGGGTTACTATCTAACATATATAAACAGCTCATACAACTCAATATCAAAAAAACAAAGAACCCAATTAAAAATGGGCAGAAGAACTGAATAGACTTTTCCAAAGAGGAAATGCTGATGGCAAACAGGCACAAGAAAAGATGCTCAACATTGCTAATCATTAGGGAAATGCAAATGAAACCACAATGAGATATCACCTCACACCTGTCAGAATGGCTATCATCAAAAAGAACACAAGTAACAAATGTTGGTGTGGATGTGGAGAAAAGGGAACCCTCCTACACTGTTGGTGGGAATGTAAATTGGTGCAGCCACTGTAGATAACAGTATGGACGTTTCTCAAAAAAACTAAAAAATAAAACTACCAAATGACCCAGCAATTCCACTCCTGGGTATATATCTGAAAAAACCAAAACCCACTAATTTGAAAAGATACATGCACCTCAATATTCATACCAGAATTATTTATAATTGTCAAGATAGGGAAGCAACCTAAGTGTTCATCAACAGATGAATGGATAAAGAAGATGTGGTATATATATACAATGTAATACCACTGAGCCATAAAAAAAAAAAGGAAATGTTGCCATTTGCAACAACATGGATGGATTTGGAGGGCGTTATGCTAAATGAAATAAGTCAGACAGAGAAAAACACTGTACAGTATCACTTATATATGGAATCTAAAAAATACAAGCTAGTGAATACAACAAAAAAGAAACAGACTCACAGATATAGAAAACAAACTGGTGGTTACCAGTGAGAAGAGGGAAGGAGAGAGGGGCAATATAGTGGTAAGAGATTAAGAAGTACAAACTATTAGGTATAAAATAATTAAGCTACAAGGATATATTGTACAACACAGGGAATATAGCCAATATTATATAATAACTATAAATGCAGTATAACCTTTAAAATTGTGAATCACTATACTGTACACGTGTAACATATAATATTGTAGAGCAACTATACTTTAATTAAAAAAAAAATAAATAGAGATTAGGAACCAAGATGGTGGAGTAAAAGGACGTGCTGTCACTCCCTCTTGTGAGAACACCAGAATCACAACTAGCTGCTGGACAATCATTGACAGGAAGACACTGGAACACACCAAAAAAGATACCCCACATCCAAAGACAAAGGGGAAGCCACAATATGATGGTAGGAGGGGCACAACCACAGTAAAATCAAATCCCATAACTGCTAGGTGGGTGACTCACAGACTGGAGAACACTTATACCACAGTATAAGAAGTCCACCCACTGGAGTGAAGGTTCTGAGCCCCACATTAGGTTCCCAACCTGGGGGTCCGGCAACGGGAGGAGGAATTCCTAGAGAATCAGACTTTGAAGGCTAGTGGGATTTGAGTGCAGGATGTCGACAGGACTGGGGGAAACAGAGACTCCACTCCTGGAGGGCACACACAAAGTAGTGTGCACATTGGGGCACAGGGGAAGGAGCAGTGACCCCAGCGGAGACTTAACCAGACCTACCTGTTAGTGTTGGAAGGTCTCCTGCAGAGGCGGGCAGTGGCTGTGGCTCACTGTAGGGCAAGGACACTGGCAGAAGTTCTGGGAAGTACTCCTTGGTGTGAGCCCTCCCAGACTCCGCCATTAGCCCCACCAAAGAGCCCAGGTAGGCGCCACTGTTGGGTTGCCTCAGGTCAAACAACCAACAGGGAGGGAAGCCAGCTCCACCCATCAGCAGTCAAGTGGATTAAAGTTTTACAGATCTCTGCCAAGCAGAGCAACAGTCAGCTCTATCCAACACCAGTCCCTCCGATCAGGAAACTTGCACAAGCCTCTTAGATAGCCTCATCCACCAGAGGACAGACAGCAGAAGCAAGAAGAACACAATCCTGCAGCCTGTGGAACAAAAACCACATTCACAGAAAGATAGACAAGATAAAAAGGTGGAGGGCTAAGTACCAGATGAAGGAACAATATAAAACCCCAGAAAAACAACTAAATGAAGTGGAGATAGGCAACCTTCCAGAAAAAGAATTGAGAATTATGATAGTGAAGATGATCCAGGACCTCAGAAAAAGAATGGAGGCAAAGATTGAGAAGATGCAAGAAATGTTTAACAAAGACCTAGAAGAATTAAAGAACAAACAAACAGAGATGAACAATACAATAACTCAAATGAAAACTACACTAGAAGGAATCAATAGCAGAATAACTGAGGCAGAAGAATGGATAAGTGACCTGGAAGACAGAATGGTGGAATTCACTGCTGCAAAACAGAATAAAGAAAAAAGAATGAAAGGAAAAGAAGACAGCCTAAGAGACCCCTGGAACAACATTAAACACAACAACATTCGCATTATAGGGGTCCCAGAAGGAAAAGAGAGAGAGAAAGGACCCGAGAAAATATTTGAAGAGATTATAGTCGAAAACTTCCCTAACATGGGAAAGGAAATAGCCACCCAAGTCCAGGAAGCGCAGAGAGTCCCATACAGGATAAACCCAAGGAGAAACACGCTGAGACACATAGTGATCAAATTGGCAAAAATTAAAGACAGAGAAAAATTATTGAAAGCAGCAAGGGAAAAACGACAAATAACATACAAGGGAACTCCCATAAGGTTAACAGCTGATTTCTCAGCAGAAACTCTACAAGCAAGAAGGGAAGGGCATGATATACTTAAAGTCATGAAAGGGAAGAACCTACAACCAAGATTACTCTACCCGGCAAAGACCTCATTCAGATTTGATGGAGAAATCAAAAGCTTTAGAGACAAGCAAAATCTAAGAGAATTCAGCACCACCAAACCATCTCTACAACAAATGCTAAAGGAACTTCTCTAAGTGGGAAACACAAGAGAAGAAAAGGACCTACAAAGCAAACCCAAAACAATTAAGAAAATGGTCATAGGAACATACATATCGATAATTACCTTAAACGTGAATGGATTAAATGCTCCAATCAAACGACACAGGCTTGCTGAATGGATACAAAACAAGACCCATCTATATGCTGTCTACAAGAGACCCACTTCAGACCTAGGGACACATACCGACTGAAAGTGAGGGGATGGAAAAAGATATTCCATGCAAATGGAAATCAAAAGAAAGCTGGAGTAGCTATACTCATATCAGATAAAATAGACTTTAAAATAAAGAATGTTACAAGAGACAAGGAAGGACAATACATAATGATCAAGGGATCAATCCAAGAAGAAGATATAAGAATTATGAATACACATGCACCCAACATAGGAGCACCTCAATACATAAGGCAACTGCTAACAGCCATAAAAGAGGAAATCGACAGTAACACAATAATAGTGGGGGACTTTAACACCTCACTTACACCAATGGACAGATCATCCAAAATGAAAATAAATAAGGAAACAGAAGCTTTAAATGACACAATAGACCAGATATATTTAATTGATATTTATAGGACATGCCATCCAAAAACAGCAGATTACACTTCTCAAGTGCACACGGAACATTCTCCAGGATAGATCATATCTTGGGTCACAAATCAAGCCACAGTAAATTTAAGAAAATTGAAATCATATCAAGCATCTTTTCTGACCACAACGCTATGAGATTAGAAATGAATTACAGGGAAAAAACACACAAAACACAAACACATGGAGGCTAAACAATACGTTACTAGATAACCAAGAGATCACTGAAGAAATCAAAGAGGAAAACAAAAAATACCTAGAGACAAATGACAATGAAAACACGATGATCCAAAAACCTATGGGATGCAGCAAAAGCAGTTCTAAGAGGGAAGTTTATAGCTATACAAGCCTACCTAAAGAAACAAGAACAATCTCAAGTAAACAATCTAACCTTACACCTAAAGGAAGTAGAGAAAGAAGAACAAACAAAACCCAAAGTTAGCAGAAGGAAAGAAATCATAAAGATCAGAGCAGGAATAAATGAAATAGAAACAAAGAAAACAATAGCAAAGATCAATAAAACTAAAAGCTGGTTCTTTGAGAAGATAAACAAAATTGATAAGCCATTAGCCAGACTCATCAAGAAAAAGAGGGAGAGGACTCAAATCAATAAAATTAGAAATGAAAAAGGAGAAGTTAAAACAGACACCACAGAAATACAAAGCATCCTAAGAGACTACTACAAGCAACTCTATGCCAATAAAATGGACAACCTGGAAGAAATGGACAAATTCTTAGAAAGGTATAACCTGCCAAGACTGAACCAGAAAGAAATAGAAAATATGAACAGACCAAGCACAAGTAATGAAATTGAACCTGTGATTAAAAATCTTCCAACAAACAAAAGTCCAGGACCAGATGGCTTCACAGGTGAATTCTATCAAACATTTAGAGAAGAGCTACTACCCATCCTTCTCAAACTCTTCCAAAAAATTGCGGAGGAAGGAACACTCCCAAACTCAGTCTATGAGGCCACCATCACCCTGATACCAAAACCAGACAAAGATACTACAAAAAAAGAAAATTACAGACCAATATCACTAATGAATATAGATGGAAAAATCCTCAACAAAATACTAGCAAACAGAATCCAACAGCACATTAAAAGGATCAAACACCATAATCAAGTGGGATTTATCCCAGGGATACAAGGATTCTTCAATGTATGTAAATCAATCAATATGATAAACCATGTTAACAAATTGAAGAATAAAAACCATATGATCATCTCAATAGATGCAGAAAAAGCTTTTGACAAAATTCAACACCCACTTATGATAAAAACTCTCCAGAAAGTGGGCATAGAGGGAATCTACCTCAACATAAAAAAGGCCATATATGACAAACCCACAGCAAACATCATTCTCAATGGTGAAACACTGAAAGCATTTCCTCTAAGATCAGGAAGAAGACAAGGATGTCCACTCTCACCACTAGTATTCAACATAATTTTGGAAGTCCTAGCCACAGCAATCAGAGAAGAAAAAGAAATAAATTAATACAATTTGGAAAAGAAGAAGTAAAACTGTCACTGTTTGCAGATGACATGATACTATACATAGAGAATCCTAAAGATGCTACCAGAAAACTACTAGAGCTAATCAATGAATTTGGCAAAATTGCAGGATACAAAATTAATGCACAGAAATCTCTTGCATTCCTGTACACCAATGATGAAAAATCTGTAAGAGAAATTAAGGAAACACTCCCATTTACCACTGCAACAAAAGAATAAAATACCTAAGAATAAACCTACCTAGGGAGACAAAAGACCTGTATGCAGAAAACTGTAAGACACTGATGAAAGAAGTTAAAGATGATACCAACAGATGGAGAGATATACCAGGTTCTTGGATTGGAAGAATCAATATTGTGAGAATGACTGTACTACCCAAAGCAATCTACAGATTCAATGCAATCCCTATCAAATTACCAACAGCATTTTTTACGGAACTAGAACAAAAAATCTTAAAATTTGTATGGAGACACAAAAGACCCCGAATGGACAAAGCATTCTTGAGGGAAAAAACCAGAGCTGGAGGAATCAGACTCCCTGACTTCAGACTATACTACATAGCTACAGTAATCAAGACAATATGGTACTGGAACAAAAACAGAAACATAGGTCAATGGAACAAGATAGAAAGCCCAGAGATAAACCCACGCACCTATGGTCAACTAATCTATGACAAAGGAAGCAAGAATATACAATAGAGAAAAGACAGTCTCTTCAATAAGTGGTGCTGGGAAAACTGGACAGCTACATGTAAAAGAATGAAATTAGAACACTCCCTAACACCATACACAAAAATAAACTCGAAATGGATTAGAGACCTAAATGTAAGACAGGACACTATCAAACTCTTAGAGGAAAACATAGGAAGATCACTCTTTGACCAAAATCACAGCAAGACCTTTTTTGATCTACCTCCCAGAGTAATGGGAATAAAACCAAAAATAAACAAATGGGACCTAATGAAACTTAAAAGCTTTTGCACAGCAAAGGAAACCATAAACAAGACTAAAAGACAACCCTCAGAATGGGAGAAAATATTTGCAAACGAATCAACGGACAAAGGATTAATCTCCAAAATATATAAACAGCTCATGCAGCTCAATATTAAAAAAACAAAACAACCCAATCCAAAAATGGGCAAAAGACCTAAATAGACATTTCTCCAAAAAAGACATACAGATGGCCAAGAAGCACATGAAAAGATGCTCAACATCACTTATTATTAGAGAAATGCAAATCAAAACTACAATGAGGTATCACCTCACACCAGTTAGAATGGGCATCATCAGAAAATCTACAAACAACAAATGCCGGAGAGGGTGTGAAGAAAAGGGAACCCTCTTTCACTGTTGGTGGCAATGTAAATTGATACAGCCACTATGGAGAACACTATGGAGGTTCCTTAAAAAGCTAAAAATAAAATTACCATTTGATCCAGCAATCCCACTTCTGGGCATATACCCAGAGAAAACCATAATTCAAAAAGACACATGCACCCCAATGTTCATTGCAGCACAATTTACGATAGCCAGATCATGGAAGCAACCTAAATGCCCATTGACAGACGAATGGATAAAGAAGATGTGGTACATATATACAATGGAATATTACTCAACGATAAAAAGGAACGAAATTGGGTCATTTGTAGAGACGTGGATGGATCTAGAGACTGTCATACACAGTGAAGTAAGTCAGAAAGAGAAAAACAAATATCATATATTAACGCATATATGTGGAACCTAGAAAAATGGTACTGATGAACTGGTTTGCAGGGCAGAAATTGAGACACAGATGTAGAGAACAAACGTATGGACACCAAGGGGGGAAAGCGGTGGGGGGGTAGTTGTGTGATGAATTGGGCGATTGGGCTTGACATGTATATACTGATGTGTATAAAATTGATGACTAATAAGGACCTGCTGTATAATAAATAAATAAATAAATAAATAAATAAATAAATAAATAAATTTGGACTTAAATACCACTGAAATTCCCTAGACATAAGTACATCTTAGACCTGATTCTGTTATGACCTTGGGTCCATATTTTCTACATTTGTATGCTGTTTTCCCTAGGCCTAATTTTATGTATCCATAAGCCTGGAAGGTTTTTAAAAGTGTATGTTTGTTGTTTGTCTGTTGGCTAAGGAGCTCTTTATTTAAACAAAATATCATGAAATCCCATTTTATAAAATAGCTAAAAGAGAAATTAATAAATTGAAAAAGAGGGACACAGAGCATAGTTATTAGGTCACCCGTTCTCCCTCCTTTTGATTTCAAACAAATAGGCAGGGGGAAAAAAAGAAAATGGAAAAAGAACTCTTCTTGGGGAAAAAAATGACCCTTGCATTACTTCTTTGATAAAGTTAGAATTACTAAAATCTAACTACTTTTATATTTGTACAACACCTTTGCATTTTAGCAGCCAGACAAATTAGATTAGTAGCATAGGACAAATAAAAATTTGTACAGTTGAAACTGGTATAATTTCTTCTAATATATTAACAGATAGCATTTATTGAAACCATAGTGTTTCAAGAAATGTGTTACATGATTAAAATAAATTGTTGGCAATTATCACAAAAACACTGCAAGGTAGTTATTACTACCTGCATTTTGTAGAAGAGGAAATAAGGTCATACATACATCTTGTAAGAGGCAGATCCTGTTTCTTAACCAGTGTTCACCTTGGTTGAAAGACCATATTTCACCCATTGCTCGACACTACCACTGATTAGTGAACACAAAACGTTTCAGACACATATTTCAGGGTCATTTTGTTTGATGTTCCTAGTTAGTGAAGGAATTTGGAGTGTGTTTTACTGCTGTTGGGAATAGAGTATATTGAAGTAATAAGAAAGACCACCCATTGAAGTCAGACAGTTTTAGTTTTACCAAATACTCTGAACTTTTATTTTCTCACTTACAAAATAGGGTTACAATCCTTACCTTGCAGAATCGTTGGAAGAAGGAAATACAGTATTTGCAGGCAAAAAGAATGCCTGGCATATAAATGGTATTTAAAAAGGTTAGTTTCATTCCTCTCCATTTATTTAAGTTTGCATGTCTTGCATTGGATTGGCGCCATGAGAATAAGTAAGAGTTAAACATTTCAATGAAATTTTGACATTATTAAATGTGGAGAGGTTTAATACAAATATTATATGCCTAATAGAATTATAGGAGCCTTATTAGCCTTACAAAATTATTTGCAGAACTGGCACAGATAAAACCTAAAATAAGGGGAGTGGGTTTTTTTTTCAGTTTTTTTTTGGGTGGTCCATATGTCTTAGGTGAGAAATAAGTTATAAAAAATGATGAAGTACTTTTTAAATATAAAAGATTAATTAATACTAATGTTTGGAAAAGCTAAATCTCTACAAATAAATTACCCTTAAAGTGGAAAAAATATTAATAAATAAATAAAAGACTTTAAGTGAATCACTTGCCCTATGCTGGTTTCTACTCTAACACACAATAATCCTCCATATAGAAATATGTATTTGCTCAAGTGTTGCTTTCTTCAGTGAGAACTTTTATGACTACACTACTTAAAAAATTCATCTCCCCCTCTCCCAGGCACTCCCTATCCCCTCTCCCTTCATTAGTTTTTCCAAACTAAAAATGATAGCAAAAACTTAGGTAATGCTCACTCTTAGACATACACTGTTTTAAGTGCTTTGTATGTACTAACACATTTATTTCTCACATCAAGGGAGGTACTATTATTATAACCAATATTATTGTTGTTGTTATTATTACCTACATCTATGTGATGAGGAAAGGAAGGCCCTGAGAGTTTTCAGTACCTTCCCTAAGGTCACAAAGCAGAACTGTGGGGGCAGAACTGTCACTGAAATTCATCATCTTGGCTCCTAATTCCCTGATCTTAATCGTTATCCTGTTGCTCCTCTCCAAAGCGCCTATGCCATCTTACATACTCTATATTTTACTTCTTGTTTACTGTCTATTACCCACTCCATTATATCATAAGCTCCGTAAAGGCAAGGACTCTGTTAATGATTATATTCTGAGGCAGAGACACAGAGAATCCTGTAGCTACCAAGTCAAAAATCTGATATTAGTATAGCCACTACAGTTTTCATATGCTTACTGTTTGAATGGTACATCTTTTTCTCTCCTTTTACTTTCAGCCTATTTGACCTTTATATTTAAATTGCATTTCCTGTAGACAATGTTTATTTACTTACTTATTTTTTAAAATATTATTTATATTTGCTATTACTAGGCAGGCGCTGGGTTTTGTGTTATGTCTCCTACCTCATGAAGCCGCCAACATGTGGCTTGATTATGCCTGTGTAAGCAAAAGCCCTCAGCGCAAAAGTAAGTTAGGCTTACTTTTTTTTCCTTATTAGTTATCTATTTTACACATATTAGTGTATACATGTCAATCCCAAACTCCAATTCACCCCACCCCCCCACTTTCCTTCCTTGGTGTTCGTACATATGTGCTCTACATCGGTGTCTCTATTTCTGCCTTGCAAACCAGTTCATCTGTACCATTTTTCTAGATTCCACATATATGCGTTAATATATGATATTTGTTTTTCTCTTTCTGACTTACTTCACTCTGTATGACAGTCTCTAGGTCCATCTACGTCTCTACAAATGACCCAATTTTATTCCTTTTTATGGCTGAGTAATTTTACATTGTATATATGTACCACATCTTCTTTATCCATTTGTCTGTCGATGGGCATTTAGGTTGTTTCCATGACCTGGCTATTGTAAATAGTGCTGCAATGAACATTGGGGTGCATGTGTCTTTTTGAATTATGGTTGTCTCTGGGTATACGCCCAGTAGTGGGATTGCTGGGTCATACGGTAGTTCTATTTTTAGTTCCCTTTTCTCCACACCCTCTCCAGCATTTGTTTGTAGATTTTCTGAAGATGCCCATTCTAACCAGTGTGAAGTGATACCACATTGTAGTTTTGATTTGCATTTCTCTAATAATTAGTGATGTTGAGCAGCTTTTCAGGTGCCTCTTGGCCATCTGTATATCTTTTTTGGAGAAATGTGTATTTAGATCTTCTGCCAGTTTTTTATTGGGTGGGTAGTTTGTTTGATATTGAGCTGTATGGGCTGTTTGTATATTTTGAAAATTAATCCCTTGTCGGTTTCATAGTTTGCAAATATTTTCTCCCATTCTGTAGGTTGTTGAAGCAATGGCATTGAGGCTGCCTAGTGGAGGGGGAGGGTCTGATCTTCAGTGGGGTCACAGGGGTTGAACAAAGGGAGGCACCTGATCTGGAGGTTAATGTTAAGGTCAGCAAGAGCATTGGCAATAGAATGAGGAACCAAATTCACACTGGCATTATGTTCCTTTGGGAGTTTCCCTCTTGGAGGAACATCACTGCCCTTTCTGTGTTTAGTCACTGTGCTGGGGAAGGCCGTTAGGACCACAGAAGGCTGAGGTGTAGGGAAGAAGAAGAGGAGTCAAGAAATAGGGCACATGGTTTCTGCCTGCTTGGGAGCTGAGGGAACTCCAAGTGCTTATTGTGTGCCAGGCTCTGCGACTGCTGCCTTATCAGTGCTGTCAGATTTTTCCTCTACGTTCTTGTGATGTGGAGAATTAACACCTCTATTTCCCAGGTAAAAAGACTGGGACACAAATCAATGAATCATCTTGTCTGGGATCACACAACCACTGAATGTTAAACATTTGAGACTAAAACCCTTCTGCCTGACAGTCCTACATTCCTTTCTGAATGCCATGGAGCCTCAACGGTAAATCCCACAGTTATAAATCAGGTGATATAAACTTGACTTACCATGCAGGGTAATGGATACGATTTATTTCTGAGAATTAAGTCCCAGACTTCTCTCTCTGATTAATTAACTGCGTCATCTTAGTTCATTGGACCTCTCATTCCCCAGTTGAATTATATGTAAAAGCCCTGGATTTGGGATGGATCTTCAAGTTTTCTTTGACTTTTTTACATCAGTTTTTTGTTTCACTGTCTCCTCCCTTGGGCATTGAAGGTAATCATGTGCAGGCACTCTCTTGAAAACCTCAGGTGTGAACCTTTCTTACACTAAATCTTACCTGATGAACAGATGTAAGATGAGACGTTCTGGTTGAAGGGGATTTCCAAGACCTGGATCTGATTCACTCCACAGCAGACATATAAATACACACACACACACACACACACACACTCAAAGTGTAAGGAAGAGAGGAGAGGATGCGGATGTATGACATGTTTGACAACCAAGTCCCCTATCAGGAGAGTCAGCTCTCTGGACCACTCTTAATGCACCTCCATCTTCACCAAGCGTGAAGTCCTTTGTCTCTCCAGCTGTGCTTGCGTGTGTCTGTAGGGGAGACATGAACTGAATATTTTAGTGCAGTGCTGACCTGAGCTTTACTTTCAGCAAGTGCTCAGAGCAGTCAGCCTGCACTTTGCATTCCTTTAATTCCTTCGGTTGTTAGGAGGTGTGAAAAATTTTTACACATTTGATTGCCATTTCTTCTTAGAATGATCTGTTTTTATTCATTGCCAATTCCTTTTCTTTCATTTACTGTCCTCTCCCACCACTTTACTACCTGGTTGGATGTTAGATATAGTTTTCCATTGAGCAGTGGACAGAAAAAGCAGTACATTCATTTTACAAATATTTGTTGAGTGCCATCTTTGTACCAGGCATTCTTCAAAGTGGGGAGAATCAGCAGTGAAGAAAAGAGACATAAATCCTTGCCATCCTGAAGCTTATATTTTAGCAGGTAATGATTTTAAATGTTGGAGAATTACCCACAGTGTTCAAAAGGGAATTCATTGGCACTGTGCTAGACATAGAAGATACAGTGTTAAACAAAATAAACAAAAATCTCTGCCCTGCTGGATTTGTACTGGGAGTCAATCTGAAAACTTGAATATGGTGGACCCAAGTACTACCTGAATTGAAAGTTCAGTGATCAAAACCAGTGGGCTCACGTGTTCATTTTTAAAATTTACATTTTTGTGACAGTTTATTGAGATATCATTCACATACCATAAAATTTACCCATTTAAAGTGTACAATTCAATGGTTTTTAGTATATTTACAGATATATGCAGCCATCATCAGAGTCAGTCTTAGAACATTTTCATCACCATAGAGAGAAACCCTGTACATTTAGCTATCACTCTCCTAGCCCCTTGTTCTCCCCCCAGTCCTAAGCAGCCACTAATCTATTTCTGTCTCAATGACTCTTCTTATTAGGGACATGTCATATAAATGGAATCATACAATATGTGACCTTTTGCCCCTGGTTTCTTTAACTTAGCATAATGTTTTCAAGTTTCTTCCATGTTGGGGCATGTAGCAGTACTTCTTATGGCTGACTAATATTCTATTATATGGATATACCACATTTCATTTGTCCATTCATCCACTGATGGACATTTGAGTTATTTCCACCTTTTGGCTATTATAAATAATGTTGCTTTAAACATTCATGTATACATTTTTATTTGAACACCTGTTTTAAATTCTCTTGTGTATACACCCTGAAGTGGAATTGCATATCATGTGCTCATTTTTAAACCAAGGCAGATAATAACTGTGCATAATTGATTAAACAAATAGGCAAAGAAATAAACGTGGTATTACCAAACAGCTGGATATGAGCAAGGACCATCAGGGAATATGAACAAATAAAATACCTGAAATGTTAAGGGAGGGCATTTAGCAGTTAAGTTAATGCTTTCTCATGGTTCACAAATAAAAGTTACAACAGTAGAAGGCAGCAGGAATTACTTCTGTTACCTACAATCCAAGTCCATTAAATTCATTTCCATAAGCTTTTAGGTGCTTATAGTTATGTTGAATATTTGCAATGCAATTCTCGTAAGGGCATAAAGCAAACCATTCTGAAAACAGACAAAGTTTGTCTTACAGGTTTCTAATGCAGACCAGTATCTACCTCTAAAACTGAGTTGGCACAATTGAGATGTTATTCCCACATAACTTAACTCATTGGGTCAGAGGAAAATATCATGGCCAGAGGTAACTTGGCACAGAACTGAATTTATCTAATAAATTCAGATGATGTATTATCCTCAAAAATCCCTTTGTGACCTGCCAGCAGGAGGAATATAATCCTTTTTCTGATAAGAAAATATGACAGCACTAAATATGGCAAATGATGGTTCATTATATCCTATCAAGCATTCCTCTAGTCTGTCATTTAAAAAGTTGCTTCAAACAGGCTTATCCTTTACTTATTTAAAGATTTTGCAATGTGTATATGCATCATACTCTCCTCAGAAAGGCTGTGTGGCACATTAGTCGTGTGACATGGAAAACTTTTAATTCCAGGAAGGCTAAACTCAAAGGCCTATGGGGGCCACATTGGTAATGTAAATAATAGAGACAGATATATATATAAATCTTGGGACGAGCCTTTGATTCCACAGGTAAATGCTCTCTCTCCAGTTTCCTTAAAATGAACAATGCTCTTGGTCTTTTGGTCCCCCATTTTTGATTGACTAAATGGATGCAAGAAATGTTACAATTTTTTTTTCAGAAAAGCAATAGCAATAACAGTAAAATAGAGACTAATATTCTGTGTCAGTGGAGGGGGGAGGTTATACAATAGAGAGCGGTAAGAACTGTGGTGAACGGGATGAGGAAACTGCTATCAGGTCCAGCCACTTGTTTCCTTGAGGGAGTG
The DNA here is from genome assembly GCF_949987535.1 of Balaenoptera acutorostrata. NCBI lineage: Eukaryota > Metazoa > Chordata > Mammalia > Artiodactyla > Balaenopteridae > Balaenoptera > Balaenoptera acutorostrata. Next base: position 89,454,057 of record NC_080085.1, read on the forward strand.
TAAAAATGTAGGCCCCAGGGGACCAAACTTCGTTTTTCAAGATAAGCCCAGGAACTGCATTTATATGAAATCTTCCAATTTTTAGATGTTGGAAACTATTTAAAAAATTAAACATTATATGGAAAAAATTGTGTTCCACGAACCACCAATTTTTATTCTTTGTTGTAAACTAATATTAATTGAAGGAATATGATATTTAAAACCAGATAAGCTAAAATCAAGACTAAAGATGTATTTGATTAGTATTTCACAATTATCTTTATATTAAAAAGTCAATTAAGGAATCAGAAGTAGAAAAAGAAGGAATGAAATTAAGAAAAGAAAGACAAAGAAGCTGACATTACATACTTCTTCCAGACAATAGGAGATGAGAAGAGTTTATTGCTTGAGTTATTATGGAGGTTAATGAAAACATTTACCAAAAATTCAGAACTATCAAGGGTAAATATATTATTCAATGAGAAAAATGGGGACACTATGGTTGACCTCCAAGAGCCTTCCTAAAATAAGAATGGCTCTCATTTTTTACATGCCATGAGTGGTGTAAATATTACTTTCTTTTGTTGTACAATGATTCTTTTTATAAGCTCTTGTATAATGACCACAGCCCCCTTTTTGTCAAGGAGTGATGATCCACATTTCATAGATCAGGAAATCAAGAACATAAACGATGTTACAGAAAAAGGACTAGAAATAAGTAAACTTTTATTCATGCAAATCTCAGTTACAAGTTCACATAGTGAAGGCAGAAATGTCAACCAGATGTCTAGATTACAGAAAGTCAACACTAGTCTTTGCTGAGCTTTGAATACTATTTTTTAAAATCCTATTAATACAAAAGACTCAGGACACCTTTTACCTTAAGTTATAAAGTTTTATCTGCTAATACATGAACAGTGTTTACAAGAGAAAAGAAACCTATTTTTCATTCGACTCTGAATAAAAATTCACCAGTTCAAAAATCTCATTGTCCCAAAACTACGCAGGAAGCATAGAAAAACATAATTTCCTACTGCAGGATTTTTCTTGAAATTAAATATTTTAATTTTAATGCAATCACCAATACGAGATTGAATGACAATATATTTGCTTGTGGGTAATATAAATTCAGACCACACCAATTGAGAACAAAATTAGATTGCCTTCATTCCGATTTAAGGGCTGTCTGACAAAAACATAGTCTCACTCTGAATACTCTCTATTAAATTCTCAAAATAAATATGACTGAATACAAAGCATCCTTGTTCTCCCATTGAGACAGTACATTTTCATGCACTGGGAAAAGAAATGATTTGGCAGAAGGCATGAGTGCAGGGTGTTACCTTTTTTTTTCACTATTAACATCTTTATTGGAGTATAATTGCTTTACAATGGTGTGTTAGTTTCTGCTTTATAACAAAGTGAATCAGCTATATGTATACATATATCCCCATATCCCTTCCCGCTTGAGCCTCCCTCCCGCCCTCCCTATCCCAACCCTCTAGGTCTTCAAAAACCATCGAGCTGATTTCCCTGTGCTATGCAGCTGCTTCCCACTAGCTATCCATTTTACATTTCGTAGTGTATATATGTCCATGCCACTCTCTCACTTTGTCACAGCTTACCCTTCCCCCTCCCCGTGTCCTCAAGTCCATTTGCTATGTCTGCGTCTCTATTCCTGTCCTGCCCCTAGGTTCCTCAGACCCATTTATTTTAGATTCCATATACACGTGTTAGCATACAGTATTTGTTTCTGACTTTACTTCACTCTATATGACAGAATCTAGGTCCATCCACCTCACTAGAAATAACTCAATTTATTTATTTTTTTAGTTTTTTAAGGAACCTCCATACTGTTCTCCATAGTGGCTGAATCATTTCCCACCAACAGTGCAGGAGGGTTCCCTTTTCTCCACACCCTCTCCAGCATTTGTTGTCTCTAGAGTTTTTGATAATGGCCATTATGGCCAGTGTGAGGTGATACCTCATTGTGGTTTTGATTCGCATTTCTCTAATGATTAGTGATGTTGAGCATCCTTTCATGTGTTTGTTGGCAATCTGCATATCTTCTTTGGAGAAACGTCTATTTAGGTCTTCTGCTCATTTTTGGATTGGGTTGTTTGCTTTTCTGATATTGAGCTGCATGAGCTGCTTGAAAATTTTGGAGATTAATCCTTTGCCAGTTGCTTCATTTGCAAATATTTTCTCCCATTCTGAGAGTTGTCTTTTCATCTTGTTTAAGATTTCCTTTGCTGTGCAAAAGCTTTTAAGTTTCATTAGGTCCCATTTGTTTATTTTTGGTTTTATTTCCATTTCTCTAGGAGGTGGGTCAAAAAGTATCTTGCTGTGAGGTATGTCATAGAGTGTTCTTCCTATGTTTTCCTCTAAGAGTTTTATAGTGTTTGGCCTTACATTTAGGTCTTTAATCCATTTTGAGTTTATTTGTGTGTATGGTGTTAGGGAGTGTTCTAATTTCATTCTTTTACATGTAGCTGTCCAGTTTTCCCAGCACCACTTATTGAAGAGACTGCCTTTTCTCCATTGTATACTCTTGCCTCCTTTATCAAAGATAAGGTGACCATATGTGCATGGGTTTATCTCTGGGCTTTCTATTCTGTTCCATTAATCTATATTTCTGTTTTTGTGCCAGTACCATACTGTCTTGATTACGGTAGCTTTGTAGTATAGTCTGAAGTCAGGGAACTTGATTCCTCCAGCTCCACTTTGCTTTCTCAAGAATGCTTTGGCTCTTTGGGGTCTTTTGTGTCTCCATACAAATTGTGAATTTTTTTCTTCTAGTTCTGTAAAAATGCCATTGGTAGTTTGATAGGGATTGCATTAAATCTGTAGATTGTTTTGTGTAGTATGGTCATTTTCACAATGTTGATTCTTCTAATCCAAGAACATGGTATATCTCTCCATCTGTTGGTATCATCTTTAATTTCTTTCATCAGTGTCTTATAGTTTTCTGCATATAAGTGTTTTGCCTCCCTATGTAGGCTTATTCCTAGGTATTTTATTCTTTTTGTTGCAATGGTAAATGGGAGTGTTTCCTTAACTTCTCTTTCTGATCTTTCGTTGTTAGTGTATAGGAATGCACGAGATTTCTGTGCATTATTTATGTATCCTGCTACTTTACCAAATTCATTGATTACCTCTAGTAGTTTTCTGGTAGCATCTTTAGGATTCTCTATGTATAGTATCATGTCATCTGCAAACAGTGACAGCTTTACTTCTTCTTTTCCGATTTGGATTCCTTTTATTTCTTTTTCTTCTCTAATTGCTCTGGCTAAAACTTCCAAAACTATGTTGAATAATAGTGGTGAGAGTGGGCAACCTGGTCTTGTTCCTGATCTTAGAGGAAATGGTTTCAGTTTTTCACCATTGAGAATGATGTTGGCTGTGGGTTTGTCATATATGGCCTTTATTATGTTGAGGTAAGTTCCCTCTATGCCAACTTTCTGGAGAGTTTTTATCATAAAAGGGTATTGAATTTTGTCAAAAACTTTTTCTGCATCTATTGAGATAATCATATGGTTTTTATCCTTCAATTTGTTAATATAGTGTGTTATGTTGATTGATTTGTGTATATTGAAGAATCCTTGCATTCCTTGGATAAATCCCACTTGATCATGGTGTATTATCCTTTTAATGTGCTATTGGATTCTGTTTGCTAGTATTTTGTTGAGGATTTTTGCATCTATGTTCATCAGTGATATTGGCCTGTAGTTTTCTTTTTGGGGGACATCTTTGGTTTTGGTATCAGGGAGATGGTGGCCTCATAGAATGTGTTTGGGAATGTTCCTCCCTCTGTTGTATTTTGGAAGAGTTTGAGAATGATAGCTGTTAGCTCTTCTCGAAATGTTTGATAGAATTCACCTGTGAAGCCATCTGGTCCTGGGCTTTTGTTTGTTGGAAGATTTTTAATCACAGTTTTCATTTCAGGGCTTGTGATTGGTCTGTTCATATTTTCTATTTCTTCCTGGTTCAGTCTTGGAAGGTTGTACTGTTCTAAGAATTTGTCCATTTCTTCCAGGTTGTCCGTTTTATTGGCATATAGTTGCTTGTAGTAATCGCTCATGATCCTTTGTATTTCTGCAGTGTCAGTTGTTACTTCTCCTTTTCATTTTTAATTCTGTTCGTTTGAGACATCTCCCTTTTTTTCTTGATGAGTCTGCTAATGGTTTATCAATTTTGTTTATCTTCTCAAAGAACCAGCTTGTAGTTTTATTGATCTTTGCTATTGTTTCCTTCATTTTTTTTTCATTTATTTCTGATCTGATCTTTATGATTTCTTTCCTTCTGCTAACTTTGGCTTTTTTTTTGTTCTTTTGTCTCTAATTGCTTTAGGTGTAATGTTAAGTTGTTTATTTAAGATGTTTCTTGTTTCTTGAGGTAAGATTGTATTGCTATAATCTTCCCTCTTAGAACTGCTTTTGCTGCATCCCATAGGTTGTGGGTCATAGTGTTTTCATTGTCATTTGTCTCTAGGTATTTTTTGATTTCCTCTTTGATTTCTTCAGTGATGTCTTGGTTATTTAGTAACGTATTGTTTAGCCTACATGTGTTTGTATTTTTACAGTGTTTTTACTGTAATTGATATCTAGTCTCATAACGTGGTGTTCAGAAAAGATACGTGATATGATTTCAATTTTCTTAAATTTACTGAGGCTTGATTTGTGACCCAAGATATGATCTATCCTGGAGAATGTTCCATGTGCACTTGAGAAGAAAGTGTGTTCTGTTATTTTTGGATGGAATGTCCTATAAATATCAATTAAGTACATCTGGTCTAATATGTCATTTAAAGCTTGTGTTTCCTTATTTATTTTCATTTTGGATGATCTGTCCATTAGTGAAAGTGAGGTCTTAAAGTCCCCTACTATGATTGTGTTACTGTTGATTTCCCCTTTTATGGCTGTTAGCATTTGCCTTATGTATTGAGGTGCTCCTATGTTGGGTGCGTAAATATTTACAATTGTTATATCTTCTTCTTGGATGACCTGTTGATCATTATGTAGTGTTGTGCTTTGTCTCTTGTCTTTATTTTAAAGTCTATTTTGTCTGATATGAGAACTGCTACTCCGTCTTCCTTTTGATTTCCATTTGCCTGGAATATCTTTTTCCATCCCCTCACTTTCTGTCTGTATGTGTCCCTATGTCGTAAGTGGGTCTCTTGTAGACAGCATATATATGGTCTTGTTTTTGTATCCATTCAGCGAGCCTATGTCTTTTGGTTGGAGCATTTAATCCATTTACATTTAAGGTAGTTATCAATATGTATGTTCCTATTACCATCTTCTTAATTGTTTTGGGTTTGTTTTTGTAGGTCTTTTCCTTCTCTTGTGTTTCTTGCCTAGAGAAGTTCCTTTAGCATTTGTTGTAAAGGTGGTTTGGTGGTGCTGAACTCTCTCAGCTTTTGCTTGTCTGTAAAGGTTTTAATTTCTCCATCAAATCTGAATGAGATCCTTGCTGGGTAGAGTAATCTTGGTTGTAGATTTTTCTCCTTCATCACTTTAAATAAGTCCGGCCACTCCCTTCTGGCTTGCAGAGTTTCTGCTGAAAGATCAGCTCTTAACCTTATGGGGATTCCCTTGTGTGTTATCTGTTGTTTTTCCCTTGCTGCTTTGAATATGTTTTCTTTGTATTTAATTTTTGATAGTTTGATTAATATGTGTCTTGGTGTGTTTCTCCTTGGATTTATCCTGTATCAGGCTCTCTGTGCTTCCTGGACTTGATTGACTATTTCCTTTCCCATATTAAGGAAGTTTTCAACTATAATCTCTTCAAATATTTTCTCAGTCCCTTTCTTTTCCTCTTCTTCTGGGACCCCTATGATTCGAATGTTGGTGCGTTTAATGTTGTCCCAGAAGTCTCTGACACTGTCCTCGATTCTTTTCATTCTTTTTTCTTTATTCTGCTCTGCTGCAGTTATTTCCACTATTCTCTTTTCCAGGTCACTTATCCGTTCTTCTGCCTCAGTTATTCTGCTATTGATTCCTTCTAGGATATTTTTAAATTCATTTATTGTGTTGTTCATCGTTGTTTGTTTGCTCTTTAGTTCTTCTAGGTCCTTGTTAAACGTTTCTTGTGTTTTCTCCATTCTATTTCCGAGATTTTGGATCATCTTTACTATCATTACTCTGAATTCTTTTTCAGGTAGACTGCCTATTTCCTCTTCATTTGTTTGGTCTGGTGGGTTTTTACCTTGCTCCTTCATCTGCTGTGTATTTCTCTGTCTTCTCATTTTGTTTAACTTACTGTGTTTGGGGTCTCCTTTTCACAGGCTGCATGGTCATAGTTCCCGTTATTCTTGGTGTCTGCCCCCAGTGGGTGAGGTTGGTTCAGTGGCTTGTGTTGGCTTCCTGGTGGAGGGGACTGGTGCCTATGTTCTGGTGGTTGAGGATTGTTCTTGTCCTTCTGGTGGGCAGGGCCATGTCCAGGGGTGTTTTTTGGGGTGTCTGTGAACTTAGTATGACTTTAGGCAGCCTCTCTGCTAATGGTTGGGGTTGTGTTCCTGTCTTGTTAGTTGCTTGGCATGGGCATCCAGCACTGGAGCTTACTGGCCATTGGGTGGTGCTGGGTCTTAGTGTTGAGACAGAGATATATGGGAGAGCTCTCACTGATTGATATTACATGGGGACGGCTGTTTTCTTGTGGCCCAATGTCCTGGACTTGGCTCTCCCACCTCGGAGGCTCAGGCCCAACACCCAGCCAGAGCACAAAGACCCTGCCCGCTGCATGCCTTGGAAGAAAAGGAAGAAAAGAAAAAAAAAAAACGGAACAGATAGAACCCCAAACCAAATGGTAAGAGCAAAACTAAACAGACAAAATCACACAAAGAAATATACACACACGCACACTCACAAAAAGAGAAAAAGGTAAGGAAATTAAAAATTTGAAAAATTAAAAAATAAAACAGAATTTTAAAAGTTAAAAAAATATTAATAAAAGAAGAGGAATATAGCAATGAAACCAATAAACAAATCAACCAGTGATAGCAAGCACTAAAAACTAAACTAAGATAAACATAAAACCAAAAACAGTTCAGACACAGAAAGCAAACCCCAAGTCTACATTTGCTCCCAAAGTCCACTGCCTCAATTTTGGGAACATTCTTTGTCTATTCAGGTATTCCACAGATGCAGGGTTTATCAAGTTGACTGTGGGTATTTAATCTGCTGCTCTTGAGGTTGCATGGAGAAATTTCCCTTTCTTTTCTTTGTTCGCAGATCTCCTGGGGTTCAGCTTGGGTTTTTGTTCCACCTCTCAGTGTAGGCCACCCTCAGGCATCTGTTCCCTGCCCAGACAGGAGGGGGTTAAAGCAGTGGCTGATTAGGTCTTTCTTGCTCACTCAGGCCGGGGAGAGGGAGGGGTATGGTAGTCATAATTGGAATACAGGGCGAGCCTGCAGCAGCAGAGGCCAACATGACATTGCAACAGCCTGAGGTGTGCTGTGTGTTCTCCCAGGGAAGTTGTCCCTGGATCACAGGACCCTGGCAGTGGCGTGCTGTACAGGCTCCCAGGGGGGTGTGGGTAGTGACTTGCGCTTGCACACAGGATTCTTGCTGGCAATGGTGGCTGTGTTAGTGGTCCATGCCATCTGGGATCCAAGCTGATAGCTGTGGCTCAGGCCCATCTCTGGACCTCACTTAGTCAGTGCTCTGCCATCTGTGGAATCCCCTCTCCTTGCGCACCCGGAAACAATGGTCTCTTGCCTCTCTGGCAGGTCCAGACGTTTTCCTGGGCTCCCTCTGGGCTAGGTGTGGTGCACTAGCCCCTTTCAGGCTGTCTTCACGCAGCCAGCCCTAGTCCTCTCCCTGGGGTCTGACCTCCGAAGCCCGAGCCTCAGCTCCCAGCCCTCACTCGCCCCACCGGGTGAGCAGATCAGCATCTCGGGTTCATGCGTGTTGGTCAGCACTGATCCTCTGTGCAGGAATCTCTCTGCTTTGCCCTCTGCACCCCTGTTGCTGCGCTCTCCCCCATGGTTCTGAAGCTTCACACCCCCACTCCCCATCCCCACCAGTGAAGGGGCTTCCTAGTGTGTGGAAACTTTTCCTCCTTCACAGCTCCCTCCCAGAGGTGCAGGTCCCATCCCTATTCTTTTGTCTGTTTTTTCTTTTGCCCTACCCAGGTATGTGGGGATTTTCTTGCCTTTTGGGACGTCTGAGGTCTTCTGCCAGCGTTCAGGAGGTATTCTGTAGGAGTTCTTCCACATGTAGATGTATTTCTGATGTATTTGTGGGAAGGAAGGTGATCTCCACATCTTACTCCTCTTCCATCTTGAAGGTCTCCCCCCAGGGTGTTACTACATAGTGAAGAGGTAAATGTCCACAATGAAAAGGCAATAGACTTTTTACTTGAAATATGGACTTATACATTGAGCACTAAACAGAGAATTCCAATTTGATTACCTTCTAGCACAGTAGTGCCCCAATTTGCTCACTCTGCACTCAGAGGAGCAAAACTACATAGGGCTTTTATCTCTGTATAACTCGTGTGGTTGTCCTCATTGACTCCCACTGCACCTGGCTTTGCTTAGTCCAGCACCCTCCATCTGTCCCCTTGAGACTATACAGTATCTCAGGGTGGCATTTCCCTCAACCCAACTATTCTCCTTCAGGAGGTTTTGGTTATATGGGTGTTTGTAGGGTGGTGTTTGTAGGCCAGGGGCAGTGGTGGCTTACTTACTTGACCTTGTGGCTCTCTGCACTGGTGACTGCTGAAGTGTGATAGATGTTGGCTGTGACCTTTTTCTTTGTCTCCATCCTTTGCATCAATGCAGTGTTTTCATAGATAGTTAAATACATCTTTATTACCACATGCACATATGTAATATTTTATCATATGTACATATGAATGGAAAATAATAACAAAAGAAATAGATATTACTTAGCAGCAAAAATCCTGCTAACAGAATTTTTATGAAGAACAGATGAACTATAGAAAGTATCTGGCACATACTAGGCCTTTAAGAAACGTTAGTCCCAGAGTCCTCCCTTCCATAAATGAGGAGATTTTGATGTAAAATAAATAGCATAACTATAATAAAGGGCATATGTATATTTATCCACAAGACATGAAGTGTACACACATTTATGGGCTGTGGTGCTATTTTGTTGTTTTTGTTGTTGTATATGTTTCCTGATGGAGTTTGGAAGAGGATAGGATATTTGTGCCATTTTTTTTATTATTTAATGAGTTATCCTATCTGATTCTTTACTCTTCAGTTTAACACCAGAAACACACACACACACACTGACTCCACTCATGTAGAAAGGAATTGTAGTCGTCTTTCTCCAAGTGAACCTGTCCTGTAGGTAGTTGGAAATGAGAATCCGGGGATCAGAGAGAAGAGTGGGATGGACAAAAGGACTCAAGCTAGCAGTGCCCTATGTAGATGTGCTGAATAAATAAATTGTTGTGAAAGACTCAGTTTTGTGAATCATTACCAACAACTGAAACTGTACATACACTTTCAGTTTCATATATATATGAAAAATTCATATATGTATGAAATTTTCAAGTATATTTAGGACTATTCATTTCACATTGTCTTTGTTTCTCTTTGCAAAAATTGATACATTTTCTTTGCAGTAAAGGTAGCCTATTGAGATGATCGTCACCTGCTGGTCAGAGCCAGAACGACATCTCTCAATATCTCTGGGAGGCGGCTAGGTAAGGATTCTGGAAGGGAGGGGTCTCTGGTCTGACCCACCAACCAGGGCTTGCTGGAAGCTTGAATGGCACAGACAGGCCTTCTTACAGTATCAGATGCTGCCTGGTTCTCTTGAGCTCTCTACAGGAAGTTCCACCCCTACCTCATGTAGAGAAAGCAGCCAGAATGAGGGTCTCTGAGGGAATGTATATCTGTGTGTGCATGGCTGTTTTTGGTTATATCCTTTTAGACACAATGCTTTATATATGTACTTACACATACACATAGGTGTATTATCAACAACAATTGGGATTATATTGTTCATACATCATGTAATCCTTTTTTTTTTAAATTCAACAATTAACTGTGAATTCCTTTTCAGGCCAGTAGATTTATATGAAACGTTTCTGAGATTGGATTATAACAAGTCTTTATCCTGTTTTCAAAAGTGTATCTCATTCATTTTACTCAATTATAAAACTAACGTATGTTTGTAATTGGTAGAAATCAAAAGATAAAGATATGTATATGTAGAAAATGAAATGATCCTGTATTTACCTCATTTCCCTCTGCTGAGATACCCTTTGTCAGTAGTGTGGAACACATTCTGCAGAGGCTTTATTCAAATACATATGTACACAATACATGCAGATATACAAGATGTATGAGCAGATGTACACATATTTTTTGTGTGTGAGAATGGGATTACAGCAAACATTATCATGCAATTTACCTTTTTTTTAGCTAAGGATAAAATTATCAAAACTTTAATTTGTATATTTATAGTTGGTATCTTTTCATAAGTTTAATCACAATCCTATAGTTTTCATTTATTTATCTGTATTCTAGCTCAAGAGAGTTCCTGTCATATAAAGTGTTTTCTGAGGTGTATGTGGATAATTTCCTTTCCAATTTTTCATACATCTTTTAATCTTTCAATCTCATTGATTTTTAATACTGTTTTTTTTTGTTTTGTTTTTTTAAGGTTTTATTTATTTATTTATTTATTTATTTATGGCTGTGTTGGGTCTTCGTTTCTGTGTGAGGGCTTTCTCTAGTTGTGGCAAGCGGGGCCACTCTTCATCGCGGTGCGCAGGCCTCTCATTATCGCGGCCTCTCTTGTTGCGGAGCACAGGCTCCAGACGCGCAGGCTCAGTGATTGTGGCTCACGGGCCTAGTTGCTCCGTGGCATGTGGGATCTTCCCAGACCAGGGCTCGAACCCGTGTCCCCTGCATTGGCAGGCAGATTCTCAACCACTGCGCCACCAGGGAAGCCCCTTATTGATTTTTATAATGAAGAAATCAGTACAGTTCATTGTCAATGTTTTGAAGGAGTGTTTTGAAATGTTTTTATTGCTGAATTAAGGAATTAATCATGATTTTATTTTACATAGTTTCATAACCTCCATTCAAAGTAGAATTTGCTCATTTTGCCAAATGATTATTTTTTCCATTGGAAGATAAAATTAAAATTGGAGGTCAGTGCCATCTGGTGACCAAATCCAAAATTGCAGCTTGGCATCACTTTTTAGCAAGAGGCCTACAAGGGAGACAGGGAAAGAGGACTTTTTTTTTTTTCTTCTTTTTTAAAAATATTTATTTATTTATTTATTTATTTTTGGCTGTGTTGGGTCTTCGTTGCTGCGCGTGGGCTTTCTCTAGTTGCAGTAAGCAGGGGCTACTTTCAGTTGCGGTGCACGGGCTTCTCATTGCAGTGGCTTCTCTTCTTGTGGAGCACAGACTCTAGGCACGTGGGCTTCAGTAGTTTTGGCACACAGGCTCAGTAGTTGTGGCACACGGGCTTAGTTGCTCTACGGCATGTAGGATCTTCCAGGACCAGGGCTCGAACCCGTGTCCCCTGCATTGGCAGGCCAATTCCTAACCACTGCACCACCAGGCAAGTCCCAGGACTTCCTCTGTCAGAGCCCACTGGAGGAAACTTTCTGGGATTTAAATGGCAAAGGAAATGTTAAATGGTGATGCAGACAGAACCCATGGATATTAACTCCTTTGACAGGAAGTTTTCTTTGGCCCTCTCTCAAATTAAAAAAGTACATGTATGTGTGTAGTTATAAATCTGTGTAACTTTTTAACTTTACAATATATTTAACATCTTTTAATGTCCTAAATATATATTTTTCAGCATCACTTTTTAAAATTTTTATTGGAGTATAGTTGATTTACAATGTTGTGTTCATTTCAGGTGTACAACAAAGTGAATCAGTTATACATATACATATATCCACTCTTTTTAAGATTCTTTTCCCATATAGGTCATTACAGAGTACTGAGTTCTCTGTGCTATACAGTAGGTCCTTATTAGTTATCTATTTTATATATAATAGTGTGTATATGCCAATCCCAATCTCCCAATTTATCCCTCCACCACCCCCTTCCGCCTGGTAACCATAAGTTTGTTTTCTACATCTGTGACTCTATTTCTGTTTTGTAAATAATTTCATTTGTACCATTTTTTTTAGATTCCACATATAAGAAACATCACATGATATTTGTCTTTCTCTGTCTAACTTCACTCAGTATGACAATCTCTAGGTCCATCCATGTTGCTGCAAATGGCATTATTTCGTTCTTTTTTATGGCTGAGTAATATTCCACTGCATATATGCACATCTTTATCCACTCCTCTGAGCATTACTTTTGTAAATAAAAACGCAACCAGGTTTATCTCATGCTGTCATAGTTTTATCTTAGTTATTTTGCTTACTAAAAATTAGTCTACACGTTCCCCCCAGCCCCTGGAAACACTGACAAAATATACATTTATAAAAGGAATTATCTTGTATCTCCCCTCTTCAACTTCTATGTCCCACCTCAAGATAACCATTTGATATATTTCTTAATATTCTCCAGATATGTTTGTGTGAGATTGTTTATTTTAAAATAACATATGTACATTCTTATGAAAATGTATGTTCTTCAAAATTTAGATCATGCTGTACATTATGTTCTGTATCTCATTATTACATTTCTTTCATTTTTGGTGTGGTTGAGCAATTTTACTTATGTTTGATTGTCATTCATTTTTCTTCTTTGAATTACCTGTTGGTACATGTGAACAAGACTCTTTCAATGGAACAGGATAGAAAGCCCAGAGATAAACCCATGCACATATGGTCACCTTATCTTTGATAAAGGAGGCAAGCATATACAGTGGAGAAAAGACAGCCTCTTCAATAAGTGGTGCTGGGAAAACTGGGCAGGTACATGTTAAAGTAAGAAATTAGAACACTCCCTAACACCATACACAAAAAAAACCTCAAAATGGATTAAAGACTGAAATGTAAGGCCAGACACTATCAAACTCTTAGAGGAAAACATAGGCAGAACACTCTATGACATAAATCACAGCAAGATCCTTTTTGACCTACCTCCTAGAGAAATGGAAATAAAAACAAAAATAAACAAATGGGACCTAATGAAACTTAAAAGCTTTTGCGCAGCAAAGGAAACCATAAACAAGACCAAAAGACAACCCTCATAATGGGAGATAATATTTGCAAATGAAGCAACTGGCAAAGGATTAATCTCCAAAATTTTCAAGCAGCTCATGCAGCTCAATAACAAAAAAACAAGCAAACAACCCAATCCAAAAATGGGCAGAAGAACTAAATAGACATTTCTCCAAAGAAGATATGCAGATTGCCAACAAATACATGAAAGAATGCTCAACATCATTAATCATTAGAGAATTGCAAATCAAAACTACAATGAGATATCATCTCACCCCTGTCAGAATGGCCATCATCAAAAAAATCTAGAAATAATAAATGCTGGAGAGGGTGTGGAGGAAAGGGAACACTCTTGCACTGTTGGTGGGAATGTAAATTGATACAGCCACTATGGAGAACAGTATGGAGGTTCCTTAAAAAACTAAAAATAGAACTACCATATGACCCATCAATCCCACTACTGGGCATATACCCTGAGAAAACCATAATTCAAAAAGAGTCATGTACCAAAATGTTCATTGCAGCTCTATTTACAATAGCCAGGAAATGGAAGCAACCTAAGTGTCCATCATTGGATGAATGGATAAAGAAGATGTGGCACCTATATACAATGGAATATTAATCAGCCATAAAAAGGGACGAAACTGAGTTATTTGTAATGAAGTGGATGGAGTTAGAGTCTGTCACACAGAGTGAAGTAAGTCAGAAAGAGAAAAACAAGTACAGTATGCTAACACATATATATGGAATCTAAGTGAAAAAAAAAAGGTCACGAAGAACCTAGTGGCAAGACGGGAATAAAGACACAGACCTACTAGAGAATGGACTTGAGAATATGGGGAGGGGGAAGGGTAAGCTGGGACAAAGTTAGAGAGTGGCATGGACATATATACACTACCAAATGTAAAATAGATAGCTAGTGGGAAGCAGCCGCATAGCACAGGGAGATCAGCTCGGTGCTTTGTGACCACCTGGAGGGGTGGGATGGGGAGGGTGGGAGGGAGGGAGATGCAAGAGGGAAGAGATATGGGAACATATGTATATGTATAACAGATTCACTTTGTTATAAAGCAGAAACTAACACACCATTGTAAAGCAATTATACTCCAATAAAGATGTTTAAAAAAATCCAACGCAACCAAAAATAATAAATAAAATAAATAAATAATAAATAAAATCTTTAAAAAAAAACTGTAGAAAGCTCATGGCTTGAAAGCTCATGGCTCATGAGCAGGACCAGATATATACGTTATTTAATATGAAATGGGTGTGTCATTTCCAAGGGTGTGGATTAAGATGCGTGGCTCAAGAAATTGGATATGTACAACTATAAATGTTCAATAAAAATCAAAGTTAAAATGATGCATGCATGCCATTATACATTTGTCCAAACTCATAGAATGTACAACACCAAGAGTGAACCCTAAAGTAAACTATGGACTTTGGGTGACTATGATGTGTCAGTGTAGGTTCATTAACGGTAACAAATGTACAACTCTGGTGCAGATGTTGATAATAGGGGAGGCTATGCATGTGTGGGAGCAGAGAAATCTCTGCATCTTCCACTCAATTTTGCTATGAACCTGAAACTGCTCTAAAATAATAAAGTCTTTTTAAAAAATCAAAGTTAAATTGTTTCCCCATACCAAGTGATTTAATAGTAATTACAAAATCAACAAGACAGTAATAACATAAAAACTGTATATACGGCATCACAGTTCTATGAAATGTCAATGTAATGTATATACAATATATTTGCATATATGCAAGCAAATTAAAACTAAGAGAACAGAACTCAGTAAAATGTTTTTTTTTCCAGTGATGGTGGGTTTGCTGAGTATTGATGTTTTCATCTCCGTAGTGAACTGTATTTCAATCATTTGGTAAAATGAATGTCCATTACATTTACGATGAAAAAAACTTTCAGCCCCTAAAAGATTTGTTACTTATCAAATATATCAAATTACAAAACTGTATAAAGAGCTATAAAAAGGACACGCGTACCCTAATGTGCGGGTTATAAGCAATAAACCTGACAAATGCTTTGAGTCCGTCTCCTTATTGCACCATCCTTCCTTCCCCCTCAGATGTACATATATATATGTATGTACATATATATATATATGTATTTCATACTGTAAGTGCCCTTATCTTCCATTTGATAACTTGATTTTAACATACAGGTTTCAGATGTATATATGGCCTAAATCCTATATGTCTAGGGCATTCATTTTTACTATTATATAATATTTCACTGTAAGAATGAATCACAATGTATTTTTTTGGACCACTGTTGATGGATATTTTGTTCTTTCTTACAGTTTTGCTCTCACAATCAGTGCTGAAATGAGCATTATTATAGATGAGGCTGTCTGCCCACATGCCAGATATTCTCTAGTTCCTTGCTACTCAAAGTATGACCCATGGAATAGCAGCTTCAGCACTGCATGTTGTATTAGTCAGGGTTCTCCAGAGAAACAGAGCCAATAACATGTGTGTGTGTGTGTCTGTGTGTGTATTTCCTTATCTTTCAGTTTTATTGAGACGTGACATACAGCACTGTATAAATTTAAGGTGTACAGCATAATGATTCCACTTACATATATTGTGAAATGATCACCACAGTAAGTTTCTTTAAAATCCATCCTCTCCTACAGATATTAAAAAAAGAAAAAAGGGTTGTTTTCCTTGTGATGAGAACTTTTAGAATCTACTCTCTTCGCAACTTTCCAATATACTATACAGCAGTTTTAAATATAGTCATCATGTTTTACATGGTATCCCCAGTATTTATTAATCTTATAACTGGAAGTTTGTACCTTTTGACCACCTTCATCCAATCTCCCCACCCTCAAACCTCATGTCTGGTAACCACAAATCTGGTCTCTTTTTCTATGAGTTTTCTTAGATTTCACATGTAAATGAGATCATACTTATTTTTCTTTCTCTGTCTGACTTATTTCACTTAGCATAATGCCCTCAAGGTCTATCCATGTTATAGCAAATGGCAGGGTTTCCTTCTTTTTTTAAGGCTGAATATTATTCTACTGTATATGTATATATACACATTTTCTTTTCTCATTCATCTGTTGATGGACACTTAGGTTGTTTCCACGACTTGCTATTGTAAATAATGCTGCAATGAATATGGAGATGCAGATATCTCTTTGACATAGTGATTTTTGCTCCTATGGATATATTCCCAGAATTGGAATTACTAGGTCACATGGTAGTTTTATTTTTAATTTCTTGAGGAACCTCCATACTATTTTCCACAGTGGCTGTGTCAATTTACAACCCCACTAACAGTGCACAAGTGTTCCCTTTTCTCCACATCCTCACCAGCATTTATTATCTCGTCTTTTTGATGATAGCCGTTCTAACAGGCATGATGTGATATCTCATTGAGGTTTTGATTGCATTTCCCCAATGATTAGTGATGTCGAATACATTTTCACGTACCTCTTGGCCATCTGTATGACCTCTTTGGAAAAATATCTAATCAGGTCCTTTGCCCATTTTTAATTGGATTGTTTCTGTTGTTGAGTTGTATGAGTTCTTTATATATTTTGGATATTAACCCCTTATTACATATATGATTTGCAAAAATTTCTCCCATTCCATAGGTTGCCTTTTCATTTTGTTGATAATTTCTTTTGCTGTGCAGAAGCTTTTTAGTTTGGTGTAGTCTGACTTGTTTATTTTTTATATTGTTGCTTGTTCTTTAGTTGTCATATCCAAAATATCATTCCCAAGATTCATGTCAAGGAGGTTTTTCCCTAAGTTTTCTTCTAGGAATTTTATGGTTTAGGTCTTACATTTAAGCCTTTAATCCATTTCTAGCTAATTTTTATTAGTGGTGTAAGATAAGGATCTAGTTTTATTCTTTTACATGTGTATATCCAATCCAGCACCATTTATTGAAGAGATTATTTTTCATTGAGTATTCCTGGTTCCCCTGTCAAATATTAGTTAACCATATATGCTTGGGTTTATTTCTGGCCTCTCTATTTTGTTCCATCGGTTTTGTGTTTGTTTTTATGCCAGTACCATACAGTTTTGATTATTATAGCTTTATAATATAGCTTAAAATCAGGAAGTGTGATACCCCTGCTTTATTCTTCTCTCTCGGGATTATTTTGGTTATTCAGGGTCTTTTGTGTTTCCATATAAATTTTAGGATTATTTTTTGTACTTCTGTAAAAAACGCCATTAGAAGTTTGATAGGTGCATTGAATCTATAGAAAGCTTCATGTAGTGTGGACATTTTAACAATATTAATTCTTCCAATCCATGAACATAAGAGACTTTTCCAATTATTTGTGCCTTCTTCGATTTCTTTTGTCAATGTTTTGTAGTTTTCAGTGTAGGGATATATTTCACCTCCTTTATTAAATTTATTCCTAAGTACTTTATTGTTTTTGGTGCTAATGTAAATGGATTATTTTCTTTTTCAGATAATTTGCTGTTGTGTACAGAAATGCTAAAGATTTTTTTCACATCTTTATTGGAGTAGAATTGCTTTACAATGTTGTGTTAGTTCCTGCTGTAAAACAAAGTGAATCAACTATATGTATACATATATCCCCATATCCCCTCCCTCTTGAGCCTCCCTCCCCACCTTCCCTATTCCAGCCCTCTAGGTAGTCACAAAGCACCAAGTTGATCTCCCTGTGCTATGCATCAGCTTCCCACTAGCCATCCATTTTATATTTGGTAGTGTATATATGTCAATGCTACTCTCTCACTTTGTCCCAGCTTCCCCTTCCCTCCTTGTGTCCTCAAGTCCGTTCTCTACATCTGCGTCTTTATTCCTACCCTGCCACTAAGTTCATCAGTACCATTTTTTTAGATTCCATATATATGCATTAGCATACGGTATTTGTTTTTCTCTTTCTGACTTACTTCACTCTGTATGACAGACTCTAGGTCCATCTACCTCACTACAAATAACTCAGTTTCGTTCCTTTTTATGGCTGAGTAATATTCCATTGTACATATGTGCCACATCTTCTTTATCCATTCATTTGTTGATGGACATTTAGGTTGCTTCCATGCCCTGGCTATTGTAATTACTGCTGCAATGAACACTGTGGTACATGACCCTTTTTGAATTATGGTTTTCTCAGGGTGTATGACCAGTAGTGGGATTCCTGGGTCATATGGTAGTTCTATATTTCATTTTTTAAGGAACCTCCATACTGTTCTCCATAGTGGCTGTATCATTTTACCTTCCCACCTACAGTGCAGGAAGGTTCCCTTTTCTCCACAACTTCTCCAGCATTTATTGTTTCTAGATTTTTTGATGATGGCCATTCTGACTGGTGTGAGGTGATACCTCATTGTTGTTTTGATTTGCATTAGAAATGCTAATGATTTTTGTATGTTAATTTTGTACCCTGCCACTTTACTAAATTCATTGATTAGATCTAACAGGTTTTTTGGCAGTCTTTAGGATTTTCTCTGTATACTGTCATCTGCAAATAGAGACAATTTTACTTTTTCCATTCTAATTCTGATGCATTTTATTTCTTTTTAACACCTAATTGCTCTGGCTAGGACTTCCAGTACTCTGTTGAATAGAAGTGGTGAGAGTGGGCACCCTTGTATTATTCCTGATTTTTGAGAAAAAGCTCTCAGCCTTTCATCATTGAGTATGATGTTACCTGTGGGCTTGTCATATATGGCCTTTATTATGTTGAGGTACATTCCTTCTATACCTAATTTGTTAAGAGTTTTTAATAATGAATGGATGTTGAATTTTGTCAAATGTTTTTTCTGTGTCCATTGAGATTATCGTATGATTTTTTCTTTCATTCTGTTAATGTGTGAATCACATTTATTGATTTGTATATATTGAATCATGCTTGTATCTCAGGGATAAATCACACTTGATCATGGTGACTGATCCTTTATTTTTTTATTTTATTTATTTATTTTTTAAGTAAATTTATTTATTTTTGGCTGCATTGGGTCTTCATTGTGGTGTGTGGACTTCTCATTGTTGTGGCTTCTCTTGTTGCGGAGCACGAGCTCTAGGCACACGGGCTTCAGTAGTTGTGGCTCGCGGGCTCTAGAGCACAGGCTCAGTAGTTGTGGCTCATGGGCTTAGTTGCTCCACGGCATGTGGGATCTTCCCGGACCAGGGCTCGAACCGTGTCCCCTGCATTGGCAGGCGGATTCTCAACCACTGCGCCACCAGAAAAGCCCCGATCCTTTATTTTTATTTGAATGTTTCATTGAAGTATAGTTGACTTACAATATTATATTACTTTCAGGTGTAAAACATATTCAATATTTTTATAGATTACACACCATACAAAATTATTATAAAATATTGACTATATTCTCTGTGCTGTACATTACATCCCTGTAACTTATTTTATAATTGGTAGTTTGTACCTTTTAAACCCCTTCACCTACTTTGCCCCTCCCCCCACCCCTCTCCCCTCTGGCAACCACCTGTTTGTTCTTCATATCTGTGAGTCTGCTTCTGTTTTATATGTATTCATTTGTTCTATTTTTTAGATTCCACATATAAGTGAAAACATACAGTATTTGTCTTTCTCCTTCTGACTTATTTCACTAGGCATAATACCCTCCACATTCATCCATGTTGTCACAGATGGCAAGATTTCATTCTTTTTTATTGCTGAGTAATAGTCTATAGTGTACACACACACACACACACCACGTTGTTTTTATTCATTTGTCTGTCGATGGGCACTTACGTTGCTCCCATATCTTGGCTATTGTAAAATAATGCTGCTATGAACATTGAGGTGCATATATCTTTTTGATTTAGTGTTTTCATTTTCTTTGGATAAATGCCCAGTAGTGGAATTGCTGAATCATACGGAAGTTCTATTTTTAATATTTTTAGGTACCTCCATACTTTTCCCATAGTGGCTGCACTAATTTGCATCCCCACTAACAGTGAATGAGGGCTCTCTTTTCTCCACAGCTTCACCAACAGGCACGTGAAAAGATGCTCAACATCACTAGTCATCAGGGAAATGCAAATCCAAACCACAATGAGATACGTCACAGAATAGTCAGAATGACTATTGTCAAAAAGACAAGAATGATCCTTTAAATATGTTGCTGAATTCAGTTTGTTAGTGTTTTGTTGAGAGTTTTTGCATCTATATTCATCAGGGATACTGGCCTGTAGTTTTCTTTTCTTGTAGTGTCCTTTTCTGGTTTGGGTATCAGGGTAATAATGCTGGCTTCATAAAATGGTTTCGGAATGTTCCCTCCTCTTCAATTGTTTGGAAGAGTTTGAGAAGGATTGGCATTAATTCTTTAAATGTTTGGTGAAATTTACCAGTGAAGACATCTAGTCCTGGGCTTTTCTTCATTGGGAGATTTTTTATTACTAATTCAATCTCTTTACTAGTAATTAGTCTGTTCAGATTTTCTATTTCTTCTTGATTCAATCTTGGTAGGTTGTTTCTAAGAATTTTCCCATTTCTTGTAGGTTGTCCAATTTGTTGGCATCTAGTTGTTCATTTTTTTAAAAAGGAATTGGCTCATGCAACCGTGGAACCTGGCCAGTCCAAAATCTGCAGGGTAGGCTGGCAGGCTGGAGACCTAGGGAAGAGCTGCAGTTAGAGTCTGAAGGCAGTCTGCTGGCAGAATTCCCTCTCTCTCTGGGGAGGTCAGTCATTTTTCTATTCAAGCCTTCAACCAATTGGATGAGACCCACCTATATTATAGAGAGTCATTTACTTTACTCAGAGTCTACTGATTCAAATCTTAATCTCATCCCCAAAATGCCTTCACAGAAATATCCATAATAGTGTTTGACCAAATATCTGGGTACCACAGTCTAGACAATTTGACACATAAAATTAACTATCACACCTGGGATCCTGTTACAGCTGCAGAATTTCAGGCCCTGCCACAGACACTCGCCATCCTCAACCCCTAGGAATTGCGCCCTCCTACCAGTACTTCACCACCTTTCTTTGATGCATGTTAGGGTGCTAAGAACAGCTGAACACCAATTCTTCCTTCTTTATATTATTTTGGTGTGGGCGAGGTACAATGTCTAATCTTGCATGATATGGGTCTGAGGTTTCTTCCCTTCGATATGGCCACTGAGGGAATGAAGTGTTCACATCCAAACACTGGCTTTCTCCAGCACAGGGGTTACAGGGTGGTAGGATCATAAGGAGTAGTGCCTGGAGGGAAATCCTGTGATCATTCAGGGAATGATACCATTAAAACCTTATGAGCAGGTAAATAGGATAAATGGAATACATATTTTGGAAGATAAGCAGTAGTATGGCTGGGGGTGGGAGGGTACAAGCAGGGATCCCAGGGGTAAGGGCATCAGTTCAGACAAAAGTTCTGGGAAAAAGTGTTGGGAGTGGAGAGTACCACACAGGAGCCAGAGCAATTCTGAGGGAAGGCACACAAGTTAGTTGGAGATTAAAAAGAGAGACAGAGACAGAGAGAGAGGCAGGCTGCAGGGTTAGCATTTGCCTAGGATCATGAGAGCAAGGGAATTGAAAGCAAGGAATTGGCAGGAGAACAAGTGAATGGAAGACCAAGGCAGCATCTGAGCTGGCTAGGGAAGGAGGTGAAGGATGTGGAAGCCTGATGATGTAGAGAGAGGAAGTAGAGGGGCCATGTGATGAGTTCCATTTTCCCTGTCCATGAGGGAACTCAAACAGCTCAGAGAGCCTGAGTTGAGCCAGACAATGCAATTGTTGGTTTACATCTGAGTCTACCTCTATTCTTCACAGTGCAGCTGAGAAGTATACACTGTGATCTCTGTTCAGTTCTTTAGGTGAGAATGCCAAGATTGTCTCTGATCATTGAGGCACTACATGGAATAACATGGAATTATTCCTTATGTAATGGCAATCATCTCCTTAGTTCATATTTTTAAAGACATTCACAAGCCAATATATGGATCCTTCATGTAAATGACATAAAGAACTGAAAAGTGGCAAGTGGGAGGAAATAACTTATGCAAGACCCAAAAATGGAGGCATAATTTGTAAACTGGTGGTACCTCACCTATGTCTTCAATTATACGATTGTAACCTGAAATTTAGTACTGCTATTATTTTAATTTCAAAAATTATGCCTGCTTGTTGTCTAAAGTGCAAAAATTACAGAAGTACAGAAAACAAGTTGTGCAAGTGTCCCTTTCAACTCTTGCCTGCAATTCTGTACTGCTAATTGCATCGATGAGAAAGGTCACACAGACCTGACCATAATGTGAGATTCCATGTTATTGTTGTTTGTTTGGAAGTGAAATGAAATGCCTCAACCCTCTCAAGCACATGAGAAATGCATGGGCAGACAGGCTGACTCTCCCCTACTCTAAGGTACTGAGGTGAGATCCCTCCCACAGTGCACCTTCAGAAAGGGAGAGGGGGCAGTACAGTGGATGGATGAGAATCCCTATGGAAGCATGGTGAGAGGTGTGAAAAGGCCTGTTTCTCATTCACCTGTATGCAAATCTTGAAATTGTTCACGGTATGGTCTTTGGAAATGATTATGGACAAGAAGTAAAACATGTACATCCTCATCTTCCTCCCTTCCTTCCAAAGCCCTCCACCAGCCAGTCGGCATCCCTTGCAAAGCCTCTGTTGTTCCGGGTCATATGCCTGTTTCTGAGAGTCTCCAGGTAGAGCATCTGACTGAGTCACACCGCCTCCAAAAACCAATTCCTGGAAGCATATCATGTCCCCTCTCATCAGAATTTACTGACAAACTACCTATGGAGTCAAGCCTGATATATCTGCTAGGGATTGCCAGGGTCAATGGGGGTCAGGCAGGAAGGCAACCAAGGCCTTTCGGGCCTGGACCCACTGGCTCATGATTGGGGCAGGGAACAGCAATGCAGAACACACAACATACAACATGCAACATCACTCTTTATTATGAAAACAAACAGCAGTCGTGAGTGGGGAAAATACAGAAACAACTGACCCTTCAGGTGGCTATGTTACCTGGCCTACAAGGTAACTTTGGCTTCTTTGTCGGCCAGGTCTCCAACCCTGTTCATGGGCATGGCCTGAGGCTGGAGAAAAGAGAAACAATGATGATATGATGAAGACAAAGACGGCATCCAAGCGCTCCTTTTAGGGGATTTCTTTGAAGGCCTCCTCTGGGATCTTGCCTTCGGTCTGGAGAGAAGGAGTCGGGATGTCAGAAGAGCCAGCTCCCCACGTTCCATTCTTAGGCCACCAGCCTCCACCTTCTTGGCCTCCCTGAAGGCCCAGAAACATTCATCTTTACCCCCACTTGATTCCCAGACCTCACCTTGAGCATACTGAAGACCTGACCAGCTCTGGTGTAGTTTTATTTGTTGTCCTGAAGGCACCTGCAGTGGGAGAACAACAGGTGATCTCCATTAGTACCACAGTACAGTCACGCTGACCATGCAATGCCACCGCTAAATCTATGCCACTTTCTTGCTGGGACACATGTACCAGTATGAACACTATGTGTAATGACGAAGAAAGACCCAGTGAAAACCAAACCATCTATCACTAGCATTCATGCCCACTAGAATTCAAAACAGAAAAGTAGAGCTGTGCAAAAGAACAAGGGAACTTAATATACACTGATCAAGGAAGATGTTCAAGAAAATAACAAGTGAAAAATTTTTTTGCTTTTGTTTTTGTTTTTGTTTAGTTTTCCCTTCCCCCTCCCTGTGTCCTCAAGTCCATTCTATGTCTGCGTCTTTATTCCTGTCCTACCCGTAGGTTCATCAGAACCATTTTTTTTCTTTTAGATTCCATACTGGTCTTTTTTTTTTTTTAACATCTTTATTGGAGTATAATTGCTTTACAATGGTGTGTTAGTTTCTGCTTTCTAACAAAGTGAATCAGTTATACATATACATATATCCCCATATCTCTTCCCTCTTGTGTCTCCCTCCCTCCCACCCTCCCTATCTCACCCCTCTAGGTGGTCACAAAGCACCAAGCTGATCTCCCTGTGCTATGCGGCTGCTTCCCAATAGCTATCGATTTTACATTTAGTAGTGTATATATGTCCATGCCACTCTCTCACTTTGTCCCAGCTTACCCTTTCCCCTCCCCGTGTCCTCAAGTCCATTCTCTAGTAGGTCTTCATCTTTATTCCCGTCTTGCCCCTAGGTTCTTCATGACCTTTTTTTTTTTAGATTCCATATATATGTGTTAGCATACGGTATTTGTTTTTCTCTTTCTGACTTACTTCACATCTGTATGACAGACTCTAGGTCCATCCACCTCACTACAAATAACTCAGTTTCATTCATTTTTATGGCTGAGTAATATTCCATTGTATATATGTGCCACATCTTCTTTATCCATTCATCTGTCAATGGACACTTAGGTTGCTTCCATGTCCTGGCTATTGTAAATAGAGCTGCAATGAACATTTTGGTACATGACTCTTTTTGAATTATGGTTTTCTCAGGGTATATGCCCAGTAGTGGGATTGCTGGGTCGTATGGTAGTTCTATTTTTAGTTTTTTAAGGAACCTCCATACTGTTCTCCATAGTGGCTGTATCAATTTACATTCCCACCAACAGTGCAGGAGGGTTCCCTTTTCTCCACACCCTCTCCAGCATTTATTGTCTGTAGATTTTTTGATGATGGCCATTAAGTGAAAAATTTTTAAGTACAAGTTTCCAGCCATCTTTTTTTGAGATATAATGCACACACTATTTTAAAGAATACAAGTCAGTGCTTTTTAGGATATCCACAAGATTGTACAACTATCTAATTCCAAAATAATTTTATCACCTCGAAAAGAAACTCCTTAACCATTAGTGATCACTCTCTATTTCTCCCCTTCCCCCAGAACCTGGCAACCACTAATCTGCTTTTGGCCCCTGTGGATTTGCCGATTCTGGACATTTCATACTATATTCAACTTTTGTGACTGGCTTTTCACTTAGCATAATGTTTTCAAGGTTGATCATGTCATGACATATATCAGAACTGTACTTTTTTTTTTTGAGGATAAACAGCTAGTTTATTTTTTTTAATTAATTAATTTATTTATGGCTATGTTGGGTCTTCGTTTCTGTGCAAGGGCTTTCTCTAGTTGTGGCAAGCGGGGGCCACTCTTCATCGCGGTGCGTGGGCCTCTCTTGTTGCGGAGCACAGGCTCCAGACGCACAGGCTCAGTAATTGTGGCTCACGGGCCCAGCTGTTCCGTGGCATGTGGGATCTTCCCAGACCAGGGCTCGAACCCGTGTCCCCTGCATTGGCAGGCAGATTCTCAACCACTGTGCCACCAGGGAAGCCCCAGAACTGTACTTTTTTATGAGTGAATAATATTCTACTATATGGACATACCGGATTTATTCATCCATGCATCAGCTAAAGGATATTTGGGTTGTTTCCACTTTTCGGCTATTATCAATAATGCTGCTATGAACATTCCTGAACAAGTTTTAGAGTGAACATATGTTTTCATTTCTCCTGGTAGATACTTGGGAGTGGGATTACTGGGTCATTTGGTAACTCCGTGTTTAACATTTTGAGGAACTGCCAAATTTTTTCCCGAAGCGAGTGCTCCACTGAACCTTGATACCTGTAATATATGAGAGTTCTAATTTCTCCACATCCTCACTTATGCTTATCTTTTGTTTAATTGATTAAAGCCATCTTAGCGTATGTGAAATGGTTGTTTTGATTTGTATTTTCCTAATGATTAATGATGTTGAGCACGTTTTCATGTGCTTGTTGGTCACTTGTATACAATCTTTAGAGAAATATCTATTCAAATCCTTTCCCCATTTTTAAATTGGATATTTATCTTTTGGTTGTTGAGTTGTAAAATCCTTCAATATTCTAGATAGTAGATCTTATCAGATACGAGATTTGCAAATATTTTCTCCCATTTCGTGGGTTTTATTTTCACCTTCTTGATAGTGTCCTTTGATGTACAGAAGTTTTTACTTTTGATGAAGTGCAATTTATTTGTTTCTTTGGTTGCTTGTGCTTTTGGTGTCATATACAAGAAACCGTTGCCTAATTCAAGGTCATGAAGATATACACCTCTGTTTTCGTCTAAGTGTTTTTTTAAAATTTTATTGGAGTTTAGTTTACTTACAATGTTGTGTTAGTTTCAGGTAAACAACAAAGTGAATCAGTTATATATGACTCCATCCTTTTTCAAATTCTTTTCCCATATAGGTTATTACAGAATATTGAGTAGAGTTCCTTGTGCTATACAGTAGGTCCTTATTAGTTATCTATTTTATATATAGTAGTGTGTATATGTTAATCCCAATCTCCTAATTTATCACTTCCCCCCCAGATTTCCCCTTTGGTAACCATAAAGTTTCATTTTGAAAACTGTGAGTCTGTTTCTGTTTTGTAAATAAGTTCATTGGTATCGTTTTTATTATATTCCACATATAAGTGATATCATATGATATTTGTCTTTCTCTGTCTTACTTCACTTACCCAATCAAAAAATGGGCAGAAGATCTAAATAGACATTTCTCCAAAGAAGACATACAGATGGCCAAAAAGCACATGAAAAGATGCTCAACATAACTAATTATTAGAGAAATGCAAATCAAAACTACAATGAGGTATCACCTCACATAGGTCAGAATGGCCATTATCAAAAAATCTACAAATAATAAATGCTGGAGAGGGTGTGGAGAAAAGGGAACCCTCCTACACTGTTGGTGGGAATGTAAATTGATACAGCCACTATGGAGAACAGTATGGAGGTTCCTTAAAAAACTAAAAATAGAGCTACCATATGATCCAGCAATCCCACTCCTGAGCATATATCCAGAGAAAACCATAATTCGAAAAGATACATGCACCCCAATGTTCATTGTAGCTCTATTTACAATAGCCAAGACATGGAAGCAACCTAAATGTCCATCGACAGAGGAATGGATAAAGAAGATGTGGTACATATACACAGTGGAATATTACTCAGCCATTAAAAAGAATGAAATAATGCCATCTGCAGCAACATGGATGGACCTAGAGGTTATCATACTAAGTGAAATAAGTCAGTAAGAGTTTTTACAGTTGTAGATTCTACATTAGGTCTTTGATCCATTTTGAGTGAATATTTGTATATGGTGTGTGATAGGGGTCAAAATTCTTTTTTTTTGCATGTTAATACCCATGTGTCCCAGCACCACCTGTTTAAAAGACTATTTTTTTCTCCATTAATTATTTTGGCACCTATTGAAAATTAATTGGCTACAAATGTCAGTGTTTCATTCTGGACT
Organism: Balaenoptera acutorostrata; assembly: GCF_949987535.1. NCBI lineage: Eukaryota > Metazoa > Chordata > Mammalia > Artiodactyla > Balaenopteridae > Balaenoptera > Balaenoptera acutorostrata. The sequence goes on from NC_080085.1 coordinate 89,481,392, forward strand.
CTCAGTTCTATTGCATTGACCTATCAAATGTCAGTGCCATGCAGTCTTGATTATAGTACCTTTGTAGTAAGTTTTGAAATTGTGAAGATCAGGACTTGTGAGTCCTCAGCTTTATTCTCTTTCAATATTGCTTTGACTATTCTGAGTCTATTGCATTTCCATGTGAATTGTAGAATCACCTTATCAATTTCTGGAAAGGAGCCAACTGGGATTTTGATAGATATGGTGTAGACTCTGTAGACCACTTTGAATAGTATTACCATCTTAACAATATTAAGTCTTCCAGTCTACAAACACAGAATGTCCTTCCATTTTTTTAGGTTTTAAGTTTTTCCAACAATGTTTTGAAGATTTTAAAGTATAAGTTTCTCACTTCTTTAGTTACATTTCTTTCTAAGTATTTATTCTTTTGATTCTATGATAAATCAAATTGTTTTCTTAATTTCAATTTAGGATTTTTCATTGTTAAGTGCATAGAAATACAATTGATTTTTGTGTATTGATCTTATATCCTGAGATTCTGCTGAACTTGTTTATGTATTCTTACATTTTCTTAGCAAATTTCTTAGGATTTTCCATATAAAAGATCATGTCATCTGAGCATAATACTATTTTGAAAATGCTTCACATATATCATCATAAAATTAGGATACGTTTTTCATGAGCTTCCTTTTTTTCTGGAAGCAAAATATCCAAATACTTATTTTTCCAAATTGTCTGTGTGTTCCCTTTTTAATTCCCTTATTCTCCCAGCTCCTGCTTATCCTCATGCAAACACAATACTCACTTTTGAGACCACTGGAGGTTCATCCCAGACTGAGTGGAGAAAGCTTGTACCATTTGCTGCTGCTCCCAGTAGAAACTGGGCATGGAGCTGGTGGAGGGTGTGGGTACTGGGATGGAGACTGCACTCTGGGTCTTTTTAGGGTTCACATCCCATACAAACAGCTCGTCATTCACGATGAAAAGACTGGAGGAAAAACGGTCACTCAGATAATTGGACAGATGAACACCACCACACCCCTAACAACAAACCTGCTCCCACTGGTACTCAGCAACCAGATTCCTTCCATTACCCTTCCTGTGTCTGTCCCCCAGGTTCATTGACTGGTACCTCTGCCCCTCCCCACAGAGCCCACCTTTGGAGAGACTGTCTACCACCTTCACTCGATTCATAGGTTTATCTCCAACCCACAAACAATTTCGCATTTACCCTTTACCACAGCCCAAGGGGTGGACGCTCTGATTCCCATTCTCGGAAGAAGACACTGAGTCACAGAGAGGTCATGTGACTTGACCAAGGTCACACAGCGAGTGAGTGTTGGGTCAAGGAGAGAACGCATAGGCCGATTCCAGAGCCCATGCTCTTCTTAACCACTAGGCTAGACTGCTCCTGGGATCTCCCTGCTGGCTTTCCACAATACCGAGTAAACCTAAGGTCTGCACCACCACACTCTCACGCCCCTGAGCCCAGGTGGGGATGGGCATTCCTGCCCACAACAGGGCTCTCACCTGGAATAGCCGGCAGGGGTAGCGATGAAGGTCCGAGTGAAGGCACGCACACAGCCCTGAGAACTTCCTTCCACTTCAACAGCAAACAAACAACAGTACCCCTTAGAGCCGCACGTGCTGTACACGCTCACACGGCGGTCCCCGGTCAGGCTGTGACTGGACACTCATGCTGAGAGGGCAGTTGTTCATGGAGGTCAGGGTGTCGGCAATGGGGATGGCAACTATAGGAGCAGTCTGCACCCAGTGACAGGGCCCCTGAGAACCACTACACAGGTTCACGGGATGCGTTTTTCACAGCCGCCCAAGAGGTGGATACTACTATCCCATTTTGCAAATGAGGAAACTGAGAGGTTAAGTAACGGACCAAGTTCTCAGAGTAAGTATCTGGGATGAGAGTCACCACACTCCACAGCCTGTGTCCCCAACGCCCAGGGTGTGCAGGGTAGACAGGCATGGACACAACTCAGACCTGGGTTGTCTGTGGGAAGCCTGAGGGCTGGAGAACACAGTGGGGAAGGGGAGGGAGGGGAGGGGAGGGGAGGGGGAGGGGAGGGAAATGAAGGGATGGGAAGGGAAGGGCAGAGGAGGGAAGGGAGGGGAAGGGAAGGGAGGGGAAAGGAAGGGAGGGGAAGGGAAGGGAAGGGAAAGGCAGGTAAGGGAAGGGAAGGGCAAGGAAGGGAAGGGAAGCGACGAGAGGGGTAAGGGAGGGGAGTGGAAGGGAAGGGGAAAGGAGGGGAAAGGCAGGGAAGGGAAGGGAAGGGAAGGGAAGAGATGAGAAGAGAAGGGGAAGGGAAGGGAAGGGAAGAGAAGGGAAGAGAAGGGGAAGGGAAGGGAAGGGAAGGGGACGGAAGGGGTCAGGGAAGCTGGGTGGTTCTGGGAATGAGCCTGGCCAGGGGGAGGCAGCAGTGGGGAATCTGGGAAGGGGGTCTACACACACTCACATTCCTTGAACACCCCGTTGACAGAGAAGCAGAGCATCCTTTCCTGAAAGGGAAGAGCCGAGGTGCCCACTCACCACCTGCACCTCCTACCCACCTGTGGCTTCCTGGGCCCGCCTGAGGGAGGAAGCAGGCACTCACCGTCTGGGACCACATGTCCACCACGAAGGAGCCGAAGTCATGCTGAGTCTTGGGCGGCACACAGAGGGTGTGCACAATGTCACGTTTTGTGTGCTTCAGCAGCTGGACCCGCAGGTCTATGAGGGGAGGGGAAGCGAGCGAAGGTCAGGGGCTGCCACGCCCTGGGCCCTATGATTGACCCCTTCACCGCCCTTTCCCACCCAGTCTTCCCATCACACACTCACGGGGGTCCTTGAGCTTCTTCATATTCCGGCTGTCCTTGAAGTACTCGCACAAGCTGCTTCTAGGAGACAAAGAGCAACAGTGGGTGGTGGGTGTTTGCAGGAGCTGGCCTGTGTCTGCTGGGGAGGCACACGGCCCAGGAGCAGAGCCTGTGCTGTGATACTCACGGGGCTGGGTCCTCGGGGTGGAAGGGAATGGTCAGGGAGAAGCAGGCCTGCTCGTGATAAGCACCCACGAGACCCTGTCGGTCTCCACAGTCATGGATCGAGTAGTACCTGAGGGGGAGCAATGAGGACAGTCTATCTCTGTGGTCTGGACCTCAAATGAGACTTGGAAACTCCCCTGAGCAGACCTGTGCTTAGGTGGCCTCACCTGTCCTCGCCCTCTCCCCCTTGCTCAGCTTCCCAGAGGTACTTACTGCTGCAGGAATTGCAGGACTAGGCTCTTCAGCTCATCGCATCCAAAGTAGCTGCCCTGGAATCAAAAGGCATTTGAGACTATGCAGTGGATAAAGCCTCCCTGCAACACCCCAAATGTCGTTTGATCCTCTTCCTCACCTTGCAGGGATTTAATACGCAGGGAGTGTCAACGTCAACAGTAACTGGTGACGGTAACTCCTGGCCATCCTGGAAAAGGGAAGAGGAAGTCAGGAGTGGAGACCAGGGGAGTGGCCCTGGATGATCCGGGAAAAGGATGGGCCCAGGAGGGTGAGGGTCAGAGGTCAGGTGTGAAAGGGCCCTGGAAATTCCATGGGAAAGCTTACACTGGATGTCTTCATCATGAGGTCCTGGAAGTCTCTAGTGTTATATTCAACTTGTGTGTGTGCGTGTGTGTATTTATGGGTATTTTTCCAGCAAGTCTATCCATGTCATTTTCAGGAGTCCATGCCCCCCAAAATGGTTAAGGTTCTGATGCTAATATGTGATCTAGGCAAGACCCAAAGGGCTTGAGGGCAGGTGCAGAGATCACCGACATTCATAAGAGACAATGATTTACGTAGGCACTTACTAGGCGTAATAACTTCGGGAAACGATCTCTGATGGCCCTGTCCAAAACCAAAAATAGAGAAGAGATGGTTGATAGTTCAAGGTTGCAATGCTTCCTTTGAGTGAAAACAGTCATACCATAAACAGAGATCAGTGTGTTCTGGCCCATCCAGCAGCGCCCTTTGCCCACCTCTGCTTCTGATTTTAAGGGTTTTCGGTCCACTTCCCTGTTGAGCACTGAGCATCTGTCAGCTTACTGTCTGAAAGGCACTGTCTCCTCATCTCTCTCAATACCTTCACTTTAATATTCCTTCCCTCCCTCCCTTCCTCTCCTTCGCCTGGGTAGCTTCCACCCAGGCTACCCGCACTCCCTTCTCCAGTGCCACAGGGAGCAGCATTTCAAATCCATACTGCAGGGCTTCCTTCTCCTCCCTTCCTTCCTCCAGGGCCCCACTGAAGGCTGTGGGGAGAAGAGGGAATGGGGTGGGAGCCCGGGCCTCTGCTACCTCACTGGGGGTCCAGCACTCTGGCAAGACCCGGACACCCCCCAGGGATGGCCCAGGATGCTGGGCCAGGGAGGTGAGTGAGGTGGGGCTCAGGGAGGGAGATGGAGGGGATGAAGGCAGAAAGGGAGTGAAGGTAGGAGGGGAGAGATGAGAGAGACATAGGGGCACAGAGACAAGGGAGAGAGAGAAAACAAAGGGAAGGGAAAGGAGCTCTCCCGTGGTCGGGGTCAGGGAAGAAGAGAGAAGAAAGGGGAAACGGCGCCCCTGTTGCGGCTCTTCGCCTGCCCCAGAATCGCCCAGACACACCAGGTAGGAATGGAAAATATGCCCATGTTGGGCTGGGGCCCCACTGGATGCTGGTTGAAACTTTGTCACCTGTGTGAGTTCAGCCAGACTTGGGCATGGGAACCAGGGCCGCCGTGGGGGCACATCTCCCCCAGAATGAGGAAAGGGTCAGGTCCCAGCTCAGTATGGGGCTGAGGATCCGTGGCCCACTCTTATGATCACCGTCTTCTCTCCTGATGACCCCTGCACCTGTCTGAGTTCGTTCTTTATCTGAGGAACCGTACCTGTCTCAGGCTGCCCAGGGCTCCTGTGAAGGACCAGATGGGATGACGTGACGTGTGCAGGGAGGGATGGAAAGTGCCCCTGAGAGCCCTGTCCTTCTGTCTCCTCTACCACCTCTGCCCTCTGCCTTCCACGCCTGCCTCAGGAAGCCCTCTGATCACTGGCGGGGGCCCACGTCTGGCCCCTTGACTCAAGGAGCCCTGCTTTTTCCCAAGGAGGGTCCAGCTCCTGGCATTGGGCCAGCAGAATGGATGTCATGACAGCAGCCACCCACGGCCTCAGCCCTCAGCATGGCGCAGGAAAGCCCCCATGTCAACCTGGGAGACGAGGGGGGACCCCTTTGGAGGAAGGGGAAGAGGGCCCCTCTCAGAACGGGGGAGGCAAACGCCATCTCAGCACGAAGAAGGAAGGCTTCTCTCAGCAAGAGGCCCTGGACTGGAGGACCCTTCTCAGTCCAGGGCGCCAGCATCTGGATCAAGGCTGGTCGCTCCTGGTCCTGGTGAGGAGGAGAAGCCCTGCTTCCTGCGGCACACTCTTGGGAGGCCTTGGCGGAACATAGCTGGGCGCAGAGAGCTGGAAACAGACCCCAGAGCCCCTGCAGAGGTGAGCAGGTCAGGGGAAGGAAACTCCTCACCGGTGATAGGCACAGAGAGAGCAGAAGGTGGGGCCTCTGATCCTCCCAGAAGACCAGGGCTGCCACCTTTGGCAAAGGGGCACTGTCACAGATAGTCTAGGCTCCCACGGGTGAAGGTCACCAGGAAGGGTGACAGGGTGTTCACACTGACCTTACATAGGTGGACTGGTCGGGGAAGGTGCCACACAATGGGTTCCCTTGCAGCCACAGCTCTTCAAGCTTCAGCCCTTGCATCTTGCTCAACTCCCACACAGACGTCAGCTGAGAAATATGGGGCGGAAGAGGGAAAAGGAATCCCAGGGAAAGAGGGACATCCGGCTGTCTGCACCCCCAGCGCCCTCCCTCCCCCACAGGTACCTTCACCTGCCTCCTGTCATCACTCTGATGGCCACTAACACGCCCCCTCCCCACTCTCAACCCAACTTTGATCTGGCTCCCTCTTCTCACCTTATTTTTGGAGAGGTTCAGGATCTTGACCGTGGGGGCCATCTGTATAATGTCAGACAGGCCATCCAGCTGGTACAGTTTGTTGCTGCTCAAGTTCAAGGACAACAGCTTTGGGGCAAGAAGAGGTAGAGTGAAGGTTACTATCTAGGACCTTGGAGACAAATCTGCCCTCCACCCCATCTCTTCCACCCCCTACCCTAATACCAGCACTGGGCCTACAGCCTCACCTCAGGGAAATTCTTTTCGATGGTTTGCAGGGTGGCGGACATGCAGCTTCTTTGATTCAGAATTATATCAATATTATGGCCCACCAAGTCTTCAGGAAGGAGAGGGGAGGGAATCAGATGGCTGAGTGGGGTCTGGGGCCAGCACCAGCCCCTCCCCACATTACCATCCCTAAGTCTCCCTCCAGGAAGACCCCTCTGCCCTCCCCCGCCCTAGAATTACTGCTGTCAGCCGTACCTGGGTCAACGAAGAGCCTCTGGAGGTCAAGAGCTTGCTTGTAGATATTAAATCGTTTGATCAAGGTCAGCTGCGGAGTGAGAGATGGAGAGAGCCGCTCTGAGGCTGTGGTGGTGGCAGGGAAATCGGGGGCGAGGGGGACGGGGGGCTGGAGGAAGGAGAGGTTGGTCTGAGGGTTGGCACACAAAATGTCTTGAGTCTGCATTACCTTTAGCTGCTCCATTTCTTCTGGCTTCAACTTATACCGCACAGAGTAGGGAGCAGCGGAGGGGCTGACAAACACAGGTATCTGCAGGAAGAAGAGGTGGGGTAAGCACCAGGAACTCTGGTTCCAAAGAAGACAACCAGCCCCTGGCCTGTACTCCTTCCTCAGGATGAGGTACAGGTAATGCCCGCGACACACACCTTTCGGCTCTCCTCGTCACAAATCTTGTAGCTGACATCCATCAATGCAGAGGCAGTGCTAGCTTCCTGGACAAAGAACCGAGCCCCATTTTTCACAAAGTGGAACTACAGGGATTGAATGCAACAGCAATAGTATCAGAAGCCAACAGACCCTGCTGAACCAGGTCTCTCTCTCCCCCTTCCCTGTGCCCACGCGTCTGGCTTCGGCATCCTCTCTTACGTCCACTGGAGTGAAGGGGACACTGCAATGGCGCTGGATTGAGTTCATTAGCCATGTCCTGTCATACTTTACCCCATAAGGAATCTAGGATGAAAAGAAGGGATGGGAGAGAGGACAGACAACAGGGAATTTAGGCTGGAGGATGAACCTTTTCCTGATCTTTTCCAGCCTTCTACTGAGCTTGAAAGGGCTTCTAAAGAAGGGACCACTGGCATGATTTCTTATGGGTGTGTGTAATATGGATTTCCTAAATACTCTTTCTCTCCAGTCAAACTCTCTTCCAAATAATCAAGGTGTCAGAGATGATCTTCCTTTTATAAATTTCCAGGAGATCCTACCCAGTGCAGACACTGCTTGCCCCTCAGACAAGGTCTCCAGAGGCTCGACCCTCCATCTCCCACACTCAGCTTGCCAAACTGAGACCTCCAATGTGGAGTTGCTCCATATCCTTGGCAGTAGTTTGCATCTTTGCTCTGAGACAGGCTCCTCCGTTCTCCTCACAGTCAGCCTGTTCCCTTTACACTGCTTCTCTGAATCTGCCCTTAGATGAACAAGATTGTTAACTCCTGGTCATAAAAAGGACAGATTACAAGCTGTCCCCAGTGAAATAAACCAGCATCTCTACATGAGACCAACACAACTCCCCCTGACTTTTCTCTCTTGCACATTCCATACATTTTTCAGGATACTCACGGTGACCCTGAACCAGCTCCCTGGGGTTCCATCTTGTGTGTTCTCCTGCATTTCTCTCTCCAGAGGTTTTCTGTTTCCCCACACAGTCATATGCATGTGGCCTTCACTGTCCAATCTCACTGTCCTCTCGTTGCCTCGGATGGTACAGGAAGAGCTGCAGGGGGGATGTGGAGAGAAGGAGGGTGAGTGGCCATACGTGCTAAGAAAGTCTTCTGTACACCCTCGTCTCTTTGACACCAGCACTACAATTAGGATTGCTCAACCATTATTTCACTTCTAGCATGCTTCAGTTTTGCAGTGACAGAAGAAAAACTAGTCCACGGAGAGTAAGAGAGGTGCATAGTCCCAGGGGCTGCTGTGTACAAACCCTGCTGCCTGGTCACTTACTGTCTTACTTCGGGGTCCTCCTGGACATCCCTCTTCACCACGTTTCCATCATCCTCCTGGAGGTGTGAGGGCTGAGGCTCACCCCCACCGTGTTCATAATGAGGGCTCCTCTTGCCAGAATTACCTGGGAAAGAACTACAACCTTTCTTTCTTCCTTGAGGTGGTCTACCACCATCACTGTATTCTGAAAAGAGGAACAAAAATACAAGTTTGAAGACACATCGGTGGTGCACTTACCATGTACCATGTCTTAGGTAACAGGATGGTAGGGCAGGCAAGTGCCAACTTGGCCTAAGGGACCAATCCCACAAACCTCAGAAAGGACACTCTTCTGCCTGTGCAGAGAGGACAGCCTTATCCGACAGATGGCACTATCAGGGGAAGAATCGAGGAGGAGCAGGATGAGGAAGAGGAGGACAAGGAGGAGAAAGAGGAAGGAGAAGGAGGAGGGAGGAGAGGACAACTGCCTTGAAACTTTTAACACAGTGGAGCAGGACTGATAAGGAACTGAGGTGTATGCGTCCATGGGTTAGACTGGACACCAGTCATATATGTACCAGGAAGGCACCCGAATCTTGCCTTCTCTCAGGACTTTCCAACAACCACACCAATACCTCTCTCGTGCTTCCCAAATCCAATCAGCCACCACACCGATTCCACTAACAACCAGCAAGCTAGCTGGACTTCCTTTGCCAGTGCACTAGGAGCTTTAATGTCAGGTGGCACTGATGTCACAGCCTCCTGAACTGTCTCCCTCCCTCCAGCCTTGCCCTGAACAATACTCTGTTTGAAAGAGCCAGGGTGAGCTCTCTTTTGGGCCAGCCTGAAATGCCTTTCAGCTCAGCAGGCAACTCTTCCTCACTTCAGCTCTTCTATAACAAGGGTGTGAATGATAACCTGGAATGATGTGTCAGCCACCATTTCCAAGTGTTTAGGGATTCTTCTTTTTGCTTTCTATTACTGGTTTCTAATTTGATTCCATCGTGGCCAGGGAACACACTCTGGGACATTTCAATTCTTCTTTTTTTTTTTTAATAATTTAATTTCTTTATTTATGTCTGCGTTGCGTCTTCGTTGCTGCACACGGGCTTTCTCTACTTGCGGCTAGTGGGGGCTACTCTTCGCTGTGGTGCACGGGCTTCTCGTTGCGGCGGCTTCTCTTGTTGCGGAGTTTGGGCTCTAGGCGCGCGGGCTTCAGTAGTTGTGGCACGCAGGCTTCAGTAGTTGTGGCACGCGGGCTCAGTAGTTGTGGCTCGAGGGCTCTAGAGCGCAGGCTCAGTAGTTGAGGCGCACAGGCTCAGCTGCTCCGCGGCATGTGGGATCTTCCTGACCAGGGCTCGAACCTGTGTCCCCTGCACTGACAGGCGGATTCTTAACCACTGCACCACCAGGGAAGTCCCTCAGTTCTTTTTGAATTTACTGAGGCTTGTCTGATGGTCGAGGAGATGGTCTAACTTGGTGAATGTTACAGAGACCCTCGGGGAAAAACCTGTACTCTGCTGTTGGTGGGCAGACTGTTCTATTTATGTCATGAAGATCTCGTTAGTTTCCTGTGTTATTCAGGTCTCCTATATCCTTGCTGATTTTCTCTCTGGTAATTCTGTCACTTGCTAAGAGGGAGGTGGGTGTGGAAGGCCCCCACTGTAATTATAGATCTGGCTCTTTCTCCTTTCAGCTCCACCAGTTTTTGATTCATGTACTTTGAGGCTCTGTTGTTTGTGTTCATACACATTTAGGATCTTTATGTCTCCCTGGTGTCCTGATCCTTTCATCATTCTGTAAGGCCTCTCTTTGGCTCTTGTTCATTTTCTTTGCTCTGACATCTACTGTATTGGATACTGAAGCCACAGGCACGCTTAGAAAGTGTCCTGGTTATACCTCACCTTTTATTCACTCCTAGGAGTTGTGTTGTTGTTCACCCCTCCGCCCACAAATTCTCCCCTCCAACATATCTAATTCACCATGGGAAAAGATTTGGAAGTTTTTCGGCACCTGCAGAAATAAGATCGTGTCAATTCTCTTCCCCATAGGTGGATTCACTAAGGGTATTTTATTTTTAACACATTCCACTGAAACAGGGAACCAGCAGATAATCATACCAGTGGCTTGTGGGGAGGGAGGATTATGGTAATTACACTGTTAGAAACCAGCTTCCTTTGGGTTGTAATACTTAAGACTCTCCAGGTTTGTGGGCTGTGCCTTTTGTACATTAACTATTCCATGTTGTCTCAGGGCACGCTTACGAGTAAAGATCCGTCCAGGGCTGATCACTCCACGATGGGGTGATTACGACCAGGCCTCAGATGAACTCCTCTGAGGAGCCGTTGCTTTCCCTGTGTGGCCCGCTGTCAGGGCAATCCTGCTACTCACAACCTTGGGACTTTCCCTGTGTGGCACTGGAAGTGAAAGTAAACACAGATAGGGCATTGGACCCACAAATGCCACTTGCTCGGCTATTTACAATAGCCAGGTCATGGAAGCAACCTAAATGCCCATCAACAGACGAATGGATAAAGAAATTGTGGTACATATATACAATGGAATATTACTCAGCCATAAAAAGGAACGAAATTGAGTCATTTGTTGAGACGTGGATGGATCTAGAGACTGTCATACAGAGTGAAGTAAGTCAGAAAGAGAAAAACAAATATCGTATATTAATGCATGTATGTGGAACCTAGAAAAATGGTACAGATGAGCCAGTTTGCAGGGCAGAAGTTGAGACACAGATGTAGAGAATGGACATATGGACACCAAGGGGGGAAAACTGCAGTGAGGTGGGGATGGTGGTGTGCTGAATTGGGCGATTGGGATTGACATGTATACACTGATGTGTATAAAATTGATGCCTAATAAGAACCTGCAGTATAAAAAAACAAACAAAACAAAACAAAAAAAAATGGTTATGATGGTAAATTTTATGTTATGCATTTTTACCATAATTTTTAAACCTGTACATTAGAGTGTGATTACTCAAAAGGAAATATTAAGAAAAGTTTTTGTTTGGATATGTAAATACAAACGTAAAGAAGTCAACATAAAGAACACGTGAGAATGTCAACTGTGCTTATGAGTAGGTGTTTGGAATGCACAAGAGGTGTACTTTCATGTCCCTGCTCTACTTGTATAAAAGGCTGGGTCAGGGTTTTGCCACGGGCTTGGGGGGAAGCACTATTGCTACTGACTCATTACCTAGCATAATAGAAACAATTACTGATAATCAGATCCACCTGTCTTCTCTCTGATTATTAAGCTACATCACTTTGGACAATTCACCCGACTTCTCCTGATCTCAAATTACTTACATGTAAAAATCAGGGATTAGAGCTAACCACCACCTCAATCAAGATATAAAGCATATACCACACTCCAAATGGTTCCCAGTTAATCTTTCCATCTCCCAGCTCCATATAAACCTTGATCTGCTCACAGTCCCTATATATTCATTTTGCCTGCTGCAGAATTTCTTGTAAACGGAATCATACATACTGCACACCTTTGTGTCTGGCTTTTTAAAGCCAGCATCATGTTTTTGAAATCCGTTTATGTTCCTGCCTTTTTTATTGCTGAGTAATATCCCACAGTATGGGTTGTAGTTCTCCACCTCGTTTACACAGTAGAGCCCCTTGGGGAGTTTGAGAATGCCACCAGCTCCAAGCTATACCCACAATAATTAAAGCAGAATTGGGTTGAGACCCAGGCACCCACATTTTCTAAATTCTCCACGTGACTGCGGTGTGCTACCACAGTTGAAAGCTACTGTATTAAAGTATCAGCTTTTGGTTTATGCTTGCCAGAGACCCTAGGAATGGATGCCACCTCATTTTGCTGGCTTTCCACTCTGTTGTTTTAGGGACCTAGTGATTCCATTAGCTTAAATTAGAGATTGGCAGACTACAGCCCATGGGCCAAACCTGGCCTGTGGCCTGTTTTTCTAGGGCCTGCAAGCTAAGAATGGTTGTTACATATTTAAATGGTTACAAAAATAATATTTCTTGACACGTGAAAATTATTTGAAATCCACACGCCAATGTCCACATGCAAAGTTTTATTGGAACACAGCCATACTTGTCTCTGGAGCCTTCCGCTCTACAACAGCAGAGCTGAGTAGTTACGAAAGAGACAAACTGGCCCACAAAGCCTCAAATATTTGTCACCTGGCCCTTTCCAGGGAGTTTGCTGAGCTCTGGCTTAGAGCAAGTGTCCTTAAAGCAAATGCACAGTAACTGTGGTAAATGGCTGACGGTCCCTTTGGCTAAGCCTGGGAAGAAGATTTACTGCAGTAACTTGCGACTTCACCATAGGGTCCTTCCTCAGTAGTCCACTCATTCATGGTGTTCTGGCTCAAGTGTGGGAATTGAGTAAGGGACTACCATTTTGCCATCAAGATAGGTCAAGTCACCGCCAGACCTAGAGCTTGATTTCTTTATTTTTATGTTCTTATATGTTATTACAAATATTTATTTATATTTTATTTATTTTTACACTGATCAAATGCAACTTTGGAGTATGTCAGATATTTCAAGATCCAAGGGATCTGTTGATCAATTAGCCACATTCAGAGGTTGCTACAGGTCAAACCAATGTGACTACCCTTCCATCCTTGCTGTTTATTAGGTAAACAGCACTCACCTTGAGGCAGGAGATTAAGTGCTCCTACTGGGCCTGCAACACCAGAACCCCAACATCTCCACTCAAATGAGGGTGACCATGTCAATGGCAGAATCTCCCATCTCATCTGTGGCCTACACAAGTCAGCCACTTCAGAACACTTCACAGATGAAGATGCCCTCCACACTAATGTGTTTCTCAATGCTGTGGGGGAAAGGAGTGTCCTCTGGGTCCCAAACAGCAGCTGCCTGGTCCACCAACACATTGACTTCAAAGGCATTTCAATTCAAGTGACCACAGGTGGTAACTCTTGAAACCGAGTCCCCCTAAAACCGCGTTCCCTTGCCAGGTTGATGATTAACTTCTCTATCCAAAACTTTATTCCCTCTCTTGTCCCACTCAGGATCCCCTCAGGATTGAGGAGTATCAAAGAAAAGGGGGGACTGACGCTGAACAGAACCCTTCAGGGCCGTCCTGGGTACAAAAGCCCCGCTGTGTTCCCTGTTTCTTGTCTGTAGAAAAAGGCTTTGGCCTCCTAGGCCTTCCCTGAGTTCCAAAGAACAGACTCAAGCAGTTACTAATTAGGGAAGTGAGGAAATGCAGAAACAAAGGAAAAGCAGTCAAAGAAACGAAATTGAGTTATTTGTAGAGAGGTGGATGGACACAGAGTCTGTCATACAGAGTGAAGTTAAGTCAGAAAGAGAAAAACAAATACCGTATGCTAACACATATATAGGGACTCTAAAAAGAAATGGTCATGAAGAACCTAGGGACAAGACGGGAATAAAGACACAGACATACTAGAGAATGGACTTGAGGATACGGGGAGGGGGAAGGGTAAGCTGGGACGAAGTGAGAGAGTGGCACGGACATATATACACTACCAAACATAAAACAGAGAGCTAGTGGGAAGCAGCCGAATAGCACAGGGAGATCAGATCGGTGCCTGGTGACCACCGAGAGAGGTGGGATAGGGAGGGTGGGAGGGAGGGAAGGGGTGGGATAGGGAGGGTGGGAGGGAGGGAGACGCAAGAGGGAAGAGATATGGGGACATATGTATATGTATAACAGATTCACTTTGTTAGAAAGCAGAAACTAACACACCATTGTAAAGCAATTATACTCCAATAAAGATGTTAAAAAAAAAAAGAAAGAAAGGCAGTCAAGAAACAATAGTGCAGTGATAAAGCAGAGTCGTAGTTTCTCCGCAAGAGATAACAACTTGATACATATCTTTGAGCTGCTATGCAGAAACTAAGATCCCCTGCCCAGGTGGAGGACGGTGACTCCATGCTGACCACAAGCACACAGACCCCAGACTGGTTAGAACCAGAATGCTGATGATTAAGATCCCTGAAACAGCACCCTGTTTCTTCACCACCAACCAATCAGAGGAAAGTCATGCACCCTGCAGCCCTCACCCCAGATGTTGCCTTTAAAACCCTTCCCTGAAAGTCAGCAGGGAGTTAGAGTCTTCTGAACACAAGCAGCCAGTTCTCCTTGCTTGGCACCCAGAAAATAAACACTGTACTTTCCTTCACCAACAATCCAGTGTCAGTAGATTGGTTTTGCTGCGCAGCAGGTGACTGGACCCAAGTTCTGTCCGGTAACGCAACTGCAACTCTTTCACCATTGTGTGCCATGGAACACTAATGATTCATCCTCTATTACCAACTGGGTCCTTACTATCTTCAGATCCACCTAGACTGGATGACCTATCCCCGACCCCCACTTCCTTCAGGGCCCTTTGCTTGCAACCAATTTTGGTGTCAAGTACTCTATTAATCAAAGTTCCCACTTCCTTATGCCAGATATTCATTCTAGCTATTTTATAAAAATAAGACATCTTTAATAAAACATATCACACAGCTTACAAAAATTCTGTGAGGGCCAGAAAAGTGGGCTTGGATGCCGCACAGCCAGGGGAAGCCCCCTCACACCATGGGACTGGTATAGCTGAAACACCCCTGCTGCCTAGGAGCTAACCAACATGTATGACAGAGACTGAATTCTAGGCACTCTGCTGTGGCTGCCCGTAAAAGCCAGAGACCTCTCCCATCATACAAAGCTGATCCTGCCTGTGGCTCCCACATTACTCAGTTCCACCTCCAAGTTTCACTATGGTGCATAGGCTTGATACATAGAGATTTTCTTTGGGACCCTAGACAAAAGGGGGTCTAGGAAACACACACACACAGACACACACACACACACACACACACACACATACGAACGTAGGTCTCCATTCTTGTTTTTAGCTTTCCAGGTCTCTACAGTACAGGAAAACATGTAAGAGTGTTTATGAGTGTTGGAATAGTTGCCAGCTGAGCCAACTTGAGGTATATTCCACAGGACCAATTTTTTTGCTCTCGTAAATGGTATACTCACAATGAAAATATTATTTTCTATTTCGTGCAATTATCTTGTGTATATTAGTCTTGCATCCAATAAACTGGTTAATCACTATTATTATAATTTTCCATAGAGCCTCTTGAGTTTTATATGAAGACAATTATACTCACAGGTTTGTTCCCTTTCACTTTTACACATGTATTAATTAATGTATGTATGTATTTTGGCTTACTGCAATGCCTAGGAGACTCAGTAAGATGTTGAACAGAAGTGATTATATGAATCATCTTTGCCTCTTCTGAGTTTGAATGGAATGCTTTTAATGTCTCACTATTACGTACGGTGTTTGTTGTAGTTTTTGTAAAGTACACATTATCATTTTAAAGAAATATCTTTCTATTCCCAGTTAGCTAAGAGTTATTTTTGTGGTTGTTTAATCTTGATTGGTTGTTGAATTTTATTGCATGCATTTTTTTTCTGGAATCTTTGTGATAATCATCCTTTTCTTGCTCCTTTACCTATTAATGTGTTGAACTACATTATGAATCTCCTAATGTTAAACCAACATTGCAAGTTTGGTATAAGCACAACTTTGCCCTGCTGTATTATCTGTTTTAGCCATTGCTGGATTAAGTTTGCCATTATCTTATTTCTATTTTTGGCATTTTTATAACTAATTAAGATTCACCAGTAATTTTGCCTTCTCATGCATGCTTTGTCAAGAATAAGCTTAATATTAATATTTTCTGTTTCCCCAATATAAAGTTCTTTTTTCTAGAATTTACCCATTTAGTATTAATTTTCAAATTATCAGCATATCTTTTTCATAATATTATCTTTTAAATCTTTACTGTCAGTATAAGCAAGACACCTTCTTCGAAAGTGGCTTATCTGTGCCTTCTAATTTTCTTGACCCATACTGCCAAAGCTTTCCTTATTTTTTTATATTTTGAAAGCACTAACATCTAGCATTTTTACTCAACTCTTCCATATCTGTTATCGATTTCATTAACTTTGGCTCTGACTTTTATTATTTTTTTCTTGCCAATATGGAAATGCATGAGATGATTTGTAACAAGTATGCGACAAATCCACAGTCTTTTCATCTACCGTCATGTTTTCTTTTATAATTGCTATCCTCGAATAGCACGGATATCCAAATATCCAGTACATTTAATTGCTTGGAAAAGACCTGTGGCTTACCAATGTGGGGGGTTTAATTAAATCCATTGTTGGAATATCAGATGATTAAGGGAGATGGAACTGCAGCATTGAAGCAAAGGAACTGCTATGATAAGTACGTATGAACTTCATTGAAGAGGAGAGCATACAATATAGAAAGGAGTAGGAACAGAAAGAGCACGGACTTTGAAATCATATATCCAGAATGTGCTCTGTCACTTACTGCGTATGTGATTTTAGGCGAGTATTTTACCTCTCTGAGCCTCAATTTCATCATGCGGTAGTGCTGTTTGCCATGGGTTTCCATTTGTCCCTGTTCCCGGGACCTGGAAGAGCTGTACTTCTTGACCTCCTTTGTTTGGGCAGGGCTGTGTATGTGACTGGTTCTGGCTAATGGGTTGTGAGTGACATGTGCTATTTCTGGGCCAGAACATATGGTTGTTGGTTTGAGACCTTGCAGGGTCCTCTTCTCCTCAGGCACAGGGACTGACAACTCTCTAGATGATGGCTGCTCTGTCAGTTTGGGTCTCCAAGTCATTCCAGCAAGAATGGCTCAGACCCCCATAGTCCACCATCCCGTGAGGGGCATGCACCTGCCATGGACATGTAGTCGAAGTGAGGAATAAGCCCCTGAGATACGGGGACTGTCTATTACCACAGCATAATCTAGCCTATCTTGATTCTTGTATCTTATCTGTAAATTAAAATCACATCCTCTCAGGAGTTTTCTGAGGATTAAATGACAAAGCTGGTATGACAAGGTTGCCACAGTGCTTGACATATAACAGGAACTCAGAAAATGGCAGCTATAATTATTAAATAATAATAACAAACTAGTTTTGAAAAAGTGTGGAAAATTGGTATAAAATGAGAGCTATTTCATCCACTCATCCTTACGGGTAAGTTGTATCGTCTTTTCAAGAGTGGGGCATTTTATTTTATTTTGAAGGCTTCCTAATGACTAGCACTTATGCATTTATTTCTTGCCATCATGATATCAGAAACATAAATTGAGGTTATATGTAAAGAATGAAAAAGTGGAAAGATTAAGCAAAAGAGAGAATGACTAATGACATAAGATAAAATGAGTTAGCAATAAGTAGTTTCTTAATGAGAAGAACAGGTTATAATTATTAGTAAGCATACATTGTTCTTAGTAAACAAAGGTACAAGGTATTAATGCGGTAGAAGAGATTTAGTTTGAACAGGCTTTCCCAAAATGTTTTCTGAGGAACACTAGTACTTCCAGTGGTCTGTGGAAACATGTTCCATTCCCATATAGCTTGACGAAACTACCTGCTACAGACTGAATGTTTATGTACCAACCTAGTCTCCAAGGTGACAGTATTTGCAGGTAGAGTCTTTGGTAGGTGATTAGGTCATGAGGGAGGTGCCGTCATGAATGGGATTAGTGCCTTTATAAAAGAGCACCTAGAGAGCTCCCTTGCCCTTTCTGCCATGTGAGGACACAGCGTGAAGACAGCCCTTTATGAACCAGGAGGCAGGCTCTCACCAGACACTGAACCTGCTGGTGCCTTGATTTTGGACTTCACAGACTCCAGAACCGTGAAAAATAAATTTTTGTAATTTATAAGCCACCCGGTCCATGGTGTTCTACTACAGCAGCCTGAACAAGCTAAGACACTACCCTTCTCGTTGAGATTCAAGTGGCATATTATCTTAAAAATATGACAATATAGAAATCCTTTTTACCTTCATTTTTGTATGTCCCGTATTTCTTCAATGGATAAAACCATTTTTGTTGTTGCTGTCTCTCAGACATAGTGTCTTGTAGAACAAACCTGAAAGTGCTGAAATGAGAGGAAAGAAATGGCCATTATATAATAAAAAATATATATACCACCCCTTTAACCATCTCTCAAACAATATTTAAATCCCTCACAAATGTAAACACCATCTTTTTCTTGCTGCATTTTACTCATTAAGTACCATCTATGTGATTTTTATGAAATGTATCATCTATAATTTTACTTAACATGGTTTTCTTAAATAAATTCACTGTTTTTTTCCCACATGAAGGAAAGGGGAGAGCTTTCAAGGACTGTAACAAGGAATGGTTAGAAAATCAGGAGGAAAGGCAGAAGCCAGGGGTGTCTGGCTGGACTAATTCAAGCCGTTTAGAGAGTCCAAGGAGAAAAAGATTATGGCATCCCACCCCACACACACTTTGAAAAACTGCTGATCAGCAAAGCAAATACACAAAACAAATTCTGAACCTTAACGTGCTGGCTACTTTCACACTTTTACTGAAAAAATATCAAATTAAAAAAAGTCTCTCTCCTTGCCTCTCTCTACAGAACAAATTAAGAGACAGAAATTCCGATCAGATTTGAAATCATCGATACGAACTGGCATCTAGGAGTTCTCTGGTGTTCTTAATAACAAACGTGGTCAGAGGAGGGCAGAGGATGCCATCACAAGGCAGGCAGTGAATAGGAATATACGGAAGAGAGATTAGCAAGAGTAGGGCTTTAATGTGGGGGTTGGGAAGGAAGGGGGAAGGGAGGGGTCCACCCAGTTTCCCGAGCCTAGCTGCCGAGAGCAGCCCATGACCGCCTGCCGCCCGCTGTCCCGCCCATTCTGAGTAAACCTCCAGGACAGGCGGGCGCCCCTCCTACCCGCCTACCGCCTACCGCCTACCGCCTACCGCCTACCGTGGCAGAATATGAAAGTCGGGGGAAAGGTTGGGATCGGAGCCAGAGCCTCATCAAAGTTCCCCCTCAGCCAGGACAAGTACCTTAATTCTAAAGGTCTTCACCTCTCGGTCTGACTCCTCAGAAGGCCAAGCCGAGCTACCCACCGCTGGGCAGGCTCTCCACACGCGGAAAGGGCGCCCCCCTCGGTCGCGACCTTACGGCGTCACATGACTGCGGGACGTACGTAACGTAACGCGCGCCGCCGTGGGGCCCCACCTGACTCCCAGGGGCTTGGCTGGGGGAGGCCACAGAGTAGAAGGATGCAGGTGACCTCGGGGTTCAGGAGCCCTCAATCCTGAACTGTGACCGAGAGAACTGAGCCTCAAGACACCACAGCATGTCCCGTGACCGTAGAATATACACGACCAACAGCCGGAAGCTGGGTGCGGTGCGCTGTTCACATGACTGCAGGCGCTTTGCCTGCCATGTGATGGAAGCGGCCACATCCCTGTGGACTCAGGGATCTGAAGATTCTGGTAGCCAGCAATCTTCACGAGATAGAGATGGCTGAGCCTGATATGTGACCAAGGGGGATATGTGACCGACCATAGCATCCAGACGACTCTCAGAAGCGGGTCACCTTTGTGACTTGGAGGGCTGAGGCTTCCTCCACATGCCACTAGCTAGTGAGGGCCACATGACAGGATGAATCCACATGACGGGCAGGGTTTAGGAGTCTGCCATGCTCTAGCGACTTGAAAAGCTGGATCCACCACATGATCACAGTGGCAATAGGTCCAGAGAGACTACATGAGCTCAGGGTTTAAGGGCTCGTGGTGCTGGCATGACCAGTAGGTCTGGGCCTGCCACATAACTGTCTGGGCCTGCCACTTGATGGCCGCATCCACGTGACCATAGCCTTAGGAGCCCACGGTGCTCAAAAGCTGGGTCAGCCTCCTGAGTGTAGGATAGTGACAGTAGGGGTCTCCCGGCTGCGTGTTTCAGGAGGCCGTTCTCTTCACGAGACCTGGAGAGCTGAGATTGCCCACATTCCTGGGCTTCCCGTTGATGGTGGTGCCTCCGGATGATCTTCCGCAGAACACAAGCTGGCTTCACCTGCCCCAACCTCTTTTTAATGTGCTAATGTGCTTCTTTCATGTGCTGATTTTTTCCCTAATAACACGTGAAATTTAACACATAAATTAACACATAGCAATGGACTAGGTCCTCCCTAAATCCATAAGCATTGCCATATTTTAAGGACCACTTCAAAAACCTAAGCAGTGGGTACAGGTAAGCTTTGCTGCCGTAATTCCATGCAAGTCTAAGAGAAATTAAAGCAAACTCAATAAGTGAATTTTAGCTCTTAATTTGGAAAAAAATGTATATAATGATTACTATGTGTCAGGCACTTTAAAGCGTCAACTCCTTTAATAGTGGCAATTCTATAAACTAGGTACTATGATTATTGTTCCAGTTTTCACAGATGAGAAAGTGGAGGCACAGATGTGTTAAGTCACTTGCCTATATTTCTGTTTTGGAGGTCAGTGCTAGAGGCATTGTTTAACACAGAGAAATGGGAAAGGAGAATAACAGACATTTGTGATGCTGCTAAATTAAACACAAATACTCAAATGCTTTCGGTTCAAACACAGATATGTACAACTCAAGTAGAGAGCCTATGTGAATTTACTTTCAGAAAGTAAAATTGACTTAATCTGGTAACGTTATCCAAGAGAACTTACCAGATATTGCTGTACCTTTATAGAAATGGTAATCAAAACATGTTTTTCTTTGTTCCTTTAAGAAACTCGTTAATTAACTAGAAGTGACTTTACTGTCAGTGTCAAGCAGTGGGAAAGAAGAGAAACAATTGTAGATGGTGCTCCCTGTCAGAGTACTCAGTGTGCTCCCTTCCCCCAGCACAGTGTAAATTTTAACAGCTCTAGGGGTTGAGCTCATTCTTGGGGACTACCACAGCCTGGAAACAGAAAACTACATCCACGGTGAAAACTTCTTTTGAGGCCAAAGGATGGAAAGGGGCGAGAAGGCAGGGATTCCTTACAGGGATTTTGCTCATAAACTGTGTCATTTGTGATGGTATGATTCTCTGGTACAGTTTGAAAGTCCCATCCGCGTGAAGACCATTTACAAATTAAATAAGTGTGGTTCAAGGCTTTAAAAATTATTAGACAGGGAGAATTGAAGTGGTCCTAGCTTGGCTCTTGTTATCCACTCATTGTAACTATTTTTTTGCCACACCCCCCAAATAATTCTAAATATAGTCTTTGAGAGTAGTGTGAGACGGGTTTTTACGTAAACAGCCACATTGTTTTCTTGTTACGATATCACACTGCCATCTACTGCTGGTGGATATGTTCCCATATGATGTAAATGAGTGACCTTTGCCAGTTTTCTTTAGAATAAAAGCAGGCTTTGAGGACTAAGTTCTATCAATGAACTTTGCATTTCCGTAACATCACCAGATGATTTTTGAATTATCTACTTCATGTAGCCTATTTGGGTCCAATGATAATCTAAAATGTACATGGTGCTCTACCTTTTTTTTCCCCACAAAATCTGGAAAAACATGGCATATCCTGTGCTCTCTAAAAACGGACAGGCACTTGCAATAGTTGACTATCACTGGATTCTGAAATTCTAATTTAGTCTAGTGTATCTGTTTTTATATGGGACACTTTGATGCAATTCAAAGTCTCTCAAATAGGGAGGGGGATCAAGATGGTGGAGGAGGAGTATGTGGAGCTCACCTCTCCCCACAAACACATTAAAAATACCCCTACATGTGAGGCAATTCTCGCAGAAAAGCAACTGGAAACTGGCAGAAGATCTCCTACACAACCAAAGCTACAAGGAATATCTCTACATATCCAGGAAGGACAGAAAAAATTTTCAAAGGCATGAGGACGGTCCTGGCACCCCTGGGAGAGATCTGTAAAGGAGGAAAGGTACACAAAGGCAGACCCTTACCCCAGGGAGCCCCCGTGCCTGCTGGAAAAGCCGCCGGGATAGATGGAGGGGCTGGAAAAGCCTAAATTCTACTCACAAGGAGTGCATGCATGCTGGCTTGCGAACAATCAGGGCAGAGAGAGACTGGCACTGGCGGCCGCTGCCTTGCTGCACTTCCCAATCCAAAGCACACACAAGGTGGTGGGGCCACAGATGCACACAGCAGCTGAGCATTGAATCTTAGGTAGACAGGTCCAGGGAGAGGACTCGATCTAGATGTGTGGAGACAGCCCGGAGGGCCTGGGGTATGGCCTGGGCCAAACCAAGGAGCCCATTGTCAGCCCGCACATAGTGGGGGCAGGTCCTGCCACAGTGCCCATTGTCAGTGTGCACACAGTGGGGGCAGGTCTGGCCATGGTGGACTTTGCCAGCACGTGCACCAGATGGCGCCATGGAAAGGCACAGCAGCCGGGCACTGCATCTCGGTTGGACGGGCTCTGGGCAGGAGTATGCAGCCGTTCATTTCACGGTGGGAGCACACTGGCCCCGCTCACTCTACACCATAGCTTGGAGCCAGACCTGGAGCTGACAGGTCCTGGGAGAGGTCTGCCACAGAGGCAGCCCAGGTTGCAGGCAGCGGCACAACCACCTCAATTCCTGCAGCCACAGGGCCCCGGCCCCCAGCACCAGCCTACTCCACACCACAGCCCAGCACTAAGTCTGGAATGAACACAACAGAGAAAGGGATGCAACCTTGGGCTGCTTCTGAGCACAACCATGGATGCCTGCACGGGAGGCACATAGGTTTGCAGTGACCACACGGACCTCATTTGCTTCAGTGGTCACCTCCTTTGCATCAGGGCATGTGCTCAGGGGCAATGGAACCTGACTGAACCTGACCCTCAGGGCTTCTACTCCAACAGCTGGGAAGCAGACCCCAGCCCCAACAGGGCTGTGACAGCCATAGAGCAAAGAGGAGGCCCCAGCCAACAACCAGTGCAGGCGCTGGTCAACACAACTTCAAACACACCCCCTATCAAGGGAACAAGGGCCAGCACACTTTAAGGAAATACGTGGCAAGCACCCACACCAAAACCAGCCCTTGCACCAAAGATATTGGACTCATACCGTCTACACAGGGATCCTCTTCAAGAACACAGTAGATTCATGCTTCTCCTAAATTCAGAGACAAAGAAAGTTAAGTAGAATGAAAAACAGAGGAACTATCCCCAGTGGAAAGAACAAGAGAAATCCCCTGAAGGAACAAATAATGAAAGAGACCTCACCAGTCTACTAGACCCCAGATTCAGAAAGGAGGTAAGAAAAAGGCTAAAGAAATTAAGAAAGATTATTGATAGAAATGCAGATCACTGCAACAAGGAACTAGAAACTATAAAGAGAAATCAATCAAAACTAGACAACTCAATTGCCCAGATGAAAAACAAACTAAAAGCAATAAATAGCAGACTAAACAAAGCAGAAGAATAAATAAGTGATCTGGAAGATAGAATAATGGAAATCACCAAATCAGAACAGCAGACAGAAAGACAAATTTTTAAAAATGAAGAAAACAAATGAGATCTATAGGATAATATAAAGCATGCATAATATGCATAATCATTTGCATAATGTGCACAGTCATATGCATAATAGGGGTACCAGAAGAAGAGGAGAGAGAAAAGGGGATAGAAAATGTATTTGAAGAAATTATGGCTGAAACCTTCCCAAACCTAAAGAAGAAAACCGATATCCAGGTACAGGAAGCACACAGGGTCCCACACAAGAAGAACCCAATTAGAGTGACACCAAGACGTAGCATAATTAAAATGGCAAAAGTGAAGGATATAGAGAACTACAAAGTCAACTGGAAAACAAGGTTTAAAATGGCAGTAAGTACATACTTATCAATAATTACTTTAAATATCAGTGGACTAAATGCTCCCATCAAAAGACAGAGTGGCTGAATGGATAAAAAAACAAAAACAAAAACAAAAACAAGAACCTACAATATGCTGCCTATAAGAGACTCACTTCAGGGCACAAGACACAGACAGATTGAAAGTGAGGAGAAGGAAAGCTATTTCATGCAAATGGAAACAACAAGAAAGCGGGGTTAGCAATACACATATCAGACAAAACAGACTCAAAACAAAGTCCATAAAGACAAACAAGGACATTATATAATGATAAAGGGATCAATAACGAAGAGGATATTACACTTGTTAGCATATATACACCCAATATAGGAGCACCTAAATATATAAAACAAATAGTTACAGACATAAAGGGAGAAATGAACAGGAATACTATAATACTAGGAGACTTTAACACCTCACTGACATCAATGGACACATCTTCCAGACAGAAAATCAATACGGCAACAGAGGCCCTAAATGACACAATAGACCACTTGGACTTAATTTCTATCTACAGGACACTACATCCCCCAAATAAACAGAATACACATTCTTTTCAAGCGTGCAAGGAACGTTCTCTAGGAGAGGCCACGTACTAGGTCAAAAAACAAACCTCAACACATTTAAGAGGATAGAAATGACTTCAAGCATCTTTTATTACCACAGTGTTATGAAACTAGAAATCAACCACAGAAAGAAAAATGGGTAAAGAACGAATACATGGAGACTGAACAACATGCTCCCAATAAACCAGTGGGTCAATGATGAAATCAAAGAAGAAATCAGGAAATACCTCAAGACAAATGACAATGAAAACACAACCTTCCAGGGCTTCCCTGGTGGCGCAGTGGTTGAGAATCTGCCTGCTAATGCAGGGGACACGGGTTTGAGCCCTGGTCTGGGAAGATCCCACATGCCACGGAGCAACTGGGCCCGTGAGCCACAATTGCTGAGCCTGCGCGTCTGGAGCCTGTGCCCCGCAACGGGAGGGGCCGCGATAGAGAAAGGCCCGCGCACCGCGATGAAGAGCGGTCCCCGCACCGCGATGAAGAGTGGCCCCCGCTTGCCGCAACTGGAGAAAGCCCTCGCACGAACCGAAGACCCAATACAGACAAAAATAATAAACAAATAAATAAATAAATAAATAAAAAAAGAAAATCCTTTAAAAAAAAAAAAAAAAAAAAAAACAAAAAAAAAACACAACCTTCCAAAATCTATGTGATGCAGCCAAAGCAGTTCTCAGAGGGAAGTACACAGCGATTCAGGCCTTCCTCAAGGAACAAGAAAAATCTCAAAAAAACAAAAAGAGAGAAAGAATTAGAAAAAGAAGAACCAAAAAAATCCCAAAGTCAGTTCTTTGGGAAAGATCAGAGGGACACAAATAAAATAGAGATAAAAATAGAAAAGATCAATAAAACCAAGGGCTAGATTTTTGAAAAGACAAACAAAATCGACACACTTCTAGCCAGGCTCACCAAGAAAAAAAGAGAAAGGGCCCAAATAAACAAAATAAGAAATGAAACAGAAGCAACAACCAATACCACAAAAATACAAAAAAAACCCCCACAAAAACCAAAAAACATAAGAGAATACTATGAACAGTTATATGCCAACAGATTAGACAACCAAGAAGAAATGGACAAGTTTCTAGAAATATACAGCCTGCCAAATTTGAGTCAAGAAGAAACAGATAATTTGAACAGACCAATCACTAGAAGTGAAATAGAATCTGTAATTAAAACAAAACAAAAAAACCTCCCTGCAAACAAAAGTCCAGTACCAGACAGCTTCACCAGTGAATTCTACCAAACATAACGTAGAACTTATACCTATACTTCTCAAACTCTTCCAAAAGATTGAAGAGGAGGGAACAGTCCCAAATTCATTCTATGAAGCCACCATCACCCTGATACCAACACCAGACAAAGACACTACCAAAAAAGATAATTACAGGCCAATATCTGTGAAGAATATAGATGCAAAAATCCTCAACCACATATTAGCAAACCGAGTCCAACGATACATTAAAAAGGATCATACACCGTGATCCAGTTGGATTCATTCCAGTTGCTCTGATAGCCTTATGGGAGTTCCCTTGTATGTTATTTGTTGCTTTTCCCTTGCTGCTTTTAATATTCTCTCTTTATCTTTAATTTTTGCCATTTTAACTGCAGTGTGTCTTGGTGTGGTCTCCTTTGGCTTGACCCTGTTTGGGACTCTCTGTGCTTACTAAACCTGGATATCTCTTTCCTTTGCCAGGTTAGGGATGTTTTCAGCTATCATGTCTTCAAATATGTTCTCTGCCCCTTTCTCTTTCTCCTTCTCTTCTCCTTCTAAGAACCCTATAATGCAAATGTTAGTACACTTGCTGTTGCCCCAGAGGTCTTCTAAACTTTCCTATTTCTTTTTCTCTTTTTTCTTTTTTCTATTCTGCTTCAGTTATTTCTATTACTCAGTCTTCCAGCTTGCTCGTCCATTCCTCTGCATCATTTCATTTACTGTTGATTCCTTGTAGTGTATTTTTCATTTCAGTTACTGTATTCTTCTCTGTGTGGTTCTTCTTCATATTTTCTAAATCTTTGTTAAAAACTTCTCACTCTGTTCATCCAATCTTCTCCTGAGTTCTTTGAACATCTTTATGATCATTACCCTGAACTCTTTATCAGGTAGATCGCCTATCTCCACTTCACTTTGTTCTTCTTCTGGGGTTTTATCGTGTTCCTTGGTTTGGATTAGATTCCTTTGTTGCCTCATGTTGTCCAATTTGCTATTTTATTTCTCTGTATCTGGTAGGTTGGCTCCATTTCCCAACCGCAGAGAAGTGGCTTTTTGTAGGAGATGTCTTGTGTGTCCCAGCCGAACTCTCCCCTCTAGTCACCAGAGCTATATGCTCTAAGGGTGCCCCCTGTTAGGGCTGCGTGTGTCCTTCTGTTGTGACCGGCACACTACTGTGGGTGGGGGGGGGGGTAGGTGTGGCTGTCCCCTGGTCCAGTGGGTTGCCAGGCCCTGCTTTGTGCAGAGGCTGGTGGCCACTGGTGAGTGAGGCTGGGTCATGAGGCTGCTGGCTGCGGTGCCCCAGGAAGCCCCGGGATTAGTGCTGGCCCACTGGTGGGTGGTGCTAGGCTCTGCAGTGGGTGGTGGTGGGGGCTAGAGGTCCTGTATCTAGTGTCAGCCTGCTGGTGGGCAGGGCCAGTTCTACATGGCTGGCTCCAGGGTTTGGGGGTGTCTAAAAGCTGGTGATGGCCCACTGTTGAGTGGGGCTGGATCCCAGGGCAGCTGGCTGAGGGGTCCAAGGTGTCTTGGAACTGGTGTTGGCCTGCTGGTGGGTGGGGCTGTGGCCCAGGGAGTCCTGGAGCTAGTGCTGGCTCGCTGGTGGGCAGAGCCAGGTTCCTGGGTCTCTGGCTGCAGGGCCTTGGAGTCCTGAAGCTAGTGTCGGTTTGCTGGTGTGTGGGCCCAGTTCCGGACATGGCTGGGTATGCGGTCTGGGGTGTCCCAAAGCTGGCGTCATCCCACTGGTGAGTGGGGCCAGATCCAGGAGCAGCTGGTTGAGGGGCCCAATGTGTCCCAGAGCTGGTGCCAGCCTGTTGGTGTATGTGCTGGGTCCTGGTATGCCAGGCGGCAGGGCTGCGGTGGTTCTTGGGCTAGTGTTCCAAGAGGAATATTCCTTTTTACATATTTACAAGTATGTACATTAACAGAAGATGTTCTTTAATTTTATTACATTTTATGAGACTGAATTTCTTCTAAAAGCTTGAAGTTTTTAAAGCTATTCCATATTGAAATTTAATGGTGCTCTTTAAAGAAAATTGTTGCTGATCATAAATGTTGACAATTTTCTTGCTTCTCATCTTTCATATCTTTATGAACTCTGTGTTGTATGTTTACAGAATGGTAATACTTGATAAAATTGTAGCTATAAAGAATCCATTCCGTTCTAGTGAAACTATCCTGACACAATAATATCAAAGTACGATAGTAAAGAAAAAGCTTTGCCAAAAATTTGAGAAAGGAAATGAGATTTAAGTACGCTACCATGGATGCCTTTGTGGTTCTTCCTAAACTTACTGCAGGGGTGAGAGCTCTAGTGCTTTGTAACTACCCATTCACTAATTCAATGTAGGTATTTCCTGAATAGAAGTATCTGTTACCTGGAAAGACATAGTAGTTGAAAACCATTTGCGCTTGAGTATTGTGGGTATTATGCTCATATTGATAATTGTGCTTTCAAATGGTGCCTGAAGGTGACATTTTTGTTTACCTACGCAATATACATTCTTCTTCCTGACTGGTCTCAAATTTTCATGAGTGCATTTCCTCCCGCATACAGTCACGTTTGGGGGGAATTTGACTGCTAGTTCCAAGGGTGAGACCAGAGTTACTCTAGATCTCAATCCATAATCCTATGAATCCTATGTCCCTAGCCACAGTCATTGGTTCAAGATTGGGCCTGAGTCTTTATATCTTTGAGTCACTGGATCAACTAACCTAAAGTCTCCTCTACCTCTGGGCTCTCAGTTATATAAGCAAATGTATTTCCTTATCGTATACACAAAAGTGGATTTTACTTTCTGTTACTTGTAACTTTGTTACTTACTGCTATATATGTTTTTGAAGATATGTTATCAGGTGAATGTAAGTTCAGAATTTTTAAACTTCTTAATACGTTTTCTTTTATGATTTGATAGTGGCCTTCTTTGTTGCAATTGCTTGATGCCTATTTTGCCTGATAGTAATACAAATTAACCACGTTTCTCTCAGTTTTACTGATCATTGGTATTTTTTACCATCACTTTATTTTCATCCTTTCTGACAGTCTACTCTACCTGCTTCATGACCTACCGAAACACGTTCATAATGCCTGTATTAGACTGTTCAGACTGCCACAACAAAAATACCACAGACTAAGTGGCTTAACAACAGAAATTTGTTTCTCACAGTTCTGGAGGCTGGAAGTACAAGATCAAGGTGTGAGCAGGGGTGATTTCTTCTAAGGCCTCTCTCCTTGGCTTGAAGATGCCCATCTTCTTGCTGCTTTTCCACGTGGTTGTCCCTCTGTGTGTACACACTTCTGCTGTCTCTCTGTGTGTCCTAAACTCCTCTTCTTATAAGCACACCAGTCAGATGGGATTAATGTATCCCCTAACAGCCTTAAATTAACTGAATCACCTTTTAAAGGCCCTATCTCCAAATCCAGTCACATTCTGAGGCACTGCTAATTAGGGCTTCAGTATATGAATTTTGGGAGAACACAGTTCAGTCAATAACAAAACCTAATGTTAAGATGACGTTATCATAGAAAACAAGAGAGCAGAGGCAGGAACAATGATGCGGAGCAGGCAGGAGGATGGTATGTTAGGCTTTCATTTTCCTATAGCTTCTCCAGTTCCTAAAATTCTCTAATGACCAATGAATCCCAGGCATTTGACTGAGAAATTTGCATTGCTACTACCTCAGCCTGGACCTAAATGATGGGAACGAGTATTCCACACTAGTTAATAGCTCACAGCTTAAAATCTAACACTTTCCTATCATCAATAGATCTGCTGTTTTCTTCCAAGATACTTGACCCTTCTTAACCTCAGCTTCTTAATTAGATACAGAGATAAAATAATTAGTCATACAACCCCAACTGTGAGAATTCAATGAAATTGAGATATACTTCTGCACATAATCAGGGCTGTTTGCTGGGTGGAAGGTTTGGAAAGCTGTTTCCTCAGCCATTTATGCAGAGAATGTTCAGGTTCATTCTATTCTCACAGCTCTATATTCTAGGTCATGCCACAGCGTTGTCTATGAGACATGCAGAAGGGGAAAAGTTGCTTCTGTGCACTGGGGTTAGACCTTTTGGGGGCCCAATTATCTCACCAAGTACCTCCCTTACTCTTTAGCAACCAGAGCCACCTGCAGTTCTCTATTTCGACTCCTAATCTTCAGGAAGACAGAGACATTGCCTGAAATTTTTCATGGTTCTATCTTCCCTTTTTAGCACTAATCTTGACATGCACTAGGTGCATGAATGAATGAATAAGTGGATGAATGATAGTTATATTCCAGACATATATCTTTCTTCTCTGACAGTTAGTAGCCCCTGGCAGGCCAGCGCCTTAGCCTTATAGCTAAGTCCAGTGGTTAGGACGTGGCGCTCTCACTGCAAGGGGCCCAGGTTCGATCCCCGGTTGGGGAACTAAGATCCTGCAAGCTGCGCAGCACAGCCAAAAAAAAAAAAAAAAAAAAATTATACCTCAGTGAAGTTGGTTTTTAATATGTCTTTGTATCCCTTCCAGAATCTAGAGCTGTGTCATGCTCATATGTGGAATCAACCTGTATTTTCAGATTGAACTGTACAGTTGGGTTTTTCATTTCTTTGCTTGCATGCTTGTTTTTTTGTTTTGTTTGGGGTTTTTTTTTTGCCACAGCCAAGAATATTCTCAGGATCTCCTGACTTATACATCCAACCACATGCTCCCCACCCAGATTTTTCATAGGCTCCACAAACGACATGGTCAAAACAGAACTGTCAGTTTCCTGGCATTGCACGGAAACTGGTCCTCCATTCACTTCCCCATCGAAGAAAACCGCCCTAACCCAGCTGCAAAAATCCACATTCCAAGGGACACACTTAATCCCTCTCTATCCCTTACCACAAACGTGAACTTCACCAACAAGTTCAGTACTTCCGAGATACATCTCATTTCAAACCCCATCTCACCCCTTCCATTGCTACGACTGTGGTCTACGAGACTGTCACCTCTCACTGTCATGTGTGTAGTAGCCTCCTAATCTTGTCTCTTGATCTTACAGTTGCTCTATTTCAGTCTGTCCTCCAAAGAACATTTAGAATGAGCTTTAATAAAGTAGATGATAATAATAACTTCCCTTCCTTTCAGAAAGCACCCAATGGCTCCATCATAATAAGAACAAAACCCAGAGTCCTTACCATGGCCCACAGGACCTTCTGTTATTGGGCCCCTCCTACCATTCTCACCTCATTTTCTAACACTGTCCTCCCAATACACACTGGCATACAAGCTGTTCCCTAAAACTGCCAAGCTTGCCCATATCTTAGGGCCTTTCGTCTTGCTCTTCCCTCTGCCTCGAGGGCTCAGCTCCTATATCTTCCCACTGCTGACTGTGTACTTGTTGTTATTTGAATATTAAATCTAAGTTACGTCTTCAGAACATCCTTCCTTGCCTTCCCCACCCTAGTCATTCTCTGTCACATTTTCCCATATTATTTTCTTAATGGCTCTTAAACCTTGAGTGTATCAACCCCTGTAGAATGTGAGCTCCATGAGAACCATAACCCTGTCTGTCAGGTTCTCTGATTTATCTCCCGTGCCTATCACAGTGCCTCACATATCATTGGTAACCAATAAATATTTGTTGAATGAATGAATGAGTGAGTGAATGACGTAGATTAAACATGCTAAGTTGTGAGGACTCAGGCATAGTCTGGGACATGGGATTTGGGAGGATGGGAGAGTGAGCTCAGGTGTCCCTGAAGCAGCAGTTTTGTTTGAACCCATGAAAACTGTGGTTGGAAAACTGGGTAGAAAGGACATGATAATTGAGGTAGTGCTTCTAGCTGCCTTGGGTATGAAAGTGTAGCATATGTTCTATACCAATTCTCCTTCTTTCTTAATAAAAGAATCCCAAATTTATTTGGTACAGTAATGTTTCCAGTAAAAGACCACACATTTATAGCCTGCTTTGCAGCCAACAATGGTCACATGACCAACTTCTACCTAATGAGGTGATGGCAGAAGTGTTGTATAGTAGTTCCAGGAAGGTAGCTGAAAGGGAGATGAATTTCTCAGACCAAGGTATTTCTCATACCATCTGTTGTGGACTGAACTGTGGCCTACCCAAATTCATATGTTGAAGCTTTAACCCCCAGTACCTCAGAATGTGACTGTGTTTGAAGATAGGGCCTTTAAAGAGGTGATTAAATTAAAATGAGGCCGTTAGGGTAGACACTAATCCAATATGATTGGTTTCCTTATAAGAGGAGCTTAGGACACATAAAGAGATACCAGGGTGTGTATGCACAGAGGGACAGCCATGTGAAGAAGGAGTAAGAAGGAGGCCATTTGCAAGCCAAGGAGAGAGGCCTCAGAAGAAACCACACCTGTGAACACCTGGATCTTGGACTTCCAACCTTTAAAACTGTGAGAAATAAATTTCTGTTGTTTAAGCTACTCAGCCTGTGGTATCTTGTTATGGCAGCCATAGCAAACTAATACACCGTCAGATAAGGTTTTCAATTTTGACAGCTCATTAGAATCAACTGAGGTGAACCTTAAAGATACTGATGACTGGGCTTACCCCTAGAGGCTCTGATTCAGTTGGTTGAATCTGAGCATTAGAGGGGATCCTAATGGATATCCAGAGTTGAAAACCACATGTCTAGGAGAGTAGTTTTTTGCACTCCATTGAGCAGGCTGAGAGTGATGAATCTAGCATCATTTAGAAGGCATCCCCCTGTATCTCCCTCCTTCCACTGTTTTTCCTCTGCCCCACATCCCCCTTCTTTTTCTGCCGTATCCAGATCTCCACAGATGGACCCAGAGATGCCCCCACCTCTTAATCCTGTTCCATATCCAAGTTCCGTCCTAATTTGAGGAACATTTAATAGCTTCAGCCCCACTTCTGCCCTCCCTGTCAAGAAAAGTGAGTCTCGAGGGGCCTCATATTCTCTTACTCTGCCTGTTAGCCAGAGCCAGGGCAGCTCTCTAGAGATAACTTCTTGCCTCTTAATCCAATTATGAAATGGATGAAAGACATGAACAGAGGGCAAATAGGCTTAGGAAAAGCTATTCAACATCTTTAGCCATCATGGAAATGCAAATTAAAAGCACAATGAAATATTAAACCCCCCTATCAGAATGGCTGAAAAAAACAGTGACAAAACCAAATGCAGACAACACTGGATAAACTGCGTCACTCATACATTGCCAATGGGAATGCAAAATGGTACAGGTCGTCTGCAAAACAATGTGGCAGGGTTTTCAGAACGAAATATGCAATTACCATATGATACAGCAGTTGCACTCTGGGCCGTTTACCCAGAGAAATGAAAATTTATGTTTACACAAAAACCTTTACATGAAGTTCATCACAGTTTTACTCACAATAGTTAAAAAGTGGAAATAGCCCAGATGTCTTTCAACGGGGGAATGGCTAAACAAACTGTGGTACATTCACACCATGGAATCCTATTCAGCAATACAAAGGAACAGACTATAGACCCACTTTACAACTTGGATGGATCTCGGGAGAGTTATGCTGAGTGAAAGAAATCCATTCCTAAAGATAATATACTATATGATTCTATTTCTATGACATTTAGGAAATTATAATAGTGTCTGACAGAGTTTAGGGATGTGGGATCAGGAAGAAGGTGGGTGTGGCTATAAAGGCTAACATGAGGGAAACGTGTGGTGATGAAACAGTTTTTGATCTTGTTTGTGGTGATAGTTAGAACACCTACATAGCTGGTAAAAGTGCATGGAATTATATATATAAGGATTATTCACAGGTGTTCTAACACACAAATGAGTGCATGTAAAATGGCGAAATTGTAGTAAGCTCAGTGGACTGTACCAATGTCCATTTCTTAGTTTCGATACTGTACTAAAGTAATACAAGGTGTTATTATTAGGAGAAGGTGAGTGATGGGTATACATGACCTCTCTACACATTTTTTTGCAACTTTTGGTAAATCAATAATTATTTCAAAGTAAATAAGTTAAAAAAACAACATAGGAGTTGTGGGGAAAATAGTGTTAGTTACACAACCTAAGAACCTAATAAAAATGTTAGCACTGTTTTAGACCTGTTAAATGATTAAGAATACCATAATTATTAGAGTAAATATGGTACTTTACTTGCTAAATACGTTCTATTTGTTTATAGAAGTGAACATCAGAACGGTCACAACTTGTGAGTACTGAAGTGGTGGAGAGAAGGTTATCAGGAGGCAAAGCTTGGATTTTAGGGTAGTCCAGGAATGGAGTCCTTACTCTGTAATTTTCAAGCACTGTATAGGTCGGCTATAAATGCTAGAGACTGCCAGGGATGATGTGGGAGATGGGACCTTTTGGTCCTGGCCCCACTAACTCATGGTTGGGTCAGGGGAAGAGCAATCCAAGACACACAACATACAATGTGCAATGTTACTCTTTAATATAAAGATAAACAAGGATCATGCGTGGGAAAAATACAGAACAACTGGCAGGCCTACACGGTAAACTTTGGTTTCCTGATTAGCTGGACTGCAAGCTTAGTCATGGATATGGCTTCAGTTAAGAGAAGAGAGGTAACAAATATGAGGAGGATGAAAATGACATCTAAAGGCTCATTTGCAGAGTTTTGTTCTCAAGATCCCAGGTCAGTGGATGAGGGTCTCATCTTGAATTTTGCCCTTGGACTGAAGAAAGTAAAGAGAAAGAATTGGGATGTCAGCAGAGCCAGCAGCCGTTGAGTTTCAACCCCAGGGCACCTGACTTCTGTCCGCCTTCACCTTCCTGAAACCCTAGAGGTCTATTTCTTCTTATCTCTGAATTCTCAGAATTGACTTTTTAATGAGTAAAGAATTTTTTAGTTCTGGTATAGTCTACTCATCGTACTGAAAGCACCTGTAGTGGGGGAGGATAGATGACCTCCCTTAGGACCAAACTGGAGACACTTGACCACACAACGTCACAGCTAAATCTATGCTACAAGAGCACGCCTTCAAGTTTACCAACATGTATGTACCAGAATGAGCAGATGCCACAGCATGTAATGCTGAAAAAGAAGCGAAAAGGTAAATGCCTATCAATAATAGCTTATGGCTTCCTGGAATTCAATTGTTTAATATATTGATCTTAGAAAGAATAATGTAGCTTCACATATACTGAGAGGAAATGCTGGTACTAATAATAAAAGAAGTTTCAAAACAGTATATAAGATAGGAAACCTGTATTTTATAATACATGGAAAGGTATTAGTATGAAATTAGGGAATTTCTCACAACTAAACGTTTGTAAGAAAAAAATAGATGTAAAATAATTACCTTCAAGTTCCCATTAATCACTCCTCTACTCCTCCCAGCTCCCTCCTATGCCCACGCAAACCCAGCACTCACTTCTGAGACCACTAGAGGTTCACCTCAGGTCGGGTGGAGGACGCCTGCATGATGTCCTGCTGCTCCTGGGAGAGGGTGTGCATGGAGCTGGAGGTGGGCGTAGGCACTGGGATGGAGAACACACTCTGGGTCTCACTGGGGCTGGCATCCCTCACAAACAGCTCGTCATTCATGATGCACAGATTGAAGGAAAAGTGGGCCCTCATACAATGCCTGGATGGACACCCACACCCCCAATATTGACTCTGCTCCCACTGGCACTCAGCAACCAGGTTCCTCCCACGCCCCTCCTGTGTCTGTCTCCCAGGTTCCTTGACTGGTACCTCTGGCCCTCCCCACAGAGCCCACCTTTGGAGAGACTGTCTACCACCTTCACTCGATTTATAGGTTTATCCCCAACCCACGGGCAATTTCGCATTTACCCTTTACCACAGCCCAAGGGGTGGACGCTCTGATTCCCATTCTCGGAAGAAGACACTGAGTCACAGAGAGGTCATGTGACTTGACCAAGGTCACACAGTGAGTGAGTGTTGGGTCAAGGAGAGAACGTATAGGCTGATTCCAGAGCCCATGCTCTTCTTAACCACTAGGCTAGACTGCTCCTGAGATCTCCCTGCT
Organism: Balaenoptera acutorostrata; assembly: GCF_949987535.1. Classification (NCBI taxonomy): domain Eukaryota; kingdom Metazoa; phylum Chordata; class Mammalia; order Artiodactyla; family Balaenopteridae; genus Balaenoptera; species Balaenoptera acutorostrata. Next base: position 89,516,946 of record NC_080085.1, read on the forward strand.
GGCTTTCCACAATACCGAGTAAACCTAAGGTCTGCGCCACCACATTCCCACGCCCCTGAGCCCAGGTGGGGATGGGCATTCCTGCCCACAACAGGGCTCTCACCTGGAGTAGCTGGCAGGGTTAGCGATGAAGGTCCGGGTGAAGGCACGCACACAGCCCTGAGAACTTCCTTCCACTTCAACAGCAAACAAACAACAGTACCCCTTAGAGCCACACGTGCTGTACACGCTCACACGGCGGTCCCCAGTCAGGCTGTGACTGGACACTCATGCTGAGAGGGCAGTTGTTCACGGGGGCCAGGGTGTCGGGAATCGGGAGGGCAACTATAGGAGCAGTCTGCGCCCAGTGACAGGGCCCCTGACCACCACTACACAAATTCACGGGATGCGTTTTTCACAGCCGCCCAAGAGGTGGATACTACTACCCCATTTTGCAAATGAGGAAACTGAGAGGTTAACTAACGGCCCAAGTTCTCAGAGTGAGTATCTGGGATGAGAGCCACCAAACTCCACAGCCTGTGTCCCCAACGCCCAGGGTGTGCAGGGCAGACAGGCATGGACACAGCTCAGACCTGGATTGTCTGTGGGAACCCTGAGGGCTGAAGAACACAGTGGGGAAGGGAAGGGGAGGGGAGGGGAGGGGAAGGGAAGGGAAGGGGTCAGGGAAGCTGGGTGGTTCTGGGAGTGAGCCTGGCCAGGGGGAGGCAGCAGTGGGGCATCTGGGGTGGGGATCTACACACACTCACCTTCCTTGAACACCCCGCTGACGGAGAAGCAGAGCATCGTTTCCTGAAAGGGAAGAGCCCAGGCGCCCAGTCACCACCTGCACCTCCTACCCACCTGCGGCTTCCTGGGCCCGCCCGAGGGAGGAAGCAGGCGCTCACCGTCTGGAACCACGTGTCCACCACGAAGGAGCTTAAGTCATGCTGAGTCTTGGGCAACACACAGAGGGTGTGCACAATGACACGATTTGTGTGCTTCAGCAGCTGGACCCGCAGGTCTGTGAGGGGAGGGGAAGCGAGCGAAGGTCAGGGGCTGCCATGCCCTGGGCCCTATGATTGACCCCTTCACCGCCCTTTCCCACCCAGTCTTCCCATCACACACTCACGGGGGTCCGTGAGCTTCTTCATATTCCGGTTGTCCTTGAAGTACTCGCACAAGCTGCTTCTAGGAGACAAAGAGCAACAGTGGGTGGTGGGTGTTTGCAGGAGCTGGCCTGTGTCTGCTGGGGAGGCACACGGCCCAGGAGCAGAGCCTGTGCTGTGATACTCACGGGGCTGGGTCCTCGGGGTGGAAGGGAATGGTCAGGGAGAAGCAGGCCTCCTCGTGATAAAAAGCCACGAGACACCGTCGGTCTCCATAGTCATGGATCAAGTAGAACCTGAGCGGGAGCAATGAGGACAGTCTATCTCTGTGGTCTGCACCTCAAATGAGACTTGGAAACTCCCCTGAGCAGACCTGTGCTTAGGTGGCCTCACCTGTCCTCGCCTTCCCACCCTTGCTCAGCTTCCCAGAGGTACTTACTGCTGCAGGAATTGCAGGACTAGGCTCTTCAGCTCATCAGATCCAAAGTAGCTGCCCTGGAATCAAATGGCATTTGAGACTATGCAGTGGATAAAGCCTCCCTGCAACACCCCAAATGTTGTTTGATCCTCTTCCTCACCTTGCAGGGCTTTAATACGCAGGGAGTGTCAACATCAACGGTAACTGGTGACGGTAACTCCTGGCCATCCTGGAGAAGGGAAGAGGAAGTCAGGAGTGGAGACCAGGGGAGTGGCCCTGGATGATCGGGGAAAAGGATGGGCCTAGGAGGGTGAGGGTCAGAGGTCAGGTGTGAAAGGGCCCTGGAAATTCCATGGGAAAGCTTATACTGGATGTCTTCATCATGAGGTCCTGGAAGTCTCTAGTGTTATATTCAACTTGTGTGTGTGCGTGTGTGTATTTATGGGTATTTTTCCAGCAAGTCTATCCATGTCATTTTCAGGAGTCCATGCCCCCCAAAATGGTTAAGGTTCTGATGCTAATATGTGATCTAGGCAAGACCCAAAGGGCTTGAGGGCAGGGGCAGAGATCACCGACATTCATAAGAGACAATGATTTACGTAGGCACTTACTAGGCGTAATAACTTCGGGAAACGATCTCTGATGGCCCTGTCCAAAACCAAAAATAGAGAAGAGATGGTTGATAGTTCAAGGTTGCAATGCTTCCTTTGAGTGAAAACAGTCATACCATAAACAGAGATCAGTGTGTTCTGGCCCATCCAGCAGCGCCCTTTGCCCACCTCTGCTTCTGATTTTAAGGGTTTTCGGTCCACTTCCCTGTTGAGCACTGAGCATCTGTCAGCTTACTGTCTGAAAGGCACTGTCTCCTCATCTCTCTCAATACCTTCACTTTAATATTCCTTCCCTCCCTCCCTTCCTCTCCTTCGCCTGGGTAGCTTCCACCCAGGCTACCCGCACTCCCTTCTCCAGTGCCACAGGGAGCAGCATTTCAAACCCATACTGCAGGGCTTCCTTCTCCTCCCTTCCTTCCTCCAGGGCCCCACTGAAGGCTGTGGGGAGAAGAGGGAATGGGGTGGGGGCCCGGGGCTCTGCTACCTCACTGGGGGTCCAGCACTCTGGCAAGACCCGGACACCCCCCAGGGATGGCCCAGGATGCTGGGCCAGGGAGGTGAGTGAGGTGGGGCTCAGGGAGGGAGATGGAGGGGATGAAGGCAGAAAGGGAGTGAAGGTAGGAGGGGAGAGATGAGAGAGACATAGGGGCACAGAGACAAGGGAGAGAGAGAAAACAAAGGGAAGGGAAAGGAGCTCTCCCGTGGTCGGGGTCAGGGAAGAAGAGAGAAGAAAGGGGAAACGGCGCCCCTGTTGCGGCTCTTCGCCTGCCCCAGAATCGCCCAGACACACCAGGTAGGAATGGAAAATATGCCCATGTTGGGCTGGGGCCCCACTGGATGCTGGTTGAAACTTTGTCACCTGTGTGAGTTCAGCCAGACTTGGGCATGGGAACCAGGGCCGCCGTGGGGGCACATCTCCCCCAGAATGAGGAAAGGGTCAGGTCCCAGCTCAGTATGGGGCTGAGGATCCGTGGCCCACTCTTATGATCACCGTCTTCTCTCCTGATGACCCCTGCACCTGTCTGAGTTCGTTCTTTATCTGAGGAACCGTACCTGTCTCAGGCTGCCCAGGGCTCCTGTGAAGGACCAGATGGGATGACGTGACGTGTGCAGGGAGGGATGGAAAGTGCCCCTGAGAGCCCTGTCCTTCTGTCTCCTCTACCACCTCTGCCCTCTGCCTTCCACGCCTGCCTCAGGAAGCCCTCTGATCACTGGCGGGGGCCCACGTCTGGCCCCTTGACTCAAGGAGCCCTGCTTTTTCCCAAGGAGGGTCCAGCTCCTGGCATTGGGCCAGCAGAATGGATGTCATGACAGCAGCCACCCACGGCCTCAGCCCTCAGCATGGCGCAGGAAAGCCCCCATGTCAACCTGGGAGACGAGGGGGGACCCCTTTGGAGGAAGGGGAAGAGGGCCCCTCTCAGAATGGGGGAGGCAAACGCCATCTCAGCAGGAAGAAGGAAGGCTTCTCTCAGCAAGAGGCCCTGGACTGGAGGACCCTTCTCAGTCCAGGGCGCCAGCATCTGGATCAAGGCTGGTCGCTCCTGGTCCTGGTGAGGAGGAGAAGCCCTGCTTCCTGCGGCACACTCTTGGGAGGCCTTGGCGGAACATAGCTGGGCGCAGAGAGCTGGAAACAGACCCCAGAGCCCCTGCAGAGGTGAGCAGGTCAGGGGAAGGAAACTCCTCACCGGTGATAGGCACAGAGAGAGCAGAAGGTGGGGCCTCTGATCCTCCCAGAAGACCAGGGCTGCCACCTTTGGCAAAGGGGCACTGTCACAGATAGTCTAGGCTCCCACGGGTGAAGGTCACCAGGAAGGGTGACAGGGTGTTCACACTGACCTTACATAGGTGGACTGGTCGGGGAAGGTGCCACACAATGGGTTCCCTTGCAGCCACAGCTCTTCAAGCTTCAGCCCTTTAATCTTCCTCAACTCCCACAGATACTTCAGCTGAGAAATATGGGGCGGAAGAGGGAAAAGGAATCCCAGGGAAAGAGGGACATCCGGCTCTCTGCACCCCCAGCCCCCTCCCTCCCCCACAGGTACCTTCACCTGCCTCCTGTCATCACTCTGATGGCCACTAACACGCCCCCTCCCCACTCTCAACCCAACTTTGATCTGGCTCCCTCTTCTCACCTTATTTTTGGAGAGGTTCAGGATCTTGACCGTGGGGGCCACCTGTAAAATGTCAGACAGGCCATCCAGCTGGTACAGTTTGTTGCTGCTCAAGTTCAAGGACAACAGCTTTGGGGCAAGAAGAGGTAGAGTGAAGGTTACTATCTACGACCTTGGAGACAAATCTGCCCTTCACCCCATCTCTTCCACCCCCTACACTAATACCAGCACTGGGCCTACAGCCTCACCTCAGGGAAATTCTTTTTGATGATCTGCAGGGTGGCAGCCATGCAGTTTCTTCGATTCAGAATTATATCAATATCATGGCCCAACAAGTCTTCAGGAAGGAGAGGGGAGGGAATCAGATGGCTGAGTGGGGTCTGGGGTCAGCACCAGCCCCTCCCCACGTTACCATCCCTAAGTCTCCCTCCAGGAAGACCCCTCTGCCCTCGCCCACCCTAGAATTACTGCTGTCAGCTGTACCTGGGTCATCGCAGAGCCTCCGGAGGTCAAGAGCTTGCTGGGAGACATCAAATCGTTTGCTCAAGGTCAGCTGCGGAGAGAGAGATGGAGAGAGCCGCTCTGAGGCTGTGGTGGTGGCAGGGAAATCAGGGGCGAGGGGGACGGGGGGCTGGAGGAAGGAGAGGTGGGTCTGAGCGCTGGCACACAAAATGCCTTGAGTCTGCATTACTTTTAGCAGCTCCATTTCTTCTGGCTTCAATTTATCCCGCACAGAGTAGGGAGCAGCGGAGGGGCTGACAAACACAGGTATCTGCAGGAAGAAGAGGTGGGGTAAGCACCAGGAACTCTAGTTCCAAAGAAGACAACCAGCCCCTGGCCTGTACTCCTTCCTCAGGATGAGGTACAGGTAATGCCCGCAACACACACCTTTCGGCTCTCCTCGTCACAAATCTTGTTGCTGACCTCCATCAATGCAGAGGCAGTGCTAGCTTCCTGGACAAAGAACTGAGCCCCATCGTGCATAAAGTGGAACTACAGGGATTGAATGCAACAGCAATAGTATCAGAAGCCAACAGACCCTGCTGAACCAGGTCTCTCTCTCCCCCTTCCCTGTGCCCACGCGTCTGGCTTCGGCATCCTCTCTTACGTCCACTGGAGTGAAGGGGACACTGCAATGGCGCTGGATTGAGTTAATTAGCCATGTCCTGTCATACTTTATCCTGGAAGTAATCTAAGGATGAAAAGAAGGGATGGGAGAGAGGACAGACAACAAGGAATTTAGGCTGGAGGACGAACCTTTTCCTGTTCTTTTCCGGCCTTCTACTGAGCTTGACAGGGTTTCTAAAGAAGGGACCATCGGCATGATTTCTTATGGGTGTGTGTAATATGGATTTCCTAAATACTCTTTCTCTCCAGTCAAACTCTCTTCCAAATAGTCAAGGTGTCAGAGATGATCTTCCTTTTATAAATTTCCAGGAGATCCTACCCAGTGCAGACACTGCTTGCCCCTCAGACAAGGTCTCCAGAGGCTCGACCCTCCATCTCCCACACTCAGCTTGCCAAACTGAGACCTCCAATGTGGAGTTGCTCCATATCCTTGGCAGTAGTTTCCATCTTTGCTCTGAGACAGGCTCCTCCGTTCTCCTCACAGTCAGCCTGTTCCCTTTACACTGCTTCTCTGAATCTGCCCTTAGATGAACAAGATTGTTAACTCCTGGTCATAAAAAGGACAGATTACAAGCTGTCCCCAGTGAAATAAACCAGCATCTCTACATGAGACCAACACAACTCCCCCTGACTTTTCTCTCCTGCACATTCCATACATTTTCCAGGATACTCACGGTGACCCTGAACCAGCTCCCTGGGGTTCCATCTTGTGTGTTCTCCTGCATTTCTCTCTCCAGAGGTTTTCTGTTTCCCCACACAGTCATATGCATGTGGCCTTCACTGTCCAATCTCACTGTCCTCTCGTTGCCTCGGATGGTACAGGAAGAGCTGCAGGGGGGATGTGGAGAGAAGGAGGGTGAGTGGCCATACGTGCTAAGAAAGTCTTCTGTACACCCTCGTCTCTTTGACACCAGCACTACAATTAGGATTGCTCAACCATTATTTCACTTCTAGCATGCTTCAGTTTTGCAGTGACAGAAGAAAAACTAGTCCACGGAGAGTAAGAGAGGTGCATAGTCCCAGGGGCTGCTGTGTACAAACCCTGCTGCCTGGTCACTTACTGTCTTACTTCGGGGTCCTCCTGGACATCCCTCTTCACCACGTTTCCATCATCCTCCTGGAGGTGTGAGGGCTGAGGCTCACCCCCACCGTGTTCATAATGAGGGCTCCTCTTGCCAGAATTACCTGGGAAAGAACTACAACCTTTCTTTCTTCCTTGAGGTGGTCTACCACCATCACTGTATTCTGAAAAGAGGAACAAAAATACAAGTTTGAAGACACATCGGTGGTGCACTTACCATGTACCATGTCTTAGGTAACAGGATGGTAGGGCAGGCAAGTGCCAACTTGGCCTAAGGGACCAATCCCACAAACCTCAGAAAGGACACTCTTCTGCCTGTGCAGAGAGGACAGCCTTATCCGACAGATGGCACTATCAGGGGAAGAATCGAGGAGGAGCAGGATGAGGAAGAGGAGGACAAGGAGGAGAAAGAGGAAGGAGAAGGAGGAGGGAGGAGAGGACAACTGCCTTGAAACTTTTAACACAGTGGAGCAGGACTGATAAGGAACTGAGGTGTATGCGTCCATGGGTTAGACTGGACACCAGTCATATATGTACCAGGAAGGCACCCGAATCTTGCCTTCTCTCAGGACTTTCCAACAACCACACCAATACCTCTCTCGTGCTTCCCAAATCCAATCAGCCACCACACCGATTCCACTAACAACCAGCAAGCTAGCTGGACTTCCTTTGCCAGTGCACTAGGAGCTTTAATGTCAGGTGGCACTGATGTCACAGCCTCCTGAACTGTCTCCCTCCCTCCAGCCTTGCCCTGAACAATACTCTGTTTGAAAGAGCCAGGGTGAGCTCTCTTTTGGGCCAGCCTGAAATGCCTTTCAGCTCAGCAGGCAACTCTTCCTCACTTCAGCTCTTCTATAACAAGGGTGTGAATGATAACCTGGAATGATGTGTCAGCCACCATTTCCAAGTGTTTAGGGATTCTTCTTTTTGCTTTCTATTACTGGTTTCTAATTTGATTCCATCGTGGCCAGGGAACACACTCTGGGACATTTCAATTCTTCTTTTTTTTTTTTAATAATTTAATTTCTTTATTTATGTCTGCGTTGCGTCTTCGTTGCTGCACACGGGCTTTCTCTACTTGCGGCTAGTGGGGGCTACTCTTCGCTGTGGTGCACGGGCTTCTCGTTGCGGCGGCTTCTCTTGTTGCGGAGTTTGGGCTCTAGGCGCGCGGGCTTCAGTAGTTGTGGCACGCAGGCTTCAGTAGTTGTGGCACGCGGGCTCAGTAGTTGTGGCTCGAGGGCTCTAGAGCGCAGGCTCAGTAGTTGAGGCGCACAGGCTCAGCTGCTCCGCGGCATGTGGGATCTTCCTGACCAGGGCTCGAACCTGTGTCCCCTGCACTGACAGGCGGATTCTTAACCACTGCACCACCAGGGAAGTCCCTCAGTTCTTTTTGAATTTACTGAGGCTTGTCTGATGGTCGAGGAGATGGTCTAACTTGGTGAATGTTACAGAGACCCTCGGGGAAAAACCTGTACTCTGCTGTTGGTGGGCAGACTGTTCTATTTATGTCATGAAGATCTCGTTAGTTTCCTGTGTTATTCAGGTCTCCTATATCCTTGCTGATTTTCTCTCTGGTAATTCTGTCACTTGCTAAGAGGGAGGTGGGTGTGGAAGGCCCCCACTGTAATTATAGATCTGGCTCTTTCTCCTTTCAGCTCCACCAGTTTTTGATTCATGTACTTTGAGGCTCTGTTGTTTGTGTTCATACACATTTAGGATCTTTATGTCTCCCTGGTGTCCTGATCCTTTCATCATTCTGTAAGGCCTCTCTTTGGCTCTTGTTCATTTTCTTTGCTCTGACATCTACTGTATTGGATACTGAAGCCACAGGCACGCTTAGAAAGTGTCCTGGTTATACCTCACCTTTTATTCACTCCTAGGAGTTGTGTTGTTGTTCACCCCTCCGCCCACAAATTCTCCCCTCCAACATATCTAATTCACCATGGGAAAAGATTTGGAAGTTTTTCGGCACCTGCAGAAATAAGATCGTGTCAATTCTCTTCCCCATAGGTGGATTCACTAAGGGTATTTTATTTTTAACACATTCCACTGAAACAGGGAACCAGCAGATAATCATACCAGTGGCTTGTGGGGAGGGAGGATTATGGTAATTACACTGTTAGAAACCAGCTTCCTTTGGGTTGTAATACTTAAGACTCTCCAGGTTTGTGGGCTGTGCCTTTTGTACATTAACTATTCCATGTTGTCTCAGGGCACGCTTACGAGTAAAGATCCGTCCAGGGCTGATCACTCCACGATGGGGTGATTACGACCAGGCCTCAGATGAACTCCTCTGAGGAGCCATTGCTTTCCCTGTGTGGCCCGCTGTCAGGGCAATCCTGCTACTCACAACCTTGGGACTTTCCCTGTGTGGCACTGGAAGTGAAAGTAAACACAGATAGGGCATTGGACCCACAAATGCCACTTGCTCGGCTATTTACAATAGCCAGGTCATGGAAGCAACCTAAATGCCCATCAACAGACGAATGGATAAAGAAATTGTGGTACATATATACAATGGAATATTACTCAGCCATAAAATGGAACGAAATTGAGTCATTTGTTGAGACGTGGATGGATCTAGAGACTGTCATACAGAGTGAAGTAAGTCAGAAAGAGAAAAACAAATATCGTATATTAATGCATGTATGTGGAACCTAGAAAAATGGTACAGATGAGCCAGTTTGCAGGGCAGAAGTTGAGACACAGATGTAGAGAATGGACATATGGACACCAAGGGGGGAAAACTGCAGTGAGGTGGGGATGGTGGTGTGCTGAATTGGGCGATTGGGATTGACATGTATACACTGATGTGTATAAAATTGATGCCTAATAAGAACCTGCAGTATAAAAAAACAAACAAAACAAAACAAAAAAAAATGGTTATGATGGTAAATTTTATGTTATGCATTTTTACCATAATTTTTAAACCTGTACATTAGAGTGTGATTACTCAAAAGGAAATATTAAGAAAAGTTTTTGTTTGGATATGTAAATACAAACGTAAAGAAGTCAACATAAAGAACACGTGAGAATGTCAACTGTGCTTATGAGTAGGTGTTTGGAATGCACAAGAGGTGTACTTTCATGTCCCTGCTCTACTTGTATAAAAGGCTGGGTCAGGGTTTTGCCACGGGCTTGGGGGGAAGCACTATTGCTACTGACTCATTACCTAGCATAATAGAAACAATTACTGATAATCAGATCCACCTGTCTTCTCTCTGATTATTAAGCTACATCACTTTGGACAATTCACCCGACTTCTCCTGATCTCAAATTACTTACATGTAAAAATCAGGGATTAGAGCTAACCACCACCTCAATCAAGATATAAAGCATATACCACACTCCAAATGGTTCCCAGTTAATCTTTCCATCTCCCAGCTCCATATAAACCTTGATCTGCTCACAGTCCCTATATATTCATTTTGCCTGCTGCAGAATTTCTTGTAAACGGAATCATACATACTGCACACCTTTGTGTCTGGCTTTTTAAAGCCAGCATCATGTTTTTGAAATCCGTTTATGTTCCTGCCTTTTTTATTGCTGAGTAATATCCCACAGTATGGGTTGTAGTTCTCCACCTCGTTTACACAGTAGAGCCCTTTGGGGAGTTTGAGAATGCCACCAGCTCCAAGCTATACCCACAATAATTAAAGCAGAATTGGGTTGAGACCCAGGCACCCACATTTTCTAAATTCTCCACGTGACTGCGGTGTGCTACCACAGTTGAAAGCTACTGTATTAAAGTATCAGCTTTTGGTTTATGCTTGCCAGAGACCCTAGGAATGGATGCCACCTCATTTTGCTGGCTTTCCACTCTGTTGTTTTAGGGACCTAGTGATTCCATTAGCTTAAATTAGAGATTGGCAGACTACAGCCCATGGGCCAAACCTGGCCTGTGGCCTGTTTTTCTAGGGCCTGCAAGCTAAGAATGGTTGTTACATATTTAAATGGTTACAAAAATAATATTTCTTGACACGTGAAAATTATTTGAAATCCACACGCCAATGTCCACATGCAAAGTTTTATTGGAACACAGCCATACTTGTCTCTGGAGCCTTCCGCTCTACAACAGCAGAGCTGAGTAGTTACGAAAGAGACAAACTGGCCCACAAAGCCTCAAATATTTGTCACCTGGCCCTTTCCAGGGAGTTTGCTGAGCTCTGGCTTAGAGCAAGTGTCCTTAAAGCAAATGCACAGTAACTGTGGTAAATGGCTGACGGTCCCTTTGGCTAAGCCTGGGAAGAAGATTTACTGCAGTAACTTGCGACTTCACCATAGGGTCCTTCCTCAGTAGTCCACTCATTCATGGTGTTCTGGCTCAAGTGTGGGAATTGAGTAAGGGACTACCATTTTGCCATCAAGATAGGTCAAGTCACCGCCAGACCTAGAGCTTGATTTCTTTATTTTTATGTTCTTATATGTTATTACAAATATTTATTTATATTTTATTTATTTTTACACTGATCAAATGCAACTTTGGAGTATGTCAGATATTTCAAGATCCAAGGGATCTGTTGATCAATTAGCCACATTCAGAGGTTGCTACAGGTCAAACCAATGTGACTACCCTTCCATCCTTGCTGTTTATTAGGTAAACAGCACTCACCTTGAGGCAGGAGATTAAGTGCTCCTACTGGGCCTGCAACACCAGAACCCCAACATCTCCACTCAAATGAGGGTGACCATGTCAATGGCAGAATCTCCCATCTCATCTGTGGCCTACACAAGTCAGCCACTTCAGAACACTTCACAGATGAAGATGCCCTCCACACTAATGTGTTTCTCAATGCTGTGGGGGAAAGGAGTGTCCTCTGGGTCCCAAACAGCAGCTGCCTGGTCCACCAACACATTGACTTCAAAGGCATTTCAATTCAAGTGACCACAGGTGGTAACTCTTGAAACCGAGTCCCCCTAAAACCGAGTTCCCTTGCCAGGTTGATGATTAACTTCTCTATCCAAAACTTTATTCCCTCTCTTGTCCCACTCAGGATCCCCTCAGGATTGAGGAGTATCAAAGAAAAGGGGGGACTGACGCTGAACAGAACCCTTCAGGGCCGTCCTGGGTACAAAAGCCCCGCTGTGTTCCCTGTTTCTTGTCTGTAGAAAAAAGCTTTGGCCTCCTAGGCCTTCCCTGAGTTCCAAAGAACAGACTCAAGCAGTTACTAATTAGGGAAGTGAGGAAATGCAGAAACAAAGGAAAAGCAGTCAAAGAAACGAAATTGAGTTATTTGTAGAGAGGTGGATGGACACAGAGTCTGTCATACAGAGTGAAGTTAAGTCAGAAAGAGAAAAACAAATACCGTATGCTAACACATATATAGGGACTCTAAAAAGAAATGGTCATGAAGAACCTAGGGACAAGACGGGAATAAAGACACAGACATACTAGAGAATGGACTTGAGGATACGGGGAGGGGGAAGGGTAAGCTGGGACGAAGTGAGAGAGTGGCACGGACATATATACACTACCAAACATAAAACAGAGAGCTAGTGGGAAGCAGCCGAATAGCACAGGGAGATCAGATCGGTGCCTGGTGACCACCGAGAGAGGTGGGATAGGGAGGGTGGGAGGGAGGGAAGGGGTGGGATAGGGAGGGTGGGAGGGAGGGAGACGCAAGAGGGAAGAGATATGGGGACATATGTATATGTATAACAGATTCACTTTGTTAGAAAGCAGAAACTAACACACCATTGTAAAGCAATTATACTCCAATAAAGATGTTAAAAAAAAAAAAGAAAGAAAGGCAGTCAAGAAACAATAGTGCAGTGATAAAGCAGAGTCGTAGTTTCTCCGCAAGAGATAACAACTTGATACATATCTTTGAGCTGCTATGCAGAAACTAAGATCCCCTGCCCAGGTGGAGGACGGTGACTCCATGCTGACCACAAGCACACAGACCCCAGACTGGTTAGAACCAGAATGCTGATGATTAAGATCCCTGAAACAGCACCCTGTTTCTTCACCACCAACCAATCAGAGGAAAGTCATGCACCCTGCAGCCCTCACCCCAGATGTTGCCTTTAAAACCCTTCCCTGAAAGTCAGCAGGGAGTTAGAGTCTTCTGAACACAAGCAGCCAGTTCTCCTTGCTTGGCACCCAGAAAATAAACACTGTACTTTCCTTCACCAACAATCCAGTGTCAGTAGATTGGTTTTGCTGCGCAGCAGGTGACTGGACCCAAGTTCTGTCCGGTAACGCAACTGCAACTCTTTCACCATTGTGTGCCATGGAACACTAATGATTCATCCTCTATTACCAACTGGGTCCTTACTATCTTCAGATCCACCTAGACTGGATGACCTATCCCCGACCCCCACTTCCTTCAGGGCCCTTTGCTTGCAACCAATTTTGGTGTCAAGTACTCTATTAATCAAAGTTCCCACTTCCTTATGCCAGATATTCATTCTAGCTATTTTATAAAAATAAGACATCTTTAATAAAACATATCACACAGCTTACAAAAATTCTGTGAGGGCCAGAAAAGTGGGCTTGGATGCCGCACAGCCAGGGGAAGCCCCCTCACACCATGGGACTGGTATAGCTGAAACACCCCTGCTGCCTAGGAGCTAACCAACATGTATGACAGAGACTGAATTCTAGGCACTCTGCTGTGGCTGCCCGTAAAAGCCAGAGACCTCTCCCATCATACAAAGCTGATCCTGCCTGTGGCTCCCACATTACTCAGTTCCACCTCCAAGTTTCACTATGGTGCATAGGCTTGATACATAGAGATTTTCTTTGGGACCCTAGACAAAAGGGGGTCTAGGAAACACACACACACAGACACACACACACACACACACACACACACATACGAACGTAGGTCTCCATTCTTGTTTTTAGCTTTCCAGGTCTCTACAGTACAGGAAAACATGTAAGAGTGTTTATGAGTGTTGGAATAGTTGCCAGCTGAGCCAACTTGAGGTATATTCCACAGGACCAATTTTTTTGCTCTCGTAAATGGTATACTCACAATGAAAATATTATTTTCTATTTCGTGCAATTATCTTGTGTATATTAGTCTTGCATCCAATAAACTGGTTAATCACTATTATTATAATTTTCCATAGAGCCTCTTGAGTTTTATATGAAGACAATTATACTCACAGGTTTGTTCCCTTTCACTTTTACACATGTATTAATTAATGTATGTATGTATTTTGGCTTACTGCAATGCCTAGGAGACTCAGTAAGATGTTGAACAGAAGTGATTATATGAATCATCTTTGCCTCTTCTGAGTTTGAATGGAATGCTTTTAATGTCTCACTATTACGTACGGTGTTTGTTGTAGTTTTTGTAAAGTACACATTATCATTTTAAAGAAATATCTTTCTATTCCCAGTTAGCTAAGAGTTATTTTTGTGGTTGTTTAATCTTGATTGGTTGTTGAATTTTATTGCATGCATTTTTTTTCTGGAATCTTTGTGATAATCATCCTTTTCTTGCTCCTTTACCTATTAATGTGTTGAACTACATTATGAATCTCCTAATGTTAAACCAACATTGCAAGTTTGGTATAAGCACAACTTTGCCCTGCTGTATTATCTGTTTTAGCCATTGCTGGATTAAGTTTGCCATTATCTTATTTCTATTTTTGGCATTTTTATAACTAATTAAGATTCACCAGTAATTTTGCCTTCTCATGCATGCTTTGTCAAGAATAAGCTTAATATTAATATTTTCTGTTTCCCCAATATAAAGTTCTTTTTTCTAGAATTTACCCATTTAGTATTAATTTTCAAATTATCAGCATATCTTTTTCATAATATTATCTTTTAAATCTTTACTGTCAGTATAAGCAAGACACCTTCTTCGAAAGTGGCTTATCTGTGCCTTCTAATTTTCTTGACCCATACTGCCAAAGCTTTCCTTATTTTTTTATATTTTGAAAGCACTAACATCTAGCATTTTTACTCAACTCTTCCATATCTGTTATCGATTTCATTAACTTTGGCTCTGACTTTTATTATTTTTTTCTTGCCAATATGGAAATGCATGAGATGATTTGTAACAAGTATGCGACAAATCCACAGTCTTTTCATCTACCGTCATGTTTTCTTTTATAATTGCTATCCTCGAATAGCACGGATATCCAAATATCCAGTACATTTAATTGCTTGGAAAAGACCTGTGGCTTACCAATGTGGGGGGTTTAATTAAATCCATTGTTGGAATATCAGATGATTAAGGGAGATGGAACTGCAGCATTGAAGCAAAGGAACTGCTATGATAAGTACGTATGAACTTCATTGAAGAGGAGAGCATACAATATAGAAAGGAGTAGGAACAGAAAGAGCACGGACTTTGAAATCATATATCCAGAATGTGCTCTGTCACTTACTGCGTATGTGATTTTAGGCGAGTATTTTACCTCTCTGAGCCTCAATTTCATCATGCGGTAGTGCTGTTTGCCATGGGTTTCCATTTGTCCCTGTTCCCGGGACCTGGAAGAGCTGTACTTCTTGACCTCCTTTGTTTGGGCAGGGCTGTGTATGTGACTGGTTCTGGCTAATGGGTTGTGAGTGACATGTGCTATTTCTGGGCCAGAACATATGGTTGTTGGTTTGAGACCTTGCAGGGTCCTCTTCTCCTCAGGCACAGGGACTGACAACTCTCTAGATGATGGCTGCTCTGTCAGTTTGGGTCTCCAAGTCATTCCAGCAAGAATGGCTCAGACCCCCATAGTCCACCATCCCGTGAGGGGCATGCACCTGCCATGGACATGTAGTCGAAGTGAGGAATAAGCCCCTGAGATACGGGGACTGTCTATTACCACAGCATAATCTAGCCTATCTTGATTCTTGTATCTTATCTGTAAATTAAAATCACATCCTCTCAGGAGTTTTCTGAGGATTAAATGACAAAGCTGGTATGACAAGGTTGCCACAGTGCTTGACATATAACAGGAACTCAGAAAATGGCAGCTATAATTATTAAATAATAATAACAAACTAGTTTTGAAAAAGTGTGGAAAATTGGTATAAAATGAGAGCTATTTCATCCACTCATCCTTACGGGTAAGTTGTATCGTCTTTTCAAGAGTGGGGCATTTTATTTTATTTTGAAGGCTTCCTAATGACTAGCACTTATGCATTTATTTCTTGCCATCATGATATCAGAAACATAAATTGAGGTTATATGTAAAGAATGAAAAAGTGGAAAGATTAAGCAAAAGAGAGAATGACTAATGACATAAGATAAAATGAGTTAGCAATAAGTAGTTTCTTAATGAGAAGAACAGGTTATAATTATTAGTAAGCATACATTGTTCTTAGTAAACAAAGGTACAAGGTATTAATGCGGTAGAAGAGATTTAGTTTGAACAGGCTTTCCCAAAATGTTTTCTGAGGAACACTAGTACTTCCAGTGGTCTGTGGAAACATGTTCCATTCCCATATAGCTTGACGAAACTACCTGCTACAGACTGAATGTTTATGTACCAACCTAGTCTCCAAGGTGACAGTATTTGCAGGTAGAGTCTTTGGTAGGTGATTAGGTCATGAGGGAGGTGCCGTCATGAATGGGATTAGTGCCTTTATAAAAGAGCACCTAGAGAGCTCCCTTGCCCTTTCTGCCATGTGAGGACACAGCGTGAAGACAGCCCTTTATGAACCAGGAGGCAGGCTCTCACCAGACACTGAACCTGCTGGTGCCTTGATTTTGGACTTCACAGACTCCAGAACCGTGAAAAATAAATTTTTGTAATTTATAAGCCACCCGGTCCATGGTGTTCTACTACAGCAGCCTGAACAAGCTAAGACACTACCCTTCTCGTTGAGATTCAAGTGGCATATTATCTTAAAAATATGACAATATAGAAATCCTTTTTACCTTCATTTTTGTATGTCCCGTATTTCTTCAATGGATAAAACCATTTTTGTTGTTGCTGTCTCTCAGACATAGTGTCTTGTAGAACAAACCTGAAAGTGCTGAAATGAGAGGAAAGAAATGGCCATTATATAATAAAAAATATATATACCACCCCTTTAACCATCTCTCAAACAATATTTAAATCCCTCACAAATGTAAACACCATCTTTTTCTTGCTGCATTTTACTCATTAAGTACCATCTATGTGATTTTTATGAAATGTATCATCTATAATTTTACTTAACATGGTTTTCTTAAATAAATTCACTGTTTTTTTCCCACATGAAGGAAAGGGGAGAGCTTTCAAGGACTGTAACAAGGAATGGTTAGAAAATCAGGAGGAAAGGCAGAAGCCAGGGGTGTCTGGCTGGACTAATTCAAGCCGTTTAGAGAGTCCAAGGAGAAAAAGATTATGGCATCCCACCCCACACACACTTTGAAAAACTGCTGATCAGCAAAGCAAATACACAAAACAAATTCTGAACCTTAACGTGCTGGCTACTTTCACACTTTTACTGAAAAAATATCAAATTAAAAAAAGTCTCTCTCCTTGCCTCTCTCTACAGAACAAATTAAGAGACAGAAATTCCGATCAGATTTGAAATCATCGATACGAACTGGCATCTAGGAGTTCTCTGGTGTTCTTAATAACAAACGTGGTCAGAGGAGGGCAGAGGATGCCATCACAAGGCAGGCAGTGAATAGGAATATACGGAAGAGAGATTAGCAAGAGTAGGGCTTTAATGTGGGGGTTGGGAAGGAAGGGGGAAGGGAGGGGTCCACCCAGTTTCCCGAGCCTAGCTGCCGAGAGCAGCCCATGACCGCCTGCCGCCCGCTGTCCCGCCCATTCTGAGTAAACCTCCAGGACAGGCGGGCGCCCCTCCTACCCGCCTACCGCCTACCGCCTACCGCCTACCGCCTACCGTGGCAGAATATGAAAGTCGGGGGAAAGGTTGGGATCGGAGCCAGAGCCTCATCAAAGTTCCCCCTCAGCCAGGACAAGTACCTTAATTCTAAAGGTCTTCACCTCTCGGTCTGACTCCTCAGAAGGCCAAGCCGAGCTACCCACCGCTGGGCAGGCTCTCCACACGCGGAAAGGGCGCCCCCCTCGGTCGCGACCTTACGGCGTCACATGACTGCGGGACGTACGTAACGTAACGCGCGCCGCCGTGGGGCCCCACCTGACTCCCAGGGGCTTGGCTGGGGGAGGCCACAGAGTAGAAGGATGCAGGTGACCTCGGGGTTCGGGAGCCCTCAATCCTGAACTGTGACCGAGAGAACTGAGCCTCAAGACACCACAGCATGTCCCGTGACCGTAGAATATACACGACCAACAGCCGGAAGCTGGGTGCGGTGCGCTGTTCACATGACTGCAGGCGCTTTGCCTGCCATGTGATGGAAGCGGCCACATCCCTGTGGACTCAGGGATCTGAAGATTCTGGTAGCCAGCAATCTTCACGAGATAGAGATGGCTGAGCCTGATATGTGACCAAGGGGGATATGTGACCGACCATAGCATCCAGACGACTCTCAGAAGCGGGTCACCTTTGTGACTTGGAGGGCTGAGGCTTCCTCCACATGCCACTAGCTAGTGAGGGCCACATGACAGGATGAATCCACATGACGGGCAGGGTTTAGGAGTCTGCCATGCTCTAGCGACTTGAAAAGCTGGATCCACCACATGATCACAGTGGCAATAGGTCCAGAGAGACTACATGAGCTCAGGGTTTAAGGGCTCGTGGTGCTGGCATGACCAGTAGGTCTGGGCCTGCCACATAACTGTCTGGGCCTGCCACTTGATGGCCGCATCCACGTGACCATAGCCTTAGGAGCCCACGGTGCTCAAAAGCTGGGTCAGCCTCCTGAGTGTAGGATAGTGACAGTAGGGGTCTCCCGGCTGCGTGTTTCAGGAGGCCGTTCTCTTCACGAGACCTGGAGAGCTGAGATTGCCCACATTCCTGGGCTTCCCGTTGATGGTGGTGCCTCCGGATGATCTTCCGCAGAACACAAGCTGGCTTCACCTGCCCCAACCTCTTTTTAATGTGCTAATGTGCTTCTTTCATGTGCTGATTTTTTCCCTAATAACACGTGAAATTTAACACATAAATTAACACATAGCAATGGACTAGGTCCTCCCTAAATCCATAAGCATTGCCATATTTTAAGGACCACTTCAAAAACCTAAGCAGTGGGTACAGGTAAGCTTTGCTGCCGTAATTCCATGCAAGTCTAAGAGAAATTAAAGCAAACTCAATAAGTGAATTTTAGCTCTTAATTTGGAAAAAAATGTATATAATGATTACTATGTGTCAGGCACTTTAAAGCGTCAACTCCTTTAATAGTGGCAATTCTATAAACTAGGTACTATGATTATTGTTCCAGTTTTCACAGATGAGAAAGTGGAGGCACAGATGTGTTAAGTCACTTGCCTATATTTCTGTTTTGGAGGTCAGTGCTAGAGGCATTGTTTAACACAGAGAAATGGGAAAGGAGAATAACAGACATTTGTGATGCTGCTAAATTAAACACAAATACTCAAATGCTTTCGGTTCAAACACAGATATGTACAACTCAAGTAGAGAGCCTATGTGAATTTACTTTCAGAAAGTAAAATTGACTTAATCTGGTAACGTTATCCAAGAGAACTTACCAGATATTGCTGTACCTTTATAGAAATGGTAATCAAAACATGTTTTTCTTTGTTCCTTTAAGAAACTCGTTAATTAACTAGAAGTGACTTTACTGTCAGTGTCAAGCAGTGGGAAAGAAGAGAAACAATTGTAGATGGTGCTCCCTGTCAGAGTACTCAGTGTGCTCCCTTCCCCCAGCACAGTGTAAATTTTAACAGCTCTAGGGGTTGAGCTCATTCTTGGGGACTACCACAGCCTGGAAACAGAAAACTACATCCACGGTGAAAACTTCTTTTGAGGCCAAAGGATGGAAAGGGGCGAGAAGGCAGGGATTCCTTACAGGGATTTTGCTCATAAACTGTGTCATTTGTGATGGTATGATTCTCTGGTACAGTTTGAAAGTCCCATCCGCGTGAAGACCATTTACAAATTAAATAAGTGTGGTTCAAGGCTTTAAAAATTATTAGACAGGGAGAATTGAAGTGGTCCTAGCTTGGCTCTTGTTATCCACTCATTGTAACTATTTTTTTGCCACACCCCCCAAATAATTCTAAATATAGTCTTTGAGAGTAGTGTGAGACGGGTTTTTACGTAAACAGCCACATTGTTTTCTTGTTACGATATCACACTGCCATCTACTGCTGGTGGATATGTTCCCATATGATGTAAATGAGTGACCTTTGCCAGTTTTCTTTAGAATAAAAGCAGGCTTTGAGGACTAAGTTCTATCAATGAACTTTGCATTTCCGTAACATCACCAGATGATTTTTGAATTATCTACTTCATGTAGCCTATTTGGGTCCAATGATAATCTAAAATGTACATGGTGCTCTACCTCTTTTTTCCCCACAAAATCTGGAAAAACATGGCATATCCTGTGCTCTCTAAAAACGGACAGGCACTTGCAATAGTTGACTATCACTGGATTCTGAAATTCTAATTTAGTCTAGTGTATCTGTTTTTATATGGGACACTTTGATGCAATTCAAAGTCTCTCAAATAGGGAGGGGGATCAAGATGGTGGAGGAGGAGTATGTGGAGCTCACCTCTCCCCACAAACACATTAAAAATACCCCTACATGTGAGGCAATTCTCGCAGAAAAGCAACTGGAAACTGGCAGAAGATCTCCTACACAACCAAAGCTACAAGGAGTATCTCTACATATCCAGGAAGGACAGAAAAAATTTTCAAAGGCATGAGGACGGTCCTGGCACCCCTGGGAGAGATCTGTAAAGGAGGAAAGGTACACAAAGGCAGACCCTTACCCCAGGGAGCCCCCGTGCCTGCTGGAAAAGCCGCCGGGATAGATGGAGGGGCTGGAAAAGCCTAAATTCTACTCACAAGGAGTGCATGCATGCTGGCTTGCGAACAATCAGGGCAGAGAGAGACTGGCACTGGCGGCCGCTGCCTTGCTGCACTTCCCAATCCAAAGCACACACAAGGTGGTGGGGCCACAGATGCACACAGCAGCTGAGCATTGAATCTTAGGTAGACAGGTCCAGGGAGAGGACTCGATCTAGATGTGTGGAGACAGCCCGGAGGGCCTGGGGTATGGCCTGGGCCAAACCAAGGAGCCCATTGTCAGCCCGCACATAGTGGGGGCAGGTCCTGCCACAGTGCCCATTGTCAGTGTGCACACAGTGGGGGCAGGTCTGGCCATGGTGGACTTTGCCAGCACGTGCACCAGATGGCGCCACGGAAAGGCACAGCAGCCGGGCACTGCATCTCGGTTGGACGGGCTCTGGGCAGGAGTATGCAGCCGTTCATTTCACGGTGGGAGCACACTGGCCCCGCTCACTCTACACCATAGCTTGGAGCCAGACCTGGAGCTGACAGGTCCTGGGAGAGGTCTGCCACAGAGGCAGCCCAGGTTGCAGGCAGCGGCACAACCACCTCAATTCCTGCAGCCACAGGGCCCCGGCCCCCAGCACCAGCCTACTCCACACCACAGCCCAGCAATAAGTCTGGAATGAACACAACAGAGAAAGGGATGCAACCTTGGGCTGCTTCTGAGCACAACCATGGATGCCTGCACGGGAGGCACATAGGTTTGCAGTGACCACACGGACCTCATTTGCTTCAGTGGTCACCTCCTTTGCATCAGGGCATGTGCTCAGGGGCAATGGAACCTGACTGAACCTGACCCTCAGGGCTTCTACTCCAACAGCTGGGAAGCAGACCCCAGCCCCAACAGGGCTGTGACAGCCATAGAGCAAAGAGGAGGCCCCAGCCAACAACCAGTGCAGGCGCTGGTCAACACAACTTCAAACACACCCCCTATCAAGGGAACAAGGGCCAGCACACTTTAAGGAAATACGTGGCAAGCACCCACACCAAAACCAGCCCTTGCACCAAAGATATTGGACTCATACCGTCTACACAGGGATCCTCTTCAAGAACACGTAGATTCATGCTTCTCCTAAATTCAGAGACAAA
The DNA here is from genome assembly GCF_949987535.1 of Balaenoptera acutorostrata. Lineage (NCBI taxonomy): Eukaryota > Metazoa > Chordata > Mammalia > Artiodactyla > Balaenopteridae > Balaenoptera > Balaenoptera acutorostrata. The sequence goes on from NC_080085.1 coordinate 89,538,325, forward strand.
GAAAGTTAAGTAGAATGAAAAACAGAGGAACTATCCCCAGTGGAAAGAACAAGAGAAATCCCCTGAAGGAACAAATAATGAAAGAGACCTCACCAGTCTACTAGACCCCAGATTCAGAAAGGAGGTAAGAAAAAGGCTAAAGAAATTAAGAAAGATTATTGATAGAAATGCAGATCACTGCAACAAGGAACTAGAAACTATAAAGAGAAATCAATCAAAACTAGACAACTCAATTGCCCAGATGAAAAACAAACTAAAAGCAATAAATAGCAGACTAAACAAAGCAGAAGAATAAATAAGTGATCTGGAAGATAGAATAATGGAAATCACCAAATCAGAACAGCAGACAGAAAGACAAATTTTTAAAAATGAAGAAAACAAATGAGATCTATAGGATAATATAAAGCATGCATAATATGCATAATCATTTGCATAATGTGCACAGTCATATGCATAATAGGGGTACCAGAAGAAGAGGAGAGAGAAAAGGGGATAGAAAATGTATTTGAAGAAATTATGGCTGAAACCTTCCCAAACCTAAAGAAGAAAACCGATATCCAGGTACAGGAAGCACACAGGGTCCCACACAAGAAGAACCCAATTAGAGTGACACCAAGACGTAGCATAATTAAAATGGCAAAAGTGAAGGATATAGAGAACTACAAAGTCAACTGGAAAACAAGGTTTAAAATGGCAGTAAGTACATACTTATCAATAATTACTTTAAATATCAGTGGACTAAATGCTCCCATCAAAAGACAGAGTGGCTGAATGGATAAAAAAACAAAAACAAAAACAAAAACAAGAACCTACAATATGCTGCCTATAAGAGACTCACTTCAGGGCACAAGACACAGACAGATTGAAAGTGAGGAGAAGGAAAGCTATTTCATGCAAATGGAAACAACAAGAAAGCGGGGTTAGCAATACACATATCAGACAAAACAGACTCAAAACAAAGTCCATAAAGACAAACAAGGACATTATATAATGATAAAGGGATCAATAACGAAGAGGATATTACACTTGTTAGCATATATACACCCAATATAGGAGCACCTAAATATATAAAACAAATAGTTACAGACATAAAGGGAGAAATGAACAGGAATACTATAATACTAGGAGACTTTAACACCTCACTGACATCAATGGACACATCTTCCAGACAGAAAATCAATACGGCAACAGAGGCCCTAAATGACACAATAGACCACTTGGACTTAATTTCTATCTACAGGACACTACATCCCCCAAATAAACAGAATACACATTCTTTTCAAGCGTGCAAGGAACGTTCTCTAGGAGAGGCCACGTACTAGGTCAAAAAACAAACCTCAACACATTTAAGAGGATAGAAATGACTTCAAGCATCTTTTATTACCACAGTGTTATGAAACTAGAAATCAACCACAGAAAGAAAAATGGGTAAAGAACGAATACATGGAGACTGAACAACATGCTCCCAATAAACCAGTGGGTCAATGATGAAATCAAAGAAGAAATCAGGAAATACCTCAAGACAAATGACAATGAAAACACAACCTTCCAGGGCTTCCCTGGTGGCGCAGTGGTTGAGAATCTGCCTGCTAATGCAGGGGACACGGGTTTGAGCCCTGGTCTGGGAAGATCCCACATGCCACGGAGCAACTGGGCCCGTGAGCCACAATTGCTGAGCCTGCGCGTCTGGAGCCTGTGCCCCGCAACGGGAGGGGCCGCGATAGAGAAAGGCCCGCGCACCGCGATGAAGAGCGGTCCCCGCACCGCGATGAAGAGTGGCCCCCGCTTGCCGCAACTGGAGAAAGCCCTCGCACGAACCGAAGACCCAATACAGACAAAAATAATAAACAAATAAATAAATAAATAAATAAAAAAAGAAAATCCTTTAAAAAAAAAAAAAAAAAAAAAAAAAAAAAAAAAAACACAACCTTCCAAAATCTATGTGATGCAGCCAAAGCAGTTCTCAGAGGGAAGTACACAGCGATTCAGGCCTTCCTCAAGGAACAAGAAAAATCTCAAAAAAACAAAAAGAGAGAAAGAATTAGAAAAAGAAGAACCAAAAAAATCCCAAAGTCAGTTCTTTGGGAAAGATCAGAGGGACACAAATAAAATAGAGATAAAAATAGAAAAGATCAATAAAACCAAGGGCTAGATTTTTGAAAAGACAAACAAAATCGACACACTTCTAGCCAGGCTCACCAAGAAAAAAAGAGAAAGGGCCCAAATAAACAAAATAAGAAATGAAACAGAAGCAACAACCAATACCACAAAAATACAAAAAAAACCCCCACAAAAACCAAAAAACATAAGAGAATACTATGAACAGTTATATGCCAACAGATTAGACAACCAAGAAGAAATGGACAAGTTTCTAGAAATATACAGCCTGCCAAATTTGAGTCAAGAAGAAACAGATAATTTGAACAGACCAATCACTAGAAGTGAAATAGAATCTGTAATTAAAACAAAACAAAAAAACCTCCCTGCAAACAAAAGTCCAGTACCAGACAGCTTCACCAGTGAATTCTACCAAACATAACGTAGAACTTATACCTATACTTCTCAAACTCTTCCAAAAGATTGAAGAGGAGGGAACAGTCCCAAATTCATTCTATGAAGCCACCATCACCCTGATACCAACACCAGACAAAGACACTACCAAAAAAGATAATTACAGGCCAATATCTGTGAAGAATATAGATGCAAAAATCCTCAACCACATATTAGCAAACCGAGTCCAACGATACATTAAAAAGGATCATACACCGTGATCCAGTTGGATTCATTCCAGTTGCTCTGATAGCCTTATGGGAGTTCCCTTGTATGTTATTTGTTGCTTTTCCCTTGCTGCTTTTAATATTCTCTCTTTATCTTTAATTTTTGCCATTTTAACTGCAGTGTGTCTTGGTGTGGTCTCCTTTGGCTTGACCCTGTTTGGGACTCTCTGTGCTTACTAAACCTGGATATCTCTTTCCTTTGCCAGGTTAGGGATGTTTTCAGCTATCATGTCTTCAAATATGTTCTCTGCCCCTTTCTCTTTCTCCTTCTCTTCTCCTTCTAAGAACCCTATAATGCAAATGTTAGTACACTTGCTGTTGCCCCAGAGGTCTTCTAAACTTTCCTATTTCTTTTTCTCTTTTTTCTTTTTTCTATTCTGCTTCAGTTATTTCTATTACTCAGTCTTCCAGCTTGCTCGTCCATTCCTCTGCATCATTTCATTTACTGTTGATTCCTTGTAGTGTATTTTTCATTTCAGTTACTGTATTCTTCTCTGTGTGGTTCTTCTTCATATTTTCTAAATCTTTGTTAAAAACTTCTCACTCTGTTCATCCAATCTTCTCCTGAGTTCTTTGAACATCTTTATGATCATTACCCTGAACTCTTTATCAGGTAGATCGCCTATCTCCACTTCACTTTGTTCTTCTTCTGGGGTTTTATCGTGTTCCTTGGTTTGGATTAGATTCCTTTGTTGCCTCATGTTGTCCAATTTGCTATTTTATTTCTCTGTATCTGGTAGGTTGGCTCCATTTCCCAACCGCAGAGAAGTGGCTTTTTGTAGGAGATGTCTTGTGTGTCCCAGCCGAACTCTCCCCTCTAGTCACCAGAGCTATATGCTCTAAGGGTGCCCCCTGTTAGGGCTGCGTGTGTCCTTCTGTTGTGACCGGCACACTACTGTGGGTGGGGGGGGGGGTAGGTGTGGCTGTCCCCTGGTCCAGTGGGTTGCCAGGCCCTGCTTTGTGCAGAGGCTGGTGGCCACTGGTGAGTGAGGCTGGGTCATGAGGCTGCTGGCTGCGGTGCCCCAGGAAGCCCCGGGATTAGTGCTGGCCCACTGGTGGGTGGTGCTAGGCTCTGCAGTGGGTGGTGGTGGGGGCTAGAGGTCCTGTATCTAGTGTCAGCCTGCTGGTGGGCAGGGCCAGTTCCACATGGCTGGCTCCAGGGTTTGGGGGTGTCTAAAAGCTGGTGATGGCCCACTGTTGAGTGGGGCTGGATCCCAGGGCAGCTGGCTGAGGGGTCCAAGGTGTCTTGGAACTGGTGTTGGCCTGCTGGTGGGTGGGGCTGTGGCCCAGGGAGTCCTGGAGCTAGTGCTGGCTCGCTGGTGGGCAGAGCCAGGTTCCTGGGTCTCTGGCTGCAGGGCCTTGGAGTCCTGAAGCTAGTGTCGGTTTGCTGGTGTGTGGGCCCAGTTCCGGACATGGCTGGGTATGCGGTCTGGGGTGTCCCAAAGCTGGCGTCATCCCACTGGTGAGTGGGGCCAGATCCAGGAGCAGCTGGTTGAGGGGCCCAATGTGTCCCAGAGCTGGTGCCAGCCTGTTGGTGTATGTGCTGGGTCCTGGTATGCCAGGCGGCAGGGCTGCGGTGGTTCTTGGGCTAGTGTTCCAAGAGGAATATTCCTTTTTACATATTTACAAGTATGTACATTAACAGAAGATGTTCTTTAATTTTATTACATTTTATGAGACTGAATTTCTTCTAAAAGCTTGAAGTTTTTAAAGCTATTCCATATTGAAATTTAATGGTGCTCTTTAAAGAAAATTGTTGCTGATCATAAATGTTGACAATTTTCTTGCTTCTCATCTTTCATATCTTTATGAACTCTGTGTTGTATGTTTACAGAATGGTAATACTTGATAAAATTGTAGCTATAAAGAATCCATTCCGTTCTAGTGAAACTATCCTGACACAATAATATCAAAGTACGATAGTAAAGAAAAAGCTTTGCCAAAAATTTGAGAAAGGAAATGAGATTTAAGTACGCTACCATGGATGCCTTTGTGGTTCTTCCTAAACTTACTGCAGGGGTGAGAGCTCTAGTGCTTTGTAACTACCCATTCACTAATTCAATGTAGGTATTTCCTGAATAGAAGTATCTGTTACCTGGAAAGACATAGTAGTTGAAAACCATTTGCGCTTGAGTATTGTGGGTATTATGCTCATATTGATAATTGTGCTTTCAAATGGTGCCTGAAGGTGACATTTTTGTTTACCTACGCAATATACATTCTTCTTCCTGACTGGTCTCAAATTTTCATGAGTGCATTTCCTCCCGCATACAGTCACGTTTGGGGGGAATTTGACTGCTAGTTCCAAGGGTGAGACCAGAGTTACTCTAGATCTCAATCCATAATCCTATGAATCCTATGTCCCTAGCCACAGTCATTGGTTCAAGATTGGGCCTGAGTCTTTATATCTTTGAGTCACTGGATCAACTAACCTAAAGTCTCCTCTACCTCTGGGCTCTCAGTTATATAAGCAAATGTATTTCCTTATCGTATACACAAAAGTGGATTTTACTTTCTGTTACTTGTAACTTTGTTACTTACTGCTATATATGTTTTTGAAGATATGTTATCAGGTGAATGTAAGTTCAGAATTTTTAAACTTCTTAATACGTTTTCTTTTATGATTTGATAGTGGCCTTCTTTGTTGCAATTGCTTGATGCCTATTTTGCCTGATAGTAATACAAATTAACCACGTTTCTCTCAGTTTTACTGATCATTGGTATTTTTTACCATCACTTTATTTTCATCCTTTCTGACAGTCTACTCTACCTGCTTCATGACCTACCGAAACACGTTCATAATGCCTGTATTAGACTGTTCAGACTGCCACAACAAAAATACCACAGACTAAGTGGCTTAACAACAGAAATTTGTTTCTCACAGTTCTGGAGGCTGGAAGTACAAGATCAAGGTGTGAGCAGGGGTGATTTCTTCTAAGGCCTCTCTCCTTGGCTTGAAGATGCCCATCTTCTTGCTGCTTTTCCACGTGGTTGTCCCTCTGTGTGTACACACTTCTGCTGTCTCTCTGTGTGTCCTAAACTCCTCTTCTTATAAGCACACCAGTCAGATGGGATTAATGTATCCCCTAACAGCCTTAAATTAACTGAATCACCTTTTAAAGGCCCTATCTCCAAATCCAGTCACATTCTGAGGCACTGCTAATTAGGGCTTCAGTATATGAATTTTGGGAGAACACAGTTCAGTCAATAACAAAACCTAATGTTAAGATGACGTTATCATAGAAAACAAGAGAGCAGAGGCAGGAACAATGATGCGGAGCAGGCAGGAGGATGGTATGTTAGGCTTTCATTTTCCTATAGCTTCTCCAGTTCCTAAAATTCTCTAATGACCAATGAATCCCAGGCATTTGACTGAGAAATTTGCATTGCTACTACCTCAGCCTGGACCTAAATGATGGGAACGAGTATTCCACACTAGTTAATAGCTCACAGCTTAAAATCTAACACTTTCCTATCATCAATAGATCTGCTGTTTTCTTCCAAGATACTTGACCCTTCTTAACCTCAGCTTCTTAATTAGATACAGAGATAAAATAATTAGTCATACAACCCCAACTGTGAGAATTCAATGAAATTGAGATATACTTCTGCACATAATCAGGGCTGTTTGCTGGGTGGAAGGTTTGGAAAGCTGTTTCCTCAGCCATTTATGCAGAGAATGTTCAGGTTCATTCTATTCTCACAGCTCTATATTCTAGGTCATGCCACAGCGTTGTCTATGAGACATGCAGAAGGGGAAAAGTTGCTTCTGTGCACTGGGGTTAGACCTTTTGGGGGCCCAATTATCTCACCAAGTACCTCCCTTACTCTTTAGCAACCAGAGCCACCTGCAGTTCTCTATTTCGACTCCTAATCTTCAGGAAGACAGAGACATTGCCTGAAATTTTTCATGGTTCTATCTTCCCTTTTTAGCACTAATCTTGACATGCACTAGGTGCATGAATGAATGAATAAGTGGATGAATGATAGTTATATTCCAGACATATATCTTTCTTCTCTGACAGTTAGTAGCCCCTGGCAGGCCAGCGCCTTAGCCTTATAGCTAAGTCCAGTGGTTAGGACGTGGCGCTCTCACTGCAAGGGGCCCAGGTTCGATCCCCGGTTGGGGAACTAAGATCCTGCAAGCTGCGCAGCACAGCCAAAAAAAAAAAAAAAAAAAAATTATACCTCAGTGAAGTTGGTTTTTAATATGTCTTTGTATCCCTTCCAGAATCTAGAGCTGTGTCATGCTCATATGTGGAATCAACCTGTATTTTCAGATTGAACTGTACAGTTGGGTTTTTCATTTCTTTGCTTGCATGCTTGTTTTTTTGTTTTGTTTGGGGTTTTTTTTTTGCCACAGCCAAGAATATTCTCAGGATCTCCTGACTTATACATCCAACCACATGCTCCCCACCCAGATTTTTCATAGGCTCCACAAACGACATGGTCAAAACAGAACTGTCAGTTTCCTGGCATTGCACGGAAACTGGTCCTCCATTCACTTCCCCATCGAAGAAAACCGCCCTAACCCAGCTGCAAAAATCCACATTCCAAGGGACACACTTAATCCCTCTCTATCCCTTACCACAAACGTGAACTTCACCAACAAGTTCAGTACTTCCGAGATACATCTCATTTCAAACCCCATCTCACCCCTTCCATTGCTACGACTGTGGTCTACGAGACTGTCACCTCTCACTGTCATGTGTGTAGTAGCCTCCTAATCTTGTCTCTTGATCTTACAGTTGCTCTATTTCAGTCTGTCCTCCAAAGAACATTTAGAATGAGCTTTAATAAAGTAGATGATAATAATAACTTCCCTTCCTTTCAGAAAGCACCCAATGGCTCCATCATAATAAGAACAAAACCCAGAGTCCTTACCATGGCCCACAGGACCTTCTGTTATTGGGCCCCTCCTACCATTCTCACCTCATTTTCTAACACTGTCCTCCCAATACACACTGGCATACAAGCTGTTCCCTAAAACTGCCAAGCTTGCCCATATCTTAGGGCCTTTCGTCTTGCTCTTCCCTCTGCCTCGAGGGCTCAGCTCCTATATCTTCCCACTGCTGACTGTGTACTTGTTGTTATTTGAATATTAAATCTAAGTTACGTCTTCAGAACATCCTTCCTTGCCTTCCCCACCCTAGTCATTCTCTGTCACATTTTCCCATATTATTTTCTTAATGGCTCTTAAACCTTGAGTGTATCAACCCCTGTAGAATGTGAGCTCCATGAGAACCATAACCCTGTCTGTCAGGTTCTCTGATTTATCTCCCGTGCCTATCACAGTGCCTCACATATCATTGGTAACCAATAAATATTTGTTGAATGAATGAATGAGTGAGTGAATGACGTAGATTAAACATGCTAAGTTGTGAGGACTCAGGCATAGTCTGGGACATGGGATTTGGGAGGATGGGAGAGTGAGCTCAGGTGTCCCTGAAGCAGCAGTTTTGTTTGAACCCATGAAAACTGTGGTTGGAAAACTGGGTAGAAAGGACATGATAATTGAGGTAGTGCTTCTAGCTGCCTTGGGTATGAAAGTGTAGCATATGTTCTATACCAATTCTCCTTCTTTCTTAATAAAAGAATCCCAAATTTATTTGGTACAGTAATGTTTCCAGTAAAAGACCACACATTTATAGCCTGCTTTGCAGCCAACAATGGTCACATGACCAACTTCTACCTAATGAGGTGATGGCAGAAGTGTTGTATAGTAGTTCCAGGAAGGTAGCTGAAAGGGAGATGAATTTCTCAGACCAAGGTATTTCTCATACCATCTGTTGTGGACTGAACTGTGGCCTACCCAAATTCATATGTTGAAGCTTTAACCCCCAGTACCTCAGAATGTGACTGTGTTTGAAGATAGGGCCTTTAAAGAGGTGATTAAATTAAAATGAGGCCGTTAGGGTAGACACTAATCCAATATGATTGGTTTCCTTATAAGAGGAGCTTAGGACACATAAAGAGATACCAGGGTGTGTATGCACAGAGGGACAGCCATGTGAAGAAGGAGTAAGAAGGAGGCCATTTGCAAGCCAAGGAGAGAGGCCTCAGAAGAAACCACACCTGTGAACACCTGGATCTTGGACTTCCAACCTTTAAAACTGTGAGAAATAAATTTCTGTTGTTTAAGCTACTCAGCCTGTGGTATCTTGTTATGGCAGCCATAGCAAACTAATACACCGTCAGATAAGGTTTTCAATTTTGACAGCTCATTAGAATCAACTGAGGTGAACCTTAAAGATACTGATGACTGGGCTTACCCCTAGAGGCTCTGATTCAGTTGGTTGAATCTGAGCATTAGAGGGGATCCTAATGGATATCCAGAGTTGAAAACCACATGTCTAGGAGAGTAGTTTTTTGCACTCCATTGAGCAGGCTGAGAGTGATGAATCTAGCATCATTTAGAAGGCATCCCCCTGTATCTCCCTCCTTCCACTGTTTTTCCTCTGCCCCACATCCCCCTTCTTTTTCTGCCGTATCCAGATCTCCACAGATGGACCCAGAGATGCCCCCACCTCTTAATCCTGTTCCATATCCAAGTTCCGTCCTAATTTGAGGAACATTTAATAGCTTCAGCCCCACTTCTGCCCTCCCTGTCAAGAAAAGTGAGTCTCGAGGGGCCTCATATTCTCTTACTCTGCCTGTTAGCCAGAGCCAGGGCAGCTCTCTAGAGATAACTTCTTGCCTCTTAATCCAATTATGAAATGGATGAAAGACATGAACAGAGGGCAAATAGGCTTAGGAAAAGCTATTCAACATCTTTAGCCATCATGGAAATGCAAATTAAAAGCACAATGAAATATTAAACCCCCCTATCAGAATGGCTGAAAAAAACAGTGACAAAACCAAATGCAGACAACACTGGATAAACTGCGTCACTCATACATTGCCAATGGGAATGCAAAATGGTACAGGTCGTCTGCAAAACAATGTGGCAGGGTTTTCAGAACGAAATATGCAATTACCATATGATACAGCAGTTGCACTCTGGGCCGTTTACCCAGAGAAATGAAAATTTATGTTTACACAAAAACCTTTACATGAAGTTCATCACAGTTTTACTCACAATAGTTAAAAAGTGGAAATAGCCCAGATGTCTTTCAACGGGGGAATGGCTAAACAAACTGTGGTACATTCACACCATGGAATCCTATTCAGCAATACAAAGGAACAGACTATAGACCCACTTTACAACTTGGATGGATCTCGGGAGAGTTATGCTGAGTGAAAGAAATCCATTCCTAAAGATAATATACTATATGATTCTATTTCTATGACATTTAGGAAATTATAATAGTGTCTGACAGAGTTTAGGGATGTGGGATCAGGAAGAAGGTGGGTGTGGCTATAAAGGCTAACATGAGGGAAACGTGTGGTGATGAAACAGTTTTTGATCTTGTTTGTGGTGATAGTTAGAACACCTACATAGCTGGTAAAAGTGCATGGAATTATATATATAAGGATTATTCACAGGTGTTCTAACACACAAATGAGTGCATGTAAAATGGCGAAATTGTAGTAAGCTCAGTGGACTGTACCAATGTCCATTTCTTAGTTTCGATACTGTACTAAAGTAATACAAGGTGTTATTATTAGGAGAAGGTGAGTGATGGGTATACATGACCTCTCTACACATTTTTTTGCAACTTTTGGTAAATCAATAATTATTTCAAAGTAAATAAGTTAAAAAAACAACATAGGAGTTGTGGGGAAAATAGTGTTAGTTACACAACCTAAGAACCTAATAAAAATGTTAGCACTGTTTTAGACCTGTTAAATGATTAAGAATACCATAATTATTAGAGTAAATATGGTACTTTACTTGCTAAATACGTTCTATTTGTTTATAGAAGTGAACATCAGAACGGTCACAACTTGTGAGTACTGAAGTGGTGGAGAGAAGGTTATCAGGAGGCAAAGCTTGGATTTTAGGGTAGTCCAGGAATGGAGTCCTTACTCTGTAATTTTCAAGCACTGTATAGGTCGGCTATAAATGCTAGAGACTGCCAGGGATGATGTGGGAGATGGGACCTTTTGGTCCTGGCCCCACTAACTCATGGTTGGGTCAGGGGAAGAGCAATCCAAGACACACAACATACAATGTGCAATGTTACTCTTTAATATAAAGATAAACAAGGATCATGCGTGGGAAAAATACAGAACAACTGGCAGGCCTACACGGTAAACTTTGGTTTCCTGATTAGCTGGACTGCAAGCTTAGTCATGGATATGGCTTCAGTTAAGAGAAGAGAGGTAACAAATATGAGGAGGATGAAAATGACATCTAAAGGCTCATTTGCAGAGTTTTGTTCTCAAGATCCCAGGTCAGTGGATGAGGGTCTCATCTTGAATTTTGCCCTTGGACTGAAGAAAGTAAAGAGAAAGAATTGGGATGTCAGCAGAGCCAGCAGCCGTTGAGTTTCAACCCCAGGGCACCTGACTTCTGTCCGCCTTCACCTTCCTGAAACCCTAGAGGTCTATTTCTTCTTATCTCTGAATTCTCAGAATTGACTTTTTAATGAGTAAAGAATTTTTTAGTTCTGGTATAGTCTACTCATCGTACTGAAAGCACCTGTAGTGGGGGAGGATAGATGACCTCCCTTAGGACCAAACTGGAGACACTTGACCACACAACGTCACAGCTAAATCTATGCTACAAGAGCACGCCTTCAAGTTTACCAACATGTATGTACCAGAATGAGCAGATGCCACAGCATGTAATGCTGAAAAAGAAGCGAAAAGGTAAATGCCTATCAATAATAGCTTATGGCTTCCTGGAATTCAATTGTTTAATATATTGATCTTAGAAAGAATAATGTAGCTTCACATATACTGAGAGGAAATGCTGGTACTAATAATAAAAGAAGTTTCAAAACAGTATATAAGATAGGAAACCTGTATTTTATAATACATGGAAAGGTATTAGTATGAAATTAGGGAATTTCTCACAACTAAACGTTTGTAAGAAAAAAATAGATGTAAAATAATTACCTTCAAGTTCCCATTAATCACTCCTCTACTCCTCCCAGCTCCCTCCTATGCCCACGCAAACCCAGCACTCACTTCTGAGACCACTAGAGGTTCACCTCAGGTCGGGTGGAGGACGCCTGCATGATGTCCTGCTGCTCCTGGGAGAGGGTGTGCATGGAGCTGGAGGTGGGCGTAGGCACTGGGATGGAGAACACACTCTGGGTCTCACTGGGGCTGGCATCCCTCACAAACAGCTCGTCATTCATGATGCACAGATTGAAGGAAAAGTGGGCCCTCATACAATGCCTGGATGGACACCCACACCCCCAATATTGACTCTGCTCCCACTGGCACTCAGCAACCAGGTTCCTCCCACGCCCCTCCTGTGTCTGTCTCCCAGGTTCCTTGACTGGTACCTCTGGCCCTCCCCACAGAGCCCACCTTTGGAGAGACTGTCTACCACCTTCACTCGATTTATAGGTTTATCCCCAACCCACGGGCAATTTCGCATTTACCCTTTACCACAGCCCAAGGGGTGGACGCTCTGATTCCCATTCTCGGAAGAAGACACTGAGTCACAGAGAGGTCATGTGACTTGACCAAGGTCACACAGTGAGTGAGTGTTGGGTCAAGGAGAGAACGTATAGGCTGATTCCAGAGCCCATGCTCTTCTTAACCACTAGGCTAGACTGCTCCTGAGATCTCCCTGCTGGCTTTCCACAATACCGAGTAAACCTAAGGTCTGCGCCACCACATTCCCACGCCCCTGAGCCCAGGTGGGGATGGGCATTCCTGCCCACAACAGGGCTCTCACCTGGAGTAGCTGGCAGGGTTAGCGATGAAGGTCCGGGTGAAGGCACGCACACAGCCCTGAGAACTTCCTTCCACTTCAACAGCAAACAAACAACAGTACCCCTTAGAGCCACACGTGCTGTACACGCTCACACGGCGGTCCCCAGTCAGGCTGTGACTGGACACTCATGCTGAGAGGGCAGTTGTTCACGGGGGCCAGGGTGTCGGGAATCGGGAGGGCAACTATAGGAGCAGTCTGCGCCCAGTGACAGGGCCCCTGACCACCACTACACAAATTCACGGGATGCGTTTTTCACAGCCGCCCAAGAGGTGGATACTACTACCCCATTTTGCAAATGAGGAAACTGAGAGGTTAACTAACGGCCCAAGTTCTCAGAGTGAGTATCTGGGATGAGAGCCACCAAACTCCACAGCCTGTGTCCCCAACGCCCAGGGTGTGCAGGGCAGACAGGCATGGACACAGCTCAGACCTGGATTGTCTGTGGGAACCCTGAGGGCTGAAGAACACAGTGGGGAAGGGAAGGGGAGGGGAGGGGAGGGGAAGGGAAGGGAAGGGGTCAGGGAAGCTGGGTGGTTCTGGGAGTGAGCCTGGCCAGGGGGAGGCAGCAGTGGGGCATCTGGGGTGGGGATCTACACACACTCACCTTCCTTGAACACCCCGCTGACGGAGAAGCAGAGCATCGTTTCCTGAAAGGGAAGAGCCCAGGCGCCCAGTCACCACCTGCACCTCCTACCCACCTGCGGCTTCCTGGGCCCGCCCGAGGGAGGAAGCAGGCGCTCACCGTCTGGAACCACGTGTCCACCACGAAGGAGCTTAAGTCATGCTGAGTCTTGGGCAACACACAGAGGGTGTGCACAATGACACGATTTGTGTGCTTCAGCAGCTGGACCCGCAGGTCTGTGAGGGGAGGGGAAGCGAGCGAAGGTCAGGGGCTGCCATGCCCTGGGCCCTATGATTGACCCCTTCACCGCCCTTTCCCACCCAGTCTTCCCATCACACACTCACGGGGGTCCGTGAGCTTCTTCATATTCCGGTTGTCCTTGAAGTACTCGCACAAGCTGCTTCTAGGAGACAAAGAGCAACAGTGGGTGGTGGGTGTTTGCAGGAGCTGGCCTGTGTCTGCTGGGGAGGCACACGGCCCAGGAGCAGAGCCTGTGCTGTGATACTCACGGGGCTGGGTCCTCGGGGTGGAAGGGAATGGTCAGGGAGAAGCAGGCCTCCTCGTGATAAAAAGCCACGAGACACCGTCGGTCTCCATAGTCATGGATCAAGTAGAACCTGAGCGGGAGCAATGAGGACAGTCTATCTCTGTGGTCTGCACCTCAAATGAGACTTGGAAACTCCCCTGAGCAGACCTGTGCTTAGGTGGCCTCACCTGTCCTCGCCTTCCCACCCTTGCTCAGCTTCCCAGAGGTACTTACTGCTGCAGGAATTGCAGGACTAGGCTCTTCAGCTCATCAGATCCAAAGTAGCTGCCCTGGAATCAAATGGCATTTGAGACTATGCAGTGGATAAAGCCTCCCTGCAACACCCCAAATGTTGTTTGATCCTCTTCCTCACCTTGCAGGGCTTTAATACGCAGGGAGTGTCAACATCAACGGTAACTGGTGACGGTAACTCCTGGCCATCCTGGAGAAGGGAAGAGGAAGTCAGGAGTGGAGACCAGGGGAGTGGCCCTGGATGATCGGGGAAAAGGATGGGCCTAGGAGGGTGAGGGTCAGAGGTCAGGTGTGAAAGGGCCCTGGAAATTCCATGGGAAAGCTTATACTGGATGTCTTCATCATGAGGTCCTGGAAGTCTCTAGTGTTATATTCAACTTGTGTGTGTGCGTGTGTGTATTTATGGGTATTTTTCCAGCAAGTCTATCCATGTCATTTTCAGGAGTCCATGCCCCCCAAAATGGTTAAGGTTCTGATGCTAATATGTGATCTAGGCAAGACCCAAAGGGCTTGAGGGCAGGGGCAGAGATCACCGACATTCATAAGAGACAATGATTTACGTAGGCACTTACTAGGCGTAATAACTTCGGGAAACGATCTCTGATGGCCCTGTCCAAAACCAAAAATAGAGAAGAGATGGTTGATAGTTCAAGGTTGCAATGCTTCCTTTGAGTGAAAACAGTCATACCATAAACAGAGATCAGTGTGTTCTGGCCCATCCAGCAGCGCCCTTTGCCCACCTCTGCTTCTGATTTTAAGGGTTTTCGGTCCACTTCCCTGTTGAGCACTGAGCATCTGTCAGCTTACTGTCTGAAAGGCACTGTCTCCTCATCTCTCTCAATACCTTCACTTTAATATTCCTTCCCTCCCTCCCTTCCTCTCCTTCGCCTGGGTAGCTTCCACCCAGGCTACCCGCACTCCCTTCTCCAGTGCCACAGGGAGCAGCATTTCAAACCCATACTGCAGGGCTTCCTTCTCCTCCCTTCCTTCCTCCAGGGCCCCACTGAAGGCTGTGGGGAGAAGAGGGAATGGGGTGGGGGCCCGGGGCTCTGCTACCTCACTGGGGGTCCAGCACTCTGGCAAGACCCGGACACCCCCCAGGGATGGCCCAGGATGCTGGGCCAGGGAGGTGAGTGAGGTGGGGCTCAGGGAGGGAGATGGAGGGGATGAAGGCAGAAAGGGAGTGAAGGTAGGAGGGGAGAGATGAGAGAGACATAGGGGCACAGAGACAAGGGAGAGAGAGAAAACAAAGGGAAGGGAAAGGAGCTCTCCCGTGGTCGGGGTCAGGGAAGAAGAGAGAAGAAAGGGGAAACGGCGCCCCTGTTGCGGCTCTTCGCCTGCCCCAGAATCGCCCAGACACACCAGGTAGGAATGGAAAATATGCCCATGTTGGGCTGGGGCCCCACTGGATGCTGGTTGAAACTTTGTCACCTGTGTGAGTTCAGCCAGACTTGGGCATGGGAACCAGGGCCGCCGTGGGGGCACATCTCCCCCAGAATGAGGAAAGGGTCAGGTCCCAGCTCAGTATGGGGCTGAGGATCCGTGGCCCACTCTTATGATCACCGTCTTCTCTCCTGATGACCCCTGCACCTGTCTGAGTTCGTTCTTTATCTGAGGAACCGTACCTGTCTCAGGCTGCCCAGGGCTCCTGTGAAGGACCAGATGGGATGACGTGACGTGTGCAGGGAGGGATGGAAAGTGCCCCTGAGAGCCCTGTCCTTCTGTCTCCTCTACCACCTCTGCCCTCTGCCTTCCACTCCTGCCTCAGGAAGCCCTCTGATCACTGGCGGGGGCCCACGTCTGGCCCCTTGACTCAAGGAGCCCTGCTTTTTCCCAAGGAGGGTCCAGCTCCTGGCATTGGGCCAGCAGAATGGATGTCATGACAGCAGCCACCCACGGCCTCAGCCCTCAGCATGGCGCAGGAAAGCCCCCATGTCAACCTGGGAGACGAGGGGGGACCCCTTTGGAGGAAGGGGAAGAGGGCCCCTCTCAGAATGGGGGAGGCAAACGCCATCTCAGCACGAAGAAGGAAGGCTTCTCTCAGCAAGAGGCCCTGGACTGGAGGACCCTTCTCAGTCCAGGGCGCCAGCATCTGGATCAAGGCTGGTCGCTCCTGGTCCTGGTGAGGAGGAGAAGCCCTGCTTCCTGCGGCACACTCTTGGGAGGCCTTGGCGGAACATAGCTGGGCGCAGAGAGCTGGAAACAGACCCCAGAGCCCCTGCAGAGGTGAGCAGGTCAGGGGAAGGAAACTCCTCACCGGTGATAGGCACAGAGAGAGCAGAAGGTGGGGCCTCTGATCCTCCCAGAAGACCAGGGCTGCCACCTTTGGCAAAGGGGCACTGTCACAGATAGTCTAGGCTCCCACGGGTGAAGGTCACCAGGAAGGGTGACAGGGTGTTCACACTGACCTTACATAGGTGGACTGGTCGGGGAAGGTGCCACACAATGGGTTCCCTTGCAGCCACAGCTCTTCAAGCTTCAGCCCTTGCATCTTGCTCAACTCCCACACAGACGTCAGCTGAGAAATATGGGGCGGAAGAGGGAAAAGGAATCCCAGGGAAAGAGGGACATCCGGCTCTCTGCACCCCCAGCCCCCTCCCTCCCCCACAGGTACCTTCACCTGCCTCCTGTCATCACTCTGATGGCCACTAACACGCCCCCTCCCCACTCTCAACCCAACTTTGATCTGGCTCCCTCTTCTCACCTTATTTTTGGAGAGGTTCAGGATCTTGACCGTGGGGGCCACCTGTAAAATGTCAGACAGGCCATCCAGCTGGTACAGTTTGTTGCTGCTCAAGTTCAAGGACAACAGCTTTGGGGCAAGAAGAGGTAGAGTGAAGGTTACTATCTAGGACCTTGGAGACAAATCTGCCCTTCACCCCATCTCTTCCACCCCCTACACTAATACCAGCACTGGGCCTACAGCCTCACCTCAGGGAAATTCTTTTTGATGATCTGCAGGGTGGCAGCCATGCAGTTTCTTCGATTCAGAATTATATCAATATCATGGCCCAACAAGTCTTCAGGAAGGAGAGGGGAGGGAATCAGATGGCTGAGTGGGGTCTGGGGTCAGCACCAGCCCCTCCCCACGTTACCATCCCTAAGTCTCCCTCCAGGAAGACCCCTCTGCCCTCGCCCACCCTAGAATTACTGCTGTCAGCTGTACCTGGGTCATCGCAGAGCCTCCGGAGGTCAAGAGCTTGCTGGGAGACATCAAATCGTTTGCTCAAGGTCAGCTGCGGAGAGAGAGATGGAGAGAGCCGCTCTGAGGCTGTGGTGGTGGCAGGGAAATCAGGGGCGAGGGGGACGGGGGGCTGGAGGAAGGAGAGGTGGGTCTGAGCGCTGGCACACAAAATGCCTTGAGTCTGCATTACTTTTAGCAGCTCCATTTCTTCTGGCTTCAATTTATCCCGCACAGAGTAGGGAGCAGCGGAGGGGCTGACAAACACAGGTATCTGCAGGAAGAAGAGGTGGGGTAAGCACCAGGAACTCTAGTTCCAAAGAAGACAACCAGCCCCTGGCCTGTACTCCTTCCTCAGGATGAGGTACAGGTAATGCCCGCAACACACACCTTTCGGCTCTCCTCGTCACAAATCTTGTTGCTGACCTCCATCAATGCAGAGGCAGTGCTAGCTTCCTGGACAAAGAACTGAGCCCCATCGTGCATAAAGTGGAACTACAGGGATTGAATGCAACAGCAATAGTATCAGAAGCCAACAGACCCTGCTGAACCAGGTCTCTCTCTCCCCCTTCCCTGTGCCCACGCGTCTGGCTTCGGCATCCTCTCTTACGTCCACTGGAGTGAAGGGGACACTGCAATGGCGCTGGATTGAGTTAATTAGCCATATCCTGTCATACTTTATCCTGGAAGTAATCTAAGGATGAAAAGAAGGGATGGGAGAGAGGACAGACAACAAGGAATTTAGGCTGGAGGACGAACCTTTTCCTGTTCTTTTCCGGCCTTCTACTGAGCTTGACAGGGTTTCTAAAGAAGGGACCATCGGCATGATTTCTTATGGGTGTGTGTAATATGGATTTCCTAAATACTCTTTCTCTCCAGTCAAACTCTCTTCCAAATAGTCAAGGTGTCAGAGATGATCTTCCTTTTATAAATTTCCAGGAGATCCTACCCAGTGCAGACACTGCTTGCCCCTCAGACAAGGTCTCCAGAGGCTCGACCCTCCATCTCCCACACTCAGCTTGCCAAACTGAGACCTCCAATGTGGAGTTGCTCCATATCCTTGGCAGTAGTTTCCATCTTTGCTCTGAGACAGGCTCCTCCGTTCTCCTCACAGTCAGCCTGTTCCCTTTACACTGCTTCTCTGAATCTGCCCTTAGATGAACAAGATTGTTAACTCCTGGTCATAAAAAGGACAGATTACAAGCTGTCCCCAGTGAAATAAACCAGCATCTCTACATGAGACCAACACAACTCCCCCTGACTTTTCTCTCCTGCACATTCCATACATTTTCCAGGATACTCACGGTGACCCTGAACCAGCTCCCTGGGGTTCCATCTTGTGTGTTCTCCTGCATTTCTCTCTCCAGAGGTTTTCTGTTTCCCCACACAGTCATATGCATGTGGCCTTCACTGTCCAATCTCACTGTCCTCTCGTTGCCTCGGATGGTACAGGAAGAGCTGCAGGGGGGATGTGGAGAGAAGGAGGGTGAGTGGCCATACGTGCTAAGAAAGTCTTCTGTACACCCTCGTCTCTTTGACACCAGCACTACAATTAGGATTGCTCAACCATTATTTCACTTCTAGCATGCTTCAGTTTTGCAGTGACAGAAGAAAAACTAGTCCACGGAGAGTAAGAGAGGTGCATAGTCCCAGGGGCTGCTGTGTACAAACCCTGCTGCCTGGTCACTTACTGTCTTACTTCGGGGTCCTCCTGGACATCCCTCTTCACCACGTTTCCATCATCCTCCTGGAGGTGTGAGGGCTGAGGCTCACCCCCACCGTGTTCATAATGAGGGCTCCTCTTGCCAGAATTACCTGGGAAAGAACTACAACCTTTCTTTCTTCCTTGAGGTGGTCTACCACCATCACTGTATTCTGAAAAGAGGAACAAAAATACAAGTTTGAAGACACATCGGTGGTGCACTTACCATGTACCATGTCTTAGGTAACAGGATGGTAGGGCAGGCAAGTGCCAACTTGGCCTAAGGGACCAATCCCACAAACCTCAGAAAGGACACTCTTCTGCCTGTGCAGAGAGGACAGCCTTATCCGACAGATGGCACTATCAGGGGAAGAATCGAGGAGGAGCAGGATGAGGAAGAGGAGGACAAGGAGGAGAAAGAGGAAGGAGAAGGAGGAGGGAGGAGAGGACAACTGCCTTGAAACTTTTAACACAGTGGAGCAGGACTGATAAGGAACTGAGGTGTATGCGTCCATGGGTTAGACTGGACACCAGTCATATATGTACCAGGAAGGCACCCGAATCTTGCCTTCTCTCAGGACTTTCCAACAACCACACCAATACCTCTCTCGTGCTTCCCAAATCCAATCAGCCACCACACCGATTCCACTAACAACCAGCAAGCTAGCTGGACTTCCTTTGCCAGTGCACTAGGAGCTTTAATGTCAGGTGGCACTGATGTCACAGCCTCCTGAACTGTCTCCCTCCCTCCAGCCTTGCCCTGAACAATACTCTGTTTGAAAGAGCCAGGGTGAGCTCTCTTTTGGGCCAGCCTGAAATGCCTTTCAGCTCAGCAGGCAACTCTTCCTCACTTCAGCTCTTCTATAACAAGGGTGTGAATGATAACCTGGAATGATGTGTCAGCCACCATTTCCAAGTGTTTAGGGATTCTTCTTTTTGCTTTCTATTACTGGTTTCTAATTTGATTCCATCGTGGCCAGGGAACACACTCTGGGACATTTCAATTCTTCTTTTTTTTTTTTAATAATTTAATTTCTTTATTTATGTCTGCGTTGCGTCTTCGTTGCTGCACACGGGCTTTCTCTACTTGCGGCTAGTGGGGGCTACTCTTCGCTGTGGTGCACGGGCTTCTCGTTGCGGCGGCTTCTCTTGTTGCGGAGTTTGGGCTCTAGGCGCGCGGGCTTCAGTAGTTGTGGCACGCAGGCTTCAGTAGTTGTGGCACGCGGGCTCAGTAGTTGTGGCTCGAGGGCTCTAGAGCGCAGGCTCAGTAGTTGAGGCGCACAGGCTCAGCTGCTCCGCGGCATGTGGGATCTTCCTGACCAGGGCTCGAACCTGTGTCCCCTGCACTGACAGGCGGATTCTTAACCACTGCACCACCAGGGAAGTCCCTCAGTTCTTTTTGAATTTACTGAGGCTTGTCTGATGGTCGAGGAGATGGTCTAACTTGGTGAATGTTACAGAGACCCTCGGGGAAAAACCTGTACTCTGCTGTTGGTGGGCAGACTGTTCTATTTATGTCATGAAGATCTCGTTAGTTTCCTGTGTTATTCAGGTCTCCTATATCCTTGCTGATTTTCTCTCTGGTAATTCTGTCACTTGCTAAGAGGGAGGTGGGTGTGGAAGGCCCCCACTGTAATTATAGATCTGGCTCTTTCTCCTTTCAGCTCCACCAGTTTTTGATTCATGTACTTTGAGGCTCTGTTGTTTGTGTTCATACACATTTAGGATCTTTATGTCTCCCTGGTGTCCTGATCCTTTCATCATTCTGTAAGGCCTCTCTTTGGCTCTTGTTCATTTTCTTTGCTCTGACATCTACTGTATTGGATACTGAAGCCACAGGCACGCTTAGAAAGTGTCCTGGTTATACCTCACCTTTTATTCACTCCTAGGAGTTGTGTTGTTGTTCACCCCTCCGCCCACAAATTCTCCCCTCCAACATATCTAATTCACCATGGGAAAAGATTTGGAAGTTTTTCGGCACCTGCAGAAATAAGATCGTGTCAATTCTCTTCCCCATAGGTGGATTCACTAAGGGTATTTTATTTTTAACACATTCCACTGAAACAGGGAACCAGCAGATAATCATACCAGTGGCTTGTGGGGAGGGAGGATTATGGTAATTACACTGTTAGAAACCAGCTTCCTTTGGGTTGTAATACTTAAGACTCTCCAGGTTTGTGGGCTGTGCCTTTTGTACATTAACTATTCCATGTTGTCTCAGGGCACGCTTACGAGTAAAGATCCGTCCAGGGCTGATCACTCCACGATGGGGTGATTACGACCAGGCCTCAGATGAACTCCTCTGAGGAGCCGTTGCTTTCCCTGTGTGGCCCGCTGTCAGGGCAATCCTGCTACTCACAACCTTGGGACTTTCCCTGTGTGGCACTGGAAGTGAAAGTAAACACAGATAGGGCATTGGACCCACAAATGCCACTTGCTCGGCTATTTACAATAGCCAGGTCATGGAAGCAACCTAAATGCCCATCAACAGACGAATGGATAAAGAAATTGTGGTACATATATACAATGGAATATTACTCAGCCATAAAAAGGAACGAAATTGAGTCATTTGTTGAGACGTGGATGGATCTAGAGACTGTCATACAGAGTGAAGTAAGTCAGAAAGAGAAAAACAAATATCGTATATTAATGCATGTATGTGGAACCTAGAAAAATGGTACAGATGAGCCAGTTTGCAGGGCAGAAGTTGAGACACAGATGTAGAGAATGGACATATGGACACCAAGGGGGGAAAACTGCAGTGAGGTGGGGATGGTGGTGTGCTGAATTGGGCGATTGGGATTGACATGTATACACTGATGTGTATAAAATTGATGCCTAATAAGAACCTGCAGTATAAAAAAACAAACAAAACAAAACAAAAAAAAATGGTTATGATGGTAAATTTTATGTTATGCATTTTTACCATAATTTTTAAACCTGTACATTAGAGTGTGATTACTCAAAAGGAAATATTAAGAAAAGTTTTTGTTTGGATATGTAAATACAAACGTAAAGAAGTCAACATAAAGAACACGTGAGAATGTCAACTGTGCTTATGAGTAGGTGTTTGGAATGCACAAGAGGTGTACTTTCATGTCCCTGCTCTACTTGTATAAAAGGCTGGGTCAGGGTTTTGCCACGGGCTTGGGGGGAAGCACTATTGCTACTGACTCATTACCTAGCATAATAGAAACAATTACTGATAATCAGATCCACCTGTCTTCTCTCTGATTATTAAGCTACATCACTTTGGACAATTCACCCGACTTCTCCTGATCTCAAATTACTTACATGTAAAAATCAGGGATTAGAGCTAACCACCACCTCAATCAAGATATAAAGCATATACCACACTCCAAATGGTTCCCAGTTAATCTTTCCATCTCCCAGCTCCATATAAACCTTGATCTGCTCACAGTCCCTATATATTCATTTTGCCTGCTGCAGAATTTCTTGTAAACGGAATCATACATACTGCACACCTTTGTGTCTGGCTTTTTAAAGCCAGCATCATGTTTTTGAAATCCGTTTATGTTCCTGCCTTTTTTATTGCTGAGTAATATCCCACAGTATGGGTTGTAGTTCTCCACCTCGTTTACACAGTAGAGCCCCTTGGGGAGTTTGAGAATGCCACCAGCTCCAAGCTATACCCACAATAATTAAAGCAGAATTGGGTTGAGACCCAGGCACCCACATTTTCTAAATTCTCCACGTGACTGCAGTGTGCTACCACAGTTGAAAGCTACTGTATTAAAGTATCAGCTTTTGGTTTATGCTTGCCAGAGACCCTAGGAATGGATGCCACCTCATTTTGCTGGCTTTCCACTCTGTTGTTTTAGGGACCTAGTGATTCCATTAGCTTAAATTAGAGATTGGCAGACTACAGCCCATGGGCCAAACCTGGCCTGTGGCCTGTTTTTCTAGGGCCTGCAAGCTAAGAATGGTTGTTACATATTTAAATGGTTACAAAAATAATATTTCTTGACACGTGAAAATTATTTGAAATCCACACGCCAATGTCCACATGCAAAGTTTTATTGGAACACAGCCATACTTGTCTCTGGAGCCTTCCGCTCTACAACAGCAGAGCTGAGTAGTTACGAAAGAGACAAACTGGCCCACAAAGCCTCAAATATTTGTCACCTGGCCCTTTCCAGGGAGTTTGCTGAGCTCTGGCTTAGAGCAAGTGTCCTTAAAGCAAATGCACAGTAACTGTGGTAAATGGCTGACGGTCCCTTTGGCTAAGCCTGGGAAGAAGATTTACTGCAGTAACTTGCGACTTCACCATAGGGTCCTTCCTCAGTAGTCCACTCATTCATGGTGTTCTGGCTCAAGTGTGGGAATTGAGTAAGGGACTACCATTTTGCCATCAAGATAGGTCAAGTCACCGCCAGACCTAGAGCTTGATTTCTTTATTTTTATGTTCTTATATGTTATTACAAATATTTATTTATATTTTATTTATTTTTACACTGATCAAATGCAACTTTGGAGTATGTCAGATATTTCAAGATCCAAGGGATCTGTTGATCAATTAGCCACATTCAGAGGTTGCTACAGGTCAAACCAATGTGACTACCCTTCCATCCTTGCTGTTTATTAGGTAAACAGCACTCACCTTGAGGCAGGAGATTAAGTGCTCCTACTGGGCCTGCAACACCAGAACCCCAACATCTCCACTCAAATGAGGGTGACCATGTCAATGGCAGAATCTCCCATCTCATCTGTGGCCTACACAAGTCAGCCACTTCAGAACACTTCACAGATGAAGATGCCCTCCACACTAATGTGTTTCTCAATGCTGTGGGGGAAAGGAGTGTCCTCTGGGTCCCAAACAGCAGCTGCCTGGTCCACCAACACATTGACTTCAAAGGCATTTCAATTCAAGTGACCACAGGTGGTAACTCTTGAAACCGAGTCCCCCTAAAACCGAGTTCCCTTGCCAGGTTGATGATTAACTTCTCTATCCAAAACTTTATTCCCTCTCTTGTCCCACTCAGGATCCCCTCAGGATTGAGGAGTATCAAAGAAAAGGGGGGACTGACGCTGAACAGAACCCTTCAGGGCCGTCCTGGGTACAAAAGCCCCGCTGTGTTCCCTGTTTCTTGTCTGTAGAAAAAGGCTTTGGCCTCCTAGGCCTTCCCTGAGTTCCAAAGAACAGACTCAAGCAGTTACTAATTAGGGAAGTGAGGAAATGCAGAAACAAAGGAAAAGCAGTCAAAGAAACGAAATTGAGTTATTTGTAGAGAGGTGGATGGACACAGAGTCTGTCATACAGAGTGAAGTTAAGTCAGAAAGAGAAAAACAAATACCGTATGCTAACACATATATAGGGACTCTAAAAAGAAATGGTCATGAAGAACCTAGGGACAAGACGGGAATAAAGACACAGACATACTAGAGAATGGACTTGAGGATACGGGGAGGGGGAAGGGTAAGCTGGGACGAAGTGAGAGAGTGGCACGGACATATATACACTACCAAACATAAAACAGAGAGCTAGTGGGAAGCAGCCGAATAGCACAGGGAGATCAGATCGGTGCCTGGTGACCACCGAGAGAGGTGGGATAGGGAGGGTGGGAGGGAGGGAAGGGGTGGGATAGGGAGGGTGGGAGGGAGGGAGACGCAAGAGGGAAGAGATATGGGGACATATGTATATGTATAACAGATTCACTTTGTTAGAAAGCAGAAACTAACACACCATTGTAAAGCAATTATACTCCAATAAAGATGTTAAAAAAAAAAAAGAAAGAAAGGCAGTCAAGAAACAATAGTGCAGTGATAAAGCAGAGTCGTAGTTTCTCCGCAAGAGATAACAACTTGATACATATCTTTGAGCTGCTATGCAGAAACTAAGATCCCCTGCCCAGGTGGAGGACGGTGACTCCATGCTGACCACAAGCACACAGACCCCAGACTGGTTAGAACCAGAATGCTGATGATTAAGATCCCTGAAACAGCACCCTGTTTCTTCACCACCAACCAATCAGAGGAAAGTCATGCACCCTGCAGCCCTCACCCCAGATGTTGCCTTTAAAACCCTTCCCTGAAAGTCAGCAGGGAGTTAGAGTCTTCTGAACACAAGCAGCCAGTTCTCCTTGCTTGGCACCCAGAAAATAAACACTGTACTTTCCTTCACCAACAATCCAGTGTCAGTAGATTGGTTTTGCTGCGCAGCAGGTGACTGGACCCAAGTTCTGTCCGGTAACGCAACTGCAACTCTTTCACCATTGTGTGCCATGGAACACTAATGATTCATCCTCTATTACCAACTGGGTCCTTACTATCTTCAGATCCACCTAGACTGGATGACCTATCCCCGACCCCCACTTCCTTCAGGGCCCTTTGCTTGCAACCAATTTTGGTGTCAAGTACTCTATTAATCAAAGTTCCCACTTCCTTATGCCAGATATTCATTCTAGCTATTTTATAAAAATAAGACATCTTTAATAAAACATATCACACAGCTTACAAAAATTCTGTGAGGGCCAGAAAAGTGGGCTTGGATGCCGCACAGCCAGGGGAAGCCCCCTCACACCATGGGACTGGTATAGCTGAAACACCCCTGCTGCCTAGGAGCTAACCAACATGTATGACAGAGACTGAATTCTAGGCACTCTGCTGTGGCTGCCCGTAAAAGCCAGAGACCTCTCCCATCATACAAAGCTGATCCTGCCTGTGGCTCCCACATTACTCAGTTCCACCTCCAAGTTTCACTATGGTGCATAGGCTTGATACATAGAGATTTTCTTTGGGACCCTAGACAAAAGGGGGTCTAGGAAACACACACACACAGACACACACACACACACACACACACATACGAACGTAGGTCTCCATTCTTGTTTTTAGCTTTCCAGGTCTCTACAGTACAGGAAAACATGTAAGAGTGTTTATGAGTGTTGGAATAGTTGCCAGCTGAGCCAACTTGAGGTATATTCCACAGGACCAATTTTTTTGCTCTCGTAAATGGTATACTCACAATGAAAATATTATTTTCTATTTCGTGCAATTATCTTGTGTATATTAGTCTTGCATCCAATAAACTGGTTAATCACTATTATTATAATTTTCCAAAGAGCCTCTTGAGTTTTATATGAAGACAATTATACTCACAGGTTTGTTCCCTTTCACTTTTACACATGTATTAATTAATGTATGTATGTATTTTGGCTTACTGCAATGCCTAGGAGACTCAGTAAGATGTTGAACAGAAGTGATTATATGAATCATCTTTGCCTCTTCTGAGTTTGAATGGAATGCTTTTAATGTCTCACTATTACGTACGGTGTTTGTTGTAGTTTTTGTAAAGTACACATTATCATTTTAAAGAAATATCTTTCTATTCCCAGTTAGCTAAGAGTTATTTTTGTGGTTGTTTAATCTTGATTGGTTGTTGAATTTTATTGCATGCATTTTTTTTCTGGAATCTTTGTGATAATCATCCTTTTCTTGCTCCTTTACCTATTAATGTGTTGAACTACATTATGAATCTCCTAATGTTAAACCAACATTGCAAGTTTGGTATAAGCACAACTTTGCCCTGCTGTATTATCTGTTTTAGCCATTGCTGGATTAAGTTTGCCATTATCTTATTTCTATTTTTGGCATTTTTATAACTAATTAAGATTCACCAGTAATTTTGCCTTCTCATGCATGCTTTGTCAAGAATAAGCTTAATATTAATATTTTGTTTCCCCAAATTTCTTTTTTCTAGAATTTACCCATTTAGTATTAATTTTCAAATTATCAGCATATCTTTTTCATAATATTATCTTTTAAATCTTTACTGTCAGTACAAGCAAGACACCTTCTTCGAAAGTGGCTTATCTGTGCCTTCTAATTTTCTTGACCCATACTGCCAAAGCTTTCCTTATTTTTTTATATTTTGAAAGCACTAACATCTAGCATTTTTACTCAACTCTTCCATATCTGTTACCGATTTCATTAACTTTGGCTCTTACTTTTATTATTTTTTTCTTGCCAATATGGAAATGCATGAGATGATTTGTATCAAGTATGTGACAAATCCACAGTCTTTTCATCTACCGTCATGTTTTCTTTTATAATTGCTATCCTCGAATAGCACGGATATCCAAATATCCAGTACATTTAATTGCTTGGAAAAGACCTGTGGCTTACCAATGTGGGGGGTTTAATTAAATCCATTGTTGGAATATCAGATGATTAAGGGAGATGGAACTGCAGCATTGAAGCAAAGGAACTGCTATGATAAGTACGTATGAACTTCATTGAAGAGGAGAGCATACAATATAGAAAGGAGTAGGAACAGAAAGAGCACGGACTTTGAAATCATATATCCAGAATGTGCTCTGTCACTTACTGCGTATGTGATTTTAGGCGAGTATTTTACCTCTCTGAGCCTCAATTTCATCATGCGGTAGTGCTGTTTGCCATGGGTTTCCATTTGTCCCTGTTCCCGGGACCTGGAAGAGCTGTACTTCTTGACCTCCTTTGTTTGGGCAGGGCTGTGTATGTGACTGGTTCTGGCTGATGGGTTGTGAGTGACATGTGCTATTTCTGGGCCAGAACATATGGTTGTTGGTTTGAGACCTTGCAGGGTCCTCTTCTCCTCAGGCACAGGGACTGACAACTCTCTAGATGATGGCTGCTCTGTCAGTTTGGGTCTCCAAGTCATTCCAGCAAGAATGGCTCAGACCCCCATAGTCCACCATCCCGTGAGGGGCATGCACCTGCCATGGACATGTAGTCGAAGTGAGGAATAAGCCCCTGAGATACGGGGACTGTCTATTACCACAGCATAATCTAGCCTATCTTGATTCTTGTATCTTATCTGTAAATTAAAATCACATCCTCTCAGGAGTTTTCTGAGGATTAAATGACAAAGCTGGTATGACAAGGTTGCCACAGTGCTTGACATATAACAGGAACTCAAAAAATGGCAGCTATAATTATTAAATAATAATAACAAACTAGTTTTGGAAAAGTGTGGAAAATTGGTATAAAATGAGAGCTACTTCATCCACTCATCCTTACGGGTAAGTTGTATCGTCTTTTCAAGAGTGGGGCATTTTATTTTATTTTGAAGGCTTCCTAATGCCTAGCACTTATGCATTTATTTTTTGCCATCATGATATCAGAAACATAAATTGAGGTTATATGTAAAGAATGAAAAAGTGGAAAGATTAAGCAAAAGAGAGAATGACTAATGACATAAGATAAAATGAGTTAGCAATAAGTAGTTTCTTAATGAGAAGAACAGGTTATAATTATTAGTAAGCATACATTGTTCTTAGTAAACAAAGGTACAAGGTATTAATGCGGTAGAAGAGATTTAGTTTGAACAGGCTTTCCCAAAATGTTTTCTGAGGAACACTAGTACTTCCAGTGGTCTGTGGAAACATGTTCCATTCCCATATAGCTTGACGAAACTACCTGCTACAGACTGAATGTTTATGTACCAACCTAGTCTCCAAGGTGACAGTATTTGCAGGTAGAGTCTTTGGTAGGTGATTAGGTCATGAGGGAGGTGCCGTCATGAATGGGATTAGTGCCTTTATAAAAGAGCACCTAGAGAGCTCCCTTGCCCTTTCTGCCATGTGAGGACACAGCGTGAAGACAGCCCTTTATGAACCAGGAGGCAGGCTCTCACCAGACACTGAACCTGCTGGTGCCTTGATTTTGGACTTCACAGACTCCAGAACCGTGAAAAATAAATTTTTGTAATTTATAAGCCACCCGGTCCATGGTGTTCTACTACAGCAGCCTGAACAAGCTAAGACACTACCCTTCTCGTTGAGATTCAAGTGGCATATTATCTTAAAAATATGACAATATAGAAATCCTTTTTACCTTCATTTTTGTATGTCCCGTATTTCTTCAATGGATAAAACCATTTTTGTTGTTGCTGTCTCTCAGACATAGTGTCTTGTAGAACAAACCTGAAAGTGCTGAAATGAGAGGAAAGAAATGGCCATTATATAATAAAAAATATATATACCACCCCTTTAACCATCTCTCAAACAATATTTAAATCCCTCACAAATGTAAACACCATCTTTTTCTTGCTGCATTTTACTCATTAAGTACCATCTATGTGATTTTTATGAAATGTATCATCTATAATTTTACTTAACATGGTTTTCTTAAATAAATTCACTGTTTTTTTCCCACATGAAGGAAAGGGGAGAGCTTTCAAGGACTGTAACAAGGAATGGTTAGAAAATCAGGAGGAAAGGCAGAAGCCAGGGGTGTCTGGCTGGACTAATTCAAGCCGTTTAGAGAGTCCAAGGAGAAAAAGATTATGGCATCCCACCCCACACACACTTTGAAAAACTGCTGATCAGCAAAGCAAATACACAAAACAAATTCTGAACCTTAACGTGCTGGCTACTTTCACACTTTTACTGAAAAAATATCAAATTAAAAAAAGTCTCTCTCCTTGCCTCTCTCTACAGAACAAATTAAGAGACAGAAATTCCGATCAGATTTGAAATCATCGATACGAACTGGCATCTAGGAGTTCTCTGGTGTTCTTAATAACAAACGTGGTCAGAGGAGGGCAGAGGATGCCATCACAAGGCAGGCAGTGAATAGGAATATACGGAAGAGAGATTAGCAAGAGTAGGGCTTTAATGTGGGGGTTGGGAAGGAAGGGGGAAGGGAGGGGTCCACCCAGTTTCCCGAGCCTAGCTGCCGAGAGCAGCCCATGACCGCCTGCCGCCCGCTGTCCCGCCCATTCTGAGTAAACCTCCAGGACAGGCGGGCGCCCCTCCTACCCGCCTACCGCCTACCGCCTACCGCCTACCGCCTACCGTGGCAGAATATGAAAGTCGGGGGAAAGGTTGGGATCGGAGCCAGAGCCTCATCAAAGTTCCCCCTCAGCCAGGACAAGTACCTTAATTCTAAAGGTCTTCACCTCTCGGTCTGACTCCTCAGAAGGCCAAGCCGAGCTACCCACCGCTGGGCAGGCTCTCCACACGCGGAAAGGGCGCCCCCCTCGGTCGCGACCTTACGGCGTCACATGACTGCGGGACGTACGTAACGTAACGCGCGCCGCCGTGGGGCCCCACCTGACTCCCAGGGGCTTGGCTGGGGGAGGCCACAGAGTAGAAGGATGCAGGTGACCTCGGGGTTCGGGAGCCCTCAATCCTGAACTGTGACCGAGAGAACTGAGCCTCAAGACACCACAGCATGTCCCGTGACCGTAGAATATACACGACCAACAGCCGGAAGCTGGGTGCGGTGCGCTGTTCACATGACTGCAGGCGCTTTGCCTGCCATGTGATGGAAGCGGCCACATCCCTGTGGACTCAGGGATCTGAAGATTCTGGTAGCCAGCAATCTTCACGAGATAGAGATGGCTGAGCCTGATATGTGACCAAGGGGGATATGTGACCGACCATAGCATCCAGACGACTCTCAGAAGCGGGTCACCTTTGTGACTTGGAGGGCTGAGGCTTCCTCCACATGCCACTAGCTAGTGAGGGCCACATGACAGGATGAATCCACATGACGGGCAGGGTTTAGGAGTCTGCCATGCTCTAGCGACTTGAAAAGCTGGATCCACCACATGATCACAGTGGCAATAGGTCCAGAGAGACTACATGAGCTCAGGGTTTAAGGGCTCGTGGTGCTGGCATGACCAGTAGGTCTGGGCCTGCCACATAACTGTCTGGGCCTGCCACTTGATGGCCGCATCCACGTGACCATAGCCTTAGGAGCCCACGGTGCTCAAAAGCTGGGTCAGCCTCCTGAGTGTAGGATAGTGACAGTAGGGGTCTCCCGGCTGCGTGTTTCAGGAGGCCGTTCTCTTCACGAGACCTGGAGAGCTGAGATTGCCCACATTCCTGGGCTTCCCGTTGATGGTGGTGCCTCCGGATGATCTTCCGCAGAACACAAGCTGGCTTCACCTGCCCCAACCTCTTTTTAATGTGCTAATGTGCTTCTTTCATGTGCTGATTTTTTCCCTAATAACACGTGAAATTTAACACATAAATTAACACATAGCAATGGACTAGGTCCTCCCTAAATCCATAAGCATTGCCATATTTTAAGGACCACTTCAAAAACCTAAGCAGTGGGTACAGGTAAGCTTTGCTGCCGTAATTCCATGCAAGTCTAAGAGAAATTAAAGCAAACTCAATAAGTGAATTTTAGCTCTTAATTTGGAAAAAAATGTATATAATGATTACTATGTGTCAGGCACTTTAAAGCGTCAACTCCTTTAATAGTGGCAATTCTATAAACTAGGTACTATGATTATTGTTCCAGTTTTCACAGATGAGAAAGTGGAGGCACAGATGTGTTAAGTCACTTGCCTATATTTCTGTTTTGGAGGTCAGTGCTAGAGGCATTGTTTAACACAGAGAAATGGGAAAGGAGAATAACAGACATTTGTGATGCTGCTAAATTAAACACAAATACTCAAATGCTTTCGGTTCAAACACAGATATGTACAACTCAAGTAGAGAGCCTATGTGAATTTACTTTCAGAAAGTAAAATTGACTTAATCTGGTAACGTTATCCAAGAGAACTTACCAGATATTGCTGTACCTTTATAGAAATGGTAATCAAAACATGTTTTTCTTTGTTCCTTTAAGAAACTCGTTAATTAACTAGAAGTGACTTTACTGTCAGTGTCAAGCAGTGGGAAAGAAGAGAAACAATTGTAGATGGTGCTCCCTGTCAGAGTACTCAGTGTGCTCCCTTCCCCCAGCACAGTGTAAATTTTAACAGCTCTAGGGGTTGAGCTCATTCTTGGGGACTACCACAGCCTGGAAACAGAAAACTACATCCACGGTGAAAACTTCTTTTGAGGCCAAAGGATGGAAAGGGGCGAGAAGGCAGGGATTCCTTACAGGGATTTTGCTCATAAACTGTGTCATTTGTGATGGTATGATTCTCTGGTACAGTTTGAAAGTCCCATCCGCGTGAAGACCATTTACAAATTAAATAAGTGTGGTTCAAGGCTTTAAAAATTATTAGACAGGGAGAATTGAAGTGGTCCTAGCTTGGCTCTTGTTATCCACTCATTGTAACTATTTTTTTGCCACACCCCCCAAATAATTCTAAATATAGTCTTTGAGAGTAGTGTGAGACGGGTTTTTACGTAAACAGCCACATTGTTTTCTTGTTACGATATCACACTGCCATCTACTGCTGGTGGATATGTTCCCATATGATGTAAATGAGTGACCTTTGCCAGTTTTCTTTAGAATAAAAGCAGGCTTTGAGGACTAAGTTCTATCAATGAACTTTGCATTTCCGTAACATCACCAGATGATTTTTGAATTATCTACTTCATGTAGCCTATTTGGGTCCAATGATAATCTAAAATGTACATGGTGCTCTACCTTTTTTTCCCCCACAAAATCTGGAAAAACATGGCATATCCTGTGCTCTCTAAAAACGGACAGGCACTTGCAATAGTTGACTATCACTGGATTCTGAAATTCTAATTTAGTCTAGTGTATCTGTTTTTATATGGGACACTTTGATGCAATTCAAAGTCTCTCAAATAGGGAGGGGGATCAAGATGGTGGAGGAGGAGTATGTGGAGCTCACCTCTCCCCACAAACACATTAAAAATACCCCTACATGTGAGGCAATTCTCGCAGAAAAGCAACTGGAAACTGGCAGAAGATCTCCTACACAACCAAAGCTACAAGGAATATCTCTACATATCCAGGAAGGACAGAAAAAATTTTCAAAGGCATGAGGACGGTCCTGGCACCCCTGGGAGAGATCTGTAAAGGAGGAAAGGTACACAAAGGCAGACCCTTACCCCAGGGAGCCCCCGTGCCTGCTGGAAAAGCCGCCGGGATAGATGGAGGGGCTGGAAAAGCCTAAATTCTACTCACAAGGAGTGCATGCATGCTGGCTTGCGAACAATCAGGGCAGAGAGAGACTGGCACTGGCGGCTGCTGCCTTGCTGCACTTCCCAATCCAAAGCACACACAAGGTGGTGGGGCCACAGATGCACACAGCAGCTGAGCATTGAATCTTAGGTAGACAGGTCCAGGGAGAGGACTCGATCTAGATGTGTGGAGACAGCCCGGAGGGCCTGGGGTATGGCCTGGGCCAAACCAAGGAGCCCATTGTCAGCCCGCACATAGTGGGGGCAGGTCCTGCCACAGTGCCCATTGTCAGTGTGCACACAGTGGGGGCAGGTCTGGCCATGGTGGACTTTGCCAGCACGTGCACCAGATGGCGCCACGGAAAGGCACAGCAGCCGGGCACTGCATCTCGGTTGGACGGGCTCTGGGCAGGAGTATGCAGCCGTTCATTTCACGGTGGGAGCACACTGGCCCCGCTCACTCTACACCATAGCTTGGAGCCAGACCTGGAGCTGACAGGTCCTGGGAGAGGTCTGCCACAGAGGCAGCCCAGGTTGCAGGCAGCGGCACAACCACCTCAATTCCTGCAGCCACAGGGCCCCGGCCCCCAGCACCAGCCTACTCCACACCACAGCCCAGCACTAAGTCTGGAATGAACACAACAGAGAAAGGCATGCAACCTTGGGCTGCTTCTGAGCACAACCATGGATGCCTGCACGGGAGGCACATAGGTTTGCGGTGACCACACGGACCTCATTTGCTTCAGTGGTCACCTCCTTTGCATCAGGGCATGTGCTCAGGGGCAATGGAACCTGACTGAACCTGACCCTCAGGGCTTCTACTCCAACAGCTGGGAAGCAGACCCCAGCCCCAACAGGGCTGTGACAGCCATAGAGCAAAGAGGAGGCCCCAGCCAACAACCAGTGCAGGCGCTGGTCAACACAACTTCAAACACACCCCCTATCAAGGGAACAAGGGCCAGCACACTTTAAGGAAATACGTGGCAAGCACCCACACCAAAACCAGCCCTTGCACCAAAGATATTGGACTCATACCGTCTACACAGGGATCCTCTTCAAGAACACAGTAGATTCATGCTTCTCCTAAATTCAGAGACAAAGAAAGTTAAGTAGAATGAAAAACAGAGGAACTATCCCCAGTGGAAAGAACAAGAGAAATCCCCTGAAGGAACAAATAATGAAAGAGACCTCACCAGTCTACTAGACCCCAGATTCAGAAAGGAGGTAAGAAAAAGGCTAAAGAAATTAAGAAAGATTATTGATAGAAATGCAGATCACTGCAACAAGGAACTAGAAACTATAAAGAGAAATCAATCAAAACTAGACAACTCAATTGCCCAGATGAAAAACAAACTAAAAGCAATAAATAGCAGACTAAACAAAGCAGAAGAATAAATAAGTGATCTGGAAGATAGAATAATGGAAATCACCAAATCAGAACAGCAGACAGAAAGACAAATTTTTAAAAATGAAGAAAACAAATGAGATCTATAGGATAATATAAAGCATGCATAATATGCATAATCATTTGCATAATGTGCACAGTCATATGCATAATAGGGGTACCAGAAGAAGAGGAGAGAGAAAAGGGGATAGAAAATGTATTTGAAGAAATTGTGGCTGAAACCTTCCCAAACCTAAAGAAGAAAACCGATATCCAGGTACAGGAAGCACACAGGGTCCCACACAAGAAGAACCCAATTAGAGTGACACCAAGACGTAGCATAATTAAAATGGCAAAAGTGAAGGATATAGAGAACTACAAAGTCAACTGGAAAACAAGGTTTAAAATGGCAGTAAGTACATACTTATCAATAATTACTTTAAATATCAGTGGACTAAATGCTCCCATCAAAAGACAGAGTGGCTGAATGGATAAAAAAACAAAAACAAAAACAAAAACAAGAACCTACAATATGCTGCCTATAAGAGACTCACTTCAGGGCACAAGACACAGACAGATTGAAAGTGAGGAGAAGGAAAGCTATTTCATGCAAATGGAAACAACAAGAAAGCGGGGTTAGCAATACACATATCAGACAAAACAGACTCAAAACAAAGTCCATAAAGACAAACAAGGACATTATATAATGATAAAGGGATCAATAACGAAGAGGATATTACACTTGTTAGCATATATACACCCAATATAGGAGCACCTAAATATATAAAACAAATAGTTACAGACATAAAGGGAGAAATGAACAGGAATACTATAATACTAGGAGACTTTAACACCTCACTGACATCAATGGACACATCTTCCAGACAGAAAATCAATACGGCAACAGAGGCCCTAAATGACACAATAGACCACTTGGACTTAATTTCTATCTACAGGACACTACATCCCCCAAATAAACAGAATACACATTCTTTTCAAGCGTGCAAGGAACGTTCTCTAGGAGAGGCCACGTACTAGGTCAAAAAACAAACCTCAACACATTTAAGAGGATAGAAATGACTTCAAGCATCTTTTATTACCACAGTGTTATGAAACTAGAAATCAACCACAGAAAGAAAAA
This sequence comes from Balaenoptera acutorostrata, assembly GCF_949987535.1. Taxonomy (NCBI): domain Eukaryota; kingdom Metazoa; phylum Chordata; class Mammalia; order Artiodactyla; family Balaenopteridae; genus Balaenoptera; species Balaenoptera acutorostrata. The sequence continues at coordinate 89,573,589 of NC_080085.1, forward strand.
TGGGTAAAGAACGAATACATGGAGACTGAACAACATGCTCCCAATAAACCAGTGGGTCAATGATGAAATCAAAGAAGAAATCAGGAAATACCTCAAGACAAATGACAATGAAAACACAACCTTCCAAAATCTATGTGATGCAGCCAAAGCAGTTCTCAGAGGGAAGTATACAGCGATTCAGGCCTTCCTCAAGGAACAAGAAAAATCTCAAAAAAACAAAAAGAGAGAAAGAATTAGAAAAAGAAGAACCAAAAAAATCCCAAAGTCAGTTCTTTGGGAAAGATCAGAGGGACACAAATAAAATAGAGATAAAAATAGAAAAGATCAATAAAACCAAGGGCTAGATTTTTGAAAAGACAAACAAAATCGACACACTTCTAGCCAGGCTCACCAAGAAAAAAAGAGAAAGGGCCCAAATAAACAAAATAAGAAATGAAACAGAAGCAACAACCAATACCACAAAAATACAAAAAAAACCCCCACAAAAACCAAAAAACATAAGAGAATACTATGAACAGTTATATGCCAACAGATTAGACAACCAAGAAGAAATGGACAAGTTTCTAGAAATATACAGCCTGCCAAATTTGAGTCAAGAAGAAACAGATAATTTGAACAGACCAATCACTAGAAGTGAAATAGAATCTGTAATTAAAACAAAACAAAAAAACCTCCCTGCAAACAAAAGTCCAGTACCAGACAGCTTCACCAGTGAATTCTACCAAACATAACGTAGAACTTATACCTATACTTCTCAAACTCTTCCAAAAGATTGAAGAGGAGGGAACAGTCCCAAATTCATTCTATGAAGCCACCATCACCCTGATACCAACACCAGACAAAGACACTACCAAAAAAGATAATTACAGGCCAATATCTGTGAAGAATATAGATGCAAAAATCCTCAACCACATATTAGCAAACCGAGTCCAACGATACATTAAAAAGGATCATACACCGTGATCCAGTTGGATTCATTCCAGTTGCTCTGATAGCCTTATGGGAGTTCCCTTGTATGTTATTTGTTGCTTTTCCCTTGCTGCTTTTAATATTCTCTCTTTATCTTTAATTTTTGCCATTTTAACTGCAGTGTGTCTTGGTGTGGTCTCCTTTGGCTTGACCCTGTTTGGGACTCTCTGTGCTTACTAAACCTGGATATCTCTTTCCTTTGCCAGGTTAGGGATGTTTTCAGCTATCATGTCTTCAAATATGTTCTCTGCCCCTTTCTCTTTCTCCTTCTCTTCTCCTTCTAAGAACCCTATAATGCAAATGTTAGTACACTTGCTGTTGCCCCAGAGGTCTTCTAAACTGTCCTATTTCTTTTTCTCTTTTTTCTTTTTTCTATTCTGCTTCAGTTATTTCTATTACTCAGTCTTCCAGCTTGCTCGTCCATTCCTCTGCATCATTTCATTTACTGTTGATTCCTTGTAGTGTATTTTTCATTTCAGTTACTGTATTCTTCTCTGTGTGGTTCTTCTTCATATTTTCTAAATCTTTGTTAAAAACTTCTCACTCTGTTCATCCAATCTTCTCCTGAGTTCTTTGAACATCTTTATGATCATTACCCTGAACTCTTTATCAGGTAGATCGCCTATCTCCACTTCACTTTGTTCTTCTTCTGGGGTTTTATCGTGTTCCTTGGTTTGGATTAGATTCCTTTGTTGCCTCATGTTGTCCAATTTGCTATTTTATTTCTCTGTATCTGGTAGGTTGGCTCCATTTCCCAACCGCAGAGAAGTGGCTTTTTGTAGGAGATGTCTTGTGTGTCCCAGCCGAACTCTCCCCTCTAGTCACCAGAGCTATATGCTCTAAGGGTGCCCCCTGTTAGGGCTGCGTGTGTCCTTCTGTTGTGACCGGCACACTACTGTGGGTGGTGGGGGGGGGGGTAGGTGTGGCTGTCCCCTGGTCCAGTGGGTTGCCAGGCCCTGCTTTGTGCAGAGGCTGGTGGCCACTGGTGAGTGAGGCTGGGTCATGAGGCTGCTGGCTGCGGTGCCCCAGGAAGCCCCGGGATTAGTGCTGGCCCACTGGTGGGTGGTGCTAGGCTCTGCAGTGGGTGGTGGTGGGGGCTAGAGGTCCTGTATCTAGTGTCAGCCTGCTGGTGGGCAGGGCCAGTTCCACATGGCTGGCTCCAGGGTTTGGGGGTGTCTAAAAGCTGGTGATGGCCCACTGTTGAGTGGGGCTGGATCCCAGGGCAGCTGGCTGAGGGGTCCAAGGTGTCTTGGAACTGGTGTTGGCCTGCTGGTGGGTGGGGCTGTGGCCCAGGGAGTCCTGGAGCTAGTGCTGGCTCGCTGGTGGGCAGAGCCAGGTTCCTGGGTCTCTGGCTGCAGGGCCTTGGAGTCCTGAAGCTAGTGTCGGTTTGCTGGTGTGTGGGCCCAGTTCCGGACATGGCTGGGTATGCGGTCTGGGGTGTCCCAAAGCTGGCGTCATCCCACTGGTGAGTGGGGCCAGATCCAGGAGCAGCTGGTTGAGGGGCCCAATGTGTCCCAGAGCTGGTGCCAGCCTGTTGGTGTATGTGCTGGGTCCTGGTATGCCAGGCGGCAGGGCTGCGGTGGTTCTTGGGCTAGTGTTCCAAGAGGAATATTCCTTTTTACATATTTACAAGTATGTACATTAACAGAAGATGTTCTTTAATTTTATTACATTTTATGAGACTGAATTTCTTCTAAAAGCTTGAAGTTTTTAAAGCTATTCCATATTGAAATTTAATGGTGCTCTTTAAAGAAAATTGTTGCTGATCATAAATGTTGACAATTTTCTTGCTTCTCATCTTTCATATCTTTATGAACTCTGTGTTGTATGTTTACAGAATGGTAATACTTGATAAAATTGTAGCTATAAAGAATCCATTCCGTTCTAGTGAAACTATCCTGACACAATAATATCAAAGTACGATAGTAAAGAAAAAGCTTTGCCAAAAATTTGAGAAAGGAAATGAGATTTAAGTACGCTACCATGGATGCCTTTGTGGTTCTTCCTAAACTTACTGCAGGGGTGAGAGCTCTAGTGCTTTGTAACTACCCATTCACTAATTCAATGTAGGTATTTCCTGAATAGAAGTATCTGTTACCTGGAAAGACATAGTAGTTGAAAACCATTTGCGCTTGAGTATTGTGGGTATTATGCTCATATTGATAATTGTGCTTTCAAATGGTGCCTGAAGGTGACATTTTTGTTTACCTACGCAATATACATTCTTCTTCCTGACTGGTCTCAAATTTTCATGAGTGCATTTCCTCCCGCATACAGTCACGTTTGGGGGGAATTTGACTGCTAGTTCCAAGGGTGAGACCAGAGTTACTCTAGATCTCAATCCATAATCCTATGAATCCTATGTCCCTAGCCACAGTCATTGGTTCAAGATTGGGCCTGAGTCTTTATATCTTTGAGTCACTGGATCAACTAACCTAAAGTCTCCTCTACCTCTGGGCTCTCAGTTATATAAGCAAATGTATTTCCTTATCGTATACACAAAAGTGGATTTTACTTTCTGTTACTTGTAACTTTGTTACTTACTGCTATATATGTTTTTGAAGATATGTTATCAGGTGAATGTAAGTTCAGAATTTTTAAACTTCTTAATACGTTTTCTTTTATGATTTGATAGTGGCCTTCTTTGTTGCAATTGCTTGATGCCTATTTTGCCTGATAGTAATACAAATTAACCACGTTTCTCTCAGTTTTACTGATCATTGGTATTTTTTACCATCACTTTATTTTCATCCTTTCTGACAGTCTACTCTACCTGCTTCATGACCTACCGAAACACGTTCATAATGCCTGTATTAGACTGTTCAGACTGCCACAACAAAAATACCACAGACTAAGTGGCTTAACAACAGAAATTTGTTTCTCACAGTTCTGGAGGCTGGAAGTACAAGATCAAGGTGTGAGCAGGGGTGATTTCTTCTAAGGCCTCTCTCCTTGGCTTGAAGATGCCCATCTTCTTGCTGCTTTTCCACGTGGTTGTCCCTCTGTGTGTACACACTTCTGCTGTCTCTCTGTGTGTCCTAAACTCCTCTTCTTATAAGCACACCAGTCAGATGGGATTAATGTATCCCCTAACAGCCTTAAATTAACTGAATCACCTTTTAAAGGCCCTATCTCCAAATCCAGTCACATTCTGAGGCACTGCTAATTAGGGCTTCAGTATATGAATTTTGGGAGAACACAGTTCAGTCAATAACAAAACCTAATGTTAAGATGACGTTATCATAGAAAACAAGAGAGCAGAGGCAGGAACAATGATGCGGAGCAGGCAGGAGGATGGTATGTTAGGCTTTCATTTTCCTATAGCTTCTCCAGTTCCTAAAATTCTCTAATGACCAATGAATCCCAGGCATTTGACTGAGAAATTTGCATTGCTACTACCTCAGCCTGGACCTAAATGATGGGAACGAGTATTCCACACTAGTTAATAGCTCACAGCTTAAAATCTAACACTTTCCTATCATCAATAGATCTGCTGTTTTCTTCCAAGATACTTGACCCTTCTTAACCTCAGCTTCTTAATTAGATACAGAGATAAAATAATTAGTCATACAACCCCAACTGTGAGAATTCAATGAAATTGAGATATACTTCTGCACATAATCAGGGCTGTTTGCTGGGTGGAAGGTTTGGAAAGCTGTTTCCTCAGCCATTTATGCAGAGAATGTTCAGGTTCATTCTATTCTCACAGCTCTATATTCTAGGTCATGCCACAGCGTTGTCTATGAGACATGCAGAAGGGGAAAAGTTGCTTCTGTGCACTGGGGTTAGACCTTTTGGGGGCCCAATTATCTCACCAAGTACCTCCCTTACTCTTTAGCAACCAGAGCCACCTGCAGTTCTCTATTTCGACTCCTAATCTTCAGGAAGACAGAGACATTGCCTGAAATTTTTCATGGTTCTATCTTCCCTTTTTAGCACTAATCTTGACATGCACTAGGTGCATGAATGAATGAATAAGTGGATGAATGATAGTTATATTCCAGACATATATCTTTCTTCTCTGACAGTTAGTAGCCCCTGGCAGGCCAGCGCCTTAGCCTTATAGCTAAGTCCAGTGGTTAGGACGTGGCGCTCTCACTGCAAGGGGCCCAGGTTCGATCCCCGGTTGGGGAACTAAGATCCTGCAAGCTGCGCAGCACAGCCAAAAAAAAAAAAAAAAAAAAATTATACCTCAGTGAAGTTGGTTTTTAATATGTCTTTGTATCCCTTCCAGAATCTAGAGCTGTGTCATGCTCATATGTGGAATCAACCTGTATTTTCAGATTGAACTGTACAGTTGGGTTTTTCATTTCTTTGCTTGCATGCTTGTTTTTTTGTTTTGTTTGGGGTTTTTTTTTTGCCACAGCCAAGAATATTCTCAGGATCTCCTGACTTATACATCCAACCACATGCTCCCCACCCAGATTTTTCATAGGCTCCACAAACGACATGGTCAAAACAGAACTGTCAGTTTCCTGGCATTGCACGGAAACTGGTCCTCCATTCACTTCCCCATCGAAGAAAACCGCCCTAACCCAGCTGCAAAAATCCACATTCCAAGGGACACACTTAATCCCTCTCTATCCCTTACCACAAACGTGAACTTCACCAACAAGTTCAGTACTTCCGAGATACATCTCATTTCAAACCCCATCTCACCCCTTCCATTGCTACGACTGTGGTCTACGAGACTGTCACCTCTCACTGTCATGTGTGTAGTAGCCTCCTAATCTTGTCTCTTGATCTTACAGTTGCTCTATTTCAGTCTGTCCTCCAAAGAACATTTAGAATGAGCTTTAATAAAGTAGATGATAATAATAACTTCCCTTCCTTTCAGAAAGCACCCAATGGCTCCATCATAATAAGAACAAAACCCAGAGTCCTTACCATGGCCCACAGGACCTTCTGTTATTGGGCCCCTCCTACCATTCTCACCTCATTTTCTAACACTGTCCTCCCAATACACACTGGCATACAAGCTGTTCCCTAAAACTGCCAAGCTTGCCCATATCTTAGGGCCTTTCGTCTTGCTCTTCCCTCTGCCTCGAGGGCTCAGCTCCTATATCTTCCCACTGCTGACTGTGTACTTGTTGTTATTTGAATATTAAATCTAAGTTACGTCTTCAGAACATCCTTCCTTGCCTTCCCCACCCTAGTCATTCTCTGTCACATTTTCCCATATTATTTTCTTAATGGCTCTTAAACCTTGAGTGTATCAACCCCTGTAGAATGTGAGCTCCATGAGAACCATAACCCTGTCTGTCAGGTTCTCTGATTTATCTCCCGTGCCTATCACAGTGCCTCACATATCATTGGTAACCAATAAATATTTGTTGAATGAATGAATGAGTGAGTGAATGACGTAGATTAAACATGCTAAGTTGTGAGGACTCAGGCATAGTCTGGGACATGGGATTTGGGAGGATGGGAGAGTGAGCTCAGGTGTCCCTGAAGCAGCAGTTTTGTTTGAACCCATGAAAACTGTGGTTGGAAAACTGGGTAGAAAGGACATGATAATTGAGGTAGTGCTTCTAGCTGCCTTGGGTATGAAAGTGTAGCATATGTTCTATACCAATTCTCCTTCTTTCTTAATAAAAGAATCCCAAATTTATTTGGTACAGTAATGTTTCCAGTAAAAGACCACACATTTATAGCCTGCTTTGCAGCCAACAATGGTCACATGACCAACTTCTACCTAATGAGGTGATGGCAGAAGTGTTGTATAGTAGTTCCAGGAAGGTAGCTGAAAGGGAGATGAATTTCTCAGACCAAGGTATTTCTCATACCATCTGTTGTGGACTGAACTGTGGCCTACCCAAATTCATATGTTGAAGCTTTAACCCCCAGTACCTCAGAATGTGACTGTGTTTGAAGATAGGGCCTTTAAAGAGGTGATTAAATTAAAATGAGGCCGTTAGGGTAGACACTAATCCAATATGATTGGTTTCCTTATAAGAGGAGCTTAGGACACATAAAGAGATACCAGGGTGTGTATGCACAGAGGGACAGCCATGTGAAGAAGGAGTAAGAAGGAGGCCATTTGCAAGCCAAGGAGAGAGGCCTCAGAAGAAACCACACCTGTGAACACCTGGATCTTGGACTTCCAACCTTTAAAACTGTGAGAAATAAATTTCTGTTGTTTAAGCTACTCAGCCTGTGGTATCTTGTTATGGCAGCCATAGCAAACTAATACACCGTCAGATAAGGTTTTCAATTTTGACAGCTCATTAGAATCAACTGAGGTGAACCTTAAAGATACTGATGACTGGGCTTACCCCTAGAGGCTCTGATTCAGTTGGTTGAATCTGAGCATTAGAGGGGATCCTAATGGATATCCAGAGTTGAAAACCACATGTCTAGGAGAGTAGTTTTTTGCACTCCATTGAGCAGGCTGAGAGTGATGAATCTAGCATCATTTAGAAGGCATCCCCCTGTATCTCCCTCCTTCCACTGTTTTTCCTCTGCCCCACATCCCCCTTCTTTTTCTGCCGTATCCAGATCTCCACAGATGGACCCAGAGATGCCCCCACCTCTTAATCCTGTTCCATATCCAAGTTCCGTCCTAATTTGAGGAACATTTAATAGCTTCAGCCCCACTTCTGCCCTCCCTGTCAAGAAAAGTGAGTCTCGAGGGGCCTCATATTCTCTTACTCTGCCTGTTAGCCAGAGCCAGGGCAGCTCTCTAGAGATAACTTCTTGCCTCTTAATCCAATTATGAAATGGATGAAAGACATGAACAGAGGGCAAATAGGCTTAGGAAAAGCTATTCAACATCTTTAGCCATCATGGAAATGCAAATTAAAAGCACAATGAAATATTAAACCCCCCTATCAGAATGGCTGAAAAAAACAGTGACAAAACCAAATGCAGACAACACTGGATAAACTGCGTCACTCATACATTGCCAATGGGAATGCAAAATGGTACAGGTCGTCTGCAAAACAATGTGGCAGGGTTTTCAGAACGAAATATGCAATTACCATATGATACAGCAGTTGCACTCTGGGCCGTTTACCCAGAGAAATGAAAATTTATGTTTACACAAAAACCTTTACATGAAGTTCATCACAGTTTTACTCACAATAGTTAAAAAGTGGAAATAGCCCAGATGTCTTTCAACGGGGGAATGGCTAAACAAACTGTGGTACATTCACACCATGGAATCCTATTCAGCAATACAAAGGAACAGACTATAGACCCACTTTACAACTTGGATGGATCTCGGGAGAGTTATGCTGAGTGAAAGAAATCCATTCCTAAAGATAATATACTATATGATTCTATTTCTATGACATTTAGGAAATTATAATAGTGTCTGACAGAGTTTAGGGATGTGGGATCAGGAAGAAGGTGGGTGTGGCTATAAAGGCTAACATGAGGGAAACGTGTGGTGATGAAACAGTTTTTGATCTTGTTTGTGGTGATAGTTAGAACACCTACATAGCTGGTAAAAGTGCATGGAATTATATATATAAGGATTATTCACAGGTGTTCTAACACACAAATGAGTGCATGTAAAATGGCGAAATTGTAGTAAGCTCAGTGGACTGTACCAATGTCCATTTCTTAGTTTCGATACTGTACTAAAGTAATACAAGGTGTTATTATTAGGAGAAGGTGAGTGATGGGTATACATGACCTCTCTACACATTTTTTTGCAACTTTTGGTAAATCAATAATTATTTCAAAGTAAATAAGTTAAAAAAACAACATAGGAGTTGTGGGGAAAATAGTGTTAGTTACACAACCTAAGAACCTAATAAAAATGTTAGCACTGTTTTAGACCTGTTAAATGATTAAGAATACCATAATTATTAGAGTAAATATGGTACTTTACTTGCTAAATACGTTCTATTTGTTTATAGAAGTGAACATCAGAACGGTCACAACTTGTGAGTACTGAAGTGGTGGAGAGAAGGTTATCAGGAGGCAAAGCTTGGATTTTAGGGTAGTCCAGGAATGGAGTCCTTACTCTGTAATTTTCAAGCACTGTATAGGTCGGCTATAAATGCTAGAGACTGCCAGGGATGATGTGGGAGATGGGACCTTTTGGTCCTGGCCCCACTAACTCATGGTTGGGTCAGGGGAAGAGCAATCCAAGACACACAACATACAATGTGCAATGTTACTCTTTAATATAAAGATAAACAAGGATCATGCGTGGGAAAAATACAGAACAACTGGCAGGCCTACACGGTAAACTTTGGTTTCCTGATTAGCTGGACTGCAAGCTTAGTCATGGATATGGCTTCAGTTAAGAGAAGAGAGGTAACAAATATGAGGAGGATGAAAATGACATCTAAAGGCTCATTTGCAGAGTTTTGTTCTCAAGATCCCAGGTCAGTGGATGAGGGTCTCATCTTGAATTTTGCCCTTGGACTGAAGAAAGTAAAGAGAAAGAATTGGGATGTCAGCAGAGCCAGCAGCCGTTGAGTTTCAACCCCAGGGCACCTGACTTCTGTCCGCCTTCACCTTCCTGAAACCCTAGAGGTCTATTTCTTCTTATCTCTGAATTCTCAGAATTGACTTTTTAATGAGTAAAGAATTTTTTAGTTCTGGTATAGTCTACTCATCGTACTGAAAGCACCTGTAGTGGGGGAGGATAGATGACCTCCCTTAGGACCAAACTGGAGACACTTGACCACACAACGTCACAGCTAAATCTATGCTACAAGAGCACGCCTTCAAGTTTACCAACATGTATGTACCAGAATGAGCAGATGCCACAGCATGTAATGCTGAAAAAGAAGCGAAAAGGTAAATGCCTATCAATAATAGCTTATGGCTTCCTGGAATTCAATTGTTTAATATATTGATCTTAGAAAGAATAATGTAGCTTCACATATACTGAGAGGAAATGCTGGTACTAATAATAAAAGAAGTTTCAAAACAGTATATAAGATAGGAAACCTGTATTTTATAATACATGGAAAGGTATTAGTATGAAATTAGGGAATTTCTCACAACTAAACGTTTGTAAGAAAAAAATAGATGTAAAATAATTACCTTCAAGTTCCCATTAATCACTCCTCTACTCCTCCCAGCTCCCTCCTATGCCCACGCAAACCCAGCACTCACTTCTGAGACCACTAGAGGTTCACCTCAGGTCGGGTGGAGGACGCCTGCATGATGTCCTGCTGCTCCTGGGAGAGGGTGTGCATGGAGCTGGAGGTGGGCGTAGGCACTGGGATGGAGAACACACTCTGGGTCTCACTGGGGCTGGCATCCCTCACAAACAGCTCGTCATTCATGATGCACAGATTGAAGGAAAAGTGGGCCCTCATACAATGCCTGGATGGACACCCACACCCCCAATATTGACTCTGCTCCCACTGGCACTCAGCAACCAGGTTCCTCCCACGCCCCTCCTGTGTCTGTCTCCCAGGTTCCTTGACTGGTACCTCTGGCCCTCCCCACAGAGCCCACCTTTGGAGAGACTGTCTACCACCTTCACTCGATTTATAGGTTTATCCCCAACCCACGGGCAATTTCGCATTTACCCTTTACCACAGCCCAAGGGGTGGACGCTCTGATTCCCATTCTCGGAAGAAGACACTGAGTCACAGAGAGGTCATGTGACTTGACCAAGGTCACACAGTGAGTGAGTGTTGGGTCAAGGAGAGAACGTATAGGCTGATTCCAGAGCCCATGCTCTTCTTAACCACTAGGCTAGACTGCTCCTGAGATCTCCCTGCTGGCTTTCCACAATACCGAGTAAACCTAAGGTCTGCGCCACCACATTCCCACGCCCCTGAGCCCAGGTGGGGATGGGCATTCCTGCCCACAACAGGGCTCTCACCTGGAGTAGCTGGCAGGGTTAGCGATGAAGGTCCGGGTGAAGGCACGCACACAGCCCTGAGAACTTCCTTCCACTTCAACAGCAAACAAACAACAGTACCCCTTAGAGCCACACGTGCTGTACACGCTCACACGGCGGTCCCCAGTCAGGCTGTGACTGGACACTCATGCTGAGAGGGCAGTTGTTCACGGGGGCCAGGGTGTCGGGAATCGGGAGGGCAACTATAGGAGCAGTCTGCGCCCAGTGACAGGGCCCCTGACCACCACTACACAAATTCACGGGATGCGTTTTTCACAGCCGCCCAAGAGGTGGATACTACTACCCCATTTTGCAAATGAGGAAACTGAGAGGTTAAGTAACGGCCCAAGTTCTCAGAGTGAGTATCTGGGATGAGAGCCACCAAACTCCACAGCCTGTGTCCCCAACGCCCAGGGTGTGCAGGGCAGACAGGCATGGACACAGCTCAGACCTGGATTGTCTGTGGGAAGCCTGAGGGCTGAAGAACACAGTGGGGAAGGGAAGGGGAGGGGAGGGGAGGGGAAGGGAAGGGAAGGGGTCAGGGAAGCTGGGTGGTTCTGGGAGTGAGCCTGGCCAGGGGGAGGCAGCAGTGGGGCATCTGGGGTGGGGATCTACACACACTCACCTTCCTTGAACACCCCGCTGACGGAGAAGCAGAGCATCGTTTCCTGAAAGGGAAGAGCCCAGGCGCCCAGTCACCACCTGCACCTCCTACCCACCTGCGGCTTCCTGGGCCCGCCCGAGGGAGGAAGCAGGCGCTCACCGTCTGGAACCACGTGTCCACCACGAAGGAGCTTAAGTCATGCTGAGTCTTGGGCAACACACAGAGGGTGTGCACAATGACACGATTTGTGTGCTTCAGCAGCTGGACCCGCAGGTCTGTGAGGGGAGGGGAAGCGAGCGAAGGTCAGGGGCTGCCATGCCCTGGGCCCTATGATTGACCCCTTCACCGCCCTTTCCCACCCAGTCTTCCCATCACACACTCACGGGGGTCCGTGAGCTTCTTCATATTCCGGTTGTCCTTGAAGTACTCGCACAAGCTGCTTCTAGGAGACAAAGAGCAACAGTGGGTGGTGGGTGTTTGCAGGAGCTGGCCTGTGTCTGCTGGGGAGGCACACGGCCCAGGAGCAGAGCCTGTGCTGTGATACTCACGGGGCTGGGTCCTCGGGGTGGAAGGGAATGGTCAGGGAGAAGCAGGCCTCCTCGTGATAAAAAGCCACGAGACACCGTCGGTCTCCATAGTCATGGATCAAGTAGAACCTGAGCGGGAGCAATGAGGACAGTCTATCTCTGTGGTCTGCACCTCAAATGAGACTTGGAAACTCCCCTGAGCAGACCTGTGCTTAGGTGGCCTCACCTGTCCTCGCCTTCCCACCCTTGCTCAGCTTCCCAGAGGTACTTACTGCTGCAGGAATTGCAGGACTAGGCTCTTCAGCTCATCAGATCCAAAGTAGCTGCCCTGGAATCAAATGGCATTTGAGACTATGCAGTGGATAAAGCCTCCCTGCAACACCCCAAATGTTGTTTGATCCTCTTCCTCACCTTGCAGGGCTTTAATACGCAGGGAGTGTCAACATCAACGGTAACTGGTGACGGTAACTCCTGGCCATCCTGGAGAAGGGAAGAGGAAGTCAGGAGTGGAGACCAGGGGAGTGGCCCTGGATGATCGGGGAAAAGGATGGGCCTAGGAGGGTGAGGGTCAGAGGTCAGGTGTGAAAGGGCCCTGGAAATTCCATGGGAAAGCTTATACTGGATGTCTTCATCATGAGGTCCTGGAAGTCTCTAGTGTTATATTCAACTTGTGTGTGTGCGTGTGTGTATTTATGGGTATTTTTCCAGCAAGTCTATCCATGTCATTTTCAGGAGTCCATGCCCCCCAAAATGGTTAAGGTTCTGATGCTAATATGTGATCTAGGCAAGACCCAAAGGGCTTGAGGGCAGGGGCAGAGATCACCGACATTCATAAGAGACAATGATTTACGTAGGCACTTACTAGGCGTAATAACTTCGGGAAACGATCTCTGATGGCCCTGTCCAAAACCAAAAATAGAGAAGAGATGGTTGATAGTTCAAGGTTGCAATGCTTCCTTTGAGTGAAAACAGTCATACCATAAACAGAGATCAGTGTGTTCTGGCCCATCCAGCAGCGCCCTTTGCCCACCTCTGCTTCTGATTTTAAGGGTTTTCGGTCCACTTCCCTGTTGAGCACTGAGCATCTGTCAGCTTACTGTCTGAAAGGCACTGTCTCCTCATCTCTCTCAATACCTTCACTTTAATATTCCTTCCCTCCCTCCCTTCCTCTCCTTCGCCTGGGTAGCTTCCACCCAGGCTACCCGCACTCCCTTCTCCAGTGCCACAGGGAGCAGCATTTCAAACCCATACTGCAGGGCTTCCTTCTCCTCCCTTCCTTCCTCCAGGGCCCCACTGAAGGCTGTGGGGAGAAGAGGGAATGGGGTGGGGGCCCGGGGCTCTGCTACCTCACTGGGGGTCCAGCACTCTGGCAAGACCCGGACACCCCCCAGGGATGGCCCAGGATGCTGGGCCAGGGAGGTGAGTGAGGTGGGGCTCAGGGAGGGAGATGGAGGGGATGAAGGCAGAAAGGGAGTGAAGGTAGGAGGGGAGAGATGAGAGAGACATAGGGGCACAGAGACAAGGGAGAGAGAGAAAACAAAGGGAAGGGAAAGGAGCTCTCCCGTGGTCGGGGTCAGGGAAGAAGAGAGAAGAAAGGGGAAACGGCGCCCCTGTTGCGGCTCTTCGCCTGCCCCAGAATCGCCCAGACACACCAGGTAGGAATGGAAAATATGCCCATGTTGGGCTGGGGCCCCACTGGATGCTGGTTGAAACTTTGTCACCTGTGTGAGTTCAGCCAGACTTGGGCATGGGAACCAGGGCCGCCGTGGGGGCACATCTCCCCCAGAATGAGGAAAGGGTCAGGTCCCAGCTCAGTATGGGGCTGAGGATCCGTGGCCCACTCTTATGATCACCGTCTTCTCTCCTGATGACCCCTGCACCTGTCTGAGTTCGTTCTTTATCTGAGGAACCGTACCTGTCTCAGGCTGCCCAGGGCTCCTGTGAAGGACCAGATGGGATGACGTGACGTGTGCAGGGAGGGATGGAAAGTGCCCCTGAGAGCCCTGTCCTTCTGTCTCCTCTACCACCTCTGCCCTCTGCCTTCCACGCCTGCCTCAGGAAGCCCTCTGATCACTGGCGGGGGCCCACGTCTGGCCCCTTGACTCAAGGAGCCCTGCTTTTTCCCAAGGAGGGTCCAGCTCCTGGCATTGGGCCAGCAGAATGGATGTCATGACAGCAGCCACCCACGGCCTCAGCCCTCAGCATGGCGCAGGAAAGCCCCCATGTCAACCTGGGAGACGAGGGGGGACCCCTTTGGAGGAAGGGGAAGAGGGCCCCTCTCAGAATGGGGGAGGCAAACGCCATCTCAGCAGGAAGAAGGAAGGCTTCTCTCAGCAAGAGGCCCTGGACTGGAGGACCCTTCTCAGTCCAGGGCGCCAGCATCTGGATCAAGGCTGGTCGCTCCTGGTCCTGGTGAGGAGGAGAAGCCCTGCTTCCTGCGGCACACTCTTGGGAGGCCTTGGCGGAACATAGCTGGGCGCAGAGAGCTGGAAACAGACCCCAGAGCCCCTGCAGAGGTGAGCAGGTCAGGGGAAGGAAACTCCTCACCGGTGATAGGCACAGAGAGAGCAGAAGGTGGGGCCTCTGATCCTCCCAGAAGACCAGGGCTGCCACCTTTGGCAAAGGGGCACTGTCACAGATAGTCTAGGCTCCCACGGGTGAAGGTCACCAGGAAGGGTGACAGGGTGTTCACACTGACCTTACATAGGTGGACTGGTCGGGGAAGGTGCCACACAATGGGTTCCCTTGCAGCCACAGCTCTTCAAGCTTCAGCCCTTGCATCTTGCTCAACTCCCACACAGACGTCAGCTGAGAAATATGGGGCGGTAGAGGGAAAAGGAATCCCAGGGAAAGAGGGACATCCGGCTCTCTGCACCCCCAGCCCCCTCCCTCCCCCACAGGTACCTTCACCTGCCTCCTGTCATCACTCTGATGGCCACTAACACGCCCCCTCCCCACTCTCAACCCAACTTTGATCTGGCTCCCTCTTCTCACCTTATTTTTGGAGAGGTTCAGGATCTTGACCGTGGGGGCCACCTGTAAAATGTCAGACAGGCCATCCAGCTGGTACAGTTTGTTGCTGCTCAAGTTCAAGGACAACAGCTTTGGGGCAAGAAGAGGTAGAGTGAAGGTTACTATCTAGGACCTTGGAGACAAATCTGCCCTTCACCCCATCTCTTCCACCCCCTACACTAATACCAGCACTGGGCCTACAGCCTCACCTCAGGGAAATTCTTTTTGATGATCTGCAGGGTGGCAGCCATGCAGTTTCTTCGATTCAGAATTATATCAATATCATGGCCCAACAAGTCTTCAGGAAGGAGAGGGGAGGGAATCAGATGGCTGAGTGGGGTCTGGGGTCAGCACCAGCCCCTCCCCACGTTACCATCCCTAAGTCTCCCTCCAGGAAGACCCCTCTGCCCTCGCCCACCCTAGAATTACTGCTGTCAGCTGTACCTGGGTCATCGCAGAGCCTCCGGAGGTCAAGAGCTTGCTGGGAGACATCAAATCGTTTGCTCAAGGTCAGCTGCGGAGAGAGAGATGGAGAGAGCCGCTCTGAGGCTGTGGTGGTGGCAGGGAAATCAGGGGCGAGGGGGACGGGGGGCTGGAGGAAGGAGAGGTGGGTCTGAGCGCTGGCACACAAAATGCCTTGAGTCTGCATTACTTTTAGCAGCTCCATTTCTTCTGGCTTCAATTTATCCCGCACAGAGTAGGGAGCAGCGGAGGGGCTGACAAACACAGGTATCTGCAGGAAGAAGAGGTGGGGTAAGCACCAGGAACTCTAGTTCCAAAGAAGACAACCAGCCCCTGGCCTGTACTCCTTCCTCAGGATGAGGTACAGGTAATGCCCGCAACACACACCTTTCGGCTCTCCTCGTCACAAATCTTGTTGCTGACCTCCATCAATGCAGAGGCAGTGCTAGCTTCCTGGACAAAGAACTGAGCCCCATCGTGCATAAAGTGGAACTACAGGGATTGAATGCAACAGCAATAGTATCAGAAGCCAACAGACCCTGCTGAACCAGGTCTCTCTCTCCCCCTTCCCTGTGCCCACGCGTCTGGCTTCGGCATCCTCTCTTACGTCCACTGGAGTGAAGGGGACACTGCAATGGCGCTGGATTGAGTTAATTAGCCATATCCTGTCATACTTTATCCTGGAAGTAATCTAAGGATGAAAAGAAGGGATGGGAGAGAGGACAGACAACAAGGAATTTAGGCTGGAGGACGAACCTTTTCCTGTTCTTTTCCGGCCTTCTACTGAGCTTGACAGGGTTTCTAAAGAAGGGACCATCGGCATGATTTCTTATGGGTGTGTGTAATATGGATTTCCTAAATACTCTTTCTCTCCAGTCAAACTCTCTTCCAAATAGTCAAGGTGTCAGAGATGATCTTCCTTTTATAAATTTCCAGGAGATCCTACCCAGTGCAGACACTGCTTGCCCCTCAGACAAGGTCTTCAGAGGCTCGACCCTCCATCTCCCACACTCAGCTTGCCAAACTGAGACCTCCAATGTGGAGTTGCTCCATATCCTTGGCAGTAGTTTCCATCTTTGCTCTGAGACAGGCTCCTCCGTTCTCCTCACAGTCAGCCTGTTCCCTTTACACTGCTTCTCTGAATCTGCCCTTAGATGAACAAGATTGTTAACTCCTGGTCATAAAAAGGACAGATTACAAGCTGTCCCCAGTGAAATAAACCAGCATCTCTACATGAGACCAACACAACTCCCCCTGACTTTTCTCTCCTGCACATTCCATACATTTTCCAGGATACTCACGGTGACCCTGAACCAGCTCCCTGGGGTTCCATCTTGTGTGTTCTCCTGCATTTCTCTCTCCAGAGGTTTTCTGTTTCCCCACACAGTCATATGCATGTGGCCTTCACTGTCCAATCTCACTGTCCTCTCGTTGCCTCGGATGGTACAGGAAGAGCTGCAGGGGGGATGTGGAGAGAAGGAGGGTGAGTGGCCATACGTGCTAAGAAAGTCTTCTGTACACCCTCGTCTCTTTGACACCAGCACTACAATTAGGATTGCTCAACCATTATTTCACTTCTAGCATGCTTCAGTTTTGCAGTGACAGAAGAAAAACTAGTCCACGGAGAGTAAGAGAGGTGCATAGTCCCAGGGGCTGCTGTGTACAAACCCTGCTGCCTGGTCACTTACTGTCTTACTTCGGGGTCCTCCTGGACATCCCTCTTCACCACGTTTCCATCATCCTCCTGGAGGTGTGAGGGCTGAGGCTCACCCCCACCGTGTTCATAATGAGGGCTCCTCTTGCCAGAATTACCTGGGAAAGAACTACAACCTTTCTTTCTTCCTTGAGGTGGTCTACCACCATCACTGTATTCTGAAAAGAGGAACAAAAATACAAGTTTGAAGACACATCGGTGGTGCACTTACCATGTACCATGTCTTAGGTAACAGGATGGTAGGGCAGGCAAGTGCCAACTTGGCCTAAGGGACCAATCCCACAAACCTCAGAAAGGACACTCTTCTGCCTGTGCAGAGAGGACAGCCTTATCCGACAGATGGCACTATCAGGGGAAGAATCGAGGAGGAGCAGGATGAGGAAGAGGAGGACAAGGAGGAGAAAGAGGAAGGAGAAGGAGGAGGGAGGAGAGGACAACTGCCTTGAAACTTTTAACACAGTGGAGCAGGACTGATAAGGAACTGAGGTGTATGCGTCCATGGGTTAGACTGGACACCAGTCATATATGTACCAGGAAGGCACCCGAATCTTGCCTTCTCTCAGGACTTTCCAACAACCACACCAATACCTCTCTCGTGCTTCCCAAATCCAATCAGCCACCACACCGATTCCACTAACAACCAGCAAGCTAGCTGGACTTCCTTTGCCAGTGCACTAGGAGCTTTAATGTCAGGTGGCACTGATGTCACAGCCTCCTGAACTGTCTCCCTCCCTCCAGCCTTGCCCTGAACAATACTCTGTTTGAAAGAGCCAGGGTGAGCTCTCTTTTGGGCCAGCCTGAAATGCCTTTCAGCTCAGCAGGCAACTCTTCCTCACTTCAGCTCTTCTATAACAAGGGTGTGAATGATAACCTGGAATGATGTGTCAGCCACCATTTCCAAGTGTTTAGGGATTCTTCTTTTTGCTTTCTATTACTGGTTTCTAATTTGATTCCATCGTGGCCAGGGAACACACTCTGGGACATTTCAATTCTTCTTTTTTTTTTTTAATAATTTAATTTCTTTATTTATGTCTGCGTTGCGTCTTCGTTGCTGCACACGGGCTTTCTCTACTTGCGGCTAGTGGGGGCTACTCTTCGCTGTGGTGCACGGGCTTCTCGTTGCGGCGGCTTCTCTTGTTGCGGAGTTTGGGCTCTAGGCGCGCGGGCTTCAGTAGTTGTGGCACGCAGGCTTCAGTAGTTGTGGCACGCGGGCTCAGTAGTTGTGGCTCGAGGGCTCTAGAGCGCAGGCTCAGTAGTTGAGGCGCACAGGCTCAGCTGCTCCGCGGCATGTGGGATCTTCCTGACCAGGGCTCGAACCTGTGTCCCCTGCACTGACAGGCGGATTCTTAACCACTGCACCACCAGGGAAGTCCCTCAGTTCTTTTTGAATTTACTGAGGCTTGTCTGATGGTCGAGGAGATGGTCTAACTTGGTGAATGTTACAGAGACCCTCGGGGAAAAACCTGTACTCTGCTGTTGGTGGGCAGACTGTTCTATTTATGTCATGAAGATCTCGTTAGTTTCCTGTGTTATTCAGGTCTCCTATATCCTTGCTGATTTTCTCTCTGGTAATTCTGTCACTTGCTAAGAGGGAGGTGGGTGTGGAAGGCCCCCACTGTAATTATAGATCTGGCTCTTTCTCCTTTCAGCTCCACCAGTTTTTGATTCATGTACTTTGAGGCTCTGTTGTTTGTGTTCATACACATTTAGGATCTTTATGTCTCCCTGGTGTCCTGATCCTTTCATCATTCTGTAAGGCCTCTCTTTGGCTCTTGTTCATTTTCTTTGCTCTGACATCTACTGTATTGGATACTGAAGCCACAGGCACGCTTAGAAAGTGTCCTGGTTATACCTCACCTTTTATTCACTCCTAGGAGTTGTGTTGTTGTTCACCCCTCCGCCCACAAATTCTCCCCTCCAACATATCTAATTCACCATGGGAAAAGATTTGGAAGTTTTTCGGCACCTGCAGAAATAAGATCGTGTCAATTCTCTTCCCCATAGGTGGATTCACTAAGGGTATTTTATTTTTAACACATTCCACTGAAACAGGGAACCAGCAGATAATCATACCAGTGGCTTGTGGGGAGGGAGGATTATGGTAATTACACTGTTAGAAACCAGCTTCCTTTGGGTTGTAATACTTAAGACTCTCCAGGTTTGTGGGCTGTGCCTTTTGTACATTAACTATTCCATGTTGTCTCAGGGCACGCTTACGAGTAAAGATCCGTCCAGGGCTGATCACTCCACGATGGGGTGATTACGACCAGGCCTCAGATGAACTCCTCTGAGGAGCCGTTGCTTTCCCTGTGTGGCCCGCTGTCAGGGCAATCCTGCTACTCACAACCTTGGGACTTTCCCTGTGTGGCACTGGAAGTGAAAGTAAACACAGATAGGGCATTGGACCCACAAATGCCACTTGCTCGGCTATTTACAATAGCCAGGTCATGGAAGCAACCTAAATGCCCATCAACAGACGAATGGATAAAGAAATTGTGGTACATATATACAATGGAATATTACTCAGCCATAAAAAGGAACGAAATTGAGTCATTTGTTGAGACGTGGATGGATCTAGAGACTGTCATACAGAGTGAAGTAAGTCAGAAAGAGAAAAACAAATATCGTATATTAATGCATGTATGTGGAACCTAGAAAAATGGTACAGATGAGCCAGTTTGCAGGGCAGAAGTTGAGACACAGATGTAGAGAATGGACATATGGACACCAAGGGGGGAAAACTGCAGTGAGGTGGGGATGGTGGTGTGCTGAATTGGGCGATTGGGATTGACATGTATACACTGATGTGTATAAAATTGATGCCTAATAAGAACCTGCAGTATAAAAAAACAAACAAAACAAAACAAAAAAAAATGGTTATGATGGTAAATTTTATGTTATGCATTTTTACCATAATTTTTAAACCTGTACATTAGAGTGTGATTACTCAAAAGGAAATATTAAGAAAAGTTTTTGTTTGGATATGTAAATACAAACGTAAAGAAGTCAACATAAAGAACACGTGAGAATGTCAACTGTGCTTATGAGTAGGTGTTTGGAATGCACAAGAGGTGTACTTTCATGTCCCTGCTCTACTTGTATAAAAGGCTGGGTCAGGGTTTTGCCACGGGCTTGGGGGGAAGCACTATTGCTACTGACTCATTACCTAGCATAATAGAAACAATTACTGATAATCAGATCCACCTGTCTTCTCTCTGATTATTAAGCTACATCACTTTGGACAATTCACCCGACTTCTCCTGATCTCAAATTACTTACATGTAAAAATCAGGGATTAGAGCTAACCACCACCTCAATCAAGATATAAAGCATATACCACACTCCAAATGGTTCCCAGTTAATCTTTCCATCTCCCAGCTCCATATAAACCTTGATCTGCTCACAGTCCCTATATATTCATTTTGCCTGCTGCAGAATTTCTTGTAAACGGAATCATACATACTGCACACCTTTGTGTCTGGCTTTTTAAAGCCAGCATCATGTTTTTGAAATCCGTTTATGTTCCTGCCTTTTTTATTGCTGAGTAATATCCCACAGTATGGGTTGTAGTTCTCCACCTCGTTTACACAGTAGAGCCCCTTGGGGAGTTTGAGAATGCCACCAGCTCCAAGCTATACCCACAATAATTAAAGCAGAATTGGGTTGAGACCCAGGCACCCACATTTTCTAAATTCTCCACGTGACTGCAGTGTGCTACCACAGTTGAAAGCTACTGTATTAAAGTATCAGCTTTTGGTTTATGCTTGCCAGAGACCCTAGGAATGGATGCCACCTCATTTTGCTGGCTTTCCACTCTGTTGTTTTAGGGACCTAGTGATTCCATTAGCTTAAATTAGAGATTGGCAGACTACAGCCCATGGGCCAAACCTGGCCTGTGGCCTGTTTTTCTAGGGCCTGCAAGCTAAGAATGGTTGTTACATATTTAAATGGTTACAAAAATAATATTTCTTGACACGTGAAAATTATTTGAAATCCACACGCCAATGTCCACATGCAAAGTTTTATTGGAACACAGCCATACTTGTCTCTGGAGCCTTCCGCTCTACAACAGCAGAGCTGAGTAGTTACGAAAGAGACAAACTGGCCCACAAAGCCTCAAATATTTGTCACCTGGCCCTTTCCAGGGAGTTTGCTGAGCTCTGGCTTAGAGCAAGTGTCCTTAAAGCAAATGCACAGTAACTGTGGTAAATGGCTGACGGTCCCTTTGGCTAAGCCTGGGAAGAAGATTTACTGCAGTAACTTGCGACTTCACCATAGGGTCCTTCCTCAGTAGTCCACTCATTCATGGTGTTCTGGCTCAAGTGTGGGAATTGAGTAAGGGACTACCATTTTGCCATCAAGATAGGTCAAGTCACCGCCAGACCTAGAGCTTGATTTCTTTATTTTTATGTTCTTATATGTTATTACAAATATTTATTTATATTTTATTTATTTTTACACTGATCAAATGCAACTTTGGAGTATGTCAGATATTTCAAGATCCAAGGGATCTGTTGATCAATTAGCCACATTCAGAGGTTGCTACAGGTCAAACCAATGTGACTACCCTTCCATCCTTGCTGTTTATTAGGTAAACAGCACTCACCTTGAGGCAGGAGATTAAGTGCTCCTACTGGGCCTGCAACACCAGAACCCCAACATCTCCACTCAAATGAGGGTGACCATGTCAATGGCAGAATCTCCCATCTCATCTGTGGCCTACACAAGTCAGCCACTTCAGAACACTTCACAGATGAAGATGCCCTCCACACTAATGTGTTTCTCAATGCTGTGGGGGAAAGGAGTGTCCTCTGGGTCCCAAACAGCAGCTGCCTGGTCCACCAACACATTGACTTCAAAGGCATTTCAATTCAAGTGACCACAGGTGGTAACTCTTGAAACCGAGTCCCCCTAAAACCGAGTTCCCTTGCCAGGTTGATGATTAACTTCTCTATCCAAAACTTTATTCCCTCTCTTGTCCCACTCAGGATCCCCTCAGGATTGAGGAGTATCAAAGAAAAGGGGGGACTGACGCTGAACAGAACCCTTCAGGGCCGTCCTGGGTACAAAAGCCCCGCTGTGTTCCCTGTTTCTTGTCTGTAGAAAAAGGCTTTGGCCTCCTAGGCCTTCCCTGAGTTCCAAAGAACAGACTCAAGCAGTTACTAATTAGGGAAGTGAGGAAATGCAGAAACAAAGGAAAAGCAGTCAAAGAAACGAAATTGAGTTATTTGTAGAGAGGTGGATGGACACAGAGTCTGTCATACAGAGTGAAGTTAAGTCAGAAAGAGAAAAACAAATACCGTATGCTAACACATATATAGGGACTCTAAAAAGAAATGGTCATGAAGAACCTAGGGACAAGACGGGAATAAAGACACAGACATACTAGAGAATGGACTTGAGGATACGGGGAGGGGGAAGGGTAAGCTGGGACGAAGTGAGAGAGTGGCACGGACATATATACACTACCAAACATAAAACAGAGAGCTAGTGGGAAGCAGCCGAATAGCACAGGGAGATCAGATCGGTGCCTGGTGACCACCGAGAGAGGTGGGATAGGGAGGGTGGGAGGGAGGGAAGGGGTGGGATAGGGAGGGTGGGAGGGAGGGAGACGCAAGAGGGAAGAGATATGGGGACATATGTATATGTATAACAGATTCACTTTGTTAGAAAGCAGAAACTAACACACCATTGTAAAGCAATTATACTCCAATAAAGATGTTAAAAAAAAAAAAGAAAGAAAGGCAGTCAAGAAACAATAGTGCAGTGATAAAGCAGAGTCGTAGTTTCTCCGCAAGAGATAACAACTTGATACATATCTTTGAGCTGCTATGCAGAAACTAAGATCCCCTGCCCAGGTGGAGGACGGTGACTCCATGCTGACCACAAGCACACAGACCCCAGACTGGTTAGAACCAGAATGCTGATGATTAAGATCCCTGAAACAGCACCCTGTTTCTTCACCACCAACCAATCAGAGGAAAGTCATGCACCCTGCAGCCCTCACCCCAGATGTTGCCTTTAAAACCCTTCCCTGAAAGTCAGCAGGGAGTTAGAGTCTTCTGAACACAAGCAGCCAGTTCTCCTTGCTTGGCACCCAGAAAATAAACACTGTACTTTCCTTCACCAACAATCCAGTGTCAGTAGATTGGTTTTGCTGCGCAGCAGGTGACTGGACCCAAGTTCTGTCCGGTAACGCAACTGCAACTCTTTCACCATTGTGTGCCATGGAACACTAATGATTCATCCTCTATTACCAACTGGGTCCTTACTATCTTCAGATCCACCTAGACTGGATGACCTATCCCCGACCCCCACTTCCTTCAGGGCCCTTTGCTTGCAACCAATTTTGGTGTCAAGTACTCTATTAATCAAAGTTCCCACTTCCTTATGCCAGATATTCATTCTAGCTATTTTATAAAAATAAGACATCTTTAATAAAACATATCACACAGCTTACAAAAATTCTGTGAGGGCCAGAAAAGTGGGCTTGGATGCCGCACAGCCAGGGGAAGCCCCCTCACACCATGGGACTGGTATAGCTGAAACACCCCTGCTGCCTAGGAGCTAACCAACATGTATGACAGAGACTGAATTCTAGGCACTCTGCTGTGGCTGCCCGTAAAAGCCAGAGACCTCTCCCATCATACAAAGCTGATCCTGCCTGTGGCTCCCACATTACTCAGTTCCACCTCCAAGTTTCACTATGGTGCATAGGCTTGATACATAGAGATTTTCTTTGGGACCCTAGACAAAAGGGGGTCTAGGAAACACACACACACAGACACACACACACACACACACACACATACGAACGTAGGTCTCCATTCTTGTTTTTAGCTTTCCAGGTCTCTACAGTACAGGAAAACATGTAAGAGTGTTTATGAGTGTTGGAATAGTTGCCAGCTGAGCCAACTTGAGGTATATTCCACAGGACCAATTTTTTTGCTCTCGTAAATGGTATACTCACAATGAAAATATTATTTTCTATTTCGTGCAATTATCTTGTGTATATTAGTCTTGCATCCAATAAACTGGTTAATCACTATTATTATAATTTTCCAAAGAGCCTCTTGAGTTTTATATGAAGACAATTATACTCACAGGTTTGTTCCCTTTCACTTTTACACATGTATTAATTAATGTATGTATGTATTTTGGCTTACTGCAATGCCTAGGAGACTCAGTAAGATGTTGAACAGAAGTGATTATATGAATCATCTTTGCCTCTTCTGAGTTTGAATGGAATGCTTTTAATGTCTCACTATTACGTACGGTGTTTGTTGTAGTTTTTGTAAAGTACACATTATCATTTTAAAGAAATATCTTTCTATTCCCAGTTAGCTAAGAGTTATTTTTGTGGTTGTTTAATCTTGATTGGTTGTTGAATTTTATTGCATGCATTTTTTTTCTGGAATCTTTGTGATAATCATCCTTTTCTTGCTCCTTTACCTATTAATGTGTTGAACTACATTATGAATCTCCTAATGTTAAACCAACATTGCAAGTTTGGTATAAGCACAACTTTGCCCTGCTGTATTATCTGTTTTAGCCATTGCTGGATTAAGTTTGCCATTATCTTATTTCTATTTTTGGCATTTTTATAACTAATTAAGATTCACCAGTAATTTTGCCTTCTCATGCATGCTTTGTCAAGAATAAGCTTAATATTAATATTTTGTTTCCCCAAATTTCTTTTTTCTAGAATTTACCCATTTAGTATTAATTTTCAAATTATCAGCATATCTTTTTCATAATATTATCTTTTAAATCTTTACTGTCAGTACAAGCAAGACACCTTCTTCGAAAGTGGCTTATCTGTGCCTTCTAATTTTCTTGACCCATACTGCCAAAGCTTTCCTTATTTTTTTATATTTTGAAAGCACTAACATCTAGCATTTTTACTCAACTCTTCCATATCTGTTACCGATTTCATTAACTTTGGCTCTTACTTTTATTATTTTTTTCTTGCCAATATGGAAATGCATGAGATGATTTGTATCAAGTATGTGACAAATCCACAGTCTTTTCATCTACCGTCATGTTTTCTTTTATAATTGCTATCCTCGAATAGCACGGATATCCAAATATCCAGTACATTTAATTGCTTGGAAAAGACCTGTGGCTTACCAATGTGGGGGGTTTAATTAAATCCATTGTTGGAATATCAGATGATTAAGGGAGATGGAACTGCAGCATTGAAGCAAAGGAACTGCTATGATAAGTACGTATGAACTTCATTGAAGAGGAGAGCATACAATATAGAAAGGAGTAGGAACAGAAAGAGCACGGACTTTGAAATCATATATCCAGAATGTGCTCTGTCACTTACTGCGTATGTGATTTTAGGCGAGTATTTTACCTCTCTGAGCCTCAATTTCATCATGCGGTAGTGCTGTTTGCCATGGGTTTCCATTTGTCCCTGTTCCCGGGACCTGGAAGAGCTGTACTTCTTGACCTCCTTTGTTTGGGCAGGGCTGTGTATGTGACTGGTTCTGGCTGATGGGTTGTGAGTGACATGTGCTATTTCTGGGCCAGAACATATGGTTGTTGGTTTGAGACCTTGCAGGGTCCTCTTCTCCTCAGGCACAGGGACTGACAACTCTCTAGATGATGGCTGCTCTGTCAGTTTGGGTCTCCAAGTCATTCCAGCAAGAATGGCTCAGACCCCCATAGTCCACCATCCCGTGAGGGGCATGCACCTGCCATGGACATGTAGTCGAAGTGAGGAATAAGCCCCTGAGATACGGGACTGTCTATTACCACAGCATAATCTAGCCTATCTTGATTCTTGTATCTTATCTGTAAATTAAAATCACATCCTCTCAGGAGTTTTCTGAGGATTAAATGACAAAGCTGGTATGACAAGGTTGCCACAGTGCTTGACATATAACAGGAACTCAGAAAATGGCAGCTATAATTATTAAATAATAATAACAAACTAGTTTTGGAAAAGTGTGGAAAATTGGTATAAAATGAGAGCTACTTCATCCACTCATCCTTACGGGTAAGTTGTATCATCTTTTCAAGAGTGGGGCATTTTATTTTATTTTGAAGGCTTCCTAATGACTAGCACTTATGCATTTATTTCTTGCCATCATGATATCAGAAACATAAATTGAGGTTATATGTAAAGAATGAAAAAGTGGAAAGATTAAGCAAAAGAGAGAATGACTAATGACATAAGATAAAATGAGTTAGCAATAAGTAGTTTCTTAATGAGAAGAACAGGTTATAATTATTAGTAAGCATACATTGTTCTTAGTAAACAAAGGTACAAGGTATTAATGCGGTAGAAGAGATTTAGTTTGAACAGGCTTTCCCAAAATGTTTTCTGAGGAACACTAGTACTTCCAGTGGTCTGTGGAAACATGTTCCATTCCCATATAGCTTGACGAAACTACCTGCTACAGACTGAATGTTTATGTACCAACCTAGTCTCCAAGGTGACAGTATTTGCAGGTAGAGTCTTTGGTAGGTGATTAGGTCATGAGGGAGGTGCCGTCATGAATGGGATTAGTGCCTTTATAAAAGAGCACCTAGAGAGCTCCCTTGCCCTTTCTGCCATGTGAGGACACAGCGTGAAGACAGCCCTTTATGAACCAGGAGGCAGGCTCTCACCAGACACTGAACCTGCTGGTGCCTTGATTTTGGACTTCACAGACTCCAGAACCGTGAAAAATAAATTTTTGTAATTTATAAGCCACCCGGTCCATGGTGTTCTACTACAGCAGCCTGAACAAGCTAAGACACTACCCTTCTCGTTGAGATTCAAGTGGCATATTATCTTAAAAATATGACAATATAGAAATCCTTTTTACCTTCATTTTTGTATGTCCCGTATTTCTTCAATGGATAAAACCATTTTTGTTGTTGCTGTCTCTCAGACATAGTGTCTTGTAGAACAAACCTGAAAGTGCTGAAATGAGAGGAAAGAAATGGCCATTATATAATAAAAAATATATATACCACCCCTTTAACCATCTCTCAAACAATATTTAAATCCCTCACAAATGTAAACACCATCTTTTTCTTGCTGCATTTTACTCATTAAGTACCATCTACGTGATTTTTATGAAATGTATCATCTATAATTTTACTTAACATGGTTTTCTTAAATAAATTCACTGTTTTTTTCCCACATGAAGGAAAGGGGAGAGCTTTCAAGGACTGTAACAAGGAATGGTTAGAAAATCAGGAGGAAAGGCAGAAGCCAGGGGTGTCTGGCTGGACTAATTCAAGCCGTTTAGAGAGTCCAAGGAGAAAAAGATTATGGCATCCCACCCCACACACACTTTGAAAAACTGCTGATCAGCAAAGCAAATACACAAAACAAATTCTGAACCTTAACGTGCTGGCTACTTTCACACTTTTACTGAAAAAATATCAAATTAAAAAAAGTCTCTCTCCTTGCCTCTCTCTACAGAACAAATTAAGAGACAGAAATTCCGATCAGATTTGAAATCATCGATACGAACTGGCATCTAGGAGTTCTCTGGTGTTCTTAATAACAAACGTGGTCAGAGGAGGGCAGAGGATGCCATCACAAGGCAGGCAGTGAATAGGAATATACGGAAGAGAGATTAGCAAGAGTAGGGCTTTAATGTGGGGGTTGGGAAGGAAGGGGGAAGGGAGGGGTCCACCCAGTTTCCCGAGCCTAGCTGCCGAGAGCAGCCCATGACCGCCTGCCGCCCGCTGTCCCGCCCATTCTGAGTAAACCTCCAGGACAGGCGGGCGCCCCTCCTACCCGCCTACCGCCTACCGCCTACCGCCTACCGCCTACCGTGGCAGAATATGAAAGTCGGGGGAAAGGTTGGGATCGGAGCCAGAGCCTCATCAAAGTTCCCCCTCAGCCAGGACAAGTACCTTAATTCTAAAGGTCTTCACCTCTCGGTCTGACTCCTCAGAAGGCCAAGCCGAGCTACCCACCGCTGGGCAGGCTCTCCACACGCGGAAAGGGCGCCCCCCTCGGTCGCGACCTGACGGCGTCACATGACTGCGGGACGTACGTAACGTAACGCGCGCCGCCGTGGGGCCCCACCTGACTCCCAGGGGCTTGGCTGGGGGAGGCCACAGAGTAGAAGGATGCAGGTGACCTCGGGGTTCAGGAGCCCTCAATCCTGAACTGTGACCGAGAGAACTGAGCCTCAAGACACCACAGCATGTCCCGTGACCGTAGAATATACACGACCAACAGCCGGAAGCTGGGTGCGGTGCGCTGTTCACATGACTGCAGGCGCTTTGCCTGCCATGTGATGGAAGCGGCCACATCCCTGTGGACTCAGGGATCTGAAGATTCTGGTAGCCAGCAATCTTCACGAGATAGAGATGGCTGAGCCTGATATGTGACCAAGGGGGATATGTGACCGACCATAGCATCCAGACGACTCTCAGAAGCGGGTCACCTTTGTGACTTGGAGGGCTGAGGCTTCCTCCACATGCCACTAGCTAGTGAGGGCCACATGACAGGATGAATCCACATGACGGGCAGGGTTTAGGAGTCTGCCATGCTCTAGCGACTTGAAAAGCTGGATCCACCACATGATCACAGTGGCAATAGGTCCAGAGAGACTACATGAGCTCAGGGTTTAAGGGCTCGTGGTGCTGGCATGACCAGTAGGTCTGGGCCTGCCACATAACTGTCTGGGCCTGCCACTTGATGGCCGCATCCACGTGACCATAGCCTTAGGAGCCCACGGTGCTCAAAAGCTGGGTCAGCCTCCTGAGTGTAGGATAGTGACAGTAGGGGTCTCCCGGCTGCGTGTTTCAGGAGGCCGTTCTCTTCACGAGACCTGGAGAGCTGAGATTGCCCACATTCCTGGGCTTCCCGTTGATGGTGGTGCCTCCGGATGATCTTCCGCAGAACACAAGCTGGCTTCACCTGCCCCAACCTCTTTTTAATGTGCTAATGTGCTTCTTTCATGTGCTGATTTTTCCCTAATAACACGTGAAATTTAACACATAAATTAACACATAGCAATGGACTAGGTCCTCCCTAAATCCATAAGTATTGCCATATTTTAAGGACCACTTCAAAAACCTAAGCAGTGGGTACAGGTAAGCTTTGCTGCCGTAATTCCATGCAAGTCTAAGAGAAATTAAAGCAAACTCAATAAGTGAATTTTAGCTCTTAATTTGGAAAAAAATGTATATAATGATTACTATGTGTCAGGCACTTTAAAGCGTCAACTCCTTTAATAGTGGCAATTCTATAAACTAGGTACTATGATTATTGTTCCAGTTTTCACAGATGAGAAAGTGGAGGCACAGATGTGTTAAGTCACTTGCCTATATTTCTGTTTTGGAGGTCAGTGCTAGAGGCATTGTTTAACACAGAGAAATGGGAAAGGAGAATAACAGACATTTGTGATGCTGCTAAATTAAACACAAATACTCAAATGCTTTCGGTTCAAACACAGATATGTACAACTCAAGTAGAGAGCCTATGTGAATTTACTTTCAGAAAGTAAAATTGACTTAATCTGGTAACGTTATCCAAGAGAACTTACCAGATATTGCTGTACCTTTATAGAAATGGTAATCAAAACATGTTTTTCTTTGTTCCTTTAA
Source organism: Balaenoptera acutorostrata (assembly GCF_949987535.1). NCBI lineage: Eukaryota > Metazoa > Chordata > Mammalia > Artiodactyla > Balaenopteridae > Balaenoptera > Balaenoptera acutorostrata. The sequence goes on from NC_080085.1 coordinate 89,603,264, forward strand.
GAAACTCGTTAATTAACTAGAAGTGACTTTACTGTCAGTGTCAAGCAGTGGGAAAGAAGAGAAACAATTGTAGATGGTGCTCCCTGTCAGAGTACTCAGTGTGCTCCCTTCCCCCAGCACAGTGTAAATTTTAACAGCTCTAGGGGTTGAGCTCATTCTTGGGGACTACCACAGCCTGGAAACAGAAAACTACATCCACGGTGAAAACTTCTTTTGAGGCCAAAGGATGGAAAGGGGCGAGAAGGCAGGGATTCCTTACAGGGATTTTGCTCATAAACTGTGTCATTTGTGATGGTATGATTCTCTGGTACAGTTTGAAAGTCCCATCCGCGTGAAGACCATTTACAAATTAAATAAGTGTGGTTCAAGGCTTTAAAAATTATTAGACAGGGAGAATTGAAGTGGTCCTAGCTTGGCTCTTGTTATCCACTCATTGTAACTATTTTTTTGCCACACCCCCCAAATAATTCTAAATATAGTCTTTGAGAGTAGTGTGAGACGGGTTTTTACGTAAACAGCCACATTGTTTTCTTGTTACGATATCACACTGCCATCTACTGCTGGTGGATATGTTCCCATATGATGTAAATGAGTGACCTTTGCCAGTTTTCTTTAGAATAAAAGCAGGCTTTGAGGACTAAGTTCTATCAATGAACTTTGCATTTCCGTAACATCACCAGATGATTTTTGAATTATCTACTTCATGTAGCCTATTTGGGTCCAATGATAATCTAAAATGTACATGGTGCTCTACCTTTTTTTCCCCCACAAAATCTGGAAAAACATGGCATATCCTGTGCTCTCTAAAAACGGACAGGCACTTGCAATAGTTGACTATCACTGGATTCTGAAATTCTAATTTAGTCTAGTGTATCTGTTTTTATATGGGACACTTTGATGCAATTCAAAGTCTCTCAAATAGGGAGGGGGATCAAGATGGTGGAGGAGGAGTATGTGGAGCTCACCTCTCCCCACAAACACATTAAAAATACCCCTACATGTGAGGCAATTCTCGCAGAAAAGCAACTGGAAACTGGCAGAAGATCTCCTACACAACCAAAGCTACAAGGAATATCTCTACATATCCAGGAAGGACAGAAAAAATTTTCAAAGGCATGAGGACGGTCCTGGCACCCCTGGGAGAGATCTGTAAAGGAGGAAAGGTACACAAAGGCAGACCCTTACCCCAGGGAGCCCCCGTGCCTGCTGGAAAAGCCGCCGGGATAGATGGAGGGGCTGGAAAAGCCTAAATTCTACTCACAAGGAGTGCATGCATGCTGGCTTGCGAACAATCAGGGCAGAGAGAGACTGGCACTGGCGGCTGCTGCCTTGCTGCACTTCCCAATCCAAAGCACACACAAGGTGGTGGGGCCACAGATGCACACAGCAGCTGAGCATTGAATCTTAGGTAGACAGGTCCAGGGAGAGGACTCGATCTAGATGTGTGGAGACAGCCCGGAGGGCCTGAGGTATGGCCTGGGCCAAACCAAGGAGCCCATTGTCAGCCCGCACATAGTGGGGGCAGGTCCTGCCACAGTGCCCATTGTCAGTGTGCACACAGTGGGGGCAGGTCTGGCCATGGTGGACTTTGCCAGCACGTGCACCAGATGGCGCCACGGAAAGGCACAGCAGCCGGGCACTGCATCTCGGTTGGACGGGCTCTGGGCAGGAGTATGCAGCCGTTCATTTCACGGTGGGAGCACACTGGCCCCGCTCACTCTACACCATAGCTTGGAGCCAGACCTGGAGCTGACAGGTCCTGGGAGAGGTCTGCCACAGAGGCAGCCCAGGTTGCAGGCAGCGGCACAACCACCTCAATTCCTGCAGCCACAGGGCCCCGGCCCCCAGCACCAGCCTACTCCACACCACAGCCCAGCACTAAGTCTGGAATGAACACAACAGAGAAAGGCATGCAACCTTGGGCTGCTTCTGAGCACAACCATGGATGCCTGCACGGGAGGCACATAGGTTTGCAGTGACCACACGGACCTCATTTGCTTCAGTGGTCACCTCCTTTGCATCAGGGCATGTGCTCAGGGGCAATGGAACCTGACTGAACCTGACCCTCAGGGCTTCTACTCCAACAGCTGGGAAGCAGACCCCAGCCCCAACAGGGCTGTGACAGCCATAGAGCAAAGAGGAGGCCCCAGCCAACAACCAGTGCAGGCGCTGGTCAACACAACTTCAAACACACCCCCTATCAAGGGAACAAGGGCCAGCACACTTTAAGGAAATACGTGGCAAGCACCCACACCAAAACCAGCCCTTGCACCAAAGATATTGGACTCATACCGTCTACACAGGGATCCTCTTCAAGAACACAGTAGATTCATGCTTCTCCTAAATTCAGAGACAAAGAAAGTTAAGTAGAATGAAAAACAGAGGAACTATCCCCAGTGGAAAGAACAAGAGAAATCCCCTGAAGGAACAAATAATGAAAGAGACCTCACCAGTCTACTAGACCCCAGATTCAGAAAGGAGGTAAGAAAAAGGCTAAAGAAATTAAGAAAGATTATTGATAGAAATGCAGATCACTGCAACAAGGAACTAGAAACTATAAAGAGAAATCAATCAAAACTAGACAACTCAATTGCCCAGATGAAAAACAAACTAAAAGCAATAAATAGCAGACTAAACAAAGCAGAAGAATAAATAAGTGATCTGGAAGATAGAATAATGGAAATCACCAAATCAGAACAGCAGACAGAAAGACAAATTTTTAAAAATGAAGAAAACAAATGAGATCTATAGGATAATATAAAGCATGCATAATATGCATAATCATTTGCATAATGTGCACAGTCATATGCATAATAGGGGTACCAGAAGAAGAGGAGAGAGAAAAGGGGATAGAAAATGTATTTGAAGAAATTGTGGCTGAAACCTTCCCAAACCTAAAGAAGAAAACCGATATCCAGGTACAGGAAGCACACAGGGTCCCACACAAGAAGAACCCAATTAGAGTGACACCAAGACGTAGCATAATTAAAATGGCAAAAGTGAAGGATATAGAGAACTACAAAGTCAACTGGAAAACAAGGTTTAAAATGGCAGTAAGTACATACTTATCAATAATTACTTTAAATATCAGTGGACTAAATGCTCCCATCAAAAGACAGAGTGGCTGAATGGATAAAAAAACAAAAACAAAAACAAAAACAAGAACCTACAATATGCTGCCTATAAGAGACTCACTTCAGGGCACAAGACACAGACAGATTGAAAGTGAGGAGAAGGAAAGCTATTTCATGCAAATGGAAACAACAAGAAAGCGGGGTTAGCAATACACATATCAGACAAAACAGACTCAAAACAAAGTCCATAAAGACAAACAAGGACATTATATAATGATAAAGGGATCAATAACGAAGAGGATATTACACTTGTTAGCATATATACACCCAATATAGGAGCACCTAAATATATAAAACAAATAGTTACAGACATAAAGGGAGAAATGAACAGGAATACTATAATACTAGGAGACTTTAACACCTCACTGACATCAATGGACACATCTTCCAGACAGAAAATCAATACGGCAACAGAGGCCCTAAATGACACAATAGACCACTTGGACTTAATTTCTATCTACAGGACACTACATCCCCCAAATAAACAGAATACACATTCTTTTCAAGCGTGCAAGGAACGTTCTCTAGGAGAGGCCACGTACTAGGTCAAAAAACAAACCTCAACACATTTAAGAGGATAGAAATGACTTCAAGCATCTTTTATTACCACAGTGTTATGAAACTAGAAATCAACCACAGAAAGAAAAATGGGTAAAGAACGAATACATGGAGACTGAACAACATGCTCCCAATAAACCAGTGGGTCAATGATGAAATCAAAGAAGAAATCAGGAAATACCTCAAGACAAATGACAATGAAAACACAACCTTCCAAAATCTATGTGATGCAGCCAAAGCAGTTCTCAGAGGGAAGTACACAGCGATTCAGGCCTTCCTCAAGGAACAAGAAAAATCTCAAAAAAACAAAAAGAGAGAAAGAATTAGAAAAAGAAGAACCAAAAAAATCCCAAAGTCAGTTCTTTGGGAAAGATCAGAGGGACACAAATAAAATAGAGATAAAAATAGAAAAGATCAATAAAACCAAGGGCTAGATTTTTGAAAAGACAAACAAAATCGACACACTTCTAGCCAGGCTCACCAAGAAAAAAAGAGAAAGGGCCCAAATAAACAAAATAAGAAATGAAACAGAAGCAACAACCAATACCACAAAAATACAAAAAAAACCCCCACAAAAACCAAAAAACATAAGAGAATACTATGAACAGTTATATGCCAACAGATTAGACAACCAAGAAGAAATGGACAAGTTTCTAGAAATATACAGCCTGCCAAATTTGAGTCAAGAAGAAACAGATAATTTGAACAGACCAATCACTAGAAGTGAAATAGAATCTGTAATTAAAACAAAACAAAAAAACCTCCCTGCAAACAAAAGTCCAGTACCAGACAGCTTCACCAGTGAATTCTACCAAACATAACGTAGAACTTATACCTATACTTCTCAAACTCTTCCAAAAGATTGAAGAGGAGGGAACAGTCCCAAATTCATTCTATGAAGCCACCATCACCCTGATACCAACACCAGACAAAGACACTACCAAAAAAGATAATTACAGGCCAATATCTGTGAAGAATATAGATGCAAAAATCCTCAACCACATATTAGCAAACCGAGTCCAACGATACATTAAAAAGGATCATACACCGTGATCCAGTTGGATTCATTCCAGTTGCTCTGATAGCCTTATGGGAGTTCCCTTGTATGTTATTTGTTGCTTTTCCCTTGCTGCTTTTAATATTCTCTCTTTATCTTTAATTTTTGCCATTTTAACTGCAGTGTGTCTTGGTGTGGTCTCCTTTGGCTTGACCCTGTTTGGGACTCTCTGTGCTTACTAAACCTGGATATCTCTTTCCTTTGCCAGGTTAGGGATGTTTTCAGCTATCATGTCTTCAAATATGTTCTCTGCCCCTTTCTCTTTCTCCTTCTCTTCTCCTTCTAAGAACCCTATAATGCAAATGTTAGTACACTTGCTGTTGCCCCAGAGGTCTTCTAAACTTTCCTATTTCTTTTTCTCTTTTTTCTTTTTTCTATTCTGCTTCAGTTATTTCTATTACTCAGTCTTCCAGCTTGCTCGTCCATTCCTCTGCATCATTTCATTTACTGTTGATTCCTTGTAGTGTATTTTTCATTTCAGTTACTGTATTCTTCTCTGTGTGGTTCTTCTTCATATTTTCTAAATCTTTGTTAAAAACTTCTCACTCTGTTCATCCAATCTTCTCCTGAGTTCTTTGAACATCTTTATGATCATTACCCTGAACTCTTTATCAGGTAGATCGCCTATCTCCACTTCACTTTGTTCTTCTTCTGGGGTTTTATCGTGTTCCTTGGTTTGGATTAGATTCCTTTGTTGCCTCATGTTGTCCAATTTGCTATTTTATTTCTCTGTATCTGGTAGGTTGGCTCCATTTCCCAACCGCAGAGAAGTGGCTTTTTGTAGGAGATGTCTTGTGTGTCCCAGCCGAACTCTCCCCTCTAGTCACCAGAGCTATATGCTCTAAGGGTGCCCCCTGTTAGGGCTGCGTGTGTCCTTCTGTTGTGACCGGCACACTACTGTGGGTGGTGGGGGGGGGGGTAGGTGTGGCTGTCCCCTGGTCCAGTGGGTTGCCAGGCCCTGCTTTGTGCAGAGGCTGGTGGCCACTGGTGAGTGAGGCTGGGTCATGAGGCTGCTGGCTGCGGTGCCCCAGGAAGCCCCGGGATTAGTGCTGGCCCACTGGTGGGTGGTGCTAGGCTCTGCAGTGGGTGGTGGTGGGGGCTAGAGGTCCTGTATCTAGTGTCAGCCTGCTGGTGGGCAGGGCCAGTTCCACATGGCTGGCTCCAGGGTTTGGGGGTGTCTAAAAGCTGGTGATGGCCCACTGTTGAGTGGGGCTGGATCCCAGGGCAGCTGGCTGAGGGGTCCAAGGTGTCTTGGAACTGGTGTTGGCCTGCTGGTGGGTGGGGCTGTGGCCCAGGGAGTCCTGGAGCTAGTGCTGGCTCGCTGGTGGGCAGAGCCAGGTTCCTGGGTCTCTGGCTGCAGGGCCTTGGAGTCCTGAAGCTAGTGTCGGTTTGCTGGTGTGTGGGCCCAGTTCCGGACATGGCTGGGTATGCGGTCTGGGGTGTCCCAAAGCTGGCGTCATCCCACTGGTGAGTGGGGCCAGATCCAGGAGCAGCTGGTTGAGGGGCCCAATGTGTCCCAGAGCTGGTGCCAGCCTGTTGGTGTATGTGCTGGGTCCTGGTATGCCAGGCGGCAGGGCTGCGGTGGTTCTTGGGCTAGTGTTCCAAGAGGAATATTCCTTTTTACATATTTACAAGTATGTACATTAACAGAAGATGTTCTTTAATTTTATTACATTTTATGAGACTGAATTTCTTCTAAAAGCTTGAAGTTTTTAAAGCTATTCCATATTGAAATTTAATGGTGCTCTTTAAAGAAAATTGTTGCTGATCATAAATGTTGACAATTTTCTTGCTTCTCATCTTTCATATCTTTATGAACTCTGTGTTGTATGTTTACAGAATGGTAATACTTGATAAAATTGTAGCTATAAAGAATCCATTCCGTTCTAGTGAAACTATCCTGACACAATAATATCAAAGTACGATAGTAAAGAAAAAGCTTTGCCAAAAATTTGAGAAAGGAAATGAGATTTAAGTACGCTACCATGGATGCCTTTGTGGTTCTTCCTAAACTTACTGCAGGGGTGAGAGCTCTAGTGCTTTGTAACTACCCATTCACTAATTCAATGTAGGTATTTCCTGAATAGAAGTATCTGTTACCTGGAAAGACATAGTAGTTGAAAACCATTTGCGCTTGAGTATTGTGGGTATTATGCTCATATTGATAATTGTGCTTTCAAATGGTGCCTGAAGGTGACATTTTTGTTTACCTACGCAATATACATTCTTCTTCCTGACTGGTCTCAAATTTTCATGAGTGCATTTCCTCCCGCATACAGTCACGTTTGGGGGGAATTTGACTGCTAGTTCCAAGGGTGAGACCAGAGTTACTCTAGATCTCAATCCATAATCCTATGAATCCTATGTCCCTAGCCACAGTCATTGGTTCAAGATTGGGCCTGAGTCTTTATATCTTTGAGTCACTGGATCAACTAACCTAAAGTCTCCTCTACCTCTGGGCTCTCAGTTATATAAGCAAATGTATTTCCTTATCGTATACACAAAAGTGGATTTTACTTTCTGTTACTTGTAACTTTGTTACTTACTGCTATATATGTTTTTGAAGATATGTTATCAGGTGAATGTAAGTTCAGAATTTTTAAACTTCTTAATACGTTTTCTTTTATGATTTGATAGTGGCCTTCTTTGTTGCAATTGCTTGATGCCTATTTTGCCTGATAGTAATACAAATTAACCACGTTTCTCTCAGTTTTACTGATCATTGGTATTTTTTACCATCACTTTATTTTCATCCTTTCTGACAGTCTACTCTACCTGCTTCATGACCTACCGAAACACGTTCATAATGCCTGTATTAGACTGTTCAGACTGCCACAACAAAAATACCACAGACTAAGTGGCTTAACAACAGAAATTTGTTTCTCACAGTTCTGGAGGCTGGAAGTACAAGATCAAGGTGTGAGCAGGGGTGATTTCTTCTAAGGCCTCTCTCCTTGGCTTGAAGATGCCCATCTTCTTGCTGCTTTTCCACGTGGTTGTCCCTCTGTGTGTACACACTTCTGCTGTCTCTCTGTGTGTCCTAAACTCCTCTTCTTATAAGCACACCAGTCAGATGGGATTAATGTATCCCCTAACAGCCTTAAATTAACTGAATCACCTTTTAAAGGCCCTATCTCCAAATCCAGTCACATTCTGAGGCACTGCTAATTAGGGCTTCAGTATATGAATTTTGGGAGAACACAGTTCAGTCAATAACAAAACCTAATGTTAAGATGACGTTATCATAGAAAACAAGAGAGCAGAGGCAGGAACAATGATGCGGAGCAGGCAGGAGGATGGTATGTTAGGCTTTCATTTTCCTATAGCTTCTCCAGTTCCTAAAATTCTCTAATGACCAATGAATCCCAGGCATTTGACTGAGAAATTTGCATTGCTACTACCTCAGCCTGGACCTAAATGATGGGAACGAGTATTCCACACTAGTTAATAGCTCACAGCTTAAAATCTAACACTTTCCTATCATCAATAGATCTGCTGTTTTCTTCCAAGATACTTGACCCTTCTTAACCTCAGCTTCTTAATTAGATACAGAGATAAAATAATTAGTCATACAACCCCAACTGTGAGAATTCAATGAAATTGAGATATACTTCTGCACATAATCAGGGCTGTTTGCTGGGTGGAAGGTTTGGAAAGCTGTTTCCTCAGCCATTTATGCAGAGAATGTTCAGGTTCATTCTATTCTCACAGCTCTATATTCTAGGTCATGCCACAGCGTTGTCTATGAGACATGCAGAAGGGGAAAAGTTGCTTCTGTGCACTGGGGTTAGACCTTTTGGGGGCCCAATTATCTCACCAAGTACCTCCCTTACTCTTTAGCAACCAGAGCCACCTGCAGTTCTCTATTTCGACTCCTAATCTTCAGGAAGACAGAGACATTGCCTGAAATTTTTCATGGTTCTATCTTCCCTTTTTAGCACTAATCTTGACATGCACTAGGTGCATGAATGAATGAATAAGTGGATGAATGATAGTTATATTCCAGACATATATCTTTCTTCTCTGACAGTTAGTAGCCCCTGGCAGGCCAGCGCCTTAGCCTTATAGCTAAGTCCAGTGGTTAGGACGTGGCGCTCTCACTGCAAGGGGCCCAGGTTCGATCCCCGGTTGGGGAACTAAGATCCTGCAAGCTGCGCAGCACAGCCAAAAAAAAAAAAAAAAAAAAAATTATACCTCAGTGAAGTTGGTTTTTAATATGTCTTTGTATCCCTTCCAGAATCTAGAGCTGTGTCATGCTCATATGTGGAATCAACCTGTATTTTCAGATTGAACTGTACAGTTGGGTTTTTCATTTCTTTGCTTGCATGCTTGTTTTTTTGTTTTGTTTGGGGTTTTTTTTTTGCCACAGCCAAGAATATTCTCAGGATCTCCTGACTTATACATCCAACCACATGCTCCCCACCCAGATTTTTCATAGGCTCCACAAACGACATGGTCAAAACAGAACTGTCAGTTTCCTGGCATTGCACGGAAACTGGTCCTCCATTCACTTCCCCATCGAAGAAAACCGCCCTAACCCAGCTGCAAAAATCCACATTCCAAGGGACACACTTAATCCCTCTCTATCCCTTACCACAAACGTGAACTTCACCAACAAGTTCAGTACTTCCGAGATACATCTCATTTCAAACCCCATCTCACCCCTTCCATTGCTACGACTGTGGTCTACGAGACTGTCACCTCTCACTGTTATGTGTGTAGTAGCCTCCTAATCTTGTCTCTTGATCTTACAGTTGCTCTATTTCAGTCTGTCCTCCAAAGAACATTTAGAATGAGCTTTAATAAAGTAGATGATAATAATAACTTCCCTTCCTTTCAGAAAGCACCCAATGGCTCCATCATAATAAGAACAAAACCCAGAGTCCTTACCATGGCCCACAGGACCTTCTGTTATTGGGCCCCTCCTACCATTCTCACCTCATTTTCTAACACTGTCCTCCCAATACACACTGGCATACAAGCTGTTCCCTAAAACTGCCAAGCTTGCCCATATCTTAGGGCCTTTCGTCTTGCTCTTCCCTCTGCCTCGAGGGCTCAGCTCCTATATCTTCCCACTGCTGACTGTGTACTTGTTGTTATTTGAATATTAAATCTAAGTTACGTCTTCAGAACATCCTTCCTTGCCTTCCCCACCCTAGTCATTCTCTGTCACATTTTCCCATATTATTTTCTTAATGGCTCTTAAACCTTGAGTGTATCAACCCCTGTAGAATGTGAGCTCCATGAGAACCATAACCCTGTCTGTCAGGTTCTCTGATTTATCTCCCGTGCCTATCACAGTGCCTCACATATCATTGGTAACCAATAAATATTTGTTGAATGAATGAATGAGTGAGTGAATGACGTAGATTAAACATGCTAAGTTGTGAGGACTCAGGCATAGTCTGGGACATGGGATTTGGGAGGATGGGAGAGTGAGCTCAGGTGTCCCTGAAGCAGCAGTTTTGTTTGAACCCATGAAAACTGTGGTTGGAAAACTGGGTAGAAAGGACATGATAATTGAGGTAGTGCTTCTAGCTGCCTTGGGTATGAAAGTGTAGCATATGTTCTATACCAATTCTCCTTCTTTCTTAATAAAAGAATCCCAAATTTATTTGGTACAGTAATGTTTCCAGTAAAAGACCACACATTTATAGCCTGCTTTGCAGCCAACAATGGTCACATGACCAACTTCTACCTAATGAGGTGATGGCAGAAGTGTTGTATAGTAGTTCCAGGAAGGTAGCTGAAAGGGAGATGAATTTCTCAGACCAAGGTATTTCTCATACCATCTGTTGTGGACTGAACTGTGGCCTACCCAAATTCATATGTTGAAGCTTTAACCCCCAGTACCTCAGAATGTGACTGTGTTTGAAGATAGGGCCTTTAAAGAGGTGATTAAATTAAAATGAGGCCGTTAGGGTAGACACTAATCCAATATGATTGGTTTCCTTATAAGAGGAGCTTAGGACACATAAAGAGATACCAGGGTGTGTATGCACAGAGGGACAGCCATGTGAAGAAGGAGTAAGAAGGAGGCCATTTGCAAGCCAAGGAGAGAGGCCTCAGAAGAAACCACACCTGTGAACACCTGGATCTTGGACTTCCAACCTTTAAAACTGTGAGAAATAAATTTCTGTTGTTTAAGCTACTCAGCCTGTGGTATCTTGTTATGGCAGCCATAGCAAACTAATACACCGTCAGATAAGGTTTTCAATTTTGACAGCTCATTAGAATCAACTGAGGTGAACCTTAAAGATACTGATGACTGGGCTTACCCCTAGAGGCTCTGATTCAGTTGGTTGAATCTGAGCATTAGAGGGGATCCTAATGGATATCCAGAGTTGAAAACCACATGTCTAGGAGAGTAGTTTTTTGCACTCCATTGAGCAGGCTGAGAGTGATGAATCTAGCATCATTTAGAAGGCATCCCCCTGTATCTCCCTCCTTCCACTGTTTTTCCTCTGCCCCACATCCCCCTTCTTTTTCTGCCGTATCCAGATCTCCACAGATGGACCCAGAGATGCCCCCACCTCTTAATCCTGTTCCATATCCAAGTTCCGTCCTAATTTGAGGAACATTTAATAGCTTCAGCCCCACTTCTGCCCTCCCTGTCAAGAAAAGTGAGTCTCGAGGGGCCTCATATTCTCTTACTCTGCCTGTTAGCCAGAGCCAGGGCAGCTCTCTAGAGATAACTTCTTGCCTCTTAATCCAATTATGAAATGGATGAAAGACATGAACAGAGGGCAAATAGGCTTAGGAAAAGCTATTCAACATCTTTAGCCATCATGGAAATGCAAATTAAAAGCACAATGAAATATTAAACCCCCCTATCAGAATGGCTGAAAAAAACAGTGACAAAACCAAATGCAGACAACACTGGATAAACTGCGTCACTCATACATTGCCAATGGGAATGCAAAATGGTACAGGTCGTCTGCAAAACAATGTGGCAGGGTTTTCAGAACGAAATATGCAATTACCATATGATACAGCAGTTGCACTCTGGGCCGTTTACCCAGAGAAATGAAAATTTATGTTTACACAAAAACCTTTACATGAAGTTCATCACAGTTTTACTCACAATAGTTAAAAAGTGGAAATAGCCCAGATGTCTTTCAACGGGGGAATGGCTAAACAAACTGTGGTACATTCACACCATGGAATCCTATTCAGCAATACAAAGGAACAGACTATAGACCCACTTTACAACTTGGATGGATCTCGGGAGAGTTATGCTGAGTGAAAGAAATCCATTCCTAAAGATAATATACTATATGATTCTATTTCTATGACATTTAGGAAATTATAATAGTGTCTGACAGAGTTTAGGGATGTGGGATCAGGAAGAAGGTGGGTGTGGCTATAAAGGCTAACATGAGGGAAACGTGTGGTGATGAAACAGTTTTTGATCTTGTTTGTGGTGATAGTTAGAACACCTACATAGCTGGTAAAAGTGCATGGAATTATATATATAAGGATTATTCACAGGTGTTCTAACACACAAATGAGTGCATGTAAAATGGCGAAATTGTAGTAAGCTCAGTGGACTGTACCAATGTCCATTTCTTAGTTTCGATACTGTACTAAAGTAATACAAGGTGTTATTATTAGGAGAAGGTGAGTGATGGGTATACATGACCTCTCTACACATTTTTTTGCAACTTTTGGTAAATCAATAATTATTTCAAAGTAAATAAGTTAAAAAAACAACATAGGAGTTGTGGGGAAAATAGTGTTAGTTACACAACCTAAGAACCTAATAAAAATGTTAGCACTGTTTTAGACCTGTTAAATGATTAAGAATACCATAATTATTAGAGTAAATATGGTACTTTACTTGCTAAATACGTTCTATTTGTTTATAGAAGTGAACATCAGAACGGTCACAACTTGTGAGTACTGAAGTGGTGGAGAGAAGGTTATCAGGAGGCAAAGCTTGGATTTTAGGGTAGTCCAGGAATGGAGTCCTTACTCTGTAATTTTCAAGCACTGTATAGGTCGGCTATAAATGCTAGAGACTGCCAGGGATGATGTGGGAGATGGGACCTTTTGGTCCTGGCCCCACTAACTCATGGTTGGGTCAGGGGAAGAGCAATCCAAGACACACAACATACAATGTGCAATGTTACTCTTTAATATAAAGATAAACAAGGATCATGCGTGGGAAAAATACAGAACAACTGGCAGGCCTACACGGTAAACTTTGGTTTCCTGATTAGCTGGACTGCAAGCTTAGTCATGGATATGGCTTCAGTTAAGAGAAGAGAGGTAACAAATATGAGGAGGATGAAAATGACATCTAAAGGCTCATTTGCAGAGTTTTGTTCTCAAGATCCCAGGTCAGTGGATGAGGGTCTCATCTCAAAATTCATCTGGAATCTTGCCCTTGGGCTGAAGAAAGTAAAGAGAAAGAATTGGGATGTCAGCAGAGCCAGCAGCCATTGAGTTTCAACCCCAGGGCACCTGACTTCTGTCCGCCTTCACCTTCCTGAAACCCTAGAGGTCTATTTCTTCTTATCTCTGAATTCTCAGAATTGACTTTTTAATGAGTAAAGAATTTTTTAGTTCTGGTATAGTCTAGTCATCGTACTGCAAGCACCTGTAGTGGGGGAGGATAGATGACCTCCCTTAGGACCAAACTGGAGACACTTGACCACACAACGTCACAGCTAAATCTATGCTACAACAGCACGCCTTCAAGTTTACCAACATGTATGTACCAGAATGAGCAGATGCCACAGCATGTAATGCTGAAAAAGAAGCGAAAAGGTAAATGCCTATCAATAATAGCTTATGGCTTCCTGGAATTCAATTGTTTAATATATTGATCTTAGAAAGAATAATGTAGCTTCACATATACTGAGAGGAAATGCTGGTACTAATAATAAAAGAAGTTTCAAAACAGTATATAAGATAGGAAACCTGTATTTTATAATACATGGAAAGGTATTAGTATGAAATTAGGGAATTTCTCACAACTAAACGTTTGTAAGAAAAAAATAGATGTAAAATAATTACCTTCAAGTTCCCATTAATCACTCCTCTACTCCTCCCAGCTCCCTCCTATGCCCACGCAAACCCAGCACTCACTTCTGAGACCACTAGAGGTTCACCTCAGGTGGGGTGGAGGACGCCTGCATGATGTCCTGCTGCTCCTGGGAGAGGGTGTGCATGGAGCTGGAGGTGGGCGTAGGCACTGGGATGGAGAACACACTCTGGGTCTCACTGGGGCTGGCATCCCTCACAAACAGCTCGTCATTCACGATGCACAGACTGAAGGAAAAATGGGCCCTCAGACTACGCCTGGATGGACACCCACACCCCCAATATTGACTCTGCTCCCACTGGCACTCAGCAACCAGATTCCTCCCATGCCCCTCCTGTGTCTGTCTCCCAGGTTCCTTCACTGGTACCTCTGCCCCTCCCCACAGAGCCCACCTTTGGAGAGACTGTCTACCACCTTCACTTGATTCATAGGTTTATCCCCAACCCACGGGCAATTTCGCATTTACCCTTTACCACAGCCCCAGGGGTGTACGCTCTGATCCCCATTCTCAGAAGAAGAAACTGAGTCACAGAGAGGTTATGTGAGTTGACCAAGGTCACACAGCGAGTGAGTGTTGGGTCAAGGAGAGAACGCATAGGCCAACTCCAGAGCCCATGCTCTTCTTAACCACTAGGCTAGACTGCTCCTGGGATCTCCCTGCTGGCTTTCCACAATACCGAGTTAACCTAAGGTCTGCGCCACCACATTCCCACGCCCCTGAGCGCAGGTGGGGATGGGCATTCCTGCCCACAACAGGGCTCTCACCTGGAGTAGCTGGCAGGGGTAGCGATGAAGGTCCGGGTGAAGGCACGCACACAGTCCTGAGAACTTCCTTCCACTTCAACAGCAAACAAACAACAGTACCCCTTAGAGCCGCACGTGCTGTTCACGCTCACACGGCGGTCCCCAGTCAGGCTGTGACTGGACACTCATGCTGAGAGGGCAGTTGTTCACGGGGGCCAGGGTGTCGGGAATCGGGAGGGCAACTATAGGAGCAGTCTGCGCCCAGTGACAGGGCCCCTGACCACCACTACACAAGTTCACGGGATGCGTTTTTCACAGCCGCCCAAGAGGTGGATACTACTACCCCATTTTGCAAATGAGGAAACTGAGAGGTTAAGTAACGGCCCAAGTTCTCAGAGTGAGTATCTGGGATGAGAGCCACCAAACTCCACAGCCTGTGTCCCCAACGCCCAGGGTGTGCAGGGCAGACAGGCATGGACACAGCTCAGACCTGGATTGTCTGTGGGAAGCCTGAGGGCTGAAGAACACAGTGGGGAAGGGAAGGGGAGGGGAGGGGAGGGGAAGGGAAGGGAAGGGGTCAGGGAAGCTGGGTGGTTCTGGGAGTGAGCCTGGCCAGGGGGAGGCAGCAGTGGGGCATCTGGGGTGGGGATCTACACACACTCACCTTCCTTGAACACCCCGCTGACGGAGAAGCAGAGCATCGTTTCCTGAAAGGGAAGAGCCCAGGCGCCCAGTCACCACCTGCACCTCCTACCCACCTGCGGCTTCCTGGGCCCGCCCGAGGGAGGAAGCAGGCGCTCACCGTCTGGGACCACGTGTCCACCACGAAGGAGCTTAAGTCATGCTGAGTCTTGGGCAACACACAGAGGGTGTGCACAATGACACGATTTGTGTGCTTCAGCAGCTGGACCCGCAGGTCTGTGAGGGGAGGGGAAGCGAGCGAAGGTCAGGGGCTGCCATGCCCTGGGCCCTATGATTGACCCCTTCACCGCCCTTTCCCACCCAGTCTTCCCATCACACACTCACGGGGGTCCGTGAGCTTCTTCATATTCCGGCTGTCCTTGAAGTACTCGCACAAGCTGCTTCTAGGAGACAAAGAGCAACAGTGGGTGGTGGGTGTTTGCAGGAGCTGGCCTGTGTCTGCTGGGGAGGCACACGGCCCAGGAGCAGAGCCTGTGCTGTGATACTCACGGGGCTGGGTCCTCGGGGTGGAAGGGAATGGTCAGGGAGAAGTAGGCCCTGTGGTGATAAGCACTGAGGAGACCATATCGGTCTCCAGAGTCACAGATCCAGTAACACCTGTGGGAGAGCATTGAGGACAGGCTGTCTGTATGATTTGAGCCCCAAATATGACATGAAAGTCTCTGTGAGCAGACCTGTGCTTGGGTGGCCTGGCCCAATCTCAACCCTCTCTATTCCTCATGGTTGCAAGGGTACTTACTGCTGCAGGAATTAAAGGATCATACTCTTCAGTGTCTCAAATCCTTTATAGCTTTCCTCGAATCAAAAGGCATTTGAGAGTAAGCAGTGGGTAAAGCCTCCCCGCAACACCCCAAATGTTGTTTGATCCTCTTCCTCACCTTGCAGGGCTTTATTACGCAGGGAGTGTCAACATCAATGATAACTGGTGACGGTAACTCTTGGCCATCCTGGAGAAGGGAAGAGGAAGTCAGGAGTGGAGACCAGGGGAGTGGCCCTGGATGATCGGGGAAAAGGATGGGCCCAGGAGGGTGAGGGTCAGAGGTCAGGTGTGAAAAGGCCCTGGAGATTCCATGGGAAAGCTTACAGTGGATGTCTTCATCATGAGGTCCTGGAAGTCTCTAGTGTTATATTCAACTTGTGTGTGTGCATGTGTGTATTTATGGGTATTTTTCCAGCAAGTCTATCCATGTCATTTTCAGGAGTCCATGCCCCCCAAAATGGTTAAGGTTCTGATGCTAATATGTGATCTAGGCAAGACCCAAAGGGCTTGAGGGCAGGGGCAGAGATCACCGACATTCGTAAGAGACAATGATTTATGTAGGCACGTACCAGCCGTAATAACTTTGGGAAATATTCTCTGATGGCCCTGTCCAAAACCAAAAATAGAGAAGAGGTGGTTGATAGTTCAAGGTTGCAATGCTTCCTTTGAGTTAAAACAGTAATACCCTAAACAGAGATCAGTGTGTTCTGGCCCATCCAGCAGCACCCTTTGCCCACCTCTGCTTCTGATTTTAAGGGTTTTCGGTCCACTTCCCTGTTGAGCACTGAGCATCTGTCATCTTACTGTCTGAAAGGCACTGTCTCCTCATCTCTCTCAATACCTTCACTTTAATATTCCTTCCCTCCCTCCCTTCCTCTCCTTCGCCTGGGTAGCTCCCACCCAGACTACTCGAACTCCCTTCTCCAGTGCCACAGGAAGCAGCATTTCAAACCCATGCTGCAGGGCTTCCTTCCCTTCCCTTCCTTCCTCCAGGGCCCCACTGAAGGTTGTGGAGAGAAGAGGGAATGGAGTGGGAGCCCAGTGCTCTGCTACCTCACTGGGGGTCCAGCACTCTGCCAAGACCTGGACACCTCAGAGGGATGGTCCAGGATGCTGGGGCAGGGAGTTGAGTGAGGCGGGGCTCAGGGAGGGAGATGGAGGGGGATGAAAACAGAAAGGGAGTGAAGGTAGGAGGGGAGAGATGAGAGAGGCATAAGAGCCTAGAGACAAGGGAGAGAGAGAAAACAAAGGGAAGGGAAAGAAGCTCTACTGTGGTGGGGTTCAGGAAGAAGAGAAAAGAAAGGGGAAATGGCACCCCTGCTGCAGCCCTTTCCATCACCTGCCCTGGAATGGCCCAGGCACCCCAGGCAGGAATGGAAAATATGCACATGTCGGGTTGGGGGCCCATTGGATGCTGGTTGAAACTTTGTCAACTTTATGACACAGAGAGGAGAGCATAGGGACTGTGGTCCTCCCAGAGGACCAGGTCAGCTGCTGCCTGCAAGCAGGCACTGTCATGGGTAGCTCAGGTTCCTACAGGCAACTGAGAATACGTCTGACCTTATGTTGGTTGACTTATCAGGGAAGGTGGTGCATGGTGTGTTTCTGTCTACACACATCCTTTCTGGCTCCATCCACTGGCCCTTGTCCATCTTCCCTGCAGACTTCACCTGTAATTATGGGGAGGAACCACATGGACCAGAGAAAAAGAGCCAGGATGGCCCTGCACCCCTAGTCTCTTCCTTTCCTTACAAATCCATTTCCCTTCCTCTGTCACCACCCCATTAGCATTCCCACCTTCCCTTCAAAGATGGAACTGGGTACCACACCTCACCTCAGTGTTGGAGAAGTTCAAGTTCTTGGTGTTGGAAGCATTCTGCATAGTGTTGGATAGGCCATGCAGCTGGTAGGGTTTCTTATTGCTCAGGTCCAAGGGCAAAAGCTATGATGAGGAAAGAGAGTGAGGATGCCAGCAGGGGATACCTGAGACCAATCAGCCTCTTCTACCTAATCTCTCCCACCATCACCACCAGCCCCAGCATTGGGCCTACGTCCTCACCTTGGGCATATTCCCTGGATGGATCTTCAGGGAGACGGCCATGCCATTTCTAGGGTTTCATGCCATTCCAATATCACGGGTCATCAAGTCTCCAGGAAGCCAGGAGGAGGGAAACAGAAGCTGAGAGCCTCCTGGATGGTACAGCTCTAGCACCAACCCCTCCTCAAGTTACTATCCTGAGCATCCTTCCCAGACAGACCCCTCTGCCCTCACCTGCCCTACAATTATTGCTGTAGCCATACCAGGGTCAAAGTGGAGCCTCTGGATGTCAAGAGATTGCTGGGAAGCATCATATTGTCTGTTCACAGTCAGCTGCAGAGTTAGGGATGGGGTTCAGTGGCTCTGAGTCTGAGGTGGTGATTGGGGGCAATAGGTGGCAATCCCAAAAGAAAGGGGGAAAGATTTAACAGGGATATGTTTAATTGGAGCCCTGGAGGCAAGGAACATGAAAAGTGGAGAAGCAATATTTGAAGAAATCATGACTGAGAAATTTCCAAAAGGGTCAAAACACATCAAGTTTGTAAAACTATATTAATTAGACAAAAAGTATACTTTAAGGAAAACCATTACTAGAGAAAAAAGGATCAATTCATCAAGAATATATTAATTAAACAATCCTAAATTTGCATGTACCTCTTGATAGAGCCAAAATATGCAAATTGAAAATTGAGGGACTTCCCTGGTGGCACAGTGGTTAAGAATCCGCCTGCCAATGCAGGGGACATGGGTTCGAGCCCTGGTCCAGGAAGATCCCACATGCCACAGAGCAACTAAGCCCGTGCACCACAACTACTGAGCCTGCGCTCTAGAGCCCGCGAGCCACAACTACTGAGCCCACATGCCACAAGTACTAAAGCCTGCGTGCCCTAGAGCCTGTGTGCCACAACTACTGAAGCCCGCGTGCTCTAGGGCCCGCGTGCCACGACTACTGAGCCCGCGTGCTGTGACTACTGAAGCCCGCGTGCCTAGAACCCATGCTCCGCAACAAGAGAAGCCACCACAATGAGAAGCCCGTGCACCGCAACAAAGAGTAGCCCCCGCTCACCACAACTAGAGAAAGCCCATGCACAGCAACAAAGACCCAACTCAGCCTAAATAAATAAATAAATAAAAGAAAATTGATAAAAGCACTGGAGAAATGGACAAATCCACAGACATGTGAGACATTTTAACATAACTCACTGAGTGACAGATAAAACAGGCAGATGAAAATTTGGTTAGATGTAGAAAATTAAACATGAGTAACAAAGTTTACTTAATTGAAATATAACACTGTACATAACAATTAACTACACAAAACTTTCCAGAATAGATTTATATGCTGGGCCATAAAACAAGCCTGGAGAAACCTCTATGGGGATAATATATTATACCCTGAACGGTTGGTGTGAAAATTCAAGGGTAACTGTGGGTTCCCTGCCCCTCCCACTTCTATTATAAATCCAAAGAATATTAGCTTATACTAACCCCACCCCCCACTTAGGGGACCGTCTCCACTCTCCAAGCCCTAGGTCACATGACTCAGGCCTTTTCCCTAACCAGGGGAAAAAATTCACCTCAGCCATGGCCATTTCCATAGGAGGGGAGGTTTTCCATGTGGAATCAGGATGGGTGTGTCAGAGTCTACTTGGCCCATTTCCTCAAGAGAGTGGAAACTAGTCACCCTGGGCCCTCTCCACCCCTTCTCTAAAGGGGGGTCAGCTTGTTGGGGGTCCTGTGGGTTGGGGTCAGGGAGGGAACCCAGAACCCCTTCAGCCCTATGGAGATCTGAGGACAAGGTCTCATGCTGACCAACTCACCCATGAGGTGGCCTGAAGGCAGTGATCTGTCACCACCATCCTCACAGGCTGCTCGTGAAGAGAATCTGTGGGTCTGGAGCTGGAGGTTTGGAGAATATCAAGGAGGGCTGCCAAGGAAGGAGAGAGCAGGGCCCAAACTCTGTCTCAGGGCCACAGAAGATGGAGTCCTAACCGGAAGTCCCTTCCCCAAGGGCATAGAGGAGGAGGCCCCTGGGAGCTAGAGGAGACAACTTCCTGTAATTACTGCCGCTTAAGTTTGCTACCAGCCTAACACCCAGGAAATCATTTCCAACTGAGGCACCCTTGCAGAGGACACCAACTGCAGTTAAGAAGCCAAGGTCCCAAGTACTTGTAGCTATAAACCCAGGGAACTCCAAAGGAATGTGAGCCTGCTGCATTACATTTTCTTCCTTCATGTATTCCTCATGAGAGGACCCTGAATCACCAGGTCCTTGTTCTCTCTGTGGTTGCTGATGCTTACTGAGTTTCAGGGGTTTGTATGAGGTCATTCAGATGCTACAGGGGACAAAAGAGACTGGAACTGAGTTCCATGGATGGGGATGACCCCACCCTGCATAGCTTTAATAAATTCTTGTTGCAATATATGGAGTTTTCTTAAGTTAGGGTAAAGTAATAGAAAGAACAGAAAATAGCCACATGTCAGGAAATAACTCCAGCACATCCCAGAGAGGTCAAACAAAACAGACCTAAAATATATAAAGGAAATTGCAAACAGAGTTTGGTGGACCACCAGAATGAGAGTGGAAGGAAAACGTCATGCCCTTTCCTTAAAAAAAAAAAAAAGAAAAAAAAGTATTCAGTGTAGATAGATGTCCCCTGGTGGTCAGAGCTATAATTGTAGCTCTGAAAGTCTCAGAACAGGAGGCTTTGAAAGGCGCGGGAATGAAGTGGAGACTTGGGTTTCAGTGCATCAGCCAGAACTTTCTGGAATTTTCAATCCCCCCTGGCAGCAATCTCTTTCTGAGCTCCATGCCTTCAGAAAGGAAGCCTAGACCCCGAATGAGCTAAGGAGAAATCTTCATATGAGACTGTGTGAAACTTTGGGGTGAGGGAAGTGTAAGACAGAAACACACACACATACACAGATAAACTGTCATGTCAAGAGTTGTGATCTTTTTTTTTTAATGAAACAGTACAGTGTGAAAATTTTTCTAAAACAATAAATATATGTAAAATTATTGTCAGTTGGTTATTAGTTATTAGATTTCTCTTAATAAAATTTCCTAATTACAAAATATTAAGCAGCTAAAAGTATATTTAGATATCAAATTATATATATTCCATCTATAAGAAGATAGACCTACAGATACCCATTGTAAATACATTAGTACATATTTTCCAGATGTATTTTTCTGTGTATACAGATGTGTTTATCTACCTTTAAGTATTTATAAATATTTTATATATTTGTGTATTTTTTTCAGTTTTGCAACTACTTGAATACTTTTCTGTAAAGTCTATTTTTTAATTATTATAACTCTCCGTATTTTTATTTCATCAGCTAATGTGGTTTGGTGTCTCTCCAGATGTTTATTGGAAATGCATTTTACTTTTCAGGTGATTTTTTTCTGTTGTTGATCTATTATGTCCTTCTCTCTATTGATTAGCAAATTCCTTTATAATCACGTATTAGCACAATATCTATCATATTGATAGCAAATATCTTTAATCATTGAATATAATTTATAAAATTCATGAGGATAGTTTATTGCATGTACCCATATTTCTGCTCTTTCTCTTCTTCTTTATTCCTTCCTGATTCTCCAAGAGTTCTTTCATTATTTCTTTTCTGTTTGAAGAACGTCCCTGTCAACCCAGAATCCTACACCCAGGGAAAATATCCTTTAGGAATGAAGGAGAGAAATCAAGACATTCTCCAGTAAAGGGAAATAATTTGTCACCATCAGATCTACTCTAAAAGAATGGCTAAAGAAGTTCCTTAAACAGAAAACAATGATAAAAGGAGCATTTGAACATCAGGAAGGAAGACAGAGAACAGCAAGCAAATGTGTAGGTAAACACAATAGGCATTTTTTCTTCTCGAGTTTTCTGAATTATGTTTGATGATTGAAGCAAGAATTATAATACTGTATCATATAATTCTAAATGTATGTAGATGAAGTAACTAAGGCAATTATATTATAAATGGGTTAGGATAAAGGGACATACAGGGAGATGGAATTTCTGTACTTCATTTGAACTAGTAAAATGGTGACTCCAGTAGACTGTGGTAAGTTATGTTTATATAATGTACTACAAAAAGCAACCACACACAAAATCTATACAAAGAGATACACTCAAAAACTCTAAATAAAAATTAAAGTTTTAAAAATTGTTCAAGCCACCTATATAAATTTAGAAAAAATAAAACTGAGAATCAAAAACCAGAGAGAGCAAACAGAAAACAAATAATAAAGTGGCAGACTTAAAATGTAACATATCGATAATTACATTAAATGTAATCTCAAGTAAATGTGAATGGTCTAAATACACCAATTAAAACACAAAGATTGGCATAGTGGATTGAAAAACATGAACCAACTATATGCTGCTTTTAAGAAGTTAACTTCAAATATAATAACAAAGGCAGGTTGAAAGTAAGGGATGAAAAAAGATATATCATGTGAACACTAATCAAAGGAAAGCATAAGTGGCTAAATTAACATCAGATAAAGTTGACTTCAGAGGGGAGAAAATTCTGAGACATAAAGGGATATTGCATAATGATAAGAGGCTAAATCTACCAAAAGACATAGCCATCCTAAATGTGTGCACACCAAACAACAGATAGACAAAATACGTGAAGCAAAAGCTGATAGAACTGAAAGGAGAAATAGAGAAATCCACAATTAAAGTTGGAGGCCTCAACAACCCTCTCTTGAGAATTGATAGAGTAATGAGACAGAAAATTGGGAAGGATATAGAAGAACTCAACAAAACCAACAACCAACAGGGTCTAATTCAAGTTTATAGAACACTTCACCTAACAACAGCAGAATACAGATTCTTTTCAGGTGCCCATGGAATATTTAACAAGATATATCATAAATCAAACCTCAACAAATTTAAAGAAATTAAAATTATACAGAGTGTGTTTGCTGGCCATAATGGAATCAAACTAGAAATCAATGATAGAAAAAAATAACAGTAAAGTCTCCAAACACTTGAAAACTAAAAAACACACTTCTAAATAACCAGTGGGTCAAAGTTGAAGTCTCAGGGGAAATTTTAAAATTTTAAGCTGAATGAAAATGAAAACTCAACATATCAAAATTTGTGGGCCTCAGCTAAAGCAGCACCGAGAAGGAATTTACAGCACTAAATGCATACGTTAGAAGAAACAAAAATGTCTCAAATCAATAGTCCAAGCTCTCACTTCAAGAATCTAGAAAAAAGAATAGCAAAAGAAACCAAAATCAGAATAAGGAAGAAAATAATAAAGAGCAGAAATTAAAGAAATTGAAGTGAGAAAAATAAAGTGAATGAAACAAACACCTGATTCTTTGAAAAGATGAAATTGACAAACCCCCAGCAAGACTGTTAAAGAAAAAAAAAAGAAAAGACACAAGTTACCAGAATCATGGATAAAAGAAGATGTTACCATAGACCCTACAGCCATTAAAAAAAAAAAAAGATAATCAGAGAATAAATACAAGCAACTCTACACACATCAGTTTGACCACTTAGACAACAGTGACCAATTTTTGGAAAAATACAATCTACAACTCAACCAATGTGAAATAGATAATTTAAATAGCCATCTAACTATTGAGGCAATTTAACTTGTAATTTAACAACTCTCCCAAAAGATCCAGGCCCACATGATAGCACTGAAAAATTCAATGTTTAAAGAAAAATTAACATCAATTCTACAAAATCTCTACCCAGAAAATAAGAGGAGGGAATACTTGCCAATTCATTGTGTGAAGCAAGTAACAATATTAACCTAATACCAAAACCAGACAAAGGAAAGAGAGAAAGAGAGAAAGGAAGGAAGGAAGGAAGGAAGGGAGGGAAGGAAGTCCGTATGTAAAATATCTCACACCATAGATCTTCAGAAATGAGCAAGGAGCAGTATATTTGTGGGAGTGGGCTAATGGAAGGGTTGAGGAAGTGGTGATGAGGCTAATTTTTTCCTTTAATTGATTAGTTTATCAGGCAATTATGAAAGTATCACTGTATATTCCTTAAAAACTTAAATAACAGACAAGCATAAATCATGAAATGTGAAAATGTCTGTAGGTGAGTCTTTAATATAGATACTAAATAAATCTCTTAAACTTTTAATAGGTTGTGGAAAGCTATAATCCAAAGTAGTGTTTAGACTATATTAATTGGCCCTCTTTCAACTGAAATTTAAAAAATACAGTAGCTGATGCCAGTGGCATTAAGAGAACTTCTGGATTGCCTGATATACACAGGAGCTTTTAAAAGCTCTTATTTCCTCACATATCTATTTGTCCCAACTTCATCCTTCCTGGGCTTTTCAGTCTGTCTATTCCTTGTCCTGACTGTTGCTCTTTTTTCCAGGCTGCTGCAGTCAGTACTTTTACCTTTGAATGTTATATTATTTTACTAGGACTTTCATAACAAAATACCACAGACTGGGTGGCTTAAAAAACAGGAATTAATTTTTTCACAGTTCTGGAAGCTAGAAGTCTAAGATCAAGGTGTCAGCAGGCTTGATTTCTCCTGAGGCCTCTCTTCTTGGCCTGCAGATGGCTGCCTCCTCACTCTGTCCTCACATGATCTTTACTCTGTGTGCACATATCTTTGATGTCTCTTTGTGTGTCCAAATTTTCTCTTCTTATAATGACGCCAGTCAGATTGGTTTAGGGCCCATCCTAAATGCCACATTTTAACTTAATCACCTCTTTAAAGAGGCTATTTCCAAATACAGTCACATTCCGAAGCAGGGGTTGTTAGGACTTTGAACATATGAATTTTGAGGTGACACAATTCAGTTCATAACACTCCAACCTCTAGATACCCAAATTTCATGTCCTTATCACATGCAAATTACATTCACCCCTATCTCAACAGACCAAAAGTCTTAACCCATCTCAGCTTCAACTCTAAGTCCCACATCTCATCTAAATATCATCTAAATCAAGTGTAGGGGAGACTCGAGAGATGATTGATCTTGAAGCAAAATTCCTTTTCAGCTGTGAAACTGTGAAACCAGATATGTTATCTGTTTCCAAAATATAATAGTGAGATAGGCATAGGATAGACAGTCCCATTCCAAAAAGAAGAAATTGGAAAGAGGAAAGGGGTCATGGGTCATAAGCAAGTCTGAAACCTAGGCAGAAAATTCCATTAGATTTTAAGGGTCAAGAATAATCCTCTTTGGCTCAATGCTCTGTCCTCCAGGCCCATAGGGATGGAAGCTCTACTTTCTGGGCCCACTGGGGTAGCAGCCCCACTCCTGAGGCCCCAGGCCTGGCTTGCTGAAACCAAGGAGGGGACAGCCCCATCTTTGGGGTCATTTCTACCTTTTCTTGAAAGATAACACATGTTCACAGTTGGATATGTCTGTTGTCCTGGCCTGTAGAATCCCAGAGGTCCAACAGTCTTCCTTCACTTTGTCCCATCTCTGTCTTCTTCAGTTGAAGCTGGCAGTGTTTCTGCTGCCACCTCTCTGTATAACCCCATCTCTATTCCTGGCTTCTGCTGAGATGGCTGATTAGACCATGAGTCATACCCATAATCTCTTTATGGAGTGACTGTCTAATCACATACTTGGTGTTCTCTCCAGAGCATGCTTTCTCATTTTTTGCACTATGGATAGACTGAGAATTGCTCAAATCTTTAAGTTCTGACGCCTTTTTGCTTAATTTCTTCTTCAATTTTTCTCTCTCTCACACATTTTGCTATAAGCAGCAAAGAGACCTGGGCAATGCCATCAACGTTTTGCTTAAAATCTCCTCTGCTAAATATCTAAATTTGTCACTTACAGTTTATACTTTCCACAAAACACTAGAACACAATTTGGCCAAGTTCTTTGCCACTTTGTAACAAGAATCACCTTTCCTTCAGTTTCCTATAACATGTTCCTTTTTTCTTTCTAAGTTCTCATCAGAATCTCCTTTAATATCCACTTTTCTACCAACAGTCTCTTCATGGCAAACTAGACTTTTTCTGACATGCACTTCAAAACTCTTCCAGCCTCTATCCATTCTCAGATACAAAGCCACTTCCACATTTTCAGGCATTTGTTAAAGCAGTACCCCTCTTCTCAGTACCAAAATCCATATTAGGGTTCTCCAGAGAAACAGAACCAACAAGATGTTTATTTATTTTAAGGAATTGAGTCACACAATTGTGGAGGTTTGGTAAGTAAAAATCTGGAAGGAATTCCGTGGTGGTCCAATGGTTAGGACTCCGAGCTTCCACTGCAGGGGCCACGGGTTTGATCCCTGGTCGGGGAACTAAGATCCCACAAGCCAAGTGGCACGGCCAAAAAAAAAAAAAAGAAAAAACAAAGGAAGAGGTCAGTCAGTTCTTCAACTGAATGGATGAGGCCCACCCACATTATGGAGGGTTATGTGCCTTACTCAAAGTTCACTGATTTCAATGTTAAATTCATCCAAATGATGGAAGAAATTTTCACATATTGAGGTATGGGGAAGTCATTCTAGCTTATACATGGTGTAACTTAAACTTTATGCTAACCAGAACAGCCTGTTTTGTGGCCTATTAAACATACATTGTAGGGACTTCCCTGACGGTCCAGTGGTTAAGACTTTGCCTTCCCATGCAGGGGGTACAGCTTCGATCTCTGGTCAGGGAGCTAAGATCCCACATGCCTCATGTCCAAAAAACCAAAAACATAAAACAGAAGCAATATTGTAACAAATTCAATAAAGTCTTTTTAAAAAAATGGTCCATGGACTTCCCTGGTGGTGCAGTGGTTAAGAATCCACCTGCCAGTGTAGGGGACATGGGTTTGATCCCTGGTCCAGGAAGATCTCACATGCCACGGAGCAACTAAGCCCGTGCGCCACAACTACTGAGCCTGTGCTCTAGAGCCCATGAGCCAAAACTACTGAGCCCACGTGCCACAACTACTGTAGCCCGTGCTCCGCAACAAGAGAAGCCACCGCAATGAGAAGCCCGCGCACCACAACAAAGAGTAGCCCCTGCTCACTGCAACTAGAGAAAGCCCACGTGCAGCAACAAAGACCCAATGCAGCCAAAAAAAAAAGTTCACATCAAAAAAATCTTTAAAAAAAAATACATTGTACATCTGCTTTAACCATTAAAGAAAAGGGTGTATTGTCCAGAAGTAAAGAATGTCCATTTGGAAGATAGAGATAAATGCTTCCCTTTCTGGGACATCAATGTTAGTATTCCTTCAATGATAAGGCTCCTTTCCCAGGCACCAATGCCATACTGACTCACTGTGTATGTGCTGATCTGTCTTTTTTGTAATCTTGAAGAAATGTACCTCTGTCATGTTTGATATTCTTTGTTCTGACAAGACATAAAACTGTGCTGAAAACCATGCTTCGCTGAAGCAGTTCCTCAGAGCTATCTGAGAGGCTGTCTCCTGGGCAATAGTCCTCAGTTTGGCTCGAATAAAACTCCCCTCTATTAGTATAGATTGGTTTATTGATTATTTCCATCAACACAGAAAACACCTTCATAGAAACATCCAGAGTAATGTTTGACCAAATGTCTTAGAACCATGGCCCAGCCAAGTTGACCCATAAAATAAACCATCAAGAATGCTGTCAGCAAATGCTGCCTGGGAAGTCACTTCAGCCCTGGGAACTCTCCAAGTCAAAAAAACAAAGGGAAGCCCCTGAGGTGGTCTTTCACAGAGCTGCCATACTAGTCAAAGCATACAACCACTATTCTTTGAGAATAAGGTCTGTACTATTTTCTCTGGCACTTAGCAACCTGCACCAGGAATCTTCATGGCTGCTGCTGATCTGGGGAATGGGGATGGTAAGAGAACTATTTTAAATGCCATAGCTCTCTCTTACTAAAATGTCACAGCTTCTTTCTTCATTAAGATTTCTCCTGGTTGTTGTAAGATTTTGACTAGATTCTAGAGTTCCGTGAAAGTTGAGTCTGACAGTTTTTGCCAGCTTAGTTGCTTTTGTAGATGAACAGGGCCCTGGAGTTTGCTACTGTACCATTTTGAGTGACATCACTCCCCTAAATTAAACCACTTTCATGGACCCCTGAAAGTATCATGGGACCTAGGCATTGTGACTACTGTGCTTAATTGATAAGATGGCCCAGGGCCTGCCCAGAATCTTGGTACCTAGAAACCATTCTGAGCCAGCCCTTCCCCAGGGATAGTGAACTTCCTGGCTCAGGTCAGCTTCAGTGGCCAGAAGAAGGGGGATTCAATTCCCAGCTCTGCCACTAACTCTATGATCTTGGGTAATGGACTTAACTACTCTGAGATTCACTTTCCCTCTTTTTTCCATTTGGTTCTCAGAATTAAAGTAATAACTCAAAGAGATAGCAAATCTGAAAGTGTCTAGCCCAATACTGACTCAAATCTAGTTCCAGTTCCCTCTCTTCACATTCAAATCTTCCATGAGCCGTCTATTTTCTCTCTTGCCATTTTTCCACAGGTGAAATTAGTGACTGGTGCTGGCTAAATAAATTACTCTTTGAAGAATGTTTGCATTCTCATAAAGGACAATCTTCAGCCCATAGGATTTAAACTTTTCTGATGGAATTAAAAGTCTCAATTCTTTTGGGAGAAGTACAGTTTAGGAAGAGGAACCAGTCCCCTTATCTTTGCATATACTTTGGGCGTTGGCATGTGTTTTTGATAAGGGAAGATCTTTGATAGATGATGACATTCCACTCTTGCAGAGGACATGATGCTTGATAAATTAGACACACTATGATGGATATGCAGATATTAACTACCTGCAGGTAGGGAGTTGTGTGATTTGGGGCACATCACGTGAATCCTTACTTTGCTTATCTGTGCACTGAGGATAATGAAGGTGACATGTGAGAATACTTTACAAACTCAAACTTCACCAATGTAAGGCAGTATAATTATTCATTTATATATCCACTGTTATAAAATCTTAGCTGATAGTAAAAAAAATGCCTACCCGCAAAGCAATAGCGTGAAAACGGAGTCAATGCAAGGAGTTCGTGACACGTTTATTCCTTCAGCCTTCTTGAAGGCAGACTTTCCCTATCAAATCTCTCCCAGTACAAAAAATGAAACCACAGAATTTTTAATTACCAGGTCTAATTCCACATATAATTTTTGTGAAATTTATTTGTTTGTTTATATCAGGCTTCATTTCAAAAAAATGTCAAGGCAGCTTACAAAGACAGAGGTTTGATGGTAAAAAAAAAAAATTAAGTGATGAAATTGTAGATAAAGAAAAGTAGAAAAAAAAAGAGTGAAGTTATGAGTGAAAAATGAGGGTTAGGTTGGTATTGAACCCCATATTCAATGCTTCAGAGCACCCTGTAAAACCTAGCCTAATAATCATCCAGCTGTTGAACACTGCCAGTATTCAGTACTTCTTGAGATAACCTAGTTTACTTTTGAACAACTATGACCACTAGAAAGGGCTTTTTCTTAGGATCACCACCATGTAATTTAGCACTTAGTCATGGTCTCCCTAATACTCTCTACTTGATATTCTAATTTAATTAACATTTACTGAGAGTTCAATATGCGTCAGAAATTGTATTGATACGTTATCTCGTTTAATCTTTAAATAACCTTGTAAGGTGAGTTTTTTAAATCTTCATTTTACAGATGAGGAAAAGTAAGGTTTCAGAGGTTGAATGACCTGCTTCTAGTTACCTTAAAGCAAATGAGTGTTAGAATGGTCTTCCAAACATAGGTCTTCTGAATCTGAATCCAATGCCTGCACTACTCCATGTCATTTCCCCATAATGCATATGGGTTTTTTATCCCCCTGTTGCACTATAAACTACCTGGGCACTTGGTAGGTTGCTACCAATTATTGAGTAACAAATATTACACTGAAGTGAATTCAGGGAAAGCCTCAGGAATCACCTCCTGACTTCACTGGATATAAGATACAGAAATATGTAAGGATAGGATTTTCTTCTTTTCTAGGATGGGAGTGAGCCCTGCTCCACCCAACCTCGTAAGGGCTCTGCCAGCTTTGGAAAAGAAAAACATGATGTGGAGTATATACAAGCCAAATTAATGATTACTTTCTTGGTTACTTTATGCCGTATTTCAGGATAAATGAGAGCTCGATACGCCATGGCTCTCACTCTTGCTCTCCCTATAGCTGCCCTGGTATTTATAGATTCATCTATTTTATGGTGGCCGAAAATTTGAGGAACCAAATAAAGCTCTTGCTTGCTTAGATTATTTCTTAAATGAAGGCAAAAGAGTACTGCACACTTCTTGTTTGTCCACCTCTTGCTGGGGGGTGGGTACCAGCTACACTTCCTCTTTCTAACAAATCTCCCTCCTTGTATACATATCAGGTGAGGTAAAATTGACATGCATCTAACCTTTTGAAAAGAAATACAACACAGTTAGATTTTCCTGAAGCATTGTTCTACCCTCAGTGAGACAATTAAAGATTTTATGAATTCTCCCTCCTGTGTCTTGCCACAATATACCTAAAAATTATATAAAAACAAATGGAAGAAAACATAAATGGAGCAAACCTCTAGTGAGGTTATGTTAATAATTTTATTTTGTTTATAGATCTGTGGGGAATCCTTTTCTATCTTTCCAGAATAGGATTTGTCATTGCTACTCCCAAACATCTGTTTTCCAAGTTCCTGTCTTAAATTGAGGTGCAGAGTGAAACTTTACTGACTCCAAGTCTCATGGGTCAATTGTAATGTACTTAAAGTTTTTAATTCTCTTTGGACTTGATTAAAAGGTCCCAAGAAACTTGGGTCTGTAATTAAATTAAGCTTCTTTCAATCTGAAGGCTACCTCTTTCCTTTAATGACATCATGATGCTTCTTTGACTTTCTTGACATCAGTCACTGTGAAATTAGCCTGTCTGCAGCTGGGCTTTGCTTTCCCACTTTCCTGCATCTCAACTCTTATATTTCTCAGACACCTATGACCTATCCCTGGCATTTCAGAGTCTTGTCAAGAGAACTTCACAGTCTCTCTTCATCCGTCTCTTACTCCCAGTTTTCTCTGATACCACCCTGCCCCTGATATCACACAGATCCTGTGTCTGGTCTCCTCCCCTGCTTACCTTTCCAGCTTCACACTACCACTCTTTTTTTATGAGCACATTAGATTCATTTAAGACCATCCAGTCCGACTCCCTCTCATTTTCTTTTTCTGGTTAGAAATCCTCAATGACCCCTTTTACCTAACAGTCAATGACTAAAACCCTCTCTGTCAAAGTCTTCCAGGTGTGACCCTACTCTTCCTGTGCATATTCTCTTATACATCCTCTGATGGGTTGCTCCCTCTATCTTTACTCTCTATCTGTAACCACCCCTGCACTATGGGGCTCTTCCTGGAAATCCCTAGCCCTCTTACAGTATGGCCACATATTATGTGGCCTTCGAGCTCAAGCCCACCAAGCCTTCTCCTAGTTCTTTCCTTCCCTTAGAGTGTACCTAGGCCCTTTTTTACCTTATCAGACCAACACTTTTTAGGCCAGGTTAAGTTGTGATTTGATCATAGTTATCAGTCTGGTAGCCAGCAGGAGTGATGGGGATAGATACTAGGGGAGGGGGCTTGTTGTTTTGCAAGGCAGAGGGCTAAATATCATCTGGAAGCAAGGTGGGAATGCTAGCCATTAATTGGGAGAAATGGATAGGGTTGCTGGATTTAACCAAAAATAAATACAAGGGCATCCAGTTAAATTTGAATTTCAGATAAACAATGACATTTTGTTTTAGTGTGTGTTCCAAATATTTCACTGGACATATTTATACTGAAAATTAGCTTTTTCTGAAATTCAAATTTAACTGAGCATTCTATGTTTTATCCGGCAATCCAAGAATTGGTCTACATTTTCAAGTTCAGAGGGTTCAGGGGGAGGTGGGATTTCAAGATGAAGAGATGGAAGTCCCTTTCTCTGCTACCCAGGATGCCTTCTGACTTTCACATTTTGCCTTAATTTGGTAATTAATTCTCTCAGTCTTTTGTTTTCTTTCTCCAATGCATCAGTGTCACTCAACAAGTCAGCAGATTCCATATAATTCCATATAATGGCTATTTCCCCCAATCCTCTTAACTGCTTGAGATATTACACTTGCATGTGCATTCCTTTCTGCTATTATCACCTGTGAAAATTTTAAAAATTGTACTGCTACAGCATGCCAGGAACAACTTACTACCAGTATTTTGCCAACTACCAATGACAGAATCTCATAGCCTGCTCCAAAATGGAGTCCATTCCCTAGGACTACTCCCAGTACCTCCTGTCTCAGGTAAGTTTCTGGGGGAAAATGACAATGAGATGGAGATTTGTTTGTAGGTAATTTACAGGGGTATGTTCACAAGAACAACACTTGTGAGGGAAGCAGGAGATTAGTAGAGAAATTGAACTGTGATACAGTTCCAGCAAAGGACTCAGCTGATCCCATGGTCTTTCAGAGTTGCCCAAAATTGAAACAGGTGGCCTGGTTTCTGTATACCTACATTATCCCATCAATGTGGGCTGCCCCCAGAAGGCATGACCTTAGGACAGTCAGTTCCCTTCAGACAAGGCCAATTCCCCAGAAGGGGAAATGAGTGCCTCTGTCCTGAAAAGGTGTGGCAGTTCTGGGGAGAACAACACAGCACCCATTACAACAAATTTATTTGTATCTCCATTGCTGTGTTACCTATTCTATCAATCTATATAATTTTCAAAAATTTATCTTCATTTATATTTTTTCTATTATTTTCCTTACTGTCTTTATCACAGTCTCTTCTCTCTTGTATTCCTTCCAATTTAAGTTTACTTTGCTGTCATAATACTTCCTGGGATCTGCTTTCTCTAGACTCTTCCTTCATGCACTGCTATCCGAACTTTTCCTTCCCCTTACCCACAATGTTTCTGCCCTGTTGAATTTGATTTCTGAAACTAGTGGTTTTCATTTTATATGTGGGTTTGTTCTTCTGGAGGAAACTATATTCTGGATAGTTCTGAAGTCCTCAAGGGCTTAGTTCACCTGAGCACTTTTTGATCTCTTGCTGATTCTGTGCAATTTTTTCCACTCACCTGTAATTCAGAGCCTGTAATGACTTCTTTCAATGTTTCAGTTGCTCACAAACCTATTTTCTCAGTTTGATCAAGAAATAATGATGTCGGGCTTCCCTGGTGGCGCAGTGGTTGAGAATCCGCCTGCCAATGCAGGGGACACGGGTTCAAGCCCTGGTCTGGGAAATTCCCACATGCCGCGGAGCAACTAGGCCCGTGAGCCACAATTACTGAGCCTGCGCGTCTGGAGCCTGTGCTCCGGAACAAGAGAGGCCGCGATAGTGAAAGGCCCGTGCACTGCGATGAAGAGTGGCCCCCGCTCGCCGCAACTAGAGAAAGCCCTCGCACAGAAACGAAGACCCAACACAGACAAAAATAAATAAATAAATAAATAAAAAAAATAAGAAATAATGATGTCTCAGGTGAGACTGGTAACAGTGAAGATGAAGAGAATTGGACATTACAAGAGATATTTTGGTGATATGATCAAAGGGAATTGCTTATGGTCTAATGCAGGAGTGAAGAGGTGCTCAAAAATGGTTTTTGGCTTGAGCAACTGAGTGAAGGTTTTATAGAAATGGGGGAAACTGGGAGATGAATGATTGGTAATGGCAGAAGCAGGCACTCTATTTGGATAAATTAAGTTTGAAGTACCTGTTAGATAGCCAAGTGGGTACATCAAAGAAGTAAGTCTTTGAACTGAGAGGAAAAGGTCTGCTTAGATGTCATTTCCTTTGGGAAGCCTTTCCTGAATACCCACTTACCACCCCATTAAGCTTATTACCCCTGCTACCCACAGCATCCTTCATCACTCCTATTGTAGCTTTTATCAAATTTATATTGCAGTTTCCTATTTATTGGTCCATTTTCTCTGTTAGAATGTGAGCTGTTTGTGGAACAGAACTTATGTTCTTCATTTTTTTCTCAGATTCCTTCCTGGCTCATGCTAACAGTCACCTCGTATTATTTGTTCAATGCATGCGTATAAACCAGGCAGCCAATTCCATTTTTCTCCATAGCTCCAATTATTGAAAATTATTTTTTAAATTCAGCCAAAATTTGCTTCCCTCTACCTTCTATTCAAATGAGGATATACCTATGAAGCTAAGTGCTATTAATTTACTTGTCTGAATACTGACTTCGATAACTTGCCTTAGATCATATGTGATTATATATGTATATATATAAAAGCCTATTAGTCTTTCAAAACAAGCATGTAATAAAAATCCCAACATTGTTTTCACATGTAGTATCTTTTTTAGCCCCCCTTACCACGTAATATCTTAAAAACTATGTCTCCTCAAACATGTTTTTGTATTGTCTTCCATAGCCAAATGTGGATTTAATATTTACGCTATTAAATTCATCTTGCTAGATTCAGCACTCAACTCCAGAAGTGGAGATCATTTTGGATCCCTGCATATATATTTAAATATCTTGACATACTCTGACCTTCAAGTGCTCAGAGGCAGAAACTGGAAGCAAAGCAAATGTGCTAAAGTTGGATCCAAGTCCTTGTCCCCAGCTTCAAGCAGAAAATAATACTTTCTGGTTAACAGAAAATTTATTTTATGGTGGGGTTAAGATAAAGCCCATTTTTGGCAAAAAAAAAAGGGTTTTGTCCTAAAAATTTTAAAAACCATTTACTAGAGCAGGTCACTGATAACTTCTCCAAGAATGCAGTCAACACCACACCTTTATCCCCCCCCCCAACTTGCCACACCACCAATTTAAATGATTTACCCAGTATTGACTAAAATTTTAATTTTTGATGTATGCAGCTAATTTTAATAAATAATTCACCTATTTATTTTGGAAAGATCATAGTAATTTGGTATCTTAGTGAATATTCTTACGATATATAGTTTGAATTCCCACCCTCCAGCTTTAAACGCAAAATGGACTTCTGCAAAAGAATTTACCAATTCTAAAAATGCTTATAATTCAGTTGAACTCATCTTGTACTTCCTGTGGAAAAAACTGCTACTTTTTTTTACATGTTCAGAAAAGAGAATTTGCCATTTTTGTGGCCAATTAACACTCTATTTGCTCTACTCTGGTTCTTCTTTCCCCTCTCCTTTCACTAGTACACCAGATGGATTTTTTAAAAAGAGGGGAAGTGATATTGTAACACCAATAATGTTATACCAACAGTCTTCTGGAAAAGTTAATTTGAGGACCATCGAACTCCCCTTTGGACTATTCATTCAACCAGGTATGAGCCCAACAATCATATTATGCTTCAGTTAATATTTACCATTTTATTCAAATCTCAAGAAAAAGCAACCATTAAATGCCTTGCCTAAGTGAAGATAAATCACCATCTAAATTTATTTGCTTTTTGATAGGATTAACACATAAAGGGAATACTATAGCCTATTTTTCCTATTCCTGATGACTCCATGTTTGGATTTTGATGGCATTTCTACAAGGTCACACAGCAACTTGATGGTACAAATGAGACCAGAATCCTGGGGTTTAGATTCCCAGGCTACGACTCTTTGTACTATACCATGATGACGCTCAAATGCTTACAGGAGGTGTTTATCATAAAACATAAAAAAAAGGAGCACCAGAGTAAAAAACATAATCAAGATGAAACAAGTTAAAGGTAATGCCCGGGCTTCCCTGGCAGCGCAGTGGTTAAGAATCTGCCTGCCAATGCAGGAGACACGTGTTCGAGCCCTGGTCCGGGAAGATCCCACATGCCGTGGAGCAACTAAGCCCATGCACCACAACTACTGAGCCTGCACTCTAGAGCCCATGAGCCACAACTACTGAGTCCACGTGCCACAACTACTGAAGCCCATGGGACTAGAGCCCGTGCTCCACAACAAGAGAAGCCACCGCAATGAGAAGCCTGCACACTGCAACAAAGAGTAGCCCCCGCTCGCCACAACTAGAGAAAGCCACACGCAGCAACGAAGACCCAATGCAGTCAAAAATAAATAATAAATAAATAAATAAAGGTAATGCCCCCTCCTCACAGTCCTCTCCCACTTATAAATTCTTCCTTCTTCAGTTTCAAGTATTTAGCTGGTCATATTTTTCTAACTTAAAACTGAGCTCAAGTCTGAATATCAGCTTCTCCTAAGCTAGATGTAAGATAAATGAAACTATTAAAACTTTATAGTGTGATCCCCCAAGAGGTGCAAACTGTTTAATTATTTCCCCTCTCACTCCCAAAGTAAGATAATATCCAGCTGGGAAATGATCATTTACATAAAACAATATGTAGAAATTAAAACACTTTAATATAATATAAACATTTCCAGAATATAGACTGATTTTTTATCAGTACTTTTTTAGAGCGCTTTAAAACCATATATCATCTAAGTTTACTATAGACTGTTTCATTTTCCACTTTCAGAACTAGAAGATACAAAAATACACTGCAAATTAGATTTAACAAACAAAAAATTAGTCTAAATCGCTTCACACGTTTTCCTTGGAGAAAACCAAGAAACATAAACAAACACACAATAACAACAATAAAATACCACCAACACTAACAGAAACCCAAACAAGGGATGGATTCTGTAATGCCTGGTAATTCTCTCATTTAAAATAAATTATCTCCCACAGGTAAGTAATTCACTATCACAGCAATTTGAAGAACGGGAGCAGAGACAACCTCATTAAGGGAAATTACTTTATACACAGGAAACATGTAATTTTTCTTTCACTTTAATAAATGAGGAAAAATAACTTGAGGAAAAGGCATATTAAATACTCTTACTTAACTTGGCTTTTGTTAGCGGTTAAAGTAACTGTCCACTTAGGAAAATTCAATAACATGAATTTAACAAAACCAAACTCTTCAACTTATTTCTTCAATTCAACCTTAAGGGAACAAAACTGAAAAGTTCAAAATCCAAGAGAAGACTCATCCTAAAGCACTGACACTTTTGTCTTTTCTTCAACAGGCTTCCTTTTCTCTTATGTTCTTATTGTGTTCTTAGGTTCTTCTTAGGTTCTCTTTCTCAGAGTCTAGGTTTAGGCTTGTCTTTTCTTTCAATTCAATTTCAATTTTTACACACAAAAAACTAAGTTTTCCTGAACTGACACTGACTGTATTCACCTCTCCTTTTCTTCACTGGATGTTCCTGTCTTTGTCTAAATTCCCCTATTCTTAACCGATTTCTCGTTGGGTAAACAAAGCTAAAAGTTCAAAATCCAAGAATAGACTCATCCCAAAGCATTTCCTCTTCCGTCTTTTCTTCAACAGATTTCTTTTTTTCTTTCTTGTGCTTATGTTCTTCCTTCTTAGAGGGAACACCATGGCTTTTTTTCTTTTTTCGATGCTTAAGCTTTCCTGAACTGACTTTATCTCCCTCTCTTTTCCTTTCCTGGATGCTCTTGTCCTTGTCTAGATCTGTATCCCCATAACTCTTTTTCCTTTTATGCTTCGACTGCTCCTTCTCTGGCTTTTCTTCACCTTCCTCCAGGTGCCCTCTTCTCTTCTGATGTTTCCGCGTATGACTTGCTTCATGGTCACTGGTATTGTTTTCTGAGGAGAGGTGCTTGTAAACTTCAGATTCTACACTGTATGGGCCAGAATTGTTTTCCTGCTGACTAAGGCTCAGGGGTACTGGTTTTTCTGGGAAATAGTCTCTGGTGGGTTGACAGTAGGTCATAGAGTCTAAGCTCTGTTTGCTGTCATGAGCTGGTAAGCAATGAGGTAACTGGTTTTCCACTGCCTGTGAAATATTGGATGATCTTGGGTAATTCTGGAAAGTCTCACATGGGAGTCTCTGCTCAAACATTCTATGTCTGG
Organism: Balaenoptera acutorostrata; assembly: GCF_949987535.1. Lineage (NCBI taxonomy): Eukaryota > Metazoa > Chordata > Mammalia > Artiodactyla > Balaenopteridae > Balaenoptera > Balaenoptera acutorostrata. The sequence continues at coordinate 89,641,075 of NC_080085.1, forward strand.
GTCTGGAATCAACCATTTCTCTGTATTTATGGGTTTCCACAGAGCTATCTCTTCCCTTTCTGAAACAAGTCTTTGGCTCTAGTCCTCTGGCTTTCTGCACTTTGATATAATCCTCAAGTTCATCTTGGAAAGAGTCATATGACCTCTTTGAATGAGCTGGTAACCAGTGATGTAATTGGCTTTCCACTGGTGAAGTACTGTATGGTCGTTGGGAGGTCTGAGAAGTCTCAAATGAAAATCTTCGCTCACACATTCTTGGTCTGGGTCCAGAATCAACTTCTCTGTACCCATGGGTTTCCACAGAGCTCTCGCTTATCTTTCTGAAACAAGTCTTTGGATCTAGTCCTCTGGCTTTCTGCACTTTGATATAATCTTCCAGTTCATCTTGGAAAGAGTCATATGTGTTCTTTGAGTGAGCTGGTAAGCAATGAGGTAACTGGTTTTCCATTGTTTGTGAAATATTGCATGATCCTGGGTATGTCCAGGAAGTCTCACATGGGAGTCTTTGTTCAAACATTCTATGTCTGGATCTGGAATCAACCGCTTCTCTGTACCTGCAGGTTTCCAAAGAAGTCTCTTCCATCTTTCTGAAACAAGTCTTTGGTTCTGGTCCTCTGGCTTTCTGTACTTTGATGTAATCTGTACTTTCATCTTGGTAAGAGTCTGGTGGCTTCTTTGGATTCTTCACTAGATTGGTAACAATGGATTCTCTGCAAACAAGACAGTAGAAAGTTCTTGTTACTAGATTATTTTATTTGGAATGTTTGCTTTGCTTTCAAAAATATTAGTTGAAAAAACAAATACAACAGAGGCCCAAACAAAATTTTAAAACCTACCTCAATATAAAAGCTATAAATTGTGACTTTTTGTATGTCAAAGAGAAGCAGCAGGGATAGTCAGATATCTCCTAAGCACCTCACAATGTTTTACACATAAAAAAATTTTCAGGCCTGGGATGAAGGGAAAGATGGGTACAAAGAAGCAGACATATTTGACACTGCTGTAGTACTTAAAAATATAAGGCATGTTGGGATGTGTGGGAAAGGACCAATAATATTTAATGCCCTAAAGATGGTCTGATCTGAATGTCACATTGCTTTAAAAATTTTTGATTATTAGTTCCCTGTACAGATCTATAAATGTGACAGCTATTTATTCTGGAACCCTGAGATTTTAAAAAAGAGTCTAAATGAAGGTTAATTTGGTGAGTGAGACAACTTAGCTACTTAGTATTCAGACTCAATAATATAAATATTTTCCACTAAAATAATGTAACCGAAATAGTATGCTTTGATTTTAAAAGCAACAAAAAAAATATACAATAGTTAAGTGCCCCACTGCCCACTACCTGACTTATCTGATCCCCAATTGTCCACTCAATCCTTTCCTCCTTAAAATAACAAAACAGATTGGAATAAATGTGTATTGAGCTCCTACTATGTGCCAGGTCAGGCACCTTGCACATATTTTTATATTTCATTATAACCACTTTATGTCAGAGCTGTCCAAAGTTACATACTTGGCAGAAAGATAGATCTGGTATTCCAATTCAGTTCTGTCTAACAACAAGACCTTCTTTCTTAACCACTATACCTCATTGGAAGGATGATGACTGGATCACTGAATCTCTGGAACTAGCCAACCTTCCAGGGATTACAGGGATTATTTGAATTTATATGGTTAGCCTGAGAATGATCCTTTAGCATCTTTCTAAAGAAGGACAATGCTGTCTGGTCAGGAGGGGTGCCAGTTAGCCAGCTCTGTCAGTTACTATCATGGCTAGAGAACTCCCTGGGGGATGGAACTAGCATACAGTATGTTACAAATATCACCAACCATACCCAGGATCAACTCTTAGGGAAATAAATGCCTAGAAAGTTTGTAAAGTACATGCAAAGATACTTGACAGAAGCCCTAGTCTTTGGTATCATAGGAGTATTTTGGCAAGAAATACTTACTTAATTTGATGTTCACTTCCTTGCATATGGGACCGGAACATTTCTAAAGATGTAAAGGTGATATTACAAATATGACAAACGTAGGTCTTCATACTAAATGCTGAAAAAACAGAGAGTTCAAGTTAAGAAGGTCAATAGGAATACACTTCAAATCACATAGCTGGACAGGAATTTACTAGAGATCATCTACTTGAACTTTCCCAATTTAAAGCTAAGGCCCAGAGAGGTCAAATGACTTGGTCAAAGTCACACAGCGTTAGTAAGAGAGAGAGCCTCTCAGAGCCCATGTCTCTTAATTTAAAGTCCAAAATTTTTCACACTACACCACACTGCCTCTCTAGCCTTGGCCTCTTTCCTAAGAAACTGCTATCTGCCTGTTTATTGTTGCTACATGAAAGTACAACAGACACTTCAAATTTAGCATGCCCAATCAATCTTTGCCTCTTAATCCCTCAACCAACCTCTTCTTTGTTTGCCCCTAATTCTCTTTCTACCCAACTAAAACTTGAAACATCCCAAAATATTAAAAACAAATAAAAGCAAATTCTTACTCTCTTACCTGAAATCACTGTAGTGCATTAGTTTACCAAAAGTTACCACAGGCAGATTTTAGAAAGGAGAGAGGTTCAGTGAGCCCCACTCTCAGGATAAATGTTGAAAGCAAAATTCTAAAACAAAACTGCTAGTTACCACTTCAGAAGAGTCAAGAACTATAGAATAGATATACTAGCTACCTCTCTATTCTGATTCATAGGTAGAACAGGAAGCAGGTAACAGATTAAGTCTTATTTTCTTAATCTTATTATCCTTCCACTTTCTCTTTGGTCTGAAGAAGCAAATTAATAAATTTCATAAGCTAAATATAAAAACAATCCCACCCTAAGGAAGAGACAAGAAACTGATGGCTGCAGAGATTTTTAGGGTCAGGCAAGACCATCTTCTTTTAAATCAAACAGCAACTTAATCATTTAAGGCCACTAAATTAATTATTACTAAGTGTATTGGCCTTGTCTAAGCAAAGATTATTCATAGAAACAGGAGATTATTGTCAAGGAGAAAGAAAGATTTTGACTTTGAAGAACATGAGGACTATGTTCACTATTGACATATACTCTATGGTGGGCCCAGGAGAGCTCAGCCAGTTATGTCAAAGTCTAAATAAATAATTCTTCAAAACTATCCTCTTTTCCTGTGCTCTGATTTTGTGCTTGCCAAGTCACTTCTGATTATAATTTGGTTTCCCATATTACTGATACAAAAAAGAGGATACCCTAGATGATAGATATTTTTTTTAAAAACCTGGGAACTGGAAATATATATTTCTCCTCCTACCATAAATCAATACCAGAATGACAGTGTATTGAACTACAATGTTTCTCAGCCTTCTCTGGTAAGAATCACCTGGAGTGTGAGTTTAAAATATAGATCCCCAGACCCCCTCCTCTGGAGAATATGATTCACTGGGACAGGGATGTGTATTTTAACAATACCCCAGCTAATTATTGTCAGAGAATGTGTGGAAAAAACCACTAAGGGAATACCTTTCCAGTTCCTTGGTTATTTATCTGCATCTTCCAATTTTGTTTTTGGTTTGAGGATCCCTGATTTGAGGCTGATCACCTCTGAGGACTCTGGACTTCCTGCAAAGCTGAGGACTAAATCCAGGACTCTGCATGCTCATACAACCCTTTTCAGGAAATTATTACTAACCCTACTTAACAGGTTGGAAAATTAAGGCTCAGATTCACTTGGCCAATACCATGTATTTTGAGGGCACCCAAGTTATGCAAGATAAGCAGGAATCCTGGTTTCCTCTAGACTAGAGGTTCTTAATGTTAGTTACACATTGGAAGCTTGTGGAGAACTCTAAAAATATTCATGTTACAGCTCCACATAAGACTAATTTAATCAGAATCTCTAGGGATAGAACCAGGCTTTCTTACTTTTTGAAAGCACTCTAGATGATTTTTCTGTGCAGCCACTGTTGAGCACCACTGCCTAGATTATCGAGTCAATGATCTTCATTATGATTATAAACTCAGATTATATTCAGAGGTTTTACATATTTGTTTAGTGCTTATAGAGTATATTGTATATAATGTTCTCCTCAGTTCCTCCTTCGTTTCTTCACAAATTAGACCAGAAGATTATAATATAGGCAATATAGTAGTTTAGAGGAGCTGCAGGTCACATATGAAAGATCCAGAGGCAGTTCTGGAACTATGGTCTGCTTTCTATTACCTTAGCCCTTGTCTTTTTCACACACTGATATTCTTTATCTTTTTCTAGGATATAGACATCTCAGAAAATAATATATAAAAATGGTGTAAACCCTTTCTGTGAAGACATGAAGTCTATTTATTGGCCCCAAGATCAAAATTCCTGGTCTGATCCTACTGAAACCTGCCTCTACTATGTTCCTTACACTGTCCATTCTCCTATCTGAGTCTGCTCCTTGGGCCTGTCAAGTTTTGCTCCCCTCAGCCCTGCTAGGATTCCCTGTTTCTGACTTCACCCAGAAACTCAAGCTTCTTTGCAACCTGTAACTTTCAGAATCATCCATAACCTAACACTTGTGGAGCCCACTTTTCTCCTAATCACAGCCCTATCTCATAACTCCCTGGACCAAGGTCTTTGTTTTCAAAGGATAGATTGAGGAACTGCATATCTTTATAGTCTAACATTTTGGTTCTCAATCTTGGCTCTATATCATAATCTCTTGGGGAGTTAAAAAAGAGAAAACAAAACACTAATGTGTGGGTCCCAGGGATTCTAATTTAATTGATTTTAGGGATGGCCTGAGCATTGGGATTTCTAAAAGCTGCCTGCATGATTCTAGTATGTAGTCAAGAATGAGAACCATTGATCTAATATCTTAAATGGGGAAAAATCAACTGAGAGCTACATGCAAGCAAAAATGCAACTTAATGTGGTATTTAGCTTATGAAGAAAAATAGAAAATGTCCAGTTTACATGTTTTTAAATTACGGCAGGAAAACAAAATATTTCAAGAAAACTAACATTTGTTGAGGGCCTATTCTGTGATGGGTACTGTATACACTGCTTCATTTCATCCTCTTTCAATCCTGTGAAGTAGCCTTATTTTCATTTTATACCTGAGGAATCTGAGGTGCAACTGGGCAACTGACTTCAAACATTTCTCCAAATCTATGTTTATCCCACTACACAACACTGCCTTTCAATAAACAATTATCAACTATTGAGAAAAACCATATACTCATTCCCATATAAAGCACTGAGAAGGATATTGCAGAATAAAATACAATCCCTTGTCTCAAGGGGGCCAATTCAGTTAAGGGACTACAATTAATGCAACTGTCAATGAACAGTAATACCTATGAGAAATCAGAGGAAGGGGAGAATACCATGAGCTAGAGAAATGAGGGAAGTTGTGATGGACTTTGGAGGAAAAGAAGGATTTGAATTGTAAGGAAAGCAGTTAGGGCATTCCAGGGGATGAAAACAATATCAGGTATGGAAGAGACAGAAATGAGCATGATGTGCTGAATTCAAATAATCTGTTCAGCCAACACTAAACACCTCTGTGGCACCAAGCATCATGCTAGAGGTACAAGATGAATAAAATGGGCAGGTTGCTCACAAATCCAAGTGAGAAACAGACACATGAACAAAGGATTTCAATCTCATTTGGTAAAAGGTAAGACAAGTATGCTTAAGAGGTATGGGAATTCAAGGAAGCAGAGGCACTTAGTACAATATGGGGGTCTGAAGAGGGCTACTGGAAGAGATGATGCCTTAGTTAAACTTGGAAAAATGAAAAATAGTTAACGGTTAAAAGAGTTGAGAAGAGTACTGTAGGCAGAGGAAATAGCATGAAAAAAACCCAGAAGTGTTTACAGGAACTAGTTAAAATTTGGAATTGTTGCAGAATAAAATATAAGGGGACGAGATGGGAGAGGCAAAAGTATATCACATCAAAGAGACTTTTATATTATGCTAAGGAGCCTAGATTTTTATTCTGTGGGCTGGGAAACCTTGAAGTGGTTTAAGTAGTAAGTAACATGGTCAGCTGTGTGTTTTAGAGAACTCTCTCCTCTAACTGCAATATGGAGGGTAATTTTAAGAGGAGCAAGCCTGGAAGTAAGGAGACCACAGTTACATAAGGCAAGAGATGAGGAGGGCATGGGCTAGAAAGGTCACAGTAGGGGTAGAGAGAAGCAGGGATATTGGTGAAATATTTACCATTAAAACAGACAAAATTTAATGACTGAGTGAATGTGGGAGATAAGGGAGAAGGAGGAATCTAGAGAAGTCTAAAATACCTCTCAGCATAGTTTGGTGACTGAGTGGGTGGTGATCCTAACTGAAATTGGAACTTCATAAGGAAGTACTATTTTAGGAGGTGGGAGAATAAGCATTGGTGAGTTTGAATTTGGACACACAGAGTCTGATATATCTGTGAGATTTTCATGTAAAGGTGTCCAATAGGCAGTTAGATATGGGAATTTGAAAGGCAGAAGATACATTAATTTTGGAGAAGTCAGGGGATGGGGGTTAGTTAAGACAATCAGAGTGGGTGAGATGTCCTGAGGATAATGTATGGGTGGGCATAGGAACACTAACATAATGATAAAAACCCTGGAGAGCGCCACTCTTTAAACTAGATGGTAGAGGAGGAGGGGGTCCATGAAAAATCAAGAAGTAAAGGACAGAGTTGTAAGGATGAACAGGAGAGAGTGATGTCAAAGGAGGAATGTTTAGTGAATGAAGTAAAGATGGCCATTGGATTTAGAAATTTAGAAGTCACAATAACCCTGTGAGGGACAGTTTCAGTGGAACGGTATAGTGGTGGTGTGGAGGGCTGGGGGAATGTGTGTCAACAAATAGTAATGAGTTGAGGAGTGAATATCAGTAAAGACAGTTAAGAGTATATTTGAAAACCAAAAACAACAACACAACAAAAAAAAACTTGGCAAAGAAGAGAAGGGGAAAGTGTAGTAGTTAAAGGGAAATTCAAGGTTAAGAGATTATTTGGTTAAGGCAAGATACTTGGTATCCACATTTGATGGCCACATTTTTCTTGATGAAATAAGGAATAAGCTTGCCTGAATGTTGTGAGGAGGGGGAGTGTTGAACAGTAGAAGAGAGTCCTGGAGAGTGGTGTAGGCTTAAAAATCACTGCTGAAAGGAAAGTGAAGGCAAAGGAAAGTATTAAGTAGGACTAAAAGGCCACAGAGATTGGATACTAAGACTCTGTAGAGGTACCCAATCTCTAGCCTTATATAATTCTCCATAGCATCACTCAGTGTTCTGAATGTAAAAGTAGAACGAGTGGACTGTGGAATTGATTCTGGGTTGAAATCTTGCTACCAGGTAGTGAGAGAATAACAATGAGGTATAAGTAAAGCCTTCCAGAAGGTGGTTACAGCATTAAAGTGTGAGATGATGGTAGTGAAAATGCAATGGAAGGATAAAGGAAGGAGAAATAGTTCTAAGAAGACCTGATAAGACTGTGGACGGATAGGAGACAGGGAAATTTAGTCAAAGATGCCCTCAAAGATTCAAGTGTGGGTGACTAATAAATAGTGGTACTACTGGCAAGAAAGAAAACTTGGTAAATTTAAGGTGGTTTTAGGGAAGATTATTAATTCAATTTTAGATATGTTGAGTTACAGGTGAAGGTGAGACATCTAAGTGCAATAATGGGGCTAGAAATTAGTAAAATAAACAAAACAAATACAGTAAATTAAAAATACATACATACTTTATTTCCATATCGTTATGGTAGCCATTCCTGTGCTAATAAGATCTGGACTGAATGAGGGACATGAAAGAGAGCAGTAAGAATGATGAAGAAAAAGAGAAAGAGATTAGATATAGTAGAAACATATATAAACAATAGCAGATAGAAATGAAGGCAGAGACAGAAAGAAGGGAGAAAATGGGTGAAGAGTGAATATAGTTAAAGTGGCACAGGTTAAGTTGTTTTTGTCTTACCGCTTGCTCACTTATAATATGGGCTTCTGCTGTAGCTGTTCTTTGCAATTCTCATTAGCTACTTTAAATTCTCCAGCTATTTTTTAATCCTCAAATGTTTACTGTTATCAAAATGAAATAGTCAAGGCAGGGTTGAAAATCTGTTCTTTGAGCTTCACCTTCAGAGGCTAGTGTAAAATGACTTCAATGACTGGATTAAATTATGCTGATGATCAGCACCCGCCTCCCCAGCCAGATGAAAATTTCACCAAAATACTTCTCTCAATCTAATAACCTTGAAACTTCAGAGTGCTAAAATGACCCTCCTTTCAGAAGTGACCAAAGTGCACACATTTCTCATGGCTGACACACTTCTCAGTTCCAATTTACCTAATGCCACAAACTAGAAGCCACTTATTTCAGATTACCCTCAGCATAGCGATGGGAAAAATACCCTAACAAGTGGAAGTTTGTCATTTCTCCAAACATCTACGACTTTCAGAAGCCCTACCACTTCTATTTCTACACTTGCCTAAATCAACGTTCTTTAAAATCCTAGATAAAAATACAGATCTCTATGTAACTTTTGGGGATATGTTGAATCACATAAAGCAGAAAACTTAATAGTACAAACACAGGGTTAGCACTCAATAAATAAAGGTTAATAGTTCACTGATTCATATATTAAACTAATCTCTATTGAGGTAGGCCTACTCTGTGCCAGTTTCTATCTCTAGTACTGGAAATATAGATGAGTTAGATGAAGTCCCTTCCCTCAAAGACCTTACATTCTAGTGGGAGATAAAGACACAGGGAGAGATAATTAGATATGCAGGTTAAGGAAGCACAGAAGATAAGCCTTGAAGGAAGTGAAAAGGCTTGAAAGCAGTGAAATGAGTAGGAGTTGGTCAAGAGAAGAGGGACATGAAGATGTTCTAGGCAAAATGGCAGCATGAAGGGCACAGAGACAAGAAATGGGGTAATGGTTTCTGGAAACCATAAGCAGTTTTTAGATTCTGACCCACATAGATCATAGCAGGAAGTAGCAGGGAATAAGCCTGGAGAAGAAGATAGGGACAAGATGGTAGAGAGCTATGAAGCTTAGATTTTTATCCTTAGAAAATAGAGAAATAAGGACTTTTAAGCAGGGGAATGACATGAAAAGATGTACACTTTAGATGAAACACTCTAGTGGTTAAATTGAGGGTGAATCTGGGGAGACAAAACTGATGGCAAGGAGAGTAGTTAGAGGTTGTGGCAATATTCTAGAACAATGCTTCTCAAAATTTATTGTGAGTACAAATCACCTAGGGATCTTGTTAAAATGCAGATTCTGATTCAGTAGGTCTGCAGTGAGGCCTGAGATTCTTTTTTCTAACAAGCTCCCAAGTGATGTTTATAATGCTGGCCACAAACCACACTTTGAGTAGCAAAACTCTAGAAAAGATGTTGAGGGCCTGAACTAGTGTGGGAAATGCATGGCTGGAGAAAAGGTAACAGTAAGATTCAGGAGGTAAAACAGTCATGGCTTGGTGCCTCATTAGATATAGGAAGTGAAGTAGATGGTGCTGTGGGATTTACAATTAACTACAGGTTTCTACTTTGAATGACTGAGTGGATTTGAAATGGCTATGAGGTATACAGGTGAAGAGGTAGCTGCTCTTTGAATATATGAATCTAAAGCTTTGCAGAAAGGTCATAAGCACACAGATGAGAGATGAAATCAGAGGAACGGATTAGATCATGTTATAGATTAAGGTCAAGAATGGAACCATGGGAACGCCTACATTTAGACAATGAATTTAAAAAAGAGCCCCCAAAGAAAACAAAAAAGAAATAGAAACACGGGAAAAGAACAATAGCATAAGGAGTTACTAATGACAAAGAATAGAGCTTCAAGGAGGGAATAATGAACATTTTCACATTAAGCAGAAAGGTCTAGTAAGGAAAGAATTGAAAAATAATGGTTGAGTAGAGGAAAAGAAGTGGGTGGAGAAGAGAATATGAAAAGGGAATAAAATATACTAGTAGTGAGAAGGTGCCTGTGGGGGAAAAATGAAAAAACACATGGTTAGAAGAGCAAGTGGATCACTCCAGTCAGGATCAGAATCTTTACTGTGCCTGAATTCTTGCCACTCTTTCTCAGCTCCTTTGTTCATCCTTTCTCCTTCCCACTGCTATCAATCTAAATCATATACTTCCTCTGTAAAGATTTTCTGAACCATGATGTTTGGCTCCTCTGGTTACCAAAAATATGTACACAAAAATCCATGTCTGCAGCCTCTTGCAATGAAGTATTATTAACCCAAGTAGTTATACACTTGCCCCTTCAGGGAAAATAGTATATCTTCATTTGTATTCCCAAGAATGACTAGCCTAGCACCTAAGAGACACTTAAGTCATACTTAGTGACCGAATGATATAACTACGTGATACTAATTTAAAATACTTCCTTATGTACCTATGATATAACATGAAACTGTGGTAATACCTGTATTTTATTAGTAAGAGTCATCTAAACCTTTCTGGGTCTCATTTTCTAGAAAACCAACAGACAGACCTACATGGACTCAAAAGTCCTTACTTATCGAAAATTCTATGATCCCATGAGTATTATCAACCTCGTATTAAGTAAAAGCAAAATAGTATATACATAAGCCAGTATGTTTTATAAAATATAAACATCCTAAGAAAGAGATTTGGGATATTTTTACTGTTTACCGTTTGCATCTGATTTTGCTGGAAGAGGTTTCTCTCTTATCTTGGCTACAAACTTCTTCCTAGCTTCATTTCTTTTGTGTTTTTTCCCAACATAATGTTGTTGGGCCATTAATGGACTATTAAAGGAAGCAGGACAGAGCTTGCAATACTTGTTTGGATTATTCAAATCCAAAGCACTGCTGGAAGAGGAAGGCATAGTCTCGTCTTTAATCCCGCCTGGAGGAGGCTTGACAACAAGGGGCTTCAGAAAAGTTGACTCTGCAGAAGTAGTAATAGGCACACCTGCTGAAATAGTCATAATGAAAAGAGATCAACATGTGTCCAGCTATTAGAGTTGCATTCATTATAAAGTATTAGGGAAAGTTAGAGTTCTTTAAAAACCTGCTATCTCTGGACTTTTTCCATATAGGGCTGTTGGATAAAGGTACTCAGGCTAAAACGAATTTCCTTCTGTGAGAATAGAAATTTGAATACAAGTCTGTCACCAAGTTTCTCCAACAAAGATACAGGAAAGAATATTCAGCATTAGGCATTTATTTCAAATGAATTTTATTCATTTGAAAAATCAATGAAGGCATAAGAGATGTCTTAGGATGGTTCTTGAAATTAGTGAGGGTAAAAGAGATGGTACCAACTTCTAAGTTGGTGTCTTTCTTGAGTAGCACAGTAAATCACCTATTCAGTCCAGATTTGTGGTGTCTGTATCAAAATAAAATTTATGCAGTTGTTTAAGGCTATAAAATTATACGTTTCCACAATTACAGTTATTTCAGAGCTCTTTCATTTAGTCTCCTCTCTGAGCCCAAATTTATGAATTTTGGGGACTAAAGATAAGGCTTTACAAGATGCTTTCTGTTGTAGGGCACACTGATTCTGTCCCTCTTGACTGACAGGCAGAAAAACAAATATACAAAAGTTAGAGAGACTAGAATAAATTTAAAAATAATTCTGGTTTCATTTATTAAGAAAACTATATGTTTTAATGCTGATGAGGCCTATGCTATGAGTTGGAAATTAATGTTGGTAAAATTTCCATGCTAGGCATGCTTTATTCCTAAAGTGTTGAAGCTAGTGAGAATGTGGTAAATTATTTATTCCAGAGAATTGATCATCTTATTTTTTGTTCTAGCACACAACACTTTCAAAATACAGGCTGGGTTTTCCAGGGTGTACTCTGCCACTTCAGGCCAGAAGTGAGATCTGTGGGTCAGTTCTCTCATGAGCTGGCGGCCCAACATCACTGGAAGGAGGAAACAGCAACGTTTTACAGTTCTCTGTATCTTTGGCATCTAACATAAAATAAGTACTCAATAACTGCTGATTGATAATGCTAGTGGTACTTTTTCTTTATATTCATAGGAAGAAAGGAATGAGCAATTGGGTAGAAGAAGATTCCGTACCTTTTTTTTTTTTTTTTTGGCTATAGTTATAGTCAGAAAATGCTGCAACATAACTATATTATGGTGAAGACATTGGTCTGAACACACACTATGAGATAATGTTTTGGAAAGCACTAAAGCAAAAAAAAGAATGAGATAGATGCCAAGGGGAAGAAGTAAGAAGGAGCTAAGACTATAATTTGATTAGAAACTGGAGAGCTCAGGTTGCTTATTGTTCTTTCTTTATAGCAACATAGCAAATAACTTGCTTTTATTTGGATTTAATAAACTGAAAAGGAGAGGTCGCAACATTTCTTAAAATTCAGCTAGCAATTATGATCTCTATATTAAATTACAAGGACACAGAAAGAGATTAACCGGGCAGAAGAAGAACCAAGTTACTGTGGCAGAGTAAAAGTCTCTCCAATAAAAAATGGATGGCAGAGATGGGAAAAAATTATAGAGAGACCCTGTATTGAAGCTAAAGAGGTGAATGTCATCTTACCCATCTCTGGCTGAAATCCTGATGGAGATACCTGATCATGCTCCTCCATTAATTGCTTCAGTTTTTTAGCATGGACTTTCCCCACATAGTGAGACTGAGCAACAACTGGGGAGCTAAAAATGATGTTGCAGAGACCACAAAATTTGCTCCTGTCCACTACTTCACTCCTATGCATCTGAAATAAGAACAATCTTGTTAGAAAGATTCAATAACTCAAAGTTTCGAATTACAACATCAACAAAGGCCACTCACCTGAAAATTCCTAACATCCATCTTCATTTTCTTACCAGGCACTTCATTTTGTTCCCCATGCATTTGAAAATAAAACCTAACATTTTGAGCATGTTTTTCACTCTGAAAAAAAGATATAATATGACTTTGTTTATTCAAAAACAGAGGTACCCCAAATTTACACCTCTTCAAATTTGAGGACAGTACCCGTGAATTGAAATATATTTAATGTGTACCAAGTTTACGAAAAGGCTTCACGTTTTCAAATCTCTAAATCTCAGTTAAAATGAAAATAATGCTGTAATTTAGAGTCCAGTAACTTCTAGGTTTTTGTTTTTGACAGAGACTCCCAGTTTTTTTTTTGCCTAATATCAAACTTCTTCTTCTTCCTTAGTTACACACCTTAGGCAATATACCCAGCTAAAAGACTGCATGTTCCAGCCTCCCTTTCAGCAAGATGTAACCTTGTGACTCTATTCTGGGCAATAAGATGTAATCTGAAATGCTGGGTAGAACTTCTGGGAAGCCTCCTAACAGGATGGAGGATGAACCCTTCTTCTAACCTTCTTCCCTCCTGCTTCTGGAATTAAGATTTAAAGGTCATCTGGGACTATGGGGGATCTTGAGGACAGAGGCTAGTTCATGAGAGTAGAAAGACAGAAAATGCCTAGATCTCTGATAATGTTATGGAGCTGTCACATCAGCCCTGTACTGCTTACCTCTCAAATTCTTTTATGTGAGGAAATTAACCCTTCTACGTTAGGCACATTAGAAAAATCTCTGAACAAATGTATAACAAAATACATAATAACGAAAATGTTGGTGTAAATAGAAGGGAAACTAACGTTCCTGAACATATACTGTGAGGCAACTACTTACTCTCTCTCTACAGCATTTTAAATTGTGAAATATATACATATAGAAAAACACAGGAAATAATATAGCTGAAGTACATACCCACTGCCCAGTTTTAACAGATATTATTAACATTTTTCTATATTTCTTTCAGATCTCCTTTTCAAAAGAGGTAAAATTTTACACATACAGTCCTATCTCCTCATACCAACAATCCCTCCCCTCCTCAGTCTCTCCCGATAGGTAACCACTATCTTAAAGTTGGTCTATAGCATTTCCTCTATGCTTCTCTTCTTTTACTAGATATGCATGTACCCATAAACAGTATTATGTACTACTGTCGTTTTTTAAAATTTTATGAAAATGGAATCAGTTTATTCATATCCTTTTCAACTTTTTATAACTCAATATTATGTAAGATTTGCCCATATTGATACACATAGCTCTAGTTCATTCATATTACATGCTGCATAATATTCCACTCCATGTGCTACCCATCAAGTCCCCTACTGAAGGCAGTTATGTTTCTGTTTATTTTGCTATCACAAGCATTTCTGCACTGAACATATGTAAACATATCTCCTAATATAATGTCCAAGAGTTTCTTTAAAGTAGACACCTAAATATGGACTATTTGGCTTATAAGGTATGAGGGTTTTCAGCTTTAATAGGTATTATAAAATTTTTCTCCAAAGACGTTGAAGCAAGCAACTATACTCCAATAAAAATTAATTAAAAAAAGATGTTGAAGCAGTTTACAACTCCAAATGTAGCACATATGAGTGATTTGTCTTCCTATATTCTCCTGAATTGTTAAGTGCTATTAGATTTCAATTTTTGTGAGCATGATGGTTTTGATAAGATAGTTCATTATCACTTTAACTTGCATTTCCCATATGATCACTTCTGAAGTTAAGTATCTCTTCTATAGCCTGTTTATAATACTTTCCCATTTTTCTATTAGGTTGTTTCTTGTTCTAATTGATATTAGTTCTTTATATATTCTAGATACTAATCCTTTGTTAGTTGTATTGGTTATAAATAGCACTCAATCTGTGGCTTGTCTTTTAACTTTATAATGAGTTTTTTTGTCATATAAATTTTCCCTACCAGGTATCATGGCATATTTTAAAGCTATACTAATAAGGTGAAATTATTATAGAGACAGGCAAACAGAGCAATACAATAAACCATAATAACATTATAAGTATATATATGTATATACGAAAATTAACTTATGATAGAGATGCCACTACAAATCAGTGAGGCAAGGATGGACTGTTTAAATAAATATTGCTGGGATACCGGGCTATCTGTATGGAAAATAATGTTACCACCCTCCATATGCGAAAATCAATACCAGATGGATCAAACATTTTAACCTAAAAAATAAAACTTTTAAAAGTATTAGAAGAAAATAGACAGAAATATCTACATGACAAAAGAACAAAGAATGGTTTCTTAAACATGTAAGTATAAATACAAAAGGAAATATCAATAAGTGCAACCTCACTAAAATTCAAAACTTCTGCAGTACTGTCCTATTTTACATGTACAATAAATACTATGCTTAGATAGTCTGACACTATTAACCAAGCTGTATACTAAAGAGAAAAAAAATCACCTTTTCAAGTAGGATATTTGCACAGAAGTGCTTTCAAATATATGGAAAGTCATGTATAGTTTTGATTTGATTATTTAACAACCTTAAGTACCAAACTTACAGATGGCACTGAAATTTAAATTTAAAAATATGCTACAACATTACATAACATAATGCTTTATAGCCATTAAACTTTATAGAAAAGTAAAAAGATGTAATGATAGGTCAAAGTGTTCAGAATATGTTCTTATATGAAAAAGCAAGTGCAAAACAACATACAATTCTCTTTTGTAAAAATATGTCTGTGTGTTTAGAAAGCATACTGGAATCATATAAGCTAAATAGAAGTTAATTAAATGATGCTTACTTACAAGCAACAGAATTATGATTGATTCATATTTTCTTATATTTTTGTATATTTTCTACACTGAATAGTACTTTATAAGCCCATAAAAGTGATTTTTCAAATTTAAATTCAAATGGTTCCAACCACAGTTATCACAGAGCACCTTGATTATGTGTCTCTCTTTATTAACTCTAAATCTTTGAGCTTTGAGGTCCCAGGATATGCTAGGCACAATTACATATTTGATTTCACTTAATTCTCACAAGTATAGTAAGAGAGATTTTATGCCCCTATTTTGCAGGCTCAAGAAACATGCTCAGAGAGGTAAAGTGACTTGCCCAGGGTTTCACAACAATGGTGGAGTTAAGACTTGAACCTACGTCCTCTCAATCCACAGCCAACACAATTTCACTATCTGTAATTACAGTAATTGAATCCCAATCAACATAAGGACTGAAATATAGTTGCCAATAAGATTAGCAATGGGCAAAACAAGATGAGGTGTTTAAAAAAGTAGAACTGGCATTATATTTCTTTTAAGTAAATGTATCTAGTACTTTTGTTAACATGGATACCAGATATGAAAAAAAATCCAATAGTTCATAATATGATGTAGAAATGGGAGACAACACTAAAAGAAAGGAAAGAACACTGGATATGAAATTAGAAGAACTCATTTTTAAGCTTAGTCATGCCAAGATTAGCTATGCAGAATCACTATCCCTCTGGGTTTCAGTTTTCTAATCAATAAACTAAAGAAGTAAGAACATTAAACATTCCTCTTTTAACTCTAGAATTCTATGGTACTGTGCTTAAAAACATGTAGCTAAATCAAGTGCAAGACTCGTTCATTTTGTTTTTATCCTTCATTTACTGTAAAGGAAAACTCTGGAGTTCAATAATATCCCTTGATTCACATTAACTGTTTCCTACTCAAGCTTTATAAAACTTCCCTTATATTTACTACAAGGACACGAAGGATATAGTGGCTTGATAGATACAAATGGAGGCAGAATGATGTGAAGAAAAGAAAACATGCTTTGGAGTCAAAAAGGCTAAGTTTAAACCCGAATTCTCCAAACTTAAGCTAGTAAGTTACTGTCCCTCTCTGAGCCAGACTCCTCATCCATCAAAGGGAAATAATACACAGGATTCTCATAAGAATCAAAAACAGATAATATATGAAGTTTATCTGCCATATTTAAAAACCTATTTTAGATTCTATTCCCATTATTTTTAACCTACCTCATAATGTGAAATCCTTTGTGATTCAAACTGCAGCACCACTCCACATATATTACAAAAATTATCTGTAAAAAGTTCAGTCTTTTCTTGTTCTTTCCAAGTCATATCTATGAATAAAATAAAGGGTAATGAGACTATATATCACATAAATGAATATTTAGAAGTATCATTTTCATTCTTCAACTACATATTGTTTCATATACCACCTCAAACCTGAGTGCTTGTGAGGCTACAATAAAAGCTTTTTGCTTATTGAGTATGCAATTTAATATGAGCATAATAAATATGCCTCTAATGTAGGATATAGCAAGAGGTATTTATTTAACATGATAAGCCTAGGCAATACCATTCCAAACGAAAAGTTATGGGGGTACCAGTAACTTCATGAGCTTCGTAGACTGATTTGGGGCACCAATAATGAGCAGCAGGATTAAAACACCAAGCCTTGGAATTTGTGTTTTATAGTAGACAATCCTTAAAAAGGCATTGTTATAAGACTGTCACTTATCTGGAGCTATGGCTCCAACGTTATCTAAAAATCACACGGAACCACAAAAAAACTTTGCCCATAGTAGGCAAACATTTTCCATTGTTGTACGAACATTAGCACACTCATCTGGCAAAACAAGTCTCACAGAAGCCGCCAAAGCTATAAAGTAATGTTCATATAATAACATCTAGAAGTATTATTTCTAAATGTTTCTCACTGTAATAAATAACACATGCCAAAACTTTCTGAATTTACACTTGAGGTCCACACTTCTATCTGAACTTCTTAACAGCTGCAATGTATTCCGCCAAAATTTATTAGTGTATCTATAAGGTATAAATCACAAAACATCAAAATTTTGCTTGCTATTTGGCTATTTAAATGAATAAGCTGATACCAAACATACTTTCACAGAGAAAGGCCAATGATGTATTAAATGGATAAAAAGTTGTAGAACAATAAATACAATACATCCATTTCCAACACTAACAAAAATTAAATATACATCACATATAAAAAATATGGAAAGATATAAATTAAATTTAAAAGTGATTAACTTTGGGAAGCGGGGCTAGAAAAGCAAGAAAGGGAGAAAATTTAACATTTTATTTTCTGTACAACTGTTTTCTTTCAATTTTTGCAAGAAGTATGTAGGACTTTCTATTTAAAAACCTTTAGAGGTATTTTTTTTTTTAAACTTTAGACTTCTTTTAATAGTACCTTTGGCTGTTTGGACTGGGTTTCTTTGAACGCAGGGCCATACAGAATCAGGGCTACATGGAGATATGGAGGATTGCATGAGCGTTATAAGAAGGGAATCTGGAGCCCCTTCCGACAGAGTTAACAGCCAGTGTGGTTATAGCCAAGCTCACTGCACAATAGTCATTCTTATGCTGTCACTGGATAATGGCTCCATCTTTTTCTCCTGGCTCTATTGATCACATCTAGACCTCAGAACATTCTAAAATGGGTTCCTGCATGCCATTATGTAATGGAACGTTCCTCATTTTCATGAACACCCTGTTGAGTCCTGAAAAAGAGAAAAGCTCTCATCACTGCAGTCCCGTTCATTTTCTTCCCTGACCTCCTCCCTTTAGAATTATCGAACATCCTCTGCCAAAGGAATGGGCAGCCAAGGCATTGTAAGGCCACCTCTCTGGTCCCTTGGCTTAACACCATAGGGCCCTGGGTGCCTTCAATGCAAATTAAGGTGGAAAGCTCAAGCCTTAGTGCCTTCACTAGTGTATCTTGATGTTTGAAGGTGTTTCTTGGCCACTCACATACGGGAAGTTTGACATTTTAATGTTTGTTCGTGGGATATGGACATATGTGCATGTGCCTACAAGCTTCCTGTCATCCAATTTATTCCCTGGGACATGCTTCCTGAAATCTGAGCATGGTCCTCCAAGGCTTAAGGCATAGCAATGCACTTTTGAATGGGGAAACACTGGAGCCAGCTTAAGCAGAATTCTTTGGTAACAGTATATCTCTACCCCAAGACTTGTCTGTATCCTACATTAACCTCACCATCCCTTCTTACTTTTCAAATGCAAACTAGGCAACTTTTAGAGAGACAGTTTCAAAGTCCTTCGCCGCACATAGTTCCATCCACCCCCATCTCCTCTTCTCCTCTCCCTGCCCAGCTCTTCCTGGTCCAGCCTGAGCTTCCTGCCAACCACGCTTTGCCTGTCCAAACAGTAACTCTTCCAAGAGTATATTTGGAGTGTTTTGAGTTTGAGATATGAGAGTCTACTTTGAGAGAAATGTGCATCTCTTGGTGTACCTTGCTTCTCTGTGATTTGTGTCTGCCCTCCAGTGGCTCCAAGTCTAATGGGTATAGACATCTCGTTAGCTGTGTACTGGGAAGCAGAAAAACTGGATCCGAATCTCTACAGCCCCATTTATCTGCTGCTAACCTTGGAGAAGCAACTTAACAAAGCTCAACCTTTGCTTTCTCAGCTGTGAGATGCAGCCAATCTCATGTAGCTGTTCTGAGGGTCAAATGAGCTAATGGCTGGGACAGGCTTTACTTCCTGTACCTGCTTACGCACAGGTGATGCATCTATTGCATAATATCAACAGGGACATTCATCTCACACATGACCATCAAGTGTACCAAGCCAGCTCCAAACCCATCACTAATATGTTAAAAGTCAGTGTTGCAGTCAGTACACACACTCTGACCTAATTTGTTCATTTTCCATTTGAACTGCTGCCATACTCTGATTTTAATCCTACAAATAACCATAGAGGGTAGGACTGTTGATACTCCTGTTTTTTGAGAAGAGGAAACTGAGGTTCAAAAAAGGTTTTTATGAGTTAGCCAAGGTCTTGGGCAGAGTTGAAATGCAGACCCAGGGTCTGTGACGCCAGACCCCTTGCTGTTAACTTCTGTTCTGTCAGTCTATGCAGACCGGTAGAAAATAAGTGAATCCTGGAATAGGACACAAGTGACCCAGATTCAGGTATCATTTTCTACTGTTCTCTGCCTTGGTACATGCTGTTTTCCTGAATCAAATGTCCAGACATTCCTCTTCACCTGCAAGTCTCCTACTACTCTCTAACTCTCAGCCCCAAGTTCTTCCAAGTAGGATTCCTCCAAGTATTACCTCTTCCTTGAAGTCTTCCCACAAGCCCTCCATCCCAGGAAGATTCAATGATCCTCCCCCGCATGCAGCCATTGTGCCACATGCATAGACCTTCAGCTGTGTATTTATCACACAACATGGTGGTTGTAGTTTTGCTGGACTGAAAATGGAAATGGCCTGGGAGGGCAGGTCCTCTGCTTTGGCCCTTTCTTGCCAGAGCTCTACTGCCCTGTATCATCTGCTCCTGGACATCTACCCTCAAAGTTTTTATGGTCAAAGACAAAATCATCACCAACGTATTTCCAATCATGTGTCCCCATCTTAGTGAGAGGTACTACCTCTCATTCCATCAGCAAACTAATGGGATTCCATCACCCCAGTACTTTTGAACTTGCATCTTTACATTCTCTTGGTCTCATCTAGAGGTATTTATTTTAAAAGTTATGTTGGATATCTGCAACTAAGCTTTGTTTTCAGTACCACTGTATGGACTAAAAATGCTTACTTAAATTGCATGCTCAAGATAATAATAACTGTAACTAGGAACATGTCAAAAACAAGTTGATGAACACTTAAAAATTTATCCCTATAATATATAGTATCTTCTCTGAATTATTTTTAGGTTGTTTTAAAATATATGATTTCTCTAACTTTGACTCTTAAAGTCAGCAAGGTAGAGAGTTTAAAGTGTATTTCAGGACCTCCCTTGTTTCAGAATTAACTACTATATGCAATCTGAGCATAGTGATAAGATATTGAACTTCCTATTAAAATCTTTAATAATAAGTAAATATTATCATTTGGTGGCAATATAACTTGTTACAGAGGGAAAGTTTCCATTAAGAAGACAAAAGGAAACTACTAATTTAGAGGTTCAACAATTCCTAAAATTTAACACTAATTTCTTTCCTAGATCAACCTTTAATTCCAGATTTCCCCACTTCTAATAGTCAAAGTTTGACACTGACACTCAAGTTGGGAAATATGAAGGCTAAGTATTTTAACCTAGCCTTTCATTACTGGTGACCCAGATAAATTTCCATGAAGTCCATGAAGTTACTGGTACCCCTACAACATTTCCTTTAGAATGGTATTGCCTAGACTTATTGCCTTTGACTCATTTTCTCAAACAAGATCTTGGTCTGTTTTTCTTTATTAAATGGCATAATATTCCAGACTCAAACCCTCAGCCATTCTCCTCCCCAGCAAATCACTGTTTCATGTCAATTCTAGCTTATAACGTTATTTGATATCCATCTCTTCCTTTT
Organism: Balaenoptera acutorostrata; assembly: GCF_949987535.1. NCBI lineage: Eukaryota > Metazoa > Chordata > Mammalia > Artiodactyla > Balaenopteridae > Balaenoptera > Balaenoptera acutorostrata. The sequence continues at coordinate 89,662,222 of NC_080085.1, forward strand.
AATTCCCCATAACACTACCCAAGTTCAGGCCCTCAATGTCTTGCACATCATTTAGCTTTATTGGTATTTACTGAGGTTAGTTTCAAAGTACTATGGTACACATTTTGGAAAGAGATAAGAAAAAAGAACGAGCACTTATTGAAGGCCCTCTATGTGTAAACAAGATAACAGCTTACCCCTTTAGTTCTTTAAACAAGTCTGCAAGGTAAGTGATATTTCCCACATTCTGAAGGTTAGGAAATTAGGATTCACTGAAATCGAAATAACTTGTCACATGTGTTATTTGGTGGAGTGGAACTTTGTTTTATCTTGACTTTTTTCCATTATAAATACATAACTGTTCCACATGTTGGAAATGACACAGCAAGTGAATAACTCCTAATCTCAAGGAATTTACAATTTAGTAAGGAAGATGTGTATAGAAAGAACCATGGGGACTTCACTGGTGGTCCAGGGGCGAGGACTCCACACTCCCAATGCAGGGGCCTGGGATCAATCCCTGGTGGGGGAACTGGATCCCACATTCCGCAACTAAGAGTTCACATGTCACAACTGAAAGATCCTGCAGGCCGCAACTAAAGATTCTGCGTGCAGCAACGAAGATCCCGCATGCCACAACTAAAGATCCCCGTGCCACAACTAAGACCTGGTGCAGCTTATTTGTTTATTTATTTATGTATTTATTTATTATTTTTTATTATTTATTTATTTATTTATTTAAAGAACTATGCTTCCAAGATCAAAATGTCATAAGTGATAAAAGACATAAGGTACAGTGGGTTCCTGCTGAGGAGTTTGGGAAAAGCATTCTAGAGGAGAACAGGTTTTGAACTAAGCTTTAAAAGATGTATAAAATTCAGATAAAAAGAGTGGATTAAAGGGACCTGGGGGCACACAAGAATATGAAGGACAATAATTGAAAGCTTGGAATGAGGCCAAATCATAATTGGCTTCATTAGGGCATTTGACTTAATTCTGCATTCAACAAGGGAAAAGAAGTGATTAAAATGGGATATGAGAGGAGCTTCAAGATGGCGGAAGAGTAAGATGCAGAGATCACCTTCCTCCCCACAAACACATCAGAAATACATCTACATGTGGAACAACTCCTACAGAACACCTACTGAAAGCTGGCAGAACACCTCAGACCTCCCAAAAGGCAAGAAACTGCCCACGTACCTGGGTAGGGCAAGAGAAAAAAGAAAAAACAGAGATTAGAATAGGGACGGGACCTGCACCACTGGGAGGGAGCTGTGAAGGAGGAAATGTTTCCACACACTAGGAAGGCCCTTCGTGGGCGGAGACTGCGGGTGGCAGAGGGGGGGAGCTTCGGAGCCACGGAGGAGAGCACAGCAACAGGGGTGCAGAGACGGGTATGAGACGCTAAGGCTGCTACTGCAGCCACCAAGAAGCCTGTGTGCAAGCACAGGTCACTATCCACACCTCCCCTACCAGGAGCCTGTGCAGCCCGCCACTCAGGGTCCTGTGATCCAGGGACAGCTTCCCCAGGAGAATGCACGGCACGCCTCAGGCTGGTGCAACGTCATGCTGGTCTCTGCCGCTGCAGGCTCGCCCCGCATCTGTACCCCTCCCTCCCCCCGGCCTGAGTGAGCCAGAGCCCGGAATCAGCTGCTCCTTTAACCCTGCCCTGTCTGAGCAAAGAACAGACGCCCTCAGGCGACCTACATGCAGAGGCGGGTCCAAATCTAAAGCTGAACCCCGGGAGCTGTGCGAACAAAGAAGAGAAAGGGAAATTTCTTCCAGCAGCCTCAGGAGCAGCGGATTAAATCTCCACAATCAACTTGATGTACCCTGCATCTGTGGAATACCTGATTAGACAATGAATCATCCCAAATTGAGGAGGTGGACTTTGGGAACAATGATATGTATATTTTTCTCCCTTTTTCTCTATTTGTGAGCATGTATGTGTATGCTTCTGTGTGTGATTTTGTCTGTAGAGCTTTCCTTTTACCATTTGTCCTAGGGTTCTGTCTGTCCGTTTTTTTTTCATTACTTAAAAAATTTTTTCTTAATAATTTATTTAATTTAATTTATTTTATTTTTTATTTATTTTACTTTATTTTATTTTATCTTCTTCTTTCTTTCTTTCTCTTCTCCCTTTTATTCTGAGCCGTGTGGAGGACAGGCTTTTGGTGCTCCAGCCAGGCGTCAGCACTGTGCCTCTGAGGTGGGAGAGCCAACTTCAGGACACTGGTCCACAAGAGACCTCCCAGCTCCACGTAATACCAAATGGCAAAAATCTCCCAGAGATCTCCATCTCAACACCAAGACCCAGATTCACTCAACGACCAGCAAGCTGCAGTGTTGGACACCCTATGCCAAACAACTAGCAAGACAAGAACACAGCTCCATCCATTAGCAGAGAGGCTGCCTAAAATCATAATACGGCCACAGACACCACAAAACACACCACCAGACATGGACCTGCCCACCAGAAATACAAGATCCAGCCTCATACACCAGAACACAGGCACTAGTTGCCTCCACTAGGAAGCCTACACAACCCACTGAATCAACCTTAGCCACTGGGGACAGACACCAAAAACAATGGAAACTACGACCTGCAGCCTGCAAAAAGGAGACCCCAAACACAGTAAGTTAAGCAAAATGAGCAGACAGAGAAACACACAGCAGATGAAGGAGCAAGGCAAAAACCCACCAGGCCTAACAAATGAAGAGGAAATAGGCAGTCTACCTGAAAAAGAATTCAGAATAAAGATAGCAAAGATGATCCAAAATCTTGGAAATAGAATGGAGAATATACAAGAAACGTTTAACAAGGACCTAGAAGAACTAAAGAGGAAACAAACAGTGATGAACAACAAAAAAATGAAATTAAAAATTCTCTAGAAGGGATCAATAGCAGAATAACTGAGGCAGAAGAACGGATAAGTGAACTGGAAGATAAAATAGTGGAAACAACTACTGCAGAGCAGAATAAAGAAAAAAAAATGAAAAGAATTGAGTACAGTCTCAGAGACCTCTGGGACAACATTAAACACACCAACATTCGAATTATAGGGGTCCCAGAACAAGAAGAGAAAAAGAAAGGGACTGAGAAAATATCTGAAGAGATTATAGTTGAAAACTTCCCTATTATGGGAAAGGAAATAGTTAATCAAGTCCAGGAAGCACAGAGAGTCACATACAGGATAAATCCAAGGAGAAACACACCAAGACACATATTAATCAAACTATCAAAGATTAAATACAAAGAACAAATATAAAAAGCAGCAAGGGAAAAACAACAAATAACACATAAGGGAATCCCCATAAGGTTAACAGCTGATCTTTCAGCAGAAACTCTGAAAGCCAGAAGGGAGTGTCAGGACATATTTAAAGTGATGAAGGAGAAAAACCTACAACCAAGATTACTCTACCCAGAAAGGATCTCATTCAGAATGATGGAGAAATTAAAACCGTTACAGACAAGCAAAAGCTAAGAGAATTCAGCACCACCAAACCAGCTTTACAACAAATGCTAAAGGAACTTCTCTAGGCAGGAAACACAAGAGAAGGAAAAGACCTACAATAACAAACCCAAAACAATTAAGAAGATGGTAATAGGAACATACATATCAATAATTACCTTAAATGTAAACAGATTAAATGTTCCAACAAAAAGACATAGATTGGCTAAATGGATACAAAAACAAGACCCGTATATATGCTGTCTACAAGAGACCCACTTCAGACCTATGGACACATACAGACTGAAAGTGAGGGGATGGAAAAGGATATTCCATGCAAATGGAAATCAAAAGAAAGCTGGAGTAACAATTCTCATATTAGACAAAATAGACTTTAAAACAAAAACTATTACAAGAGACAAAGAAGGACACTACATAATGATCAAGGGATCGATCTAAGAAGAAGATATAACAATTGTAAATATTTATGCACCCAACACAGGAGCACCTCAATACATGAGGCAAATACTAACAGCCATAGAAGGGGAAATCGACAGTAACACAATCATAGTAGGGGACTTTAACAACCCACTTTCACCAATGGACAGATCATCCAAAATGAAAATAAATAAGGAAACACAAGTTTAAATGATACATTAAACAAGATGGACTTAATTGATATTTATAGGACATTCCATCCCAAAACAACAGAATACACATTCTTCTCAAGTGCTCATGGAACATTCTCCAGGGTAGAACATACCTTGGTTCACAAATTAAGCCTTGGTAAATATAAGAAAATTGAAATTGTATCAAGTATCTTTTCCGACCACAATGCTATGAGACTAGATATCAATTACAGGAAAAAATCTGTAAGAAATACTAACACATGGAGGCTAAATAACGCACTACTTAATAACCAAGAGATCACTGAAGATATCAAAGAGGAAATAAAAAAAATACCTAGAAACAAATGACACTGAAAACACGACGACCCAAAACCTATGGGATGCAGTAAAAGCATTTCTAAGAGGGAAATTTATAGCAATACAATCCTACGTTAAGAAACAAGAAACAACTCAAAAAAACCCCCTAACCTTACACCTAAAGCAATTAGGGAAAGTAGAACAAAAGAAACCCAAAGTTAGCAGAAGGAAAGAAATCATAAAGATCAGATCAGAAATAAATGAAAAAGAAATGAAGGAAACGATAGCAAAGATCAATAACACTAAAAGCTGGTTCTTTGAGAAGATAAACAAAATTGATAAACCATTAGCCAGACTTATCAAGAAAAAAAGGGAGAAGACTCAAATCAATAGAATTAGAAATGAAAAAGGAGAAGTAACAACTGACACTGCAGAAATACAAAGGATCATGAGAGATTACTACAAGCAACTCTATGCCAATAAAATGGACAACCGGGAAGAAATGAAAAAATTCTTAGAAATGCACAACCTTCCAAGACTGAACCAGGAAGAACCAGAAAATATGAACAGACCAATCACAAGCACTGAAATGGAAACTGTGGCTAAAAATCTTCCAACAAACAAAAGCCCAGGACCAGATGGCTTCACAGGCGAATTCTATCAAACATTTAGAGAAGAGCTAACACCTATCCTTCTCAAACCCTTCCAAAATATAGCAGAGGGAGGAACACTCCCAAACTCATTCTATGAGGCCACCATCACTGTGGTACCAAAACCAGACAAAGATGTCACAAAGAAAGAAAACTACAGGCCAATACACTGATGAACATAGATGCAAAAATCCTCAACAAAATACTAGCAAACAGAATCCAACAGCACATTAAAAGGATCATACACCATGATCAAGTGGGGTTTATCCCAGGAATGCAAGGATTCTTCAATATACACAAATCAATCAACGTGATACACCATATTAACAAATTGAAAGAGAAAAACCATATGGTCATCTCAATTGATGCAGAGAAAGCTTTCGACAAAATTCAACACCCATTTATGATAAAAACCCTCCTGAAAGTAGGCATAGAGGGAACATTCCTCAACATAATAAAGGCCATATATGGCAAACCCACAGCCAACATCGTCCTCAATGGTAAAAAATTGAAAACATTTCCACCAAGATCAGGAACAAGACAAGGTTGCCCACTCTCACCACTATTATTCAACATAGTTTTGGAAGTTTTAGCCACAGCGATCAGAGAAGAAAAAGAAATAAAAGGAACCAAAATTGGAAAAGAAGAAGTAAAGCTGTCACTGTTTGCCGATAACATGATACTATACGTAGAGAATCCTAAAGATGCTACCAGAAAACTACTAGAGCTAATCAATGAATTTGGTAAAGTAGCAGGATACAAAATTAATGCACAGAAATCTCTTGCATTCCTATACACTAATGATGAAAAATCTGAAAGTGAAATTAAGAAAACACTCCCATTTACCACTGCAACAAAAAGAATAAAATATCTAGGAATAAACCTACCTAAAGAGACAAAAGACCTGTATGCAGAAAATTATAAGACACTGATGAAAGAAATTAAAGTTGATATAAATAGATGGAGAGATATACCATGTTCTTGGATTCGAAAAACCAAAATTGTGAAAATGACTCTACTACCCAAAGCAATATAGAGATTCAATGCAATCCCTATCAAACTACCACTGGCATTTTTCACAGAACTAGAACAATAAATTTCACAATTTGTATGGAGACACAAAAGACTCCGAATAGCCAAAGCAGTCTTGAGGGAAAAAAAAACGGAGGTGGAGGAATCAGACTCCCTGACTTCAGACTATTCTACAAAGCTACAGTAATCAAGACAATATGGTACTGGCACAAAAACAGAAACATAGATCAATGGAACAAGATAGAAGCCCAGAGATAAACCCACGCACCTATGGTCACCTTATCTTTGATAAAGGAGGCAAGCATATACAGTGGAGAAAAGACAGCCTCTTCAATAAGTGGTGCTGGCAAAACTGGGCAGCTACATGTAAAAGAATGAAATTAGAACACTCCCTAACACCATACACAAAAATAAACTCAAAATGGATTCGAGACCTAAATGTAAGACCGGACACTATAAAACTCTTAGAGGAAAACATAGGAAGAACACTCTTAGACATAAATCCCAGCAAGATCTTTTTTGATCCACCTCCTAGAGTAATGGAAATAAAAACAAAAATAAAGAAATGGGACCTAATGAAAGTTCAAAGCTTTTGCACAGCAAAGGAAACCATAAACAAGACTAAAAGACAACCCTCAGAATGGGAGAAAATATTTGCAAATGAATCAACGGACAAAGGATTAATCTCCAAAATATATAAACAGCTCATGCAGCTCAATATTAAAGAAACAAACAACCCAATCCAAAAATGGGCAGAAGACCTAAATAGACATTTCTCCAAAGAAGACATACAGATGGCCAGGAAGCACATGAAAAGCTGCTCAACATCACTAATTATTAGAGAAATGCAAATCAAAACTACAGTGAGGTATCACCTCACACCAGTTAGAATGGGCATCATCAGAAAATCTACAAACAACAAATGCTAGAGAGGGTGTGGAGAAAAGGGAACCCTCTTGCACTGTTGGTGGGAATTTCAATTGATACAGCCACTATGGAGAACAGTATGGAGGTTCCTTAAAAAACTAAAAATAGAATTACCATATGATCCAGCAATCCCACTTCTGGGCATATACCCAGAGAAAATCATAATTCAAAAAGACACATGCAGCCCAATGTTCATTGCAGCACTATTTACAATAGCCAGGTCATGGAAGCAACCTAAATGCCCATCAACAGACGAATGGATAAAGAAGTTGTGGTACATATATACAATGGAATATTACTCAGCCATAAAAAAGAACGAAATTGAGTCATTTGTTGAGACGTGGATGGATCTAGAGACTGTCATACAGAGTGAAGTCAGAAAGAGAAAAACAAATATCGTATATTAACGCATGTATGTGGAACCTAGAAAAATGGTACAGATGAACCAGTTTGCAGGGCAGAAGTTGAGACACAGATGTAGAGAACAAACGTGTGGACACCAAGGGGGGAAAACCGCAGTGGGGTGGGGATGGTGGTGTGCTGAATTGGGCGATTGGGATTGACATGTATACACTGATGTGTATAAAATTGATGACTAATAAGAAACTGCAGTATAAAGAAACAAACAAAAAAAATCAACTAATACTAAACTTTCTTTGGGTTATTTGTATGGAAATACATTAATATAAATGTTTCAGACATTACATGAAATATCTTAAAATCTTATATGTTCTGGTATAATGTTATGTCATAATTCTAGTTATTACTTTAAAATGTATATCTCAGAAATAACTAAATATCCTTGTCAATTGCATTATTATGAACTTTCATCAAATCTTTAACCGTGGTCATTTTTAAGTCTTTTGTCATTTACAGACAGTTCTGGGTATACTCTGATGCTTTTGCAAAAATGTTCCTATAAAAGGGTTTCATCTTCAAGGAATTCATGGAAAAGACTCTGACAAGTACAGGTTTCTGGTAACTGACTATACTGCTGAACTGAATGAATAAGCATTTTCAAAACTCTAATGGAAAACTGATGAATTCATAAAAGTGCTAACAAAAGATCAAGATGAAAAAAAATTAATTACATGGGACTGAGTGAACTGATGAGGATGATTATAATTTTTGTGACTTTCTGTTTGAATAAAAAAAAAATCCCACAAGGACTCAGAGGCAAAAAATATACAAATCAATTTTCACTGCAAAGTAAAGGAGCTGTTACAGTGGAGGATTACTGGACTGAATGGCAATATTATGACATAGTATGAGTGTGTTTCGTGTTTGGTAATTGCAATCATTTTTGCTTTCGTTGTGGTCATCCATTTACAATGCTTGGTGTCAGTTTATTTATCGCTTGTAAAAATAAAATACAGTGGAAAAAAACCTATGATTTTGATTTTAAAATTTTAATTATTTTGCCCTTTTTATAAAATCTTCAGTTTATGAGCGAATGAATGTATGTTTCATAGTAGTTTAAAATACTTTATGTGACATTGGAAGATTGTCTCAATTTGGAAAGCAAAGCAATTATGCCCGTAGGTACTCAATCAATGACAAATGTTGTTTATTAGACAACTGCTAAGAATACATTTTATAAATTAACCCATATAATGCTTTATCAGTATTATGGTCTATGTGATGATTGTTAAATATGCCAACAATTTCAAGTGTTAAATAAATTGCTTCAGTCTGGAAAAAAAAATTAATTCTAACAGTTGGCTAATTATTCTTCCTTAGTACTAACATTACATGTATAATATAACGTGTTTTAGTGTGCCTATAGTATTTGAAACACCATGGGCAAAGTACAGATTTATAATAAATGATGGTGCAGCCTTGATAGTTTAGGAGTCTGGCTAGTTACCCTTAAAACTGCTTTTTTCCCCAATTATTTTTTTATTTTATAATTTTACTATCAAGCACTACTATTGAGCTCTATAATATAGCTGTGTCTAGTTCACCTGTATATTCTGGGCACTGAACCAAGTGCCTGGCACAGGTGCACGTGTGCCTGCACATGCGCACACACACACAGGTGTTCAATAAATGAGTCCTGAATAAATGAAGGAAAGGCTATTAACTAGGTTTTCTTATGCTGCACTTGAACTTTACTGAATAACATCAAGACAAAGGAAAGTCTTGTTAGGTAATTGCTGTGCAAACAGATCATTAACTAAATTAAATGCCAGCATGTCCTCCAATCTAAAACAGAATCCATTTAATAATTTCTTTTTCTTAAAAGGAAGAAGGAAATAAGAGAGTTTTTGTTTATTTTTGTTTTGATTTTTACTATGATCATATGTGAAAATTCAATTTTGAGCCATTAAACATTTTTGAAAAACTTCACTGAATGAAATATGAAGGGTCCCTCAAAATCTCATGACTCCCCTTGCCATGAATTTGGGGTAGGTATGTGCTTTTTTCATGTGTGTTCACTTGGCATTTCTTTCATTTGTTGATTGTTTTTAAGTTGATTGCCCAATTTCCCACTTGTAACCTTTCAGAGTTTCTAATCTTCCCTGCTTGGCAATCTCTAATCTCCACTGATATTTGCTCATTACCAACCCCAAGACAGACGAAATCCTCAGGAGTGTTGACTACAGTTGAAAATGAATCAGCAAATGCTTTATCAAACAACTTTTAATGGTCCTATCTGGAGTGGATTTGCAATAATCTGAATCTTGACAATTCTTTGCCACCCGTTAGAGCCATCTCCTAACTAGGACTTAAAAAAATAAACAAGCAAAAGACATTGGCACACCACTAAGAAACATTTTTCTCTCTTCTCTTTTAGCCACTATCATAACTGGTAACCATTTATGGCCTTTACAAATATCTAAACAAAAATATTTTGAGACCTAATAGTGTTTTGGACAGTGTACTATATCAAATATGCATCATTTGTTAGGTGAAAATTTAAGAGTTTTGGTTTGGACTGAACAGTTAATGAAGGATATTTACCCAAAATGAAATGGTAAGAGATAATTTTTAGGTAGCAATTTATATTTGGTTTCTCATATCCTAGTAAATTGTCTCAACACTAACAACACATATTTCATTACTCACTGAATGTCAGGTCATAATTCTCGATGAAGGTTTCTATGGCTTATGAATCACTGTTCTAGTGCACAGCCATGGAAATGCCATCGAAAGATTATCAATGCAGAACTGCAAAATCATGGTTCATGCTTTCAGATCTGAAATCAACCTCGAGTTTGGCTACTCCAATACCTCTATTTCAAAAATGTCAAGACCCAAATCCAGGAAGCTTGGGATCTGTTCAGGGTCAGAAAAATCTAGCGGATAAACTAATAACAGAAGCTAGATTCACTACACCAGACTCCTATTCAAGGGCTCTCCTCATTTTTACCAGCTAGCAGTAGTACAGACAGGGTATTGCTGCTACTTTCTGAATTTATATCTCTTAAAGCCATTAATACTTGCATTATCAAAGATAATGCAACCAAGCCAGTCACAGAGCCAGGCAAAAAGCCATTTTTCTGTAAGATGCTGGTCCTAAACCTTACTGTGAAAAGGCCATGAGAGCCAAACTGAATTGTGATCTTCACCCTTGAAAAACTGTTCTCTCCTTCCTGCTGGTTATAGACAGAAACTTTGGTATAAAAACAAAAAATCCAGGAGATTTCATACTTTCATCCCAGAACAACTGTACAAATGCAGCCTGACTGAATGCACTAAGTAGAGTCTTTCAAAAGTTGCCTTCAGTAAGAGAGTTAATAAATTTTAAAAACATCATGTTACAGTGTATTTCTAACTTCCATATTTAGTAAGTGCCATTTATGTAATGTGCGTATGACAAATATTGTAAGGGATTTTTTTTTTACTGCTTTGCCATTCCTCCAAAGTGAAAGGTGTCAAAGGTTATGGGATATATAATTTAAGAATGTGAAGAGAAAATTATTTTTATGGGATAATTTTAATGCAGTGTCCTCCTAAGAAAAAGTAACTTACATTATTTTACTCTATTTTGGCATCCACGGTCTTTCACTTTAGAGGCAAATTAGCAGCATACAGTAACACAGAATATACTGTAAATTAATTATGAACTTTACGATGGCAAAATGCTTTACTGAGATCTTCTGCGGTGGACTTGGTCTCAACCACCTAAGAAGCATTTCCAAAACTGCTTTAAAACACATTTCAATGGCAAATTTTACAGTTTGCTATTAGTAGGCTGTTTACAAGTATATAATATACTTTGTGTGAACTAAATACCACTTCTACTGAAATAATCAAGAAATATCTTTTTACGTTAGGAGTAATACCTGTTGGTAGGTACAAAAGCACTTATTAAAACCAAAACCACCTTAAAGATGGGCATGAAAACCTTGCTTTACAAGGTCACACCCTCAAATAGCCAAAGAAAATTCTGAAATCTGTGCTTCTGCCTCTGCTCTTTCTTCAGTACAACCCCCTCCACCAGACCCTACCCTACGATCCTAAAATCCAACCGATCCTACCTTAAAGCTCAATATACACTCTAACCTCCCCAAATGTCTAATGTTGTCTCTCCTTACATATACTACTGAAAGTTTCTACACTGCGGGATGCTGAATTTCCCCAAAGGGATATTTCCTCCCTCTCGTTTCTTTGGCCTTTTCTCTCTCATCTCTGCCCCTTCTCTCCGTCAGTCCCCCTTCCCTTTCCCTGACCTTCTAGTTCCACCGCACTTTTCTACCTTGCCTCCTCTGCTTTCACCAAATCACACCTCAGCTTCCTACAGAGAATACTAAAGCGCCCTGACTGGGAGAGAAATTATGTGGTATTTTTTTCCCTTCGAACTCCTGCCTTGTGAATACCTGCAGTTCCTTTTCCTGGGGGCCATCCTTTTCGGGGCAGGGGGAGGTAGGGAAGCCCCTCTCTGCTTCGTCCGTCTGGCACATTTGGGGCTAGAACGGCGGGGCGGGGCGGGGCGAGCTTGGCCTTTACTGCGCCACAGCAGGTGGGGGGTGGGGCGCTAACGAACCGCGCCCAGTCCGATCTCGGACTGACTGAACTGAGGCAGCGAAGGAGATGGGGCCGCCCCCACACCCCGGGACGGGAACTCACCTTCTCTGAGGCAAGGGCGGGTGTCTACTTTAAAACTACTGCCCCCCCTCCCCGCCGCCGCCATAGTGGAGCCGCCAAAGCCGCCGCCGCCGTCGCCGCAGCCACCGGCAGGCGGGCAGGCAGGGGTGGAGGTGGCGGAGGAGGCAGGCACAACCGCTGCCGCCGCCGCCGCCGCCGCCGCCGCGCAGGCGGTGTAGGAGGAGGAGGAGGCGGCAGAGACGGTAGCTTCCTGAGGGGAAGACTCCGCCGCCAGCGGTGTGGCTGTGCTCCGCGCCGCCGCCAGCAGTGTGGCTGTGCTCCACGCCGCCGCCATCGCAGCGAGGCGCGGACAATTGCACTTCGTCTCTCTTCAGTTAAGTTCCTTTGTCTCCGCCTCCTTCTTAGCCTCGCCCCCTTGCCCCTCTTCTCTCTTCGGCTCAAGCCTCGTTCTCGCTCCTTCTCTCCACCAATAGGAACGCTTCAGATCCGCGGGCCACCCCTCCCCTCCCCCCACGGCTCGGCGTCACCCGCCTCCCTTCGGAGGGGAAGCAATGGTGACCAAGGGCAAAGGGCAAAAAGCGCGGGATGTAAAAGCACGTGGGCCTCACACAGTGAAGCCTCTTCCGTTGGAGGAGCTAACCTAAAACCAATTTAAGGGAAAAAAATGTCTGGAAACCAATTTATTCCACCCCCAAAATATCTCTAAAATATATCTTCTCCTGCCTTTCTTACAGCCCTCAGTGAACAGAAATCAGCAGAAGCCTTGGTCATGAAGGGTTTCATCATGGTCCCTAAGGTCCTGCTTAACTATGGATCTACCCAACTAAATTACAATAAAAACCTGGGAATCCAGTACCCAACCAAAAAACTAGAATATTACTTATAATTTGAATCTCCTCACCATCTTTTCCCCAACTTCCAAAGAAACCAATATCTTGATTTATATTATTATTTCCATATCCCTTTTACATACATTCTAGCACATAGATGTGTGCCTAAACCATGTTGTTTAGTTTTTGTTTTCAAATTTAACAAAAATTTATATATTTTTCTAGGTAGCATTTTGGGGCTTGTTTCTTTCGCTAAAATTTTGTTTCTGAGATTCATCCATGTAGCTGTAGTTCACTCACTGTCAGTGCTGTATCATATCCATCCATTTCTCTGTTGATGGGTATGTGTCATGGTGCATCTGTGCAAAAGTTTCTCTTGGGTATGCTCTCTTTTCCAGTCTCACTTCCATTGCCCTATTTCAAGTACTCATCTCTTGCCAGAACTATGACATCTGTCCCACTGGTCTCCTTTTCTTTGATCTCAAACCCTCCAATCTATTTCCATATTGCTGCCATTTATCACTAGCTCACCTTTGCTTGTTAGACAGTCAAAGGACACACCTTTGCACTATTAGTCTCCCCTCTTACTTCCTTATCTCATCCCCTTCCACTGCCCCCACCTCCCCACACTTCTTTTACTTTATTATTTAGCTGTATTAAACCTTCTTACAGATTCCTATAAAAACTGTTATTTCATGATGTAATGCTATTGTATATATTGCTCCTTCTTCCTGAAATGCCCCTTTCCCCACATTAGGCACCTTCCTACTGAATCCTTATACACCCCTGGAAACCCAAATAATACATCACTTCTTCCAGGTAACATGTCCTGTCCCTGCTTAGACTTAATTCCACCCTCCTCTGTGCTACACCTATATCTTGTGCACATTTTTATTGTGTGCCTCTCTTGTCCATAGCCTGGGACCATTTTGAGACAAAAGACAGTTTGTTTTATTTCTGACTTCTCATGGTCCAGCACAGTAAAGTCCTAGGGCAAAGGTCAAAAACCAGTGGTCCCCAAGCCTAGGTCCCTAAGTCCTTAGGTCTGGTCCACAGATATGTTTTAACTGCACAATTATTTATTTACTTGCCTGTCAACATTTGAAAGGGGGATTTCATACAAAAGAAAAAAGTCTCTTAAAAGCATTTGAACATTTGGCAGTATTGGTTGTGTATTCCTGACTGGCAACAACTGGCTGGAGCTGAATAGCAAATTCAGAGACTTGGAGTGCTAGGCTCTTAAGGACATTTTTTATGTTCTTTTTGTGGTTCAGTAATTCACCCAAGATTACCTGAGTCATTAGGTGGTTTCTCTAATGTTCTTTCCTGTCCTTCTCTAAGTTAGTGCAGCATTCACTCATCAAAGAAACTACTGGAAAGATCATGCACAAGAAATATTCCACTGAAATAGCCAGTAGGACCAGGTAAGCATAAAAAGGAGTGTAACTTTATTCCTTCCAATATGCGAGGGGGAATCCCTCAATAGCATTGTTTCTGGAAATACGAATCACAGTCTACTGTATAAGAACTATTCAGTCAGAATCTCCTGGGAGTGTGCATCACTCAGGATTCAGTCAGCAAAAGAGAAACTGCACTAGGTATTTCGAACAGAAATGATTTAATGTAGGGAATCAGGTATTTTTAAAAAATCAGAAGGGTTAGAGGAATAAAACTCAGAGGACTTTTCCGAATACTGTCAGCTAGTATTGGATAGCCTTTCCATCCCCTTCTATGCTCTCCCCTGTGTTGCAGAAGCTGGAAGCCTATGAATTAAATTTCCCAGACTTTTTGGCCAGCAGGATTCTGAATATGGTTTAGGTCTCACCAATGGTAAACATTTTAGAATAGAATGGAGATAAAAACCATTCTTTACATGCACTCCAACAGATACAAAACGTGAGTTTTTGTGGTGGCCTTAACATTCTTCTGCAAGGTTTGCACCCAAAGGCTTTGGAGGACCTGTAAGATTAGCAGTGGTTTTCTGGAGCCCGCTGACCTCTGTGTGACAGTGACAATTTCCTGTCTTTGGACTATAGCAGTCAACAAATATTTATTAAATTATAGAGTTACTTCTTCCTTCTTACGCTCTGTGGAAAATTCTGTGTCTGCTGTTCAATCAAACAGTAAAAAGAGGGGAGAGGATAATGCATGAAATAAAAGAAAGTAGTTAATTTTCTGCCCATTCCCCAACTCCATTTGGTGACATGCCATAAAACAAAAATGCCACCAAATCTGAGTTATACACTGTGACAATATGCACCTACTTTCCTGTCTTCCTCTTACACTTCTCATTGCTCTCTATGACAGTAATGCTATTAAGTGAATGCCAAAGTAATTTCTTTCACAAGAGAGAGGAGGTGGAATGTGGCGGAGAGTAACAATTGATGAAAGCCTGCTATGGGCTAGTCCTTTCCCATAATTTCCCAGTCGTCTCACAACAGTGATATTACACTGGGCTCATTAACCCCATTTAAGGAATGCACTCAGCCTCATGGATGTAACTAACTTTTCCATGGTTTTCAATTTAGTGATTGAAATGGTTTGTTTATATCACTAGACCAGAGGGAGGAGGACAGTATTGGTTGAAATGAGTTTTAACTACCAACTCCCCAAATCATAGAGCGAAGACAGGGGTGGGGGGTTGTGGAAGTGGGTCTAAGGTGGAGGTCAAAAATAAATAAAGGAATATATCTTTGAATATTTGAGAAATCAATAAGAAAAAGCATACCAATTGTTATTTCGCTATTTCTACAGTGAAACATAATATGCTTTGTTTGGAATAATGTGGGGAAATTAAAAATTCATTATTGCCAAACACGATACACTTAAAGATATCAGAAAATGGAAAAAATAATTAGAACATAATTTAGTGGCATATAGCTAGTGTGATTGACATAATAGGGAGGGTGGGAGGGAGGGAGACGCAAGAGGGAAGAGATATGGGGATATATGTATATGTATAGCTGATTCACTTTGTTAAAAAGCAGAAACTAACACACCATTGTAAAGCAATTATACTCCAATAAAGATGTTAAAAAAAATGAATCTGACTAAGTAAAACAGTGATGTTCAAATTTTATCAACAAATAAATCAAAGCTGAAAAACAATGGCAATCAAATATCCGGTTGTTCAACAACAGTAAAATTAAAGAAAAGCAAATAGACACATTGATATGTACAAATAAGAAAGACATAAAATAGCATGTATAATGTGACAAAGTTTTAAACACAAAATATATGCATATGAACATACAGATATAACAACTGAATTATGTACAAACACATAAAATGTATCTGCAAAATACTAAGAGTATTTCATATTTCTCCATTGTTGAAGCAGTAATAGTTATATAGATAAAATTATGACAGCATAAGATGTATCTCATTAGGAATTGATGTTATAGAAGTGTATTTTTATTAATATGAAAGCTGTCAAATATCTATACAGTTAAATGAAAAGGAAGTTATACAGAGACTTCACAGAAAATATATCTGTGTATGCCTAATGTCTTGGTCTCATGGTATACACTTGCGTATATTCGCATTCTTGTTCTCTGCTCCCCACCCCCATCACACAGACACACAGACACATAGACAGACAGACAGACACACACACACAGAACTCTCTTGTCAGTCTAGAGAGGGTCTGAGGGGAACATCCTACCATATGATTTAGCATCCAGATCTCTACCAGAATCACTCTTAATGCTCCATATGCTCCATAAACATGCAGAAAATTCCAGAAAATTCTTACTGGTTGAGAACTATAGGGAAGTGTTTTCCTAAACCTAAGTTTATCGTCTATGATGGGTTAAGGGAAGAGCAGTTTAGGTATTGGTCACTTAATCACCCAATGGAGTTTGGAGTCAGGGACACATTTCAGCGCCCCACCTTCACTTGTTTCACGTGCTTTCCTGCCTTCTGATTTTTACATTTTATGTTATCCATCCTCTTTACATCGCCATGCAGCTCTTGCTTTAAGAGACATCAACTGCCCTCTTAGGTCCTATTTAGAGTTGTTCTTTCAGCTAGAGACTACTCAGCATTAAAGTGACAATGAAGTTAAATAAAAGTAATTGCCTAAGTAATAGTATGAGCTAGAAAATT
Organism: Balaenoptera acutorostrata; assembly: GCF_949987535.1. Taxonomy (NCBI): domain Eukaryota; kingdom Metazoa; phylum Chordata; class Mammalia; order Artiodactyla; family Balaenopteridae; genus Balaenoptera; species Balaenoptera acutorostrata. The sequence continues at coordinate 89,679,177 of NC_080085.1, forward strand.
TTTTAAATTTAGAACTAATCTTACCACCCAGCCAATAATTATTTTCTGTATGTAAAGAATGTCAGAATAAATGTCACTGTAGCCATTTTTTGTTATTGCAAAAGGTTGTATTTCATGTGAGCATTTAAAAAATATTTAGCTCTATTATAGAGAGATTTTATGCTACAGGAAGTGTCTGAGAATTTAGTTTGCTGATATTTGGTGTGCGTGTGTGTGTGTGTGTGTGTGTGTGTGTGTACTGAAAAGACCAGATCCACGTCTTTGAAATTCTCTTCAACAGAGCCACTCACAAGTCTTTTCTTCAAGAAAGATTTTCTTTTAAAATAGCTCCATTCTAGAAGTGTTTGGGTGAGGGTCTGAATATTTTTACAGGGTCTTGTAAAACTACTCCAAAGCACCACAGGACATTTACTTCACTATAATAATGAGTTGGCATTTATTGGGTGCTGAACATGATGACAGAGAATGTGACCTACCTCAGGTCCTACAAAGACTGATGGGTCTGACTATGGGATACACACCGGCTGACTCTCACTTTAGCACTCAATCTAACAGACCTACTCCCTACAGTATTTTGTCTTGTCAGCCTCCAGGGACAGCGTAGATGTGAGGTCCCCAGAAGTAAGGATCTTGCAACTCTATAGCAAGTTTATATAGTGATAGTTCACAGAGTCCTTCCCCAAAGACACCTATAGCCTTTTACTTAACTAATTGTACATTGGGGAACAATTACCCAGGCATATTTAAGCTCTTGGACATGGAGTTCTAGTTGACATTGATGCCTGAAGACCTAAAGCATATTCATGGCTCTCTGTTTGAGAGGTAGCATATGAATTATCCCAGGTCTGACTCACTGTGGTTCTAATAAGTCTATGAAACAATCTGCTTGGTATCTCTCTGATCCACAAATATATAATTAGAGTAAATGTACATGGCAGGTGGCAGAACCTCCACATCGGTTCCTTAGCCTGTGAGGAAAAAGCTATTATTCTGGGGAAATCCAAGTGGAAGCCTCTGAAATTGCTACTACTCTGGCCAAGACAGTAAATTTTAAAAAATCCTGTGGGGAGTGGCAGAAATTTGTCCCACCCTTAAAGACTGAGAGGATGCAGTGGTAATAATGCCCATCATTTTCCCACTTAATTTATCAGTCTGGACCATAAAAAAGTCCAGAGGGACTATGGAGGAGGAGAATAAGCCACCACAAACTGAAACAAGTGTTAGGCTCAATTGCAGCTGCCATATTGGTTGTGGTATCTTTGCTAGAGCAGATTAACATGGCTTTAAGTACACAGGACATGGCCACTAATCTAACAAATGAGTTCTTTCCCATCCTTACCATGAAGAACGTCCAGGCACAGTTCACATTCACATGATTTGGACAAACTAATTAACGTAAGCCTTTGTCCCAGAGATACGTTAACATTCCAATTCTAACATAGTTTGAAGAGATATGGAACATGTGGACATTCTGCAGAATATTGCTTTGGTCCACTATATAGATGATATCATGTTAATTGGATCAGATGAGAAAGAACTGGTAGGTACATTTGAGTCCTTAGTAAAACAGATAATGTTCCAGAGGGTGGGAGATAAAACCATCACAGATTCACATCAGTGAAGTGTTTAGGGGTCTAGTGCTGTTGGGCACACAGGGACAATCTTATGAACGTACAGGATGTATTATAGCATTTTTAGCCATCCATCATCAAGTAGGATAGATAAGACACCTGATAGACCTCTTCAGATTTTGGAGGCAGCATATTCCAACTTGGAAGTACTGTTCTGACACATTTACCTAGTGGTATGCAAGAATACCAACTTTGAGTTGGGCTTAATTGAGAAAAGGCTCTGTAGTAGGTCCAAGTTGGGGTGTATGCAGCCTTGCTGCTTGGGCCATATGACCCAACAGATCCTATGATATTAAAGGTAGGTACATGTAGAGGGAATAGATGACGTGTACTTTATGGCAAGCCTCAGCAGGATATTTACAACATAATCTCTTATGTCCTGGAGCAAGGGCATGCCATGTGCAATGAAGAATTAGATACCATTCAAAAAAGACCCCCCAGCACATTATTGGGCCTTGGTAGAGACAAAGCACCTGATCCTTTGACACTAAGTGAATATACAGCTAGAATTTCCCATCATGAGCTGAATACTGTCAGACCCACAAAATCATAAACTTGAGTGGGTCCAGCAATGATTCATTGTAAATTGGAAGTGATATGGCTGGGATTGGGCATGAGCAGGTCCCCAAAGCACAATTAAACTACTGGTGTGGGTGGCCCAGGCTCCCAAGTTAGCAAAACTGTTGCATCAGAGGCTCAAGTCTCAAGTCACACTTGTGGCCACGGGAGATTCCTTATGACTTGCTTGGAGAAAGAAACATTCATGTATGGGTTGGCCCAGTATGCAGGTACAAGCTGAACATGGAATGCTGCTGCACTAAGCTTCGCTCAGAGGTAGCCTTGAAAGACATACATTTTAAGGGTAAAGTTTCCCAATGTGCAGCGCTGTAGGGAGAGCATCTGGTCATTCACCTTGGTTCAAAGAGAACTGGCCCAAGGTAAGAATATATATGAATTCACAGGCAGTGGAGAATGACTTGTCAAGTTGGTCAGGGTCCTGGAAGGAGAAAGATAGAATATCCAGTACAAGAAAATCTGGAGAGGAGTTATGTGGATGGACTAATGGGAGTAGGCAAAAAGTGAACATCTTTGTTATTAATACCCACTAAAGAGCACCTACCACAGAAGAGGTACTAAACAATCAAGCAGACAGACTAAACTAGCCAGTTGACCTTAGACAGTTCCTGTTAGAAGCCTACTACAGTGCTAGCAAAATGGTTACTTGAAGGGAGCATTAATATAATTAATGAATTATATTAATCAATTAATATAATTAATGTTCATTAATGAAAATGATGTAGGTTATGTATGGGCCCAACAGTATGTATCTCCTGAATCCATTTCTCTGTTTAGCAGTCCCACTATTATGCTCTGTCACTCTGTCCATCTTTTCCTTTTGGAGATCAATGGAAAATTTTCTCCTATATCATACTATACAATAATTTCAGGGGTTAGGAAAACACATGAAAGAAAAGAAAATAATAAAAATTATCCTTCTCTTTACCAACTCCATTAGGTAATTTATCCTATAACCACTGAATGTTGAAAACAATGTGAACTGGGACTCGAATGCATAACTGTCTGACTCCAAAGAAATATTTAATGCCACTAAATTCTATGACAGTTTGTTACACAGCAATAGATAACTGGAACAGTAGGTATTAAAGTGACTTCTTTATGTGAGGGAGAAAGCAGAGTGAGGCCAGTTTCTGAATGTGCCCAATGTGGCAAACCTTCTTAGGTTTTCTCATTTTCTCATCTTCCTTGCATGATCCCAGTGATCATGCATGGAAGGTTCCGTTGCTCCCATTTTGAAGATGGGCAATGCCTGAGTTACAGGAGGTAAATTACATTTCCTGGGATAGGCGTGCACGCGCACACACACACACACGTCTGGAGACTATACATCCAAATATTGCTGTTGGTTTATCTTGTGATGTGGCAAGAAGAGAGGCAACAACATAAAAATTTCTTCTTATATTGATATATTTTCCAATGCTTGCCTCAAATATATTAATTTGGTCATCAGGAAAAGAACTTGATATACATTTTTAAAATGTAAGAAATGGGGTTTTAAATTGAATCAAAAAATTATTTTGTGTAAATGTATTTCTCTTACATTCAAAGGTGTTAAATATGTATCATTGACAGAAAAAAATGGGGTTATAAACACCTTTTACGTGCATCTTTTGTTCAGTCATATATCACAGTATATGTATAGTGTTAATATACAGTATATATTTTTTCAATAATATAATATATAACACTATATATTCTCTTAGTATGTCATTAGCTTCTGAACACTCCTTACACCTTTCTCTTCCTCTCCCTCTCTCTCTCTCTCTCTTTCCCCCGTGGCTCACACAAACACACACATACAAACACACAAACACACACACCTTTCTTGTTAGCTGAGAAAAGATCTAAAGAATACTTTTTGTCATGTGATTTAGTGTTTGAGTGCTCTGCCTGATTTCCTGTACCACATAAAACCCCTTCATGCCCCTTCAACTCCTTGTTACCTGTTACGTGATGTCCAAACTATAATATTGGGAGTCTTCGCCAGATGGCACTGACCTGTGACTGAAAACAATATATATAGCAATCTATTTTAAATATAGATTGTGAAAAAGTATAGAAAAAACCCTAATAGCCATATTCAGTGTTAAACTTTTTCTTCACTCTTAAATTATTATTATGAATGCAAATAGTAAAATTTTGCATTTACATTATCACATGGTGCTTTTAGGGTCGGTGGATGTAAAAGGCCTGCAAACAGAGTCCACAGTGTGCAGGGACTTAGGGACCTTAGCACAGTGACCTGGATACAGACTGAAGCAGCAGATGCCAGGATGTCAACTACCCACAACCAGAGCTAACCAGTTTCACTTTAGCCACCAAGAAACTTCTCAGACCATCCATTTCCCAGCAGAGGGTCTATGCGGGTCTGTTCATATAACAGTGCCAGAAGGAGGGTACTGGATTGGGCAAAATGCAATAAACTTCCCCAGTCTCCAACCACTAACCTTTATTCTTTTTCTGGTTGGCTGGGAGGAATACAAGTAATGATATATTCAGCAAACATATATTGAGAATATGTTAAATGCCAGGATCAATACTGCTTAAGTTATGTGCATTCTCTCTTTTACTCTTCACTACACTTTTATATGGTGTGTACTTCCACTTCTAGTTCACAGATGGGGAAATAAATGTTTAGGAAAAATACATAACTCTGGTCAATTATCATGTAACCAGCAATAAGTTTGAAGTCAAGAAGTTTGAAGTTTGAAGTTTTTATTAAATATGTCTGTATATTGGATCTCTTTTTGAACATGCCATTTTATTCCTGAACGATTTGTCATCCCCTTTCTAGCCATAAATGGGCACTTTTCACTTATAGGTCTAGGTATACAATATCCAAATGTAACAGCACCTTCAAATTAATGACATACCCCCATTCTATTACCCCATTTCTATCCTGGCACAAATCATGCTGAATTGATGCCTGGATGAAGGGCAAATAATAGAATGAGACTCACCAAAAATTTAGTCTGCCTCCACCCCAAAAGGTTATTCTGTATGCCACAAGGAAGCTTTCCACAAAAGTCTGCTGTCTTTTCCCAATATGATGGTTTTAAAGTTTGGTTAACTAGAGGTTCCTCTTTCCAAGGAATAGAAGTCTCCACACCTGATACTACTTACAACTGTGTGGCTCTTCCAGTGAAGAAAGATCTTAACTTAGTTCTCTGGGCCAGTATTGCTAAATAGGAAACCAGCTGTGGATCCACCTCATGACAGTGATACCAAATGGGGAGCCACTACAAGATCTGGGATGACAATGCCTATGACTCTCATCATAATAAACAGGCAGCCCCAGCACACCAGGGACTATATGCCAAAGGCCCAAAGTTGTGGAACCTGCTAGTTCTGCTTGTTCTTCCTGTGCCTTATTTGGCTCATGGTTTGGATGTGGGATTCCACCACTTCAGCTCAATGCCAAACTGCTTGGGCTCCTTTTTATCCTACTTGTTTGAAGTATTCAATCAGTTCACAGTTTCCCCATAAGAAGTTACTCCATAACACCTGGAGGGCAAAAGGCAAATATTCAGCCACTTTTGTAATATTTTTCCAAATGTGAAACTTTGCTTTAAAGTCTTAAAGGTAGCTCAGGATTCATGTCAGGAGTTCCTGGTCCCCCTGCCCCACTAGGCTCCTTACAGGTATCACCCACAAGCCAGTAATGGACAAGGACACAGACAACAAACCGTCACCTCAGAAATGATGGCCTCAGCCCAGCAGTCCAGCACTTTCAAGATGATGACATCTGCCCAGTAGATGAACACATCTCAAATGACGATCTCAGCACAACTTGGCAGTCCTAGCCTTGACGCTGACACTGCAAGATGTCCTGCCAACACAATCCAATGCCAAAACCCACCAAATAAAGATTCTGACCAGGCTCACCTTCTCTGTTCCCAGACTCAACCCTTGGCTCTTCCACCCCACCTATATACCCACCTGGATCCCCTATAATTTCCCTAACTGCCCTCTCTTCTCTCTCCTCCTACCTTATCCCTCAATTTCAATCTATGCAGGCCTCGTTCCCTACCTAGATGATGCCAGTGCCACCATGGTTATTGTCAACTGCTTAAATGAAGATCCTACCCATCCTGCTTACCTACATCTCTATGATTTCATATCCTCTCTTATACCATGTAAGAATACCTTGCAAGAACTAAAGCCTATTGGCAGGCCCCATTATCTATCCTGCTGCATCAAAGAAATCCTTGCAGATTATTTAGATTTGTTCTTGACCCACTCTTTTCCATCTCCATGCACTGCCTTCTTGGTGTAAACTAGCACCCTCTAAGTTAGCTGATTTACTCCTACTGGTGCCACACCATTTAATTTCTCCTCTTGGGTACCTAAAACCTGAATTGGGATCCTCACCTCCACTATCTCTTCACAAAGGCCTAAAACTCTACCTACTACTATGCATAGCAATTGGGACCTGGCCATGATTACTGTACCTATAATCGTTCCCACATCATTTTCCATTGTGGCCCCCACAACTGCAGTAGCTATGATTTCCCCTTGTCCAACAACCCACACTTCACTCTCCACTATTTCGCAGTCATCATTCCCAGTTCCTCCTTTCTTTGACTTGCTGGAAAATATTTATGCAACATGTTACCTAAGAGCTAAACCTCTAATAATGCTGGACCTGCTACCTGGTGCTCCAGCCTGGACAACCACTCGTGCAACTAACCCCTGTCCCCTTGGAGGTGTTTGATGTCCATATTGACTACTCATCATTTTCTCCTCATCTGGTGCCCCTGCATTTCTTCCCAGCATTCCCTTGCCCTCATTAAATTTCCCTTCATGGACCGTATATCCTTCCTGTCTCCCACCATCAATCAATATTATACACAGCCATGTCCCTCCATTAAGACTACTTGATCCTCACGTGTCTGCACTGATCTAAATTTTCCCATCAGAAACCCCACTCTCCAAGCCCCCTTGGGCTACTGGTTCTCCTGTGGTACCACTCCTGTTCAGTAGGGTAGCATATTCTACTCCTCCATTCCTCCCCCTTCTGCCTTATGCACCTTGACCTTTGTTTTATGCATATTTAGTCTCTGGTCTCGTTATATCCAATCAGAAAATCAACTTCTCTTATCTAGCCTTCCCACAAAAAGTAGCAGCAAATTATCTTTTTACCTATTATATTGGGCCTCTTCAAAACCTTTGGTATAACAGACACAAATTTAGGTATTTTTAATTTATTAACACAAACTCAATTCATATAGGACACCCAGACAATGGCATCACTCCTAGAAGACCATGTATATCAAGCAGCTCAAGCCTTAGAAGCCCTTAATGTAGCATAAATTTCTCTAGCTCCTATGGTAACTGATTAAAAGTTAGCATTGGACTACCTACTGCCATATCAGGGTGAAGTTTGTGCCTTAAAGATGGGTCAATAGTACAGGAAAAGTCTTTGGAATATTCCAACAGATAGAGCAAACCAAATAATAAATAATATTACAAAAGTACTCTAAGAGATTCCCTGGGCCCTGGTTGATTTCTTCTCCTGGATTTCTCCTTCTGCCTGCAGTGAAGGTGCTGTACTATCTTTCAAGGCGTTATAATAATTGCTGGCCTGATTATTTTGAGTTGGTTTTGCAAATTTGATCTCTCTCAAGCATACGTTTATCTATAGGAAATGTAGTAGGTTGCTGTGCTAACTCAGACCTCAGGGATAAACTGCGAAGACCACTGGAAAAAATCTGTATCCTAACTGATGTTTGATTTAGTACCAGCGACCTCTAGGCCACATTTCCTATTTGTATCTGTTGCCTCCTTCAGCATCCTAATAAGGCTCACCCTGCCCACACACATACTCCACAAGCTATTGCACCCTCTTGATGCCTCTTTTAAACTTTATGCTAATAGCTGTCTCTTAAATTTCATGCCAGTTGGGATTCCATATTTTTAAATTGAAGTATAGTTGATTTACAATATTATATTAGTTTTTAGCTGTACAACATAGTGAGTGATTTGGTATTTTTACAGATTATACACCATTTAAAGTTATTATGAAATATTGCTATATTCCCTGTGCTGTACATTATATCCCTGTATCTTATTTATTTTATACCTACTAGTTTGTACTTCTTAATCTCCTTCCCCTATCTTGCCCATCCCTCCATCCTTCTCCCCTCTGGTAACCACTAGTTATAAAATGCCCGTGCACTTGCCTCTCTCCCTCTCTCTCTCTCTCTCTCTCTCTCCTTCTCTCCCCCCAGACTTTTTCCCAAAACAACCATCTTCCTAGCATCTTGCCTCAGAATTTCCCCACTTGTGTGAGTAACGCATCTTTCTTTGATAGTACCAAAGAATTACTGTCTTGATTTTCAGTATCTGAACCTAATATTTGCAGGCAAGGAGGTTTTATTTTTTAAATATTTATCTATTTATTTATTGAGGTAACATTGGTTTATAACATTACATAGTTTCATGTGTACAACATTATATTTCTACCTCTGTATACACTACAGTGTGCTCACCACCAAAAATTTAGTTTCCATCCATCAGCATATAGTTGATCCCCTTTACTCATTTTGCCCTCCCCACCCCTTCCCCTCTGGTAACCACTACTCTGTTCTCTGTATCTATGTGTTTTTTTTTGATTTGGTTTGTTCATTTATTTTGTTTTTTGTTTGTTTGTTTTTTATAGATGTCACAGTCGAGATGGTATAACAAGATGGTTTATTTACCCTCCACAACAGCCAAAACAATCGGGATAGGCTGTCCTTCCTCCAACTGGTTTGAGTCTGCCTAGGCAAGCAGGTACACATGCCCAGCTGAATCCTACCAGAGGCCTCTGCTCCCACTCACTGTCCCCAGCCTCCATTCTATATCATTCAATGCAACATATCTGGAAAGGGAGACCACCACCATTTCACATGCACATCTATTTAAGCAATAAGGCAGAGGATGAAGAAAAGGAGATGGGAACTCTGAGAAACAATGAATACGTTATAATCTGAAAAATCTGTCTTTCTTGGAGAGGAAAACCAAATTGGGGCGGGGGGAGAATTCTGTCCTTTTGGAGAGAAAAGACAAAAACAGGGGAAAGACTTTTGCTATGATATAAGCAAATTCATCCATTTAATTCAACACACACTTACTAAATATCCACTATGTTCCAGGAATTGTACTAGATGTTGGAGAAAGAAAGGTGAATAAGAGAGCATACTCCTTGACCTCAGGGAGTTTATAGTCTGATGGAGTAGGCAGACAAGTAATCAGGCTTAAGATACATGTAAAGAGTGCTACGAGGATATTCCAGGATGAAAGGAGAGAGATCCCTGTTGGGTAATTAACTGAATATAGGGGTTTCAGTGAGGCTTCACAGAGAAGTGACTTCTAAACTGGTGTTTAAGGATGAAAAAGAGTGGAACAGTGTGAGGTGTTTTAGACATAATATTTCAGAATTCAAAAGAGATGAGCATGCATGATGTCAGGGAGACATGGGAAAATATAGTCCATTCAAAGGTCAGTGAGTGATTGGATTCAGCTGAAGTATAGGGTATACATAGAGAAGAAGCTAAAGAAGGAAATGTCAGGAGTCAAATCATTAAGAGTCTTGGGTGGTATGCCAAGGGGTCTGGTCTTTATTCTTTGGTTGGTGGGAGTTACTGAAAAGTTTAAAGCAGGGAAGTGATAGAATCAGGTTTGTTTTTGAGATATAGCATTTTGATAGCACTGTGGAGGGCAATTTAATTAGGAGACGGGAGAGGCTGGTTAAAAGAATTTAGCAGTGATCTGTATCCAGTGATACAGTTTTATTGATGTAACAATAGCTAAAATTAAGGCACTGACAATGGAAATAAGGAAGAGTGAACAAATCCAAGTGATAATTAGGAGGTAGGAATTGGCAGCTAAGTGGATGAAGGAGAATGATAAGAAGTGATAAAAAATGACTTCCAAATTTCTGACTTGGACCACGTGGCTGTTTGTTAAGGTAGAAAATACCAGAGGGAAAGAAAGAGAGAGCAAGAGAAAGAAACAGTTTTGGTGGAAGAAGAGAAAAGAAAAAAAAGGGAAGACTTTTATTTTGTATGTCCAGTTTGATGAGCTCTGAAGAGTGTCTTAGAAGCAACTGAGTGTGTGGGTCTACAATTTAGGAACAAGATCAGGAGGTTGAGATTTGTGAATCATCAGCCTATAGGTGGCCGTTAAGGCTAAGGGCCTGACTGGGCTCATGTAACAAGCTTGTATAAAGTGAAATGAGAATGAGCTAACAATAAAGCCTGCCATAGGAAAGGTTAATATATCAGGGGCAGTTAGAGAAATAAAGCCAACAGGGGCAATTGAGACGCACTAGGCACATTTCATGAGAATCACAAGAAAGTGGTGTCACAGAATCAAGGGTAGGAAGTATCAATTGATGAAGAGTTCAAATAAGATAAAGACTGAAAAGTATCTGCTGGAATTAGCCTTGGTAAAAGCCATTTTACTGGAGGGATGGGAGGCCTGTAGTCCACAGTAGGTTCAAGAAGGAATGGGAAGTAAAAAAGTGGAGATAACTATAAGAGACAATTCTTCTTTTAAAAGATACTTGGGGGCTTCCCTGGTGGCGCAGTGGTTGAGAATCTGCCTGCCAATGCAGGGGACACGGGTTCGAGCCCTGGTCTGGGAAGATCCCACATGCCGTGGAGCAACTGGGCCCGTGAGCCACAACTACTGAGCCTGCGCGTTTGGAGCTTGTGCTCTGCAAAAAAGAGAGGCTGCGATAGTGAGAGGCCCGCGCACCACGATGAAGAGCGGTCCCCGCTTGCTGCAACTGGAGAAAGCCTTCGCACAGAAACGAAGACCCAACACAGCCAAAAATTAAAAAAAAAAAAAACTTGGTTGTGAAAACAATGACCAAAGAATCTCCATCTTGTTTATTGACTGCAATGAAAAATCCAGTGGATAGTGAAATGTCAAGGGAAGGAGAAAGGACAATTTAAGGAGGAAGGTCCTAATGTCACAGGAGGGCAGGGGAATTTCAGAACACAGATATATGATTCAGTTTTGAAAAAGGAGGTCTCCCATTCCACTAAACTTCTAGGGAAGATTGTAAGGATGAGTGGAGATACAGATATTGTCATAAGGGTAGGAGGAGGAAGTTCCTAATGTCACAGGAGGGCAGGGGAATTTCAGAACACAGATATATGATTCAGTTTTGAAAAAGGAGGTCTCCCATTCCACTAAACTTCTAGGGAAGATTGTAAGGATGAGTGGAGATACAGATATTGTCATAAGGGTAGGAGGAGGAACTGTAGGGAATCACATGTTCCGGACTCTGTTTTCTCTGACAAGTAGATGACATCATTTGATGAAAACAGAGGACTCAAGGACAGTAGTGAATGTCTGAAATAACTACTGAGTTAAAGGGGAGAGAGAGCCAATGCGGGACACATAGAAGCATTTCTTTTTTTTTTTAATCAATCCATTGAAGCATTTCTGGCTAGCACTGAATGCCAAGTTGAGACTGTAGAACTGGAGCTTGTAGAGGCACATGTGCTTGGAGATGTGCTATTAAGGAAAATAACTAAGGAAAGCTATGATTACCACCCTCAAGTGAAGTAGGAAAAAAACGGACAGTTAAATAAAATTGGTTCCAATGCTGCCAAACAAGCGGGTAGAATGGTCAAGAAGGATAGAGGGTTGAGTGCATTGGCAAGAAAGTGGTTAAAGTTATGAACTGGCAAGATAAGGAAAGATATGCAGACGGGAGATTGCTGATAGAGAAAATAGAATGTCAAATACTTGAGGTCTCTATGAGATCATACACTAATTTTAGTGGAAAGAAAGGAAAGATAGGTGAAAAGGTAGGAAGTGGTAATTAGAAAGTAGCACTGGAGTTTAAAATGTCAGAAGTATAGAAGTTATGAATTATGACTGTGTCCAGGATGTGGCCATGAGAGGGTATGCCTGGTATGGAAGAAAGGGGAAGACAACTGGAATTGAGTAAACCAAGAATCCATGAAGTTAGGGAGTTAGTTGACTTGAATAAGCAGATATTGAAGGCAGTGAAGATGAGATGGATAGGATAGATAGTAAGGACATGAACATAAGGAAAATGACCAGGGGTTAGCAGACAGGAATGATCAAGAAGGGTAGCTGATTATATACAATCAGATGGCATGAGAGGAAGTTTTTATATGAGGGTATAAATATAATGCTTTCGAAGTGGCAACTGGGTCTCAGAGACATCTCTAGGAATGTAGTACCGGGGCTTGAAAGAACTATCAACTTTCCCATAGAAGCTGCAAGAAAAGGAAATGTCCTCAAATGAGAGCCGAGTGTCAATTGCAAGAATTCTTCCAAGAGATGGAGATTACATGCAATAGACAGGGTTCAGAGGACGGGAAGTATTCTGGGTATAAAAGTATGAGGAAATGGAAAAGCTAACATTATGGACAGAGGTAACAGATATGGGGTATGCTGGGACCACCTGACTTCAAAATCAGGAACAAGTGTGGTCTCAGGGGGTGTAGAATAAAAAAGAAGATAGAAGAGGGCTTTGCTGAAATGTTTGGAGGTCTCAGAAGAATTTCTAGTTTAGAGTAACATGCTAACTGAGTCAACTGATCCCAAGACCCTCGCTACTAGCAGAGACACAAAAGCAGCCTGCCAGAAAATGGGGAGATGTTGGCTACAATTTTAAAAATATACTTACTCAGTTGTACAGTGGACCTGAGTAGATGATTCCTTCTGGCAAAAAGACCAGCAGCTCCTTAAGGAGTGAAAAGAATTGGGGAGGAGTGCAGTGGAAGAAATTATGTAGAAGTAATATTTTTTTAACATTTTTATTGGAGTATAATTGCTTTACAATGGTGTGTTAGTTTCTGCTGTATAGCAAAGTGAATCAGCTATACATATACATATATCCCCATATCTCTTCCCTCTTGCATCTCCCTCCCTCCCACTCTCCCTATCCCACCCCTCTAGGTGGTCACAAAGCACCAAGCTGAACTCCCTGTGCTATGTGGCTGCTTCCCAATAGCTATCGATTACACATTTGGTAGTGTATATATGTCCATGCCACTCTCTCACTTTGTCCCAGCTTACCTTTCTCCCTCCCCATGTCCTCAAGTCCATTCTCTAGTAGGTCTTGGTCTTTATTCCCATCCTGCCCCTAGGTTCTTCATAACCATTTTTTTTTTAGATCCCATATATATGTGTTAGCATACTGTATTTGTTTTTCTCTTTCTGACTTACTTCACTCTGTATGACAGACTCTAGGTCCATCCACCTCACTAAAAATAACTCAATTTCGTTCCTTTTTATGGATGAGTAATATTCCACTGTATATATGTGTCACATCTTCTTTATCCATTCATCTGTCGATGGACACTTAGGTTGCTTCCATGTCTTGGCTATTGTAAATAGAGCTACAATGAACATTGTGGTACATGACTCTTTTTTTTTAAATTTATTTATTTTTGGCTGTGTTGGGTCTTTGTTTCTGTGCGAGGGCTTTCTCCAGTTGCGGCGAGTAGGGGCCACTCTTCATCACGGTGCACAGGCCTCTCACTGTCGCGGCCTCTCCTGTTGCAGAGCACAAGCTCCAAACGCGCAGGCTCAGTAGTTGTGGCTCACGGGCCTAACCGTTCCGCAGCATGTGGGATCTTCCCAGACCAGGGCTTGAACCCATGTCCCCTGCATTGGCAGGCAGGTTCTTAACCACTACGCCACCAGGGAACACCATGACTCTTTTTGAATTATGGTTTTCTCAGGGTATATGCCCAGTAGTGGGATTGCTGGGTCGTATGCTAGTTCTATTTTTAGTTTTTTAAGGAACCTCCATACTGTTCTCCATAGTGGCTGTATCAATTTACATTCCCACCAACAGCGCAAGAGGGTTCCCTTTTCTCCACACCCCCTCCAGCATTTATTGTTTTTAGATTTTTTCATGATGGCCATTCTCACTGGTGTGAGGTGATACCTCACATCTCGAATAAACAACCTAACCTTGCACCTAAAGCAATTAGAGAAAGAAGAACAAAAAAACCCCAAAGCTAGCAGAAGGAAAGAAATCATAAAGATCAGGTCAGAAATAAATGAAAAAGAAATGAAGGAAACAATAGCAAAAATCAATGAAACTAAAAGCTGGTTCTTTGAGAAGATAAACAAAAATGATAAACCATTAGCCAGACTCATCAAGAGAAAAAGGGAGAAGACTCAAATCAATAGAATTAGAAATGAAAAAGGAGAAGTAACCACTGACACTGCAGAAATACAAAAGATCATGAGAGATTACTACAAGCAACTCTATGCCAATAAAATGGACAAGCTGGAAGAAATGGACAGATTCTTAGAAATGCACAAACTGCCGAGACTGAACCAGGAAGAAATAGAAAATATGAACAGACCAATCACAAACACTGAAATTGAAACTGTGATTAAAAACCTTCCAACAAACAAAAGCCCAGGACCAGATGGCTTCACAGGTGAATTCTATCAAACATTTAGAGAAGAACTAACACCTATCCTTCTCAAACTCTTCCAAAATATTGCAGAGGGAGGAACACTCCCAAACTCATTCTACGAGGCCACCATCACCCTGATACCAAAACCAGACAAAGATGTCACAAAGAAAGAAAACTACTGGCCAATATCACTGATGAACATAGATGCAAAAATCCTCAACAAAATACTAGCAAACAGAATCCAACAGCACATTAAAAGGATCATACACCATGATCAAGTGGGGTTTATCTCAGGAATGCAAGGATTCTTCAATATAAGCGAATCAATCAATGTGATACACCATATTAACAAATTGAAGGAGAAAAACCATATGATCATCTCAATAGGTGCAGAGAAAGCTTTCGACAAAATTCAACACTCATTTATGATAAAAGCCCTGCAGAAAGTAGGCATAGAGGGAACTTTCCTCAACATAATAAAGGCCATATATGACAAACCCACAGCCAACATCGTCCTCAATGGTGAAAAACTGAAACCATTTCCACTAAGATCAGGAACAAGACAAGGTTGCCCACTCTCACCACTATTATTCAACATAGTTTTGGAAGTGTTAGCCACAGCGAACAGAGAAGAAAAAGAAATAAAAGGAATCCAAATCGGAAAAGAAGAAATAAAGCTGTCACTGTTTGCAGATGACATGATACAATACATAGAGAATCCTAAAGATGCTACCAGAAAACTACTAGAGCTAATCAATGAATTTGGTAAAGTAGCAGGATACAAAATTAATGCACAGAAATCTCTTGCATTTCTATACACTAATGACGAAAAATCTGAAAGTGAAGTTAAGAAAACACTCCCCTTCACCATTGCAACAAAAAGAATAAAATATCTAGGAATAAACCTACCTAAGGAGACAAAAGACCTGTATGCAGAAAACTATAAGACACTGATGAAAGAAATTAAAGATGATACAAATAGATGGAGAGATATACCATGTTCCTGGATTGGAAGAATCAACATTGTGAAAATGACTCTACTACACAAAGCAATCTCCAGATTGAATGCAATCCCTATCAAACTACCACTGGCATTTTTCACAGAACTAGAACAAAAAATTTCACAATTTGTATGGAAACACAAAAGACCCCGAATAGCCAAAGCAATCTTGAGAACGAAAAATGGAGCTGGGGGAATCAGGCTCCCTGACTTCAGACTATATTACAAAGCTACAGTAATCAAGACAGTTTGGTACTGGCACAAAAACAGAAATATAGATCAATGGAACAGGATAGAAAGCCCAGAGATAAACCCACGCACATATGGTCACCTTATCTTTGATAAGGGAGGCAAGAATATACAGTGGAGAAAAGACAGCCTCTTCAATAAGTGGTGCTGGGAAAACTGGACAAGTACATGTAAAAGTATGAAATTAGAACACTCCCTGACACCATGCACAAAAATAAACTCAAAATGGACTAAAGACCTTAATGTAAGGCCAGACACTATCAAACTCTTAGAGGGAAACATAGGCAGAACACTCTATGACATACATCACAGCAAGATTCTTTTTGACCCAGCTCCCAGAGAAATGGAAATAAGAACACAAATAAACAAATGGGACCTAATGAAACTTAAAAGCTTTTGCACAGCAAAGGAAACCATAAACAAGACCAAAAGACAACCCTCAGAATGGGAGAAAATATTTGCAAGTGAAGCAACTGACAAAGGATTAATCTCCAAGATTTACAAGCAGCTCATGCAGCTCAATAACAAAAAAACGAACAACCCAATCCAAAAATGGGCAGAAGAACTAAATAGACATTTCTCCAAAGAAGATATACAGATTGCCAACAGACACATGAAAGAATGCTCAACATCATTAATCATTAGAGAAATGCAAATCAAAACTACAATGAGATATGATCTCACACCGGTCAGAATGGCCATCATCAAAAAATCTAGAAACAATAAATGCTGGAGAGGGTGTGGAGGAAAGGGAACCCTCTTGCACTGTTGGTGGGAAAGTAAATTGATACAGCCACTATGGAGAACAGTATGGAGGTTCCTTAAGAAACTACAAATAGAACTACCATACGACCCAGCAATCCCACTACTGGGCATATACCCTGAGAAAACCATAGTTCAAAAAGAGTCATGTACCAAAATGTTCATTGCAGCTCTATTTACAATATCCAGGACATGGAAGCAACCTAAATGTCCATCGACAGATGAATGGATAAAGAAGATGTGGCACATATATACAATGGAATATTACTCAGCCATAAAAAGAAATGAAATGGAGGTATTTGTAATGAGGTGGATGGAGTTAGAGTCTGTCATACAGAGTGAAGTAAGTCAGAAAGAGAAAAACAAATACAGTATGCTAACACATATATACGGAATCTAAGGAAAAAAAAAAAAGGCCATGAAGAACCTAGTGGCAAGACGGGAATAAAGACACAGACCTACTAGAGAATGGCCTTGAGGATATGGGGAGGGGGTGGGGTGAGATGTGACAGGGTGAGAGAGTGTCATGGACATATATACACTACCAAATGTAAAATAGATAGCTAGTGGGAAGCAGCCGCATAGCACAGGGAGATCAGCTCGGTGCTTTGTGACCACCTAGAGGGGTGGGATGGGGAGGGTGGGAGGGAGGGAGATGCAAGAGGGAAGAGATATGGGAACATATTGTATATGTATAACTGATTCACTTTGTTATAAAGCAGAAGCTAACACACCATTGTAAGGCAATTATACTTCAATAAAGATGTTAAAAAAAAAGTAAGGGAAAAGAAGAAGGACACTGAATAACTGGAGAAATGAAGTCTAAAGAAGTACTAAAGGGAGTACTGGGGTGCTGATAAGGGAAAGTACTCGCAGGTGGTAAAAACAAATCTCACTTACCCTTTACTATAATGAATAAAATTTCAAAAATGGTTTGCTATTTACAAAGTGCTTTATGTAAAGCAGTTCCTACAGAGCCTGCCTCTAGTAGGCATTTAATAAATGTTAGCTTTATTTTTATTTTCCTTCTGTATTTACATTCTTGAAAATATTTTGAGATATATCAGGGCAGGCAGTGTTGTGTCTAACAGCAGGCTGTGTCTTATACTGGAAAGAGAATGGATGTCGGAGCCTCCAGACAGGACTTGAATCCTGTTTCAATCACTTAGTTGGTGCTAAGCAGGTGAAAACACAATTCCATCCTGAGAAAGATATTCAGGTTATTTTTTCCCTGAATTTCAATTGTTTTCCCTGAAAATATTCTAGGGAGAGGGCTAAGATGCTTCTGAGAGCTCCCAACATACTGTTTCCAAATTCAGATGAAATCTTTATGGGAAAGAGGCGCCAGATTTGTGTTTTTACCTTCTCAGTGCTATCTTGGTAGTGCTTTCTTTTAGCTCTTTATCTAATAACCTCTCAAAGAAATGAACCTTCTCATATCAACTAACACCTTTGGCCAGAATGCAAGCTCACATGCCAATGTGAATACAGAATGCAACAGAGGAAAATGGAAGAGAGAAGGCATGAGTGCTGCATTTTACAATGTATAACTGTTGCTGGCTGACAGCTCATATTTTTTAACCAAAAGCAAGTACTATTGCTTTATGTTGTCTCTAGAAAATGAAAGGGCTTTCTATGTGATTGTTAAGGGGAGAAGAAACTTTTCCAACCCCTTAAAATTAAGCTGGATCTCACTTTAAAGAAATCAAAGCAGAAGATGCTACCAAAATGATAGATGAGCTGCAGATTGTGAAAAGACAAAGGATGGTTTGCCATATTTTCTGGTACCATATCTGATTTGCTTGGTCTAGCTGTTCAGAGGACTGTGGTAAAAAGGCTCAGTGGTAAAGAGAACCACGTTCAATTATTGATGCTACTATGGGTATAGGAAGAAGTGGCTATACGGATGACATATAGTTGCTGTATCTGGGATAGACACACTTATAAGTGACTGTCCAGGACCTATGATCATAACCTATATGTAACCATTCGATAAAAGAAATTTTTACATACTGAGATATAGGGAAGTCTTTCTGGCTTATGCATGATTTAACTTGAATTTTATGCCTGTTTGTGGCCTATCAAACGTACGCTGTACATCTGCTTTAATTATTAAAGAAAAGGGCACACTGACCAGAAGTAAAGAATGTCCACGTTAAAAATAAAGATTAAATGCCCTTCCTTCTGGGATGCTAATGCTGGTACTCCTTTGATGATAAGACTCCCTTCCTAGCTGCCAAGGCCATACTGTACGTGCTGTGCTGTACGCGTATGTGCTGGTCTGTTTTTTTGAAACATTGAAGAAATGTGTCTCTGACTTGTTTAATGTTCTTTGTTCTGACAAGATATAAAACTGTGCTAAAAACCCTGCTTCTCTGGAGCAGTTTCTCAGAGTAATCTAGGAAGCAGGATTCCAGGCTAGTTCTATTTGGCTCAAATAAAACTCTTTTCTATTCTTATTATTGATTGTTTATTGATTATTTTCACGGACACATCCATCATCCTCTTGTCATAGTCTGAGACCTTCTCAATGCCTGGAGGTAGGAAAAGACCTCAGGAACAATGCTCAGAATAGGTAGCATGTAGATGTTTGGGTGGGAAAATGCTGGCTCCTGTGTCTACAGGCACTTCTAACATAATTTCACAACCCAGATGAGTCATCAGTCTTATCTCCTATTGCTTTAGGGCAGATGCTTATTTGAGCATATTTGAGCATCATGATGACATGCAGCACTCATTTTGTTTTACATGTGGGAATGTTCTGAAAGGGTTTGGAAATCCCTGCTCCTATTTAACTAAGATATAGTGTATGTGAAGTAAAAGGAGAGAGAAAGCTGACATACCAGGGTGAGGAGTTTTCATGTAGTCCAGTATGCAGTAGGGAAATATGGAATGACTTCTGAGAGATATGATAAATGCAATGTTTTAAAAAATAAATTGGCATAATAATAATAACAAACTCTATTAAGCATACTTTGTACTACTTTATAAAAGTGTGTGCGTGCGTGTGTGTGTGGTAATCCCACAACAACCCTAAGAGTTAGATGTTACTAAAATTCTCATTTTTTTACAGGTGCAAAAACTAAAGCACAAAGAGATTAATTAGTTTGCTCACTATCACAGGAAGAATAAGTGGCACAGCCAGGATATAAACCCAGGCAGTCCAGCTCCCCAGCCTGTGTTCCTAACCTTGGCTGATTCCCAACCCTGAGTACAGATTAAACTCACCCAGAGAGCCATTAAAATATATTCATATCCCTACCCAAGACCAAGTAAAACAAATCTCTGGGAATGGGACCTTAGCATTTGTAGTTTTTAAAAGTGTCTGGTGGTTCTGATACACTGTGAGGTTTGAGATTAACTTTACTACACTCTGCTGCAAGTGGGCAAAATGAATTAGCATGTTTCTTTGTCTAAAGGAGAATAAAGTAGAATCTCTCAAACCTGCCCCTGCCCAGAGATGACCACAGTTAGATTTTTGGTGAACATTCTATGCATATACAGAAAGACGATATTTAAAATATGAAACAAACAGTATAGGGCAGTTACCAAACAGAACAGACACTGGTCATAAACAATTACTATTTTGTTGCCTTACCGGTGTATACTGGTTGAATTTTTAAAATTATATATATACACACATTAATATATATTGTAGATATTTTCCATGTCAATAAAAGAGATCTACATTATACTTTTTAATAGCTATATCATTTCTCACTGTATGGAGTTAGCATACTTTATTTAACCAGTTCCCTATGTCCTTTTTTTTTTTTCTTATTAGAATTGGACTCAACAGTTCTTTAGATTTGCTGCACACATTGTTTTATAAATTCAGTCTCCCCAGACTACCAAAAAGTAACAAAAGAGCAGGCATTAGTTCCAATAGAATAGAAACAATCTTACTTTGTAGAGGAAATCAAAATCTTCCCTCACATTTTTTCTAGCTGCTGTAGGCCAGCCCTACAATTGGCATTCATCTTGCAGAAAATATATGAATACTCTGGTCAGGACAGCTTGCTTTGGGGCCAGGTCTCTGAATGCAGGGGACAATATATTTGCTCTTCAGCTCATGCCACCCATTTTGGCTTCTATAAAGTTCATGACTGTGCTTGAACTTTTGACTACCCTCTTTACCTTGTCTTTCTGCATTTTGGTCCTCCTTGAATTTCTTCAGCATGCCTACCCATGCCTGTCCTCAGGATTTCCCCATCACATGCGTCTACCAATCCCATGTCTTTTGCTTGCAGGCTTGGTTTCTGATTTGATCTTTGCCTTGACTTTTGATTTGGGTTTGATTTCAGGTTTCCAGCTATTTCCCTGCCTGGATCACCATTGCCTGTAACCTTGATTTCTAGCACATTCTTTACCTTGTCTCAAACCTGTGGATGTCTGTAGTATTGTGGAAATAAAAATCCTGCTAACAATGCAGAGTATTCACCACAAAGTGTAGAAAGGAAAGATTGATGTTTTATTTTTGAATAAACATATCCAAGTTATGTGTGCATAGGCAGTTTGTAATATAAAACTATAAAGTCAGGGCATTTTCACATACATTTATATAGACAGATTGCAGCCATACATAACACATGCTCTTCAGGTTTTATGGTATCCTTGTGTCTCCTATAAGAGGACTTAACAGGACAATTTGTATATATATATATATTTTCATATAGTTCATCCTAAGTTCACTTGAGAATTGAGATAGGTATTTGTTCTAGTTAATTACCTTCCCATAGGAATAGTAAATCCTCTCTTATCTCCTCTATAAGCAAATGGTTACAGCCTAAGACAGAGCTGGTTAAGCTATCAAGTGCCAGGAAGACTTTGCTAGGTGTTTACATTTCAAAGGCATGAAATCCAGACCCTTGAAGAGAGTTATTTACATTCCAAAAGGTTAGATTACAGACTCCGGCTGAATTGGGTTTCCCAAAGGGTCTTAGAAGGAGAGGTCAAATGATCTATTTGCCCATTAAAAACAGACACAATTATTTTTATTTACTCTTACAGTTAGCTCTGTCTTTGACAACACTGGGACTTCAGACCCAAAGAGCAGTTATGGGAGCTTCCTAAAAGGCAGCATAGAGCTGAAAAGACTCAGGAAACCTTATCTTCCAGATCTCATATTAACTCACTGAGCACTAGTAAACTAAGATTGCTCCTAAATTCTCCAACAGCATCCCGGAGCACACAAGTCTAGGAGCTGCCTACTTTCCACCAGTATTAGAGAATTCATTCATGCTCCTAAGACAACCAACTACTAGAAACTGGCTAATGTCTACAGAGAAAAACTAAATTCACTCAATAGAGTAATGATTTAGCCTTCTGTTAACTTGGATCATTTCTTTGTTTCAGACAAGTCTTTTCAATGAGTGTTTTTGCTTTCTTAAGTTCATTTGTACCAAGGCCATTTGTCAGAAGAGGTCATGCAGAGTGTTATGGTTGGTATTCCAGACATGCTCTTCACATCTGACTGTCTGCATGTTTACTTTAATAAAACATCTCCTTGTAACCCAAGTACTAGATCTCAGAAATCACTCCTATTTATGATTACTGGTTGCTAGTCTCATCATCTTCAGATCTCAAAATTCTTAATGAACCTCCTGGCCATGCACTCAGGATGCTAATACAGATCTTGCTCAAATTTGTTGCAAGAGAACATATCACTTGGAGCTCTGGAAGTGGATCACAGTTTTAAGTCAATGGCCAATATTTTCAAACAACCTAGCTAATTATTATTACCTAATTACGTAGATTATACAAAACAGGCTCCTCCTCTGAGAAGAGAGGGTTCCTATAGTTTGCTCCAGGTTTGAACTAGAGTAAAGGCTTACATTTCTTCTGATGCACGGACATGATTTAAACGGTTCAGGCAGTGATAACTGGACTCTGATCAGAAGCCTCAAAACTAATAGAAGGAAAACAGAGAGATGGGAACTGGGATCAAGGGGGAGAGGGGGAGGAGCCAAAGAAGGAGGAAGAAGGTTGTTTTCTCAACTTTGAGGAATTAGCAAATATCTCCAATGTGCAATCCATGGGTGGAAGCTAGAAACAAATAGAAAAAAAAACCCATAAATGGCCTTAACACACAGAGAACAAACTAAAATTATTTACCATATCCGTATTTACATGTACATATATAAAGGAGTTCAGGGAAAAATTGATGCCAATTTAGGATTTCGAATGAGTCAGAAAGGTTTGTATTCTTTTTTTCTTTTTATTTATTTATTTATTTACTTATTAGTCATCCATCTTATACACATGAGTGTATACATGTCAATCCCAATCTCCCAATTCATCACACCACAACCCCCACCCCTGCCGCTTTTCCCCCTTGGTGTCCATACATTTGTTCTCTACATCTGTGTCTCAATTTCTGCTCTGCAAACCAGTTCATCTGTACCATTTTCTAGGTTCCACATATATGCATTAATATACGATATTTGTTTTTCTCTTTCTGACTTACTTCACTCTGTATGACAGTCTCTAGATCCATCCACGTCTCAACAATTGACTCAATATCGTTCTTTTTTATGGCTGAGTAATATTCCATTGTATATATGTACCACATCTTCTTTATCCATCCGTCTGTCAATGGGCATTTAGGCTGCTTCCATGACCTGGATATTGTAAATAGTGCTGCAATGAACATTGGGGTGCATGTGTCTTTTTGAATTATGGTTTTCTCTGGGTGTATGCCCAGTAGTGGGATTGCTTGGTCGTATGGTAGTTTTATGGTGTCCGGTCTTACACTTAGGTCTCTAATCCATTTTGAGTTTATTTTTGTGTATATTGTTAGGGAGTGTTCTAATTTCATTCTTTTACATGTAGCTGTCCAGTTTTCCCAGCACCACTTATTGAAGAGACTGTCTTTTCTCCATTGTATATCCTTGCCTCCTTTGTCATAGATTAGTTGACCATAGGTGTGTGGCTTTATCTCTGGGCTTTCTCTCCTGTTCCATTGATCTATATGTCTGTTTTTGTGCCAGTACCATACTGTCTTGATGACTGTAGCTTTGTAGTATAGTCTGAAGTCCAGGAGCCTGATTCCTCCAGCTCTGTTTTTTTCCCTCAAGACTGCTTTGGCTATTCAGGGTCTTTTGTGTCTCCATACAAATTTTAAGAATTTTTGTTCTAGTTCTGTAAAATATGCCATTGGTAAATTGATAGGGATCGCATTGAATCTGTAGATAGCTTTGGGTAGTATAGTCATTTTCACAATGTTGATTCTTCCAATCCAAGAACATGGTATATCTCTCCATCTGTTGGTATCATCTTTAATTTCCTTCATAAGTGTCTTATAGTTTTCTACATACAGTTCTTTTGGCTCCCTAGGTTTATTCCTAGGTATTTTATTCTTTTTCTTGCAATGGTAAATGGGAGTGTTTCCTTAATTTCTCTTTCAGATTTTTCATCATTAGTGTATAGGAATGCAAGAGATTTCTGTGCATTACTTTTGTATCCTGCAACTTTACCAAATTCATTGATTAGCTCTAGTAGTTTTCTGGTGGCATCTTTAGGATTCTCTATGTATAGTATCATGGCATCTGCAAACACTGACAGTTTTACTTCTTCTTTTCCAATTTGTATTCCTTCTATTTTTTTTCTCCTCTGATTGCCGTAGCTAGGACTTCCAAAACTATGTTGAATAAGTGTGGTGAGAGTGGGCAACCTTGTCTTGTTCCTGATCTTAGAGGAAATGTTTCAGTGTTTCACCATTGAGAATGATGTTTGCTGTGGGTTTGTCATATATGGCCTTTATTATGTTGAGGAAAGTTCCCTCTATGCCCACTTTCTGGAGAGTTTTTATCATAAATGGGAGTTGAATTTTGTCAAAAGCTTTTTCTGCATCTATTGAGATGATCTTATGATTTTTATTCTTCAATTTGTTAATATGGTGTATCACATTGATTGATTTGCATATATTGAAGAGTCCTTGCATCTCTGGGATAAATCCCACTTGATCATGGTGTATGATCCTTTTAATGTGTTGTTGGATTCTGTTTGCTAGTATTTTGTTGAGGATTTTTGCATCTATATTCATCAGTGATATTGGTCTGTAATTTTCTTTTTTTGTAGTATCTTTGTCTGGTTTTGGTATCAGGGTGATGGTGGCCTCATAAAATGAGTTTGGGAGTGTTCCTTCCTCTGCCATTTTTTGGAAGAGCTTGAGAAGGATGGGTGTTAGCTCTGCTCTAAATGTTTGATGGAATTCACCTGTGAAGCCATCTGGTCCTGGGCTTTTGTTTGTTGGAAGGTTTTTAATCACAGTTTCAATTTCAGTGTTTGTGATTGGTCTGTTCATATTTTCTATTTCTTCCTGGTTCAGTCTCGGCAGTTTGTGCATTTCTAAGAATCTGTCCATTTCTTCCAGGTTGTCCATTTTTTTGGCATAGAGTTGCTTGTAGTAGTCTCTTAGGATGCTTTGTATTTCTGTGGTGTCTGTTTTAACTTCTCCTTTTTCATTTCTAATTTTATTGATTTGAGTCCTCTCCCTCTTTTTCTTGATGAGTCTGGCTAATGGTTTATCAATTTTGTTTACCTTCTCAAAGAACCAGCTTTTAGTTTTATTGATCTTTGCTATTGTTTTCTTTGTTTCTCTTTCAGTTATTTCTGCTGTGATCTTTATGATTTCTTTCCTTCTGCTAACTTTGGGTTTTGTTTGTTCTTCTTTCTCTAGTTCCTTTAGGTGTAACGTTGGATTGTTTATTTGAAATTTTTCTTGTTTCTTGAGGTAGGCTTGTATCGCTATAAACTTCCCTCTTAGAACTGCTTTTGCTGCATCCCATAGATTTTGGATCATTGTGTTTTCATTGTCATTTGTCTATAGGTATTTTTTATTTCCTCTTTGATGTCTTTATTGATCTCTTGGTTGTTTAGTAACGTATTGTTCAGCCTCCATGTGTTTGTGTTTTGTGTGTTTTTTCCCTGTAATTCATTTCTAATCTCATAGCATTGTGGCCAGAAAACATGCTTGATATGATTTCAATTTTCTTAAATTTACTGAGGCTTGATTTGTGACCCAAGATGTGATCTATCTTGGAGAATATTCCACGCACACTTGAGAAGAAAGTGTAATTTGCTGTTTTTGGATGGAATGTCTTATAAATATCAATTAAATCTATCTGGTCTATTGTGTCATTTAAAACTTCTGTTTCCTTATTAATTTTCTGTTTGGATGATCTGTCCATTGGTGTAAGTGAGGTGTTAAAGTCCCCCACTCTTTTGTTTTACTGTTGATTTCCTCTTTTATAGCTGTTAGCAGTTGCCTTATGTATTGAGGTGCTCCTATGTTGGGTGCATATATATTTATAATTGTTATATCTTCTTCTTTGATTGATCCCTTCATCATTATGTAGTTTCCTTCTTTGTCTCTTGTAACATTCTTTATTTTAAAGTCTATTTTATCTGATATGAGTATTGCTACTCCAGCTTTCTTTTGATTTCTATTTGCATGGAATATCTTTTTTCCATCCCCTCACTTTCAGTCTGTATGTGTCCCTAGGTCTGAAGTGGGTTTCTTGTAGACAGCATATATATGGGTCTTGTTTTTGTATTCATTCAGCAAGCCTGTGTCTTTTGGTTCCAGCATTTAATCCATTCACATTTAAGGTAATTATCAATATGTATGTTCCTATTACCATTTTCTTAATTTTGGGGGGTTTGTTTTTGTAGGTCCTTTTCTCCTCTTGTGTTTCCCACTTAGAAAAGTTTCTTTAGCATTTGTTGTAGAGCTGGTTTGGTGGTGCTGAATTCTCTTAGCTTTTGCTTGTCTCTAAAGCTTTTGATTTCTCCTTCAAATCTGAATGAGATCCTTGCTGGGTAGAGTAATCTTGGTTGTAGGTTCTTGCCTTTCATCACTTTAAGTATATCATGCCACTCCCTTCTGGCTTGTAGAGTTTCTGCTGAGAAATTAACTGTTAACCTTATGGGAGTTCCCTTGTATGTTATTTGTCGTTTTTCCCTTGCTGCTTTCAATAATTTTTCTTTGTCTGTAATTTTTATCAACTTGATTACTATGTGTCTCAGCACGTTTCTCCTTGGGTTTGCCCTGTATGGGACTCTCTGTGCTTCCTGGACTTGGGTGGCTATTTCCTTTCCCATGTTAGGGAAGTTTTCCACTATAATCTCTTCAAATATTTTCTCGAGTCCTTTCTCTCTCTCTTCTCCTTCTGGGACCCCTATAATGCGAATGTTGTTGCATTTAATGTTGTCCCAGAGGTCTCTTAGGGTCTCTTCATTTATTTTCATTCTTTTTCTCTTTATTCTGTTCCACAGTAGTGAATTCCACCATTCTGTCTTCCAGGTCACTTTTCCGTTCTTCTGCCTCAGTTATTCTGCTATTGATTCCTTCTAGTGTAGTTTTCATTTCAGTTATTGTATTGTTCGTCTCTGTTTGTTTGTTGTTTAATTCTTCTAGGTCTTTGTTAAGCATTTCTTGCATCTTCTCGATCTTTGCCTTCATTCTTATTCCGAGGTCCTGGATCATCTTCACTATCATTATTCTGAATTCTTTTTCTGGATGATTGCCTATCTCCATTTCATTTAGTTGTTTTTCTGGGGTTTTTTCTTGTTCCTTCATCTGTACATACCCTTCTGCCTTTTCATCTTGTCTATCTTTCTGTGAATGCGGTTTTTGTTCCACAGGCTGCAGGATTGTAGTTCTTCTTGCTTCTGCTCTCTGCCCTCTGGTGGATGAGGCTATCTAAGAGGCCTGTGGAAGTTTCCTGATAGGAGGGACTGGTGGATGGTAGAGCTGGTTGTTTCTGTGGTGGGAAGAGCTCAGTAAAACTTTAATCCGCTTGACTGCTGATGGGTGGGGCTGGGTTCCCTCCCTGTTGTTAGTTTGGCCTGAGGCAACCCAACACTGGAGCCTCCTGGGGCTCGTTGGTGGGGCTAATGGTGGACTCTGGGAGGGCTCACGCCAAGGAGTACTTCCCAGAACTTCTGCTGCCAGTGTCCTTGTCCCTTGGTGAGCCACAGCTGCCCGCTGCCTCTGCAGGAGACCCTCCAACACTAGCAGGTAGGTCTGGTTCAGTCTCCTGTGGGGCCACTGCTCCTTCCCCTGGGTCCCAATGCACACACTACTTTGTGTGTGCCCTCCAAGAGTGGAGTCTCTGTTTCCCCCAGTCCTGTTGAAATCTTTCAATCAAATCCTGCTAGCCTTCAAAGTCTGATTCTCTAGGAATTCCTCCTCCCATTGCCAGGCCCCCAGGTGGGGAAGCCTGATGTGTAGCTCAGAACCTTCACTCCAGTGAGTGGACTTCTGTGGTATAAGTGTTCTCCAGTTTTTGAGTCACCCACCCAGCAGTTATGGGATTTGATTTTATTGTGGTAGCACACCTCCTACCGTCTCATTGCAGCTTCTCCTTTGTCCTTGCATGTGGGGGTATCTTTTTTGGTGAGTTCCAGTGTCTTCCTGTCGATGATTGTTCAGCAGTTAGTTGTGATTCCGTTGTTCTTGAAAGAGGGAGTGAGAGCATGTCCTTCTACTCCACCATCCTGAACCAATCTCCAAGGTTTGCATTCTAATGGCATTATCAGGGTGGGATAAATCATAAGAATAAGAAAGGCAACTGGTCACATAATAGATTGTCATTGTCTGAAGGAACCAATAATAAGTTAGTCCAACTTTCTCCTTTTATGAATGAGAACTGAGGTCCAAAATGAAGAGATTTGCAGATAAAAAATGTTGCCTGTCATTTCTGTAAACAACTAATGTTGCCTGCCATCAAGCCATCAGCCACTACACTACAGTATAGTGTAAACATAACTTTAATATGCACAGAGAAACCAAAAACTTCCTGTGACTTGCTTTATTGTGATATTCACTTTATTGTAGTGGTCTGGAACAGAACCTGCAGTATCTCCAAGTATGCCTGGGATTCATGAAGAGTGTACAGTAACATAGATTTACCTCTCCCCTAATTCTTTGTTTATTCTCTGCAGTTTGAAGCTCAAACATTCTTGTCCCCACCTTAGTCTTATGTCTTCCTAGAGTACAAGTCAGAGTACTGAGATAACTTAGTCATAATATACTTTAGGTCAGGAAACTCGGCTTTAGATGCAGTCTAAGATTCCTTCAACATCTGGGATTCTACAATCTTCCCCAGGACTCCTTGCTTTGTGATTTTATTATATCAAAAAAGATTGACTGAGAGCAGGAGTGAAGGAGTGAAAGATTAAATATGATATAAATTGCTACCTTGTGAAAGAGGGACGGGGCATTTGAAATAAGGAGGTAGCTATGGAAATTAGAAGTTCCCCTTTGGTTATTGTCTATGGCCCACTATAGTGTCCAATCCATGACCCTTCCCTTTATCTGATATCTGACCCTCACCTCTCAGAGTAATGGGCCCCTGAGAAGTGCTATGCACCCTAAATAACTATGCCTACCTAGTCAGGGCTGACTTGACCTGACTTAAGCTGGGCAATCAAGTATCAGTAGAGGAACCTTCTTTCCCTCAAAAAAGAGGGAGATGTTGTTATTAATGATTTGTAGTGTTAAAGCATCCAGGATCATTCTTTTGTGTGTCTGGGTAATGGAGATCAGAGAAAATGAGAAAAAGGGAAGAAGATGGAGCAGCTTAAGGTAGGGGGACCTGGGCCAGCAGAGCTTGGGCAGTGCTTAGGAGATGCCAGATAAGATGAGAAGGAGCATGGATGTTACATTTCAGCTGAGCATACCTACCTGGGCTGAGAATAATACTATGGTTACCAAGTATGACCACTCCCTCTAG
This sequence comes from Balaenoptera acutorostrata, assembly GCF_949987535.1. NCBI lineage: Eukaryota > Metazoa > Chordata > Mammalia > Artiodactyla > Balaenopteridae > Balaenoptera > Balaenoptera acutorostrata. The sequence goes on from NC_080085.1 coordinate 89,708,548, forward strand.
GAGATTCTAGACACTAGTACAGGATGTGCAGATGGTAATATTGATTCCCCAGCATTTTTAGCTAATCATGCACCTCAAGGCTGTGAAAAAATGGAGATAAAAAAGCCTTGCAATGAGCGCTGGTAGGGAGAGTTTTCAGTGTTCTGGACATCCACGCCTCACCACAGGGCAGGTTTCATAAAAACCACCTGAAAATCTTAAACCAGATCTCTGGAGTTTGAGGGCTAAAAGAGATCAGTATTTGAGTCCTGCCTATGGAAGATGGAAGGGAAGAAGCTGTGACTAAAGTGACCTCAGCCTGGTGCCAAAATGATACTATGGCTATGTTGGGAACAAACTGCACTTTCCATGAAAGCAGGACACAGTCTGATTCCAACAGAAGGGGACTCTTCTGTGGTCATCTTACAATGGACCCCATCCAAGAAGACTACCCAGAAAGCACCAATATTCCATTGGAAAAGAAGACCATCAGAAGCTCAGGGGCTGAGGGAGGACTCAGAAATAACAGCTGAAGGGGCATGGCCCATAGTCAGATGTTTCCAGTGAGGGATCACCAAGGAACCTGTCAAAACATCCTGTGAGAAGGGTCACCAACTTTTTATCCACTATGTTGAAGGTCCTGATGTCAGATGGCAACCATACCAGCCAGCAAGCCCTGTTCTGCTCTTAATTCTCCTTCCTCTTTCCTCTCCATTACTGTAGGTACTCAAAGGACTACTTAGTGAGTAGGGCAGAAAGTGGAGAAAGGAAAGAGTAAAGAGGACAATGTTACCCCTCCCATCAGTCATGGGTTTCTCAGCCTGAAGCAGGCCAGAGCTAAGAGAGTGTAGTTTCAAACTAAATATTTGAGTTTTCATATTACACTTGATGTAAATTTTTAGTGACAGAAATCAAACTGTTATTACATGTGAAAGGAACACCCAAAGCTGTGAGATTTCTCCAAGATCTCTTAAAGAGGAGGAAATAATTCCCTTAAGCAGATTTAAAGGTTCAATGAGAGAAAGAATAAAGTTGCTTTCTGTTTGCTCCCTACTGAATCAAATTCATGCAATAAGCTTAAGTACCAGCAACAGCGTTAGATGGATCAGAATCCCTGCCACCTACTTTCTAGTTTTCACATGACTGGAGACCTCACATGGTCTGTAACATAGGCCCTGCCTGTCTTTACAGGAATGCACCATATATGCATCCAGTACCCTGTCCAGACAATGCCTTTGCCTCTGTCCATCTGGTTTTCACAAAAAGGGGTTTTCTCAAGGTCTTCAGGACAAGTCTCAGATCAAAGGGGATACTTAGACACCTGGCAAAGTAGTAAAACTGAGCTCTGAACCTTGGATGTTAGATTACAGAGAGCTGAGCCCCTCAAACTGGGTCAATGGAGAGAATATATCCTGATCACACCCAGCTCAAGTTGGTTTCCATCTCCTGAAACCAACTCTCTTAATTAACACATCAAACTAGCTCATTTGTTAGACCTTGATAGGGATACCAGGGAAGATTCATTTGTTCAGTGGCTTCATTCAAGATAAAGAGTATACATCTCTTATTAATTGTTACAGGCAAGATTTGTGTTAGCATACTTGCTGTGAAATACAGATATAAACTTTATTAAATCTTTCATTCTCTTATCCAAAATTATAACAGCTTGCTTTGTGTCAGGGACTCCTCTAGACATAGGGATATAGCAGTGAATAAAACAGATAAAGTCATTGTCTTCATGGAATCCATGTTACTGTAGATGGAGGTAGAGAATAGACAACAGAAAATTAAACTAATAATTTGGTAATTTTTATAGATAAAAGAGATAAGTGAATAATAGATAACAGAAATAAGCTAATAAGTATAAAGAAATTATACAATGTGAAATAGTGAAACATGCTGTGATGAAACAACAGAAAAATAAGGTCATGGGATGAGGTCATGGGGTACTTGGTAGAGGAAGTTCCTGCTTGGCAGCAGTGGTAGGACACATCCAGAGCTCAACAAGAGTGGTAACAGCTTTCCTATCTCTGGGTAACACCCCTTTCTCCTTTTTGCTACAATAGCCCTTTGTAACATCTCTGCAAACAGTTCTCTGCATTAAATCCCTCTCTACCTAAAATACCTTAGAGTGATTTGTTTCTTAACCAGACACTTGAGATAATACTTTGGAAGGGCAAAGATCCTGCTAGCTCTTAGAAAGAGGTAGAGTCAGGTTTCACTTTATTTGTCTCTTACATCTGCCACCTCTGTGGGTTGGTCTCACTTTTTTCTCTCTAAAGAAACATGTCTTCCATGAAAAGCTCCTGACGTTTAGTAATAGGCAGTAGTGTGTAGTAGTTTAAGAGCATGTACTCTAGAGTCAAAATGCTTGGATTCAAACCCTGGCTCTACCATTTTTTGGCTGTGTGACTTCAGGCAAATTGCTTGATTTCCTTTGCCACAGATTCTTCATCTGCAAAATAGGGATAATAATAATTCTACTTCATAGGAGTTCACGAGGACACATTTGATTAATACATATAAATTTCTTAGAATAATCTTTGGTACATAGTAAGTATTTACTTACTATGGTACTTACAGTCGTACATAGTAAGTTATTATCTTACAATTTCCCACCAGAAAGTTGGCTGAGAAAAAGAATTTGCTTTCTCTTTCAATAAAAATTGAAAAAAAATCCATGTTCATGGATTGAAAGACTTAATATTGTTAAGATGGCACTATTACCCAAAGCAATCTATAGATTTATCACGATCCCTACCAAGATCCCAACGGATGTTTATGTAGAAATTGACAAGGTAACCTTAAAATTCACATGCAAATACAGGGGACCCAGAATAACCAAAACAATATTGAAAAAGAACAAAGATGGAGGGTTCACATTTCCCTATTTCAAAACTTACTACAAAGCTACATTAATAAAGATTTTGTGGTATTGGCATAAGTACAGACATACAGATCAATGGAATAGATTGAGAGTCCAGAAATAAATCCTTACATTTATGATCAATTGATTTTCCAACAAGGCTGTCAAGACTATTAAATGGGAAAGAATAGTCTTTTCAACAAATGATATTGTAACAGGGAAGAGCCAAATCTGACTACATGTTGGATCTGTTTCTTTTACTTTAAACTTTGCTTCCCGGGCTTCCCTGGTGGCGCAGCGGTTGAGAATCTGCCTGCCAATGCAGGAGACACGGGTTCGAGCCCTGGTCTGGGAAGATCCCACATGCCGCGGAGCAAATGGGCCCGTGAGCCACAACTACTGAGCCTGCGTGTTTGGAGCTTGTGCTCCGCAACAAGAGAGGCCGCGATAGTGAGAGGCCCGCGCACCGCGATGAAGAGTGGCCCCCACTTGCCACAACTAGAGAAAGCCCTCGCACAGGAACGAAGATCCAACACAGCCATAAATAAACAAATAAATTAATTAATTAAAAAAATAAACACTTTGCTTCCCTTTGCTTTTGTTCACTAAAAGGATACTGTCTATGTCTATACATAATGGCCTACCCCAGGGAACCCTGCCCTTCTGCCTGAATGTTAAACCAAAGTGCCTTTGTTCTGGACCCTGTCCACCTGTGGATGGCTGCAAGAAAGAAGAAATTAACACATCCCCTCTCCGAGGCTGGCCATTCCAGGGGATATTTGCAAAACGTATGGCCTTTTTATTTTACTTCCTCATCTCCTCCCCCACTCTATGCTATAAAAGAAACTGGCATCCAAACCCCGATAAGATGGTTATTTTGAGACATTAGTTTGCCATCTTCTCTGTCTGCCAGCTTTCCAAATAAAGTCGTATTCCCTGCCTCAACACCGTGTCTCCGATTTATTGGCCTGTCGTGCAGCGAGCAGAACAAGCTTGGACTCGGTAAAAATATTGCAATAACTGAATATCCTCATGTTAAAGAATTAAGTTGGAACCTACCTCATATCATATACAAAAATGAACTCGAAATGGTTTATAAGCCTATCAACCTAAATTTAAGATCAACAACTATAAAACTCTCAGAATGGTTTCTTAGTCATGACACTAAGCAAAAAAACAAAAAAAAAAAAGTTAAACTGGACAACAAAACCAAAATATTTTGTGTTGCATAGGACACCACAGGTAAATGAAAAGACAACACACAGATTAGGAGCAAATTTTGAAAATCATATATCTGATAAGGAACAAGCAACCACAATGTATAAAAACCACAACATATAAAACCACAATGTATAAAAACCTCTTATACCTCAGCAATAAAAGAAACAAATAACCCATTTTACAAATGGGCAAAAGGTTTGAAGAGACATCACTCCAAATGAATACAAATGGCCAGTGAACACATGAAAAGATGCTCAACATCTTTAGTCATCAGAGAAATGCAAATCAAAACCACAATGAGATACCACTTTCCACCCACTGGAATGGCTATAATAAAAAAGACTATCGTTTGTATAGGTGAGGATGTGGAGGAAATGAAACCCTTACATATTGCTAGTAGGAATGTAAAATGATAGTCACTTTGGAAAATATTTTGGCAGTTCCACTAAATGCTAAACCTAGAGTTAAACTTTGCCTGGGAGGAAGAATCAATAACCCTCTTGGGTTGTCTCTTTCAGCAAGTTCTCAATGCATCTGTTAAATTTAGCAGTGGTTGTGGTGGCTCTTCTCTGGATAGGGAGATACAAGGTAAATACAAACATATTTCTACACAAAATTTTATACACAAAAGTTTATAATGGCTTTATTTACAATTTTCCAAATTTGGAAACAATCCAAATGTCCATCAACTGATGAATGGATAAACAAACTGCTATGTCCATACAATGGAATATTATTCTTCAATAATAACTTGTCTTTCATGAACATGTACTGTGTCCAGCCCCTTCTTGGGCTCCACTGAAGTCTCCAAAAGCCCTAGCGTATGAAGACCATGGCTTAGATGAATGGTTCTCAAATACTGAAAGTCTTGCCACATCAGAATCATCTGGGATCCTTGGCAGAATCTTCAGATAATCTGAACGGGTCTGTGATGGGGCCCAGGAATACGATTTTAATGGGATCTACAGGGTTGAGAGCCCCTTCAATCCTGCCATGCAGATTCTGTTAGGAACAATGCAGTAGACAGACTTTCATCATGAGTATAGGTGCTTCCCAAGTATGCCTCACAGAGACCAAGGACAGAGGGTCTTCTGATTTAAGTCAACAGAACAGAGTGGTTCTTAGGCATGCCTGCAGCTCACGTATGTAGTTTTTTTTTAAAACAGATTTTTTTTCAGAGCAGTTTTAAGCTTACAACAAAATTGAGAGGAAAGTATACCCCTGCCCCCACACATGCATAGTGTCCCTCATTATTAACATCACTCACTAAAATTTTTTTTTTTTTTTTTTTTACAAAGGATGAGTCTACATTGACACATTATAATCACCCAAAGTCCATGGTTTACCTTAGGGTTCACTCTTGGTGTTGCACATTCTATGGCTTTGGACAAAAGTATAGTGACATGTATCCATCATTATAATATCATATGGAGTATTTTCACTGCCCTAAAAATCCTGTGCTCTGGCATTTCATCTCTTCCCCTGACACATACCCCTGGAAGCCACTGATCTTTGTGGAAAATCTCCATAGTTTTGCCTTTTTCCTAATGTCATATAGTTGGAATCATACAGTATATAGTCTTTCAGATGGGCTTCTTTCACTTAGTAATATGCATTTAAGGTTTCTCCGTGGCTTTTCATGGCTTGATAGCTCATTTCTAGTTAGCACTGAACAATATTCCATCGTCCGGATGTACCACAGTTTATTTATTCACCTACTGAAGGACATCTTGTTTGCTTCCAAGTTTTGGCAATTATGAATAAAGCTGCTATAAAAATCCTTGTGCAGGTTGGTTTTTTTGTTTGTTTTTTTTGTTTTTTTTTTTTTTTGGTAGACAAAAGTTTTCAACTCCTTTGGGTAAACATCAAGGAGTGTGATTGCTGGATTATATGGTAAGAGTATGTTTAGTTTTGTAAGAAACTGCCAAACTGTCTTCCAAAATGGCTGTTCCATTTTGTATTGCCACCAGCTATGCATGAAAGTTCCTGTTGCCATCAATACTTTTCTATACCCATTCCAAAGCCATTTTAGACCTATGCTTTTCGCAGATGAGAAAAGTGATGCAAGTATTACATAGCAAATCAGGGACCTAAGAAAGACTTGAACCCATCACTTGATTCCTTAACCAGGGATAAGCCACCACACCCACTGCTTAATTTAAATGATGCATTAGGAAGAACTTGCGGCAACCAAGAGTTATTGATTCTTCCTTTCAGGCAAAATGTAAGTCCTAGAGAGAGTACCTGTCTGCCTGGATGGTGTCTCCATAGCCAAAATCTCCACTGTCAGTGTCATGCCTTGAGAAGCCTGAATTCTGTATTCCCTGGGCCTTTGAAATGAAAGTTAGGTACTGTGGAAGTGGGAACTATTATTATGTATTGTTTTCCTTTCAGTATTGAAAGCATCATCTCTTAGAGCATTTAAAAAACATTTTTAGAGTAGTAAAAATGGAAGAGGCTCATAATTCCACCACACTAAGCCCTGAAAAAATAAATAAATAAAAGAAAATCATGGCACTATGGACATAACCATGAATACATTCTTTGCATTTATTTCCACCTTTTCCTGAAGATAAATTATTAAAAGTTGACTTTTGCAGGCAAAGTATATGCATTTATTTACATTTCAAGATTTTTGCCAATAAATAACATTAAAATATTTATATCTATTTAAATTCCCACTAACAGCATGGGAAAGACTATACTTCCCCTACATCATTTCTAACATTTAAATACAGTTCAATACAACTAACATCATACAACTAACATCATAATAAATGGTGAAAGACTGAAAGCTTTCCCCCTAAGGTCAGGACAAGATAAATACACCCACTTTTGCCACTGCTATTTGATATTGTAGTAGAAGTTCTAGCCAGAGCAACTAAGCAAGAAAAATAAATAAAAGTGGTCCATATTGGAAAGAAGAAAAGTAAAATTACCTATACTCACAGATGACGTGAACCTATATGTAGAAAATTGCAAAGCATCCACAAAAAATCTACTAGAGCTAATAAATTCAGCAAATTTGCAAGGTACAAGATCAACACTCAACAATCCACTGTGTTTCTATACACCAGAAATGAACAATCCAAAAAGGAAATTAAGAAAAGTTTCATTTATAATAGCATCCAAAAGAATAAAACATAGGAATAAATTTAACCAAGGAGGTGAAAGACTTGTACACTGAAAACTACAAAACATTTGTGAATGAAATTAAAGAAGACCTAAATAAATGGAAAGACATTCCATGTTCATGGATTAGAAACTTAATACTGCTATGGTGGAAACACTACCAAAGCGATCTACAGATTCAATGAAATCTTTATCAAATTCCAACAATTTTTTTTCAGAAATGGAAGAGCCAATCCTCAAATTCATATGGTATTGCAAGGGGCCCCAAACAGTGAAGACAGTCTTGAAAAAGTATAAAGTTGGAGGATGCATACTTCCCAATTTCAAAACTTAACTACACAGCTACTGTAATCAAAACAGTGTGGTATTGGCATGAGAGACATATAGACCAATGGAATAAAATTGAGATTTCAGAAATAAATCCATACATCTATGTCCAATTGATTTTTGATAAGGGTGCAAGATCATTCAATGAGGAAAGAGCATTCTCTTTAACAAATGGCACTGGAACAACTGGATATCCACATGTTAAATAATGAAGTTGGACCCTTACCTTGTACCATATACAAAAATTAACTCAAAATGGATCAACAACCTAAATATAAGAGCTAAAATTATAAAACTATTAGAAAAAAACATAGGGGTAAATTATAATTTTGGATTTGGCAAACTGGAAAGAATGACTATGAATTGATACTGATATTATTGTTTAAATGTTTTGATCAATTAAAAATTAACTTAAACTTGACCTAAATAAACATTATAATCAATGTTATTATCATAACTATTTTTATAAAAGTCTATTGATACAAGCCTCCAAAACAGGGGCTGTTTATTAGGTACCTGCCTTGTCAGGAACTTGGGAATTCTAAGTGTGTGCCTGATGTAGATTTCTACAGATACTTCACCACAGTCTTCTGGGATATGGAAATATCATCTCCATTCTGTAAGAGTCAGAACTATAAAGCTCTTTTCTAAGATCCTACAGACTTTTCTAAGATCCTTCAGTGGGAAACCTGAGATTGGTACAAAGGCTCTCATCCTAAACACCCTGTCCCAGTCTCCACCCCTTAGTCCCTTAGCTGTCCATTACAGGTCTAGGAGAGGGAGATGTTCTCCTATTGTTCTATGGCATGGTATCACCAGAATACTCATTTTAAGTTCTAGAGACCTGGGTCTATGTTCCTTTCCTCCCACTAATGAGCTTTGTTTTCCTCATATGTAAAGATTAGGGAGATGGCCTGTGTCATCAGGTTGTTTTTACCCATTCAACATTTTATGATCTAGGATCTGATACTCATTCCTTGTTAAGCATTGATTTTGTCCCCCACCAAAATATGCTGGAGTCCTAACCCTCAGTACCTTAGAATGTGACCTTATTTGGAGATAAGGACTTTAAAGAGGTAATCAAGTTAAAATGAGGACATAGCCATGACTCATTGAAAGGCTTTCTCCTTTTATTGGGACATAATTGGAATAATCGTTTATGCAACCAAGGCCTTGCCTTGGTATATTTTGGTGTAGTCAAGAAAAGAAGAAATCATCCAATTTAAACGTACTGCAGATAAAATCTGGTAAGGAGAGGTTCTTGGATATGATTCCTAGCCTCAGGATAAGGAAATAATAAAAGGCTTTTAAAAGGCTTTTGACAATCCTTATGAAATTTTTGGCAAAGCAAACTAAAGGAGGCCTGTCTGGTAAATTAAATTTCTTCCTGCACCTATAAAAATAATCAGACCAAGTCTAATGAGACCAGCCTTATTTTGTGATCAAGAATAATCTTTCTTTGAGATTAATTTTATCAGCAAGAGGAGACTATACAGAAAAAATTATGCTTCAAAGGAAAACTATGCATTGTCTATAGTACAATTTCTACATTGTCTCATTCTGCTTCTATGGGAGTTATTTTAAAACCTGAAAACATACAGTAATAAAAAAATAAGTTTTGTTTATAGATATGAAAGTGAGTTTTATCCTGGAGAGAATAATCCTCCTTTCCAGTGGAAAAAGCTGGTTTTGTTTTCGTCTAAAGGTTTATTACAATATTCTTGATTTATAAATATGTCTGTGTTTTGGATTCTCTTTTAAACAAGTTATAACATCTACCCAACTTCCTCATTATGAGTAAAATAAAGTCTTTAAGATGCGTTCATTTTATAATTCTATGAGAATCACGATTTTACTTTTTTTGAAAATTATCCTTTATTTATCCTTTAATAAACACTAGAGATGAGCTCAATGAAAAATGTGTATGAACTATAATGAAGAAAAATATAAATCTGTTTGGAGTTTCAAATGGAAGTATGAATAGAGTCAGCAACAAGCCTTCTTAGGTAGGAACACTCAAATGTGAATTTGCCCCTAAATAAATAAATAAATAAATAAAATCAAAGCAATCCCCAAAAGATTTTCCTACTAGAAAATTTCTAGACTGGTATTTCTTTTCTACTTTGAAAAGAACAGAAAACAATCTGAAACTTACTTGGAACACTATCAAAGGGAAACAGAAAAATTCTGAAAATGTATAAAAAAGAAATGAACTAACAGATTTGGTAAATAAATTATAAAGTAAGATATATGTAGAATATGATGACAATGGAAAATAAAGTGAGAAAATATCTCAAAACAAGCAACCTTTTGAAGTCATGTTGAGTCTAATTTGAATAAACACAAATCTTATCAGGTAATATTTGGGCAAAAAAATAAAAATTTTAGAGCATGTGTGTAACAAAATGGAAAAAGAAAGAGCGAGAACCATGTGGGCTCACTCTGTGATTTAACATTTGTAGAGTGCCAGTAAAAAGAGGCACTTCAATTTATCACAACCCTTATTTCATAAACTCATAGGACTCAAAAAAGTCATTGGATCTACTGACTGGGTTCTCCCTAATAGTGGAGAGTGTCACTGACAGTGGTACACATGATGGTCATAGTTTCAGAGGGGAGGCTGTTACTGAGCTGAATTTTCTTAGTAATATGTAAGCAAAGCAAAAAATCTCAATGAATAGGCTCAACAGCAGAATGGAGAAGGCAGAGGATCCTTCTACAGGTAGGTAGAACAGCTGTCCTAGCAGGCCCCAAGCAACACATTGACATTCTTTGTTTTGGTCAGGCATTTTAGGCCCTTCCTGGGAGGAGCAAAATCATTTCTCAAGACATTATGACAACCTCACTTTGAAAAAGAGGTGTGAGTGGGAAAACGAGGGAGGATGATTATATACGGATTGTATTCAAATGAGGCTCAGAAATAGATGTGAACACTGACTGCATTAAAAGCAATGGCAGGTTAGGTTGTTTATTTGAGATGTTTCTTGCTTTCTGAGGTTGGACTGTATTGCTATATACCTCCCTCTTAGAAATGTTTTGCCGCATCCCATAGGTTTTGGGTCGTGGTGTTTTCATTGTCACTTGTTTCTAGGTATTTTTTGATTTCCTCTTTGATTTCTTCAGTGATCTCTTGGTTATTTAGTAGTGTATTGTTTAGCCTCCATGTGCTTGTATTTTTTACAGATTTTTCCCTATAATTGATATCTAGTCTCATAGCGAAGTGGTCAGAAAAGATACTTGATACGATTTCAATTTTCTTACATTTACCAAGGCTTGATTTGTGACCCAAGATATGATCTATCCTGGAGAATGTACCATGAGCACTTGAGAAGAAATTGTATTCTGTTGTTTTTGGATGAAATGTCCTATAAATATAAATTAAGTCCACCTTGTTTAATGCATCATTTAAAGCTTGTGTTTCCTTATTTATTTTCATTTTGGATGATCTGTCCATTGGTGAAAGTGGGGTGTTAAAGTACCCTACTATTATTGTGTTACTGTCAATTTCCCCTTTTATGGCTGTTAGCATCTGCCTTGTGTTTTGAGGTGCTCCTATGTTGGGTGCATAAATATTTACAATTGTTATATCTTCTCCCTGGATTGATCCCTTGATCATTATGTAGTGTCTTTCTATGTCTCTTGTAATAGTCTTTGTTTTAAAGTCTATTTTGAATGATATGAGAATGGCTACTCCAGCTTTCTTTTGATTTCCATGTGCATGGAATATCTTTTTCCATCCCCTCACTTTCAGTCTGCATGGGTCCCTAGGTCTGAAGTGGGTCTCTTGTAGACAGCATATTTACGGGTCTTATTTTTGTATCCATTAAGCCAGTCTATGTCTTTTGGTTGGAGCATATAATCCATTTACATTTAAGGCAGTTATCGATATGTATGTTCCTATTACTATTTTCTTAATTGTTTTGGGTTTGTTATTGTAGGTCTTTTCCTTCTCTTGTGTTTCCTGCCTAGAGAAGATCCTTTAGCATTTGTTGTAAAGCTGGTTTGTTGGTGCTGAATTATCTTAGCTTCTGCTTCTCTGTAAAGGTTTTAATTTCTCCATCAAATCTGAGTGAGATTTTGCAAGAAACAAGAAACATCTCAAATGAAAAACCTAACCTTACACCTAAAGCAATTAGAGAAAGAAGAACAAAAAAAACCCAGTTAGCAGAAGGAAAGAAAACACAAATTTCAGATCAGAAATAAATGAAAAAGAAATGAAGGAAACAACAGCAAAGATCAATAAAACTAAAAGCTGCTTCTTTAAGAAGATAAAGAAAATTGATAAACCATTAGCCAGAATCATCAAGAAAAAGAGGGAGAGGACTCAAATCAATGAAATTAGAAATGAAAAAGGAGAAGTTACAACAGACACTGCAGAAATACAAAGCATCCTAAGAGGCTACTATAAGCAACTCTATGCCAATAAAATGGACAACCTGGAAGAAATGGACAAATTCTTAGAAAAGCACAACCTTCCGAGACTGAACCAGGAAGAAATAGAAAATATAAACAGACCAATCACAAGCACTTAAATTGAGACTGTGATTAAAAATTTTCCAACAAACAGAAGTCCAGGACCAGATGGCTTCACAGGCAAATTCTATCAAACATTTACAGAAGAGTTAACACCTATCCTTCTCAAACTCTTCCAAAATATAGCAGAGGGAGGAACACTCCCAAACCTCATTCTATGAAGCCAAAGATGTCACAATGAAAGAAACCTACAGGCCAATATCACTGATGAACAGAGATGCAAAACTCCTGAACAAAATACTAGCAAACAGAATCCAACAGCACATTAAAAGGATCATATACCATGATCAAGTGGGGTTTATCCCAGGAGTGCAAGGATTCTTCAATATACACAAATCAATCAACGTGATACACCATATTAACAAATTGAAGGAGAAAAACCATATGATCATCTCTATAGATGCAGAAGAAGCTTTCGACAAAATTCAACACCCATTTATGATAAAAACCCTCCAGAAAGTAGGCATAGAGGGAACTTACCTAAACATAATAAAGGCCATATATGACAAACCCACAGCCAACATCATTCTCAATGGTGAAAAACTGAAACCATTTCCTCTAAGATCGGGAACAAGACAAGGTTGCCCACTCTCACCACTATTATTCAACATAGTTTTGGAAGTTTTAGCCAGAGCAATTAGAGAAGAAAAAGAAATAAAAGGAATCCAAATCAGAAAAGAAGAAGTAAAGCTGTCACTGTTTGCAGATGACATGATACTATACATAGAGAATCCTAAAGATGCTACCAGAAAACTACTAGAGCTAATCAATGAATTTGGTAAAGTAGCAGGATACAAAATTAATGCACAGAAATCTCTTGCATTCCTATACACTAATGATGAAAAATCTGAAAGAGAAATTAAGAGAGCACTCCCATTTACCATTGCAACAAAAAGAATAAAATACCTAGGAATAAACGTACCTAAGGAGACAAAAGACCTGTATGCAGAAAACTATAAGACACTGATGAAAGAAATTAAAGATGATACAAACAGATGGAGAGATATACCATGTTCTTGGATTGGAAGAATCAACATTGTGAAAATGACTATAGTACACAAAACAATCTACAGATTCAATGCAATCTCTATCAAACTACCACTGGCATTTTTCACAGAACTGGAACAAAAAATCTCACAAGTTGTATGGAAACACAAAGGACCCCGAATAGCCAAAGCAATCCTGAGAAAGAAAAACAGAGCTGGAGGAATCAGGCTCCCGGACTTCAGACTATACTACAAAGCTACAGTAGTACAGTAATCAAGACAGTACGGTACTGGCACAAAAACAGAAATATAGATTAATGGAACAGGATAGAAAGCCCAGAGATGAACCCATGCCCCTATGGTTAACTAGTCTATGACAAAGGAGGTAAGGATATACAATGGAGAAAAAGACAGTCCCTTTGACAAGTGGTGCTGGGAAAACTGAACAGCTACATGTAAAAGAATGAAATTAGAACACTCCCTAACACCGTACATAAAAATAAACTCAAAATGGATTAAAGACCTAAATGTAAGGCCGGACACTATAAAACTCCTAGAGGAAAACATAGGAAGAATGCTCTATGACATAAATTTCAGCAAGATCCTTTTTGACAGACCTCCTACAGAAATGGAAATAAAAACAGAAATAAACAAATGGGACCTAATGAAACTTAAAAGTTTTTGCATAGAAAAGGAAACCATAAACAAGACGAAAAGACAGCTCTTAGAATGGGAGAATATATTTGCAAATGAAGCAACTGACAAAGGATTAATCTCCAAAAGTTACAAGCAGCTCATACAGCTTAATATCAAAAAAAAACAAACAACCCAATCCAAAAATGGGCAGAAGGCCCATTCTAATGTCTAAACAGACATTTCTCCAAAGAAGATATACAGATTGCCAGCAAACACATGAAAGGAGGCTCAATAGCACTAATCATTAGAGAAATGCAAATCAAAACTGCCATGAGGCATCACCTCACAACAGTCAAAATTGCCATCTTCAAAAAATCCAGAAACAATAAATGCTGGAGAGGGTGTCGAGAAAAGGGAACCCTTTTGCACTGTTGGTGGGAAAGTAAATTGATACAGCCACTATGGAGAACAGTATGGAGGTTCCTTAAAAAACTAAAAATAGAACTACCATACGACCCAGCAATCCCACTACTGGGCATATACCCTGAGAAAACCGTAATTCAAAAAGAGTCATGTACCGCAATGTTCATTGCAGCACTATTTACATGGCCAGGACATGGAAGCAACCTAAGTGTCCATCGACAGATGAATGGATAAAGAAGATGTGGCACATATATACAATGGAATATTACTCAGCCATAAAAAGAAGCGAAACTGAGTTATTTGTAGTGAAGTGGATGGACCTAGAGTCTGTCATACAGAGTGAAGTAATTCAGATAGAGAAAAAGAAATACCGTATATTAACACATATATATGGAATCTAAAGAAAAATATATGGTTCTGAAGAACCTAGGGGCAGGACAGGAATACAGATGCAGACGTAGGGAATGGACTTGAGAACACGGGGAGGGGGAAGGGTAAGCTGGGACGAAGTGAGAGAGTGGCAGGGACATATATACACTACCAAATGTAAAATAGATAGCTAGTGGGAAGCAGCGGCATAGCAGAGAGATCAGCTGGGTGCTTTGTGACCACCTAGAGGGATGGGATAGGGTGGGTGGGAGGGAGATGCAAGAGGGAGGAGATATGGGGATATATGTATCCTGATGTATGGATGATTCACTTTGTTATAAAGCAGAAACTAACACACCATTGTAGAGCAATTATACTCCAATAAAGATGTTTAAAAACATTTTTTTAATTGAAAAAAAAAGCAATAGCAGATATCAGACAAACTTGCAACTTCCAAGACACCTCTGATTGTATGGCAGGCTTAAATGACATCAGCCATTTAGCAAGCAAATCACAATATACCTCCATTTCTTCAAGTGCCTCCTAATAAGGGTTTCATTCCAAGAATGCTAGGATGATTTTATATTGGAATACCATAAGTGTAATTTATTTGAATAAAGTAAAAGATAAAAAAATTTCATCTCAAACGTTGCTAAAAGGGCATGTGTTAATGTTTGATGCTTTTTATAGTACCTAAGATGCTTAGAAATATAAAAATGTTATTTTGAACTGATAGACCTCAAAAAAGCCCAATATCATGTTTGCTGAAGTAATGCTAATGTCATCACTCTTAGAGTCAATGTGTCAAGAAAGTTTTATATTAGCATTACTATTTGAGAGTATACAAAACATTAAGAAAGTGAAGTTTAAAAAGGTTTGACCACTGAGAGGATTAACCAAGATGGCAGAGTAGAAGGACGTGCTCTCACTCCCTCTTGCGAGAGCACCAGAATCACAACTGGCTGCTGGACAATCATTGACAGGAAGACCCTGGACTTCACCAAGGAGGATACCCCACGTCCAAGGACAGAGGAGAAGCCACAGTGAGACGGTAGGAGGGGCGCAATCAGAGTAAAATCAAATCCCATAACTGCTGGGTGGGTGACTCACAGACTGGTGAACACTTACACCACAGAAGTCCACCCACTGGAGTGAAGGTTCTGAGCCCCACGTCAGGCTTCCCAACCTGGGGGTCTGGCAACGGGAGGAGGAATTCCTAGAGAATCAGACTTTGAAGTCTAGTGGGAATTGATTGCAGGACTGTGACAGGACTGGGGGAAACAGAGACCCCACTCTTGGAGGGCACACACAAAGTAATGTGTGCATCGGGACCCAGGGGAAGGAGCAGTGACCCTGGGGGAGACTGAACCAGATGTACCTGCTGGTGTTGTGGGGTCTCCTGCAGAGGCGAGTGGTGGCTCTGTTTCACCGTGGGGATAAGGACACTGGCAGCAGAGGTCCTGGGAAGTTCTCCTTGGCATGAGTCCTCCCAGAGTCTGCCATTAACCCCACCAAAGAGCACGGGTAGGCTCCAGTGTTGGGTTGCCTCAGGCAAAACAACCAACAGGGAGGGAACCCAGCCCCACCCATCAACAGTCAAGTGGATTAAGGTTTTACTGAGCTCTGAACGCCACAGCAACAGGGAGGGAACCCAGCCCCACCCATCAACAGTCAAGTGGATTAAGGTTTTACTGAGCTCTGACCGCCACAGCAACAGTCAGCTGTACCCACCACCAGAGCCTCCCATCAAGCCTCTTAGATAGCCTCAACCACCAGAGGGCAGACAACAGAAGCAAGAAAAACTACAATCCTGCAGCCTGTGGACCAAAAACCACAGTTACAGAAAGATAGAGAAGATGAAAAGGCAGAGGGCTATGTACCAGATGAAGGAACAAGAAAAAACCCCAGAAAAACAACTAAATGAAGTGGAGATAGGCAACCTTCCAGGAAAAGAATTCAGAATAATGATGGTGAAGATGATCCAGGACCTCGGAATAAGAATGGAGGCAAAGATTGAGAATATGCAAGAAATGATTAACAAAGACCTAGAAGAAATAAACAACAAACAAACAGAGATGACCAATACAATAACTGAAATAAAAACTACACTAGAAGGAATCAATAGCAGAATAACTGAGGCAGAAGAACGGATAAGTGACCTGGAAGACAGAATGGTGGAATTCACTGCTGCGGAACAGACTAAAGAAAAAAGAATGAAAAGAAATGAAGACAGCCTAAGAGACTTCTGGGACAACATTAAACGCAACAACATTCGCATTATAGGGGTCCCAGAAGGAGAAGAGAGAGAGAAAGGACCAGAGAAAATATTTGAAGAGATTATAGTCGAAAACTTCCCTAACATAGGAAAGGAAATAGCCACCCAAGTCCAGGAAGCGCAGAGAGTCCCATACAGAATAAACCCAAGGAGAAACACGCCGAGACACATAGTAATCAAAGTGGCAAAAATTAAAGACAAAGAAAAATTACTGAAAGCAGCAAGGGAAAAACGACAAATAACATACAAGGGAACTCCCATAAGGTTAACAGCTGATTTCTCAGCAGAAACTCTGCAAGCCAGAAGGGAGTGGCATGATATACTTAAAGTGATGAAAGGGAAGAACCTACAACCAAGATTACTCTACCCGGCAAGGATCTCATTTAGATTTGATGGAGAAATCAAAAGCTTTAGAGACAAGCAAAAGCTAAGAGAATTCAGCACCACCAAACCAGCTCTACAACAAATGCTGAAGGAACTTCTCTAAGTGGGAAACACAAGAGAAGAAAAGGACCTACAAAAACAAACCCAAAACAATTAAGAAAATGGTCATAGGAACATACATATCGATAATTACCTTAAACGTGAATGGATTAAATGCCCCAACCAAAAGACATAGACTGGCTGAATGGATACAAAAACAAGACCCATATATATGCTGTCTACAAGAGACCCACTTCAGACCTAGGGACACATACAGACTGAAAGTGAGGGGATGGAAAAAGATATTCCATGCAAATGGAAATCAAAAGAAAGCTGGAGTAGCTATACTCATATCAGATAAAATAGACTTTAAAATAAAGAATGTTACAAGAGACAAGGAAGGACACTACATAATGATCCAGGGATCAATCCAAGAAGAAGATATAACAATTATAAATATATATGCACCCAACATAGGAGCACCTCAATACATAAGGCAACTGCTAACAGCTATAAAAGAGGAAATCGACAGTAACACAATAATAGTGGGGGACTTTAACTCCTCACTTACACCAATGGACAGATCATCCAAAATGAAAATAAATAAGGAAACAGACGCTTTAAATGACACAATAGACCAGATAGATTTAATTGATATATATAGGACATTCCATCCAAAAACAGCAGATTACACGTTCTTCTCAAGTGCGCATGGAACATTCTCCAGGATAGATCACATCTTGGGTCACAAATCAAGCCTCAGTAAATTTAAGAAAATTGAAATCATATCAAGCATCTTTTCTGACCACAACGCTATGAGATTAGAAATGAATTACAGGGAAAAAAACGTAAAAAAGACAAACACATGGAGGCTAAACAATACGTTACTAAATAACCAAGAGATCACTGAAGAAATCAAACAGGAAATAAAAAAATACCTAGAGACAAATGACAATGAAAACACAACGACCCAAAACCTATGGGATGCAGCAAAAGCGGTTCTAAGAGGGAAGTTTATAGCTATACAAGCCTACCTAAAGAAACAGGAAAAATCTCAAGTAAACAATCTAACCTTACACCTAAAGAAACTAGAGAAAGAAGAACAAACAAAACCCAAAGTTAGCAGAAGGAAAGAAATCATAAAGATCAGAGCAGAAATAAATGAAATAGAAACAAAGAAAACAATAGCAAAGATCAATAAAACTAAAACTTGGTTCTTTGAGAAGATAAACAAAATTGATAAGCCATTAGCCAGACTCATCAAGAAAAAGAGGGAGAGGACTCAAATCAATAAAATCAGAAATGAAAAAGGAGAAGTGACAACAGACACCGCAGAAATACAAAGCATCCTAAGAGACTACTACAAGCAACTTTATGCCAAAAAAATGGACAACCTGGAAGAAATGGACAAATTCTTAGAAAGGTATAACCTTCCAAGACTGAATCAGGAAGAAACAGAAAATATGAACAGAACAATCACAAGTAATGAAATTGAACCTGTGATTAAAAATCTTCCAACAAACAAAAGTCCAGGATCAGATGGCTTCACAGGTGAATTCTATCAAACATTTAGAGAAGAGCTAACACCTATCCTTCTCAAGCTCTTCCAAAAAATTGCAGAGGAAGGAACACTCCCAAACTCATTCTACGAGGCCACCATCACCCTGATACCAAAACCAGACAAAGACACTACAAAAAAAGAAAATTACAGACCAATATCACTGATGAATATAGATGCAAAAATCCTCAACAAAATACTAGCAAACAGAATCCAACAACACATTAAAAGGATCATACACCACGATCAAGTGGGATTTATCCCAGGGATGCAAGGATTCTTCAATATACACAAATCAATCAATGTGATACACCATATTAACAAATTGAAGAATAAAAACCATATGATCATCTCAATAGATGCAGAAAAAGCTTTTGACAAAATTCAACACCCATTTATGATAAAAACTCTCCAGAAAGTGGGCATAGAGGGAACCTACCTCAACATAATAAAGGCCATATATGACAAACCCACAGCAAACATCATTCTCAATGGTGAAAAACTGAAAGCATTTCCTCTAAGATCAGGAAGAAGACAAGGATGTCCACTCTCACCACTATTATTCAACATAGTTCTGGAAGTCCTAGCCACGGCAATCAGAGAAGAAAAAGAAATAAAAGGAATACAAGTTGGAAAAGAAGTAAAACTGTCACTGTTTGCGGATGACATGATACTATACATAGAGAATCCTAAAACTGCCACCAGAAAACTGCTAGAGCTAATTAATGAATATGGTAAAGTTGCAGGATACAAAATTAATGCACAGAAATCTCTTGTATTCCTATACACTAATGATGAAAAATCTGAAAGAGAAATTATGGAAACACTCCCATTTACCATTGCAACAAAAAGAATAAAATACCTAGGAATAAACCTACCTAGGGAGACAAAAGACCTGTATGCAGAAAACTATAAGACACTGATGAAAGAAATTAAAGATGATACCAACAGATGGAGAGATATACCATGTTCTTGGATTGGAAGAATCAACATTGTGAAAATGAGTACACTACCCAAAGCAATCTACAGATTCAATGCAATCCCTATCAAAGTACCAATGGCATTTTTTACGGAGCTAGAACAAATCATCTTAAAATTTGTATGGAGACACAAAAGACCCCGAATAGCCAAAGCAGTCTTGAGGCAAAAAAATGGAGCTGGAGGAATCAGACTCCCTGACTTCAGACTATACTACAAAGCTACAGTAATCAAGACAATATGGTACTGGCACAAAAACAGAAACATAGATCAATGGAACAAGATAGAAAGCCCAGAGATTAACCCACGCACCTATGGTCAACTAATCTATGACAAAGGAGGCAAAGATATACAATGGAGAAAAGACAGTCTCTTCAATAAGTGGTGCTGGGAAAACTGGACAGCTACATGTTAAAGAATGAAATTAGAATACTCCCTAACACCATACACAAAAATAAACTCAATATGGATTAGAGACCTAAATATAAGACTGGACACTATAAAACTCTTAGAGGAAAACATAGGAAGAACACTCTTTGACATAAATCACAGCAAGATCTTTTTTGATCCACCTCCTAGAGTAATGGAAATAAAAACAAAAATAAACAAGTGGGACCTAATGAAACTTCAAAGCTTTTGCACAGCAAAGGAAACCATAAACAAGACGAAAAGACAACCCTCAGAATGGGAGAAAATATTTGCAAATGAATCAACGGACAAAGGATTAATCTCCAAAATATATAAACAGCTCATTCAGCTCAATATCAAAGAAACAAACACCCCAATCCAAAAATGGGCAGAAGACCTAAATAGAAATTTCTCCAAAGAAGACATACAGACGGCCACAAAGCACATGAAAAGATGCTCAACATCACTAATTATTAGAGAAATGCAAATCAAAACTACAATGTGGTATCACCTCACACCAGTTAGAATGGGCATCATCAGAAAATCTACAAACAACAAATGCTGGAGAGGGTGTGGAGAAAAGGGAACCCTCTTGCACTGTTGGTGGGAATTTCAATTGATACAGCCACTATGGAGAACAATATGGAGGTTCCTTAAAAAACTAAAAATAGAATTACCATATGATCCAGCAATCCCACTACTGGGCATATACCCAGAGAAAACCGTAATTCAAAAAGACACATGCACCCGAATGTTCATTGCAGCACTATTTACAATAGCCAGGTCATGGAAGCAACCTAAATGCCCTTCAACAGACGAATGGATAAGGAAGTTGTGGTATATATATACAATGGAATATTACTCAGCCATAAAAAGGAACGAAATTGAGTCATTTGTTGAGATGTGGATGGATCTAGAGACTGTCATACAGAGTGAAGTAAGTCAGAAAGAGAAAAACAAATATCGTATATTAATGCATGTATGTGGAACCTAGAAAAATGGTACAGATGAGCCAGTTTGCAGGGCAGAAGTTGAGACACAGATGTAGAGAATGGACATATGGACACCAAGGAGGGAAAACTGCGGTGAGGTGGGGATGGTGGTGTGCTGAATTGGGCGATTGGGATTGACATGTATACACTGATGTGTATAAAACTGATGCCTAATAAGAACCTGCAGTATAAAAAAACAAACAAAACAACTAATACTAAACTTTCATTGGGTTATTTGTATGGAAATATGTTAATATAAATGTTTCAGACATTACATGAAATTTCTAAAAATCTTATATTTGTATTTGTATGGAAATATGTATGGAAATATGTTAATATAAATGTTTCAGACATTAAAAGAAATGTTTGACCACTGAAAGACAAAAAAAAAAAAATTCCAGCTATTTACTTAGTTGCAGTGCAATTGGATCAACTGAAAATGTAACTGAGCATGACCCTATGGGGCCTTCGCAGGACGGACCCCACCTTCAATGTCCTCTGCCTGCCTCTTGTTTGTAGAAAAGCTGTAGTCTCCCACGCTTACCCTGAGTAACAAAAACCTGGCTCAAGAATGAATGACTGAAAGGATGTGACCATGTAAAGACAAAAGTAGCAGTTGGCCCAGGAGGACTGGTAGGAATTTTAACAGTAAATCAGTCATATGGCAGTCACAGAACCTTTAGCTCTTAGATAACAGTATCTGATGTACATTTCCCGAGTTGTTTTACAGATGCTAAATCCCCACCAAATGGAAGACATTTACTACTTGATGACTGTGAGCACATAGCCCCCAGACCTTCTGGAGCCTGAGGATTGATAATGTTAACCCCTGTGACACCTTCCTTTTACCTCACCGTCAACAAATCAGATCATTGTGCATGAGCTGATCACATACCTTGCAACTCCCCTCCCTCACCTGGCCTTTAAAAATGCTTCCCTGAAACCTATCAAGGAGTTCAGGTTTTTTTGAA
Source organism: Balaenoptera acutorostrata (assembly GCF_949987535.1). NCBI lineage: Eukaryota > Metazoa > Chordata > Mammalia > Artiodactyla > Balaenopteridae > Balaenoptera > Balaenoptera acutorostrata. The sequence continues at coordinate 89,730,625 of NC_080085.1, forward strand.
CATTAGCTGCCCTGGACTCCTGCCTTGCAATAAATGCTGCACTTTGTTTCACCACAACCCAGTGTCAGCAGATTGGCTTTATTGCCCGTGGGTGAGCAGACCCAAATTTGGTTCGGTAACGATATTTAGCCCAAATATTGCGTGCACCATACTAATGCTAAAAAATTATTCATCGTTTATCTGAAGTTCAAATTTCACTGGGTATTCTGTATTTTTATTTGCTAAATCTGGCAAACTAATTACATGATAACATAAAATGCAAGTTCATATGAAAAATGTGTGGACAAAAATTGCTGCCTGCCATTCCAGTAAACAACAAAAGTTATCAGCCATCAAGCCATCAGCCACTTGCAACCGCCCCCCACAGGGGTGCCCTGAGGGGAATTCAGGATGGAGAAAATGAAACATTCTGTGCTCTGGATACTGGCCCTAGATAGTTAAGATGCATATCTAAGGAATAATTTCAATGAGCCCAGATTCTTGCATCTTCCCATACATAGAAAAGCAGTAAAATCATTAACTTGAGATGTCTGTTTTTTCTGCTTGCTTTTGACTTATTTGACATCACACACATAATACACCTCTGGAAATTCCGCTGTATACCCGTGGAAGGATGGGTGTGGAAAAACAATAACATCATTATGAAAAATAGTTTTGACCTTACAGGCCCCTTAAAGGCTTACCTAGAAAAATAACTGCCAGAACTGCCCTTTTAGTAAAGCAGTAAAATGGAATATTTTCTTCTGAACAAATTTCACTACAGATACATTAAACTTGAGATCAGATAATATTTAGCTCATTATAAGAATGACATCTTAAAATCAGCATAATGCCACAAGACCAAAAAATAAAATAGATCCAGATTTACTGGGCTATAGTTATTACTATTTTTTAAAAAAGTATGTAGAGCTGAAAAAAGCCTTTGGTGTTTGCTACTCAAATCCTCCTGAGGGCAGTAAATTTGTGGCTGATGTACTTGGTGATGGTCTTGGTATCTTCAGACCCAGTGTAATCAACCACCTTTATGGGCAGCAGGCACAAGGCTGTTTATATCTCCCTGGAGTTGACATTTGAGCAACTTGTGCTAGAGGCAAGGTAGGAGGCCTTGCCTGAGATGCACTTGAGTATGTAGTAAAGGAAAGAATTCATGATGCTCTTGGTCTTTGATGAAATGCCCATGTCAGAGCAAACATGCTTCAGAACCTTGTAGATATAGGTAGAGTAACTCAGCAGTATCTCATTCACTTTTTTCTCTTTTACTGGGTTTTAGAGGCAGCTTTCTTGGAACATTTCTTGCTAAACACAGAAAAGTTAGTAGAAAGCTCAGGCATGACGGTAATATCTTTCCAGTGCCTTGGAAAAAAGAGAATGACTGTTAGTGATAGGATGGGTCTCATATATAGGCCCCACATTCAAATGAGGTCTTGGGTGAACTTAATAATTCAGTTGGATAAAATGCTATGCAGGAAAGACCATCAATAAACCACACCACGTTAGATGTGACTAGACAGTCCCCCTGATTGTGGTGAGCCAATTAGAAGGCAAGAAGCCTAGGAGCTTCCTGTGGACTCCACCAAAAGGACTTTGAAATGATGCCCCTATAGCACCAACACTGTAGAGATGTCAGCTTCAGCCCTTGAAAAAGTATGACCTCTATAACTCATAATGCCAGAGGATTGACACTGGCTACATTTGGGACACTTGTCCTCTGATCCAGAATCCCACTGTTGTCTCGGTTCTGGGCCACCTTGGCTTAAAAAGGTAAAATAGATAGCCAGTGGGAAGCAACCGCATAGCACAGGGAGATCAGCTCTATGCTTTGTGACCACCTAGAAAGGTGGGATAGGGAGGGTGGGAGGAAGGGAGATGCAAGAGGGAAGAGATATGGGAACATATGTATATGTATAACTGATTCACTTTGTTATAAAGCAGAAACTAACACACCATTGTAAAGCAATTATACACCAATAAAGATGTTAAAAAAAAAAAGGAACTCTCTGACTTGGAGAAACATAGTGGTTCTGGAAAACCAGGGACCTTGCTGACCAGTGACCGCCTCTGATCTTATCAAAGTACCTATAGGTAATAATACTATATTATATACATTAAAAAAGGAAAGGGAGTACAGGAATACAACCCCACCCATTAGCAGAGAGGCAGCATAAAATCATAATAAAGTCACAGACACCCCAAAACACACCACCAGATGGGGACCTGCCCACCAGAAAGAAAAGATCCATCCTCATCCACCAGAACACAGGCACTAGTCCCCTCCACCAGGAAGCGTACACAACCCACTGAGCCAACCTTAGCCACTGGGGGCAGACACCAAAAACAATGGGAACTACGAACCTGCAGCCTGTGAAAAGGAGACCCCAAATACAGTAAGTTAAGCAAAATGAGAAGACAAAGAAACACACAGCAGAGGAAAGAGCAAGGTAAAAACCCACCAGACCTAACAAATGAAGAGGAAATAGGCAGTCTACCTGAAAAAGAATTCAGAATAATGATGGTAAAGAAGATCCAAAATCGTGGAAATAGAATGGAGAAAATACAAGAAACACTTACCAAGGACCTAGAAGAACTAAAGAGCAAACAAACAATGATGAACAACACAATAAATGAAATTAAAAATTCTCTAGAAGGGAACAATAGCAGAATAACCGAGGCAGAAGAACGGATAAGTGACCTGGAAGATAAAATAGTGGGAAAAACTACTGCAGAGCAGAATAAAGAAAAAAGAATGAAAAGAATTGAGGACAGACTTAGAGACCTATGTGACAATATTACACACATCAACATTCGAACTATAGGGGTCCCAGAAGAAGAAGAAAAAAAGAAAGGGACTGAGAAAATATTTGAAGAGATTATAGTTGAAAACTTCCCTAATATGGGAAAGGAAATAGTTAATCAAGTCCAGGAAGCACAGAGAGTCCCATACAGGATAAATCCAAAGAGAAACACGCCAAGACACATATTAATCAAACTATCAAAAATTAAATACAAAGAAAAAATATTAAAACCAGCAAGGGAAAAACAACAAATAACATACAAAGGAAACCCCAGAAGGTTAACAGCTGACCTTTCAACAGAAACTCTGCAAGCCAGAATGGAGTGGGAGGACATATTTAAAGTGAAGAAAGGCAAAAAACTACAACCAAGATTACTCTATCCAGCAAGGATCTCATTCAGATTTGACAGAGAAATTAACATCTTTACAGACAAGCAAAAGCTAAGAGAATTCAGCACAACCAAACCAGTTCTACAACAAATGTTAAAGGAACTTCTCTAGGCAGGAAACACAAGAGAAGGAAAAGACCTACAATAACAAACCCAAAACAATTAAGAAAATGGTAATAGGAAGATACATATTGATAATTACCTCAAATGTAAATGGATTAAATGCTCCAACCAAAAGACATAGATTGGCTGCATGAATACAAAAACAAGACCCATATATATGCTGTCTACAAGAGACCCACTTCAGACCTAGGGACCCATACAGACTGAAAGTGAGGGGATGGAAAAAGATATTCCATGCAAATGGAAATCAAAAGAAAGCTGGAGTAGCAATTCTCATATCAGACAAAATAGACTTTAAAACAAAGACTACTACAAGAGACAAAGAAGGTATTTATGCACTCAATATAGGAGCACCACAATACATAAGGCAATTACTAACAGCCATAAAAGTAGAAATCGACAGTAACACAATCATAGTAGGGGACTTTAACACCTCACTTTCATCAATGGACAGATCATCCAAAATGAAAATAAATAATGCAACACAAGCTTTAAATAATACATTAAAAAAGATGGACTTAATTGATAGTTATAGGACATTCCATCCAAAAACAACAGGATACACTTTCTTCTCAGGTGCTCATGGAACATTCTCCAGGATAGATCATATCTTCGGTCACAAGTGAAGTTTTGGTTAGTTTAAGAAAACTGAAATCGTATCAAGTATCTTTTCTGACCACAACGTTATGAGACTAGATATCAATTACAGGAAAAAATCTGTAAAAAATACAAACACAGGGAGGCTAAACAATACACTACTAAATAACCAAGAGATCACTGAAGAAATCAAAGAGGAAATCAAAAAATACCCAGAAACAAATGACAATGAAAACACGATGACCCAAAACCTATGAGATGCAGCAAAAGCAGTTCTAAGAGGGAAGTTTATAGCAATACAATACTACCTTAAGAAACAAGAAACATCTCAAGTAAACAACCTAAACTTACACTTAAAGCAATTAGAGAAAGAAGAACAAAAAACCCCAAAGTTGGTGGAAGGAAAGAAATCATAAAGATCAGATCAGAAATAAATGAAAAAGAAATGAAGAAAACGATAGCAAAGATCAATAGAACTAAAAGCTGGTTCTTTGAGAAGATAAACAAAATTGGTAAACCATTAGCCAGACTCATCAAGAAAAAAAGGGGGAAGACTCAAATAAGTAGAATTAGAAACGAAAAAGGAGAAGTAACAACTGGCATGGCAGAAATACAAAGGATCATGAGAGATTACTACAAGCAAATATATGCCAATAAAATGGACAACCTGGAAGAAATGGACACATTCTTAGAAACGCACAACCTTCCGAGACTGAACCAGGAAGAATAGAAAATATGAACAGAAAAATCACAGGCACTGAAATTGAAACTGAGATTAAAAATCTTCCAACAAACAAAAGCCCAGGACCAGATGGCTTCACAGGCGAATTCTATCAAACATTTAGAGAAGAGCTAACACCTATCCTTCTCAAACTCTTCCAAAATATAGCAGAGGGAGGAACACACCCAAATTCATTCTACGAAGCCACCATCACCCTGATACCAAAACCAGTCAAAGATGTCACAAAGAAAGAAAACTACAGGCCAATAGCACTGATTAACATAGATGCAAAACTCCTGAAAAAACTACTAGCAAACAGAATCCAATAGCACATTAAAAGGATCATACACCATGATCAAGTGGGGCTTTTCCCAGGAATGCAAGGATTCTTTAATATACACAAATCAATCAATGTGATACATCATATTAACAAATTGAAGGAGAAAAACCATATGATCATCTCAATAGATGCAGCGAAATCTTTCAACAAAATTCAACACCCATTTATGATAAAAACCCTCCAGGAAGTAGGCATAGAGGGAACTTTCCTCAACATAATAAAGGCCATATATGACAAACCCTCAGCCAACATCATCCTCAATGGTGAAAAACTGAAACCATTTCCACTAAGATCAGGAACAAGACAAGATTGCCCACTCTCACCACTATTATTCAACATAGTTTTGGAAGTTTTACTCAAAGCAATCAGAGAACAAAAAGAAATAAAAGGAATCCAAATCGGAAAAGAAGTAAAGCTGTCACTGTTTGCAGATGACATGATACTATACATAGAGAATCCTAAAGATGCTACCAGAAAACTACTAGAGCTAATCAATGAATTTGGTGAAGTAGCAGGATTCAAAATTAATGCACAGAAATCTCTTGCATTCTTATACACCAATGATGAAAAATCTGAAAGTGAAATTAAGTAAACACTCCCATTTACCACTGCAACAAAAAGAATAAAATGCCTAGGCAGAAACCTACCTAAGGAGAGAAAAGATCTGTATGCAGAAAATTATAAGACACTGATGAAAGAAATTAAAGATGATACGAACAGATGGAGAGTTATATCATGTTCTTGGATTGGAAGAATCAACAATGTGAAAATGACTCTACTACCCAAAGCAATCTACAGATTCAATGCAATCCCTATCAAACTACCAATGGCATTTTTCACAGAACTAGAACAAAAAATTTCACAATTTGTATGGAAAAACAAAAGACCCCGAAGAGCCAAAGAAATCTTGAGAAAGAAAAACGGAGCTGGAGGAATCAGGCTACCTGACTTCAGACTATACTACAAAGCTACAGTAATCAAGACAGTATGGTACTGGCACAAAAACAGAAATATAGATCAGTGCAACAGGGTAGAAAGTCCACAGATAAACCCACGCACATATGGTCACCTTATCTTTGATAAAGGAGGCAAGAATATACAGTAGAGGAAAGACAGCCTCTTCAATAAGTGGTGCTGGGAAAACTGGACAGGTACATGTAGAAGTATGAAATTAGAACACTCCCTAACACCATACACAAAAATAAACTCAAAATGGATTAAAGACATAAATATAAGGCCAGACACTATCAAACTCTTAGAGGAAAACATAGGCAGAGCACTCTATGACATACATCACAGCAAGGTCCTTTTTGACCAAGCTCCTAGAGAAATGGAAGTAAAAACAAAAATAAACAAATGGGACCTAATGAAACTTAAAAGCTTTTGCACAGCAAAGGAAAGCATAAACAAGACAAAAAGACAACCCTCAGAAGGCAAGAAAATATTTGCAAATGAAGCAACTGACAAAGGATTAATCTCTAAAATTTACAAGCAGCTCATGCAGCTCAATAACAAAAAAACAAACAAGCCAATCCAAAAATGGGCAGAAGAACTAAATAGACATTTCTCCAAAGAAGATATATAGATTGCCAACAAACACACGAAAGAATGCTCAACATCATTAATCATTAGAGAAATGCAAATCAAAACTACAATAAGATATCATGTCACACTGGTCAGAATGGCCATCATCAAAAAATCTAGAAACAATAAATGCTGGAGAGGGTGTGGAGAAAAGGGAACCATCTTGCACTGTTGGTGGGGATGTAAACTGAGACAGCCACTATGGAGAACAGTATGGAGGTTCCTTAAAAAACTAAAAATAGAACTAGCATACGACCCAGCAATCCCACTACTGGGCATATACCCTGAGAAAACCATAGTTCAAAAAGAGTCATGTACCAAAATGTTCATTGCAGCTCTATTTACAATAGCCAGGACATGGAAGCAACCTAAGTGTCCATCATCAGATGAATGGATAAAGAAGATGTGGCACATATATACAATGGAATATTACTCAGCCATAAAAAGAAATGAAATGGAGTTATTTGTAGTGAGGTGGATGGAGTAGAGTCTGTCATACAGAGTGAAGTAAGTCAGAAAGAGAAAAACAAATACAGTATGCTAACACATATATATGGAATCTAAGGGGGGAAAAAAAGGTCATGAAGAACCTAGTGGTAAGACGGGAATAAAGACACAGACCTACTAGAGAGTGGACTTGAGGATATGGGGAGGGAGAAGGATAAGCTGTGACAAAGTGAGAGAGTGGCATGGACATATATACACTACCAAACGTAAAATAGATAGCTAATGGGAAGCAGCCGCATAGCAAAGGGATATCAGCTCGGTGCTTTGTGATCACCTAGAGGGGTGGGATAGGGAGGGTGGGGGGGAGGGAGATGCAAGAGGGAAGAGATATGGGAACATATGTATATGTATAACTGATTCACTTTGTTATACAGCAGAAACTAACACACCATTGTAAAGCAGTTATACTCCAATAAAGATGTTAAAAAGAAAAACAAAAGAATGAAATTAGAACATTCCCTAACACCATACACAAAAATAAACTCAAAATGGATTAAAGACATAAATGTAAGGCCAGACACTATCAAACTCTTAGAGGAGAACATAGGCAGAACACTCTATGGCATACATCACAGCAAGATACTTTTTGATCCAGCTCCTAGAGAAATGGGAATAAAATGAAAAATAAATAAATGTGACTTAATGATACTTAAAAGCTTTTGCACAGCAAAGGAAACCATAAACATGATGAAAAGACAACCCTCGAATGGGAGAAAATATTTGCAAATGAAGCAACTGACAAAGGATTAATCTCCAAAATTTACAAGCAGCTCATACTGCTCAAAAATCAAAAAAACAAACAACCCAATACAAAAATGGGCAGAAGACCTAAAGAGACATTTCTCCAAAGAAGATATACAGATTGCCAAGAAACAGATGAAAGAATGCTCAACACCACTAATCATTAGAGAAATGCAAATAAAAACTACAATGAGGTATCACCTCACACCAGTCAGAATGGCCATCATCAAAAAATCTAGAAACAGTAAATTCTGGAGAGGGTGTGGAGAAAATGGAACCCTCTTGCACTGTTGGTGGGAATGTAAATTGATACAGCCACTATGGAGAACAGTATGGAGGTTCCTTAAAAAACTAAAAATAGAACTACCATACGACCCAGCAATCCCACTACTGGGCATATACCCTGAGAAAACCATAATTCAAAAAGAGTCATGTACCACAGTATTCATTGCAGCTCTATTTACAATACCCAGGACATGGAAACAACCTAAGTGTCCATTGACACATGAATAGGTAAAGAAGATGTGGCACATATGTACAATGGAATATTACTCTGCCATAAAAAGGAACGAAACTGAGTTATTTGTAGTGAGGTGGATGGACCTAGAGTCTGTCATACAGAGTGAAGTAAGTCAGAAAGAGAAAAACAAATACCATATGCTAACACATATATATGGAATCTAAAAACAAAGAAAATGTCTTGAAGAACCTATGGGCAAGATGAGAATAAAGGTGCAGACCTAATAGAAAATGGACTTGAGGACATGGGGACGGGGAAGGGTAAGCTGGGACAAAGTGAGAGAGTGGTAGTGTATATATGGACATATATACACTACCAAATGTAAAACAGATAGCTAGTGGGAAGCAGTTGCATAGCACAGGGAGATCAGCTGGGTGCTTTTTGACCAGCTAGAAGGGTGGGATAGGGAGGGTGGGAGGGAGGGAGATGCAAAAGGGAAGAGATATGGGGATATATGTATATGTATAACTGATTCACTTTGTTATAAAGCAGAAACTAACACACCATTGCAAAGCAATTATACTCCAATAAAAAAGTGCAAAAAAAATAAAGAACTAAAGGAGCAAAAATATAAAAGTAAAAAAAGGAAAGGGAGAAAACTTTTACCACAGTAAAGAAAAAATTATCAGCATTAAGCCAAGGAAAACAAGTTTAATAGAATAAATATATTCCCCAATTTTTTCAACAGGACCTATTTTAAGGAATTTATTTAAATACATAACCAAAGACCTGAAAAGAGCACAAAAATATCTAAATCAAACATTCAAAGAAACAATATCCTCTCCAAGCTCACTGGACTCTAATATTAATATTCTAATTCATTCATTTTAATTTGATTCTAGTCATTTCCAGTCCATATTCTTTCATTTCTAAAACACAACTCATGCTTAACATCACCAATCTTCAGGGAAATGCAAATCAAAACCACAATGAGATATCACTTCACACTTGTTAGAATGTCTAACATCAAAAAAAAAAAAAGCGGTAACAAATGTTGGTGAGGATGTGGAGAAAAGGGAGTTCTTGTGCACTGATGGTGGGAATGTAAACTGGCTCAGCCAGTGTGGAAAACAATATGGAGGTTCCTCAAGAAATTGAAAACAGAAATATCATATGATCTAGCAATCCCATTTCTGATATATATTAAAAGAAATGAAAACGGGATCTTGAAGAGATATTTGTACTCTTGTGTTTATTACACAATAGCTAAGATATGGTAACTACCTAAGTGTTCATCAATGAATGGGTAAAGAAGATGTGGCATATATATATATATATATATATATATATATATATATATATAATTCAGCCACGAGAAAGTATGAAATCCTGCCATTTGTGACAACATGGGTGAGCCTTGAGGTCATTATGCTAAGTGAAATAAGTCAGACAGAGAAAGACAATATTGTATGATTATCACTTACACGTGGAATCTAAAAAATAATACAAATGATGGGACTTCCCTGGTGGTCCAGTGGTAAAGAATCCACCTTCCAATGCAGGGGACGTAGGTTCGATCCCTGGTCAGGAAACTAAGATCCCACATGCCGCGGGGCAACTAAGCCCGCATGCCACAACTACTGAGCTCACATACCTCAACTAGAGATAGCCTGTGTGACACAAACTACAGAGCCCATGTGCTCTGGAGCCCACGCGCCACAACTACAGAGCCCACGCACCCTGAAGTCCGCATGCCACAGCTAGAGAAGAGAAAACCCACACGCCACAACTAGAGAGATGCCCACGTGCCACAACGAAAGATCCTGCATGCCTCAATGAAGATCCCGCATGCCACAACTAAGACCCAACGCAGCCACAAATAAAATAAATAAATAAATAAAAGATAAAAAGTAATACAAATGAATATTTATGCAAAACAGAAAAAGATGTGGAAAACAAACTTGTGATTACCAAAGGGGAGAGGGAAGGTGGGAGGGACAAATTAGGGGTATGGAATTACAGATACAAGCTACTATGTATAAAAATAGATAAGCAACAAGGATGTACTGTATAGCACAGAGAATTATAGCCATTATCTTGTAATAACCTATAATGGAATATTATCTGCAAAAATAGTGAATCACTATGCTACAAAAATATAAAATAAAATATTTTATTAAATGAGAAAAAAGATGGAGTGTGAAGAGAGGGCAATGAGTGTGTCTATAAGGGATAGCATGGGAAATCTTTGGCGTGATAGAACAGTTCTGTATCATAACTGCGGTAGTGGTTACATGAAACTACACATGTGGTAAAACTGCACAGAATTATACACACAAATACAAATGATTGCACGTAAAAGTGGTGATGATCTGAATAAATTCTGTTGATTGTACTGATGTGTTTCCCAGTTTTGATATTGTACTATATTTAATTAGATGTTACCATTGGGAGAAACTGGGAGCAGGGTACACAGTACTTCTCTGCATTATTTTTGCAGCTTCTTGTGAATATATTATTTCAAAATAAAAACTTATTTTAATCAAAAAAAAAAAAGAATTAGGGAGACTGAGCAGAGTAGTTGGCCATGTGGGAGTGGGTAGAGGTGACCAGGAGCTGAATGTTGAGGTCTAAGTGGGGTGACAAGGGTGTTTGCATGAAGCGGGCAGTGACTTCAGCCTGGTGTGGTGTGTCAGAGCCCAGATAAGAGAGCAGTGGCTGCAACCCTGCCAGTGTGTTGGATTTGGGTACAGGGTGAGATATTTGGCCATGTTTAGGGCAGCACCAATGGCAGCCATGTGTGTGGTGTTGAAGTTTGAATGCTAAGGAAGAGGGATTGTTACAAGGGCAAATCAATGAAGATAATGAGATCTAGCCAGAAATATGGCTCTCGGACTTTGGTGTCCATTTCTTATAGAGCATAAGAATGTCTTAGAGAGAGGGGTCAGAAACTCAAGACTGCACATACATTACTCTGCCCTCAACAAATCATGCATCTGTGACACCAAAAGGACCCCTCATTGCTACTGAATTTTAGGACTCAGATCCCTTAGTTTTGTCCTGAGAGGAGTTGTCTGGACTATGAGAAGAACTTCTTTTCATAGCCTACAGCTGCCTAGAAATGGAGCAAAACCTGCATAATGCTTCCTTGCTCAACTTCCCAAGGTCCTCAGCTTTTTACATTCTCAGGCCTTCTTATATCCCAGTAGTAAGTGAGACAGCCTGGACCTCTTCTTCAAAATTCAGACTCAGTTATAAAAATGCTGCATTCATGTTAAAAAGTGTTGTTAATGAAACACCCACATGGGCAAGTCAGGGATACTCACAGGATTGTCTGTGAAGATCACTCTTCCTTGTGGCCATTCTCAACTCCTATCTATATGGCAATCCCCACGAGATGTCATAAAAATGCTGCAGTGGCACAGATAATGCTCCTTCAGAATTTGATGAAGTGAAACTTGGAGGAAAAGTGCCTGCTTGACTCCAGTTCCTAAACAAGGATAAAGTCCATCTCTGTAAGCTTCTAGAAGATATATATATATATATATATATATATATATATATATATATATATACACATATATATATACACATATATATATGTGTATATATCTATATACATGTATATAGATATATACATATATATACATCTATCTATATACATACATATATATATGTATATATATATATATATATATATACACACATATAACTGAAATTAAACCTGGTTCATCAGAGAATAAGCTTATTCTTACAAAAATGTCAAGTTACAAGCCCAGGAAATAGAAATGACAAGCATTCTTTGTGATACCAAATTGGTTTTTGGTTTGTTAGGCAATTTACAGGCAGTAAATCACAAAAAGAGAAAAAATATATTACTTAAGTTGACTGTAGCACTTATTCTGGAAACTTATTTTGGTTTTTAATGTTTTTTTGGATTCAATTGATACGCTGCTCCCTGTGGTTGAGGTACTTCACCGTGGCTTTAGTATGATTCTTCCCAAGAATGTAAAGAAAATTCAACATTTAATAAGTCAAAGAGAAAAAAAACATATGTTCATCTCAGCAGATGTGAAAAATATATTTGCTAATATTCAATATTTTATGGTAATTAAATACCCTTAGAAAACTGGAAGTTTTAAAATAATTCTCTAACTCAATGAATCGGTTCTAAAGGGAAAAAGCAGCTCCAATATCAATGGTCGGTCACACACCAGGTCCCTGACATTAGGAGCAGGCAAGGAAGCCCCCTGTACCCAGTATTAATTGTGATTACTCTAGAATACTAGCCAATGCATCTAGGCAAGAAAAGGAACTACAGAATGATGACACAAATGGCATTTTCAAGCTGAATCGACCACATGCCTAGAAAACCCTGGTGGGGGTGCGGGGAGGGAAGCAGAAATAACAGATGCAGGCCAACAAAATACCACTTCACAGAGTTCAACAGCTTCAACTCTGCATACAATTCAGATGAAAACTGTCGAGCAAAATGTGTATTCATGAAAACATTGAAGTCTAAAAAGGGATATAAAAGGTTTGAACAAATGAACCTGCTTTTTTTTTTTTTTTTGGCCGCACCGCGAAGCATGCGGGATTTTACTTCCCCACTAGAGATTGAACCTGGGCCCGCTGCAATGGAAGCGTGGAGTCCTAACCACTGGACCACCAGGCAAGTCCCAAACATGCTTCTTGAGAGAGAAAGACTCAGGATTGAAAAGAAAATCAAATTTCACCCATGTTAGTTAATGAATTTAAATAAATTCGTGTAAAATTTCCCATGGAGCTTAATGTGTGTGTGTGTGTGTGTCCATGAGGTAACGTAAGAGTAAATTAAGAATAAAGAAAATTCTTGGTACAAGGAGAGGAAGTTTCAGTAATTGATCAGTAAGTGGGTTTTAGAACTTAATAAAAATTATCTTTGTTATTACAAAGGAAAAAAAATCCCCACCTACATAGAAAATTATTCTCAACTCTACTACTGAGGCAAATCCTAGTTGGTTAAGTTTAGAAAAGGTCTGTGTGGTAAAACATACATACAACATAAGCATACATAAACTTCAACAACAAAAACAAGAAAAGACTCTAAGCAGATTTAAAACTTATTGATACAGAAAATTATGCACTATACGAGGAATAAAATGTTTTCTGTTAAAAATGACAGGGTATGGAATGAGTGAATTATTTACAAGCAAGGCAATCCCAAGAAGAACAAGCAAGGGGATTTCAAAATGAACAAAAATCACATTAATTGACCACATCTCACTTTTCATGGCTCTGAAAAGGGCCTTCAGTTTCCACAAACAGGTCCTCATCCTACCTCCAAGCTTTACTAGGAGCTTGATGTAAGCACTGGTGTTCTCAGAAATGGTGATCTGAGCCACTTCCCTAGCAGCAGCAGCTTCACAGACGTCCAGCCCTTCCTAGAGGGTGTTGTCCAGTGCTTGTTATAAAGGGTCAGACCCAACATGCTCAAAGCAGTTCTCCAGGCACACGGCCTTGGAAAAGTTTTCTGTGTTGGGGAACCTGCTTTCAAAACTCATAGAAGTAGTTACTACAGCTCTTTCCACTGCATCTTTTCCTCTTACCTTTCTTGTTCTTCTTGGATTTGGGCTAGTCTTGTGTTTTATGAAGCTCCATGGCACGATAAACCAGACATGAGACTGCCTTGGAAGAAAAGAGCATGGGCTCTGGAATACTGAGACAACATTCAAAAGAGGCATTGGATTAACCCAAAGCCTGATTGGATTAAAAGCAACATAAGGATTCATGTAAATAAAACATTCCAGCTCAACTCTGAAAGGACAGTCCTCCTACTCGCATCGAATAATGAGAGGGCAAGAGGCTATTAGTAAAGTAACTGAGGATGGCCTCCAGCAAGAGCACTTTGAAAAGATTCCACCAACAGCACCTAAATTGTGTAGACTTCAGTTTCAGAGGTTTTCGAGCTTTTATTTACCACTACTCACATTAAGAAAAACATTTTAAAACAGACCCAGGCAACACAGAGAAATACATATTGCACAAAATAGCTAAACAAAATATTGAAACAGCATGAATTTTAATATGAGCAATGAACTTTGAGATTAATCTTCTAACTTAGTACATTTTATTCTGTCGTTTTATTTTCTCCCTTATTGTATTTCTTTTTTTTTCCAATATTCTATTCCTGACTAACAAGTGTTTCCTAACCTGTGGTATGGAAGAAAATAAAAGCACAGCGAGCCAATAAGAGTAGGGCACACTGCACTGTCCAGAGGCTCAGCCAATAAAACGACCCTTCCCTACTGCCAGCCACAGTGAGTCCTCAGAAGAATAGGTATGTGATACAAATGAAGCAGTAAGGTCCCTCATGGGATTTTTCACCCCGGGGATTGAAAAGAAACCTTCTTTTTGTTTGTTTGCTTGCTTGTTTGTATTTGTGTTTCTTCATCATAGAGATTTAAGATTGTGCATCTAGGATTACCAGTGGAAGTGATCCTTGTTTCTTGGAGCAAGAGATTAACGTGAGATCAGAAATGAGAAAGTTCTTATTGAAGGAAGAGGTGGAGAGGAGGAAACAGAATGGCATTGAAGCCTCGATTCCAGTCCCTGGGTCCCTATCAGTTCCTGCAACTTCTCCTCCAATGGAAGGACTCTGCTACCTCCCCTCCCACTCCACCCAATCTCAACCACCAAGGCCAGGGCTGAGGTTACTGCTGGCTTCTCACTTTTTCCTCCTTTAGTTTTTCCCTTAGTTAGTTCTAATCCAGGAGAGAAAAATTTGAGATGAATATGGAATTACCATTTCTAATCATGTTGCCACCCATTGCAGACTGGTAGAGATTTAGGGACTCATGTATAGATGAAAAGAGCTTTGGAAAGTCATCCTTACAATGATGTCATTTACCTTCCCTTAAGTTCCCTTAATATTTTTAAAGGGTATAACTCCAATCCTTTTGCAGGGTATGAAGGTAATACTATACATGTGTGCTGTAAACATTTCAACTTACACAGAGAATGTAAAATGTAGATAGTGAGAAAACACACCCCACTCCCATATTCTCATTTTCCAGCGACAACTACTTTTAAGACTTTGGTATGTTTTGCTTGCATATTTATACAGATAATTTGGGGTTATTGGCTGTAAGTAGAAACATGGTGTGGCAGCTCCAAGACACTGCCTTGGTGGCATGTGCCACTGCCTCTTTTTCTCCCTTTCCTCCATCCTTATGGGTTGGATGAGATCACTTCAATCATGAGGATAAGGGCCACACACCACGTGTGACAGTGTAGTGAGTTTCAAGTGATCAATCGATTCCTATACAGCAGAAGCTACTGCAGCTGCTACGTTGGCTGGGTACACTTTCATAGATTAGGTAAGAAGACAAGGAGACAACTGTCTAAATGGATTTAGACCATTATTTACTTCTGGCACAGCAGGTAGCATGAGCTTCATGTTAGCATTGTTTTCCCTTGCCCTCTAAGTCCTATGGGGATGATGTGAAGCAGCCAGATTGATACTGTATATCCAGTGGATCTGCATCACAGCTAAGGAACATTGAGCTTAGGAACACCCCAATTTTATAAGGAGACTGCTGGCAAACTTTGCCCAGCATAGAGGCATTATCTTTACTATCCTGTTCAGGAATCAAATCTGTTCTCTGACCCAGAGGTAGATACTATCTCATCTTCCAAGGCTGTTTGCTCTGAAAACAACCTTGAGAAGATATTTTTAGACAAAAGTTGTCATAAGACATGTAGAAATGCCATGAAGAATTGCCTCCCAATAGTGAATGCAGGGAGCCTGGATCACTAGCCACTTCACGGAACCAATGGAACCAATTGCCTACTTCTAGATTTCTTTTATGTAAGATTATTAGCTTGTGCAGTTACACCACTGTTCATTCAATCATTCTATCACAAATATCGGAATCTACCCTTAGCCCAAGAACAAACTTTGTTTTAATTCAAATCATACGTATATTTAGAACACAATAAGATATTCCAAGCTCACCTTGTGGCTTCCCTGCTTCTCCGCAACTTCTTTGAAGCTGAGCAATTTGGACAATTGTGATGGCAAAACATAAGTAATATATTAATCCTTCAGCTATGGACTGAATGTCTGTGCCCCCTCAAAATTCGTATGTTGAAATCCTAACCCTGAATGTGATGGTATTAAGAGGCAGGGCCTTTGAGAGGTGATTAGCTCATGAAGGTATAGCCCTCATGAGTGGGATTAGTGGACTTACAAAAGGGACCCTAGGGAGCTCCCTTGCTCCTTCCACCATGTGAGGACATAGCGAGAAGACATGTATCTTTGTATTAGAAATATGAAATAAATTTTCATCACTATGGTAACAATGAAAAAATTGGGGGGCATCCATAATGATGAACCACTTTATCGATGTAAAAAAATTTTAATTTTATTGTAAAGTAATTCGAAATGCTACCACAGAAATGTATTTTTAAATGTATTTACATGGAAAGATGGTGATAATAAGTGCAAGTGCAGTTTACAAAGATTGTAAGTGGCAGAGATCCATTTTTTTCTTATATAGGTCTCTATCCATAGGTCTCAAAAGAAAAATCTTTTTGTTCTTCCTACATAAAGCTTTTTCTTCAGCATAATAAGAGGCTGCACTTTCTGCCTGGAGGCAGTCAGTATCCCTGCACGCTGGCCCCGCGCCCCCCCCCCCCCTTTCCACTCAGACTTCCAGAAAGCTCTGACTGGCAGGTTTTGGTCACAGCCCCTCCCTCCCACCTTCCAGTTCAAGCTGCAGTTTAGGCTTCTGTCACGAGGTGGCACCAACACACCTCTATTTTAAAATTTCTCTGCAAAGTTCGAGCAGAAATATACAATACCTTCCCTCAAAACTCAGCCTTTGAACCAATGTACAGAATGATTCTAATTCTGTCTGAAAAAAAACCCTGATGGGTGTAAAAGAAGACTGTAAAAACATATACTCTGGGGCCTGCATACAATGAAACATCAGGTAACGGGAGCGCCTTGGTAGCCGGCAGCAGACAAGAGAAGGGCAGTGCAGAGTAGGCGGGAGGTGACGGGGTGCTAGAGCGGGTCTGGGCAGCTGTCTCCTCTGGATGCCAGAGGATGGGGAACAGACAGATGAGAAGCCTGTACATGGGGTCGGCTAGTGGAGGGTGAACATCCTGCTCTCTGGGAGGGACCCCTCTACAGTGTGGACAAGTTAACCTACACTGATGAAGGAAGAGATACATCAATGAACGAGAAGTAGACTTGGGGTCAACAGCAAATATAACAGCTTTCATATATATATGAATTTTCTAAACAGGATTGATATCATAGTAAACAAACCATTCCAAGACATACGTTATTCTTTGCAATAGGTGCTCCTTTTCATTAAAAAGTAAAATGGGTATGGGGATGCCATCTGGTGGCCAGATGCAGGATTGCAGTTCTGAGAGGCTCAGACCAGCAAGGGGGAGGGAGAGGAGGAGGTGGGATCTTGGCTTAGTGGTATCAGCCAGTATTTTCTGGAATTTTGCACCTACTATGAGAAGTCTTTCTGTGTCCACCATTTTCTGAGATGTCTGAACCTGAGACTGGATGCCCGGCCCTGCCCCAAACTGAAGAGAAAGCTGCACTTGTGAGTTTGTGAATGTTCAGTGGGGAGCCAAGGGATGCGGTCCAACACCCAGGTCTCTTGGCACAAGGGGCAGGATTTCTTCTCCTCTGTCATCTTCCTCACCCAGAGGGGTTGGTAAGTAAGTACCCACGTGAGTACTTCCTCCAATATGAACTTTCTCATCTCTATTCTCACATATGCTCATCTATGTGTCTTTCTATACCCAGAGCTCCAAAACTAGAAGAAGAGGTGATATATTAAGAAGAAACTTCATGCCATTTCAAGGGTGATTGTTCAGACATAGAGTATAATAGGAAGCCTAAATGGGAGGAGTCACTCTTCTAGAGATAACACCACACAAAACCAGTCCAGAAATCTCCCACTTTGACCCATGACCCAGCAAAGATCTAAACAACAGTATCTGAAACTTCTTGTTCCTGCCCTTGAAGATCAGCGAGAATCAAAGCACTCCAAAAGTTGCCTTATCCTTCATTCTGCATCCAGCTCTGTCTGGGAGTGATATCCCTTCAGAGAAATTAACATGTCAGCACTTGTTCAAAAAGAACTGGGAACTCTGCTGTAAGTACTATTTGAAATTTTGGGTTCAGAGTTATCATTTTGTTTTTCTTTCCAAATATGCCTTTTCATTGGGGGAAAAACATGTAGAAAGTGGAGGAGAAAACATGTATAAAATTGAGCCCATACACCAGTCAGCATCAGAATTGCAGCTCTGAAAGTCTCAGACCAGGAGTCCAGCAAGGGGTGTGGGAGTGAGAGAACCGTCTTGCTTGATTACATCAGCAGAGTTTTTTGGAATTTTCCACCCGTTGGCAACAATCCTTCTAAATCCATGACTTTCTAAGATGTTTGATGTTTAAACTCCAGACACGAAATACAGCACTGATGAGAAAGCTGCATATATCAGCAAGTCAATATTTGAGGTGAAAGAGTTTAAGACATAGAAACATAAACACACAAATGCGCACACAGGCACACGCACACAGATTCACTGATACATCTCCACCATAGAAACAGACACAGCTAAATAATCACACATAAATACCTGTTTTCAAATAAATTTGTTAAATTTGCTTCTTTTCCCCATAAAATTTACTTTCAATATATTTCCAAAGCAATAACATCGAGTACATTTCTTTAAAGTATTTTCTTTTTTGTTTTGAATTTTTATCTCAATAATTTTCTTAATTACAACATTTCAAGCAATGTAGAAATGTATATTTATAAAATAAAATCATCCTGTATCCTTCACTTGCCTAATTTCCATCCCTGACCTAAAGTTGTCCATTGTCAGTAGATTGGTGCATGCTCTCCAGATGTATTTGTGGTTCTCTGAAAATGATATATTAATTTGTATTAATGTATACACAAATATGTATTCACATTCACGTATTCTTTTTCTATATTGCAATCTCATCCAGGATTTTTATTCTCAGGATTTTAATTTGCATTTCATTAACTAATGTGTTTCGGAATACCTTCAGATATTTATTGGGCATGAATATTGATTATTCTTTAAATGGATATCCTGTTCTTATCATCTGCCGATCTCTTCCTGTTTAATAGTAAGCATGCTTTATAAACTATTGATATAAACCCTACATTGTTTGCAGATGTTTTCTCTTGGATTTTCAGTCAACTGTTACTTATTTTTCCAAACAGAAAGTGTTCAAAATTTTTCATTAATTTGTTGATTTTAAAGCAATACAGATCATTGTAATAGAAACTG
The DNA here is from genome assembly GCF_949987535.1 of Balaenoptera acutorostrata. Classification (NCBI taxonomy): domain Eukaryota; kingdom Metazoa; phylum Chordata; class Mammalia; order Artiodactyla; family Balaenopteridae; genus Balaenoptera; species Balaenoptera acutorostrata. The sequence continues at coordinate 89,750,212 of NC_080085.1, forward strand.
AACAATACCCTAGCCATCATCGATTACCCACATTAGAGCATTCAAAGCCCTGGAGCCTTCAGAACACAATGGAAAAGCGTTAGAGTAATTCCAGTTTTAACTACTGCACAAGCATTTACAAGGCTGTTTTCCTGATTTATTTAACCTTCTCCTAACTGCTATAATCTGATCTGGAAAATGGGAATAATCACTGGTAGTGTGAATAGCTGCTAAGATTAAGGCAGATAAAATGTAAAATATCTCTTGCTTAAAGAAGTACTGTGACCTTTTTTTTTTCTTTCTTTCCTGGTTTTCTTTCAGGAAAGAACAACACCTCTGTTTGTGCCTGAGCCCCACAGAGTCCCTCAGGAACAAACTAATCAATCCCTCAACCCCATATCTTGGCCTCTTGGCCCAAAGAGCAAGATCCCATCTCCAGTGCCACCTTCGTCACCCGGGTGGTATTTAAAATTAAGCCAGAAAGCTCATTGTCTAAAACTGTGGATCCTGAGTGTCCTGTGGAGTGGGCAAGAGATGGAGACCCAATCCAGTCACCCATAGATGTTTAACCCTGGAGAATATGGCCCTTTCAGAGCTTGAGCTTCATCATCTGTACATTGGAAATGAGGTTACCTTCTCATTTGTGAAGATAAAATGTTAAAATCGAGGAAACATGGGTGCTATATAATAGGATTTCAACAAATGCTTGTTCTTTCCCCACCCTGCCTCCTCTCTCTCCTGAAAGAGATGACTTTGACCCAAAACAAAGGGCATAGCTATCATAGATAGCATCTAGAATGTAGCATCAGGAAGTCACACACTCACACACACACACACACACACACACACACATTTTATATAATATATGAGCTTCGGTACCATTTCTGTATTTTAGGATATATTCTCTGATTGAATTGAGATAATGGAGGAAGATCATCACACCTTTTTTTTTTTAATCTTATGTGTAATCCTTTCCTTGTTTCTTAAAAAAAATCTTCTTTTAGGTGTATTAAGAGGGTAAATCTCATGTTAAGTGTCCTTTCCTTGTCTCTGTACCTTGTAGGCTGAATGTGAGAAAAGCAGATTCCCTTTGAACTCTAGATAAAAGAGACATTTGAGGGGAACAACACCTAATAAAGGGTCTGCTGGACAGAAGATTGGAGCCAGGATACTTGGGTCCCAAGATCCCCAAGCAGACCCATCACTGAACCTTGGGTGAGTCACTTCTCCTATGCTGGCCTCAGTCCTAACACAGAGTCATACTGACTCTCACCTTGTGGTCAGGGTTGTGGGCTTTGGAGTCTGATAAACTGGAGTTTGAACCAAGGCACTATTAATTGATGGTTGCCCTTTCTTGTATAGGTTTCCTTGGGCACACCTGCCAGGGATTCTGGGTATGTATTTGTGGGTCCATTTAAGGTGTCATCAGATAGATACAATCTGCTAAACATGACCAAATTGCTCTGCAGAGTCGAGGTACCAGGTCACAATCCAACCAGTTGTGTATGGGAGTTCCCATTGCTCTACATTGTCCATCTAAAGCGGAGTCTGAGTGCCTGATTCCAAACACAGACCTTTGAGTCAAGCACATGGGGATTATGATAACAGCTCTTTCTCTTAGTAGCTGTGAGACCCTGGAACATGGACTTAACCTCTCTGAGCCTCACTCTTATAATATGTAAAAGGACATTCTGATACCAAACAGAATATCTGGAACATATAGACTGGCAGCAAGTGTATGTTTCCTTCCCATTCCATCTTTCCTTTATTTAAGACAGATATTATTTTAACCTCAATATTATTACTGTGTTATAAGAGAAAGGAAAACAAACATATTCGTGTATGTTATGTAACAGATTCAGGTGCATTTCTGTTATATAGAGTGTTACAGAATGAGGTATCTGATGGAATTGGGGTGGGGGAAAGTGCTTACTCTTTCCTATCGAATTGTGGCCTATTTGGGCCCAGTAGGTTCACATATATGTCCTTTGATATGTTTGGATGATTGTGTTTAAGACCTCCATTTCCTTGTTGATCTTATGCCTAGCTTTGCTTTCATTATGGAAAGTATGGGATTCAAGTCTCCAATAATTATTGTAGAATTATCTATTTCTTCCCCATTTTGGCCAATTTTTATTTCATATATGTTTTAGTTTCCTACTACTGCTGTAACATATTACCACAATTTTAGTGGCTCACAACAACAAATGCTTATTATTTTATAGATTTGGAGGTAGACAATTGAAATCAGTTTCACTGGACTAAAATCAAGGTTTTGGCAGGGCTTTTTTCCTTCTGAAGACTGTAGGAGAGGATCATTTCTTGCCTTTTGCAGCTTCTAGTGGCTGCCCCTATTCCTTGGCTTGTGGCCACATCACTCTGACTTCTGCTTCTGTTGTCACATTTCCTTTTTTGACTCTCCTCCTTTGCTTTATAAGGACCTTCGTGATTACATTGCACCCATCTGGATAATCCAGGATAATATTCACATCTCAGAACCCTTGACTAATCACATCTAAAAAGTCCCTTTTGACGCGTAAGGTTACATATTCACAGATTTTAGATATTAGGATGAGGGTATCTTTGGGGAGACATTATTCTACCTATGACAATGTATTTTGAGACTGTTGTTATGTGTGCATATGTTTATAATTGTTATATCTTGGACTGACCCTTTTATCATTATAAAATGTACCTTTTATCTCTAGTAACATTTTTGTGTGTATTTTGATTCTATTTTATCTGATACTTGTATAGCCACTCCAGCTCTCTTATGGTTGCTGTTTGTATGGTATATCTTTTTCTACCCATTCACATAAACCTATTTGTATTTTAAAATCCGAATTGTGTCTCCTACAGGCAGCATATTATTGGATTGCCTTTTATTAATCCAGTTTGACAGTCTCTTATTTTGATTGGATTGTTTAATCCATTTATGTTTAATGTTATTATTAATATGGTAGGATTTATGTCTGCCAATTTACTTTTGATTTATTAACATATCAGGTCTTTCTTATTCTTCTGTTCCTCTTTTTCCTCTTTTATTTTTTCTTTTGTATTAAGTGAATGTTCTCAATATTCAAGTATTTCAATTTCCAAATACTTTTAATATTCAAATATTTCACTAGAGGAATATTTTGATTCCTCTAATAATTTTGTCACTATTTTTAAAAATAATTTCTTTCTTTCTTTATTTTTTGGCTGCATTGGGTTTTCTTTGCTGGGTGTGGGCTTTCTCTAGTTGTAGTGAGTGGGGGCTACTCTTCATTGCAGTGTGCAGGCTTCTCATTGCGGTGGCTTCTCTTGCTGCGGAGCATGGGCTCTAGGCCTATGGGCGTCAGTAGTTGTGGCACATGGGCTCAGTAGTTGTAGCGCTTAGTTGCTCCGTGGCATGTGGGATCTTCCCGGACCAGGGCTCGAACCCATGTACCCTGCATTGGCAGGCGGATTCTTAACCACTGCACCACCAGGGAAGTCTCTCACTATTTTTTTTTTCACTACTTTTTAAAAATAGTGATTTAGGACCTACAAAATATATCTTAACTTATCAGAATTTACTTTAGATTTAGACTAATTTCAGTGAAATATAGAAAGATTACTCCCGTATGGCTGCATTTGCTCCTCTACTTTTTGTTATTATTGTTATACTTATTGCCTATATATATATATAAAATAAACCCAGTGATATATTGTTATGATGATTCCTTCACTTTATATAATTTTCTGTCTTTAAAGAAGAGAGGAGAAATAACATGTATATATTTATGAGTTTGGTATATTAGCCATCTAAATTTTCATTTCTGATTCTCCTCATTTCTTCCTATAGATTGAATTACCATCTTGTGTTATTTTCTTACTCTAATGCAGTTTTATTCCCACCTGCCTTTTTTTGTGCTGTTATTGTCAAATATATCACTTCTCCTCTACTGGCCTCAACTGGCCTCCTTGTCACCTAAGGAGTTCATGGAGCTTCATGAGATCCCCTCTGGAAAAGCATTTTGGGTTCTTAGATAGGAAAAAATAAAGCAGTGACTGCCAACTAATTACTTTCCAACTTACACGGCAGATATCATCAAGTTCTGCATTGGATGAACTCAATGATATGCTAAGTATTTTTGTTATTTTTAATTGAATGACAATTTGTGGCTAACTGGAGGATTACTGGCCTCAAGGAACCATGGGAACTCACCTTTCCTGAGTGTCTGCCACTTTGCATTTGTCATCATATGCATTTCTCACAATGCTCCTGTGTGGTAGAGATTATCAGCCACAATCTATAAAAGAAGAAATTAAGACCTAAAAAGGACTGGAAAAACTTTGATGAGATTTCACGATTAAATGTATTCCTTCCAATTAATTGGTATGCTTTCCTGTTTTATTTTTATTTTATTTTTCGCCTTTTAGGTTAGGTCAGAGAAACATCTGAACTGGATATCTGTAATATCTTTTGAACCACTGGATCATAAGTTACAGCAGAAGAACAAACTGTGATAACAGGTCTGCTGGGAAGGACAATGGAAGGAGAGTTAAGAGCTGTTTCTTCTAGTTCCTGACCCATCGCTGATTCTGAGGACTTGAGTAAGTCTCCTCCCCTCCACTGGCCCCATTTCTAAATCAGGGTTATGCTACTGAAGCCTGCCAAACAGGTGCTGATCCTCATCCCCTCCCAGAAGATATTTGACACTGTCTGGAGACATTTTTGGTCGTCACAGATCAGGTTGGAAGTTGTATTATGAGCAGTTAATGGATAGAGGCCAGAGATGCTGGTTAACTTTCTACAATGCACAGGAGAGCCTCCACAATAAAAACATTATATAGCCCAGAGTGTAATAGTGCTGAGGTTGAGAAACCCTTTTCCAGGCACCCCTACTCTCATTAGGAGCTCCCAGAGGTCACACACACATACACATCCTGGTACCTATAACTGACAGTAACACGAATAGAGAAGCACCAGACTCATGTGCCCATTGCTCAGCTTTTTGCTATTAAGGTGTTCATGGATTTTCATATTAGGTTTTGTGATTTTGTTGGGGGTAGAGAGGGGAAAAAGTTTAGTTGAGCCTATTCAACCTACCCTTAAAACCATATCCTTTTTCAATAGAACTTGACTGTAAAAATGTTTAGCAGAGCATTGTTAAAGCAGGGAAATTATAGAAAGAAACTAAATATCCAAAACAGGAAATGTCTTTAATTAAAGCAAGTCTAAACAAATGATGGAATTTTAGGCAACCATTAAAATTAATTATGTTGAGCAAAGAGAAATTATTTTTTGACCTTTAAGACTGGCAAATATGAATTTTAAGAAATTGGTGGTGATCATTTTGGCAAGTGTGTGGAAGGAACAGGCACTTTCATACATTGAGTCCCAATTTTTTTTCTTCATAATTTAATGCTGTGGGTTTGTCATATTTCTGCCCTCACATTTTTCCCTCTGAGAGCTCATCTAATAACCACCTCTACCTTGTATCTGCCTATATCCCTCCCTAGACACCCCAACACACACACACTTATAATCATCAAAGCTGGGAGAAAAGGTGATAGGAAAGAGGCAGGGATGGAGGAGGGTAGAGGCAGCCCTTGGCTCAGGAGTCAGTCACTATCATCTCATCTTATGGGACTGGGGAAAAGAAAGGACATGATCACTCCATTTCTGTGTGACTTAAGTACTACACAGTGGAGATTTGGGCAGTGGTAGAAATTTATCACCTCACTTTTAGACATTTCATATAGTCTTTTGTCCCTTTAATTAATCTTCCAGATTCATATCACAGAAGCACCTTTTCTTTAATGCCAGGAGATCCAAAGTAACTAAAGGAAAGCATAGCTTAATGCTGGCTCTGCTGAACAGGACACTGGAATAAATGTCAAAAGTTTGAGGTCCCACTGATTAGCTGAATAGAAGAACTCAGATAAATCAGGTCCCTTCTACTGGTGTAAAAGAGAATAAACCTTTATATTAATAGTTAGCAACATAATCTTTGGAGTCAGACAACTCTGGGTTCCTCAAGGCGTGGCTCCACCATGTCATCTCAAATCAGTGAGAAGATAAATCTTTACCTTTGGGAATGTGTGCTAATGCTTAACATTATTTTCCTCTCTTTTTTTCCAAAATTTTTAAATGATTATATATTCATATTAAAATAATTGTTATTATTTTAGACACCTTACATCCATCAAAGTTTATAATGTTCATGCCTTTTTATCAAGTATATCCTCTTCTAAGAATCTTGCCCACAGAAATACATGCATGGAGATGCTTATTGTAGCATTGTTTGTAAGAGCTAACACCAGGAAACAGAAAACTTGTCCATTATTAAGAAATTTGCTCAGTGAGGTATAATATAGACTTACAGACTTATAATATAGACTTATATAATATAGACTTATAATATAGACTTACATAAGTTCTGTACAGCAGGCAAAAGCAATAAACTGCATTTTATTGGTATGGAAAGTTGTTCAAGAAATATAAGCATCCTTTTCTTAATAAATTTTTAAATAGCATTTCCAATTGATATTGTAAACTACAAATGTTTTTATTTTCTAAATAATGAAGAAGAAGAAGAGGAATATTAGCTTCTCATTTGCAGTTAAAGTTCATCTGTCCATTCACCATGCCTGTGATCTCTCCCAGAAAAACACAAAATGGCCATAAATCTGTGTGTTCAAGTTTTTATAAGTGCATAATACCCTTCCTCCATGAGGCAATATACAATATTATTTAACAAGTTTGCCACTTCATTTTTGAGGGCACTGAAGACCAGAGCATTCTCATCGAAATGAATGCTAAAGGAATAGAAATGTGTTAGGTTGTATCTCAGGCAGTCAGTAGATTAGGATTAAGGCAAAAATTGTAGGGAGAGAAATTGAGAAACAGAATATCTGCTATAGCATATTTACAATTATATTGTTAGGAAGATAAAGTTAGACATCCCAAGAGGGACAAACAAACAATATATTACATACCTCAGAATGTTTTTTTTTTTTAAAGATTTATTTATTTATTGATTGATTGATTGCTATGTTGGGTCTTCGTTTCTGTGCTAGGGCTTTCTCCAGTTGTGGCAAGCGGGGGCCACTCTTCATCGCGGTGCGCGGGCCTCTCACTATTGCGGCCTCTCTTGTTGCGGAGCACAGGCTCCAGACGCGCAGGCTCAGTAGTTGTGGCTCACGGGCCTAGTTGCTCCGCGGCATGTGGGATCCTCCCAGACCAGGGCGCGAACCCGTGCTCCCTGCATTAGCAGGCAGACTCTCAACCACTGCGCCACCAGGGAAGCCCCCTCAGAATGTTTTTGTGTTGTGTTAATAGGTTTTTGCTTAGGGTTAGGTTCTTTTTCCCCTTTTATGCCTTGATTTTTGTTTGGGGTTTTATTTTCTTTTGTTATGGGAGTTAGGAAGAAAAAAGATCAGATAATAAAGCAGTGGGTATTAATGCTAACTGAAAAATGTAAGTTGAAGAACAGTATAGCTATTATGATATGTTATTAAAAGAATAATTATTGCATAAATCATATTAAAATGTACCTAGACAAATTTAAGGGATATACTCAGAACTGTTAACAGTGGTAATTTCTGAAAGTGGGAATTTAAAAAAACATTAATTTTCTGTTTCATATATTTTCATATTTTTTGTTGTTGTTAGAACAGCTTTATTGAGCTATAATTCACATATATAATTCAACAATTTAAAATAATTGATTTTTACTATATTCACAGAGTTGTGCAACCATCACCACAATCAATTTTGGAACATTTTCATTACCCCCATACCCATGTATTCCTGAGCAATCACTCCCCCTTTCCCTCCAACACTCACTTCATCCCTAGGCAAACGCTAATCTACTTTCTGTCTATATGGATTTGCTTATTATGTACATTTCATATAAATGGAATCAAACAGTCCATATGAACTTTTGTTTCTGATGACTTTCATGTAGCATAATGTATTCAAGGTTCATTCATGTTGTAGCATGCATCAGTACTTCATTTCTTTTCATTGCCAAATAATATTCCACTGCATGGATATACCACATTGATTTATTCATTCATCAATTGATAGACATTCGAGTTGTTTCTACTTTTTGGTCTTGTGAGTAATGCTTCTATGAACCTTGTATACAAGTGCTTGCATGGACATATGTTTTCATTTCTCTTAAGTATATACCTAGGAATTAAATTGCTGAGTCATATAGTAACACCGTTTTCAAACTTTGAGGAACTGCCAGACTATTTTCCAAAGTGGCAGCACCATTTTAAATTACCACCAAGAGTTTAAAAGGGTTCTAATTTCTTCACATCCTCACCAGCACTTGTTAATACCTGTTTTTTTGATTCTAGCCATTTTAGGGAGTGTGAAGTGGTATTTCATTGTAGTTTTGATTTGCATTTCCCTAATGACTAATGATGTGAGGCATCTTTTCAGGTACTTATTGACCATTTGTATATCTTCCATGGATTAATGTCTATTCAAACATTTGCTCATTTTTCAGTTGAGTCATCTTTTTGTTATTGAGCAGTAAGAGTTTTTCATATATTGTAGATACTACTTTCTTATATATAAGATTTGAAAATATTTTCCTTAGTCTGGGGGATGTATTTTTACTTTTTTTTTTACTTTTTTGAGGAATAATTAAGAAATAAAATTGTATATATGTATGTGATTATTTGATATATGTATACATTGTAGAATAATTACCAAGATCAAGATAATTAACATATCTACCACCTCACATAGTTAATATAGGTAACTCTTTTTTTGTGATGAGAATGTTTAAGATCTATACCCAGCAAATTTCAAGTATATAATACCATAGCATTAACTGTAGTCACCATACTGTACATTAGATCCTCAAAACTTATTCTTCTTATAATTAAACTTTTGTACCCTTTGACCTAAATCTCTCCATTCCCCCCTCTCCCCAGCCACTGGCAATCACCATCCTATTCTGTTTCTATGAAACCAGCTTTATAAAAAAAGATTCCACATGTAAGTGATACCATACAGTATTTGTCTTTGCATGATTTCACTTAGCGTAATGCCATCCAGATTCATCCATGTTGTTGCAAATGGCAGGACTTCCTTCTTTTTTTAAAATTTTTTTTTCTTCCTTTTTTATAGCTGGATTATATTCCATTTTGTGTGTGTGTGTGTGTGTGTGTGTGTGTGTGTGTAATATATACATATAGAATATTCCCATTTTTTTATCCATTCATTTGTTGAAGGACATTTAAGTTGTTTCCATATCTTGGCTATTGTGAATAATGCTGAAATGAACATAGGTGTGCAGATACCTCTTCAAAATACTAATTTCAGTTCCTTCAGATATATACCCAGGTACAGGATTGCTAGATCATACGGTAGTTTTTCTGAGTGATGTAAGATAGGGGTGCAGTTTCCTCCTTTTGTATGTGGATATCCAGTTTTCTTAGCACCATTTATTGAAGAGTCTGTCCTTTCCCCATTGCGTGTTCTTTGCATCTGGGTCAAAAATTAGTTGACTGCATATGTGTGGGTTTATTTCTGGGCTCTCAGTTCTGTTCCATTGGTCTATATACCTGTTTTTATGCCAGTATCATACTGCTTTGATTACTGTAGCTTTGTAATACAGCTTAAAATCAGGTAGTGTGATGCTTCCATCTTTGTTCTTCTTTCTCAGGATTGTTTTTGGCTATTTGGGGCCTTTTATGGTTCCAAACAAAATTTAGGATAATTTTTTCTATTTCTGTGAAAAATGCCATTGGAAGTTTGACTGGGATTGCACTGAATCTGTAGATCACTATAGGTAGTATGGACATTTTCACAATATGAATTGTTCCAACCCAAGAACATAGGATGTCTTTCCATCTGCTTGTCTCTTCTTCAATCTCTTTCATCAGTGTCTTATACTTTTCAGTGTACACGTCTTTTCAGACAGGATATCAAAAGCAAGATCTAAAAATAGAACTACCATATGATCCAGCAATCCCACTTCTGGGTATACAGAATTGAAATCGTGAACTTGAAGAGATATCTGTACTTCCAGGTTCATTGCAGCATTATTCACAATAGCCAAGATATGGAAACAACCCAAATGTACAACTTACAAATGAATGGATAAAGAAAACGTGATATATACATGTAATGGAATATTATTCAGCCTTTAAAAAGAAGGAAATCCTTCCATTGTGACAACATTGATGAAACTAGAGGACATTGTAAATAAGCCAATCACAGAAGGTCAAATACTATAAATGAGGCATCTAAAATAGTCAAACTCTTAGAAGTATATAGAAAATAGAATGGTGGTTGCCAGGGGCTGGCGGGGGAGAGGAAATGGGAAGTTGTTGCTCAATAGGTATAAAGTTTCAGTTATGCAAGATGCATAAGTTCTAGAGACCTGCTGCACAACATAGTGACTATAGTTAACGATATGTTATTGTGAACTTTAAAATATGTTAAGAGGATAGATTTCATGTTATGTGTTATTACCACAAAAATAACCATTAAAGAAACAAGAAAAATTGTGGAGTTGATGGGTATGTTTATTTCCTTGATTGTGGAGATGGTATCATGGGTGTATGCATATGTCCAAACTCATCAAAATGTATACATTAAATATGTGCATTTTTGTGTATCAATTATACCTCAATAAATCTTTAAAAAGCAAAAACTGATAAATTGGACTGCATGAAAATCAAAACATTTGCTCTATGAAAGGCCATGTTAAGAGAATGAAAAGGCAGGCTACAGACTGGGAGAAAAATATTCGCAAATCACATATTCATCAAAGGACTTGTTTCTAGAATATATAAAGAACCCTCAAAACTCAACAGTAAAAAAAAAATCCAATTAGAAAATTGGCAAAATACATAAAGAGACATTTCACTGAAGAGGATATAGAGATGGCAAATAAGCACATGAAAACATGTTCAATATCATTAATCATTAGGGAAATGCAAATTAAAACCACAGTGAGATATCACTACACACTTAATCAGAATGGCTTACATTGAAAATAGGAGCACCACCAAATGGTGGTAAGGATGTAGAGAAACTGGATCTCTAATACATAGCTGGCAGGAATGTAAAAAGCCACTCTGGAAAACACTTTGTAAGTTTCTTTAAAAACTGAATATGCAACTATCATATGACCTGGCAATTGAACTCTTGGTTATTTATCCCTGAGAAATGGAAATTTATGCTAACACACAAACCTGTACACAGATGTTCATAGCAGTTTTGTTCATAAAACCCAAAAGCTGGAAACAACCCAGGTGTCATTTAACAGGAGAATTATTAAACAAATTGTGGTGCATCCATATCATGGAATACTACTCCGCAAAAAACAAAAATAAAAACAAACAAAGAACTACTGATATATTAAATAACTTGGATGAACCTCAAGGAAATTACACAGAGTGAAAAAGTCATTCTCAAAAAGGTGGTTCCATTTATATAACATCTTTTTCTTCTATTTTGTTTCTTATTTTTGTGTCTGTGTTCATGAAAGGCATTGACCTATGATCTTCCTTTCTTATAAGCTCCTTTCCAAGTTTTGGTATCAAGAATATGCTTGACTTACAAAACAAATTGAGATGCATTTTCTCTTTTCTGTTATCTTAAAGAATTTATATATGATCTGTATCATTTGTTTTTGAAATGTTTGGAAGAATTCACCAGTGAAGCTATATGGTTCTGGAGATTTCTTTTTGGATAGGTTCTTATTTACAGATTCAATTTCTTTAATACGTATAAGACTATTCAGATTTTCTGTTTCCTCTTGGATCCATGTAGACAGTTTTGTTTTTCAAGGAATTTTTCCCATTTTATATAAACTGCTAAATTTATTGGCAACCTGATTTCCAGTTTTACCAACCATTCTTTTGCATCATCAATGCAAATATCCAAACAGTGGAAAAGACACCTGAGCAAGAATCAAAGCTGTGGCACCACACTGTATTAGCATTCATTAATTCTTCAACTGCACATATTCATAGTAAAAGAAAAAAAAAGAAAACAAAAATACTTCACTGAAGAATATCCTACATGAAGCAGTTAAAATTAATTTTATCAGAGCTGAACCATTGAGGATATGTACGTTTAATATTCTGTGTGATGAGGTAAGTATACACAAAGTGCTTTTGCTGTATTTCAAAGTAGAATGAATGTCTAGAGGAAAAGCAGTTATGTAATTATTTCAGTAGCATGCACTCTAAGAGTCAGTGTGGTAGAGGGACAGTCTAGGCTTCAGTGTCAAATGTGAGTTAATATTCATATTATACCTCTTATTAATACTGTTACTTTAAAAATGCCCTTAACCTCTCTGTACCTATTTACTTATTTGTAAAATGTGAGCAATGATTCTTATATAAGTGAAGTATTGTGAGTAGCTAAAGAAACAATCAATATAAGGTGCCCAATACAGCATTTGCATTCAACTGATGTCATTTTCCCCTTCACTTCATACTCTGCTTCTAACTGATGAAATAAAATTTATATTTTAAGGCAAGACAAGAAAAATTAAACATAAAATACTCTCTCTGTGTGATTGTTTGTTTTTCTTTCTTCTGACGCTAGTAATGCAACTTCTTAAAAGAATAGCGTTCTTTCCCAACTCTGTAGGGGGTCATAGTGACTTGCTCCTTGCTTTGTATATGCTTACCTGGACTGTGTATCCTTGGTGAACTTTACGTAAAATATCAGTATGTCATTTTGATGTACAATCCTTTGTATTGAAAATGTATATGACTGTGCCTTCAACTTCTAATGGGAGGAACAGTTCTCAGAGCTTTCTGAGATTCTGCTTCCTGGGTTATAATCTTCAGTTTGGCTCAAATAAAATTCCTTTATTTTTCTTCTTAACTTGATAGTTAATTGAATTTTCATCGACATAACACTAGGACTAGACGGGTGATTAGTACCCAACTATATTTATAGTATCTAGATGATTAAATGCCTGTGGTTAATGCTGAAGCCATATGTGACAGAGTTTACAGGGTCAGCCTCAAACCTCCTCCAACATGTAGTGAAGTAAGTTCCCTCTGTGTTAGCACCAGGAAATTTTCGCTCATCTTATAGATGACAAAAGCTTCTTAGTAGCCAAGTCTTTCATCTGCTTATGATTGTAAGAAATGTAATGGTCTTAGAGGTTATCTCATCCACCAACTTCAGTTTAAGATAATCTGAAGCTCCGAGAGTCTAGATTAGTTATTAGCCAAAAGAGTGGCAGGACCCAAAGCAGAAAACACTTTTGTGATTTTTCCTGATACTCTGCTTAATAATCCTGCCATTTAATCATTGTGCTTTCTTTTTTTTTTTTTTTTTTTTTTTATGGCTGTGTTGGGTCTTCGTTTCTGTGCAAGGGCTTTCTCTAGTTGTGGCAAGTGGGGGCCACTCTTCATCGCGGTGCGCGGGCCTCTCACTATCGCGGCCTCTCTTGTTGCGGAGCACAGGCTCCAGATGCGCAGGCTCAGTAATTGTGGCTCACGGGCCTAGTTGCTCCGCGGCATGTGGGATCTTCCCAGACCAGGGCTCGAACCCATGTCCCCTGCATTGGCAGGCGGATTCTCAACCACTGCGCCACCAGGGAAGCCCCATTGTGCTTTCTTGTCTGATTTGTTTCGTGCTTTAGGTTGACATCAGAAAGTTTATGAACTGCATATCTATAAATAATTTTGAGCCCCTGGAAGACAAATGTACCCTTGATGAGAAGTTCCTGTGAAAAAAATCTAAGCATAATAATTGAGCTTCTGGTCAAAGCATTGAAAGGGAATCAAGAGATCTGGGTGCTGGTGCCTGAATCATCACTAGCTCTGGGAATTTGGGTAAGTCTCTCCCCCATTGCTGTCCTCATCTATAAAACAGGGAAACACCATGTCTTTCTCTCAATCATCAGAATACGTTGTGCCAAATCCCTCTCTGACACCTTGCATTCTATAGGAATAAAACAGAGCTGAATGACAAATTTTATGTGCATTACCATCAGTGTATTGATAAAATAAGAATTTTCATATATAAGAATATAAATGTTTATTAATATAAATTTACCAAAATCTTATCTGTATAAATATTTTCAACCTGATTGTCTTGGTTTATATTTCCACTTAAACGCTCAAAGGATATAGTCTAAAACACTTATTCATTCACGTCTCTTTCTCTCTCTCTCTCTCTGTCTCTCTCTCTCTCTCTCTCTCTCACACACACACACACACACACCAGACTCAAGCACACTCTGGTGCACATACATAGTCACAAGCCATGGGAATGGGTCCTTAGCCACACAGTAGGAAATATGCCCTATCCTCTGTAGCAACAAGTGAAATCATGTGGAAAAACAAAGGGAAATACAATGGATTCCAAATTGTACGGGTCAAAGTGATCAGAGAAGGCTTTCAAATGAACTGAAAATAATCTGAAACTCATTCCTGCCAAGCTGATAGGCTATCTGATCTGAGTCAATACTGTTGGGTTTATCTAGCACTGAATCCTGTACCTTTCCCTGCTGTTATCAACTGTCTTGCCAAATAGTTTAGAGATAAACCTTAACCTGGCTGGCATGTCTTTGGGTCATGTGACCTTATTCTTTCAGTTCCACACTGCAGGTTGGTGAATCATTGGCAAGACTGGCTTCCCAGCCTCCCTAGACACACCTAGAGCCACCACTGGTCTTGAGATGGAAGAGTATCCTCCAAGGTTTTCCCTTGCAATCCAGGGACACAAAATTTATTCAATGAGTTACAGATAATAGGATGACTCACTGACTGTAAGCACTTCTGCTTCCATCCCTGCCACAATGCCACACTGAAGCTTCCTACTGAAAAAGGGGTAGGAAATGAGAAAAACAAAAGGAAAGGAAGTAAACAATACCTCACAAGAATGTACTGCTATGTATGGTTTTCCTTCTTAGATATTTCTAAAATTCACAAACATCCATTCTCTTAGCTCATATGCTGTGAGTATTACAGGAACTTATATTAAGTATTAGGAACCTAAATTAAGAATTTTACTCAATATTTTAGCTATTTGAGCTCAAGTTTCTAAAGTTTTCCAGTGTAAAATGATGCCTCAACAATGTATCCTGAATGTGGTATAGATTTCCATTCATTCAGACCTTCTTTTTATAGGGTTCTTTTAGAAATTTTTATTGATATGTCACATGCATATAGAAAAGTACACAAATCATAGGAGTACAGTTCAATGAATTTTCATAAAGTTAACACACCTGTGTAATCAGCAACCAGATCACAAAACAGAACACTATATTCAAATCCAGAAGCCACTTATGAGCTCTCCCTCCCCCATCACTACTGGCCCATCCTAAACAGGTAACCACTGTCATGCCATCTAACACCATACATTAGTTTTGCCTGATTTTGAACTTTATATAATTGGCATCTTATAATGTGTGCATCTTTTGTGCCTTGCTTCTTTTGACCAACATTATTCTTGTGAGAGTCATCCATGTTGTTTTGAATCAGGGTTTGTTAAAAATATCTTTTATTCACATTGTTACTATGTAACACTTGTGCACCTGGGACCTAAGCTCAACCATCTTGAGGTAGGAGAGACTGAGAGAGAGCAGTGAGTGAGTTGTCCTTTGTACAAACAATTACCTGAATTCTTTTGTTTGTTCTGAAACTGCATTGATGACTGCTGTGAACTGAATTGTGTCCCCGCTCCCCCACCCCCAATTCATATGTTGAAGCCCTAACTTTCAATATGATGGTATTTGGAAATGGGGCCTTTGTGCAGTTGAGATGAAGTCATAAGAGTGGGGTCCATATAATGGGATTAGTGCCCTTTTAAGAAGAGATACCAGAGAATTTGCTTTCTCTCTCTCTCTCTTTCTCTCTCTCTCCACCATGTGAGGACACAGCAATAAGAGGACATCTGAAAAAAAAGTGAGTGCTCACTGGGAAACTGAATCACTGGCACCTTGATCTTGGACTTCTCAGCCTCCAAAACTGTGGGAAATAAATTTGTATTGTTTAAGCCACCTAGTCCGTGGTATTTTGTTTTGGCAGCCTTAACTGACTAATACAACGACAGCTTGAATAACAAAATGGATCATTAGATATGTCTGATTTCCTTTCAAGGGCATCGATTTGCATATGTTTGGAGACTCATTATGAAACACCTCTCATGATACTCTTCAAACATCCAGGAAGCAGGAAAGTACTTATTTGCCTATAGAATAAAAGACCTATTTGAGTCACATACTTTTCCTTCTCCCAGGCACCTGAAAAATCCTTTTTTTAAAGATTAAACTTTTAAAATTAAACTTTCTTTTGAGATGATTACAAATTCACAAGCAGTTGTACGAAATAATACAGAGAAATCCATGTACCACTTACCAAGTTTCCCTCAATGGTAACCTCTTACAAACAGGAAACAGATATAGCCAAGATACCGAACAATTCCACTACACAAGGATCTTACCTGTTGCTTTTTTTGTTGTTTAGGGTGTTTTTTTTTGTTTTTGGCTACAACTTCTTAACCTTGTACTCCTATCCCCACTTCGTTCACCTCTGGCTACCACTAAACTGTCCTCCATTTCTAAAGTTTTGTCATTTCAAGAATGTTACATAAATGGAATCATACAGTGTGGAAACTTTTGAAATCAGCTTTTTTCACTCAGAATAATTCCCTGGAAAACCATCATAGTTGTTACATGTATCAGTAGTTCATTCCTTGAATTTACCCTTAGACCCAGCAATTCCATTTATTGGATTTTTATCCTAAAGATAAAATTCTAGCAATATGAAAACACATATACAAAAGGTTATTCATTGTAGCATTATTTACAGTTACAAAACACCAGAATACTATCTAAATGCCCAAATAAAGGATATTAGTTGAACAAACTATAGTAAACACACTATGCAGCTATTAAAAAACAATGATAAAGATATGTATATAATGATATGCAGATATTTCCAGGATAACTTTTAGTGAAAAAAAATCAAAGTTTAAAAATGTATGTGTTTCTTTTAATATAAGAAAATAGGGGAAAAGAGAAACATATATCTGCTTTAAAAAAAGCTAATTCCTTTTAACTGCTGAATAGTAGCTGGTGGTATGGATGTACCACAGACTCTTTAACCATTTACCCATTGAAGGATATCTGGGTTATTTCCAGTTTGGGGCTATTACAGATTTTTGTGTATGTGTGGATATAAGTTTTAATTTCTCTGAGATAAATACCCACGAGAGCCATTGCTAGATAGTATGGTAAGTGTACATTTATTTTATAAAAAAGACACTGCCAAAAAAAAAAAAAAAAAGAAACTGCCAAATTATTTTCCCAAATGGCTGTATCATTATAAATACCTACGAGTAATGTAGGAGTGATCCAGTTTCTCCACATTCTCACCAGTATTTGGCATTGTTACTGTTTTCATTTTAGCTGTTCTAATAGGTGTGCAGTGGTATCTTATTGCTTTAATTTGAAATTCCTTGGTGATATATGATATGAAATTCCTTAATGACATAGTAATAGCTCATTATGGTCTTCACTTCCATTTACCTAATAGCTAACAATTCTGAACATCTTTTCACGTGCTTATTTGCCATCTTTGGTGAAATATCTCTTAGTGTCTTTTGGCCATTTTCTAATTGGATTATTTCATTGTTTATTGTTGAGTTTTGAGACTACTTCTTATATTCTATATACTAGTCTTTTGTCTCGTGTGTGACTTGCAAATATCTTCTCCTAGTCTGTAGCTTGTCATTTCATCCTTTCAGAGGATCCTTTGTAGAGCAAAAGTGTTTGTTTCATGAGGTCCAATTTATTGATTTTTATTTTGATAGAAATTGCATAAATCTGTAGATCAATATGAGTGAAATTGACACCTTTACCACATGTAAACTTCTAATCAATGAACACAAAATATCTCCTAATTTATTTGGATTTTTCTTTCATTTTTTTTCAGCATTTCCAGTTTTTAGCATATGTCATACACTGGTTTTGTTAGATTTATACCTAAGTATTTAATTTTTTGAGTAATTGTAAATGGTATTGCGTTTTTAATTTTGGTGTCCATGTGTTCATTGTTAGCATAGAGAAATAAAATTGACTTTTGTATGCTTAGCTTATATCCTACAGTCTTGTTGACTTCCCCTGTTAGTTCTAGACATTTAAAATTTTATATTCCTTGGGATTTTCTATGTAAAAACTATGTCTTGTGCAATTAGGGGCAATTTCAGTAGTACATTGAATAAGAATGGCAAGAGCAGACATCCTTGTCTTATTCCTGATCTTAGGAGAAAGGCATTCTGTTTTGCATTAAGCATAATGTTAGCTGTAGGTTATCTGTAGATGCCTTTTGCCAAGTTGAGGAAGTTCCCTCTATTCCTAGTTTTCTGAGAGTTGTTATCATGAGTGGGTGTTGAACTTTATGAAATACTATTTCTACACTGATTGATCACATGATTTTTCTTCTGTAGACTACTAATTATTGATTTTCAAATGTTGAATTAGTCTTGCATCCTTGGAATAAACTCCACTTGGTCATGATGTATAATTCTTTTTATATATTGCTGAATTCCATTTGCTAATATTTTGTTAAGCATTTTTGAATCTATATTCATGAGAGGTATTGCTCTATATTTTCTTTTTTTCTGTTTTTTAAATTAATTTTTATTTGAGTATAGTTGCCTTACAATGTTGTGTTATTTTCTTGCTGTACAGCAAAGTGAATCAGTCATACGTATACATATATCCACTCTTTTTTTGATTTCCTTCCCATTTAGGTCACCACAGAGCATTGAGTTCCCTGTGCTATACAGTAGGTTCTCATTAGTTAACTACTTTATACATAGTAGTGTGTGTATGTATATATATATATATGTATGTCAATCCCAATCTCCCCATCTGTCCCACCCCCACTTCTCCCCTTGGTATCCATAAGTTTGTTCTCTACATCTGTGTCTCTATTTCTGCTTTGCAAATAAGTTCATCTGTACTACTTTTCTAGATTCCACATATATGTATTAATATATGATATTTGTTTTTCTCTTTCTGATTTACTTCACTCTGTATGACAGTCTCTAGGTCCATCCACATCTCTGCAAATGGTATTTACTATTTCATTCCTTTTTATGGCTAATATTCCATTGTATGTATATGTACCATATCTTCTTTATTCATTCCTCTGTCGATGGACATTTAGGTTGCTTCCATGTCCTGTCTATTGTAAATAGTGCTGCAATGAACATCGGGGTGCATGCATCCTTTCGAATTATGGTTTTCTCCAGATATATGCCTAGGAGTGGGATTGCTGGGTCGTAAGGTAGCTCCATTTTTAGTTTTTTAAGGAACCACCATACTATTCTCCATAGTGGCTGTACCAATTTACATTCCCACCAACAGTGTACAAGCATTCCCTTTTCTCCACACCCTCTCCAGCATTTATTGTTTGTAGAATTTTTGATGATGGCCATTCTGACTGGTGTGAGGGGATATCTCATTATAGTTTTGATTTACATTTCTCTAATAATTAGTGATGTTGGGCATCTTTTCACGTGTTTGTTGGCCATCTGTATGTCTTCTTTGGAGAAATGTTTATTTAGGTCTTCCACCCATTTTTTGGTTGGGTTGTTTGTTTTTTAGATATTGAGCTTCATGAGCTGTTTGTATATTTTGGAGATTAATCCCTTGTCAGTTGCTTCATTTGCAAATATTTTCTCCTATTCTGAGGGTTGTCTTTTCATTTTGTTTATGGTTTCCTTTGCTGTGCAGAAGCATTTACGTTTAATTAGGTCCCATTTGTTTATTTTTGGTTTTATTTTCATTACTCTAGGCAATGGATTGGAAAAGATCTTGCAGTGATTTATGTCAAAGAGTGTTCTGCCTATATTTTCCTCTAAGAGGTTTATAGTATCCAGCCTTACATTTAGGTCTTTAATCCACTTTGAGTTTATTTTTGTGTATGGTGTTAGGGAGTGTTCTGATTTCATTCTTTTACATGTAGTTGTCCAGTTTTCCCAGCACCACTTATTGAAGAGACTGTCTTTTCTCCATTGTATATTCTTGCCTCCTTTGTCGTAGATTAGGTGACCATAGGTGTGTGGATTTATCTCTGGACTTCCTATCACTCTGTATTTTCTTTTGTTTTTTTGTGCTCTTTGCCTGGTTTTGGCATCAGAGTCATTCTAGCTTCATAAAATGAATTGCAAGTGTTCCATCCTTTTCTTTCTGGAAGAGATTGTGTAGAATTGGTGTTAATTATTCTTTAAATATTTGTGAGAATCTTCCAGGGAAATCTCTTGGCCTGCGGATTTTGTTTTGGGGGAGTTGTTAAATTAAAAATTCCATTTTCTTAGCAGTTATATGGCTGTTCAAATTATTTATTTCATATTGGGTGAGTTGTGGTAGTTGGTGCTTTTGGAGGAATTTGTCACTTTCATCTAAGTTGTGAAATTTCTGTGTGTACAGTTCAAATTATTTTCTTATTATCATTTTGATGTCTGCAGGTTCTGAAACTCTGTCTCCTGTTTCACTCTTGATAAATGTCTTCTTTCTTTCTGTTTTGTCATTCTTGCTAGAGGTTTGTCAATATTATCCAACTTTTCAAAGAACCAGCTATTTGATTTTCTCTATTGTTTTTGTTTTCAACTTAAATAATTTCTTGTCTTATTTTTATATTTCCTTCATGAGATAAAAAGAGAACCCAAGGAACTCACCATGATGTCATTCCTTGGGTTCTGAAGTCTTAGTCAGTCTCTCTTCTCCTTTCCACCTTTCAGAGTCTTCTAAAGTTTGTATTCTATATAATGTCCTTAATTTTTAGTTGAATTTAGGGAGAGGAATAAAGAACAGTACTTGTACTCCATCTCTCCAGAGACAGAAGTTTGTATGATATTTTAATTTGCACACTTGGGACAGTTTTGTTGGTAGAAGTCAATGAGATGAGTAAACAAGCACTTCTCTGTCAATATACTGTTCCTCAATTTGTCTGTGGACTTAGAGGTCTTCTTCTTTATGGATTGAGTTACCTTTCTATCACAGTGAATCACCCATGTGAAAAGGCCCATCAAAAAGTAAAGCCAGAATGCTTATTCTTAACTCATGTGTTTTTAAGCAATTTACTCTAGTAATTTTTTGTCTATTTATAAGCTGCATAGACATTTTATTTAAAAAATTTTATTGAAATACAGTTGATTTACAATATTATATTAGTTTTAGGTGTACAACATAGTGATTCCATATTTTTATAGATTATATTCCATTTAATGCTACTATAAAATATTGGCTATATTCCCTGTACTGTACATTACAAACTTGTATCTTATTTATCATATACCTAGTAGTTTTTACCTCTTAATTCCCTTCCCTTATCTTTCCACTTCCCTCATTCTTCTCCCCACTGGTAACCACTAGTTTGTTCTCAGTATCTGTGAGTCTGTTACTGTTGTGTTATATTCATTCATTGTTTTATTTTTTAGATTCCATATGTAAATGATAGCAGAGTATTTGTCTTTCTCTGTCTGATTTATTTCACTAAGCATAATACCTTCAAGGTACATCCATGTTGTTGCAAGTGGCAGAATTTCATTCCTTGTGTGACTGAGTAATATTCCATTGTGTATATATATGCATACCACATCTTCTTTATCTATTGCTCTGTCGGTGGACATTCCTTGTCTTGGCTATTGTAAACAGTGCTGCTAAGAACATTGGGGTGCATGTATCTTTTCAAATTAGAGTTTTCTCTGAATATATGCCCAGGAGTGGGATTGCTGGATCATATGGCAGCTCTATTTTTAGTTTTTTAAGGAACATCCATACTGTTTTCCATAGTGGCTGCACCAATTTACATTCCCACCAACAGTGTAGGAGGGTTCCCTTTTCTCCACACCTTCTCCAGCATTTGTTATTTGTAGAGTTTTTAATTATGGCCATTCTGACTGGTGTGAGGTGATATCTCATTGTAGTTTTGATTTACATTTCTCTAATAATTTTAACTTTTTATAATAGATTTGTGTATATTTATGGTAGTTAATATAAAATAGTATCTACATATATTTTATGCATTCATGACATACCAAACTTTTCTTAATTTATTTATTGATATTTCTAGGATACACAATTCATCTTCTAGTGTTTTCAAATTGTCACAAATCTCCTAAATATTTTCCAATGTATTTATTGAAAAACAACTGCATATAGGTGGACCTGTGTTGTTCAAGAGTCAACTGTACTTTGGGCCATAAAAATTAGAAGGCGCTTTTGTGGGATATGCTTTTATGTGCTGTTACACTTGGGCTATGCAGGTGGATCCTGGCAAGCCCCTTCCATCTAGAAGTAAAGGCCATGCTCCTGAGACTTTGATATTGCTGAGGGGAGGAAGAGTTGGGGTTCAGAGAAGGCAGCTGTAATCAGGGCAGGTGGGATTGAGATCACAGACATGGTGTCTAGAAGACATGGAGTGTTGACCTCTAGTTTTAGACAGAAGCTGTCACCCTCTTCTCGGCATAGCAAGTCTTCTGGGTGTGCCCCTGGCAAAGGTGGGGTCCATATCTTGGCACCTTCCAGATTAAGACAGGGATGGAGGTTTAGGTCTAGAATGTCAAGTAAATGTCATTCAAGTGCCAGCTTCAATTGTTGGCAGCAACTGCCTTTGACACTGTATTGCAAAGAATTCAAGATTTTATCTGGAAACGATGGGCAAGAGTGCTGGGATCAATTAGCAATGCCTGCCTTGGGTATAGAAGATGAGAGAATAGTGCATATTCCTAATATTTGCTGAGACTGGGTCTGTCTTTCCCAAGTCTTATTCCAAAGAGAGGGGAAGTCAAGAGGCCACCCCAACAAGTGCAAATAGACTTATTTCCATCTCAGGCTAAATGAAATAATAGCTAAGCAAATAGTACTCTTTATGAAGGGTCTGTTCTCCTAAGCCTCTTCTCTTAGTCTGAATTATCAACAATGGGTGTTTACTGCTTATTCAATTCCATCCACCAAAAACAGGCATGACACTATTGATGGTATAAGGCAGATTCCCAGGTATCAGTTATTCTTGAACACCTTCACATAATCATACACCAGTACCACATAATCATACACCAGTACCACATAATCATACACCATCAGTTGTATTGCTTTGCTAATATTTTCCATAAATTGCTTCACTTTATAGGACTTTTTCCGGAGTATATTATATACACAGAAAGGTACATACATCTTAAGTGTACAGTCTAAAGAATTTTCATAAAATGAACACACTGTGTAACCAGCATCCACTTAAAGAAACACAACATTCCCAGCCGCCTCTCACCTGCCGCCCCCAGGTGTCTGGAGGTGATGCTGGAACGTCTCTTCTTTCTTGTTTCCAGACTGCAGGTGGAGTCAACACTTAAGACAGCAGATCAAAGAAGTGGACAAAATCTGGGACTTTGATTATATCACTGACCTGCTGACTCAACCAACCCAGAAGCCCACTGTACCTCTGGCCTTCCTTGTATAGGAAGGAGGTATATGGGAGGCATTTGGGAGTTTTTACTCTGGGGTGTAATGAATAATACTCTGTAGACATTCTTTAAAGAAAAAGTAAAGCCGGGACAAATAGACTTGAAAATGGCCAGAACTTTGAATGTGTTCCTCTACTCACATATAGATACAATGACAGGGGTCAGAAACCTTACTGGCTTGAGTTATTTGAGCACAAACTGTATCCAATCTTGTTTGACCATTAAGCTACAGAGACCAGGGGCTACTCCTACATAGCTCACCTTATAAATAGAAACAAATGTGTGTATGCACACACACACACACACACACACACACACACACACGTACAAATACACAATTGAACAAAGACATCAGTTGCCAAATATCACAGCTGAGACAGTTTTAGCCCGGGCTTGTCACTAAACAAACAATGAAAATAACAACTACTAGAGTTGAAAATATATTATCGAAAATTTCCAGTTTTCAACAAAATATTACAAGACATGCAAAGAAACAAGAATTTGTGACACATTTTCATGGAAAAAAAAGTCAAAAGAAACTCTTTGAGGGTCCCCAGATACTGGATTTAGAAGATAAACACTTCAAAGCAGTGATTAAATATATGTTCAAAGAGCTAAAGAAAGCACTTAAAAATAATTATACAAAAGTGTGGCAACAATCAATCAACAAATAGAGATCCCCAATAAAGAGAAAGAAATAAAATAACCAAATTTCCATTTGGTTCTTTGAAGTTGTAAAGTATAATAAATGAAATGAAATTTCACTAGAAGCTCAATAGCATATTTGAAATAGCAAAAACAATAATCATAACACCAAAAAGGGGTGACATCATGAGAAATTATCCACTCCAAAGAACAGAGAGAAAAAGAATGATAAAAAATTAATAGTTTCAGAGAACTGAAGAACATCATGAAGTTTAACAAGCAATAGGAGTTGCAGTAGGGGAGGAGACAGAGGGGGCAAGAAATATATTTGAAGTAATAATGCCTGAAACCTTCCCAAATTTTGATGACAAACATTACAGTAACAAGAGACTCAACCAACCCCAAGTAGAATAATTACTAAAAGATCTACAATGAGACACATCATAGTTAAACTATTGAAAACCAATGACAGAGAAAACTTTGAAAACAGCAAAAGAAAAATAACTCAGCACATACAGAGGATCAACAATATGATTAGTACTCAACTTCTTATTGGAAGTAATGTGGTCAGAGGCAATGGTGGTAGAACAAAATCCTGTCAACCAAGATTTCTATATCCAGGAAAATTATCCTTTAAAAGCTAAGGTTAAATAAAGACATTTTCAGAAAAAGATGAGAGAATTTGTTGTGCATACCTATATTACAAGAAATGCTACAGGAAGTCCTATAGGCTGAAAGGAAATGACACCAGACTGTAGCTTGAATCCTTAGGAAGAAATGAATAGCAACAGAAATGGTAAATATATGGGCTAATTTAAGAGAACTTATCAATGTATTTTCTCATTTATTCTCTTAAATTCTTTAAAAGGCATAAGATGGTACAAAGCAATAATTATAACTCTGTATTGTTGAATTTATAACATATATAGATGTAACATATATGACAATAATAGTATAACACGGAAGGACTCTGACACCATAAATGTATCTATCTCTTCTGCTGCTTTAACCTCTGAGTCATAATCCTCTGCTTAGCCCTGCACATAGACATATTAGTTACTAAAGGAATTTTGCCCAAAGCTTGGGGTGTACATGATAGCCTCATTTCAAAGAAAGTCTACCTCCCCCATGGTGATAAGGAAACATGAGCAAGAAAAACTAACATTTGTCTTATCTAGTTCTGCAGGAACATCAGACCAGATTAATGTCAATCAGAGTCAACTGACCAAGAACAAAGAAGTTTCGTAACCTCCCTCAGACCACCACTGGTGCCCAGCTGCTTGAGGCTATTCCTCACCGCCTGACCTTACCTCCTCCTGCTTCTCCCTTCACTAGCATAAAAGAAGCATGAATTATACCCCAAATTGATATGGTTCTTTAGGCCATTAGTCTGCCATCTTCTTGGTCTGCTGGCTTTCCAAATAAAGTCATGATTCCTTGTCTCAACACCTTGTCTCACAATTTTTGGCCTGTTGTGCAGTGAGTAGTATGAACTTGGACTTGGTAACAATAGCACAGAGGAGGGAGGGGTGGAATGCACTTTCATTTGAGCAAATTATTTTTATTAGTTTGGAATTGAATTAGTATTACTCTGAAATAGATTATGATAAATTAAGATGCATGTTGTAATCCCTAGAGCAACCACTAACAAAAAAAATCTCAAAAACTATTGTAAAATCATAAAACCAACAAAAGAATTAAAATGGATACCAAAAGTAATTTTAACCTAAAGAAAGGAGTCCAGTAAGAATAGATGAACAGAAAAGGTAAGAGACATATAGAAAACAAATACAAAAATGAGAAATGAAAATCTAAGCACATCAATAATTACATTAATCAAAAGGAAACAAATGACAAACTCAATAACAAAGCAAGACTCAACTATATGCCGTCTTAAAGAGACACACCTTAGATTCAAAGACACAAATGGTTTGAAAGTAAAAGATTCTTAAAAGATATGTCTTGCAAACAGTAACTACAAGAGTATTGGAATGAATTCATTAATATTAGAAAAAATAGACTTTAAAATAAGAAATATCATTAGGATATTAGGGAATATTTCATAATGATAAAAGGGCCGATACCTCAGGAACATAAAACAATTACAAATGTATGTGTACTAAAAGCTGAGCCCCAAAATACGTGAAACAAAAACTGACAATTGCAAGAAGGAATAGTTGGAAACTTCAAAACTCTATCGTAATTGGTAGAGCAGCTAGATAGAAAATTAACAAGGATATAGAAGACTTGAACAGAATTATCAACAAGTATTACAGGTGTGCATGTGTGTGTGCATGTGCCTATATATATAAAATGCTTCACTCCACATAGGCAGAATACACAATCTTTTCAAATGGAGATGGAACATTCTCTAAGGTCGACAATATACTAAGCAGTAAGACAAGTCTCAATAACTTTAAAATAATGAAAGTCATGCCATATATTTTCTCTGACCACAAGAGAATTAATTTAAGTATCAAGAGAGAAGCAAATTTGTGAAATCCCAAAACATTCAGAAATTAACACACTTCTTAATAACACATGGGTAAAGGCAAAAAAGGAAATTAGAAAATATTTTGAAATGAATGCTCAATCATAGCATATCAAAGTTTTGGAATACAACTAAAGCAATGCTCTGAGATAAATTTATACCTTCAAACACCTATATCAGAAAAGAAGAGTCTCAAACCAATAACCTAAACTTCCATCTTAAAAATCTATATACAAGAAGAGCAAACTAAGCCCAATGCAGCACAAGAAAGAATAGAGCAGAAATCAATGAAACGGACATTAGAAAAACAATAGAAAAAAATCAATAAAATCAAAAGTTTGTATTTTGAAAATGTATGCAAAAGTGCCAAACTATTAGCTAGACTGGCCATGGAAAAAAGACAAAAATGGCAAAAGTAAGTAATGAAAGGGGCGCATCACTACCAACTCCACAGAAAGTAAAACGATTTTAAAGGAATACGATGAACAACTTTATGCCAACAAATTTGATAACCTAGGTGAAATGGACAAATTCCTAGAAAAGACACAAATTATTAAAACTAGCTCAATAAGAAATAGATCTGTATAGGCCAACAACAGGTAGTGAAAATTAATTAGTAATTACAAATACTCCAACAAAAGAAAGTCCAGGCCTAGATGGCTTCACCAGAGAACTCCACCAATATTTAAAGAAAAAAAAATCCTTAACAAACTGTTTTGGAAAATGATAGCAGTATTATCTTGACATAAAAGCTGAACCAAGGTGGCGAAAGAAAATTAATCTACAAACTAATATCCCACATGAACATAGACATTAAATTTCTTAATAAAATATTAGCACATTGAATCCAGCAATATATCCCAGGAAGGCAAGATTTGCTTAACATCTAAAAATTAATTGATATAATACATTTTATTAATAGAATAAAAGAAGAAACACATGATCATCTCAACAGTTGCAGAAAAAGCATTTGACAACAACCAACAACCTTACATGGTAAAAAAAAAATCTCAAAAAACTAGGAATAGAGGTGAACTTCCCAAACATGATTTTAAAAAGGCATTTATTGTAGGTGAAACCTGGTGGAGAGTTTCTTAACATTGCTTCCTTACCTTAGGGCCTACCATACTCCAGCATGGCTCCATCTTGATTTAACTACATCTGCAATGACCCTATTTCCAAACAAGTTCACATTCTGAGGTATGTTGTCATTAGGATTTCAACATATCATTTTGGGGTACACAATTCAACCCTTAACAATCCCCTTGGACATTCAGGTATTTTGGCCTCAATACTCTTTATTCTTCCCTTTAAAAATCTCTATTATAATGCAAGCTTTCCAAGTGTTCCGAACTGTGCTAACACCTCCAGTTACATTTTGTCAGATCCACTCCCTACGTATTAAAATGCTTCTGTTCCAAGGTCAAAGGACTCAGGGAAGCCCAGGAATCATCCCCTGCATTTTCACTAATCCCTACCTTCAGTAAGCTGGCAATGAGATGAATTAAGAGGCAAAAGAAAGGGGCATTATGGGCCCAACTGATAAGCCATTGAAGCTCTGCAAAAATAATCCAAAGTGATAGAGCTAACTATCTATGAGGGAACATGTGCAGATAACATAATTGAAATCCAGAAACAGTCCATCACATCCCAGGGGAAATCCTGTGTAGAGATTCTACTGAACACAGTTAAATAAATCAGGTAGTGTGGAGAGCAGTAAAATGTACATTTAAATGTGTCAAGCCGAGGGAGAGGAGAAGATGGCAGAAGAGTAAGACGCGGAGATCACCTTCCTACCCACAGATACATCAGAAATACATCTACACGTGGAACTGCTCCTATAGAACACCGGCAGAAGATCTCAGACATCCCAAAAGGCAAGAAACTCCCTATGTACCTGGGTAGGGCAAAAGAAAAATGAAAAAACAGAGACAAAAGAATAGGGACAGGACCTGCACCAGTGGGAGGGAGCTGTGAAGGAGGAAAGGTTTCCACACATTAGGAAGTTATTTTAATAACTTTATTTTATTTTATCTTACTTTATTTTATTTTATTTTATTTTATCCTCTTTCTTTCTTTCTTTCTATTTTTTCTCCCTCTTATTCTGAGCCGCGTGGATGAAAGGCTCTTGGTGCTCCAGCCAGGCATCAGGGCTGTGCCTCTGAGGTGGGAGAGCCAACTTCAGGACACTGGTCCACAAGAGACCTCCCAGCTCCACGTAATACCAAATGGCAAAAATCTCCCAGAGATCTCCATCTCAACACCAAGACCCAGCTTCACTCAACGACCAGCAAGCTACAGTGCTGGACACCCTATGCCAAACAACTAGCAAGACAGGAACACAGCCCCATCCATTAGCAGAGAGGCTACCTAAAATCATAATAAAGCCACAGACACCCCAAAACACACCACCAGACATGGACCTGCCCACCAGAAAGACAAGATCCAGCCTCATCCACCAGAACACAGGCACTAGTCCCCTCCACCCAGAAGCCTACACAACCCACTGAACCAACCTTAGCCACTGGGGACAGACACCAAATACAACGGGAACTACGAACCTGCAGCCTGCGAAAAGGAGACCCCAAACACAGTAAGATAAGCAAAATGAGAAGACAGAAAAACACACAGCAGATGAAGGAGCAAGGTAAAAACCCACCAGACTAAACAAATAAAGAGGAAATAGGCAGTCTACCTGAAAAACAATTCAGAATAATGATAGTAAGCATGATCCAAAATCTTGGAAACAGAATGGAGAAAATACAAGAAACATTTAGCAAGGACCTAGAAGAACTAAAGAGCAAACAAACAATGAGGAACAACACAATAAATGAAATTAAAATTTCTCTAGAAGGACTCAATAGCAAAATAACTGAGGCAGAAGAATGGATAAGTGACCTGGAAGATAAAATAGTGGAAATAACTACCGCAGTGCAGAATAAAGAAAAAAGAATGAAAAGAATTGAGGACAGTCTCAGAGACCTCTGGGACAAAATTCAACGCACCAACATTCAACTTATAGTGGTCCCAGAAGAAGAAGACAAAAGAAAAGGGATTGAGAAAATATTTGAAGAGATTATGGAAGCAACCTAAGTGTCCATCGACAGATGAATGGATTAAGAAGATGTGGCACATATATACAATGTAATATTACTCAGCCATAAAAAGAAACAAATTGAGTTATTTGTAGTGAGGTGGATGGACCTGGAGTCTGTCACACAGAGTGAAGTAAGTCAGAAAGAGAACAGCAAATACCATATGGTAACACATATACATGGAATCTAAAAAAAAAAAAAGGAATAAAGACGCAGATGTAGAGAATGGACTTGAAGACACGGGGAGGGGGAAGGGTAAGCTGGGACGAAGTGAGAGAGTGATATGGAGATATATACACTATCAAATGTAAAATAGCTAGTGGGAAGCAGCCACATAGCACAGGGAGATGAGCTCGGTGCTTTATGTCCACCTAGAGGGGTGGGATAGGGAGTGTGGGAGGGAGACGCAAGAGGGAGGAGATATGGGGATATATGTATATGTGTAGCTGATTCACTTTGTGATACAGCAGAAACTAACACACCATTGTAAATCAATTATACTCCAATAAGGATGTTAAAGAAAATTAAAAAAAATAAAACCCAAACATACATGAGATTGCAAATTATATATTATATATATAATACATATAATATTTTATGTATTATTAGGGTACCTTTTTGAAGTGCTTTCTTTCTTTTTCTTTTACGTGCTTTTTTTTCCTCTACAAATATTTACCCAGAGTAGTATAAAATATGGTTACCTAGTCCCTCTGCCATTTCCTATAAGTACAAATTCTCTTTAAAAAGTAAAATAAATATATTATCAAGTATCTACTTTTGCCGACCCCAACCGTTTTATCGAACAGCAAATGTTCATTAGCATGCACTGATATGAAGACAATCTTACTGACAATTCCCAGAGTATTCCCTCTTTCATAAACAGATTGTTGATGGCTGATGCATAATCCATCTGAGCATTGCAATAAAAAGAAAATATCACAAAATATGCATAGAGATTCATAGAAATGAGTGCCCAAACTTTCAATAGATAGGAAGTGAGTATACACACGTGCACACACAACCATGTTCTTTACTTAGATTTGACTGATGTTGTTTGCAGAAAATTAACTCCTGTTGGGTTTTTTATTGAATAGTTCTCTTAAATGGGGCTCTTTATTGAATCAAATAAAAAATACTGTAACCCATACCAAAGTGATAGTATGATTTGAGAGAGTTTAGCTATTTTACCAATGCCAAAGCATCCAGAGAAAATGTAAGGAAATTCTCTTAATCATACATATGTTTTACTATTTGATGCCAAACATCCAGATGCTCTAAATATGTGGGTGTTTTGTCATCACATAAAGTAAGTAGAAAGAACCCCTGATAATTCTTGGTAATTATGTAGATCATTTACGTATCTAGTCATTCTACAAATATTTATTTTGCACCTATTATATGCAATGTGCTCTGTTAGGTGTTGCAAAGGAAACATAGGTGTACAAGGATCCGAATCTGTGTTCAAGAAGCTTACAATTAAGATAGAAGGGATAGAATGTGAACACAAGAAAGAATGAGGTCTATGCTTTAAGTGGCTAAAAATTGTCACCAGAATTAATAAATAAAATAGCCTTCCAAATCTGATGACCAACGTAATGTTTAATCTGAAATTTGAAAAAGTGGATAATAGTTTTATAATCAATGACTAAGAATACAGTAAGAAATACTTAAGCAAGGAAATTTATACAAGAAAATTCCATGTGCATTCATGACGGGTTGTAATCCAGAGGAACAGAGTAATAGATAAAACTGGGAAAGTAGGTTTGATTTATTTAAGAAAGGACTTTGAATGTATAATTTTTATTTAATTTTTAAGTGGCAAGACACCACTAAAGGCCATGTACTATGCTGAAAACAGCTTTAGAAAATCAATTCCTTACATAGGTAATTTTCCCTCCTTCATCTTCAGTTTTTCTATCTGTCAAAAAAGAGAGAGAGATATATATCTAAAGTTCCTTTGGGGTCCAAAAAGTATGAAAAGAATATTTCATTTTGTTGGCAAGAGAATTCCATGTAAGGACCGTGAGCACGAGAAAGATACAATCATCATAATACTCTAGGAAGCTGTATCTGTTATTGATGTGCAGGATGCATTGAATTATGGAGACTGTGAATATAGGGAGAATAGTTAGAGGGCTTTTGTGATTGTCTTCACAGAGCTTGATCTGAGATGACAACTTTGGAAATGGTAAGGAATAGACAGGAAAGACCCTTGTTTGTTTGTTGGTCAGAAAAGTGCACATGGAATCAGTGTATTTTTAATTTTATTTTCCATCAGTCACAACCAGACCATTTAAATTTTTTATAGTAGAGCTTCTAAATATGCAGAGTAAGACTCAAAATTCCTGTACTGCCATATGGGAATGTCTAGGGAGTCTTAATGCTTTTTATTTTTTTCATGTTTGGAAACCCTGTGATGAAAGATACTTTAAGTATCTTTTTTTTAAGTATCTTTTGTTAAGTTTCTTTTTTTAAATTAATTTAGTTTTGGCTGCGTTGGGTCTTCATTGCTGCGTGCAGACTTTTCTCTAGTTGTGGCGAGCGGGGGCTACTCTTCCTGCAGTGCGCTAGCTTCTCATTGCTGTTGCTTCTCTTATTGCGGAGCACGGGCCCTAGGCACGTGGGCTTCAGTAGTTGTGGCTCGTGGGCTCTAGATTGCAGGCTGAGTAGTTGTGGCACATGGGCTTGGTTGCTCTGTGGCATGTGTGATCTTCCGGGACCAGGGCTCGAACCCGTGTCCCCTGCAATGGCAGGCGGATTCTCAACCACTGCGTCACCAGGGAAGCCCCTCTTTTGTTAAGTATTACCACTTTTCATATTTTTCTGTCATTCACATTAACTAATGGGCATTTCCATGAAAACTCGATTTCCTCTCTTATCCCCATGTAAAATACAAATTAAACTACGCTTGCGTGACAGAACACCTTCGCAATATTTATCTAAACCAATTTTAAGCAGAGAAGAACATAATACAGTCATGATAGCTCAATGAACAATGAGATATTGTGTTTGTTTTTTATATAAAGATATGTTTCATACTCTCCTGTTTCCAGTGGGAGCCCTTCTGATGTTTCAGAAGCCAAACACTAAAATGAAATAAAGTGATTTTGAAAACTGACATATCAGAGTTTGAAACTTCAGCCACTGAATAACTCTGTGCTGAAATTCACTTTATTTGTCTGTAAATATTAGAATAATGATATCATAAAATATATGTGGTGCATGTCCAATGAGACAGTGAATGAAAGGTCTAGTTCAATGGCTGACACATACTACATATAGTAAATTATTTAAAAAACTCATAAACAAATTGTAGCTTTGAGGTCATCTTTGCAAGTGGATATGAGTGGGGTGAAAGAGAAAACAAGGTAAATAAGGTATTTAGGAACAATGCCAAAGGACAATTGCTCTTCTAATGTCATTTCCAGAAATTGGGAGGATAGTTGCAAATAGGAATCAAGACAGTACCAAGAGCTATTCCTGAAGACTGGCAATATATTTAATGCTTATATATTAATGCACTGTAAGCCAAGTGTTTGCTTACTATTTATAATCAGATACTTTCTCTAGATACTGGACATAATAAATAAATATGGTCTTACAACTATTGCCCATACAGGAAATGGTTAATAATATGATGATAGTGTAAGTTAATGAAGGTGTTCTTCATATGTATACTTGTCTAAGCCAAATATGACAGATGAACAATTGGGAAAAAAATTACTTCTGGCATTGAATGAAGTGATCTGAAAGAGATAAACAATAAAATATGGAGAAAAGCTAGTTGCTTTAAATTAGATCAAATTACTATTATTTGCAGTGAGTACTTTATTTGAGTCCTTGGAGAGGCGATACATATTAATAAATCAGAAATATCTACTGCTTTTTAAAAAACCTTATATATTCATCATGAAATTAAATTTTATATTGTTTTCTAAATATAAAGCTCGTTTACTTACCTGCACTTCCTTCTTATGATAACCATGGATTTCTTTTCCCCCTGAGAGCCTAGAAGTCTGAAATCTTTAACCTTTGGGCTACAGAAGTTTTGGAGTGACTTCCTGCTGTCAGCAGACATGATGCCATGGAGAACTCTGATTGTGATTGTGATTAATAATGTGTTATACTCTCCAGACTGTTTCTGTAAGTTTCATGATGAATTGCAGTTACAAATTTTCATTGCACTTTAATGGTTGATTTACTGATGTTTATAAAATGAAAGGTCAATTCAATAGTTGAAAATAGTTGCAATAACATTGATAGTGAATGAAAACTTGTTTGTAAAAATGGAAAAGAGTAGAGAAAATCTGGCTAATAAGGTCATAAAGTTGAACAGCTGAATTTGTCTAATTGCCCTATTTTCTTCCAAAGGCCATAAACTTTGTCACATTTTGTAAATGCCAGAGTTGCAGTCTCACATATAGAACTATTCCTAATACACAGTATCAAAGATAGGAGTTCAAAGGAAGATGGAAAGGGAACTTTGCATGAATCCTGCTCTATAAATTATCTGCTCTAAAAGGCTTGAGGAAATTTTGAACTCAATGTTGACAAAAAATAAAAAGAAGTGTATTGCAAGAAGAGAAAATATTTTAAAACTATTTAAGCACTTAGATTTATTTGGTTTTAGATGTCTACATTTTGACAATATTAACCTTTCATTTTGTTCATGAGGCAGAGAAGAAGAGAAAGAAGAATTTATTTGCAAGATAGTTGAAAGTCTGTTCTTGTGCTTAGCATTTATTTTTCTTTCAAGTTTCAGTTGTGATGCTCAAGTATTTTTGGTTTTGGACAAGGAAAAACAAGAAGCTCTTTACAGTGCCAGAACCTGTCTCTAGTATTTCCCAGAATGTGTTGAAGTTACTAATTTCCATTATATTCAAAAATTGATTTATTGATGTTTGTAAAACACTGCACTTATAATTACTTGATACTTATATATTTTCTTTCTGGTTTAAGTGTGAGATTAAAAATAAATCACACCAGGTCATATAGGGTTTTTTTTTTCCTATTTTGTTCTAAAGTCTTGTAATTTTGTTTGCCTTTCTATGTTTATCAAAAATCATATGGGTGTATTTATGAAATCTCTGTTTTGGTTTTATTGATCTATGTGTTTTTCCCTTTACCTAAAACCACATAATCTGGAGTCTTAAAATTGAGAAGTGTAACTCCTGCAACTTAATTCTTCTTTTCCAATTGAATTGTTTTACATATCTTAGCTCCTTTATTTTTTCATACACGTTTTAGAATCATGCTATTTCTATCTCCAAATTATCTTTCTGGGATTTTGATTGGAATTGCATTAACTCTATAGATGATCTGGGGAGACTAGATATCTTTACCATGCTTAGTCTTCAACTCTATGAGCATGATATACTTCTCATTTATTTATGACTTTGATTTTCTTCATCATCATTTGTAGTTTTCAGCATAGAGATCTTGAA
Organism: Balaenoptera acutorostrata; assembly: GCF_949987535.1. Classification (NCBI taxonomy): domain Eukaryota; kingdom Metazoa; phylum Chordata; class Mammalia; order Artiodactyla; family Balaenopteridae; genus Balaenoptera; species Balaenoptera acutorostrata. Next base: position 89,785,315 of record NC_080085.1, read on the forward strand.
TATGTTTGCTAGATTTGTGCCTAAATATTTTCCTTTTTTTTTTTTGAGAGAGAGAGAATTATCCATGAAGCTACAATCCATTGTAAAAGAATTTTTTTTTCAAATTTCAGTTTCCAATTATACATTACTAGTGTATAAATATACAATTGATTTTGGTGTGTTGGCCATATATCCAGCAACCTTGTTAAACTCACTTATAATTTCTGGATTATTTTTATAGATTCATTGGGATTTTCTATCTAGACAATCATGCCATCTGCAAATAGGGATAGTTTTATGTTTTTCCTTCTAATCTATATGTCTTTTATTTCTTTTTCTTGCCTTATTACCCTGCCTAGGATGTCCATTATGATGGGAGTGAAGAGAGCAGTCATCCTTCTCTTATTTCCAATATTAGGAGGAAACATCCAGTCTTTCAACTTTAAGTGTGATGTTGTAGATTTTCTTCTAGACATAGTTTGTCAGGTTCAGGTTCAGGAAATCCCCTTCTGGTTCTAGTTTGCTGAATGTTATATATATATATATATATATATATATATATATATATATATATATATATATATATATATATATATATATATAATATGTATTGTCAAGTGCTTTTTCTGCATCAGGAGATATGATCATGTTGTTTTCTTTTTTCATCTGTTACTAAGATAAATTACATTGATTGATCCTTGAATATTGAACCAGGTTTATGTTCTCAAAATAAAATATTAGCAAAAAAGTTTATAGATCTATGGTCATGAGGGCTATTTGTCTGTAGTTTCTTTTGTTTGTAGTCTGTCTGTCTGGTCTTAGTATCAAGGAAATGTCGACCTCATAAAATGATTTGGGAAATGTTTCCTCCTCTTCTATTATTTAGAATAAATTATGGAAAATTGTTAGTTCCTTTTTAAATTTTATATTGTTTGTCAGTGAAACTGTCTAGAACTTGTGATTTTTTGAGGTTTTTAACTATCAATTCAATATGTTTAATAGTCATATTACTATTTATGTAATGTATTTAATTTTGAATGAATTTAGGTGGTTTACAGTTTTTGAGGAAATGGTTCATTTCATATAAATTGTTGAATTTATGCTCAGAGTTGTTCAGAGTGTTCCCTTATTATTCTTTTAACACCTTAGGTGTATGCATTGATATCATTCTTTAATTCCTAATATTACAAACTTGTATCTGTGTCTTCTTGTTTTTTTCAGTTTTGCTATGTTTTATCAATTTTATTTATCTTCTCAAAGAATTGGCTTTGTTTTCATTGATTTTCTCCTGTTTTCCAGGTTTCAATTTTATTGATTTTTGTTCTTATATTTATCACTTTCTTCTTTTTGCCCACTTTGGGTTTGTTTTCTCCTCTTTTTCTAGCTTCTTAAGTAAGAAGCTAGATTTTTAGGTTTAGACTTTTCTTCTTGTTCTAATATGACCATTTAGTTTTATACATTTATCTCTAAGCAATGTTTTAGCTATGTCCCACAAATCTTGACATGTTGTGCTTAAATTTTGCTCAGTTTAAGATATTTTCTAATTTCCCTTGAGAGTTGTTTGTTGCTAAATGGTTGAAATTTGTTGTTTAATTTCTAAGTATTTTGAGACTTTGCTGTTATCTTTTTGTTATTGATGTAATGTGTAATTTCACTTTTGTTATAGAACATACTTCATATTACTTCAATTCTTTTAAATTTGTTAAGGTTTAGTTTATAAAACAGAATATAATCTTCCTTTGTTAATGTTTCATGTGCATTTAAGAAGAATGTGTATTCTTTTTTTTTTTTTGGTAGAGATCTCTATAGAAGTCAATTAGATCCTGTTGGTTGAATGTGTTATACAGCACTTCTATATCATTGCTGATTTTCTGCCTATTAGTTCTATCACTGAAAGAGGATTGTTGAAGTCTCCAACCATAATTGTGAATTGATTTATTTCTCCTTTTAGTTCGGGCAGCTTTTGTTTCATATATTTTGAAGATCTGTTGTTTCTCTAGAAACATTCAAGTAGAATAAATATTTCACTATTGAAGAGGCCTCCTTTCTTGTTCTTATGCCATATATGCATATTATACTCAGTCTAAAACTATAAGCACTAAAATATATGAAAAATAAATTTTAAATTGCTCTCCCCAGATTTTTAAAATAGGGTTAAAGATTGCCAAAAAAAGTGAATTGTGTTCTCTATGAATTGTTGACACCTCCTTAATCCTGTAGTTTTTCTTATTTTTATGTTTTACACAGATATTCACCTTGTATATATATTTGATAATGTTTTATTGTTTAATGAACTGCTGTTCCAGCAGTTTAATGTAATACATGTATATTTCCCTCTATCTTAATTCTGCTTTTTATAGATCTTCCAATTTCCCTTTCTAACAGATATATTTTTAAAAACCACCTGTGTATTGCTTACACAACTCTTTGCATTTCTACTTAAATATGTAGGCCTGTTTTGCCCTTTTCCATCTTTAGGTTTAATTAAATTTTATTTTATTGAAATCTTTAAGTTTTTTAAATATTTTAAATTTATTTGCATAAGGTTACAGAAATCCTTATGCAATACATTCAAAAGTTTAAAGGACAGTCCAATAACCCCTCAAAGTCACCTCTAAAATCACAGGATACTGCTTTGCTTCTTTTATGTTCATATAGCTCTCCATATTAGATGACACAAATTTCAACATTTTAATCACAACTGCTTCATTCTCTCCCAGACACAAATTGCAATAGTTTTCATCTCACATATTTTAAGAGAGGGAATATCTGTTCTATTTGTAAAATGAGCTTGTATATAACTGATACTACGGCCAATATCTGAGTGATTAAAACCTCCACGATGTAAATTCTAACCTGTTTCAGGCTTCTCTTATCAGCAAAAGTAGTTTCTGATCCACTTTCCCTCACTGCCTTGTAGCACTGTAATAACATAGATAATATTGTTGCCATTATCTTCTAAACTCTTATGTGTCAGCTAAAATATTCGTATTTTTATTACTCTTTGCAGATTCAGTATTCTCTTTTACCACTTTCATCAATCTACTTTGTCTATTATTCTCCCATTTCTCTAGTAGATTTTTTTTCCAGTTTCATATTTTTAATTTTTTATATAATTGAATCTTTAAAATATCTAGTGAAAATTGTGCAATATTTATTTAGGGGCCTTAAGAGGACTTAGAGTTCTAATTTTTATTTTTCTTATTAGCCATTTTAGTTTCTGACTTTGCTATATCATCAATGTAAAGTTCTAGAGGATAAGAACTATCACTTTCTTATGCAAGGCATGTATATTAACTCTTTTGTGCATCATATATCTGCAAAAACAATAAATAAAAATAGATATTTCATGAGGTAAATCTTACCATAATGTAATGAGTTTTCTGAAATGTTAGCAATGACTGTTATATAATATTCCTCTTCAAACAACTTACACTCTCTAACAAGAGAATAACATAATTATGACACAATTTTTGGAAAGATCAAATACTAATGTCTTTTTTTCAAAGCCAACTTAATTTTTAGAATCACTTTCATGACTATTCTCTCATATTTTGAGAGTTTAACAAATATTTCCACTTTGAAGTTTTATATATTCTAACTTTAATATGAGTCTTGCCTACCAGACAATTTTCCATAATGGTAAGAAATCTATCTGCCCACCTTCTGTCAAACAGTCTGGAGTTTGCATATATTTTCTCTGAAATTATCCTATTTGATTAAAAATTACCCAAAATATTCCACTTAAGAACTGTGTAATCCCTGACTCATCTCTAAAATCTTACTCATGGATGAATCATATAACAACTAGTTTATTTTGAAAATAACAAATCAAAACTAAACAACATCAATACATCTTTTATACATTTATAAACAATGTTTAAAATTCTAGATTCTCATGTCTCTGTTCTAGCATTGGTAACTTCAAGACCCAGTTGATTCCTAAGAATGAATTAAAAAAAACAAACACGTATATGGAATCTAAGAAAAAAAAAAAGGTCATGAAGAACCTAGTGGCAAGACGGGAATAAAGACGCAGACCTACTAGAGAATGGATGTGAGGATATGGGGAGGGGGAAGGGTAAGAGGTGATGAAGTGAGAGAGTGGCATGGACATATATACACTACCAAATGTAAAATAGATAGCTAGTGGGAAGCAGCCGCATAGCACAGGGAGATCAGCTCTCGGTGCTTTGTGTCCAGTTAGAGGGGTGGGATAGGGAGTGTGGGAGGGAGATGCAAGAGGGAGGGGCTATGGGGATATATGTGTACGTATAGCTGATTCATTGTGTTATACTAACACAACATTGTAAAGCAATTATACTCCAATAAAGATGTTAAAAAAAAGATCATTAATGACATGGATGCATTGTTGCTTATACAGGTCTCTAGCTATTTGGCCTCAGGTCTCAAAGGATAAAAATAAAAATCGTTTTGTTCTCACATAGAGCTTTCTCTTCAGCATGGTAAGAGGCTGAATTTTCTGTCTGGTGCCTCTCAGTATCCTTGTACACTAGCAATGCCCCCCCTTTCCACCCAGACTTTCAGAAACCTGTCCGGTGAGTTTTGGCCACCCCTCCTTCCCACCTTCCAGTTCCGGGAAGTTCAAGCTGCAGTTCAGGCTTGTGTCACGAGGTGGCACCAACGTACCGCTATCGTCAAACTTCTCTACAAAGACGTTTATTCAAGGAGCAAAAAAATACAGTACTCTCCCTTAAATGCCAGCCTTTGAACTTATGCACTGAATAATTCTAATATTGTCTGAAAAAAAACTCATCGTAAAAGAAGACTGTAAAGATATATATTCCAGGGACTGCACACAATGAAACACCAGGTGGCAATAGCTCCTTGGCAGTGGGTGGCAGGCGGGTGGAAGGCACCGCAGGCAGAGGTGACTGAGAGAGGATGGGGCATAGGAGCGATGTCTGGGTAGCTGTGTCCAGGGTCATGGACAAGAGATGCCCGACAGGGGGTGGGGGAAGGTCTGGGAAACCTGTACAGGGTGCGGTAATGGAGAGTGAAATGCTGTGTTCTCTGGGAGGGACCTTCTGCAGCCTAGATACTTCAGCCTACACTGACGGAAGAGATACATCAATGAACGCGATGTAGATTTGTGGTCAAAAGCAGGTGGAACTGTTTTAATATAGATATGAATTTTCCAAAAAGAATTGGTATCATAGTAAACAAATCATATATCGTTTGTTACTTTTGGAAAAGGTACTTTTTTTCTTTAAAACGGGGGGGGGGGGGGAAGGGATGGATGCCATCTGGTGCCCAGACCCAGGATTGCAAGCTCTGAGAGTCTCAGACCAGGGGACTGGTCAACAAGAGGAACGAAGGGATGGAGGTTGTGATCTTGGCTTAGTGATTGCAGCCAGTATTTTCTGGAAACTTGCGCTTACTGTGAGCAGTCCCTCTGTGTCCATCACTTTCTGGGATCTCTAAACCTGAGATAGGGTGTCCAGCCCTGGCCCGAACTAAAGAGAAAGCTGCACTTGTAAGCATGTGTTTGGGGTTATAGAGCTAGAGGAGACCTAGAAACACACACACACAGACACAGACACACACACAGTCAATTCCATTTTAAAATCTACTTCATTTCCCCAGGAAACTGAATACAGTGAATGCTTTTCCAAAGTAATAAATACATGTTCACATTACCTTTGTCAGTCTGTTCACAGTACTTTGTTTTCAAATTTTTATGAAAATGTTTTCCTGAATACTTTCCAAACAATACGTGAAAGTACATTTTCTCACCTCTCTTACAGGCCTGACTCCCGCCCCTTGACCCAAAAGGATCTGTTGTCATAGAACAGTGCCTCCCCTCCAGACGTGTCCCTGTAGGTGAGGGTACATGATCATAGACAACTGCACACACACAGGTGTCTTTTCCTCAAGAGGAATCACATTATTCATCTTTTGCATCTTGTCTTTTCCACTTAATATTCTTCTTAGGGTTTATATTTTCATCTCACTAGTTGTAGTTGTGATGGTTAATTTTATGTGTTAACTCAACTGGCTATGGGATGCCCAGATTAAACATGATTCTGGTTGTGTCTGAGGGTGTTTCTGGATGAGATTAGTATTTGAACTGGTGGACTCAGTAGACTGTCCTCCCCGCTGTGGGTGGGACTCATCCAATCTGTTCAAAGCCTGAATTGAACAAAAGGCAGAGGGAGGAGGAATTCCCCCCCTTCTGCTTCTTGCTGCACTGCCTGACATCTCATCTTCTCTGGCCCTCACTCCGGGATTTAAACCATCAGCTTCCGGGGTTCTCAGGCCTTTGGACTCGGACTGAACTACACCACCAGCTTTCCTGGGTCTCCAGCTTGCAAAGGACAGACTGTGGGACCTCTCAGCCTCCATAATTGCACAAGCCAATTCCTTGTGATGAATCTCCTTTTATATATAAATACATATCCTGCTGTTTCCATTTCTCTGTAGAACCCTGAATAACACACTAGTGGTTTAGGCATATTTTAACATGTTTGCTATTCATATATATATTTATTTGAGTTCTTTGTTGAAATTAGTTGCCAATCATTTGTTACTGAGTGTGCTTCACAAATCATGGATATTAACCCACTATGAGGCGTAGTTTACAAATGTTTTCTCCCCTCTTTTAACATAACTCTTTTTTTTAATTTAGAAAGTTTTCAATTTCAATGATTAGACTTAAAAACAATGCAAGTATTATTTAAAAAGGAAAAAAAAATGTGAGGAGCATGTACTGCCAGCCTCCAGGGAGGTTAGAGCATTCAGAGTCCTGGAGGCATCAGGAGAAAATGGAAAAAATCTTTAAAGTATTTCCACAGTTGGCTGCTGACCTGGAGATAACAAAGGTGTCTACCTGATTTACATAAACTCCCCTAAAATCAGTACCCTGGTATGATGTTGGCCAAAATGATGGGTAACTTGAATGGCTGTTAGGATTAAAGAAGACAAAATATAAAGTACAATTTCTTAAAGCACTTCCTTACATATCACTTTCCTTCCCTCCAGATCACCTGTCTCAAGGGCAACACCTGAGCTTGTCTGAGCCCTACTCCCCGCTTCAGGGATCAGCCAATGGATGTGGCCCAGATACCCAGGTCTCTTGGCAGAAGGGAAAGAATTTCATCTCCTCTGTCATCTTCCTCACCCTGAGGGTTTGGTGAGTGAGTACCCATGGGCCACAATAGCAGGGAGTCTGATCGACCACTTCTCCAGCCCTGGAAGCCCATCTTCTAAAAGGGAGGCTGCTCTGTGTCCTCTAGGGAGGGCGAGGGATAGAACCTCATCCCATCCTGCCACTTATGTGGCCAGGTGACCTAGGCTCTGTCAGCCTGAGCTTGGGCATCTGTGACGTGGGACTCACGATACCTGTGTCACAGAGCTGTCCTGAGGGGTGAATGAGGAAACCTGCCCAGAGTATATGGCACGTGGTGGGACTTCAAAGGCTTTTTAAAAGTCAAGACTCAGTAGCAGGGGCTGGCTGAGACTTAGGGCTAAGGCAGGCATTATGGAAAGGTGTTTCTCCTAATGAGAATATAGATATCTTTATGAAGGAAGCAAATCTCTCTCTGGTATGCCTTGAGTTCAAAGTTTTAAAGACAGAAGGATCTCTAGTTTCTTGGGAGACTCAGAAGCTCCTAAGAGCTGCCCAACATCATGCCTCTGAGCAGACCCTAATCCAGTTCCCCACGCTGGGAAGACAGACTTGCCTTTGACTCACCTGGTGAGCTCAGTGAGAGGTGGCACCAGGGCAGAGAGTTGCGGTGTTTGCCTAACTGCTGCTCCTGGACTGCTCAGCATGTTAATACGTTTATAGGAAAATTCTAGACCTGTCTCCCATTCAACAGTGCAGGGGTCCTCAGTTCATGCGTCATCCAGCCACGTCACACCACAGTTTCAACCATCCGCTGCCTCCCTGAGAGGCAAAATTCCACAAATTACTTCCATTTCTTTGACACACAAGTATCCATCTTACCATTCACTAATAACTGAATATATATTGTTAAATCCCATACTGTTCCATTGGAGGCATCTCATTGGCTCTATATTGGAAATAGGAGGGTAAGAGGGGAAATGAATTATGGGCAAATTCAAAGGTTAAATCTGAGATGACATGGCTCCTTCACATTAACTTTAAAAAAAAATTAAGACTACATTTTTTTAGACAGTTGTGCAATCACAGCAAAATTGACTGGGAGGTATAGAGATTTCCCATATACCCTCCCCCATCCCCATACATGCACAGCCTCCCTCATTATCAACATCCCCCACCAGAGTGGTACATTTGTTACAATTGATGAAACTACGTGGCCACATCATAATCACGCAAAGTCCACAGTTTACCTTAGGGTTCATTCTTGGTGTTGTACATTCTATAGGTTTGGACAAATGTATAATGACATGTATATCATTATGATACCACACAGAGTAGTTTCATTGCCCTAAAAATGCTCTGTGCTCTGCTTATTCATCCTCTTCCTTTCTCCTTGAAAATCCTAGCAATCACTGATATTTTTACTGTTTCCAGAATGTCATATAGTTGGAATCATACAATATGTAGCTTTTTCTTAAGTTATTTTTAAAATAAATTTATTTATTTATTTGTATTTATTTTTGGCTGCATTGGGTCTTCGTTGCTGTGCGTGGGCTTTCTCTAGTTGCGACGAGTGCAGGCTACTCTACGTTGCAGTGGGCAGGCTTCTCATTGCAGTGGCTTCTCTTGTGGCAGAGCATGGGCTCTAGGCATGTGGACTTCAGTAGTTGTGGCACATGGGCTCAGTAGTTGTGGCTCACGGGCTCCAGAGCACAGGCTCAGTAGTTGTGGCGCACAGGCCTATCTGCTCCACAGCATGTGGGATCTTCCCAGACCAAGGCTCGAAACTGTGTCCCCTGCATTGGCAGGCGGATTCTTAACCACTGTGCCACCAGGGAAGTCCCTTCTTATTTTTTATTAAGGTAACATTGGTTTATAACATTATATAAGTTTCATGTGTACAACATTATATTTCTAATGCTGTGTACACTACAGGGTACTCACTGCCAAAAACTTAGTTTCCAACTGTCACCATACAGTTTATCCCCTTTACACATTTTACCTTCCCCCTCTCTGCCTTTGTTTGGCGTGTTCATTTATTTTGTTTCATTGTTTTATTCCACATATGGGTGAAATCATATGGTATTTGTCTCATTTCATATGACTTATTTCACTTAGCATAATATCCTCAAGGTCCATCCATATTGTTGTAAATGGCAAGATTTCATCTTTTTATGGCTGTGTAGTATTCCAGTGAGTGTGTGTGCGTGTGTGTGTGTGTGTGGTGTGTGTATGTGTATAACATCTTCTTTATCCATTCATCCATTGATGGGCACTTAGGTTATTTCCATATCTTGGCTATTGTAAATAATGCTGCAATGAACACTATTAGAATGGCTATTATCAAAAAGGCAAGAAATAACAAGTGTTGGCAAAGATGTGGAGAAAAGGGAACCTATATATAGGTTGTATGTTGGAATGTAAATTGGTAAAATCAGTATGGAAAACAGTATGGAGATGCCTCAATAAATTACAAATAGAACTACCATATGATCCAGCTATCCCACCTCTAGGTATTTATCCAAATATGAAAACACTACTTCAAAAAAGATACATAGTCTTCTTCTGATTGGCTTCTTTCACTTAATAATATGCACTTAAAGTTTGTCCATGTCTTTTCAAGGCTTAATAGATAATTTCTTTTTAATGCTGAATAATAATATCCCACTGTATAAATGTACCACAGTTTATTTATCCATTCACCTAATTAAGGACATCTTAGTTGCTTCCAAGTTTTGGCAATTACAAATAAAGCTGCTATAAACATCTGTGTGCAGGTTTTTGTGTGGACATAAGTTTTGAACTCCTTTGGGTAAACACCTAGGAGTGTGATTACTGGACTGTGTGGTAAGAGTATGTTTGTTTGGTAAGAAACCACCAAACTGTCTTCCAAAGTGCTGTAACCATTTTGCATTCCCATCAGCAATAGATGAGAGATCCTGTTGCTCCAATTCCTCTCCAAATCCAACTCCAGTTGCCAGTGTTCTGAAGTTTGGCCATTCTAATAAATGTGTAGTGGTATCTCATTGTTAATTTGCACTTCTCTGATCATATATGATATGGAGTATCTTTACTTACATTTATTTGCCATCTGTATATCTTCTTTGATGAGTTGTCTGTTAAGGTTTTTGTCCCGCTTGAAAATTAGTTTGTTCATTTTCTTATTGCTGAGTTTTAAGAATTCTTTGTATATTTGGGATGACTGTCCTTTATCAGATGTGTCTTTTGCAAATATTTTCTTCCATTCTTTGACTTGTCTTCTCTTTCTCTTGACACTGTCCTTTGCAGAGCAAAAGTTTCTAATTTTCATGAATTCCAGCTTATCAATTATTTCTTTCATAGATTGTGCCTTTGGTATTATATCTAAAATGACATTGCCATAAACAAGGGTAACTAGGTTTTTTCCTAAATCTTCTAGCCATTTTATAGTTTTATGTTTTAAATTTAGGTCTGTGATCTATTTTGAGTTATCGTTGTGAAGGGTGTAAGGTCTGTGTCTAGATTCATTTTTTCCCATGTGTATGTCTGGTTCTTTCAGCACCATTAGTAGTAAAAACTATCTTTACTCCATTCTTTTGCCTTTGCTCCTTTGTTGAAGATCAGTTGACTATATTTATGTGGGCCTATTTACAGGCTCTTTGTTGTTCCATTGATCTATTTGTTCTTTCGCCAATACCACAGTGTTGTGAACTTTATAATAAGCCTTGAAGTTGGGTAGCATCAGCCCTCCAACTTTGTTCTTCTCCTTCAGTATCGTGTTGGCTATTCTGGGTCTTTTATCTCTCCATATAAACATTAGAATCAGTTTTTCAATATCCACAAAATAACTGGCTGGGATTTGGGGAGGGGGTTATTGCATTGAACCTACAGATCCAGTTGGGAAGAACTGACATCTTAACAATACTGAGACTTCCTGTCCATGAACATGGAATATCTCTATTTATTTAGTTCTTTGATTTCATTCATCAGAGTTTTGTAGTTTTCCTCATATAGATCTTGTACATATTTTGTTAGATTTATACATAAGTACTTCATTTTGGAAGGTGATAATGTAAATGCATTGTATTTTCAATTTCAAATTCTACTTGTTCTTTGCTATATAGGAAAGTGGCTGACTTTTGTATTTTAACCTTGTATACCGCAACCTTGCCATAACTGCTTATTTGTTCTAGAGGGGTATTTTTGTTGTTGATTCTTTTGGATTTTCTACATAGATGATAATGTCATTTGTGAACAAAGACAATTATATTTCTTCCTTCCCAAACTGTATACTTTCTATTTCCTTTTCTTACCTTTTTGCATTAGCTAGAACTTCCAGTATGATACTGAAAAGGAGTTGTGAAAGTGAACATCCTTGCTTTGTACCTGATTTTAGTGGGAAACCTTTAAGTTTCTCACCATTAATATGATGTTAGCTGTAGGTTTTTTGTAGATATTCATTATCAATGTGAGGAATTTCTCCTCTATTCCTAGTTTACTGAAAAGGTTTTTTTTTCAATCATGAATGAGTGTCGCATTTTGTCAAATGCTTCTGTCAAATGCATTGATGTGATCATGCGATCAATCTATTATACTTCCCTTTGCAATTCTACTAGTTTTTGCATCACATATTTTTATGCTTTGCTGTTAAGCACATAAATGTTAAAGACTGTTATGTCTTGGAGAACTGACTTCTTTAATCATTATAGAATGCCTTTCTTTATCCCTGATAACTCACCTTGATTTGAAGTCTGCTCTGTCTGAAATGAATATAGCTACTTCTGCTTTCTTTTGGTTAGTGTTAGGATGTTAGCATATTCCCCACCCATTTACTTTTACTCTATATGAATCTTTGTATTTAAAGTGAGTTTCTTGTAGACAACATATGGGTAGGTCTTGTTTTCTGAAAAATATTATATTCAACTATTTAATGTGCCTACTCACAAGTAGTAGACTTCTAAAGGGTTTCTATTTTTTTTTTTTTACCTTTCCTGCATTTCCCATTTTTATCTACAACAAAAGCACTTGGGTTCTGAAGCAAAAAGAATAAAGAGAAAAAATAAGTATCCCCGGCCATTCCACAGTGGGTCGGTGTCAGATAAAGAACATGCCTAAACCAAGGGAATTAGGTAATGAGGCGGCCACAAAATTAATTTATGAATCTATCCACATGACAGTCCCATTTTGGTAGCTTCAGGGAAAATATAATTGCCTAGGGGAAGGGCAAGCATGTCTCTCAGATAAGCCTTAGATTTGACAGTCAGATGACATCTCCACTTCCCTGGATTTTAGATAAAAGTAGTTTCACAACATTCTTTATGTACTCTCCCAAATAAAGCTCCTTGAATTAAAAGAAGGCTCATCAGCTTAACCTCCCAATAATCTAAACAATGAATGCCACAAGGGAGTAAAAGGGTGACAGTCTGCATGGGATCACCCAGAGCTCAGCTCCACAGCATCCAGAGGGGGAAAACCCTTAAACAGTGGGATTCAGGGTTAAAGTTTAGTCACAGGCTTATTCAGGAGCAATCAACACATGCATATTAAAACACCACTGAATCACCTTCCTTGTGCAATTAAGAATAATAAAAGGCAAGGAAAATATACACATGCCCAGCACTTGTAATACAAAATCAGATCAAGTTCAAAATGGGATGCATCCTTAAGCCAATCAAGGGATATGGGTAGTAGTCTGGAAACAGAAAAACTAAATTTCACCAGGATGCTACAGATTAGATTCTAGATACACAGGCCTACATGAGTAACTGAATGAAAGCCAGTACATTAGGCCTGAACTTTGAGCTAGATGGCACTTGGGAAACTAAGCCTTTGAAGACATCAGGGAAAAAAGGGTTGAAAATAGTATCTGCAGAATGTGTTAGTGCTCCCTACTGCACATAAGCTAAAAATAATGATTGTGTCCATTTTAGTAGCTCTGCAAGAGAATACACACGGCAAGGAAGGCATATATGGCAGGTCACAATGTTGAGATGTGAATGTGTATTTGTTCTCCTTATGTTTCTTCCTTCCTCCTTTCCATCAGGTAGCCAGCACCTATAGATACAACCATGCAAGAAAACAATACCATATTTCACTTAGGGATATATACATACGTAATAAAATTAATATATATATACATAGGTAATAAACTATAAAGAAAAGTCTTAAGTATGGAAAACCCAAAGTCTTGATAAAAATTACCTCTGGGGAAGAAGGAGACTAATATAGTCAGAGAAGATTCAAAGTGAGTTTCAACTGCATATGTGATATTTTATTTCTCAATTTGAATAAACAGAAGTCTGTTATATTATTTTCTATAAATCTATGTCTGAAATTTTCAAAACAAGCATTCTTTCTATGAGCTTTAATTCTGCTCTGAAAAATGATCCATTACTAACTTAGAAATTGTGGAAAATATTGTCAAGTCCAGAGATAAACAAATAAATAACCAGAAACCTACCATTCAGTGATTTAAAAATAATGTATGATGTTTGTGCATTTACTCTAATCATATTCTCCATGTATGTACATATAATGCTTATATATTACATATGGGTCTCATATCTCTGGAGGCTCAACATTAGCTATAAAGATCATGAAATCAGTAATTAAATTTGCCCAGCTCACATCTAACTTTATCTAACACCAAAGCCCACGTTGCTAACCATTGGGATATACAAACTTTTTCTGTTATGGATGAGGCCAACACAAGGGAAATGACTATGCTTGGTCTTATAAAAAAATAAATCTGGTATTTAGGACACAGGTATCCTGATTTCAGTGTGTTATATGGCAGACCCTTCTTAATACTCTGTTATTTTGTACTTTCTTCTTTCTGGCACTCAATGGGTTAATGCTATTCCAATGTGAAAATGGAAGATAAAAGGGGGAGAGAAGAAAATACATTAAAAACTAATAAGAGAAGTGATGTCAGCAAAATGGCAGGCTAAGAAGCTCCAGGCCCTCATTCACCCACAAAAAACATTATAAAAAATAACTAGAGACTTGATAAAATAGCTTTATAAGAGATCTGAGACTAGTCAAAGGTCTACAGCAACTAAGGAACACCCAGTCAGGAAAAGACCTAATTAAAAATGGTAGGGAAAGTTTTGAGTCATTACTTACCCTTTCCTTACCACCTGCCCAGTGTGGCAGCAGTTTTGAATTGGAGGAGGTGGCAGCCCAGTTCCCAGTCCGTCCTTCAAACCAGAGAAGTAGAATAGACCTAATTTCCAATATTCTAACTTGTCTGAGTGCTGCCTGAAAGACTCCTCTTTGTTTTTCCTAACTTTGAAGACAGGCAGGAAAGGCGACAGTGCCTGTGAAAGGTGCAAGAAGACTATAGGTCTACAGAAAGCTGAGACAAGAGATTATAGGTGGAGGCATACAATAGACTATCTAAGGTGCCAAGAAGAATCTGGCGTGAGACTCTTTGGGAAATTAAGACATTTAAAAGTAGCCATGTATAAAGGGGAACTGAGATATTCACACACAGGCCCACACAACATGCATGTGCAGAAAAGGCCTGAGAAGATCTTAAGCTTTCACTTCAGGCTAATTCCTATGATCAGAGCAAGTCCAGCTCATTGGTAAAGGATTACCCTTGTAGAGAGCAAGTCTGCAAAGACTGGTAGAGGTGTTGTTATTTGAGATGTTCATATTGCAACCAAAAATGACAAAGCATACAAAGAAACAGGAAAATATAGCCCATTCAAAGGCACAGAAAAAATTGATAGAACCATCTCCACCCAAAGAAGCCCTGACATAGGACTTACTAGACAAAGATTTTAAAGCAACTGTCTTATATATGCTCAAGAGACAAAGGAAAACAGACAAAGAACTAAAGGTAATCAGGAAAAAGAAGTATGAATAAAATGAGAATATCAGCAGAGACAGAAATTTTTAAAAGGAACGAAACAAATTCTGGAGCTGAATAATATTATAATGTAATTGAAAAATTCATTAGAATGGTTCAATTGTAGATTTGATCAGGCAGAAGAAAGAATCAGTGAACTCAAAGATAGGACATTTGTAAGTATTGAGTCTGAGGAGCAGAAAGAAAAAAATAATGAAGAAAAGAGAACAGAGCCTAAGGGTCTTATGGGATACCATCAAGAGGACCAAAATACACATCATGAGAGTCCCAGAAGGATAAGAGAGCCAGAAAGTGGCAGAAAGATTACATGAAAAAAATAATGGCCAAAAACTTCCCAGCTTTGACATAATATGTTAATGTACAAGTAAAAGAGGCTCAACAAACCGCAGCTATGACAAACATAAACAGTCCCACACCAACAAACATTAAAATCAAACTGTCAATAGGAAAAGACAGAGAGAATCTTGCAAGTAGCAAGAGAAAATCACCTTATCACATACAAGGGATCCTCAATAATATTACCAGCTGATTTGTCAGCTGAAACTTTAGAGGCCAGATGTGGTAGGATAATATATTTAAAGTACTTAAAGAAAGAATCTATCAAATGAGAATTCTATATCTGTCAAAACTATCCTTCAAAAATGAGGGTGAAATCAAGGCATTCCCAGATAAACAGAAGCTAAGGAAGTTCATTAGCACTAGACCTGCCCTACAAGAAAGACTAATGGGAGTCCTTCAAGTTGAAATGAAAGGACACTAAACAATAACTTGTGGCTATATAAAACTATAAAGATCTCTGGTAAGGTAAATATATGGACAAATATAAAAATCAGTATTTAAAAATTTTTGGTTTCTAAATCCACTTTTAATTTTGTACAGGATTTAAAAGACAAATACATCAAAAAAAACTATTTTAATAGTTGCACAATGTATAAAAATGTAATTGGTGATATCAATAACATAAAGTGGGTGGGAGGAGGACAACACTATAAACCAACTGGCCTTAACAGACATACAGAACACTCCAACAAACAATAGCAACATATACATTGTTCTCAACTGCACATGGAATATTGTCCAGAATAGGCCATGTTAGTTACAAAACTAGTCTTAATAAATTTTGAAAGATTGAAATCATACAAATTATCTTTTTAAATCACAATAGAATGAAACTAGAAATCAATAACAGAAGGAAAACTGAAAAATTCACAACTGTGTGGAAATTAAACAACATACTCTTAAACAACCAATGGGGCAAAGAGAAAACCACAAGGGAATTTAGAAAATACCATGAGTCAAATATAAGTGAAAATGCAACAACCAAAACTTATGGTACAGCAAAGCAGTGCTGAGACGGAAATTTATAACTGTCAATGCTTACATGAAAGAGATGATCTCAAATTAACAACCTAACTTTACAGCTTAAGGAACTAGGAAAAGAAGAACAAACTAAACCCAAAGCTAGCAAAAGGAAGAAAATAATATGTGTGGTTTAGAGTGGAGATAAATAAAAACAGAAAGTAGAAAAACAAAAGAAAAAACCAATGAAACCAAAATGGTCCTCAGAAAATATCAACAAAATTGACAAATCTTTAGCTACACTGACTGAATAAAAAGAGAATACACAAATACTAACATCAGAAATGAAAGTGGGGACATTACTACTGATTTTACAGAAATGAAAAGGATTATAGGAGAATACAATGGACAATTATACACCAACAAACTAAATAACCTGGATGAAATGAACAAATTCCTAGAAACACACAGCCTGCCAATCGAATCATGAATAAACAGAAAATCTTCCATTCATTGCTGGTGGAAGTGCAAAATGGTATGGCCACTTTGGAAGACAGTTTGGCAGTTTCTTAGAAAGCTAAACATACTCTTACCTCATGATCTAGCAATTGCACTCCTTAGGATTTACCCAAATATGTTGAAAACTTATGTCCACACAGAAACCTGCACAAGGATGTTTATAGCAGTTTTATCCATAATTGCCTAAACTTGGAAGCAATCAAGATGTCCTTCAGTAGGTGAATGGATAAATTGTGGTACATTTATACAATGGAATATTATTCATTGCTAAAAAGAAATGACCCATCAAGCCTTAAAAAGACATGGATGAACTTTAAATGCATATTACTAAATTAAAGAAGTCGATCAGAAAAGGCTACACATTGTATGATTCCAGCTATATGACATTCTGGCAATGGCATGAATATGGAGACAGTAAAAAGATCAGTGATCGCCAGTGGTTGGGGGAAGGGAGGGATGAATAGGTTGGGCATAGAACAACTTTAGGGCAGTGAAATTTTTCTGTATGATATTACAATTGTGGACATATCTCAGCATATATTTGCCTAAACCCACAGACTGTACAACACCAAGAGTGAACCCTAATGTAAGCTATGGACTTTGGGTGATGATGATGTGTCAATGTGGGTTCATCGATGTGCCACACTGGTGTGGAATTTTGATAGTGAGGGAGGCTGTGTGTGTGCTGGAGAAGGGGTCATATGGGAACTCTTTAATTTTCTGTCAATTTTTCTGGGAACCTAAAACTGCTATAAGAAAATGGTCTATTTTCAAATATTCTCAAAGTATTGAAGAAGAGGGAACACTTCTTTTTTTTTTTTTTTTAATATCTGTTTCTTTTTTTTTTTAATGATTATTCTGTGTTTATTTTATTTATTTTTATTAATGGCTGTGTTGGGTCTTCGTTTCTGTGCGAGGGCTTTCTCTAGTTGTGGCAAGCGGGGGCCACTCTTCATCACGGTGCGCGGGCCTCTCACTATCGCGGCCTCTCTTGTTGCGGAGCACAGGCTCCAGACGCGCAGGCTCAGTAATTGTGGCTCATGGGCCCAGCCGCTCCGCGGCATGTGGGATCTTCCCAGACCAGGGCTCGAACCCGTGTCCCCTGCATTGGCAGGCAGATTCTCAACCACTGCGCCACCAGGGAAGCCCGGGAACACTTCTTAACTCATTTTGTAAGACCAATATTATTCTGATACCAAAACCAGACATATACACTACAAGAAAAGAATACTTGGCCAATATCCCTTATATTGATACAGATATCCTAAAAAATGTTAGCAAACCAAATTCAGAAGCATATAGAAGGATTATACACAATGACAAAGTGGGATTTATTCATGGAATACAAGTGTGGTTCACCATTCAAAAACTAAACAATGTAATATACCACATTAACAGAATGAAGGTAAAAAACACGCAATCAATTCATGTTTAAAAAGCATTTGATAGAATTCAGTACCCTTTCATGATAAAAACACTCAACAAACTAGGAATAGAAGGAAACCACCTTAACATAATAAATGCCATATATGAAAACCCACAACTAACATCACACTCAATGGTGAAAACAAAAGCTTTTCCACTAAGATCAGGAATAGGAGAAGGATGCCCATTTTCACCACTACTGTGCAACATAGTTTTGGAAGCTCTAGCCAGAGCAATTAGGCAAGCAAAAGAAATAATAAGTATCCAAATTGGAAAGGAAGAAGTTCAACTATCTCTGTTCAGAGATGATATGATCTGACATGTAGAAAACCCTAAAGATTCCACACACAAAAAAATTATTAGAACTAATAAGTTAATTCAGCAAAATTGGATACAATATCAACCTGCAAAAATAAATTATATTTCCATACATTAAAAATAAATAATCCAAGAAGGAATTTATGAAAAATTACAGTTACAATTACATTTACACTAAGAAGAATAAAATACTCTTGGAATAACCTTAACCAAGGAGGCAAAAGACTTGCAAACTGAAAACTACAGAACATTGTTGAAGGAAATTAAAGAGAACATAAATAAATGGAAAGATATCCTGTGTTCATGGATTAGAAGATTTAGTATTGTTAAATTGTCAAAACTACCCAAAGTGATCTACAGATTCAGTGTAATCTCTATCAAAATTTCAATTATGTTGTTGAAGAAATTTTAAAAACGTATCCTAAAATTCATATAGAATCTTAAGGGATGCAGAATAGCCAAAACAATCTTGAAAAAGAAGAACAAATTTGGAGGACACAAATTCCTCATATCAAATTTATTTCAAAAATATAATAATCAAAACAGTGTGCTATTATCATACAGACAGACACATAGATCAATGGAATGTAAGAGACAATCCAGAAATATACACTCACCCCTATGGTCAAATGATTTTCAACAAGGGTGCAAGACCATTCAATGGGGAAAGGACAGTGTTTTCAATAAATGGTACTGAGAAAACTGATATACACATGCAAAAGAATGAAGTTGGGCATTTATCTTACACCATATACAAAAATTAACTCAAAATAAATCAAAGACAAATGTAAGAACTAAAACTATAAAACTCAGAAGAAAACATAGGGGAGAAGCTTCATAATGTTGGATTTGGCAACAACTTCTCAGAAATGACACCAAAAGCACAGGAAACAAAAGATAAAATAAATAAATTGAACTTCATCAATAACTTTCATGCCTCAAAGGACACCATCAACAGAGTGAAAAGGCAACACAAAGAATGGGAGAAAATATTTGCAAATAATATATCTGATAAGGGATTAACATCCAGAACATACAAGGAATTCCTATAACAACAACAAAATGAACAATTTGATTAAAAACTGGGCAAAGAAATTGAATAGACATTTCTCCAAAAAATATGTACAAATAGCCAATGAGTACTTGAAAAGATGCTCAACATTACTAATCATTAGGAAAATGCAAATCCAAACCACAATGAGAACAACCTTACACCTATTAGGATGGCTATTAATAAAAAAAACAAACAGAATAGACATTTTTGCAAAGAAGACATACAGATGGCTAACAGGCACATGAAAAGATGCTCAACGTCACTAATCATGAGAGAAATGCAACTCAAAACCACAATTAGGTATCACCTCACACCTATCAGAATGGCTATCATCAAAAAGTCTACAAATAGCAAATGTTAGCATAGATTTGGAGAAAAGGGAACCCTTGTACACTGTTGGTGTGAATGTAAATTGGTGCGTCCACCTTGGAAAACAGTATGGAGTTTCCTAATAAACTAAAAATAGAACTACTGTATGATCCAGCAATTCTTTTTTTTTTTATATCTGAAGAAAATGAAAACACTAATCTGAAAAGATACGTGCACCCCAATGTTCATAGCAGCATTATATACAATAGCCAAGATATGAAAACAACCTAAGTGGCCATCAACAGATAAATGGACAAAGAATATTTGGGAGATATATATATATATATTACACAGCCATAAAAAAGAATGAAATTCTGCCATTTGCAACAACGTGATGGACCTAGAGAGTATTATACTTGGTGAAATAAGTCAGACCAAGAAAGACAACCTATGTTATCACTTATATGTGGAATCTAAAAAGTAAAACAAATGTATATAACAAAAAAGACTCACAGAGAACAAACTGGTGGTTACCAGTATGGGGAGAGGGCAGAGGGGAGGAGCAAGAGAGAGGTATGGGATTAAGTGATATGAACTGCTATGTTATAAAAGAGATAAGCAACAAGGATATAAATATTGTACAGCACAGGGAATATAGCCATTGTTTTGTAATAAATTTAAATGGAGTATAGTCTACAAAAATATTGAATCACTATGTTGTACACCTGAAACTAAAATATCCTAAATCAACTACACTTCAATTAAAAATTAATAAATAACAAAAACCAGAAATTAGCAAGTGTTGGTGAGGATGTCGAGAAATCATTACTTTGTGCCTTGCTGGTGGGAATATAAAATGGTGCAGCTGCTGTAGAAAACAGGATGATGGCTCCCCAAAAAAATTAAACAAAGAATTTTCATATGATCCAGCAATTACACTTCTGGGTATATACCCCAAATAATTAAAAGCAGCACTCAAACAGATATTTGCACAACAAAGCTCTTAGCAGACTATTCACAATAGTCAGAAGGCAGAAACAACTCAAATGTCCATTGACAGATGAATGGAGAAACAAATTGTGGTATATGCATACGATGGTATATTATTCAGCCTTAAAATGGAATGAAATTCTGATACATGCTACAACATGAGTGAACCTTGAAGACATTATGCTAAGTGAAATATTCCATACACTAAAGGACAGATATTGTATTATTTCATTTATATGAAATACATATAATAATAAGTCATAGAGACAGAAAGTAGAATAGTGGTTACCAGGGCTTCGGGGAGCAGATAACAGGGAGTTATTTTTTAATGGGTACAGAGTTTCAGTTTGGGATGATAAAAAAGTTCCGGAAATAGGAAGTGGCAATGGTTGTACAACAATGTGAATGCACTAAATGCCACTGAACTGTATATTTAAATATGGTTAAAATGATAAATTTGTTATGTATATTTTGCCACAAATAACAAAAGAGGAGGGTGGGAAAGAGAAGCATGCTGACACTCTTTTTCTGTCTCTGAATGTTGTTAATTGGGTGTGAAGCCTGGAACTATGGCAGCCATCTTGAGATCACGAGAGCCAGACAAACCAACACACTGACGATGGAAAGAACCTGTGTCCTTGATGACACTATTGGAACAGCTAAATTAAACCAATCATGGAATTGGCTTTCTGCCAGATTTCTTGTTAAATGAGAAAACTCCCCTTATTGTTTAAAAATAAGTATTGAAAGGATGATTACTTCCTCTTCCTCAACATCCTCAGGTATCTCATCCTATAAGAATGTCAGCAAAGCTTATCCATCATATAAATATGCATATATTTCATTTCCTTCTGCTTCAAATTCAATTGATCTCTATGAGATATTCATGTTAAAGTCTCTTTTATGGGAAGGAGAACTTTCCTAACTACGACTCAAAATTCAAGCACATTAAGGAAAAAAGATTAGTAAATTTGACTACATAAAAATAACAATAACAATTTGGCATGCCATAAAACATGCTAGACAATTAAAAAGACACAAGAAAAATATGTGTAACTAATATCTAACAAACTGTTGATATTCCTTCTATATAGAAGCTTATCAGAGTCATTAAAAAACAGTCATTAATAAACAACAACCCTATCAGAGACATGGAAGAAATAAACAATTAATGGAAAAAATGCAAATTGTCTTTAAACATATGTAAAAGATGCTCAAACTTGCTTTTAGTAAGGGAGATGCAATTAAAACTACAGTAAGATACCATTTCTAAACTATTAGATTGGCAAATCCAAAAGATTATCAACACACTCATTTGATGAGGATGTAAAAAAAAACATGTCCTTTCACATACTGCTCACGGCGATGCAAAAGGTTATGATTACCGTAGTAGGTTTAATATTTGTTTCCAAAGATATCAGATCCTAGGGCTTCCCTGGTGGTGCAGTAGTTAAGAATCCACCTGACAACACAGGGGACACAGGTTCGAGCCCTGGTCCGGGAAGATCCCACATGCCATGGAGCAACTAAGCCCATGTGCCACAACTACTGAGCCTGCGCTCTAGAGCCCACGAGCCACAACTACTGAGCCCGTGAGCCACAACTACTGAAGCCCATGTGCCTAGAGCCCGTGCTCCACAACAAGAGAAGCCACCGCAATGAGAAGCCCACGCACCGCAACGAAGAGTAGCCTTCGCTCGCCACAACTAGAGAAAGCCCGTGCGCAGCAGCAAAGACCTAACATAGCCAAAAATAAACAAAATAAATAAAATTTTTAAAAAAAGATATCAGATCCTAATCTCTGGAACCTATAAATCTTACTATATTTGGAAAAAGCGTCTTTGCAAATGTGATGAAGTTAAGGATTTTGAAATGGAGAGATAATCCTGATTATCCAGGCCCTAGAGGCAATCATAAGTGTCTTTACAACAGAGAGGCAGAGGGAGAATTGACACAGACACAAAAGGAGAAGGCAATGTGACCAGGGATGCAAAGGTTGGAGTGACACAGGCACAAGCCAAGGAATGTCAGCAGCCAAGAGAAGCTTGAAGAGGCAAGGAACAGATTCTCCTCTAGAGCCTCCAGAAGGAGCGTCATGCTGCTGACACCTTGAGTTTGGCCCAGTGAAACTAATTTTGGACTTCTGACCTCTAAACCAGTGAGTGAATTAATTTCTGTTTTTTATAGATACCAGGTTTGTAGTTATTTATTACGGTAGCTATAGGAAAGTAATGCAACCACTATAAAAGGGAATTTGATTATACCTAGCAAAATTATATATGTTCTTATGCTTTGACTAAGAAATCCCATTTCCAGAAACATTGTATCTATATACTAAAGATATATGGGTAATGACACAAAAAGATGACAGATATAAATACAGGTATTCACTGAGGCACTATTTGTATAAGAAAAAATGGAAGCAACTTAAATATCCATCAATTCTGTGCTGGATGAACTATCACACAACCCACAGTATATACTAAGTAAGCTCAAAGAAGAATTATGAATAGCTCCACATAAAGCTACGGTGGGACATCCAGGATATACTGCTAAGAGAAAAAGTCCATGTACACAAAGGTATATAGCATGGTATTTTTTTAATCTAAGAATTGGGGGAATTCAAATACAGTTGACCCTTGAACAACACAGGGACTAGGGGCACTGACCCTCCACACAGTCGAAAACCTGCACATAACTCATAGTTGGCCCTCCATATACTCAGTTCCTCCATATCCATGGGTCCTCTGTATCTGTGGTTCCGTATCTGTGGTTCAACCAACTTTGGATCAAATAGTATTGCAGTATTTACTACTGAAAAAAAAATCCATGTATAAGTGGACAAATCTGTATTGTTCAAGGGTCAACTGCATATACACTTGTAGTTATATTAAAAAATAAAAGGAAATGACTTTTGTTTGGGGGACAAGATTTAATAGACACACTTCTCCCTATTACTTTGGCTAGGTATGCTAAAAATCCTGGATATTACAGGTAAAACAAATATAAGATGCCTCTGAAAAGTGAAAAGAAAAAAGGCAGACTGGCTGGGGACTTTGAGATCCAAGTAATAAGGCAGTGAATTCCCTTGGCTTTATTTTTACCTCATACACGCCAGATGGGGTGCTGGAGAAGCAGGAGACCCTAAAACACCAAAAGGAAAAGACAAAAAGAGCTCTAAGAAAAGCCTGCTGTATTTAGACACAGAACCAGAAAAAGGAGGAACCTAGCAAGAAACAAAGCTTTTAGACAACAACTGCCCTAAAATCACAGAATGAAACACAGCTGCGCCCTCACCATGGCAGCAAAGACTGAGTGGGAAATGTGGATTCCATGCTCACTTGATTATAAACAAATACCCCTCCCCACTCTTTGGGGTGGTATCAGAGAAGACCCCATGGGAAAGAAGGGCTTTCATCCCCACCTGGTGGAAATGAGCACACACCCCACCCATGGTGTCAGTGGAGACCATGCAAGGAGTCTGACTTCCACCCACATCCAGTGAAAATTAGGCTCCCCTTCCCCTCCTCTCTCATGGAAGGGAAGGCACCCTTCCCCTCTCTGGGCTGGTGCCACCCGAAGCCAAGCGAAACAGTGGAACTTTCACGACCATCCGATGAGGAGCCCTCCTCCCCTCCACAGTATCAGGGCAGGCCACAAGGAAGGCAGGCAAGAAGTGCCTTCCCACTCCTACCTGGGTGGTGTCGGTGGAGACCTGGTGGGGAGTGAAATCCTTCTTCCACCAAGCAGTAGTAACAGGGCTCCACTTCCCTTCCACCCCCATGCCTGCCCCATCCCCCATGTTAGTAGAGCCTGAGTGGGGAACCTGGACTTTTATCCCCACCTGGCAGTAATGAACACCCCCTCCCCCTGGGATGGTGTCAATGGAGGCCACATATGAAACAGTAAGGAGGTGTGCTCCCTCTCCCAGCCAGGGTAGTGTAGGTGGAGGCCTGGTGGGGAGCCTGAAATTCCACCTCTACCAAGCACTAATGAGGCAGGCACCCCTTCCTCTCCCTCTCTACCCTCCAACTCCTGAGTCAGAGAAGACTGAGTGGTGAACCTGGACTTTCATCCTCACCTGGCTGCTATGAGACTGTGATCCCTTTCCCCCACTGGCATGGTGTCACTGAAGCCTTGCTAAAACAGATGACTTAAATAAGACACAGTCTCATAACATAATACCCAAAATGTCCTGGATATAATCAAAACTCTTCTATCCAAAAAATCAAAAAATCTTAATTGAGTGAAAAAATATAATCGACAAACAACACCACCAAGATAATAATACTGGAATTTTCTAACGTAAATTTTAAAGTAGTCATCATAAAAATGTTTCAAAAAATATTGCAATGAGAAAGTACAAACATGCTTGAAACAAATGAAAAAAGTAGAAAGTCTCAGCAAAGAAATGGAAGATACACAGAAGAACCAAATGGAAATTTTATTTAATTAAATTAATTAATTTATTTTTTAACATCTTTATTAGAGTATAATTGCTCTACAATGGTGTGTTAGTTTCTGCTTTATAACAAAGTGAATCAGTTATACATATATATATATCCCCATATCTCTTCCCTCTTGCGTCTCCCTCCCTCCCACCCTCCCTATCCCACCCCTCTAGGTGGTCACAAAGCATGGAAATTTTAGAACTGAAACATACTGAAATAGAAATTCAATGGATGGATGTAACTGCAGAATGGAGAGGAAAGAGGAAAGTTAACGTGAAGGCAGAACAACAGCAACAACCCAACTTTAACGACTGAGAAAAATAGACTAAAAAAATATAGAACAATGCCTCGGGGACCTACCTATGGGACCATAAACAAAAGATGTGATATTCATGTCATTTTTTCTTGGAAGGAGAGGAGAAAAAGTGCATGGGAGAAAAAGTGTTTGAAGAAATTATGGCTAACAAATTTCAAGTTGAGCAAAAGACATAAACCTAGAGATTCAAGAAGTTGAGCGAACCCCAAAAAGAATTGTTCTAAAGAAATCCATGAAACACACATCATGATCAAACTTAGGAAAATATTAAAGACAAACACCCCAAAAAAATCGGAAAAAAATTGAAAGCAGGGAGAGAGAAATGATGCGTTATCTAAAGGAAAAAAACAATTCAAATAACAGCAATTTTTTCATCAGAAACCATGGAGTATAGAAGGAAGTGGCACAACATTTTTCAAGTGCTGAAAGAAAACTGTTAACCTAAAATTCTATATCCGGTGGTTATGTTATCCTTCAGGAAAGGTGGGGTATGCAAAGACATTGTCGGATGAAGGAAAATGAAGAGAATTTATCACCAGCAGAATGTAAAGTAAACGAATGGCTAAAGGAAGTTCTTAAGACAGAAAGGAATTGATAATAGAGGTGCTCTTAGAATGTCAGTAAGGAAGAAAGAAAATTGGAAAGTGCAAAAATATAAACATAGTAGCTTTTCCTTTTCCTCTTGAAATTTCTAAAATTCTGTTGAATGGTTGAATCAAAAAGTATTACACTATGTTATGTGGTTCTCAATGAATGTAGAGAAAATACTGAAGACTATTCTACTACAAAAGGTGGATAATAATGGAACTTTGTTGATCACACAATGGAAAGAGTTGGGCATGCAGATACTCACCACTGTTTGAGCTACCTATTACCCATGTAGATATGAATCAGTGAATGAATGAAAGATATCCTAGGATAAGGGCACAAATATTCCCCAGATTCTAAATGATAATTAAAATCTCTACATCATCTCCATGAACACTCACTTACTTTGGTATCATGCTCTTTCCTCTGCCCTTAGAAAATATCTCTATCAGAATGCAGTGCTTTTCAGATGTTTCAAATCTGTTCTAACACCACCAACTGCATTCTGTAATATCCACTCCCTGGTTATTAAATGATTCTATTCCAACGCCAAGGGACTCAGGGAAGCCCAAGAATTTTACCCTGCATCTTCATTAATCCCTACCTTCAGTAAGTTGGCAGAGAGATGAATTTAGAGGCAAGGAAAGAGGCATTGTGGGCCCACATGGTAAACTACTGAAGCCCTCCAAAAAAGATCCAGTGATAGGGCCAACTGTCTATGAAAGAACGTGTGCAGATGACATGGCTGAAATCCAGAAACAAACTATTATATCCCAGGAGAAATCCTGTGCAGAGACTCTACTGAACAGGGTTGAAAAAGGTCAGGAAGTATGGATGATAACACATTTAATTAAATATACTGAGCCCATGCGTCTACAACAGCACAGAGTTACCCAAGCAGAAGGGAGGAGGGGTTTTGTCAAAAAAGATCTGTTTGGGGCAAGGGTCAGATCTTAACTCTGCAGAAATGATAAATGCACAAGAAAAATATGTGTTTTTTTTTTAAAAAAAAGCCTAAACTTGTCAGAGCAGTGCTGTGTTGTGATACACCTCACTGAACGGATGAAAGGAGGAAAGCAACAAAGGAGGAGAAAAGCCTGAGTGACCTCAGGGATGACGCAGAGACGAAACAAAGGAGAGTGTGGGAAGAGCTAACAGGTGGACAGAGTGTTCTGGTTAAGAATGTGACTTCAGGAGGCAGGTAGAACCTCGCTGGCAGATGGAGTCCATGGAACCTGGGGTCAGAGAGAAACTAGAGGGTGTATGGTTTCCAGATGGTGTGGGGGATCCATTAGTCGTGAATCCTCCCCCTTGATGTCTGCTTCCTACTTTAATGGAGGTTTAGGGAACTGAGCATCAACTCAGCTTCCGTACTGTCTGTGCTCCCGGTTCTTCTCTGCCCCCACGGACCAGCAACACACCAGCAGGGCACTTTCCTCCTTACCATCGTTGTCCCATTTCAGTGTATAAAGGGGCTATGTAGTGTCCCATGGAAGCGAATGTGTTCCTTCCCCAATCAGTCCTACACCTGGACAGCCTCAGACCCCTGGAGTGTCCCATCAGTTACCTCTGAGCTCTGTCTCCTCACCCGGGAGCCCCCACTCTTCACTCCAGTCAGGGTGGACTTCCCCCCCACTTTCTCCCATACAGCCCCCATAAGTCTGGCCCACTGTCCCAGGCCCAGCTCCTCTTTGAGGAGACTCTGACAACTTCCTCCTCTTTATAAATTAAGAGGGTTCTACAGAGGTGACCAGAACACCACAAGGAACAAGAATGTGTGAAATCATAAACATGACCTCTGTAGCCCCTGAGTCAGTAGAGGTATGAATAGTGACACATGCTTCATAACACACAGCAGGGGAAGGAACTCACCTTGGGTGGCTCAGGCTCTGGGACCCAGAAAGAGATCCTGATTCTTGTTCCAGTGTCCCTCCCTGCCAACCCCCAGTCACCTCTTCCTAGAACTCCAAGTAGGTCCCGAACCCTCAGGTCACCAACAGAGGACGGGAAAAGCACTATTATTCACTGGAAAGAATGAGGATTTTTCCCCAGCCCAACTCCATTACACTGCATATCACAGAGATGGCACTGAAATTCCTACATAATATAGTTAGGTGCGTGGTTCCCTTCCTTTTCTTACATCCCCAAATGCTCACTCAAATATTGTAATGCTATTGAGGTTAATAAACAACAACCCTGTTAAAGATTGGAAGTTAGGATAGGAAGGAAGCAAACATTGGTGTTGTGGACGATGTGCCAAATACTGTGCTGGGATCTTGATGAAATTTTACCCTTGAACTCCTCACATCACTCCTTTGAGTGTAATGACCAGGAGATAGACACATAAACACACATACACACATATAAATATATATATACACATATACATATGTGTGTATATATATACACATATACATATGTGTGTATATGTGAGTGTGTGTGTGCACACGTTATATATTAAATAACATATGTGTGTATATGTGAGTGTGTGTGTGCACACGTTATATATTAAATAACTTAGCAAGCTAGAGGATAAGAACACTTACTCTGTGTGTGTGTGTGTGTGTGTGTGTGTGTGTGTGTAGTGCCAACATGCAGGAAAATATTATAATTTGTTTAGGAAAGTTCTCATATGGAATGAAAGGATATAGCGATGCATGGGAATAATCCCTTTCTGGATACTAATAATATCCCTTTAATAATAATATAGCGATGCATGGGAATAATCCCTTTCTGGATACTAATAATATCCCTTTAATAATATTAATATTAATATTAATTAATTAATTAATATTAATTAATATTAATATTAATTAATTAATTACTATTAATAATAATATTAATACTAATAATCCCTTTCTGGATACTAATTATCTCTAGGAGAGAGGAAGGGGATACAATCAGGGAGGAGTAAAGTTTTTTCTTAATCTGGATTGATTTTATAGTTCTATGCTCTTCATCTGAAATCCTTCATAAGTAGTAGCACTTTTAGGGGATTCAGTTTTTTTTATCATAAACGTAATACATACTCCATTTAGCAAATGTTTAACATTTTGAGTCAAATGCAGTGTTAAAAAATATCAATACCCAGCAATCCCATCATCATTGAAATTCACACTATGCTATTTCGTTCCATTATTTTCCTCTGCATGTAAATATGTAAACGTAATATAAATGTATTACATACACATTTCCTATAACTATTATCTTACTCTATATACAATTCAGTATCCTTTTTTATTGTTGTTATTTTGGTTTTGCTTTTATCTTAATTCTTGCCTTGAGTACTAGCATGTAGAGAAAGTTTTCTGATTAAATGACAAGGTATAAGATGAGATGTAACTATGATTTGTAATGAAGCCTTTACCAGTTAACCCAGCCCCAACTCTTGAACAATATATATGATTGGAAATGCCATACCTGTAACATATTAAATAATGTTACATGTCTGGGTCTGCTCGTGAGCTGTCTATAGACCTCCTTTTATCTGTGTGTCAATCACTCTATCCAACAGTTATAAAATCATAGTTCGGTGGAACACTGTAATGTCAGGCAGTATAATCTTCACTCCTATCATTCACCCTTTGGATGGGTGGTAGGAATAATAATAATAATAATAATAACAATAATAAGCAATAATAAAAGACACCAATGATCATAGAGCACATAATAGATAAACTGCTTTCTTAAGATCATGCAACCAGCAAGTAATGAGTCCCAATGTCAAATCCCAGTCCTTCTGACTCCAAAGCCCATGCCCCTAACCACTGTTTCTATATTTAGTGCCCTTCTATATTAGGCCCGAGGCTAGCACGAGGGAAGGGACTCACCCAAGGTCCTGTGCTCTGTTGATAGGTCTGGCTACTGGGACACATGTTTGATGATTCTCATCTTCTGTCTAGCTGACCCATTATTATTCCTTCTCTTCTGCACTATTTCTTCTTCCTGGGGCTCAATAAGAAACTGCTTCACTCATATCAAACTAGAAGGAAAATAAGGAGACAGGAAAGCACGTGGAAAAAAAAGAAATGATGAGATGGGACCAAAGTTCACTTCTTACTTATACAATTCCAGATGCTGGTTCAAATCTTCTATCTTATGGGACAGAGGAGGCAGGATGGGCCAGGAGTAATATATCTCAAAATCCTGCTACATGCCAGACATTCTTTGAGGTTTTTATTTCCTTTTCTTCTTACAAGTCTGGAAATATGCACTCTTAGTCCCATTTTACAGATGGCCAACCTCAGACTCACGGAGTATGTAAATTTTCCAGGGTCAAATGTCTACACTTTGCCCGCTACACAGATCAACCAGCAGCCTCCTGTTTAGATGATAGAATTCCAGAGCTTGAAGACTGATAGTGGAAAACTCGCCTGATGTGGAATCTGGGCTGTGTCATGCTCCCCATTGGACATGAAGATGATGGTAGGGAATGAAATCCTACTCCGTGGGCCAAGAGGACTGGGTGTGGGGGCCACAATGACTAGCTGATTCTTGAGGTGCTGAACTGGACCCAGAAAGCAGCACAAGCTGTCACCCTTTGGAAAGAGAACCTGAATGGCAGGATATTAACATGTACACAGCTACTTTATGAAAGGGGTTTTACATTTTATCTCATTTAATGCTAACTCTATTTAAGATGAATAATTATCCCTATTACTCAGATAAGGGAACAGAAGTAAAAATTAAGCAACTTGACCTAGGGAAACAACCTTATAAATTACTGCTCCAGGACTCAAAACCCAAAATGACAAAAAGACTAAGTTTTTTTCCCCCTCTGTCCTGTGAGCTAACATTCAGATTACCTCAAAGCATTACTATTCAGTTATACTTTTTCAAACAATGGAGTGAAGCACTCTTTAAATAATGAAAATCACTATAAAATATAAAATACCATGTGAATAACAAAAATTAAAAATCAAAATGTGTGTGAAAAGTTGGGAAAATTATTTACCACTTATATTCAGACATAAGGTTTATAACCTTGACGTGCAAAATACTCAAACAATAAAGATAGGTCAATGATATCAAGTGATAATGTGCATAAAAAGCAATATAAATTCCCAATAAATACTTGTAAACATTCCATGCCAAATAAATTAAATGAAAATGAATTTTATTAAATGAAATAAGGAAGTCATAAAGTATGTAGAATGTGATTCTATTTCTGCAAAAGAATACACATCAATGTGTGTATGTGCGTGTCATTAAATATGTTAGTGCATTACATACAGAGAAAAATCTGGAGAGTAGGCACCAATAAATTAAAAGATGATACCTGTATTATGATGAGCAGAAGATGGAGGCAGAGGGAGAGATAGAATAATTTCAGTTTCTTAATATACATTTCAATATTGTTTAAAGCTTGTTAAAAAACAAAAAGTATTAACTGGTAATTTGAAAAAGTTATTGAGATAAAGTTTTGTAAAATAGGAAAACCTTCAAGCCAAGCCACAAAATGATAGTGCAAAGATCCATTTATTGATTTAGAAACATGTTCATATACTGTTGTGTGAAAATAACACATTAAAAAGATTTCTTTGGGGCTTCCCTGGTGGCGCAGTGGCTGAGAATCTGCCTGCCAATGCAGGGGACACGGGTTCGAGCCCTGGTCTGGGAAGATCCCACGTGCCGCGGAGCAACTAGGCCCGTGAGCCACGACTACTGAGCCTGCGCGTCTGGAGCCTGTGCCCCGCAACGGGAGGGGCCCGCGCACCGCGATGAAGAGTGGCCCCCGCTCGCCGCAGCTAGAGAAAGCCCTCGCATAGAAATGAAGACCCAACACAGCCATAAATAAATAAATAAATTAATTAATTAATTTAAAAAAAAAAGATTTCTTTGATAATAATTCAATGTGTGTGGGTTGATGGAAGAGAGAGGATACTTTCATTTTATAAATTTGCATTTCCATAGTGTTTTAAATATGGAGCATTTATTGTATAAAATGTTAAAAACATAATAATTATGATCTGGTTATAAATATCATGCTCATATATTCATTGCTTTGGAAACATGTTCATAGCATACTGTTTTATGAGTAAAAGAAGCAGATCATAACAATTTATTTGACACTGTTTCTCTGTATGTGTGTATTTCTATGTCTCAAACTTCATACCAATTACTCATATACCAACTCATGCAGCTTTCCATTTAGCTCACATGGGATGGGACTTCTAGCTTTAGGGCTTCAAAATCCCAGAATGGGCACAAATATAGAGGGATCACCACCAGTATGTGGAAAGTTCCAGAAAGCTTTGGCCTATACGATGGAATTCATTCACCCCCCACCCCTCAATCCCCCTTCCATCACCTCACCCTTTGCCAAGCCCCTTAGGGGGCTGATGATTCTGACGCATATCACCAGGTGGCATCTTTCTCCATTTTCTATGGATTATTTTTTCCCCAAAAAAGGCATAATTTTTAGAAATAGAAACAAAATAGTCTCTGAAAAGTAGATAACTAAATAAGTACAGGAACTTTCCTGGTAGTCCAGTGGTTAAGAATCTGCCTTCCAATGCGAGGGACACAGGCTCGATCCCTGGTCGGGGGAACTAAGATCCCACATGCCACAGAGCAACTAAACCCGCGTGCTGCTGCTAGAGAGAAGCCCACAACGAAGAGCCCATGCACCACAATGAAGACCCAGCACAGCCAAAATTAAAAAAAAAAAAAAGTACAGTGTAGTTCCAACCCTCTTTGTAAAATTCATATGTATTTAAAAGACTGAGAGGACGTATACTTAGTTTTGTTTCCTACATCTACATCTGCATCTACATCTCTTTTATTTATTAATGTGTACAGTCTACTGTGTACCAGGCACTGTCAGTCCAATTCCACATTTGCATCCCACGCCTTCCCTCTCTTGATCTCTAGACCTGCATAACTGGAAATGCTCACAGGGAGCAAGATGGATGTTAGTGCCTACCCAAAACAGACTCCATTCCAAGCCAGTGTAGTCCAAGCTTCACTCCGAGTCCTGGAAAACCAACATCTAAACAGGAAATGATGCCGTTGAGTGGGGAAAGTTTGCCACCTTGGGAAACTGAGGCATTTTATAATCCTCATGTCTGTTATTTTGCATACTAATAAGGGGCTACTACCTTCTGACAGGATCTCACTCTCAGATACAGAGTGAAGGATGCAGTGACCCTTGTGTGATTTCAGTTTGATTCTCCTCATGGGTTTTACTTTCTCTTTACTCCTTGTCTAGGTCTGGTGGTAGATTTCAGAACTGGTTTTGTGTCTGTCTTATCCCTAGGGGATGGTCCCTTCCATTTAGTCATCTGAGAGGTTCATGTGAGGTGACATGGAGTTTCTGCTTCAAGTAAGATCTCTACCAGTAAGCAGGCCTGGCCCAAGTTCCACAGGAGACAGAAAAGAGTAGAGACCAAGTTCTCAAATACAAGCACAGGACTGGGACACTGGTCTAAACATCTAATTCTCCTGATTTAGTGGAACAGTTTTTGTAGACTTCTCACATGATGGACACCTCCCCTCAGCATTCTTCTTATACCCAACACCCTAATATGATCCAAATTCTCTTCTCTATCTCCTGCCTGTTAAAGTACACTGTCAGAGAAATTCTCCTATGACCTGGTAGTGGAGAAAACTTGTTTAACTATGACGTAAATTCCAGAAGTAATAAGGGGAAAGAGTGATATGTATAATTTGTTTTCTCATTAAAAATTGAATGGCTAAAGAAAAACATAAGTAAAATGAAAAATTAAAAACTGGGAAAAATACTTACAATTTAGATAACAGTTATATCCCTAATATGTAGAAGTCTTATGAAAAAGTGGATGCAAAAAACAACATAAGAGAAAAAAAGGGGCAATAGATACAAGCAGGTATTTCACCAAAAAGATGTAGATGCAAGAGTAAAAAAAAAGTCTTTAAACACAAGAAAAATGCTCAACCTAACTCATGATAAGCAATGCAAAGAAAAATAACTATAATGAGATACCTCTTCTTACCAATTAGAGAGTCTGTGAAGAAATAGACATTCTCATATATTGCTGGTGGTAATGTAAAATAATACTGCCCTATAGAGGGGATTTGATACTATCTAGTAAAATTACATAGGTATTCAGTCTTGGAACCAGTAATCTCTCTTTTGAGAATTTATCCCCCCAAAACAATGCAAAAATACAAAAAGTCATAATAAGCACAAGGCCATTCCTCACAGAACAGTCCATAACAACAGAAGATTATCAACAAGACAAATGTCCACCAACAGGGGGCTGGTTGAGTAATCTAAAGTACATCTACATCAGAGAGTACTCTGCAGCCATAAAAAGCAATGAGGATTCCCTCTCTAGACTGTTAAGGAGTGATCACCAGGATATAATGTTACATGAAGAAAGCAAGGTGCAGAAAAAATGTATAGAGCTGCTGCTAATATGGTAGCCACTAGCCAGAAACAGCTATATAAATTTAATTTTAAAAAAATAAATGAAACTAAGAATTCAGTGATTGTACTGGCCACATTTTAGGTGCTCAGCCGCCACTTGTTGCTAGTGGCTATAGTGTTAGTGCAGATAAAGGACATTTTCACTTCTGCAGAAATTTCTATTGGACAGTGCTGGTGAAGAATGTGCCACCTTTTACATCTGGATGGGGAAGGAAACTAATACACATATTTCATTTGCTTGCATATTTAAAATACGGAAAGTTAAAACAAAAACGGACAAAATTACCTACAAGCAGATGGAGGAGCAGCCCATGATGCAAGGCAATGATGTGTATTCTCTTGCTTCATGCGCTGAAAAGTTCAAGAAACAATGACCAACCCAGTAGCAATGCTCAATTCTAGTCCCCAGATTGAGTCGTCTGAAAACATGTCCCACTAAAAGGAATCAGGCTTCCTTTTAGGTCTGGGCAGGGACTGTACCAGGTGAGTCTAGACCAAACTCTCATACCAGAAAGCATATCAAAAAGACTCAAGCCAACCCGAAGGGCACCCCCCCAGACAAAGAGAACAATTTGAACATCAAAAAGATTAATGACTACAATGGGTTAAACCACATCAAATATGTAAGCATCTGTAAGCTCACTATGGCACTTAAAACAAACAAACAAACTAACTCACTGCTCACCTTTGGTGGATCCCAGGGAAAGAACTCATTATTCTGAAAAGTGGAAATAATGCAAAAGAATTACACATACATTCCTCCTACCTTCCTGTATGTACCACACCTCAGTGTAACCTCATAGTTACTTTATAGAAGAATTCCAGCTAATAAATGCAGAAGAAAGTATAGAATTAAAACATCACCTTTCTGCAACCTTTAAAAGCAGATCTAGGCAATGAACTTCAGAGGCTGCAAAAAATGTGTGATGAAAAGCAGATGCAAAATTTGAAAATGGATGGATCAGGCTGACAACACCTAAGACCCAGTGATCAATCTCAACAACACAGAAGGAGAGACAACCACACAAGATGAGCCCCCAGGTATAACACAACAGGAAATGCACCACCACATCTGAGGTACTCTTGCCAAAAACCTGAATCTGATCAAGCCTCTAAATCTACTTACCAATTTAAAGGAAATAGGAGGGGGCCAGTAGAACATAATAAATACATAAAAACACAATAGGGATACAATCATCAAAATCCAGAAAGCAAACTCCACAGGACAAAAGTTATAGTTTCTTAAGCAAATAAACTGGAAGGTTAAAAAAAAAGAGGGTAGACATTCTTTAGATAAAAAGAGATTTCAGAGAAATTAAAATTAAAATCACATGAGCTACTATCACATGAGCTACTACCGCACACACAGTAGAAGAACAAGAATGAAAAAGGTGGAAAATACCAAGTGTTGGCAAGGATGTGGAGCAAATGGAACTCTTATATCCTGCTGTGGGGGAATATAGATTGGAACAACTACTTTGAAAAACTCATTGGAAGTACTGACTGAACATACACATACCCTTTGACTCAGAAATGCTACTCTTAGGTACATACCCAAGAAATGAAAAAAAAAAAAGCCCATTCAAGAAAGTTTATAGCCTCATTATTCAATAAGACAAAAAAGTGGAAAATATCCAAATCTCCATAACAAAGATATTGTGAAATATCCACACAATGCATTTGTTTTCATAATTATTCCCTTTCTGTTTTTCTTAAAACTCTAGTATATGACAAAATGACTCCTGAAGCATAATTTCCACACAAAGAGATACGACCCCGCCTAACCTTAACCACTGTGGGCTGAGATAGTTCAAAAAAGGTCTTTTTTCTTCTTCCTAAGTGCACTGGTTCAGAGTGTGGGTTCTAGATACACAGTCCTGCCACTAGTTCTGCCACTTACAAACTGTGTGAGTTTGAATAATTTTATTTCACCCTACAGTCACTCAATTGTCTCATCTGCAAAACCAGGATTATACGGTACAGTAAGTCCCCTACATACAAACCTTCAAGTTGCGAACTTTCAAAAATGCAAATGTGCGTTCGCATGTCCAGTCACGTAAGTTAGTTCACGTGTCTGGCGTACATTGTCACGTGTGTGCATCCTCTACAAGTGGTTGTGCTTTTGTGTACTTTACTGTACAGTACTGTTGCTGTGCAAAATGAGGAGCTTACTAATGATGACCTGATGGAATTGGAGGCCCAGAGAAAGGACAACGAGAGACAAGAGGAAGAAGTAACTGAAGAACTAAAGAGATTCATGATGCAAGAAATGGCAAGAGGATTTTCTTTATTTGAGGAGGCACTGCTAGTTTTTGAGGAACAGGACCCAAATGTAGAATAGTACACGAAGGTTGCAGCAGCCATTCAGAATGCAATCCTGTACTACAATGTCATCTATAACGAGAAAAAAGAGCTACTACCCAGCTATCACTGGATTATTTTTTCAAGAGGGTAGATAGAATTGAATCCAGCAAGGAACCAGAACCTGTGCCATCAACGTCAGGCGTAAGTGAAATTGCAGGTTGCCCTCCATCTCCTATTGCTGATGATCCTTCAGCTCTACCATCTCCCACTTCCTCTCCCTCCTCCAGTCAGTAACTCTTCTTGCCTGTTCACTCTATGCCAGCCCCTGTATGCCAGCTGTTGTACTGTACTACTGTACTTTTCAAGGTACTGTAAGATTAAAATTTTTAAAATTTTTTGTGTTTGTTTTTTCTGTATAATTCGTGTGAAAAGTATTATAAACCTATTACAGTACAGTACTATATAGCCAATTGTGTTAGCTGGGTACCTAGGCTAACTCTGTTGGACTTAACAAACAAATTGGACTTATGGACATGCTCTAGGAATGGAACTCATTCGTATGTAGGGGACTTACTGTACTGATCATAGAAGAAAAAACTTTTTAAAAATATTGCCTTGTGTTTTGGTTTTTACAAGGATAAATGTTCAAGAATCACATTATTTTAAAAAAATCAACTGCAGAGACATTGGAATACTGTACTCTCTGTGATCTTGGGAGAGTGAAAGTATCTCAGTGTCTCTGTTTCCTTCTCTGTAAAATGGCAAAAACAATCATCTGTACCTCAGGGGTTGTTGTTCTGAGAATTAATACATGAAAACTCTTAGAACAGTACTAGACATACAATAACAACTCAATAAATGCTAGATGATTTTTAGAAATACAAGTTGAGATTTTTATCATTTTGATAGTCTGAGTTTGCATGTGTCTTTAATAAAGCTTAATGATCTAACAACTGAATCCTATTCATCAATTGATG
The DNA here is from genome assembly GCF_949987535.1 of Balaenoptera acutorostrata. NCBI lineage: Eukaryota > Metazoa > Chordata > Mammalia > Artiodactyla > Balaenopteridae > Balaenoptera > Balaenoptera acutorostrata. The sequence continues at coordinate 89,823,196 of NC_080085.1, forward strand.
CATATTTAAATCACTAAATTTCACTATAATCACTGTTGAATGACCTAGTTCTTTGGAGAACGTCTCAAAAGCACTTGGAACAACTAATCTCAGGAAACACACCACCATTTCTGCACATGGCCAAACATAAAGCTGAGGCCCCATGCAGGATCCTGCCTTATCCTCACATACCTCCCGTGCACACACACTGCAAGTCCCTCCTGCCCTACCTCCAACATGCCCTGTCCAGGCCACCCATCCTCTGCACACCACTGCAGCTCAGGGCTGATCCACCCTCGTCTCTCCCCTGGACCCTGCAAATTCTCCTAATGGTTATCCCCATAGCTATCCTGTCCCTGTCCAGTCCATTCCCCACACAGCGGCCAGAGTCACCTTGTGAGCACGTGAATCAGAGCATGTCACTCCCACCCTCTAACCCTCCATCCTCAGAATAAACTCCAAACTCCTTACACAGCTCACACCATGTGGCTCCTGTCTGCCCTTGACCTCATCTCCTACCATCTGCACTTTGTCTGCCAAACAACTGCCACTTGAGCTTGTCCTTTGCTCCTGGAACAACTGGTGTGACTCACATCACAGGGTGAATGACCCAAAGGCCTGCCTTGGTTTCCTCTTGTCATTCAGGATTCAACTCAAATGTCACTTCCTGATAAAGAGATTCACTGACAACTATTGGATAATAATCTATTGTATAATAATCCCTGTCCCAGTCATTTTCTATTCTATTTATGTGTTTATTTTCTTCAAAGTGCAAATCCCCATATGAAATTGCCCCGTTTATTGATTTACCTCCTTACCTCTAGTTTTCCCAAACTAGAATGAAAGTTCCAGGAATCCTGCCTGTCTTGTTCTCTGTGCTGTGTCCCCAGTGCCTCTCATACACATCATTGAATAAAAATTATGTAAATCAAGGAATTGTTAACCTATTTGACACAAAGGAGCAGGCACAGATTTAAAGCTGAGTGTTAGGAACAAATGACAACAAAATTAGACATCAAAGGATTCAAAATTTTAAGAAGATATTGTTGCAAATCTATAGCAGTATTTTTCAAACTTGGGTGAGTACCATAATGAACTGAAGAAATTATTCAAAAGTAGATACCTACCACCCCACCTCCCTGGTTTGGGCTCAGCAACCTAGGGTGAGCCCAGGTATCTGCAATTTTAACCAGCACCACCTGACAATTTTGATGAGGTGGTCCACGGACCACAGTTGGAAAAACCCTGAGCTAAACAGCTGACATTTGTGTAGCATTAATCTGATGCCTACCATGCATCTGGAACCATGCACCAGAGTTCTATGATATCTGGGGTGTGTCTGTTAATATTATTACTTGAAAGTGCACTGGTCCTTCCCTCCCACCTACAATCACAGATTGCTTTCCCACATGGGCTCATACCTAAACTCCACAATACTCCTGGGCGGTCGGAAGCATTGGGTACTGTTATCCTGTTGTATACAAGACAATGGAGGGAAGGGTGGTGACTTACCTGAAATGTCCCAGGGATGGGGCCTGATCTCTTCACTCTTGCTCCAGGAACCTCTCTAGCAGATTCAACATCACACTTGGTTCTTCTCTACTGGATCCTGTTTCTGTGGCTCAGAGTCCATACCTTCTCTGATGTTCCACTGTAAGGAAGAGTAAGAGGATAAGACAGCACATGGAATAGAGAGGAATGTGAAAGGATGGGAAAACACGTGAAATGCAGGGGAAGGGGTTGAGGATGTGCTTGTCTGTCCCCACTCAGTTCACTGCAAGTTGTGCAATGATACTTTTCCTCTTCCCCAGCTCCATCACACAGCCCCCTCCACACACAGCAGTGACACTGAGGCTCTCACATCATGGACATGTGTGCTTATTCCTGCTTGTGTTACATGTCCAACCATTCTCTCTGGAGGTCATGCTATTATGGTAATGTCAGAGGCATCAAATTGACAGAATGAAGGAGGTCATGTTGGAATGGAGAAATACAATTTGGTGAGGGCCTACTAGATGCCATACACTGTTGGTTGTAATTTTTGGACTTTTCCTCTTCAAATCCTCAAAGCAATTCTCTGAAGTGGGCATCATTATTTCCTTTCTACAGACAGGGAGATCGTCAGGCTCTGAGAGCAAAGTACATGATCAAAAAATTCTAGGGAGGTGTCAACGGACATAGAAGCCAACCTGAAGGGGCTAACACTGGCCAATTCTGTGACAATTTGCGCATCAAAATATATAATGATAGTAACAAATGTAAAAAAGGTAACCCTTTGAGCAAAGTAGGAATCTGTGAGTTATACAGATATAAATACATGAATAAACACATAAATAAGGGGGAGGGAAAAGCTCTACCGTGCACTCAAGTGCCAACTAATAAAACTGGAAGGAATGAAGGAATCAGAAAAGCAGCACTTGACAACTATCATAGTAACAGATGACTCAGCCAAGAATCAAAAATGGATGATCTGTCTGCACTAAATCCCACAGCAGTCACTGAGCCACCATGGTAACCAAGCTGGCCAAGGAAAGCTGCCAAAACGAAACAATAACCCAATTTGGTTCCTAATATGTGCTAGGAACTGAATAGGACAGACACACGTGCACACACATCCATACACACACGCACGTGCTCTCTCCCTCTCTCTCACTAGCCAAGACCTTGCCTTATCCTCCCTTGCCCCTGTTTTTAAAAGGCAAATAGCTCCAGGACACCCCTGGAGCAAGACACCACACTCACTGGGGCCGGGAGGGACCCCAAGGGCAAATCTCTCTGCCTCACCAGACAGCCGGGACACCGATTCCCAAAGCAGGAAAGACACGACTTGGATCCCTTTGTCTCCCCACACCCCAGGGCTGTTCAGCCCTCACCGCCCGGATCCACACCCTCAGCTGAGTCTCAAACACCTGAAGGCGGGACCTGCTCTTCTCGTCAGACCACGTCTGTCTCTGTAGAAAAGTCGTCACGGTCGCCATATTGACGTCAGGTTTCTATGGCAACTGCGATGCGCTGGTTAGTCCCCCACACTGGAAATGCCACTGCACACTCCTCCACCCCCAGGCTTCTCGCTTGAAAGCAAAACACCTTCGCTCTTCAGGCTACCACATGAGAAAGCGTAATAATTAGAAGAATTAGACTGGGATACAGACGGAACTCTGCCTAGTTTGGTGGAACAGAGCATGTCCCTGCTGTCAGGAAGTTTGTTTGCTCTAAAGAGACAGTAGGGAGTATTATCAGTACACAGAGATCCAGGGAGGTATCCTAGGGTTCTTGGAGATGACCTAGCCTTCAGAGGGTGAACATGTAAAATCGCAGGCCATGCTAAGCAGAGAGTTAATGTGGCAGAAAACTAACAGACTGTCTATAATTATGTGACTGGATGATGTAGGAACACCAAAAGATGGTTTGATGATCTTCCCTTACCATAAATACCTCAGAAAAGTCATCCTGCAAAACAGAAGTGGTCCCAAAACTTCATTCTACACATTCTACACATTTTACATCTTGATGCTACATTTCCAGGTGGTCTTTATGGCAGTTATGCTGTTTGGTTTAGGCAAAAGTCATTTTTTCTCTGGGAGAGAGGAGAAAGGTGGGCCAAGATTAACATTTGTTGAAGTCCTACTGCATGTTATACACTCTGTACAGGGTTTTTCATTTGCACCTCACAACAGTTCTGTAAGAAAGACATCATGAGTCTCCTTTACAGATGACCAAGGGCAGGCTTACAGAGGCTAAGCAAGTATTCCAGCATCACACATGAAGTTAGGGGCAAAAATGGGGGTTCAACTTTTGCCCACATCACAATATACCTTGCATTCATAACAGAAGCAGCATCACCTCCAAGGAACTGAAAATTGATTCTTAGGGGTGAAGAGATCTTAGATAGTACTATGTTGTGTTGCCCCCAGAAAGATCAAGGTACATAAACAGATATACACCACATCTCTGGTATTAAAAATTTCACATTCTGTGGATGGGGCAATGATTAGAGAAAAAAGTGTCTAAAAAACTGCCATAAAGTGGATGATAATGAAAAAAGGTTGAGAAACATTCGTATATTCAGTGATCTAACATGTAGATGATGGGCCACCAGGGTTTAAGGACTGGTCATTTTACATTCCCTCATCAATGCTCACTCTTTAACGGCCAATCTTGGTGGTGGTGGTGGTGGTGGTGATGATGACGATGATGAAGAAAATGAAATCCTGTTCCTGGGGTCAAAAGACCTGGGTATGGAGACCGTGTGAACTGACTGGTTTTTAAGATGGCAGACAGGGGCTCAGTCAGAAGAGTAGGTGTCTCTTCTGGAAAAGATGATCTGGAAAGTAGGATATTAATGTTTTTAAAACTAACATAAGCAAGTGGAACTCTAAGTTGTGTCTCCTTTAATTTTAACATTTATTCAAGTTACACGTTATTAAATCCATAATTCAGATCAGACCATCGTAAGTTTGGAGATGGTTAAGTAAATCAGGGAAATTTCTTTGCAAATGCCTGCTCAGTAGTTAAAGCTGGAATTATTCTAAAGCTTTTCCCATTGTATCTGGGCAATTGATGCTATCCAATATACTGCTATTTTTTAAAAGATTTATTGATTTATTGATTGATTGATTACTATGTTGGGTCTTCGTTTCTGTGCTAGGGCTTTCTCTAGTTGCGGCAAGCAGGGGCCACTCTTCATCGCGGTGCGCAGGCCTCTCACTATCGTGGCCTCTCTTGTTGCGGAGCACAGGCTCCAGACGCGCAGGCTCAGTAGTTGTGGCACACGGGCTTAGTTCCTCTGCGGCATGTGGGATCTTCCCAGACCAGGGCTCGAACCCGTGTCCCCTGCATTGGCAGGCAGATTCTCAACCACTGTGCCACCAGGGAAGCCCATATACTGCTATTTTTTTATAGTGAATTGTATTATATTTTTAATTAAAATAGTATTGTAATTAAAAACATTTTGTATGGCAAAAAAAATCAGCAAAGCCTGTCTGAAAAGGCTAGAGTAAATATTTTCAAATTATATGAGGGTAATTCTTTTTTAAATTTATTTTTATTGAAGTATAGTTGAATTACAATGTTGTGATAATAGGCTAATTCTTGTGATATATAACAGATGGGCAAATGAAGTGGTAGGCAGCCTCCAAGAAGACACTCAATGATCCACACCTCTGTATTCATGCTCTTTTGTAATCACTTTTCCTTGAATGTGGGCTGAGGTTAGTTGCTTCTAGGGAATAGAATACTTGTGAAGTGGTGGGATGTTACTTCTGAGATTAGTTACAAAGAGCATGTGGCTTCATTTGAAGTACGCTCTTATGCTCACCCTGAGGAAAGCCAGCCACCATGCTGTGTGTTGCCCACATGTCAAGGAACCGATGTCTCTGGCCAGCAACCGGTGAGGCCCTGAGGCCTGCCAAAAGACAAAAGTGTGAGCTCAGAAGTGGGTCCTCACCCAATTGACCCTTAAGATGACTGTAGCCCCAGCCTATACTTTAATTGAATCCTTGCGAGAGACTCTGGGCCAGAAGCACCCAGCTAAGCCACATCCAGATTCCTGACCCCCCAAAATGGTGAATTACTACATGTTTGTTACTTCAAACTGCTTTTATTTTGGAGTATGTTATTATGCATCAATAGATAACTAATACATATATAATCACAGAATACATGTAAAGAGCAATATACATGTTCAACAAACATTTGAAAACAGTTTATCTAATGAAGTACAAATGAAAACTAGAGATATACTAAATTAGATGAAAAAAGGCATGTTGCAGAACAATAGGGATAATGTGATTCTAATATTGAAGAAAAGGTATGCGTATTTTGTGTGTCTGTGACTATATGATAATAATTCACCTACAAAGAAACACATCTGGTGAACACGCAACAACCTATTGATATTGAACACCTTTGGCTCAGAGCGTGAGAGTTAGGCAAGAGTGAGATTCAGGGTGATTTCATTTTATGAATATAAAATATATTTATACATATAAATATGCAAATTTATACATAATATGTAAACAAATATATACATTTAATATTTAGAATATAATTCTATATTGCTTGAAATGCTATAAACAGGACATAGTATGAAGATAAAAATTTAAAAACAGAAGTGACATTTAAAGAGATTAAGAGATAATTTACTAATCATTTTATTGTTTTGGAAATATATGGTATGTTTGAGTGTACATCAGCATGCTTCTATTCCTGAAACTTGATACTATCTGTGTGATTGTATGTCTCAAACTCTATCACCCTAAATATTCATGAGCTGTAGCCATTATGATTTGGGTCAAATCCACAATGTGTCACTTTCTAAGTGTGCAAGCTTAGGAAAAGTACTTAACCTCCCTGTCTCTCAGTTTCTTCATCTGTAAAATGAGGATGAACAACCTCACAGTGTAGATGTGAGAATTAAATGTCGTTACTTGATCCAAAGCAAATGTTAGCTAATTTTAATACTTTCATTTTTTATGAGCATCAATCTTTTTGCAAGCACTAAAACCTATAATGTAAATGGCAGATTATTGACATTGAACGACATTCAGTATATATTAGTAGTGAATAAAGGCAGGTTACAATATTACAGGGAGGAAAACATCTTAAATTTTAAAAGTATCATGACTGTATTTGCAGAGGCAAAGCAACAGAAATGGTAAATGTCTGGGTAAATAGACTATTCATCTCCTCTTGAGTTCATTAAAATTTTTAATCGTTGAAAGCAAAAAAATATAATAACATTTTCTGATGACATGTCAGTGAATGTAAGTAAAATACATTAGAGAACCATAACCTTAAGAGCAGAGGGCAAAGGGATCTACAACATGGTAAGGTTACTACATGTCATTTGAAGTGGTAAAATATTGATTTTAAACAGACTTTGAAAAGTTGAATAGGGAGTTTTATAGCAACCACTAAAAATGGTTATACAAAACCAAAAATGTTATACAAAGAGACATTGTCAAAATCAAAATAGAAAAATTAAAATGAAGTATCAAGTAATGTTCACATAAGCCAAAAGAAAGCAAAGAATGCAAAGAAGAGGAAGCAGAGGAATGAAAACCAGAGGGAACAGACTGAAAAGGAACAATAAAGTGGTAGACCGGGCTTCCCTGGTGGCACAGTGGTTGAGAATCTGCCTGCTAATGCAGGGGACATGGGTTCGAGCCCTGGTCTGGGAAGATCCCACATGCCGCAGAGGAACTAGGCCCGTGAGCCACAACTACTGAGCCTGTGCTCTGCAACAAGAGAGGCCACGATAGTGAGAGGCCCGCGCACCGCGGTGAGGAGTGGCCCCTGCTTGCCGCAGCTAGAGGAAGCCCTCGCACAGAAACGAAGACCCAACACAGCCAAATAAATAAATAAATAAATAAATAATAATTTTTTAAAAAAATGGTAGACCGAAATTCAAATATTTTAACAATTACTGTACATGGTCTAAACACACCAATTAAATGACAGAGATTGTCTAGATGTTGTATCAATTTTAGAGGAAGGAGTTTTGAAGTCTGAATAAATTGTAGATTTTTTTTACTTCAGTCCTATCTGAAATGTAGTTATATGTTTATATGTCTATAATTTGCAGGTCTGCTGTTCAATGAATACACATTTAGGATTGCTATATCTTGTTGGTGGATTGACCCCTTTATCATTATGTAATAACCCTCTCTGTGTCTGGTAATTTTCTTTGCTCTGAAGTCTACCTTATCTGATGCAAATATATCCACTCTTGCTTTCTATCAATAAAATTTGCCTGTTGTTACCGTTTTACATCCTTTCACTTTCAAGCAACCTATATCATTGTATTTGAAGTGTGTTTCTTATAGGCAGCATTGATTTGGGTCACATTCTTTTCTTTAATCCACTCTGCCAATATCTGTCTTGTAATTGGTATATTTAAATGATTTATATTTAATGTAATTATGGATATGTAATGGATTGTCTGTAATTTTATTTTTTGTTTTGTTTGTTCCCTCTCTTTTTTGTTTCTCTGTTTTCTTTTCCCTGCTTTCCTATAGGTTACTTGAACAAATTTTAGAATTCCAATTTTATTTATTTATTGTTTTCTTGAGTCTATCTCTCTGTATAGAATTTTTTGCTAGAGATATATTATCACTGTCTGTTGTTGTTAACATTTCACTACTTCTACTGGGTGTTAATGCTTTCAAATACCTTTTGAAAGCATCTATAGACGTGGGCATTTTTCTCCTTGACTCTATTATTACACTAGATTATATTAATGGATTTCCTGATATTGAAACAGCCTTCTGTTCTTAGAATAAGCTCCACATGTTATGATCTACTTTTTAATGTGCTGTTGGATTGTGTTTGTTAATATTTTACTTAAGAATATTCCTTCACATTCATGTAGAAAACTGTTCTATAATTCTCACTTGTGATGCAATCTTTATTAGGTTTGGAATCAATTATATACTTGCTTCATCATAAGAATTTAGAAGTGTTTCTTCTTTTCCATACCCCCAGAATAGTGTGAGGAGCATTGAGATTATCTTACCTTTAAATGCTTGGTAGAAAACAAACCAAAAAAAGAAATAAACAAACAAAAAGGTTTGGTAGAATTCTCCCACTGAAGCATCTGAGCCTGCTACATTTTCAGGGGAGAAATTTAACCAATTTCTCTATTTCTTCAATGTAATTGGTCTGTTTGAACTTTTTGTCTCTACTGGGGTAAATTTTTATAAGTTGCATTTTTCTAGAAACATCTATTTCATATGTGTTTTCAAATGTATTTAAATAGAGTTGTGTAAATTATTCACTTAAGAATCTTGAAATTTTTCTTTGATTATATGACTATTTCTCAGGAATTCCCTGACGGTCCAGTGGTTAGGACTTGGTGCTTTCACTGCCGAGGACCCGGGTTCAGTCCCTGGTCTGAGAACTAAGATCCTGCAAGCCACTCGGTGTGGCCAAAATAAATAAATAAATAAATAAATAAATAAAATAAAAATAGATAAAACTGGATGACTATTTCTCCTTTGACATTTTAGATGTTGTATATGTTCATTTCCCTCTGTTTTCTTGATTAATTTACCTAGGGATTTGTTCATTTTGTTGACCTAAGTTCTGCTGTAGTTTTTTCTAACTCATTCATTTCTACTTTTACCTTTAATGATTCTTTCCTTCTGCATTTTTAAACTTATATTGTGGTTCTTTATCAGGCTTTTGAAATGAATATTAATTAATTTTAATTTTTATTGTTATAGTTATTTAATACCATAAAAATTCCCTCTGACAACTGCTCTAGCTGTAGATTCTGATATGTTGTATTTTCATTATCATTTTTGTAATCAAATTGTGCAAAATTAATCTATTTCCACTTTATCCCAAATTTGTCTAGGAGCCTCAGATACAGTCACTTTGCATAAATATTCCATGTTTATCTGAACTGTAGTTTTTTGTTTTTTTTTAATAAATTTGTGTATTTATTTATTCATTTCTGGCTGTGTTGGGTCTTCATTTCTGTGTGAGGGCTTTCTCTAGTTGCGGCAAGTGGGGGCCACTCTTCATCGCGGTGCGCGGGCCTCTCATTATCACGGCCTCTCTTGTTGCGGAGCACAGGCTCCAGACGCGCAGGCTCAGTAGTTGTGGCTCACGGGCCTAGTTGCTCCGCGGCATGTGGGATCCTCCCAGACCAGGGCTCGAACCCGTCTCCCCTGCATTGGCAGGCAGACTCTCAACCACTGCACCACCAGGGAAGCCCTGAACTGTAGTTTTGTTCTCTATTAGCAGGCATCAGTGTTCAATACATTAGATCTACCCTTGGATTATGTTCTTTAGAGCTTCTCTATACTTAACTGAAATTTTTTGTCCACTTGAATATTCTTGGATTGAGGTAAGTTATAGTAGAATTATATATTATTGGTGTTTTTTTCTATTTCTCCTTACACCTCCTGTGGTGTTTATTTTATGAATATTTTTGTTATGTGTCTGTGGACATAAATATTAATAACACATCTTCCTTGTGAATTGTAGTGTTTACAGTTATCAAGTGTGTTTTTAAAAATCTCTTTTAATCCATTTTGATCTCAATTCTTACTCCTTAAACACCAAGATTATAACCTTTTCTTTCTTTTTATTTATAACTGCCTGGTATATATTTGCTTATTTTAGAATTTTATCCTCTCTGACTATCTTTGTTTTAGGTATATCATTTGAAAAAGCATTGTGCTGGGTTTTGCTTCAATAGGCAATATGAGAAACTTTTTAATAGATGAGTTAAACTCATTTACAAGTATTTGATATGACCAATGTGTTTGGTCATTTGGGCTCAGTTTTGTCATATGGATTATACATACATAGAAATGATATATATTTGTGTATATATATAATGAATAGAGAGATTGGCAAATGATATCAGCAGATAATTCACATAAAAAAGCAATATACAGACTGATAAAACTTTCTAAAATATACCAAATTACAACAGCTAAAGAAATTCAAGTTAATATCCTAGGCTATCATGACGAGTGAAAAAGGCATGATGCTGAAAATTATGTATGTGATCTTAATCTTGCAAATGATATATGTATATCCATTGTTATATGCATGCATAAACACAATAATGAGAGAAAATGCCAGACAATATATATTTTTTAAAAATTAATGAGTGGTAGTGTTACTGATTAGTTACATATTTATCTCTGTACTTTACTATGTTTTCCACTTTTTCTAAATTTGTATGGATCATTTTAAAAATCAAAATCAAAGCTCATAGAAACATTACTTGTTATTAAATATTTCAGATATTCAAAAAGTTACAGAAAAGAATAAAACAGACTTCTATGTACTCAACTTAAGAAATAAAACATTACATATGCAGTTGAAACTCACTTTGAATTCTTTTATGATTACCTTAGTCTCCTTCTTCCTCAGAGGTAACTACTATAAAGAATTTGAGTTTTCATTCTTAGGAACTTATAGTTTTATTACATATGCATATATTCCTAAGTGAAATATGGTACTGTTTTGTTGCGTGTGTTTATCTGTAGATGCCTGGATGAATGATAGAAAGGAGGAAGAACAAAAAAAAGGAGAACAAATACACATAACAGCTTGACAGTATGACCTGTATATGTGCCTTCCTTGCAATGTGTATTCTCTTTCAGAACTTCTAAAATGGACACACCCATTATTTTTTCAGTTTAATATGCTGAAGGAGGCACTAACAGAATCTGCACATACTATTTGCAAGCACTTTTTTCCTGATGTGTTCAAAGTCTAAGAGTTTCCCTGGTACCAGCTATTCTAAAACAATGTTCAATGTATTCTGAACATGAAACATCTTCATATTTGTCTAGGCTTAGTTTTCTGTCTTTTATTCATGCTGTTACTCCTTTAGGCCTGTATATCCAGAACTTAATCTGGGCCATCCTGGTGAAAAAAGACACAAAAGATTAGTTTTCTGGTGTCCTGACTAACACCCATAACCTTAGGTTGGTATAAAGATGCATTCCATTTTGAACTTTAGCTGATTTTGTATTACAAGTGCTGGTCATGTGTATATAGTTGCCTCTTTGTTTCCACGGGTTTCACATCTGCAGATTCAACCAACTATGGGTGGAAAACAGTTGAAAAAAATATTCCAGAAAGTTCCAAAAAGCAAAGCTTGAATTTGCCACAAACTGACAACTATTTACATAGCATTTACATTGAGTTAGATATTATAAGCAATCTAGATTTGATTTAAAGTATACGGGAGATGAATAGCCAAATCAATCTTGAGAAAGAAAATTGAGCTGGAGGAATCAGGCTCCCTGACTTCAGACTATACTACAAAGCTACAGTAAACAAGAACATATGGTACTGGCACAAAAAGAGAAATATAGACCAATGGAACAGGATAGAAAGCCCAGAGACAAACTCACACACATATGGTCACCTTATTTTTGATAAAGGAGGCAAGAATATACAATGGAGAAAAGACAGCCTCTTCAATAAGTGGTGCTGAGAAAACTGGACAGCTACATGTAAAAGAATGAAATTAGAACACTCCCTAACACCATACACAAAAAAATAAACTCACAATGGATTAAAGACCTGAATGTAAGGCCAGACACAATAAAACTCTTAGAGGAAAACATAGGCAGAACACTCTTTGACATAAATTGCAGCAGGATCTTTTTTGACCAACCTCCTAGAGTAATGAAAATAAAAACAAAAATAAACAAATGGGACCTGATTAAAAGCTTTTGCACAGCAAAGGAAACCATAAACAAGACGAAAAGACAACCCTCAGAATGGGAGAAATTATTTGCAAATGAAGCAACTGACAAAGGATTAATCTCCAAATTATACAAACATCTCATGAAGCTCAATACCAAAAAAAAAAAAAACAACCTAATCAAAAAATGGGTGGAAGACCTAAATAGACATTTCTCCAAAGAAGATGTACAGATCTCCAACAAACACATGAAAAGATGCTCAGCATCACTAATTATGAGAGAAATGCAAATCAAAACTACAGTGAGATATTGCCTCACATCAGTCAGTATGGCCATCAAAAAATCTACAAACAATAAATGCTGGAGAGGGTGTGGAGAAAAGGGAACCCTCAAGCATTGTTAGTGGGAATGTAAATTGATACAGCCACTATGGAGAACAGTATGGAAATTCCTTAAAAAGCTAAAAATAGAACTACCATATGACCCAGCAATCTCACTACTGGGCATATACCCAGAGAAAACCATAATTCAGAAAGGCACATGCACCCCAATGTTCATTGCAGCACTATTTACAATAGCCAGGACATGGACGCAACCTAAATGTCCATCAACAGAGAAATGGATAAAGAAGATGTGATACATATATACAGTGGACTATTACTGAGCCATAAAAAGGAACGAAACTGGGTCATTTGTAGAGATGTGAATGGACCTAGAGACTGTCATACAGTGTGAAGTAAGTCAGAAAGAGAAAAACAAAAATCGTCTATTAAAGCATATATGTGGAATCTAAAAAAATGGTATAGATGATCTTATTTGCAAAACAGAAATAGAGATGCAGACATAGAGAACAAACGTATGGACACCAAGGGGGGAAGGGGGGTGGTGGTGGGACGAATTGGGAGATTGGGATTGACTTATGTACACTGTTGGTACTATGAATAAAATAGATAACTAATAAGAACCTACTGTATAGCTCAGGGAACTCTACTCAGTGCTCTGTGGTCACCTAAATTGGAAGGAAATCCAAAAAAGAGGGGATATATGTATACATACAGCTGATTCACTTTGCTGTGCAGTAGAAACTAATACAACATTGTAAAGCAACTATACTCCAATAAAAATTAATTTAAAAAAATTAAGCATATGGGAGGGAGGATGTGCATTGGTTATATGAAAATACTACACCATTTTATATATTTTATACAAGGGACTTCAGCATCCATGGATTCTGCTGTCTGTGGGGCATCCTGGAACCAATCCCTTGTGAATAACGAAGGACAACTGTATTTTTCTCTCCTTTTATTATTTTTAGTTGCACAGGGAAAATATATCAAAGGTGTTTTAATCTGCCTGTGTCGATTGCCCTGGGGTCCTAGGCTGAAAGAGACTGTGATTAAACTTTTACTCTGAAAGCCTCTGTTTACGAATTCTCCCTTTCTAGAAGCTGTGGGGCCGAATGATGGGTGATCTCATGCAGACCCTTTCCCTCCCCTTAGGCACTCACTACCTGGCTAACCGGGTGGTTAAATATGGTTTCAATTCAAGGGGCTTTACTTGGGAGAGAACAGAAAGAAGCATGTTGTGAAACTATTTTCATCTCATGACCTTCACAAATATCCAGAGAAGTGGAGACATTGTCTGACTGTGGAATATAGGTTTATTTGAGAGACATGCTTGTGCTTGCTCTTCCCTAAGCATCTTTAATTTCTCTGGAGCTGCCAAATGGGGATTGTCAGGTGGTAGCCTTGGCTTAGGGATGTTCCCCATTATGACACTGAGGCACTTTCCTATGGAAAGGGCTAGGAAGTTTTTTATTTATCTTTTCACTTCCAAAACCAAGACACTTTCATTGTAGATAAAGATGGAAAATGCAGGAAAGAAAAAAAAATCATTAAAAACCCTTAAAACTCTACTAGTCTTGAGTAAGCACTGTTATCGTTTGAACATACATATTGTTTTCAGAATTCTATGCAAATATAGCCACATATTTAATTATAACCATATTTAAGAGTAACAATGAGATGTTATCTTACAGTTTTGCAAACTGATTTATTTATAGAAAAACATCATATTATGAATGTCAATCCATGCCGATCAATATAAATCCACATAATTAAAATGACAGTAGAAGCACTAATGGTCAATTCAGGTATGAAAATAATGATGGCAATGGTTACTATTTATTGCTGACTTCCTCAGTGCCTGACACTGTTATAAGTGCTAAACCTATATTACTCATTTAATCCTCACCACAACCTATGAGGAGGAGCTATTGTTGCCCAACTTTAAACATAAGAAACTAAGAGCAGGGGCTTCCCTGGTGGTGCAGTGGTTAAGAATCCACCTCCCAGTTCAGGGGACACTGGTTCGAGCCCTGGTTCGGGAAGATCCCACATGCCGTGGAGCAACTAAGCTTGTGCACCACAACTACTGAGCCTGCACTCTAGAGCCTGCAAGCCACAACTACTGAGCCTGTGAGCCACAACTACTGAGCCCGTGTGCCACAACTACTGAAGCCCGCATGCCTAGAGCCCATGCTTCAAAACAAGAGAAGCCACCGCAATGAGAAGCCCATGCACCTCAAAGAAGAGTAGTCCCCACTCGCCGCAACTAGAGAAAGCCCATGCGCAGCAATGAAGACCCAACCCAGCCAAAAATAAATAAATAAAATAAATTCTAAAAAAAGAAACTAAGGGCAGGGCTAGCAGGTGGTAAGGGTAAGATATACTGTATGGCTCCTGAGCCCATACATCTAACCAGGATATGCTATTGCCTCTCCTATGACAAGGCCTTCAACCTTACTGTTATTCAGGGCAAAGTAAGATAAAAGAACCTGAGGTGCCATGTTTTTTTTCCCCCAGTTAACTAGGCAGAAATTTAAAATATTGATAATAATTAGTGTGGTTTGGAGTTTTGGGGAAATGTGTCCTGGTATATTGCAAAAGTTCTCCCCATCTTGTTTCCCTTCCTGTGCCTCAGGTGCATTCCCCATTCTAAAGCTGAGTGAGTTTCCTGTTGGTAGAACTGAAAATATTTGTTTCCATACCATTTAATTATTTTGTATTGCTGCAAGATCAATAAATGTGTACTATAGGTAAAAATATATAACATAGAAAGGAACTAAAGTAACATTACCCCAAAACACACCATCTAAAGCATACCCACTGTATTTGTTTCCTAGGGCTGCCTTAAAATAGTACCACAAAGTAGGTGGCTTAAAAACAGAAGTTTATTGTCTCATGGTTCTGGAGGCTAAAAGTCAAAATCAAGGTATCAATTGGCCATGCTCTCTCTGAAACCTATAGGACTTCATCCTTGCCTCTTCCTAGTTCCCTGCAGTTTGAAGGCAATCTCTGGTGTTTCTTGGCTTGTAGATGCATCGCTCCCAATCCTCCATCTCCATGTGACATTCTCCCTCTGTCTCTTCATATTATCTTCTATCTGTGTGTGTCTCTGTGTCTAACTTTCCCCTTTTTATGAAGACACCAGTCATATCAGATTAGAGCCCACCCTAATAACCTCATTTTAACTTGATTACCTCTGTAAAGACCTTATTTCCAAACAAGGTCACATTCTGAGATAGTTGGGATTAGGACTTCAGCATACATTTTTCAGAGGATACAATTCAACCCAGAAAAACCACTAATGTTTTCATCTGCATTGTATTCTTCTAGTAGTTTTCTTATGCAAGAATTTATATAGTTATGCATGTGTGCATGCATTTATAGATTTATGTACAAATATAAGATCACATTTACGTTTAGTTTTGTAACCTGCTTATCCCACTAATAACATTCCTCAGTCAGTGACTGTGAATAAACATCAGTCTATACCATATGGATAGTAGGTATACTAATGCCTGATAAAGATAGAGAAAAATAAATTAATATGAGTAAAATTTTTATGCGTTGAGTGCTTTTCATGTATTGAGTCATTTAATGATCACAGCACCATTATAAGGTAGATATGGTGTTAATCCTCATTTTATAGATGAAAAACTGAGGGACAGGGGAAATAAGGACTTGACCCAGGACTGAACATTTAGGGAGCAGGACAGCTTGGATTTGTACCCAGAACCTCATGCTCCAGAGGCTGGGAAACTGTCAAAGATTTGTTAAGTGACAGGAGCAGTCTGCACAAACATTCATATTTTGGGAGGTCATTAAAAGTAGCAATAAGTATGTTAATATATTATGCAAAATATCTCGACCTAGTGACAAAAAGGTGTTTTGTGACCATTTTGAGAGCATGTGACAGAATCCATAGTGCAGTGGGATAATGAGTCAGTTGGAAGTGAAGAATGTTAACAGGGAATGCAGAAAATGTCTTTGAAGAGGGAGACAGAGAGAGAGAGAGGGACATTGGGGGTGAAGCGAGAGAGATATCTTGCGGCTGAGTGGGGATGAGGGGTCCAAAGAGAGTTTTTTTTTTAAATCTTCAATGCCTTGAAACTTGAGTAAGTTTAAAAGTTAATGTTAAAGAGCCATCTCTTCTCAGATTTAATCCTTGAATTTTCCCATATATTCATTTCCCTCCTTACCCTCCTATTTCCTCTATAGATTTAATGACACCTCTAATGGAACACTATGGGTCTTAAGCTCAATATGCATTTAGTTATTAGTGAATAGAAAAATGAGTACTCGTGTATCAAAGGAGTGCTAGTCCTTTTGGGATTTTTGCCTCTCAGGGAGGCAACAGGTAGCTGGAGTCCTGGTGGATGTAGCTGCTAGGTACTGCATGCTCTGAGGATGTCTGCACTGGTGACTGTGGGATGGGTCCAGAATTTTCCTATAAACGTATTAACATGCGGAGCAGTCCAGGAGCAGCAGCTAGGCAAGCACCACAGCTTGCTGCCCTGGTGCCATCTCTCACTGAGCTCATCAGGTGAGTCAAAGGCAAGTCTGTCTTCCCAGCGTGGGGAACTGGATTAGTATCTGCTCAGAGGCACAGTGTGGAACAGTTCTTATGAGTTTGTGAATCACCCTAGAAAGAAGAGAACCTCTGTCCCCAAACCTTTGAACTTAAGACCAACCAGAGAGATATTTGCTCCCATCATTTGGATGCCTGCACTCTCATTATGAGAAAACAATGAGAAATGATTTATAACTTCTAAACTGTTACCAATGGAAAAAAAAAAAGATGGTACCCAACTGTATTTTTCAATATGGTACAGCATACAGTGCTAATTTTTCTTTGACTTAATATAATAGAAGTTTATTCTTCTCTCATAAAACAGTCCAACTCTGGTGTTACTTGTCAGGTTTTTTTCATGGATGCCTTTCCTGCAAGGGGGTTACAGGGACCCAGGTTCTTCCATCCTGTAGCCTTGCCACTCCCTTGATATTCAGAGTTCTATGACCAATTCTCTGCTGACAGAGAGTGAGGGCATGGAGTATTGCTTGGGAGGTTTTTAGAAGCCAGATGTAGGAGTGACAAATATCACTTCTGTCCACATCCATTGGATAGAACTCCATTGTTCCGTGTTTCAGTTTGGGTTCCCCCCAAAGCAGAACTTGGGTGCTGATAGTTTATTTGGGAGGTGATCCCAGGAAGCAACAAAGAGGTAAGAGCCAGAATTGAGTCAAGAAAGAGTTAAAGCCAATATAACGGTGCATTGTCAACATGACTGCTGTAGGTAAGTAATGGGGACTAGGGTTAGCTGTGACCTCTGAGAAGCATACAATATGTCTCCCAGAATTGTCTGCTAAAAAGTTGGAGGGCTGGAAGGTTTATTTATCTCTCCATGTCTCCATGTTCTGTTGGTTAAGGATTGCTCCGGGAGTGGGGGAGGGCATTAATTCCCCTGCAATTCAAGGATGAGCTTCTGTGGGGGTTATGAGGGTTGCTTGAGTCGAATAAGAAGAATCTGATACAAGAAGGTGAATGAAAGTGGCCTGCTTGAGTAGGACACTGCTGCTATCAGTGTGAGCTCACAGGCAACTGTCCACGATAGCTGTGGATGCATGCTAAGGAGATATGATAGGAGGCACCAAAACTTCCTGCTACACATGACCTTCACCTAATTACAAGGGAAGTTAAACAATGTAGTATAGCTGTGTCCTGTAGAGGTAAAGAAAATTGGAAACAACCTAAGTTTTCATAAAGAAGTAGAGTATTTAAATAAATTATGAAGTGCGTTCATTAATGGAAAGTTCTCTGAAATGCATTTTAAAGGGAAAAGAATGAATTGCAGAGCAAGTCAAATAATATTACCCAGATATCAGGAGTGAGGTATGGACTTGGCGAGTCATAATTGTATAGATATCATGAACTAGCTGAAATTATCTATTAAGTAAGGAATAGATAGGTAGGTAGATAGATAGATAGACAGACAGACAAAGGTTTTTGGACTGCTTATTTCACCCCTTTTTGTTTTCTGTTTCAGGCAATGCTGAAGCGAATATCCTTTTGCCAGCCTATTCTTGTACATGTGAGAAAATTTCCCTATATTACATGCTTACACATATATTCCCTGGGATTTTATTTCAATAATTTAAACTCTCTCAAAAAGTATATGAGAATTCTCATTTCTTCACTTCACTTCTATTCCTGGTGTCACCAAAATATTTAAACTCATGTCTAATTGATAAGTGTGCTTCTATTTCCTTGATTTGTATTGAAGTTGAGTCTCTCTCTCTCTCTCTCTCTCTCTCTCTCCACACACATACAGAGCCAATTTTAAAATTCTTCTTGTGTAAATTTTGGTCCATTTTTGGGGCTTCTTTCTATACTTAATTTTTGTCAGATGATAGGTGATAAAAGTTTACTTAGATGCTTTTATTTACATTCCTAAAATTATTAGTAAGTTTGAACTTTTTCTTGTAGCTATTGACCAGCTACATTTCATCATCTGTGCACTGTTTACAAATTTTGTCCATTTTGCTATTTTGTTATAGGGGCTCTTAAGGAATTATGGCTAATATCTTTTGCTGATACATATATTTATTATTTCAACAGATATTTATTGGGTGTTTATTATTTGCCAGACACTACAGCCAAAATTCATGTCCCAGATCTTTCTTCTGAGATCTAGATGCTTATATTTATTGGAAATGACCACTTGAAGAAAGAAAAGTATTAGTATCCATCCATACATGCATGAATTATCAACAAGAACATACACATTTCGGGCTTCCCTGGTGGTGCAATGCATAAGATTCTGCCTGCCAATGCAGGGGACAGGGGTTCAATCCCTGATCCGGGAAGATCCCACATGCTGTGGAGCAACTAAGCCCGTGCACCACAACTACTGAGCGTGTGCTCTAGAGCCCGTGAGCCACAACTACTGAAGCCTGTGTGCCTAGAGCCTGTGCTCTGCAACAAGAGAAGCTACCTCAATGAGAAGGGCATGCACTGCAAAGAAGAGTAGCTCCCACTCGCCACAACTAGACAAAGCCTGCGTGCAGCAACGAAGACCTAACACAGCCACAAAAAAAAATACACATTTCAAAACACTTATCCCTAAGTCCCGCATGACCACGAAATAAAAAGGATTCAGTGTGTTATTTGAGGAGAACTACTGGCTCAGAGTTAGTTTTTCTGTGATAACTATACCTATGGGAAGATGTTTAAAAATTACCTGATGTTTCTGAGTTTTCTTCTTCTCATTTGTAAAATGGGAATAATTTTATCTATATCAGACAATGTGAGAAGCAAAAAAGCAAAATATTTCAAGTGTCATACACAGCATATGGTTATTTCGTACTCAACAGACGTGAGTTCCCTTCCTTTCTCACATCCATCCTTCCTTTAAAGAAGACTCCTTTGACATAATCCAAATAGCATGATTACTTGTTAATCACATGGAAATGTTAATTAAGAAAATGTACAAGCTTCCATTAAGTATTAACTTCAGTGTCATTTCTATGTATGGATGTGATCTCTCTGATAATTTAGAAAAAAGAAAAACAATCACTGGGCCAGTTCCATAGGGTTTGCAAAAGAAAACCATCACCCCATCCCATTTTATTTCATATATTTCCCCATCCTACTTTTTAATTCTATGTTATTTTCTCAAGAATAATTTGTGCAACGTGACCCATAAGGAAGAGGCTTTGCAGTGGAGCATTGCAATAGAACACTGGGCACCAGGCACACCATAGGGTCTTGGGTAAGTAATCTCCCCTGCGCTGGTTGTTTTTTGGATAACATCCCAGATAGATGTAGGGGTTTATGAGATCCCATCTGGGAAAGCACATATGATAAAATGTCATATAACTAAATACACACACTCACACAGAAATGAGTGCATGTAAAATGGTGAAATCTGAATAAGGTTGGTGGGTTATATCTGTTGACAAAAAAATTAATCAACAGTCAATCTAAGAAAGAAATGGAAAATTTATTCAAGCCAACCTGAGGATTACAACCCAGGAGACAGTCTTTCAGAAAGCACTGGGTACTGTTCCAAAGAGGTAAAAGGGGAGATCAGTATATATGTGATTTTAGAGAAGAGGTATGTACAATCAAGCACACATCTTGGTAGAAGGTTACTGCTATTCGCAAGGGACAGATATCTTAGTTAATGGTTTTAGTGCTTTTCTAAGTATGAGAAGATGCAAGAAACTGTATTCATAACATTTTTCTCCTGAAAATATCTAGCTATCTGAAGGCCAGTTCTGCCACTTTTCCTGGAGCACAGAGTGCCTCATTCCTGATCTCCACCCTGAACTCCTTTCAGGGTGTGTTGAAGGTCAGAGACTTGTAGAGCCTCATGGTAAGCAACCTTCTTTAGTTGGCACGGCTCCCTCATAGTCATAAATATGACCAAGGGTTGGGAGACATTTCATGACCATTTTGTCCCATGGTGTTAGAAATGCTCATTCCCAGGTCAGGTCAGGATTTCGTTGACAGGCCACTCAATGTGCTATTACTGGACTAAGCCCTATTAACAGTAGCTAAAACTCTCTAGACCGCCTGTCTTACTAGTTTGTTATGGTCCAGGAAAAGATTCCCTCTTGTTGCTTCTTCACATATCTAGAGTTACACTATTACAATCATTATTCTCATATAGAATTACATATTTGGTCAATTGTTTCAAGTCTCCTAGTCTTCATTATTTTTATTGGAGGCTCAGTCACACATTTGGTAATGCAAGAAAAAAAAAACAATCATAAAATAGGCAGAATACAAGTAATATACATAGTAACATTAGTAAGGTCATAAGTAAGTGTTTAAGCTAAGACCTTCCATTAGGTGGGGCGCCCAGTATCTCCCCAGGTCATATGACCAGCCTGTTCTTCACCAATCACTATCTTTACGGGAAGTGATATATTGTCATTGTACATAAAGTTCACCAAAGATGTTTGTACGTACAAGGTGAACGATGGGTCATCGTGTCCCCTTAACATGATTAAGAAAGCAATGTTATCTTCTAAGGAGTTACATGGCTGGCATCAGAAAAAGAAAAATTGTCCTTTGTGGTTGAGCAGGTATTTCTGCTGTTGGGGAGGTCTGGTCAATGCATAATGCAGATGCACAATGCACACTAGAGGAGAGGGAGAGGGACCAAAGAAGTGGAGAAAAATTTTTATGTTTAAATTTTTCTTGTCTTACCTTAAACTATGAATTTTATTTCATCATATCAATGTCAATTTTCTGTTTGTGATATTTTATTGTAGCTACACAAGTTACCATTGAGGGAAAATGGGTAAGGGGCATAAGACATCTCTCTATACTGTTTCTTACAAGTACCTGTAAATCTACAATTGTCTAAAAATAGGTTTTTCTCATTTAGGAAACTAAGAAAACCCACCGCCAATTGAACACTTGCTATGTGCTAGGCAGTGGGGCATGTGGCTTTTTTATTTATTTATTTATTTATTTATTTATTTAGTTTTGGCTGTGTTGGGTCTTCGTTTCTGTGCGAGGGCTTTCTCTAGTTGCGGCAAGCGGGGGCCACTCTTCATCACAGTGCGCGGGCCTTTCACTGTCGCGGCCTCTCTTGTTGCGGAGCACAGGCTCCAGACGCGCAGGCTCAGTAGCTGTGGCTCACGGGCCTAGTTGCTCCGCAGCATGTGGGATCTTCCCAGACCAGGGCTCGAACCCGTGTCCCCTGCATTGGCAGGCAGACTCCCAACCACTGCGCCACCAGGGAAGCCCAGGCATGTGGCTTTACATGAATTACCTCTAGGATAAAAATACTTCCTGATCTGCCCTGAACAGAAGGGTTGCCTGTTGACCTGGCATCCCATATAGTTTAACATTTGTCCCAAAATCTTCATTGTTAAACAATGTATTATTATTGCTGATATTTACATTAAAGTGTTACTGAGTCCAAGCTCACACCACTTGCCACAAGACAGGCCAATAAATCGAGAGACAAGGTGTTGGGGCAAGGAAAATCGACTTTGTTCGGAAAGCCAGCAAACTGAGAAGATGGCAAATTAATGTCCTAAAGAACCATGTTAATTTGGGGTAGAGTTCAAGCTTCTTTTATGCTAGCAAAAGGAGAAGCAGGAGGAGGTGAGGTCAGGTGGTGAGGAATAGCCTCAAGCAGCTGTGCGTGGGTGGTGGTCTGAGGGAGGTTATGAAACTCCCATTGAAGTTAATCAGGTCTGGTCAAGATGTTCCTGCAGAACTAGATAAGACGAACATTAATTTTTCTTGTTCTTGTTTCCTTATCACCTCGGGGGGGAGGTAGAGTTTTTTCAAAAGGGGGCTATCACCTACACCCCAAGCTGCAGGCAAAATTCCTTCAATGATTAATGTGGTTATGTGCAGAGCTAGCATAACTAAGCAAAGGCAACTAACAACAGAATACAAAGGTAAGAACTAAAATAGGTTCAAGATAGAGTAAGAGTTGTTCTTCCTTGTTACAAAAGTAAGCCAGAATGGGTTTAGTAGACCTTGTTTACTTGTATTAGTTTCCTAATGCTGCTATAAAAAAATAACCACAAACTTGAAGGCTTAGAACAATACACATTTATTATCTTACAGCTGCGGAAGTCAAAAGCTCAAAATCAGTTTTACTGGGCTAAGATCAAGTTTATTAGCAGGGCTGTGTTCCCTCTGGAGGCTCTAGAGGAGAATCCATTTTCTTGCCTTTTCTAGTTTATAGAGCTGCATTCCTTGCATCCCTTGGCTCATGGCTCCTTACTCCATCTTTGAAGCCAGCAATTTAGCACCTTGCTTCAGTTGTCACATTGCCGCCTTCTGTAGTAAAATCTCCCTCTATCTCCCTCTTATAAGGACACTTGTAATCGTATTTAAGGCCTACCTGGATAATCCGGGATATTCTTCTTGTCTCAAAATTCTTAATCACATTTGCAAAGTCCCTTTTCTAATTCAACATAATTAACACATCCCTTTCAAGGACAACGTGCAGGGTATTCACTGTTAAAATGAAGTAAACTCACACAGGAGCAGCTAGAGAGCGAGCCCCTTTTTGTCCTGAGTGGTAGTGACAAAAGCATTTGATGCTGCTACCTCTGCTGGTTATATGTGATTAGCTAGTTGGGCCATGACCATGCCAAGGACATTTAAAATGCATGAAAATGTATGAGAAATATGTGAGGGAAGTAAAAGCTGAGCTGTGCTGCCATGGAGCTTGAACATCCTTGGTACAGTGGTTTTGTCATTTATTATGCAGTGTAAATCTACATCTATATTTATTTTATTGTTGGAAATGATTCTTCAATCTCTGAATAAGATTGAATGAAAAATTAAGTAACAAATTCTGTTTTCTTTGGTGATAAACATTTAACTCCCACAAAATGTTTGCTGACATTTACTATGCACCAAGGGGACTGTAGTGATATTATTGACCTCAAGAAAACCCAAATCTACAAACCTGCTAAAGAAACATTCGCATCTACTTCAGAAGATAGTAGTTATTTTTAAAACAATATGTCAATTTAGTACATACAGATGCAGAAGTTGTGTTAACTTCTCATTCTATGAACAGAACTTCTAATTTAGAAGAAATTATTTTTCTTCTAATTTAATTATTCAGATTTTGAATCCCAAGTTTTTGTGTGCATATTCAAAGGTAGGAGCGATAGCTCCTAATATGTTGGCTCTGTTAGCAAAAGAACTTAGGAAACAATTATTGATGATAGTTAAAATCAGCATCATCAGATGATTACAAAGAAAATCAGTTACTAGCAACAGTGATTTGATATTACTTTCGTCAAATTAATGGAATAATAATACAATAATAATGCATTTTTTGTATTATTGATGAAAGGGAAACATGTAGCCTTGTTATTAATGGCATTGTGAATTCAGTTAATAAATTCAACTTTGAGGATAAAATTACTTGTGATGTGGTGTTAATGTGTTAATGAGAATACACATTTTGGTGGAATAAAATGTTGTAGGAAGATAAATGCTTTACTAAATTAAGAAACACATGCATCAGAAATATAATCAGAATTGGTTGTGTCACACATGTAATTAATAATTGTGTAAAGAAGATGTGGTATTTTGCAAATCAAAATAGAAACGGTGGTGTCCCATAGTTACACATATGAACACTCAGACACACGTATACCCTGTGTGTGTTTGTGTGTGTTGTCTGTGACAACACTGTAGAAGCTACACTATTGGCAGTTTTCTAGTCTTGGGTTGGGTGGTGGTTTCACAAATGTGAAAGAGGAAAAAAAAAGGGAATGGAAGAGAAGGAAGAGGGACAAACATGGGTTACACGATGCATCTGTGCACCTGTGGTCCATATTTTTAAATGTTTTAATGCATCCTTTTTTTTCTTTTTTCACTTTTTAGCAGTCTGACATTCTCTGTAGATGAGAATAGGTTAAACGTTGGAGTGCAAGTTTCCAGTGTGGAGAGAAGTGAACAGAGAAGGTGAGAAGTAAGTTGGTAAAATCAGTTTGGGGTTATGGATTTTGAGGTCCCTCAGGGACATTCAGGCGGTGGTGTCCAATAGACAGTTGGCAAAGAAGGTCTGAGACTCAAGGGAGGGAATAACCTGGATATGTAGATTTGGGAATCATCTGTGTTTAGAGGGAAATGAACAGAGACCAGCCAGGAAGAGAGAACACGTGGGCCGAGAAGAGCAGAGGCTCAGGACGTAGCTGCTACTAAAGGAGGCAGCGCAGCTTCCTGGCGGACACCACCACCAGCGCTCTGGAGTCAGGCGGAGCTGGTCTTGAAAGCGGGCTGTGGGGCTCCGTGTGGAGCGCTCTTGGAGAAGTCGGGTACCCTGCCTGTGATCAGCTGTCACAACTGGGGATAAAGGGCATCTCAGAGGGATGCTGAGCGAGGACCTGAGAGGCGCCAGGTAAAGCACCTGCATTCAGGAAGCCTCCCCCGACCTGCTCTGTCGGTAACTCCTCCTTCTCCAACCACCCCGCCCCCCCCACAGTCCTCAGCTGTACGGTCCTTCTGGGATGGGGGTGACGGGCGGGGTGCAGGCGGAGACCGAGCTCCGGTGACGTGGCGCTCACGTGACTGGCCGGGCACCCTGCAATCGGGTCCCGGCGCCGTCCGCTCGCGTTGCCCGCGCGGAACCAGCTCCCGGAGCTGCCCAGGCGGCGGGCGAGGGGCGAGCGGGCTTAGGCGAGCCAGAGGAGGCGCAGGCCCGGCCCGGGCGCTGCAGGTCAGTGTGAAGGTGGGCGCAGCTGGCGGCCCGGGTTGGGGTGGAAGCGGGTGGGACTAGGATCCGGGAGCAGCGAGGAGAGGGGAAGGGATCCCGAGATGGGTGAGGAGGGGCACGGGGCGCGGCGTGGGCAGGTGGGGAGGGAGGACCCTGCAACTGGCCCCGCCGCCTCCTCGACGCCCCTCCTCTGCGCCCTCCATCCATTTTCTAGCCTGAAATGGGGTCGGGGGGACGGGGAGGGAGCAGTGCGACCGTGAAACGTAGACAAATTCTGCAAATAACCCCCCTCTCACACTCTGAGCCTATGAGGAAATATTGACCTCAGTGTAAAGGGGTGGGGGCGGGGCGGGTTGCCTGCCGGGGAGGGGTCCCAGCGACCCAAACAGTTTGTAAAGCATCCTGGTCTGGTCCTGAGGCCTGACAAAAAGATATGGCGACTGAGGTGCGGGGTCAGGGGAGGTCAGGGGGAACCGTTGGATGAGGAGGGCCCGGATTCAGGAAAGGAACCTCAATCCACTGACCGTGCAGCCCCTCTCTGTCTCCTGTCTGCAGGTCTGCGTGTCTGTTCTCAGCACTCTGCAAGGCTAGAAAAGGAGGAACCTGTCCAGAAACCCTGCAGGTCAGTGAAAGGAGGGAGAAGCACTGGACAGGCACGGGGCTGGGGGCCGGGTGTGGAGGGCACAGCTTGGGCAGAATTTGAGGGCCCCACTGCCCATCCCCCCACCATATGTAATATACACACTTCCTGCCACGCTGAAGGATGGTACAAGGTGGCAGGGCCTGCCAGGGAAATGGTTGGCTCTCAGTGCAGGAGGAATGGTGGGGTAAAGGGTGGCCAGAAGGCACACTAGGCTGGGCCAGGTCAGGGGAACGCTGACAAGGGTGAGATGCCAGTACTATCCGGACCTGCATTCCACCCCCTCAGTCTCCCTTGTTTCCTCTTGTCTCTCTCCCCCCACCCCACCCCATCCCATCCCATCCCCCAGGACAGGAAAACGAGGGGACATCTCAACATGGAAAAACTCTGCAATGGAAATGAAGGAAAGCTGGAAGGCAAGGGAAAGCCAGAAGATGAAGTAGAGCCTGAAAATGAAGGAAAGTCAGATGAGGAAGAAAAGCCAGAAGTGGAGGGGAAGACAGAACACGAGGGAGAGCTCCAGAATGAGGGACAGCCAGAAGATGAGGGACAACCAGAAGATGAGGGGAAGCGAGAAAAGCAGGGCAAGTCTGAAGCTGAGGGAAAACCACACGGTGAGGGCAAGCTGGAATCCCAGGCAAAGCCAGAGAGTCAGCTGTGGGCTGCTGAAAAGCGCCCCGCTGAAGACTATGTGCCCCGGAAAGCAAAAAGAAAAACGGACAGGGGGACGGACGATTCCCCCAAGGACTATCAGGACAACTTACAGGAAAGGCATCTGGGCAGTGAGGAGATGATGAGAGAATGTGCAGATATGTCAAGGGCTCAGGAAGAGCTAAGGAAAAGACAGAAAATGGGTGGTTTTCATTGGATGCAAACAGATGTACAGGATCCATTCACCCAAAGGGGCCAACGGGGTGTCAGGGGAATGAGGGACGGAGGTAGGGGCCAGAGGGGCTTACATGATATCCCATATCTTTAATGCCTTTGACCTTCAATTCTGACTCCTCTGATGAGAATATCGCTGACCCTGCTTTCCCTGGCAGGCATTTGCCAGGCTATGTGCTTTAACCTTAAGCTGATACTTTGCTTTAGGTGTCACTCTCATTACCAGCAGCCTTTTGATCCAACTACAGTGCTCTCTGTGTTTCAGTAGGGGATTTTCACCCACGTGCATGGAAGAGATGTTCATGGTACACTGTAAAATAACATTAAAGAAAAAACAGTTTTCAGAATGGAATATATAGCATCAAACCATTTTTGTAAAAGTATAAATGTTTGTGTAATGCATCTGTGCACAGAGAAAACTAAAAATTAAGTGATGTTTTTTTCTTGAATGGTAGCCAAAAATAGGTCTCACCTGCACTCAAAAATAAGTCCAGTCACCTGATGGTACCTCCACGCCATTCCTCTGCAGATGTGCCCATCCCCATGTCTTCTCCTAGTTGTAACCATGTCAATGGGCACTGCTATCCCTTCTCTGAGGCCTTTACCGTCCTATGGCTCCCACCATGTGTGATTCTTTATCTTTCTTTTCTTTGCTCACTCATCTCCACTTTTTCCTAAATGATATGCATTATGTTAGTCATTAAAAAACAACTAAGGGACTTCCCTGGTGGCACAGTGGTTAAGAATCCACCTGCCAATGCAGGGGACACAGGTTCGATCCCTGGTCCGGGAAGATCCCACATGCCGCGGAGCAACAAAGCCCATGTGCCACAACTCCTGAGCCTGTGCTCTAGAACCTGCGAGCCACAACTACTGAAGCCCGCGTGTCTAGAGCCCATGCTCCACAACAAGAGAAGCCACTGCAATGAGAAGCCTACACGCCACAAAGAAGAGTAGCCCCTGCTCGCTGCAACTAGAGAAAGCCTGCGTGCAGCAACGAAGACCCAACGGAGCCAAAAATAAATAAATAAATTTACTGGGAAAAAAAAAAAAAACTAAGACCAGAAAACAATACATGATAAGTGATTGGACTGTTCAGTGAGTTTATGAGAGCAATGAAGACACAATATTCCTGTTGTTAGAATGTACAATAATAGGTAAAACTCATATTAACTCTGGTACCCAGAGCTAGAGGAATCAACTTGGCAGTTATAACAGACACACTGTTGTAAGGGTCAGTGTTGTCATCTGTAAAATGGGGATAATATTTGCCTCATGGGACTGCCAAGTGGATCAAATGAGGTACTGAGTATATGAGATGTGTTGTGACCTAGCCCCCACCAGATACCTGGCGGAGGAACGGCTCCTATACCACTCTCATGCAGTAGCAGGTACGTGGATGGAATCAGACTCTTAGAGGAGAACTGAGGGAGGTCTCACTTGTGCCCAGGAACAAGTTCAGGCAGCTGAGAGATAGGTGCCACCCTCTCCGGGATACTGCCATGTCTGCTGGGCACTGTGCCTCTTCTCCTGGGTCCTGTACTCATTACTGATACTGTGTAATGAGCTGGAGGGTGTAAGGTGCCAAAGCCATATCAATTTCTCTGGAGTCAGTGCCCACCTACCCTTGACCTCTATAGAAGTGTGGATAAAGCCCTCTCTTCACTTTAGAGTTACGGTTACCCTGTTACCTGTGAGTATCCCCCTAGTGCTACTTGAGACTAATACCTTTCAGACTCTTTTTAAGCAAAATGATCATTTACGTGTATTTTGTTGGTTTGCGTGTTTTTGCATACATAAGCATCCTTCTTACCAAATTCAGATGTTGCAGGTTAGACCAGGGGGGAAATATCTGCATGGTAGAAACTGTGCTATTCTCACAGGTTAATATCTCACCTGCAGTCTCTCTTTCCTAGGTTGAATTCTCTCCCAGGAAACTCTTCTCAGGCCCTGCATTAGCAGTTCAGCAGCCCCATCAACATATTTGATTTTTAGATCCTTAATAGTGAATATGTGGTGCATACACCAGCTGCATCAGCATAACCTGTGAGCTAATTAGAAATGCAGAGTCCCAGGCCCTACTCAGACCTACTGAGTTGGAATCTTTATTTTAACAAGATCCCCAGATGATTCCTATGCACATAGAAGTTTGAGAAGCACCGGCTTAGAGGGAGACTCTTTTTAGGCTCCCCACTCCCACCTTCACATGAAGGATGTGCCTGAAAGGATAAATATATGCCCCATATAAGATACACATCATAGATAATTAAACAGACCCATGTTTGTCAATCTGCAGTTACCTCTCCCCCCATGCATTAGTAGGTCTTGAAATTAATTCACTGGGTCAGGACTTGTAATTTTTTAATGAACTAGAATAAAGTTGATTAGAGTCAAATATAAAATATCAAATTGAAGGTAGTTAGGGTGAATATTGTTTTGTGAAATTTATGTTTCAGTTATGTATGTATGTATGTATGTATGTGCATCATGAGTTGTGATGAAAAGTATATTTCTGACTGTGGACTGTGGTTTTTAAAAAATTGAGAAACTTGGCACTGGACTCTTTGCATTGCAAAGAATATCCAGTCCATTTCGTACTTGTATCCCTAGTGCCCAGCACAGTACCTGACAAATAGTAGGTACTTATTAAAAGTGTAAATAATAATGACTAATTTAGGAACTCAAATTTTTCTCCAAGTTTAGCCTCTGTCTACACAAATAACCTTGGAAAAATAACTTCAGTTGTCGAACAGGGGTTACTTACAATTCCAAAATGATCCACAAGCCTTGGGCTTCACAGGCTGGATAGGAACTACTGCAATTCACAGCTAGAACTGTCATTAGTAAAAGAAATATACACTCAGCAGCACCAAGGAGAGCTCCTGGGCTGGAGAAAGTGGAATTTCTTAAGCCCAGGAAGACAGGTTCTGCAAAGTGAACCTTCCACAGCTGTGGAATCTGTGCTGTAAAAGGGCCCAGTGAAGGGATCTGTGTTGCCACAGGAGCATAGCCTCACAAAAGAACAGAAGCATGCCTGCCAGGGTGGGAGGCCAGGGGTGAGGGGCTGCCCTGGAGGGATAGCAGCTGAGCTACCAGCAGATGGTCTTTCTCCACTTAGCCTGGGGGAATCAAGGCCTCGGGTTTTAGAGACAACATATATCATGTTGGTTTTGTGCTTGAACTCCCTATGATTTCCAGTTCTGCGTGGTGCCCAGAGCAAGAAAAAGATCTACAGTAGGTCCAGGCTGTAGGGCAAGTTTCTCTGACACTTTAGCTTCATGACTCTGCAGACCTGATTGTATTGTATTCCTGCTAGACAGAGTCTATGAAGCCTTAGAAAGCCCCAGTAGTAGAATTACAATACACACCCTAATGTTTTAGAGAAAACAACATGCCCTCTTCTGTTGGCAACTAGTCTCCATTTGAAAACTGCTTGTAGCTTGCTACCAGTCCTTGGTAAAGACTTAACATCTGATCATGAGGTTTTAATTTTCTGCACAAATGAGACATCCACTATGAACTTGTTTCTATATACTCTTTTGAATAATAAAGTCTGGTGTGAGCACCAGCTTTCTACCATTAATTGCAAATGGATTTAAAAGACTGGGCCTGAGTAAGTAAAGAAGGCACAAGTAAATTACAGACCTACTCCTGTTATTTCATTGTCTGTCTCTCAAAACATATATTGTCTCATGGGGAGTTCCCCAAGACCAGTCAGAAAAAGAGGGATACAACAGTGGTCCAGTTCATGGATGTATTTTCTTGGTATGTTGACAGTAGGTGCAAATGGGTGTCTGCTGCACTATAGCCCCACTCAGGAATGACTCAGAAAATAGTGGGAAAGAGAAATGATACCAGTGGGTAGAATTTTTGTGTGAAGACATCATGGCGGTAGGTATGGATCTACTCTGGTTCATGTGCAATGATTAAAAGATTGGTCAGGGACTTGGAGAGAATTAAATTGGAAATTAATGATGAGGAAGTCTGAGGAATAGGTTTGTAGATGGCCACTCATAAAGGGCACAGATGGTACAGATATTTATGTCTCAAGATATAATCATTTACTATTGCACAACAAATTACCACACACTTAGCTGCTTAACAGATCACTCATTTATTAGCTCACCCATCTATAGGTCAGAAGTCTGGCACACCCTGGTTGTGTTTTCTCTGCTCAGGGTGTCACAAGGCTAACATCAAGATGTCAGCCAAACCAAGTTCTCTTCTAGTAACTCTGGGGAAAAAATCTGCTTCCAAGTTCATTTATGTTGTTTTCAGAATTCAGCTCCTTGCAGCTGTAGGATTGTGGTCGTACACTATTTTGCTGGTGGTCAGGCTGTTTTCAGTTTGTAGAGGCTACCTGCATTCTCTACCATGAGACTCACTCTATTCTCAAGCCAGCAATAGCACATTGACTCTCTCTCATGCTTCTTATCTCTGACTTTTCTGTCTCTAACTCTAGACCCCTTATCTAAAGGGATGATATAATTAGGTAAGGCCCACCCAGATAATCTTCCTATGTTAAGGCCAACTGATTTGAGACCCTGATTACATCTACAAGGTGACTTCACAGAAGTATATGGATTAGTGTTTGACTGAATAACTGGAAGAAGGTATGTATACACTATCGGCTGGTAATTTGGTAGGCCATCTTAAAATTATGCCTACCACAGTCTGCCTTCTGGTCCCCAAAGATTCATGTCCTTTCCAAATGCAAAATACATTCACCTTCTCCCAAGGTTCCCAAAAATTTCATCCCATTACAGTATTAGCTCAGAAGTCAAAATCTCATCATCTAAATTATCTAAACCAGATGTGGATGAGAATCTTGGGCATAATTCATTAAGTGCAGTTCCTAAAGATATTCCTCTCCTCTGTGGACCCATGAAACTAAAGACACAAATTTTCTGCCCACAAAACTCCCAACATATAATGATGGGAGAGGCACAGGATAACAGTTATAGATGAAAATGGGGAAAATGGAAGATAAAAAGGAGTCACTATCCCAAAAGAGCTGGACTTCCATTATTAGATTTCAAGGCCTGAGAATAATCCTCTGTGGCTCTTAGCTTCACCCTCTGTGCTCATGGCTCCAGATTCTTGACTCTTAGCTCTGTATTCTGAGCTCTTGGTTCTGTCCTCTGATTCATCCTTCCTTTTTAATTAAAGGTAGCATGCGTTCCCAGTTAAGTAGCTTTATCAGGCTGCTTCCCACCATAAAAATTTGGGGGTTCAGATATTCTGCTTTCATTTTGTGCTCTTCTATCTCTTTCATTCCAAGCTGACAATATTTCCATTGATATAATTTTCTTAAGAACCTTGTTAGTCTGGAATAAATTGCACTGGGTTTTACTCCACTGGACAAAATCCACGCACACAATTATTTCTGAGATCATTTTTCTCTATCTTTGGCTCCTGCTGAGGTGGCTGAGTGTGCATGCATTCGGCTCCTAAAGGATGTGCATATTCCTTGCCACATGGTGCCTCCATCACCAAGCCAGTAGTGGTACTTTAAATCATTCTCATACTTCAAATTATTGACTTCTTTGTCTCTGACCTCTAGACCCCTTAAGCTTCCTAGAGGCTGTCGGGTTTTGCTGAAAAATGAGCTTTGTGTGACTGAGTACTCTGACTTTTTTAACTTTTGGAGGTTTCAGCAAAAGGTTATACTAGTTACACACTCAAGTTTTTCTCTATGCCATTCTTTCAGAAGGTATCTCTTAATTTGAGTGTATTTTGCCATTTGAATAGAATGGGAATTTCCCAAATCATCAAGTCCTATTTTCTTTTTGTTTAACAGATATTCCCTCATTGTCTCTCTCCTGCCACATTTTGATATAAATGGTAAGAAGAAACCAGGCCATACCTCAGCAAGTTGCTTGGAAATCTCTTCAGCTAAATGTCCAAGTTTATCACTTACAAGTGCTGCTTTCCAGTGAACTGTAGGAGATAATCTCACTCATCATTCTGCTACTGCATATGAGGATCTCACGCCTCCAGTTTCCAATAACATGCTCCTCACATCCTTCTGGACCTGTGCTAGCAGGGTCTATGAGGTGTATATTTTTACTTACAGGTGGTTCAAAGCAATAATGTTCCTCAAAGTTCTTCCAGCCTCCACCCACTGCCCAGTTACCAAGCCACTTCCACATTTTTAGGTATTTGGTACTTTCAACGCCAATATCTCTATTAGTTTTCTATTACTATGTAACAAATTACTTCAAATTTAGTGGCTTAAAATAAGACATTTATTACCTGACAGTGTCTCACACAGCTGGGATGTGGGGGAGAGGGAGCCCTGGAATGGAGTATCCACCTCACTGAACTTGGAAAGTGGGGAGGAAGCGGTCTTGGTTCAAATATTAGAGGCTTTTAGCTTTCTTACTGAATTTTTGTAGCTTTTCTTGAGCAGATATTTCTTCGTGTGCTGTTTGTCCTTAGGACCATTTCCAAAGGCCTTTAATGGCTGATTTCGTTTTTTTTAAATATGATTTTTACTACTTTCACTGGGGATCAGGTCAGTGGAGTTCCTCATGCTGCCATGCCAGAAGTCAATCTTCCATTATTTCTTCATAGTATTTCATCCCCTCTTCTTCTGAGACTTTGATTATACATTTGACCCTTGAACAATGCAGGGTTTAGTGGTGCTGACCCCCTACACAGTTGAAAATCCATGTACATCTTTTTGCTCCCTCAAAACTTAACTACTGATAGTCTACTGTTGAATGGAAGCCTTACTGATAACACAAAGAGTCGATTAACACATATTTTGTGTGTTATATGTTATATACTGTTACAACAAAGTAAGCTAGAGAAAAGAAAATGTTATTAAGAAAATCATAAGGAAGAGAAAATACATGTACAGTACTGTACTGTATTTATCAATACTGTAAGTTTACGTTGTTTGTTTACATAGCCTGTCAATGCCTACATCAATAATGTCTTATGTGATGCAAAATACTGTAGCTGTTATATGTATTACTAACACTAGACTTCAAAAATGAAAAGATCATGTGAAAAAGAACTTCATATTTATTTACAGGTATAAGGATTCATGCATTGATAACAAAGAAGCAGCAATATGATTGCTTTATAGTAGCATAGTATAATCAATACCATTGCTTCACGGTAGCCTAGCCTAGGCACTGATGAATGAACCATTATAAAATTCTTATGGCATATAGTATTACAGTCATATTCATAATACAGCACTGAAACATTATTACATTAAAGAAAAACACCTGTCTGTGATGATGATAGGCTGATACACAGTTTCTCCAATTGTGAGAGAGACAGAAAGAGGTATATTGTATGGTAATGTAATTCTTTGAAAGCAGAGTTATAAAACAGTAAGAAAACTAACACATTATTAATTTTATGCCAGTCACCTTATGCCTATGTAAGAATAGGCTATCCACTTCAATATAAATATTGCACACAATGTTCTACACACATATTTTTGTATATTTCTTGAAAAAAATCCACATATAAGTGGACCAAGCAGTTCAAACCCATGTTGTTCAAGGGTCAGTTGTATATACATTAGATTTTTTTCCCCACCATATCCCATTAGACTGTCACAATCTTTTCTGTATTGTCTATCCTTTTGCCTCTCTCTCTCCCTCAGTCTAGAGGTTAGCACCAGTTCAGAGCCTTTAGCTAGTAACTCCCAGGAAGTCTTGGTATTTATATGTCCCTAGGGCACAGTCACCCTGAAAAGTGTCTGCAGGTTCCACTGGAAAAGATTTCATGTAAGATTCATAGTATACACCAGTGGCTGCCGGGTCCTACCTTAGAGGTAAACTGCCTTCCCCTTAGTTGGATGAGAAGTTGAAAAACCCCACTACAGCAACTCAAATTAGGAAACAGCAGACCTAGAATTTTTTTCTGCCTCAATATGTCAGGCAGCATCCTATAGGCTGCCCAATTATTTCATTTTTAAGAATGCTCTGATTAGCCATCACCACAGATCCCTGTGGGTCAAACATCCTCTAATTACCATTTTATCCCTGTGGCTCATTGTAGTAGTTGCACTCACCTTGTCACATATGATTAAGCACTATCACCTGACCTCTAGCACTCTAAGATCCCTTCATTCACATTAAGATCAAGTAGCCCAATTCCACTGCAGCATTCTCCACCATCATCTCCAGCCTACAGGGCACAGGCCCACAGAAATCTTCAAGGATGTCCATGACCCTCTCACCAATGATTTTTAATGCCTTGGAGCATGTCTGCACAAATACCCTATCCCATATATCAGGGCTCCACTCTTTCCCTACTAGTGTCTTTACCTTACTGTAAAATCCATAGCAGGTAGGGCATTTAATTGGCAGTGGAACTCAGTGACAGTATGAGGACCTGAGCTTGGTCCTCAGCTTTTTTTCCATCCCTAAGATGAGGAACTTCTTCAAACATGCCATGCAGGCTTTCTGGCGCTCTACATGTGTTTTCTGTCGTATTAGATAGCTTTCAATTTCCTTTTTCCTATGCATATTCTTTAGGACCATCAGATGAACATGGGAAACTCCACAACCTTTTGGATAATGCTTTTTGACACAGTGCTTAAATTACACAGCAGCTTGATTCCCCAAACTTTGGATTCCACCTGTACTTCATTCTATGCCACCTGTGGTGTTGAGTAAGTGTGATACTACTACATGCCATGTACCAAGGAACCTCTCCTAACACCTGCCCCCTACTCTCCCAACCCCCATTGCAAAGAGGTTATTTTTCCCTCCTCAAATTAGTAACCCAATTTCTGGGGTAACTTCTAGTATCTATTACTGTATCTGAGAAGTGCATGACAGGAAAGAGGGAGCCCATCTGCATTAGGAAATTTGAGACTTTTTTAAAAAGTACAATATACAAAGATGTGGGAAGGGTACTGGAGAACCACGGGGTAGTGCAATACTCCATGGCTAGTAAAGGTAGGATTATCTAGGCCTGAGGGACAAAGGGAAAGAGGGGTTACTGAAAGCTTGAGATACAGAGCCTATTTGGAGAGGGCAACCCCCCAGGAAACTTTAGAGAAGAGACTCAGTCAGCATATGGTGACACTACAGGGAACAAGCTGGGAAGTAAAGTTCCTGACCACATTGTCCACCACTTACTCCCAAAGGACAAGGGAGCCCTTTGATGTAATCAATACAGGTCAGATTCCCTGGGATGTAGAGCAGGGTGGAGGAGGGTGGAGACTGAATCCCAATGGGAAGATGGAGAGATTTCTAGCAAATAAGCAAGGGCCATGTTAGCAGTACTCACTGGGAGTTGTGCCTGCAGTGAGAAAGGGTACCCCTATTCAGCTGTTATTACACTGTGAGGAGGAGGGTAAAAGGCATATTGTTTTTAGAGGGTTAATTCCAGCAAGACTGGGATTTGTCCAAGCTGGTCTACTAAAATAAGAAATGCACCTGTGAGTTACTGACTCATGGTAAAGGCATGAAACATACTAAGAGTGTTGTTTTAGAACCATTGGTCCAAGGAGTTTGGATGGTTTGTACCAGCTTGTCAGCTTTGCTTATTGGTAACAAAAAGGTTGATCGTTTGCACCTGGTCTTGGTGAACATCCCCACCAAGAGCTCTGCTGTTGAAGAGCTACAACATAGCAAGAATACGCCTATGTAACCATCACTGCAAGAGAATCCTGGGCTGAGACTCCATTTTGTGCTCTCTGGTTCTAAGGTACTCTGTGAACACATCAGTGGTTCCTATTCCAAAAGAAGTGCATATTTCCAGGGCTCTTATAGAGAGGGAAGGCAATTGGAGCTTGCATCTGGCCACTTGAGACCCCTGGGTATGAGACAGCTCTTGGCTGTGAGGCATATCCTCAATGCTGTTGCTACATTGCATCCTTTTTTCCCCCCTGTGCTAAACTACAGATTTGCAAGGTTTGACATTTGAGGTCCCATGAGTCTTCTTTAGCAATGGAACTGTTTAGCTGTCATAGTTATGGCATCTAAAGAAGGAAATACACCATCTTATGAAATGCCTTCCATTTGCCTTTGTTTATAGTCATGATTTGCTCTAAAAACAGTTTCAGGTTCTCTTCAGTAGATATATTAATCCTTGCCTTTATGGATTCTTACTCCCAAATTTTATACCTTACAAAGGCCTTCAGCTCTCCCCCACACCCACCAAGTAAACATTGCAACTCTTCTGCTCACCTTATGGTTTACACTTAATACAACTGCAATCCTAATGAATATATAAGTCAGTGGGCATTAGCCTTTAGTGTGAATCAGAATCACCTAGGAAGCTTGTTAAAAATGGAGATTCCAGCGCTCCACTCAGTGGCTCCGAAGTGGGGGTCAGGAGTTCACATTTTCAACAAAGTCCTCTGGTGATCTTATCGTGGCAAATTTGCACACTTTAAAAACATGCATGCATTAATGAAATGAGATAGGGTTAAATTTGTGGTACAAACCCTTCTACATGGCGTTTCATTTGGAACTGCAAGTAAACCCTGCTAGAGAAATAGAGTCCACAGTTATTTATCTAGACCTGGAATGATCTGAGGCAAGAATGCCTAACTCAGCTATCATCATTTACAAATTTATTAAGAACCTATTACTTGACAGGCACTGTGCTAGGCATTAGAGGTACCAGGATAAAAAGGACAAATTGTGCTTTGAGAAGCAGAGTCCAAAGCAGTGTTTCTCAATTTTTAAAAAATTTAGCCCACAATCAGATATTTTTCATCACAACTCAAGGTGTACAAACATACGTACATATATAAGTGAAATACTATTTTCACAAAACAATACTCACCCTACCTACCTGGGATACAATCTGATATTTACTGTTTAGCTCTAACCAATGCTATTCTACCCTACTTCATTAAACAATTTCAGGTATTGACTCACTGAATTTGTTTCAGGTTCTACTACTGTTGGGGATGTGGAACTGCAGTTCAACAAACACAGGCCTACTTAATAATCTGCAGGATGTATCTTATAAATACATGTAGCACATGTATTTATCCTTTTAGGCACATATTTCACATGATGGTGGGAGTGGGAGGCTAAGGAGAGTCTCCTTATAAACCAGTGCTTTGCAAACTTTAAAGTGCACAGGAATCACCTGAAGATCTTGTTTAAATAAAGATTCTGAATCAGTAGGTCTAGGATGGGGACCTGAGATCCTGCATTTCTATCTCTCAGATGATGCTGATGCAGCTGGTCCATGGACCACTATTTGAGTAGCAATGCTCTAAAAACCACAAGTATGGGTAGGTGTGCTAACCTTGTAATGCAGGACCCGGCAGGAGTCTCCTAGGAGATAATTTCCTCTAAGGAAAAAGGAATGGAGCAGAGAAGGTACTGACAGATGAGAAAAGCACAGTGTGCGCCACTCAAATTTTATCCCAGCTTCCCATATCTGAATCTGATGGAAAGATGGCTGTATGTAAAATCTGAAATCCATTAGTGACCAAAGGAGCACTGAGGTATTACCACTTGGATAAGTATAACTCTAAAGTGAAGAAAAGGGCTTTATCCTCACTTCAATCGGTGTCATGGTGTGGGGCAGGTTTAGGGCTCACTGGGGACTCCAGGGAAATCAATTGAGCTTTGTCATCTTGAGGACATCAGTCCATCAGCAGCAGTGAGGACCTTAAGAAGATGGAGGACTCATGGGAAGTGGCACAGTGCCCAGCAGACATGGCAATACCCAGGGGAGG
The DNA here is from genome assembly GCF_949987535.1 of Balaenoptera acutorostrata. Lineage (NCBI taxonomy): Eukaryota > Metazoa > Chordata > Mammalia > Artiodactyla > Balaenopteridae > Balaenoptera > Balaenoptera acutorostrata. The sequence continues at coordinate 89,862,120 of NC_080085.1, forward strand.
GTTGTACCCACCTTTTGGCTTCCTGGAACTTATTCCTGGGCATAGGTGAGATGTACATCAACCCTCTTCCAAGTGTCTGATGGGGTCCTGGTCCTGCTAGTATAGGGGAAAAGGTAGAAGCCAGCCTAACACAGCTTACATACTCAGTACCTCATCTAATCCATTCCACAATCCTGTGAGGCAATTATTATCCCCATTTCACAGATGACAAGACTGCTCTTTATAGCAATTGATCTGTTATAACTGCCAAGTTGATTCCTCCAGATACAAGTCCAGAAGTAATGTGAGTTTTACATAACATTTTAAGTTCTGACAACAAGAATTTACAGTGTCTCCACTGCCTTCATAAACTCAGTAAACAGTTCTTTGTATTGCTTTTTATGTATTGCTTTCCTTTTTTATATTTTAGCATTTCTTTATAAGAAAAGTAATCTGTGTTCCTTAGGAAAAATTAAACAGATGAGTAGAAAGAAAACAAAGAAAATAAATCACCCACAATCTCACAACTCATAAAACCACTGTTAACCTTTTAGTGAACAAAGTTTTCTATTTTTCCTGTGCATAGATGTACTATATAAAATTCTGTTCTTTTACAAAAGTGGACCGATTCTGTAGATGATATTATAAGCTGCTTTATTTTTCCAAGAATCATAATGCCTTTGTAATGCACATGGGTAAAAATCCCCTACTGACAGAGTACTCTAGTTGGATCAAAAGGTTGTTGATAACAAGAGTGATGCCTAAAGCATAGTATTAGCATAAGGTTAAATAAAGCACAAGGCCTTGCAAATGCCTGCCAGGGGCACTACACAAAAGGAATGTCTTCAAAGCCCCTTTGTGGGGCCCTGCAGCCACCCCTGAGTTCCCTTGGGCCCCTCGGGTGGAAGGGGTCCTGTAAACTTTTTTGCATCCACATAAACCCCCCCAATTTCTGTCTGGTTTTCTTCACCTCATCCTCCACCCTGGCCATCTCGTCAAATTCTCTTATCATCTCTTCATTGCTCAAATGCATATCGTGTATGGCCTCCTTGTATTCCTTGAGACACTGAGCCAGCCCCTTGTTGGTTTTTCTTTTGGCCTTCCTGGGTACATCATCCCCAGCTGGGCGCTTTCCTGCAGCCCTTGGTTCGCTGGCTGGCTTTTCTTCTTTTGGCTTTCCCTCGCTCACTGGCTTTCCCTCACTTACTGGCTTTCCCTCACTCTCTGGATTTCTTTCTTTTGGCTTTGCCTCACTCTCTGGCTTTTCCTTATCCTTTAGTACTTCCTCATCTTCTGTCTTTCCCTTGAGATCTGTCCTTCCCTGGTTTTCTAACTTTTCCTTGTCTTCCACAGTACAAGCTACTCCCGGCTTTCCCACATCCAGTGGCTGTTCTTTGTTTTCCATCTTGCCTTGGTTCTCAGGCTTTGCTTCATTTTCACTGCAGAGTTTTTCCATGTTGAGTGTCCCCTCCTTTTCCTGTCCTGGGGATGGGGCAGGCGGAAGAGAAGACAAAGAGGAAAGAAGGAAGACTGAGGGCTTGGGGATGGAATGCAGGTCCGGATAGTAGCAGTCGCTTCTCGCCCCTTGTCAGGGGTCCCCGGACCTGGCCCGGCCCTCCTAGTGTGCCTTCTTCCCACCCTCTACCCCACCATTCCTCGTGCACACGTGAGCCAACCATTTCCCAGACAGACCCTGCCATTTTTCCCTACGCTTGCTCAGCATGGCAGAGTGTGTGTAAATGTGTTGGGAAGTGGGCAGTGGGGCCCCCAATTCTGCCCGGGCCGTGCCCTCCACACTCCCCACCCCTCTGGGTCCCTGTCCAGTGCCCTCTCCTTCACTGACCTGCAGGGATCTGGACAAATTTCTCCTCTTATTGTAGCCTAGCAGAATGCTGGGAACAACAACAGCCTCACAGACCTGCAGACAGACAGAAGGGGCTGGGAGCTCCGAGGACGCAATCGGGGCCCTCCTCATCCACCGTTGCCTCCCCCACCTCCCCTGACCCCGCACCTCAGTCGCCATATCTTTTTGTCAGGCCTCAGGACCAGACCAGGATGCTTTACAAACTGTTTGGGTCGCTGGGACCGCTCCCCGGCAGGCATCCCGCCCCGCCCCCACCCCTTTACGCTGAGATCAGTATTTCCTCATAGGCTCAGAGTGTGAGAGGGGGGTTATTTGCAGAATTTGTCTACGTTTCACGGTCGCACTGCTCCCCGCCCCCGGTCCCCGCAACCCCATTTCAGGCTAGAAAATGGATGGAGGGCGCAGAGGAGGGGCGTCGAGGAGGCGGCGGGGCCAGTTGCAGGGTCCTCCCTCCCCACCTGCCCACGCCGCGCCCCGTGCCCCTCCTCACCCATCTCGGGATCCCTTCCCCTCTCCTCGCTGCTCCCGGATCCTAGTCCCACCCGCTTCCACCCCAACCCGGGCCGCCAGCTGCGCCCACCTTCACACTGACCTGCAGCGCCCGGGCCGGGCCTGCGCCTCCTCTGGCTCGCCTAAGCCCGCTCGCCCCTCGCCCGCCGCCTGGGCAGCTCCGGGAGCTGGTTCCGCGCGGGCAACGCGAGCGGACGGCGCCGGGACCCGATTGCAGGGTGCCCGGCCAGTCACGTGAGCGCCACGTCACCGGAGCTCGGTCTCCGCCTGCACCCCGCCCGTCACCCCCATCCCAGAAGGACCGTACAGCTGAGGACTGTGGGGGGGGCGGGGTGGTTGGAGAAGGAGGAGTTACCGACAGAGCAGGTCGGGGGAGGCTTCCTGAATGCAGGTGCTTTACCTGGCGCCTCTCAGGTCCTCGCTCAGCATCCCTCTGAGATGCCCTTTATCCCCAGTTGTGACAGCTGATCACAGGCAGGGTACCCGACTTCTCCAAGAGCGCTCCACACGGAGCCCCACAGCCCGCTTTCAAGACCAGCTCCGCCTGACTCCAGAGCGCTGGTGGTGGTGTCCGCCAGGAAGCTGCGCTGCCTCCTTTAGTAGCAGCTACGTCCTGAGCCTCTGCTCTTCTCGGCCCACGTGTTCTCTCTTCCTGGCTGGTCTCTGTTCATTTCCCTCTAAACACAGATGATTCCCAAATCTACATATCCAGGTTATTCCCTCCCTTGAGTCTCAGACCTTCTTTGCCAACTGTCTATTGGACACCACCGCCTGAATGTCCCTGAGGGACCTCAAAATCCATAACCCCAAACTGATTTTACCAACTTACTTCTCACCTTCTCTGTTCACTTCTCTCCACACTGGAAACTTGCACTCCAACATTTAACCTATTCCCATCTAGAGAGAATGTCAGACAGCTAAAATGTTAAAAAAGAAAAAAGGATGCATTAAAACATTTAAAATTATGGACCACAGATGAACAGATTCATCAAAATCCTTGGTTCACAGCTTACTCTTATCATTGACCCGTGTTGACCCTCTTTCCTTTCCTTCCATCCCTTCCATCCCTTCCCTTCCCTTTCCTCTTTCACACTTGTGAAACCACGACCCAACTCAAAAACTAGAAAATTGATAATATTATAGTTGCTACAGTGTAGTGCCATATATTTGGTTTTGATGATATGACTATACGGTGTCTTGGTTTGGATCTCTTTAAGTTTATCCTGATTGGAATTAATGAACTTCTTGGATGCACAGATTATTGTCTCTCTTCTAATTTGAGTAATTTTCATCCATTATTTGTTCAAAAATTCTTTCCGCCCCTTTCTATCTCTCTTCTGCTTCTTGGATTCCCATCGTGAATATGTTAGTATGCTTGATGGTGTCTCATGGGTCTCTTAGGTTTTGTTCATTTTTGTTCATTCTTTTCACTTTCTGCTGCTCAGACTGAAGGATCTCAATTGACCTGTCCTCAAGTTAGCTTATTAATTCTTCTCCCTGCTCAAACATGCTGTTGAACCCCTCTACTGAGCTCTTCATTGTAGTTATTGTACTTTTAAGCTCCAGAAGTTCTGTTTAGTTTCTTTTCATAGTTTCATTCTCTTTATATTCTATCTCTCTACTGATATTCTATATCTTCTGAGGCATTCTTCTCATTTCCTTTAGTCCATTGTCCAGGGTTTCCTCTAGCTCTTTGAGCATATTTAAGACAATTCATCTAAATCTTTGCCTAGTTAGTCCAATACATGAACTTTCTCAGTCAGTTTCTAATAATTTTTTAAATTTCCTGTGAATGGAGCATACTTTCTCATTTCTTTATATACCTCATAATTTGTGTTGGAATCTGAGTGTTTTGAATATTAGCAAGTGTCAACTCTAGAAATCAGATTCCCCCACTTCACAGGATTTGTTGCTCTCTGTTGTGGGTTATTGTTTCCTTGTTTAGAGACTTTTAAAAAATACTTTTTTAAATTCTGCATTTTTGGTCATATTTGGCCACTGAAGTCTGTGTTTCATTAGCTCGGTGGTCAACTGGTGTTCGGACAGAGTTACTTTAAATGCCTATAGCCAACAAAAGAAAAAAGAAACTACTTTCCCAGTCTTTACAGATGAGCTCTGTGCTGGAGCACTTTTTAAATGCTTTACTTTCTGCTTGTGCAGAGCCTGAAGGCCAACTAAGGTGAATGCTTAGGGTCTTCTGTGGCCTTTTCTCAGCATGTGTTCAATCTCGGGCATGTACATAAGCTTCTTGATTCCCCAGTATATGTGACTGTTTAAAAGTGCTTGTTTCGCCATGTATCTCTTTTCCCTAACACTTCCTACCTAGGCTTCTCAGTCTGTCTCTTGCTTATCCCAAATGTTGTTCCTTGCCCCAGGCTGCTGTGGCCAATACCTATGACTTTAAATACTTTTGGCAAATGCCACCCAGGAAGCTACTGTTCCAGCTCCAGTCCTGGGAATGCTCTCAGTCTACTGTGACAAAGGGAAATTTTGTGCTTGTCCTTGAGGCCGCCACCAGACAGACCAAGATCAAACACAATTCTATGAGAATAGGATCCAAATTCCTCCTCCTGTCACTAGCAATCTTAACCAGGATAGTGGGCTGCCATCCACAAACTACTGCCAATTTGGGGCATGGATGATGGTAAACAGGCAGTTTAAAATATCTTGCCACAAAGCAGGAGCTTCTTTCTGCACCAAATTTCCCCCAGTTGTAATTTTTTTGACTAGATTCCAGAGTTCTGCAAAAGTTGATTCTGATAGTTTTTACCAGTTTATTAACTGCTTTTGGGGGCCAGGGGATGAAGTCCTGGAGTTCCATACCCTGCCACTTTCAGTAATGTTACTTTTCTTTCTATTTCTATTTGTCAAGTTTGGTAGTTTGTGTCTTTATGTGAATTTGTCCATTTCATCTATCTGGTCTTATTTGTTGTCATACAGTTGTTCATAGTATTATCCTATAATCCTTTTTAAACCCATAGAATTGAGAGTGATGTCCACTGTTTCATTCCTGATTTCGTTAATTTGAATCCTCATCCTTATTCCCTTGGCAGTCTACTTATAGGTTTGTAGGTTTTTTTAAAAAAAAATATTTTTAAAGAAGCTGCTTTTCGTTTTAATAATGTTCTCCATTGTTTTTCTATTCTCTATTTCATTTATATCCACTCTAATTGTCTGATTTCTTTGGGTTTAAGCTGCTTTTCTTTTTCTAGTGTTTTAAGGTAGAAATTTTTTTTTTTTTTTTAAGATTTTTAGAAATTTCATGTAATGTCTGAAACATTTATATTAACATATTTCCATACAAATAACCCAATGAAAGTTTAGTATTAGTTGTTTTGTTTGTTTTTTTATACTGCAGGTTCTTATTAGGCATCAGTTTTATACACATCAGTGTATACATGTCAATCCCAATCGCCCAATTCAGCACATCACCATCCCCACCTCATCGCAGTTTTCCCCCCTTGGTGTCCATATGTCCATTCTCTACATGTGTGTCTCAACTTCTGCCCTGCAAACTGGCTCATCTGTACCATTTTTCTACGTTCCACATACATGCATTAACATACGATATTTGTTTTTCTCTTTCTGACTTACTTCACTCTGTATGACAGTCTCTAGATCCATCCACTTCTCAACAAATGACTCAATTTCGTTCCTTTTTATGGCTGAATAATATTCCATCGTATATATGTACCACAACTTCTTTATCCATTCGTCTGTTGATGGGCATTTAGGTTGCTTCCATGACCTGGCTATTGTAAATAGTGCTGCAATGAACATTCGGGTGCACGTGTCTTTTTGAATTACGGTTTTCTCTGGGTATATGCCCAGTAGTGGGATTGCTGGGTCATATGGTAATTCTATTTTTAGTTTTTTAAGGAACCTCCATATTGTTCTCCATAGTGGCTGTATCAATTTACATTCCCACCAACAGTGCAAGAGGGTTCCCTTTTCTCCACACCCTCTCCAGCATTTGTTGTTTGTAGATTTTCTGATGATGCCCATTCTAACAGGAGTGAGGTGATACCTCATTGTAGTTTTGATTTGCATTTCTCTAATAATTAGTGATGTTGAGCATCTTTTCATGTGCTTCGTGGCCGTCTGTATGTCTTCTTTGGAGAAATGTCTATTTAGGTCTTCTGCCCATTTTTGGATTGGGGTGTTTGTTTCTTTGATATTGAGCTGAATGAGCTGTTTATATATTTTGGAGATTAATCCTTTGTCCGTTGATTCATTTGCAAATATTTTCTCCCATTCTGAGGGTTGTCTTTTCGTCTTGTTTATGGTTTCCTTTGCTGTGCAAAAGCTTTGAAGTTTCATTAGGTCCCACTTGTTTATTTTTGTTTTTATTTCCATTACTCTAGGAGGTGGATCGAAAAAGATCTTGCTGTGATTTATGTCAAAGAGTGTTCTTCCTATGTTTTCCTCTAAGAGTTTTATAGTGTCCAGTCTTATATTTAGGTCTCTAATCCATTTTGAGTTTATTTTTGTGTATGGTGTTAGGGAGTATTCTAATTTCATTCTTTTACATGTGGCTGTCCAGTTTTCCCAGCACCACTTATTGAAGAGACTGTCTTTTCTCCATTGTATATCTTTGCCTCCTTTGTCATAGATTAGTTGACCATAGGTGCGTGGGTTAATCTCTGGGCTTTCTATCTTGTTCCATTGATCTATGTTTCTGTTTTTGTGCCAGTACCATATTGTCTTGATTACTGTAGCTTTGTAGTATAGTCTGAAGTCAGGGAGTCTGATTCCTCCAGCTCCATTTTTTTGCCTCAAGACTGCTTTGGCTATTCGGGGTCTTTTGTGTCTCCATACAAATTTTAAGATGATTTGTTCTAGCTCCGTAAAAAATGCCATTGGTAATTTGATAGGGATTGCATTGAATCTGTAGATTGCTTTGGGTAGTATACTCATTTTCACAATGTTGATTCTTCCAATCCAAGAACATGGTATATCTCTCCATCTGTTGGTATCATCTTTAATTTCTTTCATCAGTGTCTTATAGTTTTCTGCATACAGGTCTTTTGTCTCCCTAGGTAGGTTTATTCCTAGGTATTTTATTCTTTTTGTTGCAATGGTAAATGGGAGTGTTTCCATAATTTCTCTTTCAGATTTTTCATCATTAGTGTATAGGAATGCAAGAGATTTCTGTGCATTAATTTTGTAACCTGCAACTTTACCATATTCATTAATTAGCTCTAGCAGTTTTCTGGTGGCAGTTTTAGGATTCTCTATGTATAGTATCATGTCATCCGCAAACAGTGACAGTTTTACTTCTTCTTTTCCAATTTGTATTCCTTTTATTTCTTTTTCTTCTCTGATTGCCGTGGCTAGGACTTCCAGAACTATGTTGAATAATAGTGGTGAGAGTGGACATCCTTGTCCCGTTCCTGATCTTAGAGGAAATGCTTTCAGTTTTTCACCATTGAGAATGATGTTTGCTGTGGGTTTGTCATATATGGCCTTTATTATGTTGAGGTAGGTTCCCTCTATGCCCACTTTCTGGAGAGTTTTTATCATAAATGGGTGTTGAATTTTGTCAAAAGCTTTTTCTGCATCTATTGAGATGATCATATGGTTTTTATTCTTCAATTTGTTAATATGGTGTATCACATTGATTGATTTGCGTATATTGAAGAATCCTTGCATCCCTGGGATAAATCCCACTTGATCGTGGTGTATGATCCTTTTAATCTGTTGTTGGTTTCTGTTTGCTAGTATTTTGTTGAGGATTTTTGCATCTATATTCATCAGTGATATTGGTCTGTAATTTTCTTTTTTTGTAGTGTCTTTGTCTGGTTTTGGTATCAGGGTGATGGTGGCCTCATAGAATGAGTTTGGGAGAGTTCCTTCCTCTGCAATTTTTTGGAAGAGTTTGAGAAGGATGGGTGTTAGCTCTTCTCTAAATGTTTGATAGAATTCACCTGTGAAGCCATCTGGTCCTGGACTTTTGTTTGTTGGAAGATTTTTAATCACAGTTTCAATTTCATTACTTGTGATTGGTCTGTTGATATTTTCTGTTTCTTCCTGGTTCAGTCTTGGAAGGTTATACCTTTCTAAGAATTTGTCCATTTCTTCCAGGTTGTCCATTTTATTGGCATAAAGTTGCTTGTAGTAGTCTCTTAGGATGTTTTGTATTTCTGCGGTGTCTGTTGTAACTTCTCCTTTTTCATTTCTGATTTTATTGATTTGAGTCCTCTCCCTCTTTTTCTTGATGAGTCTGGCTAATGGCTTATCAATTTTGTTTATCTTCTCAAAGAACCAACTTTTAGTTGTATTGATCTTTGCTATTGTTTTCTTTGTTTCTATTTCATTTATTTCTGCTCTGATCTTTATGATTTCTTTCCTTCTGCTAACTTTGGGTTTTGTTTGTTCTTCTTTCTCTAGTTTCTTTAGGTGTAAAGTTAGATTGTTTACTTGAGATTTTTCTTGTTTCTTTAGGTAGGCTTGTATAGCTATAAACTTCCCTCTTAGAACCGCTTTTGCTGCATCCCATAGGTTTTGGGTCGTCGTGTTTTCATTGTCATTTGTCTCTAGGTATTTTTTTATTTCCTGTTTGATTTCTTCAGTGATCTCTTGGTTATTTAGTAACGTATTGTTTAGCCTCCATGTGTTTGTCTTTTTTACGTTTTTTTCCCTGTAATTCATTTCTAATCTCATAGCGTTGTGGTCAGAAAAGATGCTTGATATGATTTCAATTTTCTTAAATTTACTGAGGCTTGATTTGTGACCCAAGATGTGATCTATCCTGGAGAATGTTCCGTGTGCACTTGAGAAGAACGTGTAATCTGCCGTTTTTGGATGGAATGTCCTATATATATCAATTAAATCTATCTGGTCTATTGTGTCATTTAAAGCTTCTGTTTCCTTATTTATTTTCATTTTGGATGATCTGTCCATTGGTGTAAGTGAGGTGTTAAAGTCCCCCACTATTATTGTGTTACTGTCGATTTCCTCTTTTATAGCTGTTAGCAGTTGCCTTATGTATTGAGGTGCTCCTATGTTGGGTGCATATATATTTATAATTGTTATATCTTCTTCTTGGATTGATCCCTGGATCATTATGTAGTGTCCTTCCTTGTCTCTTGTAACATTCTTTATTTTAAAGTCTATTTTATCTGATATGAGTATAGCTACTCCAGCTTTCTTTTGATTTCCATTTGCATGGAATATCTTTTTCCATCCCCTCACTTTCAGTCTGTATGTGTCCCTAGGTCTGAAGTGGGTCTCTTGTAGACAGCATATATATGGGTCTTGTTTTTGTATCCATTCAACCAGTCTATATATTTTGGTTGGGGCATTTAATCCATTCACGTTTAAGGTAATTATCGATATGTATGTTCCTATGACCATTTTCTTAATTGTTTTGGGTTTGTTTTTGTAGGTCCTTTTCTTCTCTTGTGTTTCCCACTTAGAGAAGTTCCTTTAGCATTTGTTGTAGAGCTGGTTTGGTGGTGCTGAATTCTCTTAGCTTTTGCTTGTCTGTAAAGCTTTTGATTTCTCCATCAAATCTAAATGAGATCCTTGCTGGGTAGAGTAATCTTGGTTGTAGGTTCTTCCCTTTCATCACTTTAAGTATTTCATGCCACTCCCTTCTGGCTTGCAGAGTTTCTGCTGAGAAATCAGCTGTTAACCTTATGGGGGTTCCCTTGTATGTTATTTGTCGTTTTTCCCTTGCTGCTTTCAATAATTTTTCTTTGTCTTTAATTTTTGCCACTTTGATTACTATGTGTCTCGGCGTGTTTCTCCTTGGGTTTATTCTGTATGGGACTCTCTGCGCTTCCTGGACTTGGGTGGCTATTTCCTTTCCCATGTTAGGGAAGTTTTCGATTATAATCTCTTCAAATATTTTCTCTGGTCCTTTCTCTCTCTCTTCTCCTTCTGGGACCCCTATAATGCGAATGTTGTTGCGTTTAATGTTGTCCCAGAGGTCTCTTAGGCTGTCTTCATTTCTTTTTATTCTTTTTTCTTTAGTCTGTTCCGCAGCAGTGAATTCCACCATTCTGTCTTCCAGGTCACTTATCCGTTCTTCTGCCTCAGTTATTCTGCTATTGATTCCTTCTAGTGTAGTTTTCATTTCAGTTATTGTATTGGTCATCTCTGTTTGTTTGTTCTTTAATTCTTCTAGGTCTTTGTTAATCATTTCTTGCATCTTCTCAATCTTTGCCTCCATTCTTATTCCGAGGTCCTGGATCATCTTCACTATCATTATTCTGAATTCTTTTTCTGGAAGGTTGCCTATCTCCACTTCATTTAGTTGTTTTTCTGGGGTTTTTTCTTGTTCCTTCATCTGGTACATAGCCCTCTGCCTTTTCATCTTCTCTGTCTTTCTGTAACTGTGGTTTTTGGTCCACAGGCTGCAGGATTGTAGTTTTTCTTGCTTCTGTTGTCTGCCCTCTGGTGGTTGAGGCTATCTAAGAGGCTTGATGGGAGGCTCTGGTGGTGGGTAGAGCTGACTGTTGCTGTGGCGGTCAGAGCTCAGTAAAACCTTAATCCACTTGACTGTTGATGGGTGGGGCTGGGTTCCCTCCCTGTTGCTGTGGCGATCAGAGCCCAGTAAAACCTTAATCCACTTGACTGTTGATGGGTGGGGCTGGGTTCCCTCCCTGTTGGTTGTTTTGCCTGAGGCAACCCAACACTGGAGCCTACCCGTGCTCTTTGGTGGGGTTAATGGCAGACTCTGGGAGGGCTCACGCCAAGGAGAACTTCCCAGGACCTCTGCTGCCAGTGTCCTTATCCCCATGGTGAAACAGAGCCACCACTCGCCTCTGCAGGAGACCCCCCAACACCAGCAGGTACGTCTGGTTCAGTCTCCCCCAGGGTCACTGCTCCTTCCCCTGGGTCCCGATGCACACATTACTTTGTGTGTGCCCTCCAAGAGTGGGGTCTCTGTTTCCCCCAGTCCTGTCACAGTCCTGCAATCAATTCCCACTAGACTTCAAAGTCTGATTCTCTAGGAATTCCTCCTCCCTTTGCCGGACCCCCAGGTTGGGAAGCCTGAGGTGGGGCTCAGAACCTTCACTCCAGTGGGTGGACTTCTGTGGTATAAGTGTTCGCCAGTCTGTGAGTCACCCACCCAGCAGTTATGGGATTTGATTTTACTCTGATTGCGCCCCTCCTACCGTCTCACTGTGGCTTCTCCTCTGTCCTTGGACGTGGGGTGTCCTCCTTGGTGAAGTCCAGGGTCTTCCTGTCAATGATTGTCCAGCAGCCAGTTGTGGGTCTGGTGCTCTCGCAAGAGGGAGTGAGAGCACGTCCTTCTACTCCGCCATCTTGGTTAATCTCCTCATTTTGCAAAATTGATTGTTTTACTTTACACTCCTACTAGCAGTGTAGGAGAGTTCCCATTACCTACATCCTTGCCAGCCTTCTTATAAGCTACATCAAGGTAGAAATTTAAATGATTGATTTCAGATTTTCATCTCTCTTTATATAAGAATTTAAAGCTATAAATTTCCCTCTAAGCACTGTTTAACTACATCCCATATGTTTTGGTATGTTGTGTTTTTGTTTTTATTCATCTCAAAGTACTTTATAATTTCTCTTATGCTTTCTTCTGATTAAATGGAGGTATACTGTTTAATTTCTATGTATTTGTAGCTTTTCCAGATTTCCTTATGTTGTTGATTACTAATTTAATTCCATTATGATCAGAGAATATTCTTTGTATGATTTCAATCCTTTTAAGTTTATATAGGATTTTATTATGGCCTAGTATATGATCTATCCAGGAGAATGCTCCATGGGTGCTTGACAAGAATGTATATTCTGATGTTGCTTGGAGTATTCTGTAGGTGTCTGTTATTCTAGTTGGTTTGTAGTTTTATTCAATTGTCCTATTTCTTTGTTGATATTCTTTCTACTTGTTCCATCAAATTTTGATATTGTCTTTTTTAAGTCTGCAGTTGTTATCATCAAAGTGTCTGTTTTTTCCTTTTACTCTGTCAGTTTTTGCTTTAAATATGTTCATTTTTTTATATTCCTTATGGATTGATCTTGTTATCATTATAAACACCTTTCTCGTTCTCCAGTAACATTTTTTGTATTAAAGTCTATTTTATCTGCTATTAAAAATAGCCACTCCTTTTTTGTTACCCTTTGCATGGTATATATTTTTCTGTCTTTTCACTTTCATTCTATTTCTTTCTTTGAACCTAAAATGTTTTTCTTCTAGATAGTGTATAATTGGATAATGCTTTTTTTTCCCTTTCTGCTAAATTTTTCCCTTTGAATGGAGCATTTAATCAATTTGCATTTAATATAAACATGGATAAGGTAGGATTTATATCTGCCATTTTATTATCTGTTTTTATATGTCTTCTGCCTTTTTTATTCCTCTGTTTCTCCACTATTGATTCTTTTTTAAAGATAGAAAAATATCTTTGTGCCATTTTAATTATCTTGATGCTTCTTTAACAATATTTAAAAAATTATTTTCTTAGTGGTTACCCTAGGGATTAAAATTAATATCTTAGATTAAAACAATCTACTTTTGTCAATTCTAACTTAATTTCAATGGTATAAAAAAGTATTTTCTGATATACCTGCATTCCCTCCTTCCTCTTTTGTGGTATTATTGTCATGGAAACCACATCTTTAGCCATCATAAGCCCATGAACACTGTTTTATAATTATCCTATTTAAATCAAATAGGAGAGGAAAGAGTTGTAAACAAATATACATATACTGTCTATTAATTTTCTATTGCTGCTGTAACAAAGTACAACAAATTTACTGGCTTAAAACAACAGAAATTTATTCTCTTATAATTCTGGAGTTCATAAATTTGAAATAATTTCATGGGGTTTAACCAAGGTATCAGCAGAGCTATACTGCCTCTGGAGGCTTTAGGAGAGGATCCATTTTCTTGCCTTTTTCCAGCTTCTAGGGCTGTATTCCTTGACTGTGTCCCCTTCCTCCATCGCCAAAGCCAGTAGCATAGCATCTTCAAATGTCTCCCAGCTTCCATCATCACATCACTTTTTTCCTCTTCTGCTTAAAATTTCCTTCTGTCTCTCTCTTATAAGAACCCTTGTGATTGCATTTAGGGTCCACCCAGATAATCCAAATAATCTCTGCATCTCAAGATCCTTAACTTAATCACAAATGTAAAGTCCCTTTTTGCCATATAGGGTAACATTCATAGGTTACAGAGTTTGGACATGCATATATTTTGGGAGGCCATTATTTGGCCTACCACTCTGTCTTTTATATTTACCTAGTTAGTTACCTTGCCAGTGCCCTTCATTTCTTCATGTGGACTCAAGTTACCATCTAGTGTCCTTTCATTTCAACCTGAAGGATTCTGTTTAGTATTTCTTATAGAACAGTACTAAATATTTTAAAATTCTCTCAGTATTTGTTATCTGGGAAAGTCTTAATTAATCCTTAATTTTAAAGGAGAGTTTTCTGGTTAAGGAATTTTGGTTGACAGTCATTTTGTTTCCATATTCTGAAAATGATGTGTCACTGTCTTCTGATCACCATGATTTCTGATTAGAAGTCAGTTATAGATTAGTGTTTTTCATCATATTTGATCTTCGAATGTATTTTCCTGACATTTTCTCTTTCTCATCTCTTTTTGGTATTCTCATTATGTCTATGTTGGTATGCTTGATGGTGTCTCAAGGTTCTCTGTGTCTGTATACTTTTCTTCATTTTTTATTTATTTTTTGTTTCTCAGACTCAAAAATCTCTATTCGCCTATCTTCAATATCACTGACTGTTTCATCAGCCAGTCCACCAATGAGGTGCTCTAGTGAATTTCTCATTCCAGTTACTTTCTATTCAATGGGGGGAAAACTGCCTTTTCAACAAATAGTGCTGGGAAAACTGGATATCCACATGCAAAATAATGAAGTTGGACCCTTACTTTACACCGTTTATAAAAATTAACTCAAAATGGATCAAAGATCTCAACATAAGAACTAAAACTTTGAACACCAAGGAAGAAAAAGGTGGGAAAAACTTCATGTCATTGAATATGGCAATTATTTATTGAATATGGCACCCAAAGCACAAACAAAATAGTTAGATAATTGGTGCTGTTGACCTAAAACAATAAAACAGCCAGTTTTTAACTTTTTAAATATTTATTTATTTATTTTTTAGGTTGCACCGGGTCTTAGTTGCAGCATGTGGGATCTTCATTGTGGCATGCGGGATCTTTAGTTGTGGTGTGTGGGCTTCTTACTTGTGGCATGTGAACTCTTAGTTGCAGCATGCATGCGGGATCTAGTTCCCTGACCAGGGATCGAACCTTGGTCCCCTGCATTGGGATCATGGAGTCTTACCCACCGGACCACCAGAGAAGTCCCAAAACAGCCAGTTATTTTACCAACAGAATAGATTTATTCAGGAATAGCAAAGAATTGCAATTCGGGACATGTAAGCTATGGCAAACCACAGGCAAAGTCTGGAGAACAGAGGAGAGGAATGCTCTTTAGTAGAGTAGAAGGGGGAGTTGGGAGGAGCTGTTATATACAAAGAGCCCTTTGGAGGAAATTGAGAGTTCAAAGTGTAGTGGCTTTTCACTGGCTGAGCTGTGACAATCTCTCATTGGCTGAGCTGTACCAGGCAAGGAGATATTCTTCCTTCTTCCTGCTGGGTAGTAAAGTAGTAACCTTCTTCCTATTGGGGATGTAAAGTTACTTCTCTTTCTGTTGGGTCTGCAATTGACTTTGAGTGGTAGGGCATGAGAGCTTTCCGTTCTGGCTCCCTGAGTCCATTTTAAAAGAGGTTTTTGTTTATTAGTTTTCATATTTTCACACTTTTGATCAAAATTTTTCTCTGAAAGCATTACTGATCAAGAGTCAGGTTTTGCTAGATTCAGTGGCCTTTTGTCCTTCAATGCCAGGAAGACCTTTCTGGGTGTCGTGTCCCATGTCAGAGGGAAAGTGAACATATTGGAAACCTATTGAGGTCACATTCGAATAACAAGGAGGGGTTAGAAGGAGATCTCTCAGGCATTTCCCATTTAAAGTATGTATCTTAGAACAGTGAATACAGCAATAGCACACTCAAAACTAAAAAAAATAAACAAGAGCTTTGAGAAGACACTGTGCAGGAATAAACATGAAGCAGTGGCTGATGAACTTTCCAGAAAAATAACAAAACTTCAAAGGACAGAGCATGGAACCAAAGAGGTTTATTCTCATGCCTTAAGATGTAATGGGATTTACCTTGCTAGGTTTTGACCTGCTTGGGACCCATCACCCCTTTCTTTCTTTCTTTCTTTTTTTTTAATGGTGCTTCTTGCATGTGACGTTTCTTTTTTATTTATACATTTATTTATTTTATTTATTTATTTTTGGCTGTGTTGGGTCTTCGTTGCTGCACATGGGCTTTCTCTAGTTGCGCGAGCAGGGGCTACTCTTCATTGTGGTGCGCGGGCTTCTCATTGCAGTGACTTCTCTTGTTGCAGAGCACAGGCTCTAGGCGCACGTGCTTCAGCAGTTGTGGCTCATGGGCTCTAGAGCGCAGGCTCAGTAGTTGTGGCACATGGGCTTAGTTGCTCCGCGGCATGTGGGATCTTCCAGGACCAGGGATCGAACCCGTGTCCCCTGCATTTGCAGGTAGATTCTTAACCATTGTGCCACCAGGGTAGTCCCCCATCACCCCTTTCTAATCTCCTATTTCTCCCTTTGGAATGAGAATGTCTATCCTATACCTGTTCCACATTGTATTTTGGAAGCACATAAATTATTCAGTTTCACAGGTTCACAGATGGAGAGTAATCTTGCCTCAGGATGAATCACACCTAGAATCCCACCCATATCTCATTTAGATACTATTTAGATGAGATTTTGGGGACCAGGGGTGGAATACTATGGACTGAATGTTTGTGTCCTTCCCAAATTCATATATTGAAGCCCTAATCCCCAATATGATGGCATTTGGAGATGGGGCCTTTGGGAGCTAATTAGATTTAGATGAGATCACAGAGGTGAAGCCTTTATGATGGGATCATTCTCCATATAAGAAGAGGAAGAGACCAGAGCTCTCTCTCTCTCTCCACCATGTAAGGATACAGCAAGAAATCAGCCATTTGCAAACCAGGAAGAGAGCTCTCACTAGACACTGAATCTGCCAAAACCTTGATCTTGGACATCCCAGCCTCCAGAACCGTGAGAAATAAGTATTTATTGTTTAATTTACCCAGTCTATATTATTTTGTTATAGCAGCAGAACTAAGACAATTTGAATTAATCAAAATTAAATAATTTGTGCATCAAGGAACACTATCAAGAGAGTGAATAAGCAACATACAGGATTGGGAAATATTTGCAAATCATATATCTGATAAAGGGTTAATATCGAGACTACATAAAGGACTCGTACAACTCAACAACAACAAAAAGAACCCAACTAATAATTGGACAAAGAACTTGAATAGGCATTTCTTCAAAGAAGACATATGAGTGGCCAAAGTATGTAAAAAGATGCTCAACGTTAGAGAAATGCTAACCCAGACCACAGTGAGATATGACTTCACATTCATTAGGATGCTACTATAAAAAGAAACTCAGAAAATAATGTGTTGGTGAGGATATGGAGAAATTGGAACAGTTGTACACTGCTGGTGGAAATGTAAATTGGTGCAGCTATTGTGGGAAACTGTCATTTCCTTTAAAAAAATCCATATAATTACCATATATTCCAGCAATTCCACTTCTGGGTATATACTCAAAAAAGAATTGAGGGCAGAGGTTTAAACAGATATCTGTACTCCCATGTTCATAGCAGCATTATTCACAATAGTCAAAAGGGAGAAGCAACACAGTTGTTCATTGAGAAATGAATGGATAAATAATATGTGGTATATACATTCAATAGAACATGATTCAGCCTTAAAAAGGAATGAAATTCTGCTACATGCTATAATACGGGTGAAGCTGGAAAACATTATGCTAAGTTAAATAAGCCAGACACAAAAAGACAAATACTGTATGATTCCACTTATGTAAATTCCCTAGAATAGTCATATTCATATAGACAGAAAGTAGAATAGTGGTTACCAGGAGCTGTGGGGAAGGGAATAATGGAAAGTTATTGTTTAATGGGTACAGAGTTTCAGTTTGGAATGATGAAAAATTTCTGTAAATGAATAGTGGTGATGCTTCCACAAAAGTGTGAATGTACTTTAATGCCCTTGAATTGTACACTTATAAATGGTTAAAAGGTAATTTTTATATTATGTATATTTTTCCACAATAAAAAATCTAGAAAATTGGACCGTTTTAAAGAGAACAATAAAGTGGTATTTAGTACATTCACAGTGTTGTGCAACCACCATCTCTGTTTAGTTCCAAAGCATTTCCATCACCCCAAAGTAAAACTCCTTATTCACTAAGCAGTTTCCCTCCTTTACCCTCTCCCCCCAGTCCCTGGCAGCCATCAATCTGTGTTATAACTTGTATTGGTCTTCTTCTAGGTCTTCCATAACAAAATACACAGATTAGGTGACTTTAACAACAGAAATTTAATTTCTCACAGTTCTGGCGGTTGGAACTCCAAGATCAAGTTGTCAGCGGGTTTGCTTTCTCCAGATCTCATTATACCCTCATTTGGCCTTTTTCTCCTCCTCTTCTTACAAGCATACTAGGCATATTTGATTGTGGCCCCACCCTATATCCTCATTTAACCTTACTTACCTCCTTAAAGACCCCATCTCCAAATATAGCTACACTGGAGGTTAGAGCTTTAACTTATGAATTTATGGGACACAGTTCAGTACCTAACATTTAACCCTCTGTCTCCCCAATATTCATGTCCTTCTCACATTAAAAAAAAAACAAACAACTTCATCCAATCCCAACAGGCCCCAAGCATTAACCCATTCTAGCATCAACTCCAAGTTCGGTCTCATCTAAATATCATTTAAATCATGTCTGGATGAGACTTGAGGTATAATTCATTCCTAGGCAAAACTCCTCTCCAGTTGTGAGCCTGTGAAATTAAGAAATTACATGTTTCCAAATTCAGTGGTGAAATAGGCATAAAATAGACATTCTTTTTCCAAAGGGAGAATTCATGAAGATTTCCCCCTATGTTTCCTTCTAAGAGTTTTACAGTTTCACCTCCTACATTAGGTTTCTGATCCATTTTGAAATAATTTTTGTATATGGTGTAATGTAAGGGTCCAACCTCATTCTTTTGCAGGTGGATATCCAGTTTTCCCAACACCATTTGTTGAAAAAACTGTCCTTTTCCCATTTTATGGTCTTGGCACCCTGTTGAAAATCATCTGACCATATCTGTGCGAGCTTTTTTCTGGATGTTTATTCTATTTCATTGGCCTATATGTCTGTCTTTATGCCAGTACCACACTATTTTGATTATTGTAGCTTTGATAGGGGTTACATTGCAATGAACGGATTCTCCAATAGAGCTTCCAGTGGGAGCCTGGCCCTGCCCAGACATTGATTTCTGACTCCCAGTCTCCAGAACTGTGAGAGGATAAATTTCTGTTGTGTGTTTTTTTTAAACAGCAGCCACAGGAAACCAATACCAATGGTGAGTGGCAGGCTCAGTGGCAAATGAGTATTTATCCCTATTTTCACCTTACCACCTTTTCCCTGAGACAAGCAGATAAACTCCCCTTTGTTAATGGATAAACCCAAAATGGCTAGGACAGACTCTTACAAGCAAGTTTTTTTTTAAATTATTAATTAATTAATTTTATTTTTGGCTGCATTGAGTTTTCGTTGCTGCACGTGGGCTTTCTCTAGTTATGGTGAGCGGGGGGCTACTCTTTGTTGCAGTGCACAGGCTCCTCATTGCGGTGCCTTCTCTTGTTGCAGAGCATGGGCTCTAGGCACGTGGGCTTCAGTAGTTGTGGCATGCAGGCTCAGTAGTTGTGGCTCACGGGCTCTAGAGCACAGGCTCAGTAGTTGTGGTGCATGGGCTTAGTTGCTCCGTGGCATGTGGGATCTTCCCGGACCAGGGCTCGAACCCATGTCCCCTGCATTGGCAGGTGGATTCTTAACCACTGTGCCAGCAGGGAAGTCCCTCAAGCAAGGTTTTAAATGTGCAAAAGGAATGTAATTTTTATTAATTTTATTGTTTATATTTTCCCCATATTGTAAAGAGAGTGAAAGGCATTACGTGTTCAGTTCATCTTATTAAGACATACAGACCCTCCCCTTGAACTTTTATTTATAGTCTTGCTTTACAGAATATTTAATATTTTTACATAGTATATACCAATTGTTCCCCTTATAGTTTCATCTTTTCTTCTTTTTCTAATGTTCAGATAGGCAGGCCTTCTCTTCTCTGATCTTTTCCTTGGATTCAGATTAACATATATCTATATTTTCTTTTAGTTATTTTATTGGTTTGTCCTCAATATACTTGGGATAAAAATATGTGCATGGGTAATTCTCAAACTCCAGTGTGCATCAGAATTGCCTGGGAGCCTGTTAACAATGCAGTTACCTGGGCACCATTATCAAAGTGTGGTTCTTGGGTGTGGGGCTAGGATTCTGTATTTTAAACAAGCTCCACATGTGATTCTGAAGCATTTGATAGGCTAGCAAACTTCGAGGAGCACTGACATTACTATCTTAAAAGGATCTCATGTGTTGATTTTGGGGTGTAATTCCTCCTCTGTGATGTGTCTTTCACAAGAAAAACATTCTAGATAAATGAAATTACTTCCTTAGGCTCACACAGTCAATCAAGGATAGTGCAGAGAAAATAAACCAAAGATATTTTAGTGACAAATTATACCCAGTTGTTCTGAACTCTACATGTACATCAGAATCATTGTGGCTGCTTTTACAGTGTAATGATCCTTTGATCTCACTTCTAATGAGTCTGATTCAATAGGTTGGAATTGGGTCCTGAGCTCCACTTTAAAATCTGAGGTAATTCAAGCCTGCAGCCAAGGTTACAACCTATGCACTAAAGATAACAGCATAAAAATAAAACAGTTGTCTCTTTAAAAAGGGGATGGCCTAGTGGTAAAATAAAGTCTGGTGTGTGTGTGTGTGTGTGTGTGTGTGTGTGTGTGTGTGTGTGTGTGTGTGTGTAATGAGGAGGGGAGTGTCCAAACTTGAACTAAAGTTGGGGCCTCCACTTTAAGTCCAGAGATGTCTGATGAACTTGTAGGATGCAGTGGGTGTGGAGTAAAACCTAGTTTCCTGAATTTTTAACCAGTTCACAGGTGATTCTGATGCAGCTGGTCTTTATAACACACGTTGATAAACACTGACATATATTAAAATTACAACGTCCATGCGTTGAAACTGATGTATAATGCTTTCTCCGTTGTGTTCCTTTTTCAATTGCAAGCTACAGTCTGCAGAGAAAAGAAGTCACTTGCTCACAAATGATCAGAGGCAAACCTGGGCCCAGCTTGCAGGACTTTCAACTCAGTTATAATTACCTGCAGTGCCGTACAACTTACCAGACCTTGTGCTAGGCACTGAGGGTACCAGGACAAATGAGACAATATATTTACCGTAAGAAGGGCAGTCTAGTTAGGGAGCAGTGATGACTGGGTGGTGGAACATGTCCTAAAACAAGGGTCCATCTCCCGGACCCCCAGTCTCAGCCTGTTTCCCACTGATCTGTGATTACAGGTTTATTGAGCAGAGCAAAAATCAAAGTAAAGGAAGAGGGAAACTGCTCTGGATCCATGTAGGTTGGTGTGAGTAGAGACTACCAGGGACTCCTGCGGTGAGGGTGGTGTGGACCAGAACAGTCTTGGGGACATAAAGCCACCCCCACAACACCTGTGTATGCAAAGAGTGAAACCTGTAGCAGTGTCTATGCAGAAAATGGACTGCCAAGAAGACTGGGCCATATTCATGGGAGGATAGAAGAGATAGTTGAATTCTGAGCACACTATCATGAGTGTCACTCAGATTTATCTTGGGGAAGGGGGGTGAGGACAAAAGTCTGAGAAAAACCTCAAAGGGCTGTTTGGATCCCTAAGCAGCACTGGGGAAGTACCCACCCGAATTAAGTATAACTCTAAAGCAGGAAGGGGCATTCTCCACATTTCTGAATGGACAAACCGGGGATTCAGACCACTGAGGGCTGCAAAAAAATCAGTGGGTCTTTGTCACCTTTAAGACTCCAGCACATCAGCAGTGGTGGGGACCAGTGGAGGGAGGAAAACCTAGCAGAAGGGGAAGGAGTGCCTAGCAGTCATGGCATTATCCAGGGAAAGGAGACACAGCAGCATAGGTGTAGAAAGGTGTCTCCTACCTGGCAGTCAATTGGACTTGCTGGTAGGCCTACTCCTTTGGTCCTTACCTAAATATGAAGGACACCTAGAGGGCTGGGCCTTGCATGTGTCGACTGAGCCAGCCACAGAGTTCGGTCATTACCTCCTTTGATTCCCACAGTAGCTCTATACAGCATGTACTATCTTCATTTTATAGACGAATAGGCTGATTTTAAAGAAACATATCTGTAATAATTGCCAGGTTTGTGCTTCTAAATAAGAGATCCAGAGGTAATATAAGGTTTATGTCTTTAAATTGTGCCTCAAGTATTTATTGTCTCCATTCCCTTTATAAGCTGATTGGTAAGTTATTTGCATCTTACATTTTTTTCTGACACATGTGTATTCATTTTGGAAAAATGAGGAAAAAACAGATAAAAAATAAAGAAAATAAGAAAAAGACGCATTCTGATGTGTATATATATATATATATAAATAATATGCATGCTTTTAAATGAGATAGTATATCTACAGACTGCTTTCTAAACTGCTTTATTAGCTTTACAATATGTAATAGACATCTTTCCATGCAAGTTGATAAAATCTCCCCTGCTGACAGAAAAACTTACAGACTAAGTCAAAAGTGAAAATTAAATCTCTAATCAAAAAAATGACAGAACACGAAAGGTTCACAGTAAAGGGTACATCAAGAAAATGCAAGTTTGGGAAGCAGGGGGGTTTACAATTATTAACCTCAGCATTCAAGGCATAAGGCAAAATTCATCATGATGGTCGTGGTGAGGAGGATCTCCAATAAGAATGCGCAGACTGTACCTCAACTGAAGCTCCCTAATTTTCCTCCTTAGCTCTCTCATCTCCTCCATGAACCTTTCCATATCATCTGCATCTCCATCTATGATGTCAATGTTATTGACAAGCCTATTGGGCATATCCTCTCTAAAATCCTGGGCAGGTGGAGCCCATTCCCCTCTAATGTTTCCTCCAGGTTCTTGGCCTTCACCACCTCCCAAAGGGTGGGCCTCTTCATTCTGCACTGGAACCTGCTCCTCTCCTTTGCTTTCCTTGGGGACATTTTCCATCTTGAGATTTTTTTTCCTGTTTCTTCTTCCTAGTAGATAAAAGGATTGAATGTTTTGTAACAACAGGATTCAGAGCTCTGTGAGCAAAGGTTTTCCCACCTGAGAGACTTTGTGTGCCCTCTAAGGGGTGCCCCAGATCTAGCCCTGCCCCAAAGCCCACGATTTTCCCTGAAAATCATTCCCAGGGCCACTCCTGGCACAAAAACGTAGGACAGGTAGTGTGCTGGACCGTCGCTGAAAAACCAGGTCTTAGCCTCCAGGGATCTTGATATGCCCTCCAGGGGCACCCCAGAGCTTGCCCCTTTACTCCCTTCTTCCCTCACCAGCCACAGGCCCACAGTTTCTAAAGACTCGGCCAGGTTTCTCCTGCACTAAAGGGGGCAGGGAGGGCTGGGAGTCCCCCAAATTCTGTTCTGATCCCTGATAGCCCTACACCAAAGGGTCCCAGGCACCTCCCATACCTGCAGGAATCAGAAGCAGTCTTCCTCTCGTAGCCTTGAAATCTGCTGCACCAACGGACCTAAAGACCTGCAGACAGAAATTCGACAATGGCCAGGACTGATAACTCGATTAAAGGACCAGTATCGGGGGACACCAGCTCCGTTGTTGGTTTAGGACTCTGCTAGAAATATGTTGCTGCCTTCTCTTTCTCCTCCATCCTGTCTCACAGCTTCTTTTCCCGCCCTGTGACGCGCTACCCTGCCTTCCAGAAGAAATCAAAGCTGATTATTTCCAAACCAGTTTCACCTCTTCTTTAGGCCCCTTATCTCCACTGTCTCGTCCTTCCCGTCATCTAATTACCATTTCTTGAACGCAAATGGACAACTTGCGGGGCGGGGGAGTCCGAAGAGCTTGCTGGGTGGCTACGTGGTTCACTTATAAAGAATTTCAATCTGGGTATCTGCCAGGACCTTTTGGGACCCCGTGGACTTTCTGGAGCTCACCCTCGGGCCACTGCCCACCATTTTATGCATCAAGATGGATGAAGGGCGAAGAGGTAACGTGGGCATTGCAAACCTGTCCCCGCTGCGGCGTCAGCGCTTTGTCAGGCTTACCCCAGGGTCCGCAGGCAGCGCCCACGCTTACACCGACCTGCAGGGACCAGAAACTGTTTCTCGTTCCCCGCCTATATCCCGAAGTCGGTAGCCCGCCCGATCGATTGCCTCCTCCACAGAAGGGACGTGCTTCCCAGACCTAATCCCTGTCCCTATCCTCTGCAGCAGCCGCCCCGGTCCCCGCCCCCTACCCCTCCCCGGAGTTCCCGCAGCCCACCATTTCCGGCTCCAAAATGGAAGGAGGGTGGAGAAGAAATACCGGGAACGGTGGCCTAGACCCGATGCAGAGTCCGCCATCCCCAACCCAGGGTCACCCGTTGCGCACCCCCTCCCGTCGCCCTGCAGGAATCAGGCCGTTTCCTCGCCGTCTCCTTTTCTGGTCCTTCCCGTCCAGGCGTCGCCCGATCGCCCACCTCCTAGGAGATACCAACTGGTACCCATTCTTAACCCTTGGCCCCTCTTGATCTCCTCCCACCAAGCCCTCCATTTCTTGCACCAAACGTGTGGACATCGGGGAAGGGATAGAGAGAATCCAGTCCTGGACCCGCTCTGGTCTTTGCCCTGAGGCCCCCGCTCTCCTCCCCAGTCAGCGCCCTCCAACCTGCCAAGAATCTGGGTCAGCTTCTACGACTTCCTCCTTCCTGGGTACAGGTTCGCCCGTCTTCAAGGCAATAGCGAGCCGGCGAACAGCCACAAGCGACTAAGGACTGCAACTGGGAGGAGAGACTAATCCATGGGCGGGCTCTAGGTCTCGTAAGGGCTACGTCACTGTGAGCTCAGATCCCCAATTATGGTTCGTACCTGCGGTGCTGCAGAGGGTTGTGGGCGGGGCCACCTTTCTCCTCATTCCCACCTTCCCCCCACCAATACCACTGGGTACTGCCCATCCGTTACTTATTTATCTATTTATTTGTTTGTTTGTTTATCTATTTATTTATTTTCCTATTTAGCATCCTCGACACCAAACGGGTCATAATATTTTGTCGTTTGTATTTGCCTTTGTCCTGATTTCTGCTGGAGCTTTTAAAGAATTGCGTCTTCCTCTTCTATAATATTAAATGCCCACTTCTTTCCCTTCCACTCACCAGCAACTAAAGCCTAGAATTGACCCTATCAGTCTTGTTGGTTTTGTCCCAGGCTGGAACCGGGACGGGGGAGGGGGGTGCAAGGCTAGGGAGTCTGGAAAATAGGTAGGAGGTAACATTTCTTTTTTTTTAATGGTAAACTTACTGACACAGGATATTTAATATTTTATTTATTTATTTATTTTTATATTTATTTTTGGCTATGTTGAGTCTTCGTTTCTGTGCCAGGGCTTTAGTTGCGGCAAGCGGGGGCCACTCTTCATCGCGGTGCGCGGGCCTCTTCACTATCGCGGCATCTCTTGCTGTGGAGCACAGGCTCCAGACGCGCAGGCTCAGTAGTTGTGGCTCACGGGCCTAGTTCCTCTGCGGCATGTGGGATCTTCCCAGACCAGGGCTCGAACCCGTGTCCCCTGCATTAGCAGGCAGATTCTCAACCACTGTGCCACCAGGGAAGCCCCCAGAGGTAACATTTTTAAAAACACTTTCACTCTAATTATTTCCCTTTCTGTTTATTTACTTTTTGAAGGGGTGGGTGATTGTTTTTGTTCTGTTCCCCATCAGCATGCATTCATTTTTGGGTTGTTATAATTAGACAATACAATTATTTTCAGTTGAAAACCGATTCAAGTTGCAAAAACTTGGCAACATGTTTCTGCTGTTGAATCATCCTATAAATATAGACCCTCCAGACTGCACCCTCACCCCCTTTTAAGGACTTTGAAATATAAACCTATGCTGCTGGTTTCCCTTATGAAGGGCCTCTGTGCAGTCCTTTTATGAGATGAGGCAGTGAGTCTAATGGAGTCTTCATGGTGGATTTTCAGATTTTGAGAACCTGTGACAAATTTATCATCTCCTCTAAATTATATTTAAATTATATTAGTACAACTTCACTTTACAAAAAGACTCTAGCATAGCTTCTAAAATAGAGCAACACTGAGGTCTTCCAACAATTCAGAACAGTAATTTGGGAAAGTTATGCTGACAGGTAAAAAGTATTGTGAAGCTACAATATTAAAACAATATTATACCAGAATAAATATAGGACAAATGAAGCAGAAGAGAAAGCCAATTTTCAAACCCAAATATGGAGAAATATTAGTAATCTGATTGAAATATTTTGAATCAGTGGGGAAAGGTTAGCTTACTGAAGAAATGGTGCTGGGATAATTGGTTAACTATTGGGAAAAAAACGAAGTGTGTTATTCCTGTTATACACTTAAATACAGACACTAAATATTTAGATAAAAAGACATAAATCATTGAAATAGTATATAAGAAATGTTATTTTGTATATAATTTTAGGATGAAATTGCTTTTTTAAAAATATAGCACCAGAGACAGACATAGCCAAAAGACAATTGGTCCAATCCTGCTGGGGACCCTCTAAGTCTAAGGAACCATGTACAATGCTCCTCAGAATTATCCCAATAAAAGATGGGAAACTGGGTCCTTTATTGGTGGATGTTAAAATCTCTGGCACATCTAGGTTGTCCTAAGCCTGGGCTGAGCCAGAAAAAGCCCTCAGTAAAATTTAGAAATAAGATAAAGTGGAAGGACAATATCGTTTTTATCCCTGCCTCAAGAATTATACTATTCACATTTTACTCTAAATCAGCCCAAATATTTACCTTCAAAATAAAGATAATACACACACATCCATTCCCATGTTTATGGATATTGGGCTGTCTGTAGTTTTCATTGTGAGACACAATGTTGATTGAACTTCTTTGTACGTAATTTTTTGATAATAATATGAAGGTATTAAATTCCTAGAATGGTCATTGCTGTACATGACTATGGATGCTTTTAACTGGCATAGAAATTGGCCTTGAAAAATATTGTCCCAATTTGGCACCTATAATGTATGAGCATTCCTGTTTGCTTATGTGTTCACCAACACTGGTTTATTATATTTTTAAATTTTTGTTTTATTTTATATTTTGTTTCATTTTGTCTTATTTCATTTATTCTTTAAAAAAGTGTTGTCATAGTCATCAGGTAATGTTTTCTAAACCTGCCAGATCACAGCAGACACCTGAGATTAAGATTCCCAGACTATTCTCTGAAGATTCTAGTTCAGTAGATTGGGGCCAGGCCTGAGAACTTGCATTTAGGTTTTTTACACAATTCTTAATATTAGGTAGGGTTGGGAATCCATGTCATAGGAAAAAAAGCAAAATGAAACAAACCTAAAAGCTCCCATTGTTACCATTATGAAATAGCCTCAAAATTACAGAATGGTTTTGAAAATAGCACAAAGAACCCCCACGTGTCCTTCACTGTATTCCCCAGTTTTAACATTTTGCTACATTTGCGTTATCATTCTCTCTTCATGTAGAAGGACATATTATTTTCTGAACCATTTGAGTCAGCTGAAGATCGAATGGTCATTTAAAAATATTTACTTCAGTTCATTCCACATAAAATTTTCTTAAAGATGACCTTTGTTTTGGTCTTTGGAGATTTCTTATATAAGATATATATATATATATACACACACATAAACTTGTATAAAGATAAATATTTTAGTGTATAATCTTACTAAATGTTCTCTACTCAGTATTATACATAATTTATTCATGCATCTATTTTAATGGAATAATGTACCATAAGCTGGTCTGCTACTTGCTTATTTATTTGCTTAAATATATTTTCAGGTTAGTAACAATTTTACTACTCTCCCTGTTTTTAATGTCTCAAAACTGTTCAAATTATCATAATTTATTTAACCAATCCCCAATTGACTCATATGGGTATTATTTCCATATATTTACAGTAATCAATACTGTTTCAATAAATGTGTATATGCAGATTGCCCTCCAAAAAGATTGTTCACACTCTCACCAACACAGGTTGTAACCAATCATACTAATTTATGAAATATTGGAATCATATAAAACTAGAATGAGAGAATATAGCATACATCCATACTTTTATAATATATATAGTTTGAAAATATATATAATAAATACATACATGTGGATATATATAAACACATACATAGTTATTTTATGTACTTTAAATGTGTGTGTATATATACATACACACATATATATGCATACATACACAAACACGCAACCTACTTTTCTTACACAACCTACTTTTTCTTAGAAATCATGTTTTTGAGATTCATCTATGTTGATATATATATAGATGTAGGTACTTTATTTTTACAGCAGTATAGTATTCCGTTGTATAATTGTATTTTAATTCATTTTTTGTTTTCCTGTTGATGCATATTTAAATTTTTTCCCTATTTTTTTCTAATATAGCCATAGTTTCAGTGAACATCCTTGTGTATGGCTCCTTTGTACTTCTTCATTTGAACAGCAAAATTTTGTTTTTGTTGCATTTATTTGTTTTTAGTTTTTAGGGTTGTTGTTGTTGTTAAGCCTCATCTGCCAGGATTTTCCAAATCTGCCCCTTTTGGGATGTCATCCTAGATATGGAAATAACACCTAGATACACAGGTTCTTCCTCTGGAGGTTCTGATTTAGTAGGTCTCGGATGGGACATGAGAGTGTATTTTCAGAAGTACCCCAGGTAATTTATAAGATCAGGCAAGTCTGGGAAACACTTTGATGGGTTTTAAAAATTATCCCATTAATTTGCTGATTTATTTTCTTTAATTCTTAGTGTAGTTCAACTTCTATTTTTAAATATCTTTATTATCCTTAATGGTTGGGTTTTTAAAAGCAGAGTAATACAGATATGAATAATGTAGAAAGTGCATGTGTTTGCTATATAGTCTTTCAGAAGTTTTATTTTGTATGTATTTATGTATAGGAATACTTTCTTAGCTCAAGCAAGGATGAAATATTACTTAAAATTGTTCTTTAATATTTAGGATGTTACATAGCTTCTAAATAGAGTAACACTTAAAAACAGATTTTTAGGTTGAAGGGAAAAGTTTCAAACTGAATACATTTCCCTAAGATTTCTGTACAAGCAAACAATCTATTTTGGTAAACCCTGAAATTGGTTAAGACACACACAAACACACACACACGTCCCTCATTGATCTGTAATTTCCGTTTCTTCTACTTTTTTTTTTTTAACTTTGGGTTTATTTATTTATTTATGGCTGTGTTGGGTCTTCGTTTCTGTGCGAGGGCCCTCTCCAGTTGCGGCAAGTGGGGGCCGCTCTTCATCGCAGTGCGCGGGCCTCTCATTATCGCGGCCTCTCTTGTTGCGGAGCACAAGCTCCAGACGCGCAGGCTCGGCAATTGTGGCTCATGTGCCTAGCCTCTCCGTGGCATGTGGGATCTTCCCAGACCAGGGCTCGAACCCATGTCCCCTGAATTGGCAGGCAGATTCTCAACCACTGCGCCACCAGGGAAGCCCCATTTCTTCTACTTTTATTTCAGTCTCTGTTATTTTTAAATTGTTTAATTTTAATGATTGAATTGTTTTTCAAAAATAAAACCATCCACTTTGGTGTATATTATTGGAAATCGTTTTCTATGATATACTTATATAAAGGAAAATGTTATTAAATCAGGGAAGAATTATATAAATGTGAGCTTCTCCTTTAAGAAAGGTACAGAACTATGCTTAACAGCAAGATGAAAGTTTGAAGAAAAATAGTTTTAAAGTCACTACATATTTCCCCATTTACTCAGCACAAGAAACTATTGTTCACTGCTCAACTAGGTTTTTTTTTAATGATTACAATTTTTTTTCTAATGCTAAAAGTTGTAAAAATTTCATGGTCATAAAAGATTATTTGTTCTTTTGTTACTTCAAAAGCTTTAAAAAATTTTGAAACATTGTAATACAGCATGAGTCATACAGCAAAGATTAGTGGGAAAATTATTGTTTAAAAAATTCTATTGGCTAATGTAAAACATCCCTTTGTTAAGCTTAGTAAGATTTTGTTAAAGAAAGCTTTGTACCCAAATGCTATTAAAACTCAGTTTTTCTTGATAATATTAATAAGAATGGTTTAAAATAAATCTCCCTTCTGTAGTAGAAATAAAGGAGATTCTAATGGCTTTCCCAATCTTAAACACATTACAAAAGTTGTTTTCTTTATTAAAATATGTTACTAAAATAACACAATATATATGCACATATTTTAGTTGAACCATGTATAGTTTTCTGAGACTTAAAAAAAAAACTTAACAGTATATTTGGACATATTTCCATGTCTTCTATTGCTGTGTAACAAATCACCATAAACTTAGAGGCATATACAACAAAATTCATCTCACAGTTTCCATAGGTCAGAAATCAGGCACAACAAGGCTGGGTTCCCTGCTCAGAGAATCACAAGGCTGAAGTTGGCTTGCTGTGTCCTCATCTGGTGACAAACCTACGGAAAAATCTGCTTTTAAACACATTCTTGTTATTGTCAGAATTCAGTTCCTGGGGAATGTAGGACTGAAGTCTCAGTTTTCTTACTAGCTGTCAACCAGGGACTGCTCTCAGCAACTGCAGATTGCTCTCACATCTTACCATGTGGTTCTCTCAATCACAGCAAGAGAGAACTGCCCTTACTTCAAATCCCTTTCACACTTAGAATTGCTCTGACTTCCACTTCTGCTTAGAGCTGGAGAAAATTGTCTACTTTTGAATGGTTCATGTGATTAAGTCCAATCCACCTAGATAATCTTAACCTTTTAAAGTCAACTCATTTGGGACTTTAATTACATGTGCAAAATTGAATTGCAGAAGTGCCTTGATTAGCATGTGATAGAATAACCAGGGGTGTGGAATCTTGTGGGGGGGTATCTTAGAATTATCTCTACCACACTACCGAAACCATTTTTCTTTTTAAATTGAGATACAATATATCTAACATAAAATTCAACATTTTAACCATTTGAAAGTGTACAATTCAGTGGCATTTAGTACATTGACAGTGTTTTGCAACCATCACCCCTATCTAGTTGCATAAATTTTTTCATCACCCCAAAAGAAAATCCCATATCTATTAAGCAATCATTCCCTATTACTCCCTCCCCACAACCTCTGGCAACCACAAATCTGCATTCTGTCTCTGTGGGTTTTCCTATTCTTGATATTTCATATAAATGGAATCATGCAATATATCACCTTTTGTTTCTGGTTTCTTTCACTTAACATGACGTTTTCAAAGTTCACCCATGTAGTTTTACTACTTCATTCCTTATTATGGCTGAGTAATATTATATTGCATGGATATGCCACATTGTCTTCATTAATGCAGCAGCTGATGGACATTTGGGTTATTTCCATCTAATGGCTATCATGAATAGTGCTGCTATGAAAATTTGTATACAAATTCTTGTTTGAACACCTGTTTTCAAGTTTTTTTTCTGTATACATCTAGGAAGGTATTGCTGGGTCATAGGGTAGTTCCATGTTGAAGATTTTGTCGACTGATTTCTAGTCACTATTTATTTCTAATAAATCTTTATTATTTCCTTCTTTCTGCTAGTTTTGGGTTTAGTGTGCCCCTCCTTTTAATGTACATGTTTACAGCTGTACATTTCCTTCAGCACTGCTTTAGCTGCATCCCATAAGTTTGGTATATTGTGTTTTTGTTTTCATTCTTAAAATATTTTCTAGTTACCCTTGTGATTTCTTCTTTGACCCATTGGTTATTTATAAGTGCTTTTTAAAATGTCCTCATATTTGTAAATTTTCCAGTTTTCCTCTGTTACTGGTTTCTAGTTTCATCCATTGTTGTTTTAGAAGATATTTTGTATGATTTTAATCTTTTTAAATGTTTTGACTTGTTTTCTGGCCTAATATATGGTCTATCCTGGAGAATGTTTCATATGTTCTTGAGAAGAATGTGTATTCTGGTGCTGTTGGGTAGAGTGTTCTGTATATACTTATCTGGCCTACTGGATTTTAGAGTGTTGTTCAAGTCCTCTATTATCCTTATTGATCTTCTGTATAGTTGTGCCATCCATTAGTGGAAATGGAGTATTAAATTCTCCAACTATTATTCTAGAACTATTTCTCCCTTCAATTATCAGTTCTTCCTTTTTATATTTTGGGGCTCTTTTGTTAGGTGTACATATGTTTATAATTGTTATCTTCTTGATGTATTGACCCTTTTATCAGTATATTATATATTTCTTCATCTCATAATTTTTCTTTTTACTTAATGTTGATTTTGTCTAATGTTAATATAGCCACCCAGCTCTTCTTTGATAACAATTTTCATGAAATATCTTTTCTATCATTTTACTTTCACACTATTTGTGTTTTTGGATCTACAATGAGTCTCTTGTAGACAGCATATAGTTTGATCATGTTATTTTATCCATTCTTTCAATGTTTGTACTTTAATTGAAAAGTTTGGTCCATTCACATTTACTAATTACTAATTAGTAATTACTAATATGAAAGGACTTCTCTCTGTCATTTCACTATTTGTTTTCTGTATATCTTATACCTATTTTGTTCTCAGTTCTCCCATTGCTTTCTTTTGTGTTTAAGTAATTTATATACTTTTTTCATAGAGGTTACTGTGGGGATTACAATTAGTAACTTCAATTTATAGCAATCTAGTTTGAATTAATACCAACTTAGTTTCAATACTTTACATAAATTTTGCTTCTATACAATTTCATCCTTTCCCTTTATGTTATTATTGTCACAAATTACACCTATATACATTTTGTGCCCATTAATATAATTTATAATGATTATTTTATGTATTTGTCTTTTAAATAATGTAGGGAAAAAAAGAGGAGTTACAAGCCAAAAATATAATTAAATTCTGACTTTTGTTTTTACCCATATAGTTACTTTGACTGATGTTTTCTATTCATATTGTTTTGTGTCAAAATTTCTTGGGTACGTGGATAAGGAGTACAGTATTTTATTGGTAGGTATTTAGGATGGAGACTGATGAAAGGTATGTGAGAAGTTTAATAAGGCCACTATACAATTCCTATTTTTGTAAATCTTAAAAATATGTGCTATATGCTCTTTGAGAAATAATTCAAACAATAAAAAGTGTGTGAATTAACAGTGGGAATTGCCTTACTTCCACTTACTCCATTGAGATAGTGGGCATCCCTTGCAAAAGTCCTGTTAGCCAGATAACATCCCTGCTTCTGCCAGTCTCCAGATATGGCATCTGGCTTAGTCACCTTGTCTCCAAGTCTCCTCCCCAGAACAATGTGTGCCCTCATTCATCAGGTTTTATTTACAACTCTCTGGGGCTACACTGAAGTAATGTGAGTGCTAAGGATTGCCCAGATTTGAGTGGTGAGGTAGAACCTTTTGGTCCTGGCCCTGTTGGCTCATGGTTGGAAAAAGTAATCCAGGATATACAACATACAACATTTAACATCACTTACAGAACAAACAACATCACTATTTTGAAAAGAAGTAGGAATTCTGGGTAGGACAAATAGACAGAACAACTGACCTTTTGGGTGGATGAGTGTCAGTCCTCCAAGGTAAGCTTTTGCTTTCTGGACAATCTGTACCTCTCACTTCAGTCACAGGCTAGAGAAAAGAGAAAGATTAGAATGATGATTACAAGTCCAGTGCTTCTTTTAGAGTTTTTGTTTTCAGGACCGTGGATCTTTTCACGAAAGCCTCTTCTTGGACCTTGATTACAGTTTGTAGGAAGCGAAAGGAGGGAGTTGGGGGATCATCAGTGCCAGGAGCCCTGAGTTTCATCCCCAAGCCATCTAACCTCTACTTTCTTCAACTCAATTCCCAGATCTCACCTTGGGCAGAGCAAGAAACTTTGTGGCTCTGATGTAGTCCAGTGGTTGTCATGAAGGCATCTGGAGTGGATGAAAGACAGACAGCATCCATTAGGACCAAAGTGGAGACACACTGACTGCACAGTGCCATTTCCTAATCTATGTGACAAAAACATCCCTTCAAATTTGCTGTGACATATGCCCTGGAATGGGCACTGTGGCACAGTGTGTATTGGGGAAAGACTTGTGTAAATTTAAATGTCAGTCATGGAACAGGGTCCATGGAATTCAGAACATTACTGTACACATGTTCAAAGCACAAAGGTAGCTTAATTTTTACTGAGAGAGAAAGATGTTCTGGGTACTGAGTGATAAAAAAGGGAATGACTATAGTAGTATGAATAGTGGAACATCTTTTTGGTTTAAAATTTGCTTACATATATTATAATTTAATTTGGATGTATTTATAGAGATTTTAAAAAAATCTATGAGATCCCATTATTTACTCCCCTGCTCCTCTCAACTCACTCCTATCCCTGTATATTCCCATCACTCTCTTATAACACCAAACAAATTTTATTTTAGACTGAGTGGAGACAGCCTGCACCATTTCTAGCTGCTTGTAGGAGAAGATGGGCATGGAACTGGAGGAGGGTGTGGGTGCTGACTTGGAGAAATTACTTTGTGTCTCTTTGGGGCTGGTATTCCTTGCAATCAGCTCATCACTACGGATATTTGACCTCACACAACTGTGGGAGCTAGGCAGGTTCTGTAAGGCTGTCTCTTCACATCTGATGCTGAAGCTTGAAGACCAAAGTGCAAACAGTCATAAAGAGAAACTAGGTGTAACCTGGGGGAGAACAAGCACAAGCCATAATGCATAAGCACAAGCTGGAGCCCTTGAGAACAGACTGAGTATGTTCTTAGGGCCTCTATACTTAGTGGCATGGGTGTCATGCAGAATCTGGGGCCCCTAAACATATATCTAAATACACATGCCAGACCCAGAAGTCAGAAAAGCAAAGAGGATCTAGGGGAAATTTGGAACAGTTGCAGGCTTGGCTGATGTCTCACACCATTGAGGTGAGCCAGCAATGTCTTTGAACTACAAAGAGGCAATGTCTTCACTTCTACACTCAAAATCTCCCTTAATAATCTCTCTTGTGACTAACTCTAACCACAGACATATAGGTAAGTGAATCCTAGAAAATTTAGTCCATTCTACCCAGGTTGACACATTTAAAACAGCTATAATATGATTCCATTTATAAGACATTCTGGTAAAGATAAAACTATAGGGATAAAAAACTGATCAGTGGATAGAGGTTGTGACTACAAAGTGGCATGGGGAAATGCTTTGACTTGATGGAACTGTTCTATATTCTATCATCCTCACTGAAATGACGGTGACCATGTCAATGGCAGGATCTCCCATCTCATCTGTGCCCTACACAAGCCAGCCACTTCAGAACACTTTGAAGATGAAGATAACCTCCGCACTAATGTGTTTCTCAATGCTGTGTGGAAAGGAGTGTCCTCTGGGTCCCTAACAGCATCTGTTTGGTCCACCGACACATTGACTTCAAAGGCATTTCATTCAAGTGACCACAGGCGACAACTCCTGCAACTGTTTCACCGTTGTGTGCCATGGAACACCAATATTTCATCCTCTAGTGTCAGTTGGAGCCTTACTGTCTTCAGATCCACCTAAGCCAGATAACTTTTTTCAGATTCCCACTTCCTTCAGGGCCCTTGGCTTGCAACCAATTTTGGTGTCAAGTACTCTATGAAGTTCCTGCTTGCCTATGCCAGCTATTCATTCTAATAGCTATTTTATAAAAACAAGATGTCCCTAATAAAATACATTACATAGCTGACAAAAACTCTGTGAGGGCCAGAAAAGCTGGCTTGGATGCTACACAGCCAGGGGAAGCCCACTCACGCTATGGGACTGGTATAGCTGAAACACCCCTGCTGCCTGCGTGCTGACATGTATGCATTCCAGGCACTCTGCTGTGACTGCTCCATAAGAACCAGAGACCTCTCCCGTCATACACAGTTGACCATGTCACTGAGCCATACGTGGCTCCCATGTCATTCAGTTACACCTCTAAGTCTCAGGAATGCTTGATACAACCAAGATCCCATTTAGAACCCAAATGTAAGGAGTTCTGGTTGACGTGTATACACACACGCACACACACACACACACACTCATATAGGTCTACTTTCTTGTTTTTAGCTTTTTGGTCACTAAAGAACAGGAAAGCATATGAGTGTTCATGTATGTCAGAAGAGTTGCCAATGGAATCCTATTCATAGTTGATTTTATAGAACGTTATAATTTTTGCTTCTGTAAATGGTATATTCAGAATGAAAACGGTACTTTTTATTTGTTACAATCATTTTGTGTATATTAGTCTTATACTCAACAAACTTATTAATCTCTATCTTAATTTCCTTAGCCTCTCTTGAATTTACATGAAGGTAACTATGTTACCTTGACAGCTTTATTTTCACTTGCACACATTTATTAATTCACATGTGTATAGATGCATATATACATTCTGGCTCACTGTACTGCCTAGGAGATGTAGTATGATGCTAAAACAAAGTGGTCATGTAAGTCATCTTTGTCTCTCTTCTGATTTTAAAGGGAATGCTTCCAACATTTCGCTATTAAGTATGATGTTTGATGTAGTCTACTCTTTTTTTAATATTTGTTGTCAGTCTAAAGAAACATCTTTCTATTTATGAATTGCTGAGAATTCCTGTTATTGTCAGTTTTACTGCTGATTGGTTGTTTCAATTTTTGTAGGCCTTTTTTTACTGAATATTTTGTGATAATCCTCCTTTCCTCCTTCCTTTATTTCACTAATGGGCTAAATTAACTTCACAGATCTCCTAATGTTAAACCAACGTGGCATGCTTGGGATTAAACACGACTTTGTCATACTGTGTTTCCTGTCTTAGCTGTGGCACGATTTAGCTTGCTATTAATTTATGCATACCTTTTGCATTTGTGTAACTAACTGAGATTGGCTAATAATTTTGCCTTCTCGTGTATTCTTTGTCAAGAATACTTTTAATAATATTAAGATTTTCTGTTTCTTTAGCATGGAAAATCGTGTTTTTCTCTGGGATTTATCTGTTTTCTCTAAATTTTAAATTTATCAGCATATCTTTTCCATAACACTGTTGTATCTTTTGAATCTTTGCTGAAACTGAAAGTGTGACAACTTTTCTCATTTCAGAGTGGCTTCTCTGTGCCTTATCTCTAATTTTCTTGACCCTTGTTGCCAGATGTTTCCTTATTATCTTATCTCTCTAAAGTGCTTGCAGCTAGCATTTTGTTGTTGTTGTTGAACTCTGTCATATCTGTTATCAGTTCCACTAATTTCTGTTCTTATTTTTATTATTTTTCCTTGACAAAAGTGGAAAGATATGAGATTAATTTTTATAAAGTAAATGATCCATAACAGGCTTTTCATCTACCACCAGGTTTTATTTTCTAATTTTTATGTTTGAATATAATGAACACTCAAATATCCAATCCATTCATCTGTTTGGAAGAGGCCCGCAGCTTTGCAATGCTGCCACTGCCACCACGTCTATTCAGTTCCACTGTTGGCATATCAGATGATTAAGGAAGAGGGAACTGGAGCACTGAAGTAATAGGATCTCTACTATAAATACAGCTGACCCTGGAACAACAGGGTTTGAACTGCGTGGGTCTACTTATACGTGCATTTTTTTTCAACAGATGTATAAAAAATACACGTGTAGAACATCGTGTACAAGACAGGTATCGAAGTGGATAGCCTATCCTTACACAGGCATAAGGTGAGTGATATTTAATAAAAAACTAATGACGTGTTAGTTTTCTTACTGTTTTATAACTTTGCTTTCAAAGAATTACATACCTGTACAGTACGTCTCTCTGTCTCTCTGTCTCTCTCTCTGTCTCTGTCTCTCTCATAATTGGAGAAACTATGTATCAGCCTATCATCACCACAGGTATGTGTTTTTTTTAGTATAACAATGTTTCCAATGCTGTATTGTGAATATGACTGTGATACTGTATGCCATAAAAGTTTTTTAATGATTCATTCATTAGTGTATGGTCTAGGCTACCATGAAGCAATGGTATCCATCACACTAGACAACCATAAAGCAATCATATTGCTGCTTCTTCATTATCAATGCACAAATCCCTATACCTGTAAAAAAATATGAATTTCTTTTTCACACGATCTTTCTACTTTTGGTGTCTAGTGTTAGTAGTACATATAACATCTACCATGTTTTGTATCATATAAGACAGTATTGATGTAGGAACTGACGAACAGACGATTCATTTTGTAAGCAGATGATGCAAACTTTCGGTATCAATAAATACAGTACAGTACTGTAAATGTATTTTCTCTTCCTTATGATTTTCTTAATAACATTTTCTTTCCTCTGGCTTACTTTATTGCAAGAATACACTATATAACACATACAACACACAAAATATCTGTTAATCCACTGTTTATGTTATCAGGAAGGCTTCCAGTCAACAGTAGGCTATCAGTAGTTACGTTTTGGGGGGACTCAAAAGTTATCTGCGGAGTTTTGACTGTGCAGGGGGTCGGTGTCCCCAACCCCCGCATTGTTCAGGGGTCAAGAGTATATATGTATTTCATTTAAGAGAATAGCGTACAATATAGAAAAGAGTATGTAAAGAACATCGACTTTGAAAACATACCTGTGTGGATTCAAATCCTGCTCTGTCCCTTACTGCCCATGTGACTTTACGCAAGTACTCAATCTCTCTGCATTTCAGTTGCATCATGCAGCAGTCAGTGGTCCTGTTTGCCAAGTGTTTCCATTTCTCCCCTGTTCCAGGCCCCTGGCAGAACTGCACTTCTTGCTTTATCCCCTTTGTTTGGGCGGGGCCATAAATGTGACTAGTTCTGGCTAATGGGTTTGAGTGATATGTGAAATAATTCTGGGCCACAACATATGGTTGTTGGTGTGAGACCTCCCCCCAGGCCCAGGGCCCTCTTTCCCTCAGGCACAGCGATCAACAACTTTCTAGATGGTGGCTGCTCTGTCGGTTTCAGTCTCCAAGTCATTCCAGTAAGAAGAGATCAGATCTCCGACATCCACCATCCTGTGATCGATGTGCACCTGCCATGGACATGTAGTGTGAGTGAGGAATAAGCCACTGAGATTTGGGGATTGTCTATGACCACAGCATAGCTCAGCCTCTCCTGACTCACGTATCTCGTCTGCCAACTGAAATAACACCCTCTCAGGATTTTTCTGAGGGTGAAATGACTTAACTTACATGACGAGGTTATCACAGTGCTTGACACATAATAGGGACTCAAAACATGGCAGCTTTAATTATTACATAATAATAAAACCGTTTTGGAAAAGTGTGGGATATTTGTATAAAATGAGAGGTATTGTGTCTGCTCATCCTGACAGGTAAGTTGTACTTTGCTTTCCAGAGGGGGCCACTATATTTGTTGCTATAGATAAGACTGCTTAATGATTTGCACTTATGCACTTGTCTTTGCCACCACGCTAGCAGACATATGTTTAGAAATTGAGGTTACCTCTGAAGACTAAAAAGTGAATAGATTTAAGCAGGAGAGAGACTGGCTGATGAGGAAAGATAAAATGCATTTCAGAGCAATAAGTAATTTCTTAAAGAGAAGAAGAATAGATTATAATAATTATATACATACATTCCCTTGCTCTTAGTAAGCAAAGGCACAAGGTTTTAAAGTGGTAGGAGATTTAGTGTGGACAGGTCTTCCCAGAATATTTTCTGGGAACACTCGTTCCTCAGATGCTCTGTGGAAAAATGTATCATCCCCGCATAAGTTGGGGAAACTATTCCTCCCTTTGACATTCATATTGCATATTAGCATATTATCTAAAAAACATCCTACGGTATGGAAATTCATTTACCTTTAGTCCTGTATGTTCCACACGTCTCTGAAGTAGAGTCCAATTTCGTTGTTGCTGTTTTTTTGTGGCCCTAGTGTTTTGCAGAACAAGCTTGGAAATGCTGAAGTGAGAGAAAAATAAAGTGGATTATTTAAGCATCATGTAATATAAATTATCACAAGTGACAATATTCTTGAGCCATGTATCAAGAAGTATGTATCCCCCATAAATGTAAACACAATCTCGCTATCTGCTCAACTTGACTCATTCAATACCACTTTCATGACAGACCAGGACCCTGCTGCTGAGAGATGACATCCAAGTCCATGAACCCCAGCCACCCCGTCCACGGCCGCCCCACTCACCCAGGCCAGGCCATCCTCCTCCTCCACTTCACTTTCTACCAGCAGCTGCTCCCATAAGTCCAGGTTCAGGTCGCACACACCCAGAGGCTTTCTCTGCCAGCTGTACAACAGTTAGGCCGTATCCAGAAGCCCCCTCCCCCCCCCCCACCTCCGTCCAACACTCTCTCTCGGGCCCTCGGCTCTTTGCCGGACCTCGGTCTGACGTTGCTTGGGCACCTCTAAAAGCCCAGTTCCCTGAGTAAACTTCTAGTACCGGTGGGAGCACCTCCTACCCGAGTACCGCCCACCGCAGCAGGATATAAAAGTTAGTGGAAAGGTTGGGATCTGAGCCTGAGTCTCCTCAAAGTCCCCCCTCAGCCAGAGCGCCCACCACAGGTCTAAAGGTCTTCTGCACCTATGGGTCTGACTCTTCTGAAGGTTAAGCCGTACTGCAGTTCAATAGACCCTCCCCACTCTTAAAAGGCAGACCCTCCTGCACGACCATAGGTGATCACATGACATCGGGGACCACCTGAACCACTGAACTGAGGAGCCCTCAATCTTCACGTGACTGAGAGCGCTGAGTCTCACGTGACCACATCCTGGCATATGACCATAAGGTCCACTTGACCAACAGCGGTCCAGAAGCTGCAGAGCTCACATGAGTGGAAGAACTTTGGGTGCCACGTGTGGTAGGAGCCACACTGTTGCCCATACATGGATCTACAGCATTTAGTAGCCCACAACATTCACGTGATGGAGATTGCTGAACTTGACATGTACCATGCTGGGAAGGGTACCAGACCATAGCATCCACATAACCCTAAGCAGTAGATCACATCAAGGGCTGAGGCTACCACATGCTGGTAGCTAGTCAGGGTCACATGAGAGAAGGAGCCACATGACACGCAGGGTTTAGGAGTCCACCATGCTTTAGTGACTTGAAGGGCTGGATCTACCACAGGGTCATGGCGGCAACAGGGCCAAAGTGACCACATGCCCTTTGGGTTTAAGAGCCCAAGGTTCTGACCAGACAAGAAGGGCTGGGCCTGTCAGGTAAATATTGTCCACAGGATGGCAGCATCCACATGACCCACAGCCTTAGGAACCCACAACGCTCATGTGCCTGGGAGGGCTGAGTCAGCTTTCTGACAGTAGGGTCCAATGGCGGTAGGGTTCTCCTTGATCTGCATGTTTCAGGGGAACATTACCTTTGGGAGAACAGGAGATCTGAGATTGCCCACATTCCTCATCTCCTCCGTGATGTTGGTGCCTCCGAGTGACCTTCTAAGTGCACAAGCTTGGGCTTTACCTACACCCACCCCTCTCTAATGTGTTAATTTTATGTGCTTTTTTCCCCCCTGATAGCACATGAAATTTAACACATACCAAATGAACACATAAGGATGAAATAAGTCCTCCCCAAAACCACAATCCTGGGCATGCTGTAGAGACTACTGTTAAGAGCCTAAGCAGTGGGTACAGGTAAGCGCTGTTGACTTCAGTTTCATGCAGGTCTAAAGGAAATTAAAGCAAATCTAATGAGTTGTAGTTTTTAATTTTGGAGGAAAAGTGTATAGTGATTACTGCGGGCCACGCACTTGAGAAGGATAACTCATTTAAGAGAGGTAACTCTATAGATTACGTACTGTTACAGAACTTTACAGATGCGAACACTGAAGTCCAGAGGTATTAAATCAATCAGTTGACTAAGAGGTCACGGATATTGCAGGTGGCACACCAAGAGTGGCCCACAGGCTGTCTGGCTCCAGACTCTGTGTTCTGCTCACCCACCAGGTTCCTCACCGGAAGGAAACATTGGGTTCAGCCTTACTAATTCACAAAATCTGGCAAATCAGCTGCAGTTACTGAAAAGTTGAGATCATAAGAGATCTCTTTGGGATGCCACACTAATTAGACCCAGTCAAATTTGAGTCTATTTCATGGCCTCTATTTAAGGTGTGTGTATGGATGTAAACGTATCTCTAATATGTGAAATATGTGCATATGAGTGGTTTATGAATTGCTTGATGATAGCTGAAAATATTTCCTTCTTTTAAATAAACACTGAAAAGAAGGTATCATAAAGTTTAGTCACCATACTCCCTGTGCCTGAATTACAACAATTACAAATGAGTGGAATCTGAATTCATTAGATTTTACAGTGTATATTCTGTCTGTGTCTCCCCAGAAAGAACAGAGAAAGGAGTAGGAGAATATATATTGTGGGGTTTATTTTATTGCAAATCCAGAAACACCTATTTTGTGGACTTGTGTGGGAAACTGCAGGATCATCAGTATGTCCAAAATAAGTGTGATCTGATCTTTCTGGTTTTCTGGCTTTGGTAAACAATGCTATACATTGTTTGGATTATTTTGCTAGGTTCCTGCAATGTGGCATGGCTGCATAAATGAGCTGAAGAAAATGCAACAGATCAAATTTTCCACTGTGGTTAAAGTTGAGGTATTTAGAAAAGACAAGAGACTCTGTGGTTCTAGGCCTACTGAAAAATGTCCTAGTTTGGGGTAAAGAATAGTAACAGAAGACAGTTATTCGTGCAGGTCACTGTGTCTCATGTAACTGTGGAGAATTATTTGTGGGACACATAAATTCAGGAGACAAAAAAGGAGGCATATCTTTATTTAAAATAGAGCCTATTATGAAACTTTATGCTGGATTTAGGAAACATCTCCATGTAGTCATAGGATGGAATCTGACACCAAGACCTGATATAGTTGTTATGATTAGATACAGATGAGCAGGTCAACAGTGTAAGATGCAGAACAATTTTATCGAGCCTAACTATGCTCACCTGATGGTGATTGGGGTCGACTTTTTTGACCAAAAGACCACTTCTGGCCTCCTCATTATCCCTCTTAAGTCAGATTTTGCTCCTGTCAGACCTGATAACTCAAATCAATCATTCTTTCTCTGAGATGACGATCCGGAGTTCCTCAGGACCTTTTAAAAACATTTAGTTACATCAGTGGGGCCCTGTCACCACCCTCTACTATATATCGCGGGGGCGGGGAAGGAACTCTATGGTTAAAGATCTGTGTATCTGGGGTCCAGTTTAGGCATTACATTTATCAGGCACTGTGTTTTTTTTTTTTAAACCATTTCTCTTGCATGTGATTTGGCAGGATTTCACGGAAACAAAATTTCCTTCTTTTATCTTTTTTGTTTTGAGGTGGCCACTTTGGAAGTTGGTGCCAGTGGTTTTAGGAGGAGTGGCTTTATCTAACACAGAGAAGTGGGAAAGGGGAGCAACAGAACAGTTGTGATGCTGTTTACCTAAAGGTAAATACTCAAATTCTTCTGGTTCTAACACACATATGTACAACTGAACTAGATGTCCTATGTGGCTTTACTTTCAGAAAGCAAAGTTGACTTACCTAGCAACAGTACACAGGAGATAGCGTCAGATGGGGCTGTATCATTATGGAAATTGCATTCAGAACCTGTTTTTCTTTGTTCCTTTGTGAAATCTGTTAAGATATATGGAAGTAAGTTTATTGTCAGTGTTAAGCAGTGAGAAAGAAGAGAAACGGTTGCAGTTACTGTCCTGTGGCGTAGAGTTGAGTATCCCTACCCACCAACCATCACGATGTAAAATTCAACAGCCCTAGGTTGAATATAATAGGTCGAATAAGAGGCTCATCCTGTGA
This sequence comes from Balaenoptera acutorostrata, assembly GCF_949987535.1. Classification (NCBI taxonomy): domain Eukaryota; kingdom Metazoa; phylum Chordata; class Mammalia; order Artiodactyla; family Balaenopteridae; genus Balaenoptera; species Balaenoptera acutorostrata. The sequence goes on from NC_080085.1 coordinate 89,905,509, forward strand.
GGATTACCATAGCATGGAAATAGGAAATTACATCCACAATTAAAATTTCTTCCGGGCAAAGGATGGAGAGAAGTGAGAAGATAGGGATTCTGTACAGGGTGTTTATTCATGAGCTGTGTCATTTGTGATGATATGACTCTCCAGTACAATTTGGAACCCCCTTCCACGTGAAAACCATTGAAAATAAATTGTGGTTCATAGATTCTCATAGTACTAGTCGAGAATGAACTTTTTCCTGGGCTGCTTCTTTTCATCCACTCAAACATTTTTCCATTCAAAACATAGTTCTAGAGTGTGACGTCAGGAAGTTGGCAGAATAGGAGTCTCCAAATAAACATTTTGCCTAGTCAGCCATGGGTGAGAGTGTCTCTGTGGGAGCCCTGGTATCCAGTGATGAAGCCCCAACACCCTGATCCATTAAAAGAAAAAAAAATCCAAGAACAGACACGTTGAAGAGAGTAGGAAGAACAGCTTCACTTTACCAATATCAAACTTCCCCCAAGGCTACACATATCAATGACTAGATAGATGCACTAGGCCTGCAATTCCTCCCATGGGGGAAAGTGAGAGTGTGGTGAGCACCTGAATACCCAGTGGTGCTAGACGCTGCCCAGGAATCCCACCTCTTTCTTGCCCAAACCCAGAACCCAGAGGTGATGAGCATGGCTGAATAGTCTTGGGATAGCAAGGAGAAGGGGAAAGGGCAAGGGCTCACAGCAAACAGGGCACCAAGCTCAACAAAGGGCTGCAGTTTCTACTAACTGCCTCACAGACTGTACCTTACAAACCTCATAGGACCCATCACCTACAGAAGCCTCAATTTGCCCACGAGCACATCCAGCACTCCATGTGCCTGTCCCCCTCCGAACCGGCATTCCATGGACACCCCTGCAGAAGGTGCACTCATGCCTCTACAGATCATGCACATGTGCATAAAGAGAACTGGCACCACTCTGCTGGATGGTGAGAACAGACATACCTTAAACACTTCAGGGTACCGAAATGGGGAAAATAAACAGGAGGCTGTCAGCATGTGTCCTGGCTTTGTGCAATTGAGAAAAGGTGTGTATCATCCAAACACTTCCTTCACAAGATGGAACAAGAGGGGCAGAGCAGGTGAATCCACAGAAGAGGCCTCAGAGACCCCCCAGTATCCCTAGCTTGGCTGACTGGTGCAGGTGTTTCTCTCCTGAAGAAAGTCAGTAAAGACTGATGGAGGAGATTGCTTCCTTAAATGTGAAGACACCAACACGAGATTTTCAGGGACAGGAAAAATCTAGGAAGCCCAACACCCCACCAATGAAACAAGAAAATTTCCGAGTAACTGGCCCCATAGAAATGGAGGTCCATGAATTGCCTGACAAGGAATTCAACATGATTGTTTTTTTTTTTTTTTTAATTAATTAATTTATTTTTGGCTGTGTTGGGTTTTCGTTTCTGTGCGTGTGCTTTCTCCAGTTGCGGCGAGCAGGGGCTACTCTTCATCGCGGTGCGCGGGCTTCTCATTGTCGTGGCTTCTCTTGTTGCGGAGGACAGGCTCTAGACGCGCAGGCTCAGTAGTTGTGCCTCACGGGCTTAGTTGCTCGGCGGCATGTGGGATCTTCCCAGACCAGGGCTCGAACCCGTGTCCCCTGCATTAGCAGGCAGATTCTTAACCACTGCGCCACCAGGGAAGCCCCAACATGATTGTTTTAAAGATGCCCAGCCAGCTACAAGACAACTCAATGAAATCAGAAAAGCAATACCTGAACAAAATGAAAAAGTCAACAAGGAGATAGAAATCATAAAAAGGAGTCAAAGAGAAATTATGGAGCTGAAGAATACAATGGATGAATTTAGAAATATAATAGAGAGCTATAACAGCAGACTTCATCAAGCAGAAGAAAGAATTTATGAACTCAAAAAGAAGTAATTTGAAGTTATCTAATCAGAGGAGAAAAAAAAGAGAATGAAAAAGAGTGGGGAAAATCTATGGGATTTTTAAAACACCATTAAATGGACTCATATATGGATGATGGGAGACCCTGGAGGAGGAGGAGGGGAGAGAGAGAGAGAAAAAGAGAGAGAGAGAGACAGAGACAGAGAGGCAGGGGGGGGATTTTATTTATAGAAATAATGGCTGAAAACCACCCAACTTGTGGGAGCAACATGGACACCCAAGTTCACGAAACTCAAAAGTCCTCGAACAGTATCATCTCATAGGAGGTTATATGAAGACACATTATAATAAAAATATCAAAAGTCAAAGACAAGGAAAGAATTGGTTTTTTTTCTTAACTGTCTTGATATTTTACTTATTTATTTTGAATACTTACAACAATCTAGAATTTTTGTCAACTTTATTAAAAATTAATTTTTATTGGAGTATAGTTGCTTTACAATGTCGTGTTAGTTTCTGCTCTACAGCAAAGTGAATCAGCTATATATACATATACATATATCCCCTCTCTTGTGGATATCCTTCCCGTTTGGGTCACCGCAGAGCATTGAGTAGAGTTCCCTGTGCTATAGAGTAGGTTCTCATTGGTTATCTATTTTATATATAGTAGTGTATATACGTCAATCCCAATCTCCCAATTCAAACCACCCCCACTTCCCGCCCTGGTATCCATATGTCTGTCCTTTACATCCGTGTCTCTATTTCTGCTTTGCAAATAAGTTCATCTGTATCATTTTTCTAGATTCCACATATAAGGTGTATGATATGATATTTGTTTTTCTCTTTCTGAATTACTTCACTCTGTATGACAGTCTCTAGGTCCGTCCACGTCTGGGCAAATGGCACAATTTCGTTCCTTTTTATGTCTGAGTAATGTTCCATTGTATATGTGTACCACACCTTCTTTATCCATTCCTCTGTTGATGGACATTTAGGTTGCTTCCATGTACTGGCTATTGTAAATAGTGCTGCAATGAACATTGGGGTGCATGTATTTTTCTGAATTATGGTTTTCTCAGGGTATATGCCCAGGTGTGGGGTTGCTGGGTCATATGGTAGTTCTTTTTTTTTTTTTCAAATAAGCTATTTTAAATTATTTATGTATTTATTTATGGCTGTGTTGGGTCTTCATTTCTGTGTGAAGTCTTTCACTAGTTGAGGCAATCAGGGGCCACTCTTCATCACGGTGAGTGGGCCTCTCACTATCGCAGCCTCTCTTGTTGCGGAGCACAGGCTCCAGACGCGCAGGCTCAGTAATTGTGGCTCACGGGCCTAGCTGCTCTGGGGCATGTGGGATCTTCCCAGAGCAGGGTTCGAACCCGTGTCCCCTGCATTAGCAGGCAGATTCTCAACCACTGCGCCACCAGGGAAGCCCAGTAGTTCTATTTATAGTTTTTTAAGGAACCTCCATACTGTTCTCCATAGTGGCTGTATCAATTTACATTCCCACCAACAGTGTAATAGGGTTCCCTTTACAAGGAGAGAATTGCTAAGTCTGTAAGAGAAATGCCACTTGTCATATACAAGGGAACAGCATAAGGCCATCAAGAGATTTCTGAAAAGAAACCTTGCAGTCCAGGAGAGAGTGGGATGATATATTCAAAGTGCTGAAAGAAAACAAGCGACCACCAAGAATACTCTATTCAGAAAAGCCGTCCTTCAGAAATGAAAGATAGATGATGACATTCCCAGACAAACAAAAGCTGAGGGAGTTATTCACCACTCGACCTGCCTTACAAAAAATGCTAAAGGGAGTTCTTTGAGTGGAAACAAAAAATTAACAACATGAAAACCTACGAAAGCATATAACTCATACGTAAAAGTAAGCATATAGTCAAATTCAGAACACTCCAACATTGTAATGGTGGTGGGTAAAACACTTTTAACTTTAGTATGAAAACGGAAAGACAAAAGTATTAAAAATAAATACAGTTGCAATAACTCATTAGTACTCACAATATAAAAGATACAAACTGGGACATCAATAACCTAAAATGAGGTGGGAAGAGGTAAAAGTGTAGAGATTTTGCATATGATCAAAGTTAAGCTGTTATCATCTTAAAGCAGACTGGCATAACTAAAGATGTTATATGTAAGCATGGTGTTAACCACCATGGTTAATTAATTTTAGTTTTCTTTTTTTTTTTTGGTAAGTCTTTGAAATGCGGTGCATTATCTCAATATGTAAGCAATATGAACAGATTATTAAATAATTTTGCATCCTTTCTCTTCTTTTAATTGAAATATAGTTGATTTACAATATTATATTGGTTTTAGGTGTACAGCAGAGTGATCCAACATTTTTTCAGATTATACTCCACTACAAGTTATTATCAGATAATGCCTATAATTCCCTGTGCTATACAGTATATCATTGTTGCTTTCCCATTTTATACCTAGTAGTTGTATCTCTTAAACCTATGCCCCTAATTTGTCCCTCCTACCTTCCCTCTCCCTTCTGGTAACCAAAAATTTGTTTTCTATATCTGTGAGTCTGTCTCCATTGTGCATGTGCATTCATTTGTATTATTTTTTAGATTCCATATGTAAGTGGTATCCTACAGTATTTGTCTTTCTATATCTGACATTTCACTAAGCATAATATTGTCTAGGTCCATCCATGTTGCAGCAAATAGCAGAATTTCATTCTTTTTATGGCTGAGTAATATTGCACTGTGTGTGTTTGTGTGTGTTTGTGTGTGTGTGTGTGTGTGTGTGTGTGTGTGTGTATGCCATATTTTTCTATCAGTTCGTCTGTTGATGGGCACTTGGGTTGCTTCCATATCTTTGTTATTGTAAATAGTGCTGCTATGAACCTTGGGGTGCGTGTATCTTTTCAAATCCATGCTTTTGTTATTTTTCTGTATATGTATCCAGGAGTGGATTTGCTGGATCATATGGTAGTCTTATTTTTAGTTTTTGAGGGAGCTCCATATTGTTTTCCATAGTGGCTGCACCAATTTACACTCCCACCGACAGCATACAAGGATTCCCTTTTCTCCACATCCTCTCCAATATTTGTTATTTGTAGACTTTTTGATGATAGCCATTCTGACAGGTGCGAGGTGATATGTCATTGTTGCTGTGATTTGCATTTCTCTAAATATTAGCGATGCTGAGCATCTTTTCATGTGCCTGTTAACCATGTGTACATCTTCTTTGGAAAAATGTCTATTCAGGTCTTCGGCCCATTTATCATTGGGTTGTTTGTTGTTTGGATATTGAGTTCTATGAGCTGTTTATATATTTTGGATATTAACCCCTTGTCGGTCACATCCTTTGCAAATATTTTATCCCAATCCTTAGGTTTTCTTTTCATTTTTGTTGATGGTTTCCTTTCCTGTGCAAAAGCTTTTACGTTTAATTAGGATTCGTTAGATTATTTTTGTTTTTATTCCTTTTGCTCTAGGAGACTTATCCAAAGGAATATTGGTATGATTTTTGTCAAAGAGTGTTCTGCTTATGTTCTCTTCTAGGAGTTTTATGTTTTGAGGTCTTGCATTTAGGTCTTTAAACCATTTTATTTTTGTATATGGTGTGAGGGAATGTTCTAATCTTTGTTTTACATGTAGATGACCAGTTTTCCCAACACCACTGATTGAAGAAACTGCCTTTTCTCCATTGTATATTCTTGCCTCCTTTTCTGTAGATTAATTGACCATACGTGCATGGGTTTATTTCTGGACTGTCTATTCTATTCCATTGATCGATGTGTCTGTTTTTGTGCCAGTACCATGCTGTTTTGATTTAGCTTCGTTGCATAGTCTGAAATCTGGGCTGGTTATACCTCCAGCTTCACTCCTTTTTTTTCTCAAGATTGCTTTGGCAATTTGGGGTCTTTTGTGGTTCCGTATGAATTTTTGGATTCTTGGTTCTAGTTCTGTCAAAAAAGGCATGGGTATATGGTAGGGATTGCATTAAATCTGTAGATTGCTTTGGGAAGTATGGACATTTTAACAATATTAATTCTTCCAATCCAACAGCATGGGATATCTTTCCATTTCTTTGTTCATCTTCAGTTTCCTGCATCAGTGTTTCATAGTTTTCAGATAGGGCTTTCACCTCCCTGGTTAGGTTTACTCCTAGGTGTTTTATTCTTTTCAATGTGATTTTAAACGGAGTTATAAAAAAAAAAACTTTCTGTTTGTGATATTTCTTTATTAGTGTATAGAGATGCAACAGATTTTTGTATTTTAATCTTGGATCCTGAAAGTTTGCTGAATTCATTCATTAGTTCTAATAGTTTTTGGGTGCAGGCTTTAGAACTTTCTATACAAAGTATCATGTCATCCGCAAAGAGTAACGGTTTTACCTTTTCCCTTCCAGTGTGGGTACCTTTTCTTTTTTCGCCTGATTGCTGTGGTTAGGACTTCCAATACTATGTTAAATATAAGTGGTGAGAGTGGGCATCCTTGCCTTGCTCCTGAATTTAGTGGAAAGTCTTTCAGCTTTTCGCCATTCACTATGATGTTGGCTGTGGGTTTGTCGTAAATGCCCTTATCATGTTGAGACATGTTCCCTCTATACACACTTTGTTGAGAGTTGTTGTCATGAAGGGATGTTCAATTGTGTCAAAAGCTTCTCCTGCGTCTATTGAGATAATCATGTGATTTTTATCTTTCCTTTTGTTAATGTGGTGTCTCACACTGATTGATTTGCAAATGTTGAATCATCCTTGTGACCCTGGAATAGATCCTACGTGATTTATGGTGTATGGTCCTTTTGATATATTGTTGGATTTGTTTTGCTAATATTTTGTCCAGGACCTTTTCATTTGTATTCATCAAAGATATTGCCCTCTCATTTCCTTTTTCTGTAGTGTCTTTGTCTGGTTTTGGTGTCAGGGTATTGGTGGCCTTGTTGCATTCTTATTTTATGATGTCTTTGAAATGCCATGTGTTATCATTTCAACAAAGCAACAACATATACAATTCATTTAACCTGTTTGTCTTTCTAAGTCAGAAATGCAGTAACAAAATGGAGGTAAGAACAGGTTATTAACTATTTTTATTAATTATTAATTTTTACATTATTTTCTCTGTTTTTGAAATGCAGTTTATCACTTCAACGTGTAAGCAATAAGAAAAAATAATTGTAAAAACTTTTTTACTGAGTCTTTAAAATGTGTGCGTTATCATTTCAACAAGGAAACAGTGTAAACATCATTCATTACTTTTACATTCTTCTTTCTTACTAAGTCTTTAAACTGCAATCTGTTTTCATTTCAACAAGGAAAACGCAAACTCTTTTCATTTCAACAAGGAAACACTATACACAAAATACTAATTATTTTTCCATTCTTTTCTGTTATCAGATCGTTGACATTTTCTATGTTACCATTTCAACATATAAACAGTAGGAACAACCTATTAATTAACTTTATTTTCTCTCAGTTAGTCTTTGAAACGCAATGTTTTATCACGTTGACACGTAAAGATATAAACAGGTAATTATTATAACATTTTTCTTACTAAGTCTTTGAAATGCAATGCTATCATTTTAACAAGTAAGGATATAAAGAATTTAATTTACATTCTTTTATCTGTACTGCCTTTGATATGCAGTATGTTATCATTTCAACATGTAAACAATACACGTAAATTATCAATTAGTTATTCTACACCCTTTGTTTCCTACTAACTCTTGGATACACAGTGTGCATTCAACACCTAGGGTACATCACATTTGAGAGTAGCCAAATTTCTAGAGTTCAGAAGCCACATATGGTTAGTGTGCACCATACCGAGCAGTGCAACTCTAGTGGAAGAGCAGAGGGAGCAAATACATATGCAACCATGTGTACCATGAAGGAAATATACATGGTACATTAAGAAAAAGCAGCAGCAGAATAAATCTACTTAAATGGGGAAGTAAGAGAAAACCTATCTGAGGAGGTAACATGTAAGCCATGACCTGAGGCCTGAGCAGCTATCCAACAGCATAAAAAGGCCAACATCATTTGAGCAGACTATATAAGGGGAAAAAGTGAAAAAAATACTGTGTTATGTGGGGATAAATAATTTCCCAAGTCCTCTAAGAAAGAGTAGAGAAACTGATAAATCATAGGAATGTCTACACTCTGAGTGAGATCAGGGACTTTATCTTTCTTAGCACCTGGAAATGTACCTAGATCATAACAGATACTTGGTGAATGTGTGTGGAATAAGGAATAACTGAGCCAGGGGTCTGAGACCTGGGAAATCAGGCAGCAGTATGCTGATGAAGATACCAGTAGGTAGTGGGCATACTTTGTTTGTTTCCTTTTAGTTGCATGTGGTTTCTCACAGGCCACCTGAGGTAATCAGAAACACAAGAAGTTTGCAGGTCCCTAGAGGGTAAAATTATTCAACAACTACCACCTCTAGGAAGAGTCTCAATTGATCTGACTTGTGTCAAGTGCCCATAAATGGATAAGTGAACCAATCAGTGTGGATAAGGAAATGATGTACCATGACTGGGTCAGCTTACGTCACATACCCAACACTCTGGTTAGTAACCAGAAGACGTAGAGGGCAGTGGCCAAGAGATCCAGAGGACCTTTCAAATTCCTGCATTTCCTTTTAAAAGTTCCTCTTTTATAGAGATCGGTTTACATATCCAGTGTTCCTAACCCCAGTTTCCTAGAACAGTAGAACTTTACATATGTGTCTCTACAAACTTGGGTTTCAGGTGAGAAAAAAAAAAAAAACTGAACGCTTTAATGGCCACACATCAGTGTTGAAACACCTCCTTGTACTGTGGACATCACTTTGAACAAGTGGCCCAGGTCATGTCATCCCGCTGTGCCCCGTGCAGCACCGCCTCCAACTGAGCCTGGACTTCAGCAAGTTTCTGTCGGTCCAAACTCTCATGAAAATTCCATTCCTCGTAGCAATGGACAGGGACAGGATAAATCACGTACTTCAGCTTCATCAAGGATGTCAAGTGCTGCAGAAGGCTCTTGAGCACAGGCATCGTAATGGGATTGAAGGCAAAGCTAAGGACACGGAGGTGGGTACAGTGGCTCAGGGCTGGGAGGACGGCAGAGAGAGTAGAATCAGTTATCATACAATTATTTATCTCCAGATGTTGCAGGGTGCTTGAGACCTTCTCCAGCAGAGTCTGGAAGGGCTCATAAACCTCTGAGAAGATCTGGTTGTTACTGAGACTCAATACCCTTAGGTGGGTGGCCTGAGAGCTCTGGGACAGGACAGTGACATCTCTGTTAGAAAGGCTACAGAAAGGTAGATACAGTGTATCCAACTGAGGTGGCACAACTCTAAAGAGAGAAAAAAGTAAGATTATTTCAGAAGAATGAGGGCAATGAGCCCCAAATTACAGGTACCTAAGGCTCTAGAATAAACTACTGTGTTCATGGTTTGCAATAGCTGGTTAACAATGTGGACTTTGGGATCAGACTTCATAGATTTGTGACCCTGAGAAAGTTACTTTACCACTCTGAGGTACAGGGTTTTAATCTTGAAAATGTGCACAGCAGTAATTATTATACAGAAGTGCGGGAAAGATTAAGTGAAGAAATTGCATGCACTTAGTATATACGACATAATCAGTGTTGGATCTGATTCACTAATTTGGCGAGGATGGGTCTGGGAAAGCAGCCAACTGAGGGTTTCCTCTGACTAGTTCCCAGATGACAAGCTCTCAGTTCAGGGTCTAAGCCTTGGGGAAAATACAGGAGCAAAATTATCTGGCAGTGTTAACTATTGGGGCCCATCCATGGGCATGTGCATTAGTCCTATAGCTTAATGTTTCTCCATCTGAATGCCTCCCCTTCCTCTCTAGAGAGCTGTAAAGTCCAATAGGAGAAGGACTGAGTCTTTTTCACCAATATATTTACAGACTTATTATAGTGTCTGCCCACGGCCACTGAATGAATGAATGAATGAATGAGCACAGCTTCCTTTTCTAACCTCATCTGCTGCTCACCATAAGGTAGCCCTCTCTCCCCCGGCTAGGTTCAAACTCCCAGCAGTGCCTATGCTGAGGCAAAAGGAGAAATGGGCTACAAGGAGCTTAGGAAGATCCAAGCATGGTCTCTTCTGTCTTAACAATGAGGTGTTCAGGGAACCCAGGTTCTTCCCCACCCCCTCACCTGAGCAGTGTGTGCAGTTGATCTGTGAGGCAGAAGAAAGTCAAGCTGAGCTCCTGGAGATTGTCCAGCTGCCCAAGCCAGAGGAGAAAAGATCTGAAGTTCCTTCTCTTATAAGATTTAAAGGGGATGTTACACAGAGTCAGGCTGTTCAGGTGGATCACCCGAGCCAAAAGGGTGACGACTTCTCTCAGATTAGCCTGATCCATTTCCAGGTGCTCAATGCACCCCAGATCCAGAAACTGCAGGATACTTTTGAGGGCAGACATTCTATGGATTCGCAAACCTCTGCAGCAGAGGTGCAAGGACCCAAAGTTCTGCTGAACTTTACTACAAAGCAAAGAGAGGAATTGCTCTGTTCTCACGGTACTATTGAGGGAAATATCCACTAGTAATTCCATGGGTTCCTGAGCTGAATGAGGCTCAGACCCGGAATTACCAATTCCGAGGCACCTGACACTATGCTGAGCGTCTTCTATATAAAAGATAGAGCGCTGAGAGTAAATGCATGACTGAAGACAGAAAGGGAATGCGGTCCCAATCTCAGAGCATATTGTCTCACAGTCCAGGTCAGGCCTTAAATCTAGGATCCTCAGTTTGGGCCCCCTGTAAGGAAAGGAAGAGACAGAACACATGAGAGATAGCTGATTTTAATATAACCCAGCAAGATCAATGATGAGAAGCAGGGACAGAACACTTTAACCCTGGTTTTCACTTCACTGCCAGTCACCAAGAAGTTCTTGCCACACAAATGCAGCGTCTTTCATCCTTTCCCCACCCCCTCCTTCACCTCCGGGCTTTCCCTGTCTCAATGCCCATATTCCACTTCTGTGTAATCGCACTCAGATCCATTCATAGTGTCCTCAAACACCTCTGTTCTATAATCAACTCTATAAGGCAATAGAGTCCCGAAGGTGACCCCAAGTGCTGACCGACAGCTCTGCAAAGACTGCAGTATTCACCATTGGCTACTGTTGGGAGACGGTTAGGTATCCCCCTGCCCCAGGCTACAGCATACCCTCCTGCTGACTCCCTGTGTCTCTACTGGTCATAGTCTTACCAAGAGGAAGAGTTCTGGGCAGGGAGGATCTGCAGACCATCAATCATGGCTTCCAAGATGTCATAGGATGACTCTCGTGTGTTCAATGACCCAATATGGAGACAGCGAAAAGGCCAAACCTGCACCATTGCCTTTAGCACCGTCTTATGCCCACCCAAGAAGGCAGCATTGAACAATGGAACAAAGAGGTCTCTTGGGATTTCGTCCAGGGCATGGATAGCTGCAGGCTCATTATTCAGCAGACTCTTTGCAGCAAGCTCTAGGAGTGTGACTGTGGTCTTTTGGTCCATCTTCAAAAACCTGCTTCAGAGTAGAGAGTATTTAGAAATCCTGAGAAGATATCTAGAGTCACTTGTTTGCTTCCAGGGTTAGCTATGGACAAAATACTTATTGAATAAGTATGTGGTGAATCATAGGGCCAACTCAAGTGACCTCTACTATAGGACTAGAATGAAAATGGACTTGTGTGTATATTTAATTATATATGTGTACACACACGTGTGCGTGCACACACACACACACACACACACACACACTTGAGATAAAATGCCATTAGAAATCAGAGGTCAGTTAGCAGAAGACAATGCTGACCACCTAGCTGCCTTCCTCAAATTATTTCCTCCTGAGGAGCTTCAAGATGGCAGAAGAGTAAGACGCGGAGATCACCTTCCTCCCCACAAATACATCAGAAATACATCTACATGTGGAACAACTCCTACAGAACACCTACTGAACACTGGCAGAAGACCTCAGACCTCCCAATAGGCAAGAAACTCCCCAAGGACCTGGGTAGGGTAAAAGAAAAAAGAAAAAACAGAGACAAAAGAATAGGGACGGGACCTGCACCAGTGGGAGGGAGCTGTGAAGGAGGAAAGGTTTCCACACACTAGGAAGCCCCTTCGTGGGCGGAGACTGCAGGTGGCGAAGAGGGGAGCTTCGGAGCCACGGAGGAGAGTGCCGCAACAGGGGTGCGGAGGGCAAAGCGGGGAGATTCCCACACGAAGGATCTGTGCCGACCAGCACTCACCAGCCCGAGAGGCTTGTCTGCTCACCCGCCGGGATGGGTGGGGGCTGGGAGCTGAGGCTCGGGCTTCGGAGGTCGGATCCCAGGGAGAGGACTGGGGTTCGATGCGTGAACACAGCCTGAAGGGGGCTAGTGCACCACGGCTAGCCGGGAGGGAGTCCGGGAAAAAGTCTGGAGCTGCCGAAGAGACAAGAGACTGTCTTGCCTCTTTGTTTCCTGGTGCGCGAGGAGAGGGGATTAAGAGCGCTGCTTAAAGGAGCTCCAGAGAAGGGCGCGAGGAAATAGTTAATCAAGTCCAGGAAGCACAGAGAGTCCCATACAGGATAAATCCAAGGAGAAACACGCCAAGACACATACTAATCAAACTATCAAAGATTAAACACAAAGAACAAATATTAAAAGCCGCAAGGGAAAAACGACAAGTAACACATAAGGGAATCCCCATAAGGGCAACAGCTGATCTTCCAGCAGAAACTCTGCAAGCCAGAAGGGAGTGGAAGGACATATTTAAAGTGATGAAAGAGAAAAACCTACAACCAAGATTACTCTACCCAGCAAGGATCACATTCAGATTTGATGGAGAAATTAAAAGCTTTACAGACAAGCAAAAGCTAAGAGAATTCACCACCACCAAACCAGCTTTACAACAAACGCGAAAGGAACTTCTCTCGGCAAGAAACACAAGAGAAGGAAAAGACCTACACTAAAAAAACCCAAAGCAATTAGCAAAATGATAACAGGAACATACATATCGATAATTACCTTAAATGTAAATGGATTAAATGCTCCAACCAAAAGACATAGATTGGCTGAATGGATACAAACACAAGACCTATATATATGCTGTCTACAAGAGACCCACTTCAGACCTAGGGACACATACAGACTGAAAGTGAGGGGATGGAAAAAGATATTCCATGCAAATGGAAATCGAAAGAAAGCTGGAGTAGCAATTCTCATATCAGACAAAATAGACTTTAAAACAAAGACTATTACAAGAGACAAAGAAGGACACTACATAATGATCAAGGGATCAATCCAAGAAGAAGATATAACAATTGTAAATATTTACGCACCCAACATAGGAGCACCTCACTACATAAGGCAAATACTAACAGCCATAAAAGGGGAAATCAACAGTAACACAATCATAGTAGGGGACTTTAACACCCCTTTCACCAATGGACAGATCATCCAAAATGAAAGTAAATAAGGAAACACAAGCTTTAAATGATGCATGAAATAAGATGGACTTAATTGATATTTATAGGACATTCCACCCAAAAACAACAGAATACACATTCTTCTCAAGTGCTCATGCAACATTCTCCAGGATAGATCATATCTTGTGTCACAAATCACGCCTTGGTAAATTTAAGAAAATTAAAATCGTATCAAGTATCTTTTCCCACCACAACGCTATGAGACTAGACATCAATTACAGGAAAAACTCTGTAAGAAATACAAACACATGGAGGCTAAACAATACACTACGAAATAACCAGGAGATCACTGAAGAAATCAAAGAGGAAATCAAAAAATACCTACAAACAAATGAAAATGAAAACACGACGACCCCAAACCTATGGGATGCAGCAAAAGCAGTTCTACGAGGGAAACTTACAGTAATACAATCCTACCTCAAGAAACAAGAACCATCTCAAATAAACAACCTAACCTTACACACAAAGCAATTAGAAAATGAGGAACAAAAAGACCCCACACTTAGCAGAAGGAAAGAAATCAGAAAGGTCAGATCAGAAATAAGTGAAAAAGAGATGAAGGAAACAATAGCAAAGATCAATAAAACTAAAAGCTGGTTCTTTGAGAAGATAAAGAAAATTGATAAACCATTAGCCAGACTCATCAAGAAAAAAAGGGAGAAGACTCAAGTCAATAGAATTAGAAATGAAAAAGGAGAAGTAACAACTGACACTGCAGAAATACAAAGGATCATGAGAGATTACTACAAGCAACTCTATGCCAATAAAATGGACAAGCTGGAAGAATTGGACAAATTCTTAGAAAAGCACAACCTTCCGAGACTGAACCAGGAACAAATAGAAAATATGAACAGACCAATCACAGGCACTGAAATTGAAGCTGTGATTAAAAGTCTTCCAACAAACTAAAGCCCAGGACCAGATGGCTTCACAGGTGAATTCTATCAAACATTTAGAGAAGAGCTAACACCTATCCTTCTCAAACTCTTCCAAAATATAGCAGCGGGAAGAACACTCCCACACTCATTCTACGAGGCCACCATCACTCTGATAGCAAAACCAGACAAAGATGTCACAAAGGAAGAAAACTACAGGCCAATATCACTGATAAACACAGATGCAAAAATCCTCAACAAAATCCTAGCAAACAGATTCCAACAGCACATTAAAAGGATCATACATTATGACCAAGTGGCGTTTATCCCAGGAGTGCAAGGATGCTTCAGTATACGCAAATCAATCAACGTGATGCACCATATTAAAAAACTGAAGGAGAAAACCCATATGATCATCTCAATAGATGCAGAGAAAGCTTTCGACAAACTTCAACACCCATTTATGATAAAAACCCTCCAGAAAGTAGGCATAGAAGGAATCTTCCTCAACATAATAAAGGCCATGTATGAGAAACCCACAGCCAACGTCGTCCTCAATGATGCAAAACTGAAACCATTTCCACTAAGATCGGGAAGAAGACAAGGTTGCCCACTCTCACCACTATTATTCAACATAGTTTTGGAAGTTTTAGCCACAGCAATCAGAGAAGAAAAAGAAATAAAAGGAATCCAAATTGGAAAAGAAGAAGTAGAGCTGTCACTGTTTGCAGATGACATGATACTATACATAGAGTATCCTAAACATGCTACCAGGAAACTACTAGAGCTAATCAATGAATTTGATAAAGTAGCAGGATACAGAATGTATGCACAGAAATTTCTTGCATTCCTATACGCTAATGATGAAAAGTCTGAAAGAGAAATTAAGGAGATACTCCCATTTACCATTGCCACAAAAAGAATAAAATATCTAGAAATAAACCTGCCTAAGGAGACAAAAGACCTGTATGCAGAAAATTATAAGACACTGATGAAAGAAACTAAAGATGATACAAATAGATGGAGAGATATACCATGTTCTTGGAATGGAAGAACCAACATTGTGAAAATGAGTCTACTACCTAAAGCAATCTACAGATTCAATGCAATCCCTATCAAACTACCACTGGCATTTTTCACAGAACTAGAACAAAAAATTTCACAATTTGTATGGAAACACAAAAGACCCCGAATAGCCAAAGCAATCTTGAGAAAGAAACACAGAGCTGGAGGAATCAGGCTCCCGGACTTCAGTCTATACTACAAAGCTACAGGAATCAAGGCAGTATGGTACTGGCACAAAACCAGAAATATAGCTCAATGGAACAGGATAGAAAGCCCAGAGATAAACTCACGCACCTATGGTCACCTAATCTATGACAAAGGCGGCAAGAATATACAGTGGGGAAAAGACAGTGTCTTCAATAAATGGTGCTGGGAACACTGGACAGCAACATGTAAAAGAATGAAATTAGAACACTCCCTAACACCATACACAAAAATAAACTCAAAATGGATTAAAGGCCTAAATGTAAGGCCAGACACCATCAAACTCTTACAGGAAAACATAGGCAGAACACTCTATGACATAAATCACAGCAAGATCCTTTCTGACCCACCTCCTAGAGAAATGGAAATCAAAACAAAAATAAACAAATGGGACCTAATGAAACTTAAAAGCTTTTGCACAGCAAAGGAAAGCATAAACAAGACGAAAAGACAACTCTCAGAATGCGAGGAAATATTTGCAAATGAAGCAACTGACAAAGGATGAATCTCCAGAGCATACAAGCAGCTCATGCAGCTCAATATCAAAAAAAACAAACAACCCAATCCAAAAATGGGCAGAAGACCTAAATAGACATTTCTCCAAAGGAGATATACAGATTGCCAACAAACACTTGAAAGAATGCTCAACATCTTTAATCATTAGAGAAATGCAAATCAAAACTACAGTGAGATATCATCTCACACCGGTCAGAATGGCCATCATCAAAAACTCTACAAACAATAAAACACATATCACATTATTAAACTAGGAATCTTGTTGAAAAACCAATATCACACAGATGAACAGAATGAAGGGAATTCCATACAAAACTTTGTAAAAAAAAAAAAAAGATAAGGAAACAAAAGTGCACACATATTAAACAACCATGAAGGAGAAAAAGACTGGAAGTCAACACTCCAAACAAAATTAATTATACTCAAGCAAGCATTGGAGGATATGAAACCCACCTTAAATAGAATATTTTAAAAAATCAAAAGACAGAGATTGACTAAAAAGAAAGGCTGAAGCAAAGATTTTATAACCAACTGGGGTGTCCTTTAAATATCACAGCCTACAGAAAAAGCTTTTCAACTTGTAGAAACTTAGGAAATTCTGCACCCCTCAGCCCTTCCTAAGGAAGCTACTAGAGCAGGGGTCTGCAAGCTGGCCCACTGAGCCAAATCCAGCCCACTGCTTGATTTTGTAAATAAAGTTTTATTGGAACAAAGCCATGATCAATCATTTATGTATTGTCTATGAATGCTTTTGCACTCCAGTAGCAGAGTAGAGTGACAGCGACACTGTGACCCAGGAACTTACAATATTTCCTATACTTCTCTTTACAGAATGTTTGCCAAGTAATCTAAAAGAGGAACTGAGATTGTGATCCCACTGCGATGAGAAGGAAAACTTCACCAAAATACCTAATGGTGAGTATTTTACATACAATAATAAAATCAAGGTGGAGGAAAGGGGAGAAGACTAATGTACACAAGTTTTATGCTGTGAAAAAAAGACACGGAAACTGTGCAACTAAAAATGAGAGAAGGGAGAGAAGTAGAAGAAAATAGAACAAACTTTTTATCATAATGCACTAGGTGAGTGTTAAAAGATACTGGAGGAAAAAATGCATAGACCAGAGAGTAAAGTGTTAAGAAAACAGGTGGTTCAGGATGATTTTAAGAAAGCATTAAACGGGACCAAAAACATGTCTTAATGATAAAAGCCAAAACTCACAATGAAGATATAAGCCTTAGGAATATTTATGCACCAATAACAAACAAACACCTTTATAAAGCAAAAATGCAAGAAGACGTAGATAAAATAATAATAATAACAACAGGAAACAGAAACAGTAGGAGATTTAATACACCAAACTCAGTCTAAGGCTGATCAAGTCATATAAAAAAAAGAGAAAGCTAATCAATAATGTGATAGAGGGAATATATTCTTGTCAAAAATGCATCATAATTATCTCACAGAGTTGAGATAATTAATTTCTATAAAGTAGAAATAGTACAAACAATCCTCTCTAACCCCAATGCAATAAAAGTTAGTAACAAAAATTGAAAACAGAAAGGCCTTTCCACCTGAAAAAAATTTGTAAAGCTTCTCTTAAAAAATGTTGAATATAAGAGGAGATGCAAACTCAAGTTGCAAAGAAATTTTTTAAAAGAATGACTATGAAATACTACATATCGGCATCTATGGGATACATTTAGAGCGGTGATCTGAGGCAAGTTCACACAGTACACACTTTTATGAGTAAAAATGGAAGAATGAAGATAAATGAATTAAAGTATGGCCTCAAAAAATGAAACAAACAAACAAAAAAACTAGGAAAAAAAGAACAACTAAAGAAAGCAAAACATAAAAGCAGAAATGAATGAGATACAAAATAGAAAAACGAAATCTTGCTTTTCAAAACGGACAAACCCCTAGCTGGCTTGATGAAGGAAGAAAGGGAGAGATCACACATAGACAAAATAATAAATGACAAAGGAGAAATAATCACTGAAACAGAAAATAGAAGAGATTACTTTGCCAACCTCTATGCAAATAAACTTGAAAATCTATGTGAAATAGGTAACTTCCTAGATAAATACAGATTACCAAAACTCTGATTCTAGTGTTAGAAAGCTTAAATTAGGCAATTTTCATAGAAGAAATAAAGTTATTACAGCAATACCCCCAAGAAGCACCTTGCTCAGATGGTTTTACAGGTGAATTCTAGTAAACCATCAAAGAACAAATAGTACCAAAGCTCTATGAGTTATGTGAGAACATTAGAAAGGAAGGAAACTTCCCTAACTTCTTTTATGAAGCCAGTAGGATGCTAACAGGTAAAACGTAGATACCAAAATACTAAATAGAAAATTAGCAAACATCCAACAATACATTTAGAAACTAATATACTGTCATCAAGTGCAATTTACTCCATTAATACAAGGCTGGTTCTATATTAGGAATTCCATTGATATCATTCACCATGGTAATATAATTAAGGACAAATATCATATGATTAAAACCACAGATGCCAAACAAATCTTTGGGAAACTTCAACACCCATTCATGTTAAGAAAAGAAAAACCTCAAGGAATGGGAAAGAGGGATGCATTCCTAACATGATAAAAGATATATAATTAATTCCTCATGCAAGTATTTTATTTAGTGGGGGACTACCAGAGGTTTTCCAATAAGGTCAGGAACAAGAAAAGTATGCCCATTATATCATTCCTGTTCAATCTTCAACTACGAGCATTAGTCAGTTGACTAGAGAAATCAATTAGATTTATGAGAATGAATAACAAGAAGTAAAGCCACCTCTGTGTGCAGATGATATTACCGTACACCTGAAAAGCCCTATAGAAACAATGACAGATTAAGTAAAACAATCAGAGAAATCAGCAAGGTAGTAGGATATAAAGTTACATACAAAAGTCAGTGGTCTTTGTGTACACACACACACACAGCTGGAGGACACTTTAGTAGAGAAAATTCCATATACAGTAGCAAAAACAAAGCTTAAATGCATAGAAATAAACTTAATGAGACCATCTACGCAAGGAAAATTTTTAGACACTCCTGAACGACATAGAAGGAAACTTGAATAAGCACAAAGACATTGGTCAATGTTCTTGGATAGAATAACTCAACATTAAAAAGATGTCGGTTCTCCCCTAAACTAATGTATAAATTTAATATAATCTCAAAAATACCAGCAAACGTTTTTATGGAGTTAGATCCATGGATAATAAAATTAATATTTTTTTTTAAATCATGCAAGAATAGCCAGGATATAAGTGAAAAAGAAAACCTATAAGTGGGGAGTAATGATACCAGACATTAAAGCACGCTATAAAGCCTCGGTAATTATAACACTGTGGTACTGGTACATGAATAGACAAATAGTCCAGTGAAATAGAATAGGAAACCCAGAAAAACAACAATAACATATGGAAATTTCAGTATATGATGAAAGGGCATTTAAAACCACTGAGGCAAAGATGGACGTTCAATAAATGATGCTGGAACAACTGAGACATTTGGGAAAAGAATCAATGTAGATCCATATCACACACCATACACAAAAATAAACTGTAAACGGGTTAGGAATCTAAACAAATGAAACCATAACAAAATCTTTAAGAAAATATGGCAGGACTCTGCTTTAACCTCAGCGTAGGGAAAGGCTTTCTAACTGTGACTCAAATTTCCAGAGGCAATGAAAGAAAACAATGATCTATGTGACTACAAAGGATTTTTTTTAACGTACGGCAAACACATCATAACTAAGTCAAAAGGCAATTGACAAACTGAGATAAAGTATTTGCAGCATGCCTCACGGACAAATGAATAGTAGTCCAAGTATATACAGAACTCTGTATTCCCACAGAAAAATGGGAAAAGATATGAACAGAAAATTCACAAAAAATATATAAAACAGTCCTCAAAATATAGTCAAACTTTCTCTTAATTAGACAAATGCATACTAAGACAATACCGAGATATCATTTCTCACCTACCACATCAACAAAGGTCACAAAAGTAGGGCAACATGTTCTCTTAGTGAGTCTGTGGGGAAACAGTCACAGTAGCTAGTGGGAGTGAAAACCAGTACAACCCTTCTGGAGAGAAATTTGGAAATGCCTAACAGAACTACACATGCACTTAACTTTTGGCCCAACAATACTACTGCTGGGAATAAAACTTGAAGATCCATTTCCACCAACACAAAAATACTTATGCCTAAGGTTATTCACTGCAGCACTGTTTGTAGTTGCAGAATGTTGAAAACAAGTTAAATGCCCCTACATATGTCAGCAGAGTCCAATGCAGTTGTAAAAAAACAAAAACAAAAAGAAAAACAATGAAGCCCTCTATGGCATAAAGAGATTTTTAATGGAATGCTGTTAACTGAAAAAGGAAAAGTGCAAAGGAGCATTATAAAATGCCGTCCTTCATTTAATAAACAAGGCAATATAAGAACACATATATGTATCAGTTCATTTGTGCAGAGTAAATACAGGAAAGATTAAACCAGAAACTAAAGAGATTGGTTATCTACAGGGGGAGTGTGGGAAATAAGTGGGGAACGGGAGGGGGTTAGAAGGCATGAGGAAAGAGTGACAGTTGTCTAGTAGATGTTTCTGTGCAGCCCTGACTCTTTGAATCACAGTAATATTTCACATACCCCAGAATTAAATAAAAAATTAAAATCAACTAAGATGTGGGGAGGAGGCAAACTCAAACACAAACACCAACAAATTAACCTAACTATACTACAAATGAATGTCTTAACCACAACTGAAGAGGCGAGAAAGAAAATAGCTAAGCTAAGCAACTTGGGAAAATAGTACTTCTTTGATTGCATCCTCTGAGGCCTACGGCATAAAGAACTGTACACAAACACAAGTTATCAAATCTGTTTCTAACAGGTGTATTGGGTAGCATTTCTGCAACTATTTCATGAATATATCAGGAATGAACAAGTAAGTAAATATTGAAGATAAGGAGAGCCAGGTCGGACAAAGAAGTTACAAACAAGGCTACAACGGATTAAAATTAGAAGTATCAGTGTGAGCTCCTGGCTTTCAATATCTATACATATAGGTAGAGAAATTGAGAAGTATCTGTAAGCACGAGTATATACATACAGTATATTTCCTTCATTTGTGGATGGAGAGGGAGGACGTAGCAGCAATGAAACCGCAATAGCAACGAACACACACTGAGATATTGGTTTCTAAATGTCATTTTCCAAGAAAAGGAAGCATGGCTCTTTGCAGAAGTGTTTTGATTTCAGGGCCGTGGTGGGGACAAGAACACAAGACGAACAGGAATACCTTACAATGCCAGCAAGGAAGCACACAGAAAAGGATCAGGTCATGCTGAAAGAACACAGACCCCACCAAAAGGAGCTTGCGGTCACCAAAGCTGGAACAATTCAAGAAACTAAATAATGATATAATTTGATTATAAGTCACAATATAACATAGTTATTCATGATTCAATACTGACATAAATAATTTGATTAGTTATTTGATTCAATAATTTGAAATCAATTTTATAAAACAATTTTTATAAACAACTTGAAAATTTATAAATAAATAAATGGGGGAGAAAAGACAGCTCTTCAGAATTCCAATGAACCAATGTAGTAGGAATAAGGAAATAGAAAGTCACCATTAAGTCATAATTGTTGTAGGCAAGATCAACAGATGGATTTCAAAAGTCGTGAATAACAGTCTGAGAAGAAATAGGACATTTTCATAGCCTGAAAGTATTTCCTACACGATATTTATTACTTACAAATAGGAAAACAGTACCATTACAATGGAGCAACACAGTTGTCCCTACCTTAATCAAGTGTTGCAAATGAATATCATCATTAATACAACATATGGACACCATGTACCCCCTCACATGATGCTTGCAGAAGGGAACAGAATCGCTTTTGCAGCGCCGTGGTATAAGACCTAAAATTAAGGCACAGTGACATGTATGCCCTGACATTCGGGGGAAAACCCAGAGGGTCTCAAATGGACTAACCACAAGTTCCCAGTCCCCTCTTGTGCTCCCAGGAAGAAGGTCCCCTAGCCAAAGAACCAGCCTTATCATGGGAACTAGCCACAGTGCCTGCTTGCCCCTGACTATCGGGTTTCAGTTCCCTACCAGCTCACAGAAGTATTCAAACAAGCCAATCACATCCTCCCATGTGACCCAAGGGTCACCTCGTCCTCTTGCTACTACAGACTGCCCCCCACAGCCCCTGCTTGTTCACTCTCTTCCAGAGAAGGACTCCTGTGAGGCTCTACCTGGCCAGCAGTGTCCTCCTCCCCAGGCTGTGAGTAAACGTTACTAATAAGCTGCTGTGGGTAGTACCTGTCCAGTGTCAGGTGTCGTGTGTTCAGCCACCCCCAGAGCACTAGGGTGGAAATTCCTCCATCACCAATGGGATGAAGGGGAGGAGAATAAAACAGGTATTGTTGCCAAAAATGTATAAGTTCAATCAAATCACAAGAACACATCAGACAAACCCAAGTCGACAGACATTCTATAAAATACCTGACCAGTATCTTCAAAAGCGTCAAGATTGGGAAAGACCCAGAAAGCTGAAGGAACTGTCAGCCTGGAGGAGACTAAGGAGAAATGATGGCCAAATGCAATGTGGTATCCAGAATGGGATGCTGGAATAGAAAAATGAGATTACTGGGACAAATGGTGAAATTCAAATAAAGTACGTAGATTAGTTAATAGTACTGCATCAATGTTAATTTCCTAATTTTGATAATTTTTCTATGGCTGTGTAAGATGTTAACATTAGGGAAATCTGGGTGAAGGCTTTCTATACTATTCGCAAAGTATCTGTGAGCCTAAAATTATTTCAAAATAAAGCATTAAAAAAAATTCAGTGGTTAAAGGAATGGTTATTGTATAAACGACACTGTTTAATAATAGTTTAACTAACTGAAATACCGTTAGGAGGATGGATAAATGCTCGAGCCGCATCATCCATTACAAAACGATTTCAAACTGCTTTAGAGAGCCCATTAAAATAAATGAAAGTGCAGTCATCTCCAAGATGTAGATGAGTATTTATCTGCTCTTCAGAAGATAACCATTTTAAGTATAAAAGCAATGGAATACCGTACATAGAGAGAGAGAGAGACAGAGACCAGAGAGATACAGAGAGAGGTGGGGGAGGGGGGAGAGAGACATACATTTCAATACTTACAATTTAAAGTCTGAGATGTCGAAACAAACCGCAAACAAAACTGAGGTGCAAAGGAGAAATACCTTTTTTTTTTTTTTTAAGAAGCGGAAGGCTGCTGATCGAGGGATTTTAAAGAGAGAGCGCGAAATGATTAGCCACCCGACTGAAGCGAATCACAGCTGAGGAAAGAGGAACGCACGGAGCGTGGACAGGACAGTGGACCGAGCAATCCGTTCGATTGCCCTTCTTATTAACCCCCAAACCTTGACCCTGGGTAATTTAATTTAGGTCAATAGAGGCGTAATTTATAGAAAGAATGCTGTTGTAACTTACCTGATTGGAACAAGAGTTGGAAAAAACTTGAGCTGTCCAAGACCCCAGCAGTAGGAGCACGTTCCTCCCTCTCTGAAGCTCGCAGCCGACAAGCCTCAGCGTTTCCGGCACTGGGCGTCTTAACGCTTCTCTCTCACAGTTAAACTCGCCGGAAAAGGACTTGGATTGGTGCAGCTCAGGTCAGGTGACCCCCTATCCCTCAATCTACTGGGAGGCGGGGCCAGATTCCCGACCCCACCCAGAGGGACCGAGGGGAGAGAACCTTAGGCGTGAGAGGGTTCTTCTCAGGCGCCAACCCCACCCTCCTACATCTCCTTGGCACAGTGTCTCTCCTCGTGGCCTGGGCAACGCCTGGCCAGGGTTTCTGCCAGGCCCCGTCTCAAACCTAGAGAGCTGACGTCCAAATTGATAGGCTACACAACAGGGTGTGTGAACTTAAAAACGAGTGGCCACTGATGACAAAAAGCCGTCAGACTTTAGTGTCCCTGGGGCTCTGCTATATAGATAGATAGATAGATAGATAGATAGATAGATAGATAGATAGATTAGATGATAGATAGATAGATAGAGATATATATATAGATATATCTCTATATATCTCTATATATCTATATTTAACATCTTTATTGGAGGATAATTGCTTTACAGTGGTGTGTTAGTTTCCGCTATATTAAACAAGCGGTCGAGTCCCCACCAAAAGATAGGAAAAATGTATTCTTGCCTCTGTGCAGTAAAGCCAGCAGAGCATTTACATTATTTGACAAAAGCAACGGAATGGAGAAAACTGCCGCCCGCTGATACCTCTCCTATCAATTGCAAGGATAGCTAATAGTATTTGTTTCCAACCCTCTCCCTGGACTCCTGATTCCACTTCTTCCCTGTCTGCTTCCTTTTCTGGTCCCAATTGTTTACCACCTTTTGGAATACAATACACTTTATTCATATGCTGTTTTGTAAATTGGCCATCTCCCGTGGTGGAAAAATATAAATTCCAGGAGGGCAGGAATCTTTGTTGGTTTGTTCATTAACATATCCTAAGTGCCTATAGTAATGCCTGGTTCACTGGATACTTGAATATTTGTTGAATGAATTTTTCTCCAGCCACACTAGCCTCTTTTTTGTGCCTCTAACCCTAACTCACCAAACATGTTCCCCAACAATTATGTGTTTTCCTGTAACAGCCTGCCCCACATAGCCCTATAACCACCTTCCTGACTAAACTCACATCTCTGTCACCTTATCAGACAAGCCTTACTTTCCTTCATGGCACTTAGCATTTGAACATAGCTTTTCTGGGTTGTTTTTCTTTGTTCGTTTGTTTTCCTTTTTGTTTTTATTTTGCTTTAGTTTACTTTTGTTATTTTCTGTTTTCTTGCTTCAACACTTTTTCTTTTTTTTCTTTTTTCTTTTTATTTATTTTTGGCTGCGTTGGGTCTTTGTTGCTGCGTGCGGGCTCTCTCTAGTTGTGGCAAGCAGGGGCTGCTCTTCGTTGCGGTGCACAGGTTTCTCATTGCAGTGGCTTCTCTTGTTGCGGAGCATGGGCTCTAGGTGCGTGGGCTTCAGTAGCTGTGGCACACGGGCTCAGTAATTGTGGCTCATGCGCTCTAGAGCACAGGCTCAGTAGTTGTGGCCCATGGGTTTAGCTGCTCCCTGGCTGTGGGATCTTTCCGGACCAGGGCTCTAACCCATGTCCCCTGCATTGGCAGGCAGATTCTTAACCCGTGCGCCACCAGGGAAGCCCAACATTTTTTCTTATACTCTAATTGCAGATAAAGAAGTAGACCAGCCACGGCCATTTTAATTTTTGCACTACAATGTCATCTTTCAGTAGATGGGGTAATGGCATCAAACATCTTAAGACTGGATCCCTGGTTTTATGGCTTTACCACTTAGTGGTACCACAGGCTACACGACCTTGGCCAGGCACGTCAACTCTTCCAAGATTTCATTATCCATATTCAAAAGGAGAATGGCAATTTTTTTTTGGAATTTTATTTATTTATTTATTTATTTATTTATTTTCAGCAGGTTCTTATTACTTATCTAGTTTATACATATTAGTGTATACATGTCAATCCCAATCTCCCAATTCATCCCACCACCACCCCCAACCCCCCTCCACTTTCTCCCCTTAGTGTCCATACATTTGGTCTCTACATCTGTGTCTCTATTTCTGCCTTGCAATCCGGTCCATCTGCACTATTTTTCTAGATTCCACATATATGTGTTAATCTACGATATTCGTTTTTCTCTTTCTGACCTACTTCACTCTGTATGACAGTCTCTAGGTCCATGCATGTCTCTACAAATGACCCAGTTTTGTTCCTTTTTATGGCTGAGTGATATTCCATTGTATATATGTACCACATCTTCTTTATCCATTCATCTGTCGATGGGCATTTACGTTGCTTCCATGTCCTGGCTATTGTAAATAGTGCTGCATTGGGGTGCGTGTGTCTTTTTGAATTATGGTTTTCTCAGGGTATATGCCCAGGTGTGGGGTTGCTGGGTCATACGGTAGTTCTGTTTTTAGGTTTTTAAGGAACCTCCATACTGTTCTCCATAGTGGCTGTATCAATTTACATTCCCACCAACAGTGTAAGAGAGTTCCCTTTACAAGGAGAGAATTGTTAAGTCTGTGAGAGAAATGCCACTTGTCATATACAAGGGAACAGCATAAGGCTATCAAGAGATTTCTGAAAAGAAACCTTGCAGTCCAGGAGAGAGTGGGATGATATATTCAAAGTGCTGAAAGAAAACAAGCGACCACCAAGAATACTCTATTCAGAAAAGCCGTCCTTCAGAAATGAAAGATAGATGATGACATTCCCAGACAAACAAAAGCTGAGGGAGTTATTCACCACTCGACCTGCCTTACAAAAAATGCTAAAGGGAGTTCTTTGAGTGGAAACAAAAAATTAACAACATGAAAACCTACGAAAGCATATAACTCATACGTAAAAGTAAGCATATAGTCAAATTCAGAACACTCCAACATTGTAATGGTGGTGGGTAAAACACTTTTAACTTTAGTATGAAAACGGAAAGACAAAAGTATTAAAAATAAATACAGTTGCAATAACTCATTAGTACTCACAATATAAAAGATACAAACTGGGACATCAATAACCTAAAATGAGGTGGGAAGAGGTAAAAGTGTAGAGATTTTGCATATGATCAAAGTTAAGCTGTTATCCTCTTAAAGCAGACTGGCATAACTAAAGATGTTATATGTAAGCATGGTGTTAACCACCATGGTTAATTAATTTTAGTTTTCTTTTTTTTTTTGGTAAGTCTTTGAAATGCGGTGCATTATCTCAATATGTAAGCAATATGAACAGATTATTAAATAATTTTGCATCCTTTCTCTTCTTTTAATTGAAATATAGTTGATTTACAATATTATATTGGTTTTAGGTGTACAGCAGAGTGATCCAACATTTTTTCAGATTATACTCCACTACAAGTTATTATCAGATAATGCCTATAATTCCCTGTGCTATACAGTATATCATTGTTGCTTTCCCATTTTATACCTAGTAGTTGTATCTCTTAAACCTATGCCCCTAATTTGTCCCTCCTACCTTCCCTCTCCCTTCTGGTAACCAAAAATTTGTTTTCTATATCTGTGAGTCTGTCTCCATTGTGCATGTGCATTCATTTGTATTATTTTTTAGATTCCATATGTAAGTGGTATCCTACAGTATTTGTCTTTCTATATCTGACATTTCACTAAGCATAATATTGTCTAGGTCCATCCATGTTGCAGCAAATAGCAGAATTTCATTCTTTTTATGGCTGAGTAATATTGCACTGTGTGTGTTTGTGTGTGTTTGTGTGTGTGTGTGTGTGTGTGTGTGTGTGTGTGTATGCCATATTTTTCTATCAGTTCGTCTGTTGATGGGCACTTGGGTTGCTTCCATATCTTTGTTATTGTAAATAGTGCTGCTATGAACCTTGGGGTGCGTGTATCTTTTCAAATCCATGCTTTTGTTATTTTTCTGTATATGTATCCAGGAGTGGATTTGCTGGATCATATGGTAGTCTTATTTTTAGTTTTTGAGGGAGCTCCATATTGTTTTCCATAGTGGCTGCACCAATTTACACTCCCACCGACAGCATACAAGGATTCCCTTTTCTCCACATCCTCTCCAATATTTGTTATTTGTAGACTTTTTGATGATAGCCATTCTGACAGGTGCGAGGTGATATGTCATTGTTGCTGTGATTTGCATTTCTCTAAATATTAGCGATGCTGAGCATCTTTTCATGTGCCTGTTAACCATGTGTACATCTTCTTTGGAAAAATGTCTATTCAGGTCTTCGGCCCATTTATCATTGGGTTGTTTGTTGTTTGGATATTGAGTTCTATGAGCTGTTTATATATTTTGGATATTAACCCCTTGTCGGTCACATCCTTTGCAAATATTTTATCCCAATCCTTAGGTTTTCTTTTCATTTTTGTTGATGGTTTCCTTTCCTGTGCAAAAGCTTTTACGTTTAATTAGGATTCGTTAGATTATTTTTGTTTTTATTCCTTTTGCTCTAGGAGACTTATCCAAAGGAATATTGGTATGATTTTTGTCAAAGAGTGTTCTGCTTATGTTCTCTTCTAGGAGTTTTATGTTTTGAGGTCTTGCATTTAGGTCTTTAAACCATTTTATTTTTGTATATGGTGTGAGGGAATGTTCTAATCTTTGTTTTACATGTAGATGACCAGTTTTCCCAACACCACTGATTGAAGAAACTGCCTTTTCTCCATTGTATATTCTTGCCTCCTTTTCTGTAGATTAATTGACCATACGTGCATGGGTTTATTTCTGGACTGTCTATTCTATTCCATTGATCGATGTGTCTGTTTTTGTGCCAGTACCATGCTGTTTTGATTTAGCTTCGTTGCATAGTCTGAAATCTGGGCTGGTTATACCTCCAGCTTCACTCCTTTTTTTTCTCAAGATTGCTTTGGCAATTTGGGGTCTTTTGTGGTTCCGTATGAATTTTTGGATTCTTGGTTCTAGTTCTGTCAAAAAAGGCATGGGTATATGGTAGGGATTGCATTAAATCTGTAGATTGCTTTGGGAAGTATGGACATTTTAACAATATTAATTCTTCCAATCCAACAGCATGGGATATCTTTCCATTTCTTTGTTCATCTTCAGTTTCCTGCATCAGTGTTTCATAGTTTTCAGATAGGGCTTTCACCTCCCTGGTTAGGTTTACTCCTAGGTGTTTTATTCTTTTCAATGTGATTTTAAACGGAGTTATAAAAAAAAAACTTTCTGTTTGTGATATTTCTTTATTAGTGTATAGAGATGCAACAGATTTTTGTATTTTAATCTTGGATCCTGAAAGTTTGCTGAATTCATTCATTAGTTCTAATAGTTTTTGGGTGGAGGCTTTAGAACTTTCTATACAAAGTATCATGTCATCCGCAAAGAGTAACGGTTTTACCTTTTCCCTTCCAGTGTGGGTACCTTTTCTTTTTTCGCCTGATTGCTGTGGTTAGGACTTCCAATACTATGTTAAATATAAGTGGTGAGAGTGGGCATCCTTGCCTTGCTCCTGAATTTAGTGGAAAGTCTTTCAGCTTTTCGCCATTCACTATGATGTTGGCTGTGGGTTTGTCGTAAATGCCCTTATCATGTTGAGACATGTTCCCTCTATACACACTTTGTTGAGAGTTGTTGTCATGAAGGGATGTTCAATTGTGTCAAAAGCTTCTCCTGCGTCTATTGAGATAATCATGTGATTTTTATCTTTCCTTTTGTTAATGTGGTGTCTCACACTGATTGATTTGCAAATGTTGAATCATCCTTGTGACCCTGGAATAGATCCTACGTGATTTATGGTGTATGGTCCTTTTGATATATTGTTGGATTTGTTTTGCTAATATTTTGTCCAGGACCTTTTCATTTGTATTCATCAAAGATATTGCCCTCTCATTTCCTTTTTCTGTAGTGTCTTTGTCTGGTTTTGGTGTCAGGGTATTGGTGGCCTTGTTGCATTCTTATTTTATGATGTCTTTGAAATGCCATGTGTTATCATTTCAACAAAGCAACAACATATACAATTCATTTAACCTGTTTGTCTTTCTAAGTCAGAAATGCAGTAACAAAATGGAGGTAAGAACAGGTTATTAACTATTTTTATTAATTATTAATTTTTACATTATTTTCTCTGTTTTTGAAATGCAGTTTATCACTTCAACGTGTAAGCAATAAGAAAAAATAATTGTAAAAACTTTTTTACTGAGTCTTTAAAATGTGTGCGTTATCATTTCAACAAGGAAACAGTGTAAACATCATTCATTACTTTTACATTCTTCTTTCTTACTAAGTCTTTAAACTGCAATCTGTTTTCATTTCAACAAGGAAAACGCAAACTCTTTTCATTTCAACAAGGAAACACTATACACAAAATACTAATTATTTTTCCATTCTTTTCTGTTATCAGATCGTTGACATTTTCTATGTTACCATTTCAACATATAAACAGTAGGAACAACCTATTAATTAACTTTATTTTCTCTCAGTTAGTCTTTGAAACGCAATGTTTTATCACGTTGACACGTAAAGATATAAACAGGTAATTATTATAACATTTTTCTTACTAAGTCTTTGAAATGCAATGCTATCATTTTAACAAGTAAGGATATAAAGAATTTAATTTACATTCTTTTATCTGTACTGCCTTTGATATGCAGTATGTTATCATTTCAACATGTAAACAATACACGTAAATTATCAATTAGTTATTCTACACCCTTTGTTTCCTACTAACTCTTGGATACACAGTGTGCATTCAACACCTAGGGTACATCACATTTGAGAGTAGCCAAATTTCTAGAGTTCAGAAGCCACATATGGTTAGTGTGCACCATACCGAGCAGTGCAACTCTAGTGGAAGAGCAGAGGGAGCAAATACATATGCAACCATGTGTACCATGAAGGAAATATACATGGTACATTAAGAAAAAGCAGCAGCAGAATAAATCTACTTAAATGGGGAAGTAAGAGAAAACCTATCTGAGGAGGTAACATGTAAGCCATGACCTGAGGCCTGAGCAGCTATCCAACAGCATAAAAAGGCCAACATCATTTGAGCAGACTATATAAGGGGAAAAAGTGAAAAAAATACTGTGTTATGTGGGGATAAATAATTTCCCAAGTCCTCTAAGAAAGAGTAGAGAAACTGATAAATCATAGGAATGTCTACACTCTGAGTGAGATCAGGGACTTTATCTTTCTTAGCACCTGGAAATGTACCTAGATCATAACAGATACTTGGTGAATGTGTGTGGAATAAGGAATAACTGAGCCAGGGGTCTGAGACCTGGGAAATCAGGCAGCAATATGCTGATGAAGATACCAGTAGGTAGTGGGCATACTTTGTTTGTTTCCTTTTAGTTGCATGTGGTTTCTCACAGGCCACCTGAGGTAATCAGAAACACAAGAAGTTTGCAGGTCCCTAGAGGGTAAAATTATTCAACAACTACCACCTCTAGGAAGAGTCTCAATTGATCTGACTTGTGTCAAGTGCCCATAAATGGATAAGTGAACCAATCAGTGTGGATAAGGAAATGATGTACCATGACTGGGTCAGCTTACGTCACATACCCAACACTCTGGTTAGTAACCAGAAGACGTAGAGGGCAGTGGCCAAGAGATCCAGAGGACCTTTCAAATTCCTGCATTTCCTTTTAAAAGTTCCTCTTTTATAGAGATCGGTTTACATATCCAGTGTTCCTAACCCCAGTTTCCTAGAACAGTAGAACTTTACATATGTGTCTCTACAAACTTGGGTTTCAGGTGAGAAAAAAAAAAAAAAAACTGAACGCTTTAATGGCCACACATCAGTGTTGAAACACCTCCTTGTACTGTGGACATCACTTTGAACAAGTGGCCCAGGTCATGTCATCCCGCTGTGCCCCGTGCAGCATCGCCTCCAACTGAGCCTGGACTTCAGCAAGTTTCTGTCGGTCCAAACTCTCATGAAAATTCCATTCCTCGTAGCAATGGACAGGGACAGGATAAATCACGTACTTCAGCTTCATCAAGGATGTCAAGTGCTGCAGAAGGCTCTTGAGCACAGGCATCGTAATGGGATTGAAGGCAAAGCTAAGGACACGGAGGTGGGTACAGTGGCTCAGGGCTGGGAGGACGGCAGAGAGAGTAGAATCAGTTATCATACAATTATTTATCTCCAGATGTTGCAGGGTGCTTGAGACCTTCTCCAGCAGAGTCTGGAAGGGCTCATAAACCTCTGAGAAGATCTGGTTGTTACTGAGACTCAATACCCTTAGGTGGGTGGCCTGAGAGCTCTGGGACAGGACAGTGACATCTCTGTTAGAAAGGCTACAGAAAGGTAGATACAGTGTATCCAACTGAGGTGGCACAACTCTAAAGAGAGAAAAAAGTAAGATTATTTCAGAAGAATGAGGGCAATGAGCCCCAAATTACAGGTACCTAAGGCTCTAGAATAAACTACTGTGTTCATGGTTTGCAATAGCTGGTTAACAATGTGGACTTTGGGATCAGACTTCATAGATTTGTGACCCTGAGAAAGTTACTTTACCACTCTGAGGTACAGGGTTTTAATCTTGAAAATGTGCACAGCAGTAATTATTATACAGAAGTGCGGGAAAGATTAAGTGAAGAAATTGCATGCACTTAGTATATACGACATAATCAGTGTTGGATCTGATTCACTAATTTGGCGAGGATGGGTCTGGGAAAGCAGCCAACTGAGGGTTTCCTCTGACTAGTTCCCAGATGACAAGCTCTCAGTTCAGGGTCTAAGCCTTGGGGAAAATACAGGAGCAAAATTATCTGGCAGTGTTAACTATTGGGGCCCATCCATGGGCATGTGCATTAGTCCTATAGCTTAATGTTTCTCCATCTGAATGCCTCCCCTTCCTCTCTAGAGAGCTGTAAAGTCCAATAGGAGAAGGACTGAGTCTTTTTCACCAATATATTTACAGACTTATTATAGTGTCTGCCCACGGCCACTGAATGAATGAATGAATGAATGAGCACAGCTTCCTTTTCTAACCTCATCTGCTGCTCACCATAAGGTAGCCCTCTCTCCCCCGGCTAGGTTCAAACTCCCAGCAGTGCCTATGCTGAGGCAAAAGGAGAAATGGGCTACAAGGAGCTTAGGAAGATCCAAGCATGGTCTCTTCTGTCTTAACAATGAGGTGTTCAGGGAACCCAGGTTCTTCCCCACCCCCTCACCTGAGCAGTGTGTGCAGTTGATCTGTGAGGCAGAAGAAAGTCAAGCTGAGCTCCTGGAGATTGTCCAGCTGCCCAAGCCAGAGGAGAAAAGATCTGAAGTTCCTTCTCTTATAAGATTTAAAGGGGATGTTACACAGAGTCAGGCTGCTCAGGTGGATCACCCGAGCCAAAAGGGTGACGACTTCTCTCAGATTAGCCTGATCCATTTCCAGGTGCTCAATGCACCCCAGATCCAGAAACTGCAGGATACTTTTGAGGGCAGACATTCTATGGATTCGCAAACCTCTGCAGCAGAGGTGCAAGGACCCAAAGTTCTGCTGAACTTTACTACAAAGCAAAGAGAGGAATTGCTCTGTTCTCACGGTACTATTGAGGGAAATATCCACTAGTAATTCCATGGGTTCCTGAGCTGAATGAGGCTCAGACCCGGAATTACCAATCCCGAGGCACCTGACACTATGCTGAGCGTCTTCTATATTAAAGATAGAGCGCTGAGAGTAAATGCATGACTGAAAACAGAAAGGGAATGCGGTCCCAATCTCAGAGCATATTGTCTCACAGTCCAGGTCAGGCCTTAAATCTAGGATCCTCAGTTTGGGCCCCCTGTAAGGAAAGGAAGAGACAGAACACATGAGAGATAGCTGATTTTAATATAACCCAGCAAGATCAATGATGAGAAGCAGGGACAGAACACTTTAACCCTGGTTTTCACTTCACTGCCATTCACCAAGAAGTTCTTTCCACACAAATGCAGCGTCTTTCATCCTTTCCCCACCCCCTCCTTCACCTCCGGGCTTTCCCTGTCTCAATGCCCATATTCCACTTCTGTGTAATCGCACTCAGATCCATTCATAGTGTCCTCAAACACCTCTGTTCTATAATCAACTCTATAAGGCAATAGAGTCCCGAAGGTGACCCCAAGTGCTGACCGACAGCTCTGCAAAGACTGCAGTATTCACCATTGGCTACTGTTGGGAGACGGTTAGGTATCCCCCTGCCCCAGGCTACAGCATACCCTCCTGCTGACTCCCTGTGTCTCTACTGGTCATAGTCTTACCAAGAGGAAGAGTTCTGGGCAGGGAGGATCTGCAGACCATCAATCATGGCTTCCAAGATGTCATAGGATGACTCTCGTGTGTTCAATGACCCAATATGGAGACAGCGAAAAGGCCAAACCTGCACCATTGCCTTTAGCACCGTCTTATGCCCACCCAAGAAGGCAGCATTGAACAATGGAACAAAGAGGTCTCTTGGGATTTCGTCCAGGGCATGGATAGCTGCAGGCTCATTATTCAGCAGACTCTTTGCAGCAAGCTCTAGGAGTGTGACTGTGGTCTTTTGGTCCATCTTCAAAAACCTGCTTCAGAGTAGAGAGTATTTAGAAATCCTGAGAAGATATCTAGAGTCACTTGTTTGCTTCCAGGGTTAGCTATGGACAAAATACTTATTGAATAAGTATGTGGTGAATCATAGGGTCAACTCAAGTGACCTCTACTATAGGACTAGAATGAAAATGGACTTGTGTGTATATTTAATTATATATGTGTACACACACGTGTGCGTGCACACACACACACACACACACACACACTTGAGATAAAATGCCATTAGAAATCAGAGGTCAGTTAGCAGAAGACAATGCTGACCACCTAGCTGCCTTCCTCAAATTATTTCCTCCTGAGGAGCTTCAAGATGGCAGAAGAGTAAGACGCGGAGATCACCTTCCTCCCCACAAATACATCAGAAATACATCTACATGTGGAACAACTCCTACAGAACACCTACTGAACACTGGCAGAAGACCTCAGACCTCCCAATAGGCAAGAAACTCCCCAAGGACCTGGGTAGGGTAAAAGAAAAAAGAAAAAACAGAGACAAAAGAATAGGGACGGGACCTGCACCAGTGGGAGGGAGCTGTGAAGGAGGAAAGGTTTCCACACACTAGGAAGCCCCTTCGTGGGCGGAGACTGCAGGTGGCGAAGAGGGGAGCCTCGGAGCCACGGAGGAGAGTGCAGCAACAGGGGTGCGGAGGGCAAAGCGGGGAGATTCCCACACGAAGGATCTGTGCCGACCAGCACTCACCAGCCCGAGAGGCTTGTCTGCTCACCCGCCGGGATGGGTGGGGGCTGGGAGCTGAGGCTCAGGCTTCGGAGGTCGGATCCCAGGGAGAGGACTGGGGTTCGATGCGTGAACACAGCCTGAAGGGGGCTAGTGCACCACGGCTAGCCGGGAGGGAGTCCGGGAAAAAGTCTGGAGCTGCCGAAGAGACAAGAGACTTTCTTGCCTCTTTGTTTCCTGGTGCGCGAGGAGAGGGGATTAAGAGCGCTGCTTAAAGGAGCTCCAGAGAAGGGCGCGAGGAAATAGTTAATCAAGTCCAGGAAGCACAGAGAGTCCCATACAGGATAAATCCAAGGAGAAACACGCCAAGACACATACTAATCAAACTATCAAAGATTAAACACAAAGAACAAATATTAAAAGCCGCAAGGGAAAAACAAGAAGTAACACATAAGGGAATCCCCATAAGGGCAACAGCTGATCTTCCAGCAGAAACTCTGCAAGCCAGAAGGGAGTGGAAGGACATATTTAAAGTGATGAAAGAGAAAAACCTACAACCAAGATTACTCTACCCAGCAAGGATCACATTCAGATTTGATGGAGAAATTAAAAGCTTTACAGACAAGCAAAAGCTAAGAGAATTCACCACCACCAAACCAGCTTTACAACAAACGCGAAAGGAACTTCTCTCGGCAAGAAACACAAGAGAAGGAAAAGACCTACACTAAAAAAACCCAAAGCAATTAGCAAAATGATAACAGGAACATACATATCGATAATTACCTTAAATGTAAATGGATTAAATGCTCCAACCAAAAGACATAGATTGGCTGAATGGATACAAACACAAGACCTATATATATGCTGTCTACAAGAGACCCACTTCAGACCTAGGGACACATACAGACTGAAAGTGAGGGGATGGAAAAAGATATTCCATGCAAATGGAAATCGAAAGAAAGCTGGAGTAGCAATTCTCATATCAGACAAAATAGACTTTAAAACAAAGACTATTACAAGAGACAAAGAAGGACACTACATAATGATCAAGGGATCAATCCAAGAAGAAGATATAACAATTGTAAATATTTACGCACCCAACATAGGAGCACCTCACTACATAAGGCAAATACTAACAGCCATAAAAGGGGAAATCAACAGTAACACAATCATAGTAGGGGACTTTAACACCCCTTTCACCAATGGACAGATCATCCAAAATGAAAGTAAATAAGGAAACACAAGCTTTAAATGATGCATGAAATAAGATGGACTTAATTGATATTTATAGGACATTCCACCCAAAAACAACAGAATACACATTCTTCTCAAGTGCTCATGCAACATTCTCCAGGATAGATCATATCTTGTGTCACAAATCACGCCTTGGTAAATTTAAGAAAATTAAAATCGTATCAAGTATCTTTTCCCACCACAACGCTATGAGACTAGACATCAATTACAGGAAAAACTCTGTAAGAAATACAAACACATGGAGGCTAAACAATACACTACGAAATAACCAGGAGATCACTGAAGAAATCAAAGAGGAAATCAAAAAATACCTACAAACAAATGAAAATGAAAACACGACGACCCCAAACCTATGGGATGCAGCAAAAGCAGTTCTACGAGGGAAACTTACAGTAATACAATCCTACCTCAAGAAACAAGAACCATCTCAAATAAACAACCTAACCTTACACACAAAGCAATTAGAAAATGAGGAACAAAAAGACCCCACACTTAGCAGAAGGAAAGAAATCAGAAAGGTCAGATCAGAAATAAGTGAAAAAGAGATGAAGGAAACAATAGCAAAGATCAATAAAACTAAAAGCTGGTTCTTTGAGAAGATAAAGAAAATTGATAAACCATTAGCCAGACTCATCAAGAAAAAAAGGGAGAAGACTCAAGTCAATAGAATTAGAAATGAAAAAGGAGAAGTAACAACTGACACTGCAGAAATACAAAGGATCATGAGAGATTACTACAAGCAACTCTATGCCAATAAAATGGACAAGCTGGAAGAATTGGACAAATTCTTAGAAAAGCACAACCTTCCGAGACTGAACCAGGAACAAATAGAAAATATGAACAGACCAATCACAGGCACTGAAATTGAAGCTGTGATTAAAAGTCTTCCAACAAACTAAAGCCCAGGACCAGATGGCTTCACAGGTGAATTCTATAAAACATTTAGAGAAGAGCTAACACCTATCCTTCTCAAACTCTTCCAAAATATAGCAGCGGGAAGAACACTCCCACACTCATTCTACGAGGCCACCATCACTCTGATAGCAAAACCAGACAAAGATGTCACAAAGGAAGAAAACTACAGGCCAATATCACTGATAAACACAGATGCAAAAATCCTCAACAAAATCCTAGCAAACAGATTCCAACAGCACATTAAAAGGATCATACATTATGACCAAGTGGCGTTTATCCCAGGAGTGCAAGGATGCTTCAGTATACGCAAATCAATCAACGTGATGCACCATATTAAAAAACTGAAGGAGAAAACCCATATGATCATCTCAATAGATGCAGAGAAAGCTTTCGACAAACTTCAACACCCATTTATGATAAAAACCCTCCAGAAAGTAGGCATAGAAGGAATCTTCCTCAACATAATAAAGGCCATGTATGAGAAACCCACAGCCAACGTCGTCCTCAATGATGCAAAACTGAAACCATTTCCACTAAGATCGGGAAGAAGACAAGGTTGCCCACTCTCACCACTATTATTCAACATAGTTTTGGAAGTTTTAGCCACAGCAATCAGAGAAGAAAAAGAAATAAAAGGAATCCAAATTGGAAAAGAAGAAGTAGAGCTGTCACTGTTTGCAGATGACATGATACTATACATAGAGTATCCTAAACATGCTACCAGGAAACTACTAGAGCTAATCAATGAATTTGATAAAGTAGCAGGATACAGAATGTATGCACAGAAATTTCTTGCATTCCTATACGCTAATGATGAAAAGTCTGAAAGAGAAATTAAGGAGATACTCCCATTTACCATTGCCACAAAAAGAATAAAATATCTAGAAATAAACCTGCCTAAGGAGACAAAAGACCTGTATGCAGAAAATTATAAGACACTGATGAAAGAAACTAAAGATGATACAAATAGATGGAGAGATATACCATGTTCTTGGAATGGAAGAACCAACATTGTGAAAATGAGTCTACTACCTAAAGCAATCTACAGATTCAATGCAATCCCTATCAAACTACCACTGGCATTTTTCACAGAACTAGAACAAAAAATTTCACAATTTGTATGGAAACACAAAAGACCCCGAATAGCCAAAGCAATCTTGAGAAAGAAACACAGAGCTGGAGGAATCAGGCTCCCGGACTTCAGTCTATACTACAAAGCTACAGGAATCAAGGCAGTATGGTACTGGCACAAAACCAGAAATATAGCTCAATGGAACAGGATAGAAAGCCCAGAGATAAACTCACGCACCTATGGTCACCTAATCTATGACAAAGGCGGCAAGAATATACAGTGGGGAAAAGACAGTGTCTTCAATAAATGGTGCTGGGAACACTGGACAGCAACATGTAAAAGAATGAAATTAGAACACTCCCTAACACCATACACAAAAATAAACTCAAAATGGATTAAAGGCCTAAATGTAAGGCCAGACACCATCAAACTCTTACAGGAAAACATAGGCAGAACACTCTATGACATAAATCACAGCAAGATCCTTTCTGACCCACCTCCTAGAGAAATGGAAATCAAAACAAAAATAAACAAATGGGACCTAATGAAACTTAAAAGCTTTTGCACAGCAAAGGAAAGCATAAACAAGACGAAAAGACAACTCTCAGAATGCGAGGAAATATTTGCAAATGAAGCAACTGACAAAGGATGAATCTCCAGAGCATACAAGCAGCTCATGCAGCTCAATATCAAAAAAAACAAACAACCCAATCCAAAAATGGGCAGAAGACCTAAATAGACATTTCTCCAAAGGAGATATACAGATTGCCAACAAACACTTGAAAGAATGCTCAACATCTTTAATCATTAGAGAAATGCAAATCAAAACTACAGTGAGATATCATCTCACACCGGTCAGAATGGCCATCATCAAAAACTCTACAAACAATAAAACACATATCACATTATTAAACTAGGAATCTTGTTGAAAAACCAATATCACACAGATGAACAGAATGAAGGGAATTCCATACAAAACTTTGTAAAAAAAAAAAAAAAAGATAAGGAAACAAAAGTGCACACATATTAAACAACCATGAAGGAGAAAAAGACTGGAAGTCAACACTCCAAACAAAATTAATTATACTCAAGCAAGCATTGGAGGATATGAAACCCACCTTAAATAGAATATTTTAAAAAATCAAAAGACAGAGATTGACTAAAAAGAAAGGCTGAAGCAAAGATTTTATAACCAACTGGGGTGTCCTTTAAATATCACAGCCTACAGAAAAAGCTTTTCAACTTGTAGAAACTTAGGAAATTCTGCACCCCTCAGCCCTTCCTAAGGAAGCTACTAGAGCAGGGGTCTGCAAGCTGGCCCACTGAGCCAAATTCAGCCCACTGCTTGATTTTGTAAATAAAGTTTTATTGGAACAAAGCCATGATCAATCATTTATGTATTGTCTATGAATGCTTTTGCACTCCAGTAGCAGAGTAGAGTGACAGCGACACTGTGACCCAGGAACTTACAATATTTCCTATACTTCTCTTTACAGAATGTTTGCCAAGTAATCTAAAAGAGGAACTGGGATTGTGATCCCACTGCGATGAGAAGGAAAACTTCACCAAAATACCTAATGGTGAGTATTTTACATACAATAATAAAATCAAGGTGGAGGAAAGGGGAGAAGACTAATGTACACAAGTTTTATGCTGTGAAAAAAAGACACGGAAACTGTGCAACTAAAAATGAGAGAAGGGAGAGAAGTAGAAGAAAATAGAACAAACTTTTTATCATAATGCACTAGGTGAGTGTTAAAAGATACTGGAGGAAAAAATGCATAGACCAGAGAGTAAAGTGTTAAGAAAACAGGTGGTTCAGGATGATTTTAAGAAAGCATTAAACGGGACCAAAAACATGTCTTAATGATAAAAGCCAAAACTCACAATGAAGATATAAGCCTTAGGAATATTTATGCACCAATAACAAACAAACACCTTTATAAAGCAAAAATGCAAGAAGACGTAGATAAAATAATAATAATAACAACAGGAAACAGAAACAGTAGGAGATTTAATACACCAAACTCAGTCTAAGGCTGATCAAGTCATAT
The DNA here is from genome assembly GCF_949987535.1 of Balaenoptera acutorostrata. Classification (NCBI taxonomy): domain Eukaryota; kingdom Metazoa; phylum Chordata; class Mammalia; order Artiodactyla; family Balaenopteridae; genus Balaenoptera; species Balaenoptera acutorostrata. The sequence continues at coordinate 89,945,625 of NC_080085.1, forward strand.
AAAAAAAAGAGAAAGCTAATCAATAATGTGATAGAGGGAATATATTCTTGTCAAAAATGCATCATAATTATCTCACAGAGTTGAGATAATTAATTTCTATAAAGTAGAAATAGTACAAACAATCCTCTCTAACCCCAATGCAATAAAAGTTAGTAACAAAAATTGAAAACAGAAAGGCCTTTCCACCTGAAAAAAATTTGTAAAGCTTCTCTTAAAAAATGTTGAATATAAGAGGAGATGCAAACTCAAGTTGCAAAGAAATTTTTTAAAAGAATGACTATGAAATACTACATATCGGCATCTATGGGATACATTTAGAGCGGTGATCTGAGGCAAGTTCACACAGTACACACTTTTATGAGTAAAAATGGAAGAATGAAGATAAATGAATTAAAGTATGGCCTCAAAAAATGAAACAAACAAACAAAAAAACTAGGAAAAAAAGAACAACTAAAGAAAGCAAAACATAAAAGCAGAAATGAATGAGATACAAAATAGAAAAACGAAATCTTGCTTTTCAAAACGGACAAACCCCTAGCTGGCTTGATGAAGGAAGAAAGGGAGAGATCACACATAGACAAAATAATAAATGACAAAGGAGAAATAATCACTGAAACAGAAAATAGAAGAGATTACTTTGCCAACCTCTATGCAAATAAACTTGAAAATCTATGTGAAATAGGTAACTTCCTAGATAAATACAGATTACCAAAACTCTGATTCTAGTGTTAGAAAGCTTAAATTAGGCAATTTTCATAGAAGAAATAAAGTTATTACAGCAATACCCCCAAGAAGCACCTTGCTCAGATGGTTTTACAGGTGAATTCTAGTAAACCATCAAAGAACAAATAGTACCAAAGCTCTATGAGTTATGTGAGAACATTAGAAAGGAAGGAAACTTCCCTAACTTCTTTTATGAAGCCAGTAGGATGCTAACAGGTAAAACGTAGATACCAAAATACTAAATAGAAAATTAGCAAACATCCAACAATACATTTAGAAACTAATATACTGTCATCAAGTGCAATTTACTCCATTAATACAAGGCTGGTTCTATATTAGGAATTCCATTGATATCATTCACCATGGTAATATAATTAAGGACAAATATCATATGATTAAAACCACAGATGCCAAACAAATCTTTGGGAAACTTCAACACCCATTCATGTTAAGAAAAGAAAAACCTCAAGGAATGGGAAAGAGGGATGCATTCCTAACATGATAAAAGATATATAATTAATTCCTCATGCAAGTATTTTATTTAGTGGGGGACTACCAGAGGTTTTCCAATAAGGTCAGGAACAAGAAAAGTATGCCCATTATATCATTCCTGTTCAATCTTCAACTACGAGCATTAGTCAGTTGACTAGAGAAATCAATTAGATTTATGAGAATGAATAACAAGAAGTAAAGCCACCTCTGTGTGCAGATGATATTACCGTACACCTGAAAAGCCCTATAGAAACAATGACAGATTAAGTAAAACAATCAGAGAAATCAGCAAGGTAGTAGGATATAAAGTTACATACAAAAGTCAGTGGTCTTTGTGTACACACACACACACAGCTGGAGGACACTTTAGTAGAGAAAATTCCATATACAGTAGCAAAAACAAAGCTTAAATGCATAGAAATAAACTTAATGAGACCATCTACGCAAGGAAAATTTTTAGACACTCCTGAACGACATAGAAGGAAACTTGAATAAGCACAAAGACATTGGTCAATGTTCTTGGATAGAATAACTCAACATTAAAAAGATGTCGGTTCTCCCCTAAACTAATGTATAAATTTAATATAATCTCAAAAATACCAGCAAACGTTTTTATGGAGTTAGATCCATGGATAATAAAATTAATATTTTTTTTTAAATCATGCAAGAATAGCCAGGATATAAGTGAAAAAGAAAACCTATAAGTGGGGAGTAATGATACCAGACATTAAAGCACGCTATAAAGCCTCGGTAATTATAACACTGTGGTACTGGTACATGAATAGACAAATAGTCCAGTGAAATAGAATAGGAAACCCAGAAAAACAACAATAACATATGGAAATTTCAGTATATGATGAAAGGGCATTTAAAACCACTGAGGCAAAGATGGACGTTCAATAAATGATGCTGGAACAACTGAGACATTTGGGAAAAGAATCAATGTAGATCCATATCACACACCATACACAAAAATAAACTGTAAACGGGTTAGGAATCTAAACAAATGAAACCATAACAAAATCTTTAAGAAAATATGGCAGGACTCTGCTTTAACCTCAGCGTAGAGAAAGGCTTTCTAACTGTGACTCAAATTTCCAGAGGCAATGAAAGAAAACAATGATCTATGTGACTACAAAGGATTTTTTTTTTTAATTGTATAGCTACTTTATTTATTTATTTATTTATTTTTGTCTGTGTTGGGTCTTCGGTTCGTGCGAGGGCTTTCTCTAGTTGCGGCAAGTGGGGGCCACTCTTCATCGCGGTGCGGGGACCGCTCTTCATCGCGGTGCGCGGGCCTTTCACTATCGCGGCCCCTCCCGTTGCGGGGCACAGGCTCCAGACGCGCAGGCTCAGTAGTTGTGGCTCACGGGCCCAGCTGCTCCGTGGCATGTGGGATCTTCCCAGACCAGGGCTCGAACCCGTGTCCCCTGCATTAGCAGGCAGATTCTCAACCACTGCGCCACCAGGGAAGCCCTACAAAGAATTTTTTTTAACGTACGGCAAACACATCATAACTAAGTCAAAAGGCAATTGACAAACTGAGATAAAGTATTTGCAGCATGCCTCACGGACAAATGAATAGTAGTCCAAGTATATACAGAACTCTGTATTCCCACAGAAAAATGGGAAAAGATATGAACAGAAAATTCACAAAAAATATATAAAACAGTCCTCAAAATATAGTCAAACTTTCTCTTAATTAGACAAATGCATACTAAGACAATACCGAGATATCATTTCTCACCTACCACATCAACAAAGGTCACAAAAGTAGGGCAACATGTTCTCTTAGTGAGTCTGTGGGGAAACAGTCACAGTAGCTAGTGGGAGTGAAAACCAGTACAACCCTTCTGGAGAGAAATTTGGAAATGCCTAACAGAACTACACATGCACTTAACTTTTGGCCCAACAATACTACTGCTGGGAATAAAACTTGAAGATCCATTTCCACCAACACAAAAATACTTATGCCTAAGGTTATTCACTGCAGCACTGTTTGTAGTTGCAGAATGTTGAAAACAAGTTAAATGCCCCTACATATGTCAGCAGAGTCCAATGCAGTTGTAAAAAAACAAAAACAAAAAGAAAAACAATGAAGCCCTCTATGGCATAAAGAGATTTTTAATGGAATGCTGTTAACTGAAAAAGGAAAAGTGCAAAGGAGCATTATAAAATGCCGTCCTTCATTTAATAAACAAGGCAATATAAGAACACATATATGTATCAGTTCATTTGTGCAGAGTAAATACAGGAAAGATTAAACCAGAAACTAAAGAGATTGGTTATCTACAGGGGGAGTGTGGGAAATAAGTGGGGAACGGGAGGGGGTTAGAAGGCATGAGGAAAGAGTGACAGTTGTCTAGTAGATGTTTCTGTGCAGCCCTGACTCTTTGAATCACAGTAATATTTCACATACCCCAGAATTAAATAAAAAATTAAAATCAACTAAGATGTGGGGAGGAGGCAAACTCAAACACAAACACCAACAAATTAACCTAACTATACTACAAATGAATGTCTTAACCACAACTGAAGAGGCGAGAAAGAAAATAGCTAAGCTAAGCAACTTGGGAAAATAGTACTTCTTTGATTGCATCCTCTGAGGCCTACGGCATAAAGAACTGTACACAAACACAAGTTATCAAATCTGTTTCTAACAGGTGTATTGGGTAGCATTTCTGCAACTATTTCATGAATATATCAGGAATGAACAAGTAAGTAAATATTGAAGATAAGGAGAGCCAGGTCGGACAAAGAAGTTACAAACAAGGCTACAACGGATTAAAATTAGAAGTATCAGTGTGAGCTCCTGGCTTTCAATATCTATACATATAGGTAGAGAAATTGAGAAGTATCTGTAAGCACGAGTATATACATACAGTATATTTCCTTCATTTGTGGATGGAGAGGGAGGACGTAGCAGCAATGAAACCGCAATAGCAACGAACACACACTGAGATATTGGTTTCTAAATGTCATTTTCCAAGAAAAGGAAGCATGGCTCTTTGCAGAAGTGTTTTGATTTCAGGGCCGTGGTGGGGACAAGAACACAAGACGAACAGGAATACCTTACAATGCCAGCAAGGAAGCACACAGAAAAGGATCAGGTCATGCTGAAAGAACACAGACCCCACCAAAAGGAGCTTGCGGTCACCAAAGCTGGAACAATTCAAGAAACTAAATAATGATATAATTTGATTATAAGTCACAATATAACATAGTTATTCATGATTCAATACTGACATAAATAATTTGATTAGTTATTTGATTCAATAATTTGAAATCAATTTTATAAAACAATTTTTATAAACAACTTGAAAATTTATAAATAAATAAATGGGGGAGAAAAGACAGCTCTTCAGAATTCCAATGAACCAATGTAGTAGGAATAAGGAAATAGAAAGTCACCATTAAGTCATAATTGTTGTAGGCAAGATCAACAGATGGATTTCAAAAGTCGTGAATAACAGTCTGAGAAGAAATAGGACATTTTCATAGCCTGAAAGTATTTCCTACACGATATTTATTACTTACAAATAGGAAAACAGTACCATTACAATGGAGCAACACAGTTGTCCCTACCTTAATCAAGTGTTGCAAATGAATATCATCATTAATACAACATATGGACACCATGTACCCCCTCACATGATGCTTGCAGAAGGGAACAGAATCGCTTTTGCAGCGCCGTGGTATAAGACCTAAAATTAAGGCACAGTGACATGTATGCCCTGACATTCGGGGGAAAACCCAGAGGGTCTCAAATGGACTAACCACAAGTTCCCAGTCCCCTCTTGTGCTCCCAGGAAGAAGGTCCCCTAGCCAAAGAACCAGCCTTATCATGGGAACTAGCCACAGTGCCTGCTTGCCCCTGACTATCGGGTTTCAGTTCCCTACCAGCTCACAGAAGTATTCAAACAAGCCAATCACATCCTCCCATGTGACCCAAGGGTCACCTCGTCCTCTTGCTACTACAGACTGCCCCCCACAGCCCCTGCTTGTTCACTCTCTTCCAGAGAAGGACTCCTGTGAGGCTCTACCTGGCCAGCAGTGTCCTCCTCCCCAGGCTGTGAGTAAACGTTACTAATAAGCTGCTGTGGGTAGTACCTGTCCAGTGTCAGGTGTCGTGTGTTCAGCCACCCCCAGAGCACTAGGGTGGAAATTCCTCCATCACCAATGGGATGAAGGGGAGGAGAATAAAACAGGTATTGTTGCCAAAAATGTATAAGTTCAATCAAATCACAAGAACACATCAGACAAACCCAAGTCGACAGACATTCTATAAAATACCTGACCAGTATCTTCAAAAGCGTCAAGATTGGGAAAGACCCAGAAAGCTGAAGGAACTGTCAGCCTGGAGGAGACTAAGGAGAAATGATGGCCAAATGCAATGTGGTATCCAGAATGGGATGCTGGAATAGAAAAATGAGATTACTGGGACAAATGGTGAAATTCAAATAAAGTACGTAGATTAGTTAATAGTACTGCATCAATGTTAATTTCCTAATTTTGATAATTTTTCTATGGCTGTGTAAGATGTTAACATTAGGGAAATCTGGGTGAAGGCTTTCTATACTATTCGCAAAGTATCTGTGAGCCTAAAATTATTTCAAAATAAAGCATTAAAAAAAATTCAGTGGTTAAAGGAATGGTTATTGTATAAACGACACTGTTTAATAATAGTTTAACTAACTGAAATACCGTTAGGAGGATGGATAAATGCTCGAGCCGCATCATCCATTACAAAACGATTTCAAACTGCTTTAGAGAGCCCATTAAAATAAATGAAAGTGCAGTCATCTCCAAGATGTAGATGAGTATTTATCTGCTCTTCAGAAGATAACCATTTTAAGTATAAAAGCAATGGAATACCGTACATAGAGAGAGAGAGAGACAGAGACCAGAGAGATACAGAGAGAGGTGGGGGAGGGGGGAGAGAGACATACATTTCAATACTTACAATTTAAAGTCTGAGATGTCGAAACAAACCGCAAACAAAACTGAGGTGCAAAGGAGAAATACCTTTTTTTTTTTTTTTAAGAAGCGGAAGGCTGCTGATCGAGGGATTTTAAAGAGAGAGCGCGAAATGATTAGCCACCCGACTGAAGCGAATCACAGCTGAGGAAAGAGGAACGCACGGAGCGTGGACAGGACAGTGGACCGAGCAATCCGTTCGATTGCCCTTCTTATTAACCCCCAAACCTTGACCCTGGGTAATTTAATTTAGGTCAATAGAGGCGTAATTTATAGAAAGAATGCTGTTGTAACTTACCTGATTGGAACAAGAGTTGGAAAAAACTTGAGCTGTCCAAGACCCCAGCAGTAGGAGCACGTTCCTCCCTCTCTGAAGCTCGCAGCCGACAAGCCTCAGCGTTTCCGGCACTGGGCGTCTTAACGCTTCTCTCTCACAGTTAAACTCGCCGGAAAAGGACTTGGATTGGTGCAGCTCAGGTCAGGTGACCCCCTATCCCTCAATCTACTGGGAGGCGGGGCCAGATTCCCGACCCCACCCAGAGGGACCGAGGGGAGAGAACCTTAGGCGTGAGAGGGTTCTTCTCAGGCGCCAACCCCACCCTCCTACATCTCCTTGGCACAGTGTCTCTCCTCGTGGCCTGGGCAACGCCTGGCCAGGGTTTCTGCCAGGCCCCGTCTCAAACCTAGAGAGCTGACGTCCAAATTGATAGGCTACACAACAGGGTGTGTGAACTTAAAAACGAGTGGCCACTGATGACAAAAAGCCGTCAGACTTTAGTGTCCCTGGGGCTCTGCTATATAGATAGATAGATAGATAGATAGATAGATTAGATAGATAGATAGATAGATAGATAGAGATATATATATAGATATATCTCTATATATCTCTATATATCTATATTTAACATCTTTATTGGAGGATAATTGCTTTACAGTGGTGTGTTAGTTTCCGCTATATTAAACAAGCGGTCGAGTCCCCACCAAAAGATAGGAAAAATGTATTCTTGCCTCTGTGCAGTAAAGCCAGCAGAGCATTTACATTATTTGACAAAAGCAACGGAATGGAGAAAACTGCCGCCCGCTGATACCTCTCCTATCAATTGCAAGGATAGCTAATAGTATTTGTTTCCAACCCTCTCCCTGGACTCCTGATTCCACTTCTTCCCTGTCTGCTTCCTTTTCTGGTCCCAATTGTTTACCACCTTTTGGAATACAATACACTTTATTCATATGCTGTTTTGTAAATTGGCCATCTCCCGTGGTGGAAAAATATAAATTCCAGGAGGGCAGGAATCTTTGTTGGTTTGTTCATTAACATATCCTAAGTGCCTATAGTAATGCCTGGTTCACTGGATACTTGAATATTTGTTGAATGAATTTTTCTCCAGCCACACTAGCCTCTTTTTTGTGCCTCTAACCCTAACTCACCAAACATGTTCCCCAACAATTATGTGTTTTCCTGTAACAGCCTGCCCCACATAGCCCTATAACCACCTTCCTGACTAAACTCACATCTCTGTCACCTTATCAGACAAGCCTTACTTTCCTTCATGGCACTTAGCATTTGAACATAGCTTTTCTGGGTTGTTTTTCTTTGTTCGTTTGTTTTCCTTTTTGTTTTTATTTTGCTTTAGTTTACTTTTGTTATTTTCTGTTTTCTTGCTTCAACACTTTTTCTTTTTTTTCTTTTTTCTTTTTATTTATTTTTGGCTGCGTTGGGTCTTTGTTGCTGCGTGCGGGCTCTCTCTAGTTGTGGCAAGCAGGGGCTGCTCTTCGTTGCGGTGCACAGGTTTCTCATTGCAGTGGCTTCTCTTGTTGCGGAGCATGGGCTCTAGGTGCGTGGGCTTCAGTAGCTGTGGCACACGGGCTCAGTAATTGTGGCTCATGCGCTCTAGAGCACAGGCTCAGTAGTTGTGGCCCATGGGTTTAGCTGCTCCCTGGCTGTGGGATCTTTCCGGACCAGGGCTCTAACCCATGTCCCCTGCATTGGCAGGCAGATTCTTAACCCGTGCGCCACCAGGGAAGCCCAACATTTTTTCTTATACTCTAATTGCAGATAAAGAAGTAGACCAGCCACGGCCATTTTAATTTTTGCACTACAATGTCATCTTTCAGTAGATGGGGTAATGGCATCAAACATCTTAAGACTGGATCCCTGGTTTTATGGCTTTACCACTTAGTGGTACCACAGGCTACACGACCTTGGCCAGGCACGTCAACTCTTCCAAGATTTCATTATCCATATTCAAAAGGAGAATGGCAATTTTTTTTTGGAATTTTATTTATTTATTTATTTATTTATTTATTTTCAGCAGGTTCTTATTACTTATCTAGTTTATACATATTAGTGTATACATGTCAATCCCAATCTCCCAATTCATCCCACCACCACCCCCAACCCCCCTCCACTTTCTCCCCTTAGTGTCCATACATTTGGTCTCTACATCTGTGTCTCTATTTCTGCCTTGCAATCCGGTCCATCTGCACTATTTTTCTAGATTCCACATATATGTGTTAATCTACGATATTCGTTTTTCTCTTTCTGACCTACTTCACTCTGTATGACAGTCTCTAGGTCCATGCATGTCTCTACAAATGACCCAGTTTTGTTCCTTTTTATGGCTGAGTGATATTCCATTGTATATATGTACCACATCTTCTTTATCCATTCATCTGTCGATGGGCATTTACGTTGCTTCCATGTCCTGGCTATTGTAAATAGTGCTGCATTGGGGTGCGTGTGTCTTTTTGAATTATGGTTTTCTCAGGGTATATGCCCAGGTGTGGGGTTGCTGGGTCATACGGTAGTTCTGTTTTTAGGTTTTTAAGGAACCTCCATACTGTTCTCCATAGTGGCTGTATCAATTTACATTCCCACCAACAGTGTAAGAGAGTTCCCTTTACAAGGAGAGAATTGTTAAGTCTGTGAGAGAAATGCCACTTGTCATATACAAGGGAACAGCATAAGGCTATCAAGAGATTTCTGAAAAGAAACCTTGCAGTCCAGGAGAGAGTGGGATGATATATTCAAAGTGCTGAAAGAAAACAAGCGACCACCAAGAATACTCTATTCAGAAAAGCCGTCCTTCAGAAATGAAAGATAGATGATGACATTCCCAGACAAACAAAAGCTGAGGGAGTTATTCACCACTCGACCTGCCTTACAAAAAATGCTAAAGGGAGTTCTTTGAGTGGAAACAAAAAATTAACAACATGAAAACCTACGAAAGCATATAACTCATACGTAAAAGTAAGCATATAGTCAAATTCAGAACACTCCAACATTGTAATGGTGGTGGGTAAAACACTTTTAACTTTAGTATGAAAACGGAAAGACAAAAGTATTAAAAATAAATACAGTTGCAATAACTCATTAGTACTCACAATATAAAAGATACAAACTGGGACATCAATAACCTAAAATGAGGTGGGAAGAGGTAAAAGTGTAGAGATTTTGCATATGATCAAAGTTAAGCTGTTATCATCTTAAAGCAGACTGGCATAACTAAAGATGTTATATGTAAGCATGGTGTTAACCACCATGGTTAATTAATTTTAGTTTTCTTTTTTTTTTTGGTAAGTCTTTGAAATGCGGTGCATTATCTCAATATGTAAGCAATATGAACAGATTATTAAATAATTTTGCATCCTTTCTCTTCTTTTAATTGAAATATAGTTGATTTACAATATTATATTGGTTTTAGGTGTACAGCAGAGTGATCCAACATTTTTTCAGATTATACTCCACTACAAGTTATTATCAGATAATGCCTATAATTCCCTGTGCTATACAGTATATCATTGTTGCTTTCCCATTTTATACCTAGTAGTTGTATCTCTTAAACCTATGCCCCTAATTTGTCCCTCCTACCTTCCCTCTCCCTTCTGGTAACCAAAAATTTGTTTTCTATATCTGTGAGTCTGTCTCCATTGTGCATGTGCATTCATTTGTATTATTTTTTAGATTCCATATGTAAGTGGTATCCTACAGTATTTGTCTTTCTATATCTGACATTTCACTAAGCATAATATTGTCTAGGTCCATCCATGTTGCAGCAAATAGCAGAATTTCATTCTTTTTATGGCTGAGTAATATTGCACTGTGTGTGTTTGTGTGTGTTTGTGTGTGTGTGTGTGTGTGTGTGTGTGTGTATGCCATATTTTTCTATCAGTTCGTCTGTTGATGGGCACTTGGGTTGCTTCCATATCTTTGTTATTGTAAATAGTGCTGCTATGAACCTTGGGGTGCGTGTATCTTTTCAAATCCATGCTTTTGTTATTTTTCTGTATATGTATCCAGGAGTGGATTTGCTGGATCATATGGTAGTCTTATTTTTAGTTTTTGAGGGAGCTCCATATTGTTTTCCATAGTGGCTGCACCAATTTACACTCCCACCGACAGCATACAAGGATTCCCTTTTCTCCACATCCTCTCCAATATTTGTTATTTGTAGACTTTTTGATGATAGCCATTCTGACAGGTGCGAGGTGATATGTCATTGTTGCTGTGATTTGCATTTCTCTAAATATTAGCGATGCTGAGCATCTTTTCATGTGCCTGTTAACCATGTGTACATCTTCTTTGGAAAAATGTCTATTCAGGTCTTCGGCCCATTTATCATTGGGTTGTTTGTTGTTTGGATATTGAGTTCTATGAGCTGTTTATATATTTTGGATATTAACCCCTTGTCGGTCACATCCTTTGCAAATATTTTATCCCAATCCTTAGGTTTTCTTTTCATTTTTGTTGATGGTTTCCTTTCCTGTGCAAAAGCTTTTACGTTTAATTAGGATTCGTTAGATTATTTTTGTTTTTATTCCTTTTGCTCTAGGAGACTTATCCAAAGGAATATTGGTATGATTTTTGTCAAAGAGTGTTCTGCTTATGTTCTCTTCTAGGAGTTTTATGTTTTGAGGTCTTGCATTTAGGTCTTTAAACCATTTTATTTTTGTATATGGTGTGAGGGAATGTTCTAATCTTTGTTTTACATGTAGATGACCAGTTTTCCCAACACCACTGATTGAAGAAACTGCCTTTTCTCCATTGTATATTCTTGCCTCCTTTTCTGTAGATTAATTGACCATACGTGCATGGGTTTATTTCTGGACTGTCTATTCTATTCCATTGATCGATGTGTCTGTTTTTGTGCCAGTACCATGCTGTTTTGATTTAGCTTCGTTGCATAGTCTGAAATCTGGGCTGGTTATACCTCCAGCTTCACTCCTTTTTTTTCTCAAGATTGCTTTGGCAATTTGGGGTCTTTTGTGGTTCCGTATGAATTTTTGGATTCTTGGTTCTAGTTCTGTCAAAAAAGGCATGGGTATATGGTAGGGATTGCATTAAATCTGTAGATTGCTTTGGGAAGTATGGACATTTTAACAATATTAATTCTTCCAATCCAACAGCATGGGATATCTTTCCATTTCTTTGTTCATCTTCAGTTTCCTGCATCAGTGTTTCATAGTTTTCAGATAGGGCTTTCACCTCCCTGGTTAGGTTTACTCCTAGGTGTTTTATTCTTTTCAATGTGATTTTAAACGGAGTTATAAAAAAAAAAACTTTCTGTTTGTGATATTTCTTTATTAGTGTATAGAAATGCAACAGATTTTTGTATTTTAATCTTGGATCCTGAAAGTTTGCTGAATTCATTCATTAGTTCTAATAGTTTTTGGGTGGAGGCTTTAGAACTTTCTATACAAAGTATCATGTCATCCGCAAAGAGTAACGGTTTTACCTTTTCCCTTCCAGTGTGGGTACCTTTTCTTTTTTCGCCTGATTGCTGTGGTTAGGACTTCCAATACTATGTTAAATATAAGTGGTGAGAGTGGGCATCCTTGCCTTGCTCCTGAATTTAGTGGAAAGTCTTTCAGCTTTTCGCCATTCACTATGATGTTGGCTGTGGGTTTGTCGTAAATGCCCTTATCATGTTGAGACATGTTCCCTCTATACACACTTTGTTGAGAGTTGTTGTCATGAATGGATGTTCAATTGTGTCAAAAGCTTTTCCTGCGTCTATTGAGATAATCATGTGATTTTTATCTTTCCTTTTGTTAATGTGGTGTCTCACACTGATTGATTTGCTAATGTTGAATCATCCTTGTGACCCTGGAATAGATCCTACGTGATTTATGGTGTATGGTCCTTTTGATATATTGTTGGATTTGTTTTGCTAATATTTTGTCCAGGACCTTTTCATTTGTATTCATCAAAGATATTGCCCTCTCATTTCCTTTTTCTGTAGTGTCTTTGTCTGGTTTTGGTGTCAGGGTATTGGTGGCCTTGTTGCATTCTTATTTTATGATGTCTTTGAAATGCCATGTGTTATCATTTCAACAAAGCAACAACATATACAATTCATTTAACCTGTTTGTCTTTCTAAGTCAGAAATGCAGTAACAAAATGGAGGTAAGAACAGGTTATTAACTATTTTTATTAATTATTAATTTTTACATTATTTTCTCTGTTTTTGAAATGCAGTTTATCACTTCAATGTGTAAGCAATAAGAAAAAATAATTGTAAAAACTTTTTTACGGAGTCTTTAAAATGTGTGTGTTATCATTTCAACAAGGAAACAGTGTAAACATCATTCATTACTTTTACATTCTTCTTTCTTACTAAGTCTTTAAACTGCAATCTGTTTTCATTTCAACAAGGAAAACGCAAACTCTTTTCATTTCAACAAGGAAACACTATACACAAAATACTAATTATTTTTCCATTCTTTTCTGTTATCAGATCGTTGACATTTTCTATGTTACCATTTCAACATATAAACAGTAGGAACAACCTATTAATTAACTTTATTTTCTCTCAGTTAGTCTTTGAAACGCAATGTTTTATCACGTTGACACGTAAAGATATAAACAGGTAATTATTATAACATTTTTCTTACTAAGTCTTTGAAATGCAATGCTATCATTTTAACAAGTAAGGATATAAAGAATTTAATTTACATTCTTTTATCTGTACTGCCTTTGATATGCAGTATGTTATCATTTCAACATGTAAACAATACACGTAAATTATCAATTAGTTATTCTACACCCTTTGTTTCCTACTAACTCTTGGATACACAGTGTGCATTCAACACCTAGGGTACATCACATTTGAGAGTAGCCAAATTTCTAGAGTTCAGAAGCCACATATGGTTAGTGTGCACCATACCGAGCAGTGCAACTCTAGTGGAAGAGCAGAGGGAGCAAATACATATGCAACCATGTGTACCATGAAGGAAATATACATGGTACATTAAGAAAAAGCAGCAGCAGAATAAATCTACTTAAATGGGGAAGTAAGAGAAAACCTATCTGAGGAGGTAACATGTAAGCCATGACCTGAGGCCTGAGCAGCTATCCAACAGCATAAAAAGGCCAACATCATTTGAGCAGACTATATAAGGGGAAAAAGTGAAAAAAATACTGTGTTATGTGGGGATAAATAATTTCCCAAGTCCTCTAAGAAAGAGTAGAGAAACTGATAAATCATAGGAATGTCTACACTCTGAGTGAGATCAGGGACTTTATCTTTCTTAGCACCTGGAAATGTACCTAGATCATAACAGATACTTGGTGAATGTGTGTGGAATAAGGAATAACTGAGCCAGGGGTCTGAGACCTGGGAAATCAGGCAGCAGTATGCTGATGAAGATACCAGTAGGTAGTGGGCATACTTTGTTTGTTTCCTTTTAGTTGCATGTGGTTTCTCACAGGCCACCTGAGGTAATCAGAAACACAAGAAGTTTGCAGGTCCCTAGAGGGTAAAATTATTCAACAACTACCACCTCTAGGAAGAGTCTCAATTGATCTGACTTGTGTCAAGTGCCCATAAATGGATAAGTGAACCAATCAGTGTGGATAAGGAAATGATGTACCATGACTGGGTCAGCTTACGTCACATACCCAACACTCTGGTTAGTAACCAGAAGACGAAGAGGGCAGTGGCCAAGAGATCCAGAGGACCTTTCAAATTCCTGCATTTCCTTTTAAAAGTTCCTCTTTTATAGAGATCAGTTTACATATCCAGTGTTCCTAACCCCAGTTTCCTAGAACAGTAGAACTTTACATATGTGTCTCTACAAACTTGGGTTTCAGGTGAGAAAAAAAAAAACTGAACGCTTTAATGGCCACACATCAGTGTTGAAACACCTCCTTGTACTGTGGACATCACTTTGAACAAGTGGTCCAGGTCATGTCGTCCCGCTGTGCCCCGTGCAGCACCGCCTCCAACTGAGCCTGGACTTCAGCAAGTTTCTGTCGGTCCAAATTCTCATGAAAATTCCATTCCTCGTAGCAATGGACAGGGACAGGATAAATCACGTACTTCAGCTTCATCAAGGATGTCAAGTGCTGCAGAAGGCTCTTGAGCACAGGCATCGTAATGGGATTGAAGGCAAAGCTAAGGACACAGAGGTGGGTACAGTGGCTCAGGGCTGGGAGGACGGCAGAGAGAGTAGAATCAGTTATCATACAATTATTTATCTCCAGATGTCGCAGGGTGCTTGAGACCTTCTCCAGCAGAGTCTGGAAGGGCTCATAAACCTCTGAGAAGATCTGGTTGTTACTGAGACTCAATACCCTTAGGTGGGTGGCCTGAGAGCTCTGGGACAGGACAGTGACATCTCCGTTAGAAAGGCTACAGAAAGGTAGATACAGTGTATCCAACTGAGGTGGCACAACTCTAAAGAGAGAAAAAAGTAAGATTATTTCAGAAGTATGAGGGCAATGAGCCCCAAATTACAGGTACCTAAGGCTCTAGAATAAACTACTGTGTTCATGGTTTGCAATAGCTGGTTAACAATGTGGACTTTGGGATCAGACTTCATAGATTTGTGACCCTGAGAAAGTTACTTTACCACTCTGAGGTACAGGGTTTTAATCTTGAAAATGTGCACAGCAGTAATTATTATACAGAAGTGCGGGAAAGATTAAGTGAAGAAATTGCATGCACTTAGTATATACGACATAATCAGTGTTGGATCTGATTCACTAATTTGGCGAGGATGGGTCTGGGAAAGCAGCCAACTGAGGGTTTCCTCTGACTAGTTCCCAGATGACAAGCTCTCAGTTCAGGGTCTAAGCCTTGGGGAAAATACAGGAGCAAAATTATCTGGCAGTGTTAACTATTGGGGCCCATCCATGGGCATGTGCATTAGTCCTATAGCTTAATGTTTCTCCATCTGAATGCCTCCCCTTCCTCTCTAGAGAGCTGTAAAGTCCAATAGGAGAAGGACTGAGTCTTTTTCACCAATATATTTACAGACTTATTATAGTGTCTGCCCACGGCCACTGAATGAATGAATGAATGAATGAGCACAGCTTCCTTTTCTAACCTCATCTGCTGCTCACCATAAGGTAGCCCTCTCTCCCCCGGCTAGGTTCAAACTCCCAGCAGTGCCTATGCTGAGGCAAAAGGAGAAATGGGCTACAAGGAGCTTAGGAAGATCCAAGCATGGTCTCTTCTGTCTTAACAATGAGGTGTTCAGGGAACCCAGGTTCTTCCCCACCCCCTCACCTGAGCAGTGTGTGCAGTTGATCTGTGAGGCAGAAGAAAGTCAAGCTGAGCTCCTGGAGATTGTCCAGCTGCCCAAGCCAGAAGAGAAAAGATCTGAAGCTCCTTCTCTTATAGGATTTAAAGGGGATGTTACACAGAGTCAGGCTGTTCAGGTGGATCATCCGAGCCAAAAGGGTGACGACTTCACTCAGATTAGCCTGATCCATTTCCAGGTGCTCAATGCACCCCAGATCCAGAAACTGCAGGATACTTTTGAGGGCAGACATTCTATGGATTCGCAAACCTCTGCAGCAGAGGTGCAAGGACCCAAAGTTCTGCTGAACTTTACTACAAAGCAAAGAGAGGAATTGCTCTGTTCTCACGGTACTATTGAGGGAAATATCCACTAGTAATTCCATGGGTTCCTGAGCTGAATGAGGCTCAGACCCAGAATTACCAATCCCGAGGCACCTGACACTATGCTGAGCGTCTTCTATATAAAAGATAGAGCGCTGAGAGTAAATGCATGACTGAAGACAGAAAGGGAATGCGGTCCCAATCTCAGAGCATATTGTCTCACAGTCCAGGTCAGGCCTTAAATCTAGGATCCTCAGTTTGGGCCCCCTGTAAGGAAAGGAAGAGACAGAACACATGAGAGATAGCTGATTTTAATATAACCCAGCAAGATCAATGATGAGAAGCAGGGACAGAACACTTTAACCCTGGTTTTCACTTCACTGCCAGTCACCAAGAAGTTCTTGCCACACAAATGCAGCGTCTTTCATCCTTTCCCCACCCCCTCCTTCACCTCCGGGCTTTCCCTGTCTCAATGCCCATATTCCACTTCTGTGTAATCGCACTCAGATCCATTCATAGTGTCCTCAAACACCTCTGTTCTATAATCAACTCTATAAGGCAACAGAGTCCCGAAGGTGACCCCAAGTGCTGACCGACAGCTCTGCAAAGACTGCAGTATTCACCATTGGCTACTGTTGGGAGACGGTTAGGTATCCCCCTGCCCCAGGCTACAGCATACCCTCCTGCTGACTCCCTGTGTCTCTACTGGTCATAGTCTTACCAAGAGGAAGAGTTCTGGGCAGGGAGGATCTGCAGACCATCAATCATGGCTTCCAAGATGTCATAGGATGACTCTCGTGTGTTCAATGACCCAATATGGAGACAGCGAAAAGGCCAAACCTGCACCATTGCCTTTAGCACCGTCTTATGCCCACCCAAGAAGGCAGCATTGAACAATGGAACAAAGAGGTCTCTTGGGATTTCGTCCAGGGCATGGATAGCTGCAGGCTCATTATTCAGCAGACTCTTTGCAGCAAGCTCTAGGAGTGTGACTGTGGTCTTTTGGTCCATCTTCAAAAACCTGCTTCAGAGTAGAGAGTATTTAGAAATCCTGAGAAGATATCTAGAGTCACTTGTTTGCTTCCAGGGTTAGCTATGGACAAAATACTTATTGAATAAGTATGTGGTGAATCATAGGGCCAACTCAAGTGACCTCTACTATAGGACTAGAATGAAAATGGACTTGTGTGTATATTTAATTATATATGTGTACACACACGTGTGCGTGCACACACACACACACACACACACACTTGAGATAAAATGCCATTAGAAATCAGAGGTCAGTTAGCAGAAGACAATGCTGACCACCTAGCTGCCTTCCTCAAATTATTTCCTCCTGAGGAGCTTCAAGATGGCAGAAGAGTAAGACGCGGAGATCACCTTCCTCCCCACAAATACATCAGAAATACATCTACATGTGGAACAACTCCTACAGAACACCTACTGAACACTGGCAGAAGACCTCAGACCTCCCAATAGGCAAGAAACTCCCCAAGGACCTGGGTAGGGTAAAAGAAAAAAGAAAAAACAGAGACAAAAGAATAGGGACGGGACCTGCACCAGTGGGAGGGAGCTGTGAAGGAGGAAAGGTTTCCACACACTAGGAAGCCCCTTCGTGGGCGGAGACTGCAGGTGGCGAAGAGGGGAGCTTCGGAGCCACGGAGGAGAGTGCCGCAACAGGGGTGCGGAGGGCAAAGCGGGGAGATTCCCACACGAAGGATCTGTGCCGACCAGCACTCACCAGCCCGAGAGGCTTGTCTGCTCACCCGCCGGGATGGGTGGGGGCTGGGAGCTGAGGCTCGGGCTTCGGAGGTCGGATCCCAGGGAGAGGACTGGGGTTCGATGCGTGAACACAGCCTGAAGGGGGCTAGTGCACCACGGCTAGCCGGGAGGGAGTCCGGGAAAAAGTCTGGAGCTGCCGAAGAGACAAGAGACTTTCTTGCCTCTTTGTTTCCTGGTGCGCGAGGAGAGGGGATTAAGAGCGCTGCTTAAAGGAGCTCCAGAGAAGGGCGCGAGGAAATAGTTAATCAAGTCCAGGAAGCACAGAGAGTCCCATACAGGATAAATCCAAGGAGAAACACGCCAAGACACATACTAATCAAACTATCAAAGATTAAACACAAAGAACAAATATTAAAAGCCGCAAGGGAAAAACAACAAGTAACACATAAGGGAATCCCCATAAGGGCAACAGCTGATCTTCCAGCAGAAACTCTGCAAGCCAGAAGGGAGTGGAAGGCCATATTTAAAGTGATGAAAGAGAAAAACCTACAACCAAGATTACTCTACCCAGCAAGGATCACATTCAGATTTGATGGAGAAATTAAAAGCTTTACAGACAAGCAAAAGCTAAGAGAATTCACCACCACCAAACCAGCTTTACAACAAACGCGAAAGGAACTTCTCTCGGCAAGAAACACAAGAGAAGGAAAAGACCTACACTAAAAAAACCCAAAGCAATTAGCAAAATGATAACAGGAACATACATATCGATAATTACCTTAAATGTAAATGGATTAAATGCTCCAACCAAAAGACATAGATTGGCTGAATGGATACAAACACAAGACCTATATATATGCTGTCTACAAGAGACCCACTTCAGACCTAGGGACACATACAGACTGAAAGTGAGGGGATGGAAAAAGATATTCCATGCAAATGGAAATCGAAAGAAAGCTGGAGTAGCAATTCTCATATCAGACAAAATAGACTTTAAAACAAAGACTATTACAAGAGACAAAGAAGGACACTACATAATGATCAAGGGATCAATCCAAGAAGAAGATATAACAATTGTAAATATTTACGCACCCAACATAGGAGCACCTCACTACATAAGGCAAATACTAACAGCCATAAAAGGGGAAATCAACAGTAACACAATCATAGTAGGGGACTTTAACACCCCTTTCACCAATGGACAGATCATCCAAAATGAAAGTAAATAAGGAAACACAAGCTTTAAATGATGCATGAAATAAGATGGACTTAATTGATATTTATAGGACATTCCACCCAAAAACAACAGAATACACATTCTTCTCAAGTGCTCATGCAACATTCTCCAGGATAGATCATATCTTGTGTCACAAATCACGCCTTGGTAAATTTAAGAAAATTAAAATCGTATCAAGTATCTTTTCCCACCACAACGCTATGAGACTAGACATCAATTACAGGAAAAACTCTGTAAGAAATACAAACACATGGAGGCTAAACAATACACTACGAAATAACCAGGAGATCACTGAAGAAATCAAAGAGGAAATCAAAAAATACCTACAAACAAATGAAAATGAAAACACGACGACCCCAAACCTATGGGATGCAGCAAAAGCAGTTCTACGAGGGAAACTTACAGTAATACAATCCTACCTCAAGAAACAAGAACCATCTCAAATAAACAACCTAACCTTACACACAAAGCAATTAGAAAATGAGGAACAAAAAGACCCCACACTTAGCAGAAGGAAAGAAATCAGAAAGGTCAGATCAGAAATAAGTGAAAAAGAGATGAAGGAAACAATAGCAAAGATCAATAAAACTAAAAGCTGGTTCTTTGAGAAGATAAAGAAAATTGATAAACCATTAGCCAGACTCATCAAGAAAAAAAGGGAGAAGACTCAAGTCAATAGAATTAGAAATGAAAAAGGAGAAGTAACAACTGACACTGCAGAAATACAAAGGATCATGAGAGATTACTACAAGCAACTCTATGCCAATAAAATGGACAAGCTGGAAGAATTGGACAAATTCTTAGAAAAGCACAACCTTCCGAGACTGAACCAGGAACAAATAGAAAATATGAACAGACCAATCACAGGCACTGAAATTGAAGCTGTGATTAAAAGTCTTCCAACAAACTAAAGCCCAGGACCAGATGGCTTCACAGGCGAATTCTATCAAACATTTAGAGAAGAGCTAACACCTATCCTTCTCAAACTCTTCCAAAATATAGCAGCGGGAGGAACACTCCCACACTCATTCTACGAGGCCACCATCACTCTGATAGCAAAACCAGACAAAGATGTCACAAAGGAAGAAAACTACAGGCCAATATCACTGATAAACACAGATGCAAAAATCCTCAACAAAATCCTAGCAAACAGATTCCAACAGCACATTAAAAGGATCATACATTATGACCAAGTGGCGTTTATCCCAGGAGTGCAAGGATGCTTCAGTATACGCAAATCAATCAACGTGATGCACCATATTAAAAAACTGAAGGAGAAAACCCATATGATCATCTCAATAGATGCAGAGAAAGCTTTCGACAAACTTCAACACCCATTTATGATAAAAACCCTCCAGAAAGTAGGCATAGAAGGAATCTTCCTCAACATAATAAAGGCCATGTATGAGAAACCCACAGCCAACGTCGTCCTCAATGATGCAAAACTGAAACCATTTCCACTAAGATCGGGAAGAAGACAAGGTTGCCCACTCTCACCACTATTATTCAACATAGTTTTGGAAGTTTTAGCCACAGCAATCAGAGAAGAAAAAGAAATAAAAGGAATCCAAATTGGAAAAGAAGAAGTAGAGCTGTCACTGTTTGCAGATGACATGATACTATACATAGAGTATCCTAAACATGCTACCAGGAAACTACTAGAGCTAATCAATGAATTTGATAAAGTAGCAGGATACAGAATGTATGCACAGAAATTTCTTGCATTCCTATACGCTAATGATGAAAAGTCTGAAAGAGAAATTAAGGAGATACTCCCATTTACCATTGCCACAAAAAGAATAAAATGTCTAGAAATAAACCTGCCTAAGGAGACAAAAGACCTGTATGCAGAAAATTATAAGACACTGATGAAAGAAACTAAAGATGATACAAATAGATGGAGAGATATACCATGTTCTTGGAATGGAAGAACCAACATTGTGAAAATGAGTCTACTACCTAAAGCAATCTACAGATTCAATGCAGTCCCTATCAAAGTACCACTGGCATTTTTCACAGAACTAGAACAAAAAATTTCACAATTTGTATGGAAACACAAAAGACCCCGAATAGCCAAAGCAATCTTGAGAAAGAAACACAGAGCTGGAGGAATCAGGCTCCCGGACTTCAGTCTATACTACAAAGCTACAGGAATCAAGGCAGTATGGTACTGGCACAAAACCAGAAATATAGCTCAATGGAACAGGATAGAAAGCCCAGAGATAAACTCACGCACCTATGGTCACCTAATCTATGACAAAGGCGGCAAGAATATACAGTGGGGAAAAGACAGTGTCTTCAATAAATGGTGCTGGGAACACTGGACAGCAACATGTAAAAGAATGAAATTAGAACACTCCCTAACACCATACACAAAAATAAACTCAAAATGGATTAAAGGCCTAAATGTAAGGCCAGACACCATCAAACTCTTACAGGAAAACATAGGCAGAACACTCTATGACATAAATCACAGCAAGATCCTTTCTGACCCACCTCCTAGAGAAATGGAAATCAAAACAAAAATAAACAAATGGGACCTAATGAAACTTAAAAGCTTTTGCACAGCAAAGGAAAGCATAAACAAGACGAAAAGACAACTCTCAGAATGCGAGGAAATATTTGCAAATGAAGCAACTGACAAAGGATGAATCTCCAGAGCATACAAGCAGCTCATGCAGCTCAATATCAAAAAAAACAAACAACCCAATCCAAAAATGGGCAGAAGACCTAAATAGACATTTCTCCAAAGGAGATATACAGATTGCCAACAAACACTTGAAAGAATGCTCAACATCTTTAATCATTAGAGAAATGCAAATCAAAACTACAGTGAGATATCATCTCACACCGGTCAGAATGGCCATCATCAAAAACTCTACAAACAATAAAACACATATCACATTATTAAACTAGGAATCTTGTTGAAAAACCAATATCACACAGATGAACAGAATGAAGGGAATTCCATACAAAACTTTGTAAAAAAAAAAAAAAAGATAAGGAAACAAAAGTGCACACATATTAAACAACCATGAAGGAGAAAAAGACTGGAAGTCAACACTCCAAACAAAATTAATTATACTCAAGCAAGCACTGGAGGATATGAAACCCACCTTAAATAGAATATTTTAAAAAATCAAAAGACAGAGATTGACTAAAAAGAAAGGCTGAAGCAAAGATTTTATAACCAACTGGGGTGTCCTTTAAATATCACAGCCTACAGAAAAAGCTTTTCAACTTGTAGAAACTTAGGAAATTCTGCACCCCTCAGCCCTTCCTAAGGAAGCTACTAGAGCAGGGGTCTGCAAGCTGGCCCACTGAGCCAAATCCAGCCCACTGCTTGATTTTGTAAATAAAGTTTTATTGGAACAAAGCCATGATCAATCATTTATGTATTGTCTATGAATGCTTTTGCACTCCAGTAGCAGAGTAGAGTGACAGCGACACTGTGACCCAGGAACTTACAATATTTCCTATACTTCTCTTTACAGAATGTTTGCCAAGTAATCTAAAAGAGGAACTGGGATTGTGATCCCACTGCGATGAGAAGGAAAACTTCACCAAAATACCTAATGGTGAGTATTTTACATACAATAATAAAATCAAGGTGGAGGAAAGGGGAGAAGACTAATGTACACAAGTTTTATGCTGTGAAAAAAAGACACGGAAACTGTGCAACTAAAAATGAGAGAAGGGAGAGATGTAGAAGAAAATAGAACAAACTTTTTATCATAATGCACTAGGTGAGTGTTAAAAGATACTGGAGGAAAAAATGCATAGACCAGAGAGTAAAGTGTTAAGAAAACAGGTGGTTCAGGATGATTTTAAGAAAGCATTAAACGGGACCAAAAACATGTCTTAATGATAAAAGCCAAAACTCACAATGAAGATATAAGCCTTAGGAATATTTATGCACCAATAACAAACAAACACCTTTATAAAGCAAAAATGCAAGAAGACGTAGATAAAATAATAATAATAACAACAGGAAACAGAAACAGTAGGAGATTTAATACACCAAACTCAGTCTAAGGCTGATCAAGTCATATAAAAAAAAGAGAAAGCTAATCAATAATGTGATAGAGGGAATATATTCTTGTCAAAAATGCATCATAATTATCTCACAGAGTTGAGATAATTAATTTCTATAAAGTAGAAATAGTACAAACAATCCTCTCTAACCCCAATGCAATAAAAGTTAGTAACAAAAATTGAAAACAGAAAGGCCTTTCCACCTGAAAAAAATTTGTAAAGCTTCTCTTAAAAAATGTTGAATATAAGAGGAGATGCAAACTCAAGTTGCAAAGAAATTTTTTAAAAGAATGACTATGAAATACTACATATCGGCATCTATGGGATACATTTAGAGCGGTGATCTGAGGCAAGTTCACACAGTACACACTTTTATGAGTAAAAATGGAAGAATGAAGATAAATGAATTAAAGTATGGCCTCAAAAAATGAAACAAACAAACAAAAAAACTAGGAAAAAAAGAACAACTAAAGAAAGCAAAACATAAAAGCAGAAATGAATGAGATACAAAATAGAAAAACGAAATCTTGCTTTTCAAAACGGACAAACCCCTAGCTGGCTTGATGAAGGAAGAAAGGGAGAGATCACACATAGACAAAATAATAAATGACAAAGGAGAAATAATCACTGAAACAGAAAATAGAAGAGATTACTTTGCCAACCTCTATGCAAATAAACTTGAAAATCTATGTGAAATAGGTAACTTCCTAGATAAATACAGATTACCAAAACTCTGATTCTAGTGTTAGAAAGCTTAAATTAGGCAATTTTCATAGAAGAAATAAAGTTATTACAGCAATACCCCCAAGAAGCACCTTGCTCAGATGGTTTTACAGGTGAATTCTAGTAAACCATCAAAGAACAAATAGTACCAAAGCTCTATGAGTTATGTGAGAACATTAGAAAGGAAGGAAACTTCCCTAACTTCTTTTATGAAGCCAGTAGGATGCTAACAGGTAAAACGTAGATACCAAAATACTAAATAGAAAATTAGCAAACATCCAACAATACATTTAGAAACTAATATACTGTCATCAAGTGCAATTTACTCCATTAATACAAGGCTGGTTCTATATTAGGAATTCCATTGATATCATTCACCATGGTAATATAATTAAGGACAAATATCATATGATTAAAACCACAGATGCCAAACAAATCTTTGGGAAACTTCAACACCCATTCATGTTAAGAAAAGAAAAACCTCAAGGAATGGGAAAGAGGGATGCATTCCTAACATGATAAAAGATATATAATTAATTCCTCATGCAAGTATTTTATTTAGTGGGGGACTACCAGAGGTTTTCCAATAAGGTCAGGAACAAGAAAAGTATGCCCATTATATCATTCCTGTTCAATCTTCAACTACGAGCATTAGTCAGTTGACTAGAGAAATCAATTAGATTTATGAGAATGAATAACAAGAAGTAAAGCCACCTCTGTGTGCAGATGATATTACCGTACACCTGAAAAGCCCTATAGAAACAATGACAGATTAAGTAAAACAATCAGAGAAATCAGCAAGGTAGTAGGATATAAAGTTACATACAAAAGTCAGTGGTCTTTGTGTACACACACACACACAGCTGGAGGACACTTTAGTAGAGAAAATTCCATATACAGTAGCAAAAACAAAGCTTAAATGCATAGAAATAAACTTAATGAGACCATCTACGCAAGGAAAATTTTTAGACACTCCTGAACGACATAGAAGGAAACTTGAATAAGCACAAAGACATTGGTCAATGTTCTTGGATAGAATAACTCAACATTAAAAAGATGTCGGTTCTCCCCTAAACTAATGTATAAATTTAATATAATCTCAAAAATACCAGCAAACGTTTTTATGGAGTTAGATCCATGGATAATAAAATTAATATTTTTTTTTAAATCATGCAAGAATAGCCAGGATATAAGTGAAAAAGAAAACCTATAAGTGGGGAGTAATGATACCAGACATTAAAGCACGCTATAAAGCCTCGGTAATTATAACACTGTGGTACTGGTACATGAATAGACAAATAGTCCAGTGAAATAGAATAGGAAACCCAGAAAAACAACAATAACATATGGAAATTTCAGTATATGATGAAAGGGCATTTAAAACCACTGAGGCAAAGATGGACGTTCAATAAATGATGCTGGAACAACTGAGACATTTGGGAAAAGAATCAATGTAGATCCATATCACACACCATACACAAAAATAAACTGTAAACGGGTTAGGAATCTAAACAAATGAAACCATAACAAAATCTTTAAGAAAATATGGCAGGACTCTGCTTTAACCTCAGCGTAGAGAAAGGCTTTCTAACTGTGACTCAAATTTCCAGAGGCAATGAAAGAAAACAATGATCTATGTGACTACAAAGGATTTTTTTTTTTAATTGTATAGCTACTTTATTTATTTATTTATTTATTTTTGTCTGTGTTGGGTCTTCGGTTCGTGCGAGGGCTTTCTCTAGTTGCGGCAAGTGGGGGCCACTCTTCATCGCGGTGCGGGGACCGCTCTTCATCGCGGTGCGCGGGCCTTTCACTATCGCGGCCCCTCCCGTTGTGGGGCACAGGCTCCAGACGCGCAGGCTCAGTAGTTGTGGCTCACGGGCCCAGCTGCTCCGTGGCATGTGGGATCTTCCCAGACCAGGGCTCGAACCCGTGTCCCCTGCATTAGCAGGCAGATTCTCAACCACTGCGCCACCAGGGAAGCCCTACAAAGAATTTTTTTTAACGTACGGCAAACACATCATAACTAAGTCAAAAGGCAATTGACAAACTGAGATAAAGTATTTGCAGCATGCCTCACGGACAAATGAATAGTAGTCCAAGTATATACAGAACTCTGTATTCCCACAGAAAAATGGGAAAAGATATGAACAGAAAATTCACAAAAAATATATAAAACAGTCCTCAAAATATAGTCAAACTTTCTCTTAATTAGACAAATGCATACTAAGACAATACCGAGATATCATTTCTCACCTACCACATCAACAAAGGTCACAAAAGTAGGGCAACATGTTCTCTTAGTGAGTCTGTGGGGAAACAGTCACAGTAGCTAGTGGGAGTGAAAACCAGTACAACCCTTCTGGAGAGAAATTTGGAAATGCCTAACAGAACTACACATGCACTTAACTTTTGGCCCAACAATACTACTGCTGGGAATAAAACTTGAAGATCCATTTCCACCAACACAAAAATACTTATGCCTAAGGTTATTCACTGCAGCACTGTTTGTAGTTGCAGAATGTTGAAAACAAGTTAAATGCCCCTACATATGTCAGCAGAGTCCAATGCAGTTGTAAAAAAACAAAAACAAAAAGAAAAACAATGAAGCCCTCTATGGCATAAAGAGATTTTTAATGGAATGCTGTTAACTGAAAAAGGAAAAGTGCAAAGGAGCATTATAAAATGCCGTCCTTCATTTAATAAACAAGGCAATATAAGAACACATATATGTATCAGTTCATTTGTGCAGAGTAAATACAGGAAAGATTAAACCAGAAACTAAAGAGATTGGTTATCTACAGGGGGAGTGTGGGAAATAAGTGGGGAACGGGAGGGGGTTAGAAGGCATGAGGAAAGAGTGACAGTTGTCTAGTAGATGTTTCTGTGCAGCCCTGACTCTTTGAATCACAGTAATATTTCACATACCCCAGAATTAAATAAAAAATTAAAATCAACTAAGATGTGGGGAGGAGGCAAACTCAAACACAAACACCAACAAATTAACCTAACTATACTACAAATGAATGTCTTAACCACAACTGAAGAGGCGAGAAAGAAAATAGCTAAGCTAAGCAACTTGGGAAAATAGTACTTCTTTGATTGCATCCTCTGAGGCCTACGGCATAAAGAACTGTACACAAACACAAGTTATCAAATCTGTTTCTAACAGGTGTATTGGGTAGCATTTCTGCAACTATTTCATGAATATATCAGGAATGAACAAGTAAGTAAATATTGAAGATAAGGAGAGCCAGGTCGGACAAAGAAGTTACAAACAAGGCTACAACGGATTAAAATTAGAAGTATCAGTGTGAGCTCCTGGCTTTCAATATCTATACATATAGGTAGAGAAATTGAGAAGTATCTGTAAGCACGAGTATATACATACAGTATATTTCCTTCATTTGTGGATGGAGAGGGAGGACGTAGCAGCAATGAAACCGCAATAGCAACGAACACACACTGAGATATTGGTTTCTAAATGTCATTTTCCAAGAAAAGGAAGCATGGCTCTTTGCAGAAGTGTTTTGATTTCAGGGCCGTGGTGGGGACAAGAACACAAGACGAACAGGAATACCTTACAATGCCAGCAAGGAAGCACACAGAAAAGGATCAGGTCATGCTGAAAGAACACAGACCCCACCAAAAGGAGCTTGCGGTCACCAAAGCTGGAACAATTCAAGAAACTAAATAATGATATAATTTGATTATAAGTCACAATATAACATAGTTATTCATGATTCAATACTGACATAAATAATTTGATTAGTTATTTGATTCAATAATTTGAAATCAATTTTATAAAACAATTTTTATAAACAACTTGAACATTTATAAATAAATAAATGGGGGAGAAAAGACAGCTCTTCAGAATTCCAATGAACCAATGTAGTAGGAATAAGGAAATAGAAAGTCACCATTAAGTCATAATTGTTGTAGGCAAGATCAACAGATGGATTTCAAAAGTCGTGAATAACAGTCTGAGAAGAAATAGGACATTTTCATAGCCTGAAAGTATTTCCTACACGATATTTATTACTTACAAATAGGAAAACAGTACCATTACAATGGAGCAACACAGTTGTCCCTACCTTAATCAAGTGTTGCAAATGAATATCATCATTAATACAACATATGGACACCATGTACCCCCTCACATGATGCTTGCAGAAGGGAACAGAATCGCTTTTGCAGCGCCGTGGTATAAGACCTAAAATTAAGGCACAGTGACATGTATGCCCTGACATTCGGGGGAAAACCCAGAGGGTCTCAAATGGACTAACCACAAGTTCCCAGTCCCCTCTTGTGCTCCCAGGAAGAAGGTCCCCTAGCCAAAGAACCAGCCTTATCATGGGAACTAGCCACAGTGCCTGCTTGCCCCTGACTATCGGGTTTCAGTTCCCTACCAGCTCACAGAAGTATTCAAACAAGCCAATCACATCCTCCCATGTGACCCAAGGGTCACCTCGTCCTCTTGCTACTACAGACTGCCCCCCACAGCCCCTGCTTGTTCACTCTCTTCCAGAGAAGGACTCCTGTGAGGCTCTACCTGGCCAGCAGTGTCCTCCTCCCCAGGCTGTGAGTAAACGTTACTAATAAGCTGCTGTGGGTAGTACCTGTCCAGTGTCAGGTGTCGTGTGTTCAGCCACCCCCAGAGCACTAGGGTGGAAATTCCTCCATCACCAATGGGATGAAGGGGAGGAGAATAAAACAGGTATTGTTGCCAAAAATGTATAAGTTCAATCAAATCACAAGAACACATCAGACAAACCCAAGTCGACAGACATTCTATAAAATACCTGACCAGTATCTTCAAAAGCGTCAAGATTGGGAAAGACCCAGAAAGTTGAAGGAACTGTCAGCCTGGAGGAGACTAAGGAGAAATGATGGCCAAATGCAATGTGGTATCCAGAATGGGATGCTGGAAAAGAAAAATGAGATTACTGGGACAAATGGTGAAATTCAAATAAAGTACGTAGATTAGTTAATAGTACTGCATCAATGTTAATTTCCTAATTTTGATAATTTTTCTATGGCTGTGTAAGATGTTAACATTAGGGAAATCTGGGTGAAGGCTTTCTATACTATTCGCAAAGTATCTGTGAGCCTAAAATTATTTCAAAATAAAGCATTAAAAAAAATTCAGTGGTTAAAGGAATGGTTATTGTATAAACGACACTGTTTAATAATAGTTTAACTAACTGAAATACCGTTAGGAGGATGGATAAATGCTCGAGCCGCATCATCCATTACAAAACTATTTCAAACTGCTTTAGAGAGCCCATTAAAATAAATGAAAGTGCAATCATCTCCAAGATGTAGATGAGTATTTATCTGCTCTTCAGAAGATAACCATTTTAAGTATAAAAGCAATGGAATACCGTACATAGAGAGAGAGAGAGACAGAGACCAGAGAGATACAGAGAGAGGTGGGGGAGGGGGGAGAGAGACATACATTTCAATACTTACAATTTAAAGTCTGAGATGTCGAAACAAACCGCAAACAAAACTGAGGTGCAAAGGAGAAATACCTTTTTTTTTTTTTAAGAAGCGGAAGGCTGCTTGCTGATCGAGGGATTTTAAAGAGAGAGCGCGAAATGATTAGCCACCCGACTGAAGCGAATCACAGCTGAGGAAAGAGGAACGCACGGAGCGTGGACAGGACAGTGGACCGAGCAATCCGTTCGATTGCCCTTCTTATTAACCCCCAAACCTTGACCCTGGGTAATTTAATTTAGGTCAATAGAGGCGTAATTTATAGAAAGAATGCTGTTGTAACTTACCTGATTGGAACAAGAGTTGGAAAAAACTTGAGCTGTCCAAGACCCCAGCAGTAGGAGCACGTTCCTCCCTCTCTGAAGCTCGCAGCCGACAAGCCTCAGCGTTTCCGGCACTGGGCGTCTTAACGCTTCTCTCTCACAGTTAAACTCGCCGGAAAAGGACTTGGATTGGTGCAGCTCAGGTCAGGTGACCCCCTATCCCTCAATCTACTGGGAGGCGGGGCCAGATTCCCGACCCCACCCAGAGGGACCGAGGGGAGAGAACCTTAGGCGTGAGAGGGTTCTTCTCAGGCGCCAACCCCACCCTCCTACATCTCCTTGGCACAGTGTCTCTCCTCGTGGCCTGGGCAACGCCTGGCCAGGGTTTCTGCCAGGCCCCGTCTCAAACCTAGAGAGCTGACGTCCAAATTGATAGGCTACACAACAGGGTGTGTGAACTTAAAAACGAGTGGCCACTGATGACAAAAAGCCGTCAGACTTTAGTGTCCCTGGGGCTCTGCTATATAGATAGATAGATAGATAGATGATAGATTAGATGATAGATAGATAGATAGATAGAGATATATATATAGATATATCTCTATATATCTCTATATATCTATATTTAACATCTTTATTGGAGGATAATTGCTTTACAGTGGTGTGTTAGTTTCCGCTATATTAAACAAGCGATCGAGTCCCCACCAAAAGATAGGAAAAATGTATTCTTGCCTCTGTGCAGTAAAGCCAGCAGAGCATTTACATTATTTGACAAAAGCAACGGAATGGAGAAAACTGCCGCCCGCTGATACCTCTCCTATCAATTGCAAGGATAGCTAATAGTATTTGTTTCCAACCCTCTCCCTGGACTCCTGATTCCACTTCTTCCCTGTCTGCTTCCTTTTCTGGTCCCAATTGTTTACCACCTTTTGGAATACAATACACTTTATTCATATGCTGTTTTGTAAATTGGCCATCTCCCGTGGTGGAAAAATATAAATTCCAGGAGGG
Source organism: Balaenoptera acutorostrata (assembly GCF_949987535.1). Lineage (NCBI taxonomy): Eukaryota > Metazoa > Chordata > Mammalia > Artiodactyla > Balaenopteridae > Balaenoptera > Balaenoptera acutorostrata. Next base: position 89,976,158 of record NC_080085.1, read on the forward strand.
CAGGAATCTTTGTTGGTTTGTTCATTAACATATCCTAAGTGCCTATAGTAATGCCTGGTTCACTGGATACTTGAATATTTGTTGAATGAATTTTTCTCCAGCCACACTAGCCTCTTTTTTGTGCCTCTAACCCTAACTCACCAAACATGTTCCCCAACAATTATGTGTTTTCCTGTAACAGCCTGCCCCACATAGCCCTATAACCACCTTCCTGACTAAACTCACATCTCTGTCACCTTATCAGACAAGCCTTACTTTCCTTCATGACACTTAGCATTTGAACATAGCTTTTCTGGGTTGTTTTTCTTTGTTCGTTTGTTTTCCTTTTTGTTTTTATTTTGCTTTAGTTTACTTTTGTTATTTTCTGTTTTCTTGCTTCAACACTTTTTCTTTTTTTTCTTTTTTCTTTTTATTTATTTTTGGCTGCGTTGGGTCTTTGTTGCTGCGTGCGGGCTCTCTCTAGTTGTGGCAAGCAGGGGCTGCTCTTCGTTGCGGTGCACAGGTTTCTCATTGCAGTGGCTTCTCTTGTTGCGGAGCATGGGCTCTAGGTGCGTGGGCTTCAGTAGCTGTGGCACACGGGCTCAGTAATTGTGGCTCATGCGCTCTAGAGCACAGGCTCAGTAGTTGTGGCCCATGGGTTTAGCTGCTCCCTGGCTGTGGGATCTTTCCGGACCAGGGCTCTAACCCATGTCCCCTGCATTGGCAGGCAGATTCTTAACCCGTGCGCCACCAGGGAAGCCCAACATTTTTTCTTATACTCTAATTGCAGATAAAGAAGTAGACCAGCCACGGCCATTTTAATTTTTGCACTACAATGTCATCTTTCAGTAGATGGGGTAATGGCATCAAACATCTTAAGACTGGATCCCTGGTTTTATGGCTTTACCACTTAGTGGTACCACAGGCTACACGACCTTGGCCAGGCATGTCAACTCTTCCAAGATTTCATTATCCATATTCAAAAGGAGAATGGCAATTTTTTTTTGGAATTTTATTTATTTATTTATTTATTTATTTATTTTCAGCAGGTTCTTATTACTTATCTAGTTTATACATATTAGTGTATACATGTCAATCCCAATCTCCCAATTCATCCCACCACCACCCCCAACCCCCCTCCACTTTCTCCCCTTAGTGTCCATACATTTGGTCTCTACATCTGTGTCTCTATTTCTGCCTTGCAATCCGGTCCATCTGCACTATTTTTCTAGATTCCACATATATGTGTTAATCTACGATATTCGTTTTTCTCTTTCTGACCTACTTCACTCTGTATGACAGTCTCTAGGTCCATGCATGTCTCTACAAATGACCCAGTTTTGTTCCTTTTTATGGCTGAGTGATATTCCATTGTATATATGTACCACATCTTCTTTATCCATTCATCTGTCGATGGGCATTTACGTTGCTTCCATGTCCTGGCTATTGTAAATAGTGCTGCATTGGGGTGCGTGTGTCTTTTTGAATTATGGTTTTCTCAGGGTATATGCCCAGGTGTGGGGTTGCTGGGTCATACGGTAGTTCTGTTTTTAGGTTTTTAAGGAACCTCCATACTGTTCTCCATAGTGGCTGTATCAATTTACATTCCCACCAACAGTGTAAGAGAGTTCCCTTTACAAGGAGAGAATTGTTAAGTCTGTGAGAGAAATGCCACTTGTCATATACAAGGGAACAGCATAAGGCTATCAAGAGATTTCTGAAAAGAAACCTTGCAGTCCAGGAGAGAGTGGGATGATATATTCAAAGTGCTGAAAGAAAACAAGCGACCACCAAGAATACTCTATTCAGAAAAGCCGTCCTTCAGAAATGAAAGATAGATGATGACATTCCCAGACAAACAAAAGCTGAGGGAGTTATTCACCACTCGACCTGCCTTACAAAAAATGCTAAAGGGAGTTCTTTGAGTGGAAACAAAAAATTAACAACATGAAAACCTACGAAAGCATATAACTCATACGTAAAAGTAAGCATATAGTCAAATTCAGAACACTCCAACATTGTAATGGTGGTGGGTAAAACACTTTTAACTTTAGTATGAAAACGGAAAGACAAAAGTATTAAAAATAAATACAGTTGCAATAACTCATTAGTACTCACAATATAAAAGATACAAACTGGGACATCAATAACCTAAAATGAGGTGGGAAGAGGTAAAAGTGTAGAGATTTTGCATATGATCAAAGTTAAGCTGTTATCATCTTAAAGCAGACTGGCATAACTAAAGATGTTATATGTAAGCATGGTGTTAACCACCATGGTTAATTAATTTTAGTTTTCTTTTTTTTTTTGGTAAGTCTTTGAAATGCGGTGCATTATCTCAATATGTAAGCAATATGAACAGATTATTAAATAATTTTGCATCCTTTCTCTTCTTTTAATTGAAATATAGTTGATTTACAATATTATATTGGTTTTAGGTGTACAGCAGAGTGATCCAACATTTTTTCAGATTATACTCCACTACAAGTTATTATCAGATAATGCCTATAATTCCCTGTGCTATACAGTATATCATTGTTGCTTTCCCATTTTATACCTAGTAGTTGTATCTCTTAAACCTATGCCCCTAATTTGTCCCTCCTACCTTCCCTCTCCCTTCTGGTAACCAAAAATTTGTTTTCTATATCTGTGAGTCTGTCTCCATTGTGCATGTGCATTCATTTGTATTATTTTTTAGATTCCATATGTAAGTGGTATCCTACAGTATTTGTCTTTCTATATCTGACATTTCACTAAGCATAATATTGTCTAGGTCCATCCATGTTGCAGCAAATAGCAGAATTTCATTCTTTTTATGGCTGAGTAATATTGCACTGTGTGTGTTTGTGTGTGTTTGTGTGTGTGTGTGTGTGTGTGTGTGTGTATGCCATATTTTTCTATCAGTTCGTCTGTTGATGGGCACTTGGGTTGCTTCCATATCTTTGTTATTGTAAATAGTGCTGCTATGAACCTTGGGGTGCGTGTATCTTTTCAAATCCATGCTTTTGTTATTTTTCTGTATATGTATCCAGGAGTGGATTTGCTGGATCATATGGTAGTCTTATTTTTAGTTTTTGAGGGAGCTCCATATTGTTTTCCATAGTGGCTGCACCAATTTACACTCCCACCGACAGCATACAAGGATTCCCTTTTCTCCACATCCTCTCCAATATTTGTTATTTGTAGACTTTTTGATGATAGCCATTCTGACAGGTGCGAGGTGATATGTCATTGTTGCTGTGATTTGCATTTCTCTAAATATTAGCGATGCTGAGCATCTTTTCATGTGCCTGTTAACCATGTGTACATCTTCTTTGGAAAAATGTCTATTCAGGTCTTCGGCCCATTTATCATTGGGTTGTTTGTTGTTTGGATATTGAGTTCTATGAGCTGTTTATATATTTTGGATATTAACCCCTTGTCGGTCACATCCTTTGCAAATATTTTATCCCAATCCTTAGGTTTTCTTTTCATTTTTGTTGATGGTTTCCTTTCCTGTGCAAAAGCTTTTACGTTTAATTAGGATTCGTTAGATTATTTTTGTTTTTATTCCTTTTGCTCTAGGAGACTTATCCAAAGGAATATTGGTATGATTTTTGTCAAAGAGTGTTCTGCTTATGTTCTCTTCTAGGAGTTTTATGTTTTGAGGTCTTGCATTTAGGTCTTTAAACCATTTTATTTTTGTATATGGTGTGAGGGAATGTTCTAATCTTTGTTTTACATGTAGATGACCAGTTTTCCCAACACCACTGATTGAAGAAACTGCCTTTTCTCCATTGTATATTCTTGCCTCCTTTTCTGTAGATTAATTGACCATACGTGCATGGGTTTATTTCTGGACTGTCTATTCTATTCCATTGATCGATGTGTCTGTTTTTGTGCCAGTACCATGCTGTTTTGATTTAGCTTCGTTGCATAGTCTGAAATCTGGGCTGGTTATACCTCCAGCTTCACTCCTTTTTTTTCTCAAGATTGCTTTGGCAATTTGGGGTCTTTTGTGGTTCCGTATGAATTTTTGGATTCTTGGTTCTAGTTCTGTCAAAAAAGGCATGGGTATATGGTAGGGATTGCATTAAATCTGTAGATTGCTTTGGGAAGTATGGACATTTTAACAATATTAATTCTTCCAATCCAACAGCATGGGATATCTTTCCATTTCTTTGTTCATCTTCAGTTTCCTGCATCAGTGTTTCATAGTTTTCAGATAGGGCTTTCACCTCCCTGGTTAGGTTTACTCCTAGGTGTTTTATTCTTTTCAATGTGATTTTAAACGGAGTTATAAAAAAAAAAACTTTCTGTTTGTGATATTTCTTTATTAGTGTATAGAGATGCAACAGATTTTTGTATTTTAATCTTGGATCCTGAAAGTTTGCTGAATTCATTCATTAGTTCTAATAGTTTTTGGGTGCAGGCTTTAGAACTTTCTATACAAAGTATCATGTCATCCGCAAAGAGTAACGGTTTTACCTTTTCCCTTCCAGTGTGGGTACCTTTTCTTTTTTCGCCTGATTGCTGTGGTTAGGACTTCCAATACTATGTTAAATATAAGTGGTGAGAGTGGGCATCCTTGCCTTGCTCCTGAATTTAGTGGAAAGTCTTTCAGCTTTTCGCCATTCACTATGATGTTGGCTGTGGGTTTGTCGTAAATGCCCTTATCATGTTGAGACATGTTCCCTCTATACACACTTTGTTGAGAGTTGTTGTCATGAATGGATGTTCAATTGTGTCAAAAGCTTTTCCTGCGTCTATTGAGATAATCATGTGATTTTTATCTTTCCTTTTGTTAATGTGGTGTCTCACACTGATTGATTTGCAAATGTTGAATCATCCTTGTGACCCTGGAATAGATCCTACGTGATTTATGGTGTATGGTCCTTTTGATATATTGTTGGATTTGTTTTGCTAATATTTTGTCCAGGACCTTTTCATTTGTATTCATCAAAGATATTGCCCTCTCATTTCCTTTTTCTGTAGTGTCTTTGTCTGGTTTTGGTGTCAGGGTATTGGTGGCCTTGTTGCATTCTTATTTTATGATGTCTTTGAAATGCCATGTGTTATCATTTCAACAAAGCAACAACATATACAATTCATTTAACCTGTTTGTCTTTCTAAGTCAGAAATGCAGTAACAAAATGGAGGTAAGAACAGGTTATTAACTATTTTTATTAATTATTAATTTTTACATTATTTTCTCTGTTTTTGAAATGCAGTTTATCACTTCAACGTGTAAGCAATAAGAAAAAATAATTGTAAAAACTTTTTTACTGAGTCTTTAAAATGTGTGCGTTATCATTTCAACAAGGAAACAGTGTAAACATCATTCATTACTTTTACATTCTTCTTTCTTACTAAGTCTTTAAACTGCAATCTGTTTTCATTTCAACAAGGAAAACGCAAACTCTTTTCATTTCAACAAGGAAACACTATACACAAAATACTAATTATTTTTCCATTCTTTTCTGTTATCAGATCGTTGACATTTTCTATGTTACCATTTCAACATATAAACAGTAGGAACAACCTATTAATTAACTTTATTTTCTCTCAGTTAGTCTTTGAAACGCAATGTTTTATCACGTTGACACGTAAAGATATAAACAGGTAATTATTATAACATTTTTCTTACTAAGTCTTTGAAATGCAATGCTATCATTTTAACAAGTAAGGATATAAAGAATTTAATTTACATTCTTTTATCTGTACTGCCTTTGATATGCAGTATGTTATCATTTCAACATGTAAACAATACACGTAAATTATCAATTAGTTATTCTACACCCTTTGTTTCCTACTAACTCTTGGATACACAGTGTGCATTCAACACCTAGGGTACATCACATTTGAGAGTAGCCAAATTTCTAGAGTTCAGAAGCCACATATGGTTAGTGTGCACCATACCGAGCAGTGCAACTCTAGTGGAAGAGCAGAGGGAGCAAATACATATGCAACCATGTGTACCATGAAGGAAATATACATGGTACATTAAGAAAAAGCAGCAGCAGAATAAATCTACTTAAATGGGGAAGTAAGAGAAAACCTATCTGAGGAGGTAACATGTAAGCCATGACCTGAGGCCTGAGCAGCTATCCAACAGCATAAAAAGGCCAACATCATTTGAGCAGACTATATAAGGGGAAAAAGTGAAAAAAATACTGTGTTATGTGGGGATAAATAATTTCCCAAGTCCTCTAAGAAAGAGTAGAGAAACTGATAAATCATAGGAATGTCTACACTCTGAGTGAGATCAGGGACTTTATCTTTCTTAGCACCTGGAAATGTACCTAGATCATAACAGATACTTGGTGAATGTGTGTGGAATAAGGAATAACTGAGCCAGGGGTCTGAGACCTGGGAAATCAGGCAGCAGTATGCTGATGAAGATACCAGTAGGTAGTGGGCATACTTTGTTTGTTTCCTTTTAGTTGCATGTGGTTTCTCACAGGCCACCTGAGGTAATCAGAAACACAAGAAGTTTGCAGGTCCCTAGAGGGTAAAATTATTCAACAACTACCACCTCTAGGAAGAGTCTCAATTGATCTGACTTGTGTCAAGTGCCCATAAATGGATAAGTGAACCAATCAGTGTGGATAAGGAAATGATGTACCATGACTGGGTCAGCTTACGTCACATACCCAACACTCTGGTTAGTAACCAGAAGACGAAGAGGGCAGTGGCCAAGAGATCCAGAGGACCTTTCAAATTCCTGCATTTCCTTTTAAAAGTTCCTCTTTTATAGAGATCAGTTTACATATCCAGTGTTCCTAACCCCAGTTTCCTAGAACAGTAGAACTTTACATATGTGTCTCTACAAACTTGGGTTTCAGGTGAGAAAAAAAAAAACTGAACGCTTTAATGGCCACACATCAGTGTTGAAACACCTCCTTGTACTGTGGACATCACTTTGAACAAGTGGTCCAGGTCATGTCGTCCCGCTGTGCCCCGTGCAGCACCGCCTCCAACTGAGCCTGGACTTCAGCAAGTTTCTGTCGGTCCAAATTCTCATGAAAATTCCATTCCTCGTAGCAATGGACAGGGACAGGATAAATCACGTACTTCAGCTTCATCAAGGATGTCAAGTGCTGCAGAAGGCTCTTGAGCACAGGCATCGTAATGGGATTGAAGGCAAAGCTAAGGACACAGAGGTGGGTACAGTGGCTCAGGGCTGGGAGGACGGCAGAGAGAGTAGAATCAGTTATCATACAATTATTTATCTCCAGATGTCGCAGGGTGCTTGAGACCTTCTCCAGCAGAGTCTGGAAGGGCTCATAAACCTCTGAGAAGATCTGGTTGTTACTGAGACTCAATACCCTTAGGTGGGTGGCCTGAGAGCTCTGGGACAGGACAGTGACATCTCCGTTAGAAAGGCTACAGAAAGGTAGATACAGTGTATCCAACTGAGGTGGCACAACTCTAAAGAGAGAAAAAAGTAAGATTATTTCAGAAGTATGAGGGCAATGAGCCCCAAATTACAGGTACCTAAGGCTCTAGAATAAACTACTGTGTTCATGGTTTGCAATAGCTGGTTAACAATGTGGACTTTGGGATCAGACTTCATAGATTTGTGACCCTGAGAAAGTTACTTTACCACTCTGAGGTACAGGGTTTTAATCTTGAAAATGTGCACAGCAGTAATTATTATACAGAAGTGCGGGAAAGATTAAGTGAAGAAATTGCATGCACTTAGTATATACGACATAATCAGTGTTGGATCTGATTCACTAATTTGGCGAGGATGGGTCTGGGAAAGCAGCCAACTGAGGGTTTCCTCTGACTAGTTCCCAGATGACAAGCTCTCAGTTCAGGGTCTAAGCCTTGGGGAAAATACAGGAGCAAAATTATCTGGCAGTGTTAACTATTGGGGCCCATCCATGGGCATGTGCATTAGTCCTATAGCTTAATGTTTCTCCATCTGAATGCCTCCCCTTCCTCTCTAGAGAGCTGTAAAGTCCAATAGGAGAAGGACTGAGTCTTTTTCACCAATATATTTACAGACTTATTATAGTGTCTGCCCACGGCCACTGAATGAATGAATGAATGAATGAGCACAGCTTCCTTTTCTAACCTCATCTGCTGCTCACCATAAGGTAGCCCTCTCTCCCCCGGCTAGGTTCAAACTCCCAGCAGTGCCTATGCTGAGGCAAAAGGAGAAATGGGCTACAAGGAGCTTAGGAAGATCCAAGCATGGTCTCTTCTGTCTTAACAATGAGGTGTTCAGGGAACCCAGGTTCTTCCCCACCCCCTCACCTGAGCAGTGTGTGCAGTTGATCTGTGAGGCAGAAGAAAGTCAAGCTGAGCTCCTGGAGATTGTCCAGCTGCCCAAGCCAGAAGAGAAAAGATCTGAAGCTCCTTCTCTTATAGGATTTAAAGGGGATGTTACACAGAGTCAGGCTGTTCAGGTGGATCATCCGAGCCAAAAGGGTGACGACTTCACTCAGATTAGCCTGATCCATTTCCAGGTGCTCAATGCACCCCAGATCCAGAAACTGCAGGATACTTTTGAGGGCAGACATTCTATGGATTCGCAAACCTCTGCAGCAGAGGTGCAAGGACCCAAAGTTCTGCTGAACTTTACTACAAAGCAAAGAGAGGAATTGCTCTGTTCTCACGGTACTATTGAGGGAAATATCCACTAGTAATTCCATGGGTTCCTGAGCTGAATGAGGCTCAGACCCAGAATTACCAATCCCGAGGCACCTGACACTATGCTGAGCGTCTTCTATATAAAAGATAGAGCGCTGAGAGTAAATGCATGACTGAAGACAGAAAGGGAATGCGGTCCCAATCTCAGAGCATATTGTCTCACAGTCCAGGTCAGGCCTTAAATCTAGGATCCTCAGTTTGGGCCCCCTGTAAGGAAAGGAAGAGACAGAACACATGAGAGATAGCTGATTTTAATATAACCCAGCAAGATCAATGATGAGAAGCAGGGACAGAACACTTTAACCCTGGTTTTCACTTCACTGCCAGTCACCAAGAAGTTCTTGCCACACAAATGCAGCGTCTTTCATCCTTTCCCCACCCCCTCCTTCACCTCCGGGCTTTCCCTGTCTCAATGCCCATATTCCACTTCTGTGTAATCGCACTCAGATCCATTCATAGTGTCCTCAAACACCTCTGTTCTATAATCAACTCTATAAGGCAACAGAGTCCCGAAGGTGACCCCAAGTGCTGACCGACAGCTCTGCAAAGACTGCAGTATTCACCATTGGCTACTGTTGGGAGACGGTTAGGTATCCCCCTGCCCCAGGCTACAGCATACCCTCCTGCTGACTCCCTGTGTCTCTACTGGTCATAGTCTTACCAAGAGGAAGAGTTCTGGGCAGGGAGGATCTGCAGACCATCAATCATGGCTTCCAAGATGTCATAGGATGACTCTCGTGTGTTCAATGACCCAATATGGAGACAGCGAAAAGGCCAAACCTGCACCATTGCCTTTAGCACCGTCTTATGCCCACCCAAGAAGGCAGCATTGAACAATGGAACAAAGAGGTCTCTTGGGATTTCGTCCAGGGCATGGATAGCTGCAGGCTCATTATTCAGCAGACTCTTTGCAGCAAGCTCTAGGAGTGTGACTGTGGTCTTTTGGTCCATCTTCAAAAACCTGCTTCAGAGTAGAGAGTATTTAGAAATCCTGAGAAGATATCTAGAGTCACTTGTTTGCTTCCAGGGTTAGCTATGGACAAAATACTTATTGAATAAGTATGTGGTGAATCATAGGGCCAACTCAAGTGACCTCTACTATAGGACTAGAAAGAAAATGGACTTGTGTGTATATTTAATTATATATGTGTACACACACGTGTGCGTGCACACACACACACACACACACTTGAGATAAAATGCCATTAGAAATCAGAGGTCAGTTAGCAGAAGACAATGCTGACCACCTAGCTGCCTTCCTCAAATTATTTCCTCCTGAGGAGCTTCAAGATGGCAGAAGAGTAAGACGCGGAGATCACCTTCCTCCCCACAAATACATCAGAAATACATCTACATGTGGAACAACTCCTACAGAACACCTACTGAACACTGGCAGAAGACCTCAGACCTCCCAATAGGCAAGAAACTCCCCAAGGACCTGGGTAGGGTAAAAGAAAAAAGAAAAAACAGAGACAAAAGAATAGGGACGGGACCTGCACCAGTGGGAGGGAGCTGTGAAGGAGGAAAGGTTTCCACACACTAGGAAGCCCCTTCGTGGGCGGAGACTGCAGGTGGCGAAGAGGGGAGCTTCGGAGCCACGGAGGAGAGTGCCGCAACAGGGGTGCGGAGGGCAAAGCGGGGAGATTCCCACACGAAGGATCTGTGCCGACCAGCACTCACCAGCCCGAGAGGCTTGTCTGCTCACCCGCCGGGATGGGTGGGGGCTGGGAGCTGAGGCTCGGGCTTCGGAGGTCGGATCCCAGGGAGAGGACTGGGGTTCGATGCGTGAACACAGCCTGAAGGGGGCTAGTGCACCACGGCTAGCCGGGAGGGAGTCCGGGAAAAAGTCTGGAGCTGCCGAAGAGACAAGAGACTGTCTTGCCTCTTTGTTTCCTGGTGCGCGAGGAGAGGGGATTAAGAGCGCTGCTTAAAGGAGCTCCAGAGAAGGGCGCGAGGAAATAGTTAATCAAGTCCAGGAAGCACAGAGAGTCCCATACAGGATAAATCCAAGGAGAAACACGCCAAGACACATACTAATCAAACTATCAAAGATTAAACACAAAGAACAAATATTAAAAGCCGCAAGGGAAAAACGACAAGTAACACATAAGGGAATCCCCATAAGGGCAACAGCTGATCTTCCAGCAGAAACTCTGCAAGCCAGAAGGGAGTGGAAGGCCATATTTAAAGTGATGAAAGAGAAAAACCTACAACCAAGATTACTCTACCCAGCAAGGATCACATTCAGATTTGATGGAGAAATTAAAAGCTTTACAGACAAGCAAAAGCTAAGAGAATTCACCACCACCAAACCAGCTTTACAACAAACGCGAAAGGAACTTCTCTCGGCAAGAAACACAAGAGAAGGAAAAGACCTACACTAAAAAAACCCAAAGCAATTAGCAAAATGATAACAGGAACATACATATCGATAATTACCTTAAATGTAAATGGATTAAATGCTCCAACCAAAAGACATAGATTGGCTGAATGGATACAAACACAAGACCTATATATATGCTGTCTACAAGAGACCCACTTCAGACCTAGGGACACATACAGACTGAAAGTGAGGGGATGGAAAAAGATATTCCATGCAAATGGAAATCGAAAGAAAGCTGGAGTAGCAATTCTCATATCAGACAAAATAGACTTTAAAACAAAGACTATTACAAGAGACAAAGAAGGACACTACATAATGATCAAGGGATCAATCCAAGAAGAAGATATAACAATTGTAAATATTTACGCACCCAACATAGGAGCACCTCACTACATAAGGCAAATACTAACAGCCATAAAAGGGGAAATCAACAGTAACACAATCATAGTAGGGGACTTTAACACCCCTTTCACCAATGGACAGATCATCCAAAATGAAAGTAAATAAGGAAACACAAGCTTTAAATGATGCATGAAATAAGATGGACTTAATTGATATTTATAGGACATTCCACCCAAAAACAACAGAATACACATTCTTCTCAAGTGCTCATGCAACATTCTCCAGGATAGATCATATCTTGTGTCACAAATCACGCCTTGGTAAATTTAAGAAAATTAAAATCGTATCAAGTATCTTTTCCCACCACAACGCTATGAGACTAGACATCAATTACAGGAAAAACTCTGTAAGAAATACAAACACATGGAGGCTAAACAATACACTACGAAATAACCAGGAGATCACTGAAGAAATCAAAGAGGAAATCAAAAAATACCTACAAACAAATGAAAATGAAAACACGACGACCCCAAACCTATGGGATGCAGCAAAAGCAGTTCTACGAGGGAAACTTACAGTAATACAATCCTACCTCAAGAAACAAGAACCATCTCAAATAAACAACCTAACCTTACACACAAAGCAATTAGAAAATGAGGAACAAAAAGACCCCACACTTAGCAGAAGGAAAGAAATCAGAAAGGTCAGATCAGAAATAAGTGAAAAAGAGATGAAGGAAACAATAGCAAAGATCAATAAAACTAAAAGCTGGTTCTTTGAGAAGATAAAGAAAATTGATAAACCATTAGCCAGACTCATCAAGAAAAAAAGGGAGAAGACTCAAGTCAATAGAATTAGAAATGAAAAAGGAGAAGTAACAACTGACACTGCAGAAATACAAAGGATCATGAGAGATTACTACAAGCAACTCTATGCCAATAAAATGGACAAGCTGGAAGAATTGGACAAATTCTTAGAAAAGCACAACCTTCCGAGACTGAACCAGGAACAAATAGAAAATATGAACAGACCAATCACAGGCACTGAAATTGAAGCTGTGATTAAAAGTCTTCCAACAAACTAAAGCCCAGGACCAGATGGCTTCACAGGCGAATTCTATCAAACATTTAGAGAAGAGCTAACACCTATCCTTCTCAAACTCTTCCAAAATATAGCAGCGGGAGGAACACTCCCACACTCATTCTACGAGGCCACCATCACTCTGATAGCAAAACCAGACAAAGATGTCACAAAGGAAGAAAACTACAGGCCAATATCACTGATAAACACAGATGCAAAAATCCTCAACAAAATCCTAGCAAACAGATTCCAACAGCACATTAAAAGGATCATACATTATGACCAAGTGGCGTTTATCCCAGGAGTGCAAGGATGCTTCAGTATACGCAAATCAATCAACGTGATGCACCATATTAAAAAACTGAAGGAGAAAACCCATATGATCATCTCAATAGATGCAGAGAAAGCTTTCGACAAACTTCAACACCCATTTATGATAAAAACCCTCCAGAAAGTAGGCATAGAAGGAATCTTCCTCAACATAATAAAGGCCATGTATGAGAAACCCACAGCCAACGTCGTCCTCAATGATGCAAAACTGAAACCATTTCCACTAAGATCGGGAAGAAGACAAGGTTGCCCACTCTCACCACTATTATTCAACATAGTTTTGGAAGTTTTAGCCACAGCAATCAGAGAAGAAAAAGAAATAAAAGGAATCCAAATTGGAAAAGAAGAAGTAGAGCTGTCACTGTTTGCAGATGACATGATACTATACATAGAGTATCCTAAACATGCTACCAGGAAACTACTAGAGCTAATCAATGAATTTGATAAAGTAGCAGGATACAGAATGTATGCACAGAAATTTCTTGCATTCCTATACGCTAATGATGAAAAGTCTGAAAGAGAAATTAAGGAGATACTCCCATTTACCATTGCCACAAAAAGAATAAAATGTCTAGAAATAAACCTGCCTAAGGAGACAAAAGACCTGTATGCAGAAAATTATAAGACACTGATGAAAGAAACTAAAGATGATACAAATAGATGGAGAGATATACCATGTTCTTGGAATGGAAGAACCAACATTGTGAAAATGAGTCTACTACCTAAAGCAATCTACAGATTCAATGCAGTCCCTATCAAAGTACCACTGGCATTTTTCACAGAACTAGAACAAAAAATTTCACAATTTGTATGGAAACACAAAAGACCCCGAATAGCCAAAGCAATCTTGAGAAAGAAACACAGAGCTGGAGGAATCAGGCTCCCGGACTTCAGTCTATACTACAAAGCTACAGGAATCAAGGCAGTATGGTACTGGCACAAAACCAGAAATATAGCTCAATGGAACAGGATAGAAAGCCCAGAGATAAACTCACGCACCTATGGTCACCTAATCTATGACAAAGGCGGCAAGAATATACAGTGGGGAAAAGACAGTGTCTTCAATAAATGGTGCTGGGAACACTGGACAGCAACATGTAAAAGAATGAAATTAGAACACTCCCTAACACCATACACAAAAATAAACTCAAAATGGATTAAAGGCCTAAATGTAAGGCCAGACACCATCAAACTCTTACAGGAAAACATAGGCAGAACACTCTATGACATAAATCACAGCAAGATCCTTTCTGACCCACCTCCTAGAGAAATGGAAATCAAAACAAAAATAAACAAATGGGACCTAATGAAACTTAAAAGCTTTTGCACAGCAAAGGAAAGCATAAACAAGACGAAAAGACAACTCTCAGAATGCGAGGAAATATTTGCAAATGAAGCAACTGACAAAGGATGAATCTCCAGAGCATACAAGCAGCTCATGCAGCTCAATATCAAAAAAAACAAACAACCCAATCCAAAAATGGGCAGAAGACCTAAATAGACATTTCTCCAAAGGAGATATACAGATTGCCAACAAACACTTGAAAGAATGCTCAACATCTTTAATCATTAGAGAAATGCAAATCAAAACTACAGTGAGATATCATCTCACACCGGTCAGAATGGCCATCATCAAAAACTCTACAAACAATAAAACACATATCACATTATTAAACTAGGAATCTTGTTGAAAAACCAATATCACACAGATGAACAGAATGAAGGGAATTCCATACAAAACTTTGTAAAAAAAAAAAAAAAGATAAGGAAACAAAAGTGCACACATATTAAACAACCATGAAGGAGAAAAAGACTGGAAGTCAACACTCCAAACAAAATTAATTATACTCAAGCAAGCATTGGAGGATATGAAACCCACCTTAAATAGAATATTTTAAAAAATCAAAAGACAGAGATTGACTAAAAAGAAAGGCTGAAGCAAAGATTTTATAACCAACTGGGGTGTCCTTTAAATATCACAGCCTACAGAAAAAGCTTTTCAACTTGTAGAAACTTAGGAAATTCTGCACCCCTCAGCCCTTCCTAAGGAAGCTACTAGAGCAGGGGTCTGCAAGCTGGCCCACTGAGCCAAATCCAGCCCACTGCTTGATTTTGTAAATAAAGTTTTATTGGAACAAAGCCATGATCAATCATTTATGTATTGTCTATGAATGCTTTTGCACTCCAGTAGCAGAGTAGAGTGACAGCGACACTGTGACCCAGGAACTTACAATATTTCCTATACTTCTCTTTACAGAATGTTTGCCAAGTAATCTAAAAGAGGAACTGGGATTGTGATCCCACTGCGATGAGAAGGAAAACTTCACCAAAATACCTAATGGTGAGTATTTTACATACAATAATAAAATCAAGGTGGAGGAAAGGGGAGAAGACTAATGTACACAAGTTTTATGCTGTGAAAAAAAGACACGGAAACTGTGCAACTAAAAATGAGAGAAGGGAGAGAAGTAGAAGAAAATAGAACAAACTTTTTATCATAATGCACTAGGTGAGTGTTAAAAGATACTGGAGGAAAAAATGCATAGACCAGAGAGTAAAGTGTTAAGAAAACAGGTGGTTCAGGATGATTTTAAGAAAGCATTAAACGGGACCAAAAACATGTCTTAATGATAAAAGCCAAAACTCACAATGAAGATATAAGCCTTAGGAATATTTATGCACCAATAACAAACAAACACCTTTATAAAGCAAAAATGCAAGAAGACGTAGATAAAATAATAATAATAACAACAGGAAACAGAAACAGTAGGAGATTTAATACACCAAACTCAGTCTAAGGCTGATCAAGTCATATAAAAAAAAGAGAAAGCTAATCAATAATGTGATAGAGGGAATATATTCTTGTCAAAAATGCATCATAATTATCTCACAGAGTTGAGATAATTAATTTCTATAAAGTAGAAATAGTACAAACAATCCTCTCTAACCCCAATGCAATAAAAGTTAGTAACAAAAATTGAAAACAGAAAGGCCTTTCCACCTGAAAAAAATTTGTAAAGCTTCTCTTAAAAAATGTTGAATATAAGAGGAGATGCAAACTCAAGTTGCAAAGAAATTTTTTAAAAGAATGACTATGAAATACTACATATCGGCATCTATGGGATACATTTAGAGCGGTGATCTGAGGCAAGTTCACACAGTACACACTTTTATGAGTAAAAATGGAAGAATGAAGATAAATGAATTAAAGTATGGCCTCAAAAAATGAAACAAACAAACAAAAAAACTAGGAAAAAAAGAACAACTAAAGAAAGCAAAACATAAAAGCAGAAATGAATGAGATACAAAATAGAAAAACGAAATCTTGCTTTTCAAAACGGACAAACCCCTAGCTGGCTTGATGAAGGAAGAAAGGGAGAGATCACACATAGACAAAATAATAAATGACAAAGGAGAAATAATCACTGAAACAGAAAATAGAAGAGATTACTTTGCCAACCTCTATGCAAATAAACTTGAAAATCTATGTGAAATAGGTAACTTCCTAGATAAATACAGATTACCAAAACTCTGATTCTAGTGTTAGAAAGCTTAAATTAGGCAATTTTCATAGAAGAAATAAAGTTATTACAGCAATACCCCCAAGAAGCACCTTGCTCAGATGGTTTTACAGGTGAATTCTAGTAAACCATCAAAGAACAAATAGTACCAAAGCTCTATGAGTTATGTGAGAACATTAGAAAGGAAGGAAACTTCCCTAACTTCTTTTATGAAGCCAGTAGGATGCTAACAGGTAAAACGTAGATACCAAAATACTAAATAGAAAATTAGCAAACATCCAACAATACATTTAGAAACTAATATACTGTCATCAAGTGCAATTTACTCCATTAATACAAGGCTGGTTCTATATTAGGAATTCCATTGATATCATTCACCATGGTAATATAATTAAGGACAAATATCATATGATTAAAACCACAGATGCCAAACAAATCTTTGGGAAACTTCAACACCCATTCATGTTAAGAAAAGAAAAACCTCAAGGAATGGGAAAGAGGGATGCATTCCTAACATGATAAAAGATATATAATTAATTCCTCATGCAAGTATTTTATTTAGTGGGGGACTACCAGAGGTTTTCCAATAAGGTCAGGAACAAGAAAAGTATGCCCATTATATCATTCCTGTTCAATCTTCAACTACGAGCATTAGTCAGTTGACTAGAGAAATCAATTAGATTTATGAGAATGAATAACAAGAAGTAAAGCCACCTCTGTGTGCAGATGATATTACCGTACACCTGAAAAGCCCTATAGAAACAATGACAGATTAAGTAAAACAATCAGAGAAATCAGCAAGGTAGTAGGATATAAAGTTACATACAAAAGTCAGTGGTCTTTGTGTACACACACACACACAGCTGGAGGACACTTTAGTAGAGAAAATTCCATATACAGTAGCAAAAACAAAGCTTAAATGCATAGAAATAAACTTAATGAGACCATCTACGCAAGGAAAATTTTTAGACACTCCTGAACGACATAGAAGGAAACTTGAATAAGCACAAAGACATTGGTCAATGTTCTTGGATAGAATAACTCAACATTAAAAAGATGTCGGTTCTCCCCTAAACTAATGTATAAATTTAATATAATCTCAAAAATACCAGCAAACGTTTTTATGGAGTTAGATCCATGGATAATAAAATTAATATTTTTTTTTAAATCATGCAAGAATAGCCAGGATATAAGTGAAAAAGAAAACCTATAAGTGGGGAGTAATGATACCAGACATTAAAGCACGCTATAAAGCCTCGGTAATTATAACACTGTGGTACTGGTACATGAATAGACAAATAGTCCAGTGAAATAGAATAGGAAACCCAGAAAAACAACAATAACATATGGAAATTTCAGTATATGATGAAAGGGCATTTAAAACCACTGAGGCAAAGATGGACGTTCAATAAATGATGCTGGAACAACTGAGACATTTGGGAAAAGAATCAATGTAGATCCATATCACACACCATACACAAAAATAAACTGTAAACGGGTTAGGAATCTAAACAAATGAAACCATAACAAAATCTTTAAGAAAATATGGCAGGACTCTGCTTTAACCTCAGCGTAGGGAAAGGCTTTCTAACTGTGACTCAAATTTCCAGAGGCAATGAAAGAAAACAATGATCTATGTGACTACAAAGGATTTTTTTTAACGTACGGCAAACACATCATAACTAAGTCAAAAGGCAATTGACAAACTGAGATAAAGTATTTGCAGCATGCCTCACGGACAAATGAATAGTAGTCCAAGTATATACAGAACTCTGTATTCCCACAGAAAAATGGGAAAAGATATGAACAGAAAATTCACAAAAAATATATAAAACAGTCCTCAAAATATAGTCAAACTTTCTCTTAATTAGACAAATGCATACTAAGACAATACCGAGATATCATTTCTCACCTACCACATCAACAAAGGTCACAAAAGTAGGGCAACATGTTCTCTTAGTGAGTCTGTGGGGAAACAGTCACAGTAGCTAGTGGGAGTGAAAACCAGTACAACCCTTCTGGAGAGAAATTTGGAAATGCCTAACAGAACTACACATGCACTTAACTTTTGGCCCAACAATACTACTGCTGGGAATAAAACTTGAAGATCCATTTCCACCAACACAAAAATACTTATGCCTAAGGTTATTCACTGCAGCACTGTTTGTAGTTGCAGAATGTTGAAAACAAGTTAAATGCCCCTACATATGTCAGCAGAGTCCAATGCAGTTGTAAAAAAACAAAAACAAAAAGAAAAACAATGAAGCCCTCTATGGCATAAAGAGATTTTTAATGGAATGCTGTTAACTGAAAAAGGAAAAGTGCAAAGGAGCATTATAAAATGCCGTCCTTCATTTAATAAACAAGGCAATATAAGAACACATATATGTATCAGTTCATTTGTGCAGAGTAAATACAGGAAAGATTAAACCAGAAACTAAAGAGATTGGTTATCTACAGGGGGAGTGTGGGAAATAAGTGGGGAACGGGAGGGGGTTAGAAGGCATGAGGAAAGAGTGACAGTTGTCTAGTAGATGTTTCTGTGCAGCCCTGACTCTTTGAATCACAGTAATATTTCACATACCCCAGAATTAAATAAAAAATTAAAATCAACTAAGATGTGGGGAGGAGGCAAACTCAAACACAAACACCAACAAATTAACCTAACTATACTACAAATGAATGTCTTAACCACAACTGAAGAGGCGAGAAAGAAAATAGCTAAGCTAAGCAACTTGGGAAAATAGTACTTCTTTGATTGCATCCTCTGAGGCCTACGGCATAAAGAACTGTACACAAACACAAGTTATCAAATCTGTTTCTAACAGGTGTATTGGGTAGCATTTCTGCAACTATTTCATGAATATATCAGGAATGAACAAGTAAGTAAATATTGAAGATAAGGAGAGCCAGGTCGGACAAAGAAGTTACAAACAAGGCTACAACGGATTAAAATTAGAAGTATCAGTGTGAGCTCCTGGCTTTCAATATCTATACATATAGGTAGAGAAATTGAGAAGTATCTGTAAGCACGAGTATATACATACAGTATATTTCCTTCATTTGTGGATGGAGAGGGAGGACGTAGCAGCAATGAAACCGCAATAGCAACGAACACACACTGAGATATTGGTTTCTAAATGTCATTTTCCAAGAAAAGGAAGCATGGCTCTTTGCAGAAGTGTTTTGATTTCAGGGCCGTGGTGGGGACAAGAACACAAGACGAACAGGAATACCTTACAATGCCAGCAAGGAAGCACACAGAAAAGGATCAGGTCATGCTGAAAGAACACAGACCCCACCAAAAGGAGCTTGCGGTCACCAAAGCTGGAACAATTCAAGAAACTAAATAATGATATAATTTGATTATAAGTCACAATATAACATAGTTATTCATGATTCAATACTGACATAAATAATTTGATTAGTTATTTGATTCAATAATTTGAAATCAATTTTATAAAACAATTTTTATAAACAACTTGAACATTTATAAATAAATAAATGGGGGAGAAAAGACAGCTCTTCAGAATTCCAATGAACCAATGTAGTAGGAATAAGGAAATAGAAAGTCACCATTAAGTCATAATTGTTGTAGGCAAGATCAACAGATGGATTTCAAAAGTCGTGAATAACAGTCTGAGAAGAAATAGGACATTTTCATAGCCTGAAAGTATTTCCTACACGATATTTATTACTTACAAATAGGAAAACAGTACCATTACAATGGAGCAACACAGTTGTCCCTACCTTAATCAAGTGTTGCAAATGAATATCATCATTAATACAACATATGGACACCATGTACCCCCTCACATGATGCTTGCAGAAGGGAACAGAATCGCTTTTGCAGCGCCGTGGTATAAGACCTAAAATTAAGGCACAGTGACATGTATGCCCTGACATTCGGGGGAAAACCCAGAGGGTCTCAAATGGACTAACCACAAGTTCCCAGTCCCCTCTTGTGCTCCCAGGAAGAAGGTCCCCTAGCCAAAGAACCAGCCTTATCATGGGAACTAGCCACAGTGCCTGCTTGCCCCTGACTATCGGGTTTCAGTTCCCTACCAGCTCACAGAAGTATTCAAACAAGCCAATCACATCCTCCCATGTGACCCAAGGGTCACCTCGTCCTCTTGCTACTACAGACTGCCCCCCACAGCCCCTGCTTGTTCACTCTCTTCCAGAGAAGGACTCCTGTGAGGCTCTACCTGGCCAGCAGTGTCCTCCTCCCCAGGCTGTGAGTAAACGTTACTAATAAGCTGCTGTGGGTAGTACCTGTCCAGTGTCAGGTGTCGTGTGTTCAGCCACCCCCAGAGCACTAGGGTGGAAATTCCTCCATCACCAATGGGATGAAGGGGAGGAGAATAAAACAGGTATTGTTGCCAAAAATGTATAAGTTCAATCAAATCACAAGAACACATCAGACAAACCCAAGTCGACAGACATTCTATAAAATACCTGACCAGTATCTTCAAAAGCGTCAAGATTGGGAAAGACCCAGAAAGCTGAAGGAACTGTCAGCCTGGAGGAGACTAAGGAGAAATGATGGCCAAATGCAATGTGGTATCCAGAATGGGATGCTGGAATAGAAAAATGAGATTACTGGGACAAATGGTGAAATTCAAATAAAGTACGTAGATTAGTTAATAGTACTGCATCAATGTTAATTTCCTAATTTTGATAATTTTTCTATGGCTGTGTAAGATGTTAACATTAGGGAAATCTGGGTGAAGGCTTTCTATACTATTCGCAAAGTATCTGTGAGCCTAAAATTATTTCAAAATAAAGCATTAAAAAAAATTCAGTGGTTAAAGGAATGGTTATTGTATAAACGACACTGTTTAATAATAGTTTAACTAACTGAAATACCGTTAGGAGGATGGATAAATGCTCGAGCCGCATCATCCATTACAAAACGATTTCAAACTGCTTTAGAGAGCCCATTAAAATAAATGAAAGTGCAGTCATCTCCAAGATGTAGATGAGTATTTATCTGCTCTTCAGAAGATAACCATTTTAAGTATAAAAGCAATGGAATACCGTACATAGAGAGAGAGAGAGACAGAGACCAGAGAGATACAGAGAGAGGTGGGGGAGGGGGGAGAGAGACATACATTTCAATACTTACAATTTAAAGTCTGAGATGTCGAAACAAACCGCAAACAAAACTGAGGTGCAAAGGAGAAATACCTTTTTTTTTTTTTTTAAGAAGCGGAAGGCTGCTGATCGAGGGATTTTAAAGAGAGAGCGCGAAATGATTAGCCACCCGACTGAAGCGAATCACAGCTGAGGAAAGAGGAACGCACGGAGCGTGGACAGGACAGTGGACCGAGCAATCCGTTCGATTGCCCTTCTTATTAACCCCCAAACCTTGACCCTGGGTAATTTAATTTAGGTCAATAGAGGCGTAATTTATAGAAAGAATGCTGTTGTAACTTACCTGATTGGAACAAGAGTTGGAAAAAACTTGAGCTGTCCAAGACCCCAGCAGTAGGAGCACGTTCCTCCCTCTCTGAAGCTCGCAGCCGACAAGCCTCAGCGTTTCCGGCACTGGGCGTCTTAACGCTTCTCTCTCACAGTTAAACTCGCCGGAAAAGGACTTGGATTGGTGCAGCTCAGGTCAGGTGACCCCCTATCCCTCAATCTACTGGGAGGCGGGGCCAGATTCCCGACCCCACCCAGAGGGACCGAGGGGAGAGAACCTTAGGCGTGAGAGGGTTCTTCTCAGGCGCCAACCCCACCCTCCTACATCTCCTTGGCACAGTGTCTCTCCTCGTGGCCTGGGCAACGCCTGGCCAGGGTTTCTGCCAGGCCCCGTCTCAAACCTAGAGAGCTGACGTCCAAATTGATAGGCTACACAACAGGGTGTGTGAACTTAAAAACGAGTGGCCACTGATGACAAAAAGCCGTCAGACTTTAGTGTCCCTGGGGCTCTGCTATATAGATAGATAGATAGATAGATAGATAGATAGATAGATAGATAGATAGATTAGATGATAGATAGATAGATAGAGATATATATATAGATATATCTCTATATATCTCTATATATCTATATTTAACATCTTTATTGGAGGATAATTGCTTTACAGTGGTGTGTTAGTTTCCGCTATATTAAACAAGCGGTCGAGTCCCCACCAAAAGATAGGAAAAATGTATTCTTGCCTCTGTGCAGTAAAGCCAGCAGAGCATTTACATTATTTGACAAAAGCAACGGAATGGAGAAAACTGCCGCCCGCTGATACCTCTCCTATCAATTGCAAGGATAGCTAATAGTATTTGTTTCCAACCCTCTCCCTGGACTCCTGATTCCACTTCTTCCCTGTCTGCTTCCTTTTCTGGTCCCAATTGTTTACCACCTTTTGGAATACAATACACTTTATTCATATGCTGTTTTGTAAATTGGCCATCTCCCGTGGTGGAAAAATATAAATTCCAGGAGGGCAGGAATCTTTGTTGGTTTGTTCATTAACATATCCTAAGTGCCTATAGTAATGCCTGGTTCACTGGATACTTGAATATTTGTTGAATGAATTTTTCTCCAGCCACACTAGCCTCTTTTTTGTGCCTCTAACCCTAACTCACCAAACATGTTCCCCAACAATTATGTGTTTTCCTGTAACAGCCTGCCCCACATAGCCCTATAACCACCTTCCTGACTAAACTCACATCTCTGTCACCTTATCAGACAAGCCTTACTTTCCTTCATGGCACTTAGCATTTGAACATAGCTTTTCTGGGTTGTTTTTCTTTGTTCGTTTGTTTTCCTTTTTGTTTTTATTTTGCTTTAGTTTACTTTTGTTATTTTCTGTTTTCTTGCTTCAACACTTTTTCTTTTTTTTCTTTTTTCTTTTTATTTATTTTTGGCTGCGTTGGGTCTTTGTTGCTGCGTGCGGGCTCTCTCTAGTTGTGGCAAGCAGGGGCTGCTCTTCGTTGCGGTGCACAGGTTTCTCATTGCAGTGGCTTCTCTTGTTGCGGAGCATGGGCTCTAGGTGCGTGGGCTTCAGTAGCTGTGGCACACGGGCTCAGTAATTGTGGCTCATGCGCTCTAGAGCACAGGCTCAGTAGTTGTGGCCCATGGGTTTAGCTGCTCCCTGGCTGTGGGATCTTTCCGGACCAGGGCTCTAACCCATGTCCCCTGCATTGGCAGGCAGATTCTTAACCCGTGCGCCACCAGGGAAGCCCAACATTTTTTCTTATACTCTAATTGCAGATAAAGAAGTAGACCAGCCACGGCCATTTTAATTTTTGCACTACAATGTCATCTTTCAGTAGATGGGGTAATGGCATCAAACATCTTAAGACTGGATCCCTGGTTTTATGGCTTTACCACTTAGTGGTACCACAGGCTACACGACCTTGGCCAGGCACGTCAACTCTTCCAAGATTTCATTATCCATATTCAAAAGGAGAATGGCAATTTTTTTTTGGAATTTTATTTATTTATTTATTTATTTATTTATTTTCAGCAGGTTCTTATTACTTATCTAGTTTATACATATTAGTGTATACATGTCAATCCCAATCTCCCAATTCATCCCACCACCACCCCCAACCCCCCTCCACTTTCTCCCCTTAGTGTCCATACATTTGGTCTCTACATCTGTGTCTCTATTTCTGCCTTGCAATCCGGTCCATCTGCACTATTTTTCTAGATTCCACATATATGTGTTAATCTACGATATTCGTTTTTCTCTTTCTGACCTACTTCACTCTGTATGACAGTCTCTAGGTCCATGCATGTCTCTACAAATGACCCAGTTTTGTTCCTTTTTATGGCTGAGTGATATTCCATTGTATATATGTACCACATCTTCTTTATCCATTCATCTGTCGATGGGCATTTACGTTGCTTCCATGTCCTGGCTATTGTAAATAGTGCTGCATTGGGGTGCGTGTGTCTTTTTGAATTATGGTTTTCTCAGGGTATATGCCCAGGTGTGGGGTTGCTGGGTCATACGGTAGTTCTGTTTTTAGGTTTTTAAGGAACCTCCATACTGTTCTCCATAGTGGCTGTATCAATTTACATTCCCACCAACAGTGTAAGAGAGTTCCCTTTACAAGGAGAGAATTGTTAAGTCTGTGAGAGAAATGCCACTTGTCATATACAAGGGAACAGCATAAGGCTATCAAGAGATTTCTGAAAAGAAACCTTGCAGTCCAGGAGAGAGTGGGATGATATATTCAAAGTGCTGAAAGAAAACAAGCGACCACCAAGAATACTCTATTCAGAAAAGCCGTCCTTCAGAAATGAAAGATAGATGATGACATTCCCAGACAAACAAAAGCTGAGGGAGTTATTCACCACTCGACCTGCCTTACAAAAAATGCTAAAGGGAGTTCTTTGAGTGGAAACAAAAAATTAACAACATGAAAACCTACGAAAGCATATAACTCATACGTAAAAGTAAGCATATAGTCAAATTCAGAACACTCCAACATTGTAATGGTGGTGGGTAAAACACTTTTAACTTTAGTATGAAAACGGAAAGACAAAAGTATTAAAAATAAATACAGTTGCAATAACTCATTAGTACTCACAATATAAAAGATACAAACTGGGACATCAATAACCTAAAATGAGGTGGGAAGAGGTAAAAGTGTAGAGATTTTGCATATGATCAAAGTTAAGCTGTTATCATCTTAAAGCAGACTGGCATAACTAAAGATGTTATATGTAAGCATGGTGTTAACCACCATGGTTAATTAATTTTAGTTTTCTTTTTTTTTTTGGTAAGTCTTTGAAATGCGGTGCATTATCTCAATATGTAAGCAATATGAACAGATTATTAAATAATTTTGCATCCTTTCTCTTCTTTTAATTGAAATATAGTTGATTTACAATATTATATTGGTTTTAGGTGTACAGCAGAGTGATCCAACATTTTTTCAGATTATACTCCACTACAAGTTATTATCAGATAATGCCTATAATTCCCTGTGCTATACAGTATATCATTGTTGCTTTCCCATTTTATACCTAGTAGTTGTATCTCTTAAACCTATGCCCCTAATTTGTCCCTCCTACCTTCCCTCTCCCTTCTGGTAACCAAAAATTTGTTTTCTATATCTGTGAGTCTGTCTCCATTGTGCATGTGCATTCATTTGTATTATTTTTTAGATTCCATATGTAAGTGGTATCCTACAGTATTTGTCTTTCTATATCTGACATTTCACTAAGCATAATATTGTCTAGGTCCATCCATGTTGCAGCAAATAGCAGAATTTCATTCTTTTTATGGCTGAGTAATATTGCACTGTGTGTGTTTGTGTGTGTTTGTGTGTGTGTGTGTGTGTGTGTGTGTGTATGCCATATTTTTCTATCAGTTCGTCTGTTGATGGGCACTTGGGTTGCTTCCATATCTTTGTTATTGTAAATAGTGCTGCTATGAACCTTGGGGTGCGTGTATCTTTTCAAATCCATGCTTTTGTTATTTTTCTGTATATGTATCCAGGAGTGGATTTGCTGGATCATATGGTAGTCTTATTTTTAGTTTTTGAGGGAGCTCCATATTGTTTTCCATAGTGGCTGCACCAATTTACACTCCCACCGACAGCATACAAGGATTCCCTTTTCTCCACATCCTCTCCAATATTTGTTATTTGTAGACTTTTTGATGATAGCCATTCTGACAGGTGCGAGGTGATATGTCATTGTTGCTGTGATTTGCATTTCTCTAAATATTAGCGATGCTGAGCATCTTTTCATGTGCCTGTTAACCATGTGTACATCTTCTTTGGAAAAATGTCTATTCAGGTCTTCGGCCCATTTATCATTGGGTTGTTTGTTGTTTGGATATTGAGTTCTATGAGCTGTTTATATATTTTGGATATTAACCCCTTGTCGGTCACATCCTTTGCAAATATTTTATCCCAATCCTTAGGTTTTCTTTTCATTTTTGTTGATGGTTTCCTTTCCTGTGCAAAAGCTTTTACGTTTAATTAGGATTCGTTAGATTATTTTTGTTTTTATTCCTTTTGCTCTAGGAGACTTATCCAAAGGAATATTGGTATGATTTTTGTCAAAGAGTGTTCTGCTTATGTTCTCTTCTAGGAGTTTTATGTTTTGAGGTCTTGCATTTAGGTCTTTAAACCATTTTATTTTTGTATATGGTGTGAGGGAATGTTCTAATCTTTGTTTTACATGTAGATGACCAGTTTTCCCAACACCACTGATTGAAGAAACTGCCTTTTCTCCATTGTATATTCTTGCCTCCTTTTCTGTAGATTAATTGACCATACGTGCATGGGTTTATTTCTGGACTGTCTATTCTATTCCATTGATCGATGTGTCTGTTTTTGTGCCAGTACCATGCTGTTTTGATTTAGCTTCGTTGCATAGTCTGAAATCTGGGCTGGTTATACCTCCAGCTTCACTCCTTTTTTTTCTCAAGATTGCTTTGGCAATTTGGGGTCTTTTGTGGTTCCGTATGAATTTTTGGATTCTTGGTTCTAGTTCTGTCAAAAAAGGCATGGGTATATGGTAGGGATTGCATTAAATCTGTAGATTGCTTTGGGAAGTATGGACATTTTAACAATATTAATTCTTCCAATCCAACAGCATGGGATATCTTTCCATTTCTTTGTTCATCTTCAGTTTCCTGCATCAGTGTTTCATAGTTTTCAGATAGGGCTTTCACCTCCCTGGTTAGGTTTACTCCTAGGTGTTTTATTCTTTTCAATGTGATTTTAAACGGAGTTATAAAAAAAAAAACTTTCTGTTTGTGATATTTCTTTATTAGTGTATAGAGATGCAACAGATTTTTGTATTTTAATCTTGGATCCTGAAAGTTTGCTGAATTCATTCATTAGTTCTAATAGTTTTTGGGTGCAGGCTTTAGAACTTTCTATACAAAGTATCATGTCATCCGCAAAGAGTAACGGTTTTACCTTTTCCCTTCCAGTGTGGGTACCTTTTCTTTTTTCGCCTGATTGCTGTGGTTAGGACTTCCAATACTATGTTAAATATAAGTGGTGAGAGTGGGCATCCTTGCCTTGCTCCTGAATTTAGTGGAAAGTCTTTCAGCTTTTCGCCATTCACTATGATGTTGGCTGTGGGTTTGTCGTAAATGCCCTTATCATGTTGAGACATGTTCCCTCTATACACACTTTGTTGAGAGTTGTTGTCATGAATGGATGTTCAATTGTGTCAAAAGCTTTTCCTGCGTCTATTGAGATAATCATGTGATTTTTATCTTTCCTTTTGTTAATGTGGTGTCTCACACTGATTGATTTGCAAATGTTGAATCATCCTTGTGACCCTGGAATAGATCCTACGTGATTTATGGTGTATGGTCCTTTTGATATATTGTTGGATTTGTTTTGCTAATATTTTGTCCAGGACCTTTTCATTTGTATTCATCAAAGATATTGCCCTCTCATTTCCTTTTTCTGTAGTGTCTTTGTCTGGTTTTGGTGTCAGGGTATTGGTGGCCTTGTTGCATTCTTATTTTATGATGTCTTTGAAATGCCATGTGTTATCATTTCAACAAAGCAACAACATATACAATTCATTTAACCTGTTTGTCTTTCTAAGTCAGAAATGCAGTAACAAAATGGAGGTAAGAACAGGTTATTAACTATTTTTATTAATTATTAATTTTTACATTATTTTCTCTGTTTTTGAAATGCAGTTTATCACTTCAACGTGTAAGCAATAAGAAAAAATAATTGTAAAAACTTTTTTACTGAGTCTTTAAAATGTGTGCGTTATCATTTCAACAAGGAAACAGTGTAAACATCATTCATTACTTTTACATTCTTCTTTCTTACTAAGTCTTTAAACTGCAATCTGTTTTCATTTCAACAAGGAAAACGCAAACTCTTTTCATTTCAACAAGGAAACACTATACACAAAATACTAATTATTTTTCCATTCTTTTCTGTTATCAGATCGTTGACATTTTCTATGTTACCATTTCAACATATAAACAGTAGGAACAACCTATTAATTAACTTTATTTTCTCTCAGTTAGTCTTTGAAACGCAATGTTTTATCACGTTGACACGTAAAGATATAAACAGGTAATTATTATAACATTTTTCTTACTAAGTCTTTGAAATGCAATGCTATCATTTTAACAAGTAAGGATATAAAGAATTTAATTTACATTCTTTTATCTGTACTGCCTTTGATATGCAGTATGTTATCATTTCAACATGTAAACAATACACGTAAATTATCAATTAGTTATTCTACACCCTTTGTTTCCTACTAACTCTTGGATACACAGTGTGCATTCAACACCTAGGGTACATCACATTTGAGAGTAGCCAAATTTCTAGAGTTCAGAAGCCACATATGGTTAGTGTGCACCATACCGAGCAGTGCAACTCTAGTGGAAGAGCAGAGGGAGCAAATACATATGCAACCATGTGTACCATGAAGGAAATATACATGGTACATTAAGAAAAAGCAGCAGCAGAATAAATCTACTTAAATGGGGAAGTAAGAGAAAACCTATCTGAGGAGGTAACATGTAAGCCATGACCTGAGGCCTGAGCAGCTATCCAACAGCATAAAAAGGCCAACATCATTTGAGCAGACTATATAAGGGGAAAAAGTGAAAAAAATACTGTGTTATGTGGGGATAAATAATTTCCCAAGTCCTCTAAGAAAGAGTAGAGAAACTGATAAATCATAGGAATGTCTACACTCTGAGTGAGATCAGGGACTTTATCTTTCTTAGCACCTGGAAATGTACCTAGATCATAACAGATACTTGGTGAATGTGTGTGGAATAAGGAATAACTGAGCCAGGGGTCTGAGACCTGGGAAATCAGGCAGCAGTATGCTGATGAAGATACCAGTAGGTAGTGGGCATACTTTGTTTGTTTCCTTTTAGTTGCATGTGGTTTCTCACAGGCCACCTGAGGTAATCAGAAACACAAGAAGTTTGCAGGTCCCTAGAGGGTAAAATTATTCAACAACTACCACCTCTAGGAAGAGTCTCAATTGATCTGACTTGTGTCAAGTGCCCATAAATGGATAAGTGAACCAATCAGTGTGGATAAGGAAATGATGTACCATGACTGGGTCAGCTTACGTCACATACCCAACACTCTGGTTAGTAACCAGAAGACGTAGAGGGCAGTGGCCAAGAGATCCAGAGGACCTTTCAAATTCCTGCATTTCCTTTTAAAAGTTCCTCTTTTATAGAGATCGGTTTACATATCCAGTGTTCCTAACCCCAGTTTCCTAGAACAGTAGAACTTTACATATGTGTCTCTACAAACTTGGGTTTCAGGTGAGAAAAAAAAAAAAACTGAACGCTTTAATGGCCACACATCAGTGTTGAAACACCTCCTTGTACTGTGGACATCACTTTGAACAAGTGGCCCAGGTCATGTCATCCCGCTGTGCCCCGTGCAGCATCGCCTCCAACTGAGCCTGGACTTCAGCAAGTTTCTGTCGGTCCAAACTCTCATGAAAATTCCATTCCTCGTAGCAATGGACAGGGACAGGATAAATCACGTACTTCAGCTTCATCAAGGATGTCAAGTGCTGCAGAAGGCTCTTGAGCACAGGCATCGTAATGGGATTGAAGGCAAAGCTAAGGACACGGAGGTGGGTACAGTGGCTCAGGGCTGGGAGGACGGCAGAGAGAGTAGAATCAGTTATCATACAATTATTTATCTCCAGATGTTGCAGGGTGCTTGAGACCTTCTCCAGCAGAGTCTGGAAGGGCTCATAAACCTCTGAGAAGATCTGGTTGTTACTGAGACTCAATACCCTTAGGTGGGTGGCCTGAGAGCTCTGGGACAGGACAGTGACATCTCTGTTAGAAAGGCTACAGAAAGGTAGATACAGTGTATCCAACTGAGGTGGCACAACTCTAAAGAGAGAAAAAAGTAAGATTATTTCAGAAGAATGAGGGCAATGAGCCCCAAATTACAGGTACCTAAGGCTCTAGAATAAACTACTGTGTTCATGGTTTGCAATAGCTGGTTAACAATGTGGACTTTGGGATCAGACTTCATAGATTTGTGACCCTGAGAAAGTTACTTTACCACTCTGAGGTACAGGGTTTTAATCTTGAAAATGTGCACAGCAGTAATTATTATACAGAAGTGCGGGAAAGATTAAGTGAAGAAATTGCATGCACTTAGTATATACGACATAATCAGTGTTGGATCTGATTCACTAATTTGGCGAGGATGGGTCTGGGAAAGCAGCCAACTGAGGGTTTCCTCTGACTAGTTCCCAGATGACAAGCTCTCAGTTCAGGGTCTAAGCCTTGGGGAAAATACAGGAGCAAAATTATCTGGCAGTGTTAACTATTGGGGCCCATCCATGGGCATGTGCATTAGTCCTATAGCTTAATGTTTCTCCATCTGAATGCCTCCCCTTCCTCTCTAGAGAGCTGTAAAGTCCAATAGGAGAAGGACTGAGTCTTTTTCACCAATATATTTACAGACTTATTATAGTGTCTGCCCACGGCCACTGAATGAATGAATGAATGAATGAGCACAGCTTCCTTTTCTAACCTCATCTGCTGCTCACCATAAGGTAGCCCTCTCTCCCCCGGCTAGGTTCAAACTCCCAGCAGTGCCTATGCTGAGGCAAAAGGAGAAATGGGCTACAAGGAGCTTAGGAAGATCCAAGCATGGTCTCTTCTGTCTTAACAATGAGGTGTTCAGGGAACCCAGGTTCTTCCCCACCCCCTCACCTGAGCAGTGTGTGCAGTTGATCTGTGAGGCAGAAGAAAGTCAAGCTGAGCTCCTGGAGATTGTCCAGCTGCCCAAGCCAGAGGAGAAAAGATCTGAAGTTCCTTCTCTTATAAGATTTAAAGGGGATGTTACACAGAGTCAGGCTGTTCAGGTGGATCACCCGAGCCAAAAGGGTGACGACTTCTCTCAGATTAGCCTGATCCATTTCCAGGTGCTCAATGCACCCCAGATCCAGAAACTGCAGGATACTTTTGAGGGCAGACATTCTATGGATTCGCAAACCTCTGCAGCAGAGGTGCAAGGACCCAAAGTTCTGCTGAACTTTACTACAAAGCAAAGAGAGGAATTGCTCTGTTCTCACGGTACTATTGAGGGAAATATCCACTAGTAATTCCATGGGTTCCTGAGCTGAATGAGGCTCAGACCCGGAATTACCAATCCCGAGGCACCTGACACTATGCTGAGCGTCTTCTATATTAAAGATAGAGCGCTGAGAGTAAATGCATGACTGAAAACAGAAAGGGAATGCGGTCCCAATCTCAGAGCATATTGTCTCACAGTCCAGGTCAGGCCTTAAATCTAGGATCCTCAGTTTGGGCCCCCTGTAAGGAAAGGAAGAGACAGAACACATGAGAGATAGCTGATTTTAATATAACCCAGCAAGATCAATGATGAGAAGCAGGGACAGAACACTTTAACCCTGGTTTTCACTTCACTGCCATTCACCAAGAAGTTCTTTCCACACAAATGCAGCGTCTTTCATCCTTTCCCCACCCCCTCCTTCACCTCCGGGCTTTCCCTGTCTCAATGCCCATATTCCACTTCTGTGTAATCGCACTCAGATCCATTCATAGTGTCCTCAAACACCTCTGTTCTATAATCAACTCTATAAGGCAATAGAGTCCCGAAGGTGACCCCAAGTGCTGACCGACAGCTCTGCAAAGACTGCAGTATTCACCATTGGCTACTGTTGGGAGACGGTTAGGTATCCCCCTGCCCCAGGCTACAGCATACCCTCCTGCTTACTCCCTGTGTCTCTACTGGTCATAGTCTTACCAAGAGGAAGAGTTCTGGGCAGGGAGGATCTGCAGACCATCAATCATGGCTTCCAAGATGTCATAGGATGACTCTCGTGTGTTCAATGACCCAATATGGAGACAGCGAAAAGGCCAAACCTGCACCATTGCCTTTAGCACCGTCTTATGCCCACCCAAGAAGGCAGCATTGAACAATGGAACAAAGAGGTCTCTTGGGATTTCGTCCAGGGCATGGATAGCTGCAGGCTCATTATTCAGCAGACTCTTTGCAGCAAGCTCTAGGAGTGTGACTGTGGTCTTTTGGTCCATCTTCAAAAACCTGCTTCAGAGTAGAGAGTATTTAGAAATCCTGAGAAGATATCTAGAGTCACTTGTTTGCTTCCAGGGTTAGCTATGGACAAAATACTTATTGAATAAGTATGTGGTGAATCATAGGGTCAACTCAAGTGACCTCTACTATAGGACTAGAATGAAAATGGACTTGTGTGTATATTTAATTATATATGTGTACACACACGTGTGCGTGCACACACACACACACACACACACACACTTGAGATAAAATGCCATTAGAAATCAGAGGTCAGTTAGCAGAAGACAATGCTGACCACCTAGCTGCCTTCCTCAAATTATTTCCTCCTGAGGAGCTTCAAGATGGCAGAAGAGTAAGACGCGGAGATCACCTTCCTCCCCACAAATACATCAGAAATACATCTACATGTGGAACAACTCCTACAGAACACCTACTGAACACTGGCAGAAGACCTCAGACCTCCCAATAGGCAAGAAACTCCCCAAGGACCTGGGTAGGGTAAAAGAAAAAAGAAAAAACAGAGACAAAAGAATAGGGACGGGACCTGCACCAGTGGGAGGGAGCTGTGAAGGAGGAAAGGTTTCCACACACTAGGAAGCCCCTTCGTGGGCGGAGACTGCAGGTGGCGAAGAGGGGAGCCTCGGAGCCACGGAGGAGAGTGCAGCAACAGGGGTGCGGAGGGCAAAGCGGGGAGATTCCCACACGAAGGATCTGTGCCGACCAGCACTCACCAGCCCGAGAGGCTTGTCTGCTCACCCGCCGGGATGGGTGGGGGCTGGGAGCTGAGGCTCAGGCTTCGGAGGTCGGATCCCAGGGAGAGGACTGGGGTTCGATGCGTGAACACAGCCTGAAGGGGGCTAGTGCACCACGGCTAGCCGGGAGGGAGTCCGGGAAAAAGTCTGGAGCTGCCGAAGAGACAAGAGACTTTCTTGCCTCTTTGTTTCCTGGTGCGCGAGGAGAGGGGATTAAGAGCGCTGCTTAAAGGAGCTCCAGAGAAGGGCGCGAGGAAATAGTTAATCAAGTCCAGGAAGCACAGAGAGTCCCATACAGGATAAATCCAAGGAGAAACACGCCAAGACACATACTAATCAAACTATCAAAGATTAAACACAAAGAACAAATATTAAAAGCCGCAAGGGAAAAACGACAAGTAACACATAAGGGAATCCCCATAAGGGCAACAGCTGATCTTCCAGCAGAAACTCTGCAAGCCAGAAGGGAGTGGAAGGACATATTTAAAGTGATGAAAGAGAAAAACCTACAACCAAGATTACTCTACCCAGCAAGGATCACATTCAGATTTGATGGAGAAATTAAAAGCTTTACAGACAAGCAAAAGCTAAGAGAATTCACCACCACCAAACCAGCTTTACAACAAACGCGAAAGGAACTTCTCTCGGCAAGAAACACAAGAGAAGGAAAAGACCTACACTAAAAAAACCCAAAGCAATTAGCAAAATGATAACAGGAACATACATATCGATAATTACCTTAAATGTAAATGGATTAAATGCTCCAACCAAAAGACATAGATTGGCTGAATGGATACAAACACAAGACCTATATATATGCTGTCTACAAGAGACCCACTTCAGACCTAGGGACACATACAGACTGAAAGTGAGGGGATGGAAAAAGATATTCCATGCAAATGGAAATCGAAAGAAAGCTGGAGTAGCAATTCTCATATCAGACAAAA
This sequence comes from Balaenoptera acutorostrata, assembly GCF_949987535.1. Classification (NCBI taxonomy): domain Eukaryota; kingdom Metazoa; phylum Chordata; class Mammalia; order Artiodactyla; family Balaenopteridae; genus Balaenoptera; species Balaenoptera acutorostrata. Next base: position 90,010,152 of record NC_080085.1, read on the forward strand.
TAGACTTTAAAACAAAGACTATTACAAGAGACAAAGAAGGACACTACATAATGATCAAGGGATCAATCCAAGAAGAAGATATAACAATTGTAAATATTTACGCACCCAACATAGGAGCACCTCACTACATAAGGCAAATACTAACAGCCATAAAAGGGGAAATCAACAGTAACACAATCATAGTAGGGGACTTTAACACCCCTTTCACCAATGGACAGATCATCCAAAATGAAAGTAAATAAGGAAACACAAGCTTTAAATGATGCATGAAATAAGATGGACTTAATTGATATTTATAGGACATTCCACCCAAAAACAACAGAATACACATTCTTCTCAAGTGCTCATGCAACATTCTCCAGGATAGATCATATCTTGTGTCACAAATCACGCCTTGGTAAATTTAAGAAAATTAAAATCGTATCAAGTATCTTTTCCCACCACAACGCTATGAGACTAGACATCAATTACAGGAAAAACTCTGTAAGAAATACAAACACATGGAGGCTAAACAATACACTACGAAATAACCAGGAGATCACTGAAGAAATCAAAGAGGAAATCAAAAAATACCTACAAACAAATGAAAATGAAAACACGACGACCCCAAACCTATGGGATGCAGCAAAAGCAGTTCTACGAGGGAAACTTACAGTAATACAATCCTACCTCAAGAAACAAGAACCATCTCAAATAAACAACCTAACCTTACACACAAAGCAATTAGAAAATGAGGAACAAAAAGACCCCACACTTAGCAGAAGGAAAGAAATCAGAAAGGTCAGATCAGAAATAAGTGAAAAAGAGATGAAGGAAACAATAGCAAAGATCAATAAAACTAAAAGCTGGTTCTTTGAGAAGATAAAGAAAATTGATAAACCATTAGCCAGACTCATCAAGAAAAAAAGGGAGAAGACTCAAGTCAATAGAATTAGAAATGAAAAAGGAGAAGTAACAACTGACACTGCAGAAATACAAAGGATCATGAGAGATTACTACAAGCAACTCTATGCCAATAAAATGGACAAGCTGGAAGAATTGGACAAATTCTTAGAAAAGCACAACCTTCCGAGACTGAACCAGGAACAAATAGAAAATATGAACAGACCAATCACAGGCACTGAAATTGAAGCTGTGATTAAAAGTCTTCCAACAAACTAAAGCCCAGGACCAGATGGCTTCACAGGTGAATTCTATCAAACATTTAGAGAAGAGCTAACACCTATCCTTCTCAAACTCTTCCAAAATATAGCAGCGGGAAGAACACTCCCACACTCATTCTACGAGGCCACCATCACTCTGATAGCAAAACCAGACAAAGATGTCACAAAGGAAGAAAACTACAGGCCAATATCACTGATAAACACAGATGCAAAAATCCTCAACAAAATCCTAGCAAACAGATTCCAACAGCACATTAAAAGGATCATACATTATGACCAAGTGGCGTTTATCCCAGGAGTGCAAGGATGCTTCAGTATACGCAAATCAATCAACGTGATGCACCATATTAAAAAACTGAAGGAGAAAACCCATATGATCATCTCAATAGATGCAGAGAAAGCTTTCGACAAACTTCAACACCCATTTATGATAAAAACCCTCCAGAAAGTAGGCATAGAAGGAATCTTCCTCAACATAATAAAGGCCATGTATGAGAAACCCACAGCCAACGTCGTCCTCAATGATGCAAAACTGAAACCATTTCCACTAAGATCGGGAAGAAGACAAGGTTGCCCACTCTCACCACTATTATTCAACATAGTTTTGGAAGTTTTAGCCACAGCAATCAGAGAAGAAAAAGAAATAAAAGGAATCCAAATTGGAAAAGAAGAAGTAGAGCTGTCACTGTTTGCAGATGACATGATACTATACATAGAGTATCCTAAACATGCTACCAGGAAACTACTAGAGCTAATCAATGAATTTGATAAAGTAGCAGGATACAGAATGTATGCACAGAAATTTCTTGCATTCCTATACGCTAATGATGAAAAGTCTGAAAGAGAAATTAAGGAGATACTCCCATTTACCATTGCCACAAAAAGAATAAAATATCTAGAAATAAACCTGCCTAAGGAGACAAAAGACCTGTATGCAGAAAATTATAAGACACTGATGAAAGAAACTAAAGATGATACAAATAGATGGAGAGATATACCATGTTCTTGGAATGGAAGAACCAACATTGTGAAAATGAGTCTACTACCTAAAGCAATCTACAGATTCAATGCAATCCCTATCAAACTACCACTGGCATTTTTCACAGAACTAGAACAAAAAATTTCACAATTTGTATGGAAACACAAAAGACCCCGAATAGCCAAAGCAATCTTGAGAAAGAAACACAGAGCTGGAGGAATCAGGCTCCCGGACTTCAGTCTATACTACAAAGCTACAGGAATCAAGGCAGTATGGTACTGGCACAAAACCAGAAATATAGCTCAATGGAACAGGATAGAAAGCCCAGAGATAAACTCACGCACCTATGGTCACCTAATCTATGACAAAGGCGGCAAGAATATACAGTGGGGAAAAGACAGTGTCTTCAATAAATGGTGCTGGGAACACTGGACAGCAACATGTAAAAGAATGAAATTAGAACACTCCCTAACACCATACACAAAAATAAACTCAAAATGGATTAAAGGCCTAAATGTAAGGCCAGACACCATCAAACTCTTACAGGAAAACATAGGCAGAACACTCTATGACATAAATCACAGCAAGATCCTTTCTGACCCACCTCCTAGAGAAATGGAAATCAAAACAAAAATAAACAAATGGGACCTAATGAAACTTAAAAGCTTTTGCACAGCAAAGGAAAGCATAAACAAGACGAAAAGACAACTCTCAGAATGCGAGGAAATATTTGCAAATGAAGCAACTGACAAAGGATGAATCTCCAGAGCATACAAGCAGCTCATGCAGCTCAATATCAAAAAAAACAAACAACCCAATCCAAAAATGGGCAGAAGACCTAAATAGACATTTCTCCAAAGGAGATATACAGATTGCCAACAAACACTTGAAAGAATGCTCAACATCTTTAATCATTAGAGAAATGCAAATCAAAACTACAGTGAGATATCATCTCACACCGGTCAGAATGGCCATCATCAAAAACTCTACAAACAATAAAACACATATCACATTATTAAACTAGGAATCTTGTTGAAAAACCAATATCACACAGATGAACAGAATGAAGGGAATTCCATACAAAACTTTGTAAAAAAAAAAAAAAAAAAGATAAGGAAACAAAAGTGCACACATATTAAACAACCATGAAGGAGAAAAAGACTGGAAGTCAACACTCCAAACAAAATTAATTATACTCAAGCAAGCATTGGAGGATATGAAACCCACCTTAAATAGAATATTTTAAAAAATCAAAAGACAGAGATTGACTAAAAAGAAAGGCTGAAGCAAAGATTTTATAACCAACTGGGGTGTCCTTTAAATATCACAGCCTACAGAAAAAGCTTTTCAACTTGTAGAAACTTAGGAAATTCTGCACCCCTCAGCCCTTCCTAAGGAAGCTACTAGAGCAGGGGTCTGCAAGCTGGCCCACTGAGCCAAATCCAGCCCACTGCTTGATTTTGTAAATAAAGTTTTATTGGAACAAAGCCATGATCAATCATTTATGTATTGTCTATGAATGCTTTTGCACTCCAGTAGCAGAGTAGAGTGACAGCGACACTGTGACCCAGGAACTTACAATATTTCCTATACTTCTCTTTACAGAATGTTTGCCAAGTAATCTAAAAGAGGAACTGGGATTGTGATCCCACTGCGATGAGAAGGAAAACTTCACCAAAATACCTAATGGTGAGTATTTTACATACAATAATAAAATCAAGGTGGAGGAAAGGGGAGAAGACTAATGTACACAAGTTTTATGCTGTGAAAAAAAGACACGGAAACTGTGCAACTAAAAATGAGAGAAGGGAGAGAAGTAGAAGAAAATAGAACAAACTTTTTATCATAATGCACTAGGTGAGTGTTAAAAGATACTGGAGGAAAAAATGCATAGACCAGAGAGTAAAGTGTTAAGAAAACAGGTGGTTCAGGATGATTTTAAGAAAGCATTAAACGGGACCAAAAACATGTCTTAATGATAAAAGCCAAAACTCACAATGAAGATATAAGCCTTAGGAATATTTATGCACCAATAACAAACAAACACCTTTATAAAGCAAAAATGCAAGAAGACGTAGATAAAATAATAATAATAACAACAGGAAACAGAAACAGTAGGAGATTTAATACACCAAACTCAGTCTAAGGCTGATCAAGTCATATAAAAAAAAGAGAAAGCTAATCAATAATGTGATAGAGGGAATATATTCTTGTCAAAAATGCATCATAATTATCTCACAGAGTTGAGATAATTAATTTCTATAAAGTAGAAATAGTACAAACAATCCTCTCTAACCCCAATGCAATAAAAGTTAGTAACAAAAATTGAAAACAGAAAGGCCTTTCCACCTGAAAAAAATTTGTAAAGCTTCTCTTAAAAAATGTTGAATATAAGAGGAGATGCAAACTCAAGTTGCAAAGAAATTTTTTAAAAGAATGACTATGAAATACTACATATCGGCATCTATGGGATACATTTAGAGCGGTGATCTGAGGCAAGTTCACACAGTACACACTTTTATGAGTAAAAATGGAAGAATGAAGATAAATGAATTAAAGTATGGCCTCAAAAAATGAAACAAACAAACAAAAAAACTAGGAAAAAAAGAACAACTAAAGAAAGCAAAACATAAAAGCAGAAATGAATGAGATACAAAATAGAAAAACGAAATCTTGCTTTTCAAAACGGACAAACCCCTAGCTGGCTTGATGAAGGAAGAAAGGGAGAGATCACACATAGACAAAATAATAAATGACAAAGGAGAAATAATCACTGAAACAGAAAATAGAAGAGATTACTTTGCCAACCTCTATGCAAATAAACTTGAAAATCTATGTGAAATAGGTAACTTCCTAGATAAATACAGATTACCAAAACTCTGATTCTAGTGTTAGAAAGCTTAAATTAGGCAATTTTCATAGAAGAAATAAAGTTATTACAGCAATACCCCCAAGAAGCACCTTGCTCAGATGGTTTTACAGGTGAATTCTAGTAAACCATCAAAGAACAAATAGTACCAAAGCTCTATGAGTTATGTGAGAACATTAGAAAGGAAGGAAACTTCCCTAACTTCTTTTATGAAGCCAGTAGGATGCTAACAGGTAAAACGTAGATACCAAAATACTAAATAGAAAATTAGCAAACATCCAACAATACATTTAGAAACTAATATACTGTCATCAAGTGCAATTTACTCCATTAATACAAGGCTGGTTCTATATTAGGAATTCCATTGATATCATTCACCATGGTAATATAATTAAGGACAAATATCATATGATTAAAACCACAGATGCCAAACAAATCTTTGGGAAACTTCAACACCCATTCATGTTAAGAAAAGAAAAACCTCAAGGAATGGGAAAGAGGGATGCATTCCTAACATGATAAAAGATATATAATTAATTCCTCATGCAAGTATTTTATTTAGTGGGGGACTACCAGAGGTTTTCCAATAAGGTCAGGAACAAGAAAAGTATGCCCATTATATCATTCCTGTTCAATCTTCAACTACGAGCATTAGTCAGTTGACTAGAGAAATCAATTAGATTTATGAGAATGAATAACAAGAAGTAAAGCCACCTCTGTGTGCAGATGATATTACCGTACACCTGAAAAGCCCTATAGAAACAATGACAGATTAAGTAAAACAATCAGAGAAATCAGCAAGGTAGTAGGATATAAAGTTACATACAAAAGTCAGTGGTCTTTGTGTACACACACACACACAGCTGGAGGACACTTTAGTAGAGAAAATTCCATATACAGTAGCAAAAACAAAGCTTAAATGCATAGAAATAAACTTAATGAGACCATCTACGCAAGGAAAATTTTTAGACACTCCTGAACGACATAGAAGGAAACTTGAATAAGCACAAAGACATTGGTCAATGTTCTTGGATAGAATAACTCAACATTAAAAAGATGTCGGTTCTCCCCTAAACTAATGTATAAATTTAATATAATCTCAAAAATACCAGCAAACGTTTTTATGGAGTTAGATCCATGGATAATAAAATTAATATTTTTTTTTAAATCATGCAAGAATAGCCAGGATATAAGTGAAAAAGAAAACCTATAAGTGGGGAGTAATGATACCAGACATTAAAGCACGCTATAAAGCCTCGGTAATTATAACACTGTGGTACTGGTACATGAATAGACAAATAGTCCAGTGAAATAGAATAGGAAACCCAGAAAAACAACAATAACATATGGAAATTTCAGTATATGATGAAAGGGCATTTAAAACCACTGAGGCAAAGATGGACGTTCAATAAATGATGCTGGAACAACTGAGACATTTGGGAAAAGAATCAATGTAGATCCATATCACACACCATACACAAAAATAAACTGTAAACGGGTTAGGAATCTAAACAAATGAAACCATAACAAAATCTTTAAGAAAATATGGCAGGACTCTGCTTTAACCTCAGCATAGGGAAAGGCTTTCTAACTGTGACTCAAATTTCCAGAGGCAATGAAAGAAAACAATGATCTATGTGACTACAAAGGATTTTTTTTAACGTACGGCAAACACATCATAACTAAGTCAAAAGGCAATTGACAAACTGAGATAAAGTATTTGCAGCATGCCTCACGGACAAATGAATAGTAGTCCAAGTATATACAGAACTCTGTATTCCCACAGAAAAATGGGAAAAGATATGAACAGAAAATTCACAAAAAATATATAAAACAGTCCTCAAAATATAGTCAAACTTTCTCTTAATTAGACAAATGCATACTAAGACAATACCGAGATATCATTTCTCACCTACCACATCAACAAAGGTCACAAAAGTAGGGCAACATGTTCTCTTAGTGAGTCTGTGGGGAAACAGTCACAGTAGCTAGTGGGAGTGAAAACCAGTACAACCCTTCTGGAGAGAAATTTGGAAATGCCTAACAGAACTACACATGCACTTAACTTTTGGCCCAACAATACTACTGCTGGGAATAAAACTTGAAGATCCATTTCCACCAACACAAAAATACTTATGCCTAAGGTTATTCACTGCAGCACTGTTTGTAGTTGCAGAATGTTGAAAACAAGTTAAATGCCCCTACATATGTCAGCAGAGTCCAATGCAGTTGTAAAAAAACAAAAACAAAAAGAAAAACAATGAAGCCCTCTATGGCATAAAGAGATTTTTAATGGAATGCTGTTAACTGAAAAAGGAAAAGTGCAAAGGAGCATTATAAAATGCCGTCCTTCATTTAATAAACAAGGCAATATAAGAACACATATATGTATCAGTTCATTTGTGCAGAGTAAATACAGGAAAGATTAAACCAGAAACTAAAGAGATTGGTTATCTACAGGGGGAGTGTGGGAAATAAGTGGGGAACGGGAGGGGGTTAGAAGGCATGAGGAAAGAGTGACAGTTGTCTAGTAGATGTTTCTGTGCAGCCCTGACTCTTTGAATCACAGTAATATTTCACATACCCCAGAATTAAATAAAAAATTAAAATCAACTAAGATGTGGGGAGGAGGCAAACTCAAACACAAACACCAACAAATTAACCTAACTATACTACAAATGAATGTCTTAACCACAACTGAAGAGGCGAGAAAGAAAATAGCTAAGCTAAGCAACTTGGGAAAATAGTACTTCTTTGATTGCATCCTCTGAGGCCTACGGCATAAAGAACTGTACACAAACACAAGTTATCAAATCTGTTTCTAACAGGTGTATTGGGTAGCATTTCTGCAACTATTTCATGAATATATCAGGAATGAACAAGTAAGTAAATATTGAAGATAAGGAGAGCCAGGTCGGACAAAGAAGTTACAAACAAGGCTACAACGGATTAAAATTAGAAGTATCAGTGTGAGCTCCTGGCTTTCAATATCTATACATATAGGTAGAGAAATTGAGAAGTATCTGTAAGCACGAGTATATACATACAGTATATTTCCTTCATTTGTGGATGGAGAGGGAGGACGTAGCAGCAATGAAACCGCAATAGCAACGAACACACACTGAGATATTGGTTTCTAAATGTCATTTTCCAAGAAAAGGAAGCATGGCTCTTTGCAGAAGTGTTTTGATTTCAGGGCCGTGGTGGGGACAAGAACACAAGACGAACAGGAATACCTTACAATGCCAGCAAGGAAGCACACAGAAAAGGATCAGGTCATGCTGAAAGAACACAGACCCCACCAAAAGGAGCTTGCGGTCACCAAAGCTGGAACAATTCAAGAAACTAAATAATGATATAATTTGATTATAAGTCACAATATAACATAGTTATTCATGATTCAATACTGACATAAATAATTTGATTAGTTATTTGATTCAATAATTTGAAATCAATTTTATAAAACAATTTTTATAAACAACTTGAAAATTTATAAATAAATAAATGGGGGAGAAAAGACAGCTCTTCAGAATTCCAATGAACCAATGTAGTAGGAATAAGGAAATAGAAAGTCACCATTAAGTCATAATTGTTGTAGGCAAGATCAACAGATGGATTTCAAAAGTCGTGAATAACAGTCTGAGAAGAAATAGGACATTTTCATAGCCTGAAAGTATTTCCTACACGATATTTATTACTTACAAATAGGAAAACAGTACCATTACAATGGAGCAACACAGTTGTCCCTACCTTAATCAAGTGTTGCAAATGAATATCATCATTAATACAACATATGGACACCATGTACCCCCTCACATGATGCTTGCAGAAGGGAACAGAATCGCTTTTGCAGCGCCGTGGTATAAGACCTAAAATTAAGGCACAGTGACATGTATGCCCTGACATTCGGGGGAAAACCCAGAGGGTCTCAAATGGACTAACCACAAGTTCCCAGTCCCCTCTTGTGCTCCCAGGAAGAAGGTCCCCTAGCCAAAGAACCAGCCTTATCATGGGAACTAGCCACAGTGCCTGCTTGCCCCTGACTATCGGGTTTCAGTTCCCTACCAGCTCACAGAAGTATTCAAACAAGCCAATCACATCCTCCCATGTGACCCAAGGGTCACCTCGTCCTCTTGCTACTACAGACTGCCCCCCACAGCCCCTGCTTGTTCACTCTCTTCCAGAGAAGGACTCCTGTGAGGCTCTACCTGGCCAGCAGTGTCCTCCTCCCCAGGCTGTGAGTAAACGTTACTAATAAGCTGCTGTGGGTAGTACCTGTCCAGTGTCAGGTGTCGTGTGTTCAGCCACCCCCAGAGCACTAGGGTGGAAATTCCTCCATCACCAATGGGATGAAGGGGAGGAGAATAAAACAGGTATTGTTGCCAAAAATGTATAAGTTCAATCAAATCACAAGAACACATCAGACAAACCCAAGTCGACAGACATTCTATAAAATACCTGACCAGTATCTTCAAAAGCGTCAAGATTGGGAAAGACCCAGAAAGCTGAAGGAACTGTCAGCCTGGAGGAGACTAAGGAGAAATGATGGCCAAATGCAATGTGGTATCCAGAATGGGATGCTGGAATAGAAAAATGAGATTACTGGGACAAATGGTGAAATTCAAATAAAGTACGTAGATTAGTTAATAGTACTGCATCAATGTTAATTTCCTAATTTTGATAATTTTTCTATGGCTGTGTAAGATGTTAACATTAGGGAAATCTGGGTGAAGGCTTTCTATACTATTCGCAAAGTATCTGTGAGCCTAAAATTATTTCAAAATAAAGCATTAAAAAAAATTCAGTGGTTAAAGGAATGGTTATTGTATAAACGACACTGTTTAATAATAGTTTAACTAACTGAAATACCGTTAGGAGGATGGATAAATGCTCGAGCCGCATCATCCATTACAAAACGATTTCAAACTGCTTTAGAGAGCCCATTAAAATAAATGAAAGTGCAGTCATCTCCAAGATGTAGATGAGTATTTATCTGCTCTTCAGAAGATAACCATTTTAAGTATAAAAGCAATGGAATACCGTACATAGAGAGAGAGAGAGACAGAGACCAGAGAGATACAGAGAGAGGTGGGGGAGGGGGGAGAGAGACATACATTTCAATACTTACAATTTAAAGTCTGAGATGTCGAAACAAACCGCAAACAAAACTGAGGTGCAAAGGAGAAATACCTTTTTTTTTTTTTTTAAGAAGCGGAAGGCTGCTGATCGAGGGATTTTAAAGAGAGAGCGCGAAATGATTAGCCACCCGACTGAAGCGAATCACAGCTGAGGAAAGAGGAACGCACGGAGCGTGGACAGGACAGTGGACCGAGCAATCCGTTCGATTGCCCTTCTTATTAACCCCCAAACCTTGACCCTGGGTAATTTAATTTAGGTCAATAGAGGCGTAATTTATAGAAAGAATGCTGTTGTAACTTACCTGATTGGAACAAGAGTTGGAAAAAACTTGAGCTGTCCAAGACCCCAGCAGTAGGAGCACGTTCCTCCCTCTCTGAAGCTCGCAGCCGACAAGCCTCAGCGTTTCCGGCACTGGGCGTCTTAACGCTTCTCTCTCACAGTTAAACTCGCCGGAAAAGGACTTGGATTGGTGCAGCTCAGGTCAGGTGACCCCCTATCCCTCAATCTACTGGGAGGCGGGGCCAGATTCCCGACCCCACCCAGAGGGACCGAGGGGAGAGAACCTTAGGCGTGAGAGGGTTCTTCTCAGGCGCCAACCCCACCCTCCTACATCTCCTTGGCACAGTGTCTCTCCTCGTGGCCTGGGCAACGCCTGGCCAGGGTTTCTGCCAGGCCCCGTCTCAAACCTAGAGAGCTGACGTCCAAATTGATAGGCTACACAACAGGGTGTGTGAACTTAAAAACGAGTGGCCACTGATGACAAAAAGCCGTCAGACTTTAGTGTCCCTGGGGCTCTGCTATATAGATAGATAGATAGATAGATAGATAGATAGATAGATAGATAGATAGATAGATTAGATGATAGATAGATAGATAGAGATATATATATAGATATATCTCTATATATCTCTATATATCTATATTTAACATCTTTATTGGAGGATAATTGCTTTACAGTGGTGTGTTAGTTTCCGCTATATTAAACAAGCGGTCGAGTCCCCACCAAAAGATAGGAAAAATGTATTCTTGCCTCTGTGCAGTAAAGCCAGCAGAGCATTTACATTATTTGACAAAAGCAACGGAATGGAGAAAACTGCCGCCCGCTGATACCTCTCCTATCAATTGCAAGGATAGCTAATAGTATTTGTTTCCAACCCTCTCCCTGGACTCCTGATTCCACTTCTTCCCTGTCTGCTTCCTTTTCTGGTCCCAATTGTTTACCACCTTTTGGAATACAATACACTTTATTCATATGCTGTTTTGTAAATTGGCCATCTCCCGTGGTGGAAAAATATAAATTCCAGGAGGGCAGGAATCTTTGTTGGTTTGTTCATTAACATATCCTAAGTGCCTATAGTAATGCCTGGTTCACTGGATACTTGAATATTTGTTGAATGAATTTTTCTCCAGCCACACTAGCCTCTTTTTTGTGCCTCTAACCCTAACTCACCAAACATGTTCCCCAACAATTATGTGTTTTCCTGTAACAGCCTGCCCCACATAGCCCTATAACCACCTTCCTGACTAAACTCACATCTCTGTCACCTTATCAGACAAGCCTTACTTTCCTTCATGGCACTTAGCATTTGAACATAGCTTTTCTGGGTTGTTTTTCTTTGTTCGTTTGTTTTCCTTTTTGTTTTTATTTTGCTTTAGTTTACTTTTGTTATTTTCTGTTTTCTTGCTTCAACACTTTTTCTTTTTTTTCTTTTTTCTTTTTATTTATTTTTGGCTGCATTGGGTCTTTGTTGCTGCGTGCGGGCTCTCTCTAGTTGTGGCAAGCAGGGGCTGCTCTTCGTTGCGGTGCACAGGTTTCTCATTGCAGTGGCTTCTCTTGTTGCGGAGCATGGGCTCTAGGTGCGTGGGCTTCAGTAGCTGTGGCACACGGGCTCAGTAATTGTGGCTCATGCGCTCTAGAGCACAGGCTCAGTAGTTGTGGCCCATGGGTTTAGCTGCTCCCTGGCTGTGGGATCTTTCCGGACCAGGGCTCTAACCCATGTCCCCTGCATTGGCAGGCAGATTCTTAACCCGTGCGCCACCAGGGAAGCCCAACATTTTTTCTTATACTCTAATTGCAGATAAAGAAGTAGACCAGCCACGGCCATTTTAATTTTTGCACTACAATGTCATCTTTCAGTAGATGGGGTAATGGCATCAAACATCTTAAGACTGGATCCCTGGTTTTATGGCTTTACCACTTAGTGGTACCACAGGCTACACGACCTTGGCCAGGCACGTCAACTCTTCCAAGATTTCATTATCCATATTCAAAAGGAGAATGGCAATTTTTTTTTGGAATTTTATTTATTTATTTATTTATTTATTTTCAGCAGGTTCTTATTACTTATCTAGTTTATACATATTAGTGTATACATGTCAATCCCAATCTCCCAATTCATCCCACCACCACCCCCAACCCCCCTCCACTTTCTCCCCTTAGTGTCCATACATTTGGTCTCTACATCTGTGTCTCTATTTCTGCCTTGCAATCCGGTCCATCTGCACTATTTTTCTAGATTCCACATATATGTGTTAATCTACGATATTCGTTTTTCTCTTTCTGACCTACTTCACTCTGTATGACAGTCTCTAGGTCCATGCATGTCTCTACAAATGACCCAGTTTTGTTCCTTTTTATGGCTGAGTGATATTCCATTGTATATATGTACCACATCTTCTTTATCCATTCATCTGTCGATGGGCATTTACGTTGCTTCCATGTCCTGGCTATTGTAAATAGTGCTGCATTGGGGTGCGTGTGTCTTTTTGAATTATGGTTTTCTCAGGGTATATGCCCAGGTGTGGGGTTGCTGGGTCATACGGTAGTTCTGTTTTTAGGTTTTTAAGGAACCTCCATACTGTTCTCCATAGTGGCTGTATCAATTTACATTCCCACCAACAGTGTAAGAGAGTTCCCTTTACAAGGAGAGAATTGTTAAGTCTGTGAGAGAAATGCCACTTGTCATATACAAGGGAACAGCATAAGGCTATCAAGAGATTTCTGAAAAGAAACCTTGCAGTCCAGGAGAGAGTGGGATGATATATTCAAAGTGCTGAAAGAAAACAAGCGACCACCAAGAATACTCTATTCAGAAAAGCCGTCCTTCAGAAATGAAAGATAGATGATGACATTCCCAGACAAACAAAAGCTGAGGGAGTTATTCACCACTCGACCTGCCTTACAAAAAATGCTAAAGGGAGTTCTTTGAGTGGAAACAAAAAATTAACAACATGAAAACCTACGAAAGCATATAACTCATACGTAAAAGTAAGCATATAGTCAAATTCAGAACACTCCAACATTGTAATGGTGGTGGGTAAAACACTTTTAACTTTAGTATGAAAACGGAAAGACAAAAGTATTAAAAATAAATACAGTTGCAATAACTCATTAGTACTCACAATATAAAAGATACAAACTGGGACATCAATAACCTAAAATGAGGTGGGAAGAGGTAAAAGTGTAGAGATTTTGCATATGATCAAAGTTAAGCTGTTATCATCTTAAAGCAGACTGGCATAACTAAAGATGTTATATGTAAGCATGGTGTTAACCACCATGGTTAATTAATTTTAGTTTTCTTTTTTTTTTTGGTAAGTCTTTGAAATGCGGTGCATTATCTCAATATGTAAGCAATATGAACAGATTATTAAATAATTTTGCATCCTTTCTCTTCTTTTAATTGAAATATAGTTGATTTACAATATTATATTGGTTTTAGGTGTACAGCAGAGTGATCCAACATTTTTTCAGATTATACTCCACTACAAGTTATTATCAGATAATGCCTATAATTCCCTGTGCTATACAGTATATCATTGTTGCTTTCCCATTTTATACCTAGTAGTTGTATCTCTTAAACCTATGCCCCTAATTTGTCCCTCCTACCTTCCCTCTCCCTTCTGGTAACCAAAAATTTGTTTTCTATATCTGTGAGTCTGTCTCCATTGTGCATGTGCATTCATTTGTATTATTTTTTAGATTCCATATGTAAGTGGTATCCTACAGTATTTGTCTTTCTATATCTGACATTTCACTAAGCATAATATTGTCTAGGTCCATCCATGTTGCAGCAAATAGCAGAATTTCATTCTTTTTATGGCTGAGTAATATTGCACTGTGTGTGTTTGTGTGTGTTTGTGTGTGTGTGTGTGTGTGTGTGTGTGTGTGTGTATGCCATATTTTTCTATCAGTTCGTCTGTTGATGGGCACTTGGGTTGCTTCCATATCTTTGTTATTGTAAATAGTGCTGCTATGAACCTTGGGGTGCGTGTATCTTTTCAAATCCATGCTTTTGTTATTTTTCTGTATATGTATCCAGGAGTGGATTTGCTGGATCATATGGTAGTCTTATTTTTAGTTTTTGAGGGAGCTCCATATTGTTTTCCATAGTGGCTGCACCAATTTACACTCCCACCGACAGCATACAAGGATTCCCTTTTCTCCACATCCTCTCCAATATTTGTTATTTGTAGACTTTTTGATGATAGCCATTCTGACAGGTGCGAGGTGATATGTCATTGTTGCTGTGATTTGCATTTCTCTAAATATTAGCGATGCTGAGCATCTTTTCATGTGCCTGTTAACCATGTGTACATCTTCTTTGGAAAAATGTCTATTCAGGTCTTCGGCCCATTTATCATTGGGTTGTTTGTTGTTTGGATATTGAGTTCTATGAGCTGTTTATATATTTTGGATATTAACCCCTTGTCGGTCACATCCTTTGCAAATATTTTATCCCAATCCTTAGGTTTTCTTTTCATTTTTGTTGATGGTTTCCTTTCCTGTGCAAAAGCTTTTACGTTTAATTAGGATTCGTTAGATTATTTTTGTTTTTATTCCTTTTGCTCTAGGAGACTTATCCAAAGGAATATTGGTATGATTTTTGTCAAAGAGTGTTCTGCTTATGTTCTCTTCTAGGAGTTTTATGTTTTGAGGTCTTGCATTTAGGTCTTTAAACCATTTTATTTTTGTATATGGTGTGAGGGAATGTTCTAATCTTTGTTTTACATGTAGATGACCAGTTTTCCCAACACCACTGATTGAAGAAACTGCCTTTTCTCCATTGTATATTCTTGCCTCCTTTTCTGTAGATTAATTGACCATACGTGCATGGGTTTATTTCTGGACTGTCTATTCTATTCCATTGATCGATGTGTCTGTTTTTGTGCCAGTACCATGCTGTTTTGATTTAGCTTCGTTGCATAGTCTGAAATCTGGGCTGGTTATACCTCCAGCTTCACTCCTTTTTTTTCTCAAGATTGCTTTGGCAATTTGGGGTCTTTTGTGGTTCCGTATGAATTTTTGGATTCTTGGTTCTAGTTCTGTCAAAAAAGGCATGGGTATATGGTAGGGATTGCATTAAATCTGTAGATTGCTTTGGGAAGTATGGACATTTTAACAATATTAATTCTTCCAATCCAACAGCATGGGATATCTTTCCATTTCTTTGTTCATCTTCAGTTTCCTGCATCAGTGTTTCATAGTTTTCAGATAGGGCTTTCACCTCCCTGGTTAGGTTTACTCCTAGGTGTTTTATTCTTTTCAATGTGATTTTAAACGGAGTTATAAAAAAAAAAACTTTCTGTTTGTGATATTTCTTTATTAGTGTATAGAGATGCAACAGATTTTTGTATTTTAATCTTGGATCCTGAAAGTTTGCTGAATTCATTCATTAGTTCTAATAGTTTTTGGGTGCAGGCTTTAGAACTTTCTATACAAAGTATCATGTCATCCGCAAAGAGTAACGGTTTTACCTTTTCCCTTCCAGTGTGGGTACCTTTTCTTTTTTCGCCTGATTGCTGTGGTTAGGACTTCCAATACTATGTTAAATATAAGTGGTGAGAGTGGGCATCCTTGCCTTGCTCCTGAATTTAGTGGAAAGTCTTTCAGCTTTTCGCCATTCACTATGATGTTGGCTGTGGGTTTGTCGTAAATGCCCTTATCATGTTGAGACATGTTCCCTCTATACACACTTTGTTGAGAGTTGTTGTCATGAATGGATGTTCAATTGTGTCAAAAGCTTTTCCTGCGTCTATTGAGATAATCATGTGATTTTTATCTTTCCTTTTGTTAATGTGGTGTCTCACACTGATTGATTTGCAAATGTTGAATCATCCTTGTGACCCTGGAATAGATCCTACGTGATTTATGGTGTATGGTCCTTTTGATATATTGTTGGATTTGTTTTGCTAATATTTTGTCCAGGACCTTTTCATTTGTATTCATCAAAGATATTGCCCTCTCATTTCCTTTTTCTGTAGTGTCTTTGTCTGGTTTTGGTGTCAGGGTATTGGTGGCCTTGTTGCATTCTTATTTTATGATGTCTTTGAAATGCCATGTGTTATCATTTCAACAAAGCAACAACATATACAATTCATTTAACCTGTTTGTCTTTCTAAGTCAGAAATGCAGTAACAAAATGGAGGTAAGAACAGGTTATTAACTATTTTTATTAATTATTAATTTTTACATTATTTTCTCTGTTTTTGAAATGCAGTTTATCACTTCAACGTGTAAGCAATAAGAAAAAATAATTGTAAAAACTTTTTTACTGAGTCTTTAAAATGTGTGCGTTATCATTTCAACAAGGAAACAGTGTAAACATCATTCATTACTTTTACATTCTTCTTTCTTACTAAGTCTTTAAACTGCAATCTGTTTTCATTTCAACAAGGAAAACGCAAACTCTTTTCATTTCAACAAGGAAACACTATACACAAAATACTAATTATTTTTCCATTCTTTTCTGTTATCAGATCGTTGACATTTTCTATGTTACCATTTCAACATATAAACAGTAGGAACAACCTATTAATTAACTTTATTTTCTCTCAGTTAGTCTTTGAAACGCAATGTTTTATCACGTTGACACGTAAAGATATAAACAGGTAATTATTATAACATTTTTCTTACTAAGTCTTTGAAATGCAATGCTATCATTTTAACAAGTAAGGATATAAAGAATTTAATTTACATTCTTTTATCTGTACTGCCTTTGATATGCAGTATGTTATCATTTCAACATGTAAACAATACACGTAAATTATCAATTAGTTATTCTACACCCTTTGTTTCCTACTAACTCTTGGATACACAGTGTGCATTCAACACCTAGGGTACATCACATTTGAGAGTAGCCAAATTTCTAGAGTTCAGAAGCCACATATGGTTAGTGTGCACCATACCGAGCAGTGCAACTCTAGTGGAAGAGCAGAGGGAGCAAATACATATGCAACCATGTGTACCATGAAGGAAATATACATGGTACATTAAGAAAAAGCAGCAGCAGAATAAATCTACTTAAATGGGGAAGTAAGAGAAAACCTATCTGAGGAGGTAACATGTACGCCATGACCTGAGGCCTGAGCAGCTATCCAACAGCATAAAAAGGCCAACATCATTTGAGCAGACTATATAAGGGGAAAAAGTGAAAAAAATACTGTGTTATGTGGGGATAAATAATTTCCCAAGTCCTCTAAGAAAGAGTAGAGAAACTGATAAATCATAGGAATGTCTACACTCTGAGTGAGATCAGGGACTTTATCTTTCTTAGCACCTGGAAATGTACCTAGATCATAACAGATACTTGGTGAATGTGTGTGGAATAAGGAATAACTGAGCCAGGGGTCTGAGACCTGGGAAATCAGGCAGCAGTATGCTGATGAAGATACCAGTAGGTAGTGGGCATACTTTGTTTGTTTCCTTTTAGTTGCATGTGGTTTCTCACAGGCCACCTGAGGTAATCAGAAACACAAGAAGTTTGCAGGTCCCTAGAGGGTAAAATTATTCAACAACTACCACCTCTAGGAAGAGTCTCAATTGATCTGACTTGTGTCAAGTGCCCATAAATGGATAAGTGAACCAATCAGTGTGGATAAGGAAATGATGTACCATGACTGGGTCAGCTTACGTCACATACCCAACACTCTGGTTAGTAACCAGAAGACGTAGAGGGCAGTGGCCAAGAGATCCAGAGGACCTTTCAAATTCCTGCATTTCCTTTTAAAAGTTCCTCTTTTATAGAGATCGGTTTACATATCCAGTGTTCCTAACCCCAGTTTCCTAGAACAGTAGAACTTTACATATGTGTCTCTACAAACTTGGGTTTCAGGTGAGAAAAAAAAAACAAACTGAACGCTTTAATGGCCACACATCAGTGTTGAAACACCTCCTTGTACTGTGGACATCACTTTGAACAAGTGGCCCAGGTCATGTCATCCCGCTGTGCCCCGTGCAGCACCGCCTCCAACTGAGCCTGGACTTCAGCAAGTTTCTGTCGGTCCAAACTCTCATGAAAATTCCATTCCTCGTAGCAATGGACAGGGACAGGATAAATCACGTACTTCAGCTTCATCAAGGATGTCAAGTGCTGCAGAAGGCTCTTGAGCACAGGCATCGTAATGGGATTGAAGGCAAAGCTAAGGACACGGAGGTGGGTACAGTGGCTCAGGGCTGGGAGGACGGCAGAGAGAGTAGAATCAGTTATCATACAATTATTTATCTCCAGATGTTGCAGGGTGCTTGAGACCTTCTCCAGCAGAGTCTGGAAGGGCTCATAAACCTCTGAGAAGATCTGGTTGTTACTGAGACTCAATACCCTTAGGTGGGTGGCCTGAGAGCTCTGGGACAGGACAGTGACATCTCTGTTAGAAAGGCTACAGAAAGGTAGATACAGTGTATCCAACTGAGGTGGCACAACTCTAAAGAGAGAAAAAAGTAAGATTATTTCAGAAGAATGAGGGCAATGAGCCCCAAATTACAGGTACCTAAGGCTCTAGAATAAACTACTGTGTTCATGGTTTGCAATAGCTGGTTAACAATGTGGACTTTGGGATCAGACTTCATAGATTTGTGACCCTGAGAAAGTTACTTTACCACTCTGAGGTACAGGGTTTTAATCTTGAAAATGTGCACAGCAGTAATTATTATACAGAAGTGCGGGAAAGATTAAGTGAAGAAATTGCATGCACTTAGTATATACGACATAATCAGTGTTGGATCTGATTCACTAATTTGGCGAGGATGGGTCTGGGAAAGCAGCCAACTGAGGGTTTCCTCTGACTAGTTCCCAGATGACAAGCTCTCAGTTCAGGGTCTAAGCCTTGGGGAAAATACAGGAGCAAAATTATCTGGCAGTGTTAACTATTGGGGCCCATCCATGGGCATGTGCATTAGTCCTATAGCTTAATGTTTCTCCATCTGAATGCCTCCCCTTCCTCTCTAGAGAGCTGTAAAGTCCAATAGGAGAAGGACTGAGTCTTTTTCACCAATATATTTACAGACTTATTATAGTGTCTGCCCACGGCCACTGAATGAATGAATGAATGAATGAGCACAGCTTCCTTTTCTAACCTCATCTGCTGCTCACCATAAGGTAGCCCTCTCTCCCCCGGCTAGGTTCAAACTCCCAGCAGTGCCTATGCTGAGGCAAAAGGAGAAATGGGCTACAAGGAGCTTAGGAAGATCCAAGCATGGTCTCTTCTGTCTTAACAATGAGGTGTTCAGGGAACCCAGGTTCTTCCCCACCCCCTCACCTGAGCAGTGTGTGCAGTTGATCTGTGAGGCAGAAGAAAGTCAAGCTGAGCTCCTGGAGATTGTCCAGCTGCCCAAGCCAGAGGAGAAAAGATCTGAAGTTCCTTCTCTTATAAGATTTAAAGGGGATGTTACACAGAGTCAGGCTGTTCAGGTGGATCACCCGAGCCAAAAGGGTGACGACTTCTCTCAGATTAGCCTGATCCATTTCCAGGTGCTCAATGCACCCCAGATCCAGAAACTGCAGGATACTTTTGAGGGCAGACATTCTATGGATTCGCAAACCTCTGCAGCAGAGGTGCAAGGACCCAAAGTTCTGCTGAACTTTACTACAAAGCAAAGAGAGGAATTGCTCTGTTCTCACGGTACTATTGAGGGAAATATCCACTAGTAATTCCATGGGTTCCTGAGCTGAATGAGGCTCAGACCCGGAATTACCAATCCCGAGGCACCTGACACTATGCTGAGCGTCTTCTATATTAAAGATAGAGCGCTGAGAGTAAATGCATGACTGAAAACAGAAAGGGAATGCGGTCCCAATCTCAGAGCATATTGTCTCACAGTCCAGGTCAGGCCTTAAATCTAGGATCCTCAGTTTGGGCCCCCTGTAAGGAAAGGAAGAGACAGAACACATGAGAGATAGCTGATTTTAATATAACCCAGCAAGATCAATGATGAGAAGCAGGGACAGAACACTTTAACCCTGGTTTTCACTTCACTGCCATTCACCAAGAAGTTCTTTCCACACAAATGCAGCGTCTTTCATCCTTTCCCCACCCCCTCCTTCACCTCCGGGCTTTCCCTGTCTCAATGCCCATATTCCACTTCTGTGTAATCGCACTCAGATCCATTCATAGTGTCCTCAAACACCTCTGTTCTATAATCAACTCTATAAGGCAATAGAGTCCCGAAGGTGACCCCAAGTGCTGACCGACAGCTCTGCAAAGACTGCAGTATTCACCATTGGCTACTGTTGGGAGACGGTTAGGTATCCCCCTGCCCCAGGCTACAGCATACCCTCCTGCTTACTCCCTGTGTCTCTACTGGTCATAGTCTTACCAAGAGGAAGAGTTCTGGGCAGGGAGGATCTGCAGACCATCAATCATGGCTTCCAAGATGTCATAGGATGACTCTCGTGTGTTCAATGACCCAATATGGAGACAGCGAAAAGGCCAAACCTGCACCATTGCCTTTAGCACCGTCTTATGCCCACCCAAGAAGGCAGCATTGAACAATGGAACAAAGAGGTCTCTTGGGATTTCGTCCAGGGCATGGATAGCTGCAGGCTCATTATTCAGCAGACTCTTTGCAGCAAGCTCTAGGAGTGTGACTGTGGTCTTTTGGTCCATCTTCAAAAACCTGCTTCAGAGTAGAGAGTATTTAGAAATCCTGAGAAGATATCTAGAGTCACTTGTTTGCTTCCAGGGTTAGCTATGGACAAAATACTTATTGAATAAGTATGTGGTGAATCATAGGGTCAACTCAAGTGACCTCTACTATAGGACTAGAATGAAAATGGACTTGTGTGTATATTTAATTATATATGTGTACACACACGTGTGCGTGCACACACACACACACACACACACACACTTGAGATAAAATGCCATTAGAAATCAGAGGTCAGTTAGCAGAAGACAATGCTGACCACCTAGCTGCCTTCCTCAAATTATTTCCTCCTGAGGAGCTTCAAGATGGCAGAAGAGTAAGACGCGGAGATCACCTTCCTCCCCACAAATACATCAGAAATACATCTACATGTGGAACAACTCCTACAGAACACCTACTGAACACTGGCAGAAGACCTCAGACCTCCCAATAGGCAAGAAACTCCCCAAGGACCTGGGTAGGGTAAAAGAAAAAAGAAAAAACAGAGACAAAAGAATAGGGACGGGACCTGCACCAGTGGGAGGGAGCTGTGAAGGAGGAAAGGTTTCCACACACTAGGAAGCCCCTTCGTGGGCGGAGACTGCAGGTGGCGAAGAGGGGAGCCTCGGAGCCACGGAGGAGAGTGCAGCAACAGGGGTGCGGAGGGCAAAGCGGGGAGATTCCCACACGAAGGATCTGTGCCGACCAGCACTCACCAGCCCGAGAGGCTTGTCTGCTCACCCGCCGGGATGGGTGGGGGCTGGGAGCTGAGGCTCAGGCTTCGGAGGTCGGATCCCAGGGAGAGGACTGGGGTTCGATGCGTGAACACAGCCTGAAGGGGGCTAGTGCACCACGGCTAGCCGGGAGGGAGTCCGGGAAAAAGTCTGGAGCTGCCGAAGAGACAAGAGACTTTCTTGCCTCTTTGTTTCCTGGTGCGCGAGGAGAGGGGATTAAGAGCGCTGCTTAAAGGAGCTCCAGAGAAGGGCGCGAGGAAATAGTTAATCAAGTCCAGGAAGCACAGAGAGTCCCATACAGGATAAATCCAAGGAGAAACACGCCAAGACACATACTAATCAAACTATCAAAGATTAAACACAAAGAACAAATATTAAAAGCCGCAAGGGAAAAACGACAAGTAACACATAAGGGAATCCCCATAAGGGCAACAGCTGATCTTCCAGCAGAAACTCTGCAAGCCAGAAGGGAGTGGAAGGACATATTTAAAGTGATGAAAGAGAAAAACCTACAACCAAGATTACTCTACCCAGCAAGGATCACATTCAGATTTGATGGAGAAATTAAAAGCTTTACAGACAAGCAAAAGCTAAGAGAATTCACCACCACCAAACCAGCTTTACAACAAACGCGAAAGGAACTTCTCTCGGCAAGAAACACAAGAGAAGGAAAAGACCTACACTAAAAAAACCCAAAGCAATTAGCAAAATGATAACAGGAACATACATATCGATAATTACCTTAAATGTAAATGGATTAAATGCTCCAACCAAAAGACATAGATTGGCTGAATGGATACAAACACAAGACCTATATATATGCTGTCTACAAGAGACCCACTTCAGACCTAGGGACACATACAGACTGAAAGTGAGGGGATGGAAAAAGATATTCCATGCAAATGGAAATCGAAAGAAAGCTGGAGTAGCAATTCTCATATCAGACAAAATAGACTTTAAAACAAAGACTATTACAAGAGACAAAGAAGGACACTACATAATGATCAAGGGATCAATCCAAGAAGAAGATATAACAATTGTAAATATTTACGCACCCAACATAGGAGCACCTCACTACATAAGGCAAATACTAACAGCCATAAAAGGGGAAATCAACAGTAACACAATCATAGTAGGGGACTTTAACACCCCTTTCACCAATGGACAGATCATCCAAAATGAAAGTAAATAAGGAAACACAAGCTTTAAATGATGCATGAAATAAGATGGACTTAATTGATATTTATAGGACATTCCACCCAAAAACAACAGAATACACATTCTTCTCAAGTGCTCATGCAACATTCTCCAGGATAGATCATATCTTGTGTCACAAATCACGCCTTGGTAAATTTAAGAAAATTAAAATCGTATCAAGTATCTTTTCCCACCACAACGCTATGAGACTAGACATCAATTACAGGAAAAACTCTGTAAGAAATACAAACACATGGAGGCTAAACAATACACTACGAAATAACCAGGAGATCACTGAAGAAATCAAAGAGGAAATCAAAAAATACCTACAAACAAATGAAAATGAAAACACGACGACCCCAAACCTATGGGATGCAGCAAAAGCAGTTCTACGAGGGAAACTTACAGTAATACAATCCTACCTCAAGAAACAAGAACCATCTCAAATAAACAACCTAACCTTACACACAAAGCAATTAGAAAATGAGGAACAAAAAGACCCCACACTTAGCAGAAGGAAAGAAATCAGAAAGGTCAGATCAGAAATAAGTGAAAAAGAGATGAAGGAAACAATAGCAAAGATCAATAAAACTAAAAGCTGGTTCTTTGAGAAGATAAAGAAAATTGATAAACCATTAGCCAGACTCATCAAGAAAAAAAGGGAGAAGACTCAAGTCAATAGAATTAGAAATGAAAAAGGAGAAGTAACAACTGACACTGCAGAAATACAAAGGATCATGAGAGATTACTACAAGCAACTCTATGCCAATAAAATGGACAAGCTGGAAGAATTGGACAAATTCTTAGAAAAGCACAACCTTCCGAGACTGAACCAGGAACAAATAGAAAATATGAACAGACCAATCACAGGCACTGAAATTGAAGCTGTGATTAAAAGTCTTCCAACAAACTAAAGCCCAGGACCAGATGGCTTCACAGGTGAATTCTATCAAACATTTAGAGAAGAGCTAACACCTATCCTTCTCAAACTCTTCCAAAATATAGCAGCGGGAAGAACACTCCCACACTCATTCTACGAGGCCACCATCACTCTGATAGCAAAACCAGACAAAGATGTCACAAAGGAAGAAAACTACAGGCCAATATCACTGATAAACACAGATGCAAAAATCCTCAACAAAATCCTAGCAAACAGATTCCAACAGCACATTAAAAGGATCATACATTATGACCAAGTGGCGTTTATCCCAGGAGTGCAAGGATGCTTCAGTATACGCAAATCAATCAACGTGATGCACCATATTAAAAAACTGAAGGAGAAAACCCATATGATCATCTCAATAGATGCAGAGAAAGCTTTCGACAAACTTCAACACCCATTTATGATAAAAACCCTCCAGAAAGTAGGCATAGAAGGAATCTTCCTCAACATAATAAAGGCCATGTATGAGAAACCCACAGCCAACGTCGTCCTCAATGATGCAAAACTGAAACCATTTCCACTAAGATCGGGAAGAAGACAAGGTTGCCCACTCTCACCACTATTATTCAACATAGTTTTGGAAGTTTTAGCCACAGCAATCAGAGAAGAAAAAGAAATAAAAGGAATCCAAATTGGAAAAGAAGAAGTAGAGCTGTCACTGTTTGCAGATGACATGATACTATACATAGAGTATCCTAAACATGCTACCAGGAAACTACTAGAGCTAATCAATGAATTTGATAAAGTAGCAGGATACAGAATGTATGCACAGAAATTTCTTGCATTCCTATACGCTAATGATGAAAAGTCTGAAAGAGAAATTAAGGAGATACTCCCATTTACCATTGCCACAAAAAGAATAAAATATCTAGAAATAAACCTGCCTAAGGAGACAAAAGACCTGTATGCAGAAAATTATAAGACACTGATGAAAGAAACTAAAGATGATACAAATAGATGGAGAGATATACCATGTTCTTGGAATGGAAGAACCAACATTGTGAAAATGAGTCTACTACCTAAAGCAATCTACAGATTCAATGCAATCCCTATCAAACTACCACTGGCATTTTTCACAGAACTAGAACAAAAAATTTCACAATTTGTATGGAAACACAAAAGACCCCGAATAGCCAAAGCAATCTTGAGAAAGAAACACAGAGCTGGAGGAATCAGGCTCCCGGACTTCAGTCTATACTACAAAGCTACAGGAATCAAGGCAGTATGGTACTGGCACAAAACCAGAAATATAGCTCAATGGAACAGGATAGAAAGCCCAGAGATAAACTCACGCACCTATGGTCACCTAATCTATGACAAAGGCGGCAAGAATATACAGTGGGGAAAAGACAGTGTCTTCAATAAATGGTGCTGGGAACACTGGACAGCAACATGTAAAAGAATGAAATTAGAACACTCCCTAACACCATACACAAAAATAAACTCAAAATGGATTAAAGGCCTAAATGTAAGGCCAGACACCATCAAACTCTTACAGGAAAACATAGGCAGAACACTCTATGACATAAATCACAGCAAGATCCTTTCTGACCCACCTCCTAGAGAAATGGAAATCAAAACAAAAATAAACAAATGGGACCTAATGAAACTTAAAAGCTTTTGCACAGCAAAGGAAAGCATAAACAAGACGAAAAGACAACTCTCAGAATGTGAGGAAATATTTGCAAATGAAGCAACTGACAAAGGATGAATCTCCAGAGCATACAAGCAGCTCATGCAGCTCAATATCAAAAAAAACAAACAACCCAATCCAAAAATGGGCAGAAGACCTAAATAGACATTTCTCCAAAGGAGATATACAGATTGCCAACAAACACTTGAAAGAATGCTCAACATCTTTAATCATTAGAGAAATGCAAATCAAAACTACAGTGAGATATCATCTCACACCGGTCAGAATGGCCATCATCAAAAACTCTACAAACAATAAAACACATATCACATTATTAAACTAGGAATCTTGTTGAAAAACCAATATCACACAGATGAACAGAATGAAGGGAATTCCATACAAAACTTTGTAAAAAAAAAAAAAAAAAAGATAAGGAAACAAAAGTGCACACATATTAAACAACCATGAAGGAGAAAAAGACTGGAAGTCAACACTCCAAACAAAATTAATTATACTCAAGCAAGCATTGGAGGATATGAAACCCACCTTAAATAGAATATTTTAAAAAATCAAAAGACAGAGATTGACTAAAAAGAAAGGCTGAAGCAAAGATTTTATAACCAACTGGGGTGTCCTTTAAATATCACAGCCTACAGAAAAAGCTTTTCAACTTGTAGAAACTTAGGAAATTCTGCACCCCTCAGCCCTTCCTAAGGAAGCTACTAGAGCAGGGGTCTGCAAGCTGGCCCACTGAGCCAAATCCAGCCCACTGCTTGATTTTGTAAATAAAGTTTTATTGGAACAAAGCCATGATCAATCATTTATGTATTGTCTATGAATGCTTTTGCACTCCAGTAGCAGAGTAGAGTGACAGCGACACTGTGACCCAGGAACTTACAATATTTCCTATACTTCTCTTTACAGAATGTTTGCCAAGTAATCTAAAAGAGGAACTGGGATTGTGATCCCACTGCGATGAGAAGGAAAACTTCACCAAAATACCTAATGGTGAGTATTTTACATACAATAATAAAATCAAGGTGGAGGAAAGGGGAGAAGACTAATGTACACAAGTTTTATGCTGTGAAAAAAAGACACGGAAACTGTGCAACTAAAAATGAGAGAAGGGAGAGAAGTAGAAGAAAATAGAACAAACTTTTTATCATAATGCACTAGGTGAGTGTTAAAAGATACTGGAGGAAAAAATGCATAGACCAGAGAGTAAAGTGTTAAGAAAACAGGTGGTTCAGGATGATTTTAAGAAAGCATTAAACGGGACCAAAAACATGTCTTAATGATAAAAGCCAAAACTCACAATGAAGATATAAGCCTTAGGAATATTTATGCACCAATAACAAACAAACACCTTTATAAAGCAAAAATGCAAGAAGACGTAGATAAAATAATAATAATAACAACAGGAAACAGAAACAGTAGGAGATTTAAT
Source organism: Balaenoptera acutorostrata (assembly GCF_949987535.1). Classification (NCBI taxonomy): domain Eukaryota; kingdom Metazoa; phylum Chordata; class Mammalia; order Artiodactyla; family Balaenopteridae; genus Balaenoptera; species Balaenoptera acutorostrata. Next base: position 90,037,159 of record NC_080085.1, read on the forward strand.
ACACCAAACTCAGTCTAAGGCTGATCAAGTCATATAAAAAAAAGAGAAAGCTAATCAATAATGTGATAGAGGGAATATATTCTTGTCAAAAATGCATCATAATTATCTCACAGAGTTGAGATAATTAATTTCTATAAAGTAGAAATAGTACAAACAATCCTCTCTAACCCCAATGCAATAAAAGTTAGTAACAAAAATTGAAAACAGAAAGGCCTTTCCACCTGAAAAAAATTTGTAAAGCTTCTCTTAAAAAATGTTGAATATAAGAGGAGATGCAAACTCAAGTTGCAAAGAAATTTTTTAAAAGAATGACTATGAAATACTACATATCGGCATCTATGGGATACATTTAGAGCGGTGATCTGAGGCAAGTTCACACAGTACACACTTTTATGAGTAAAAATGGAAGAATGAAGATAAATGAATTAAAGTATGGCCTCAAAAAATGAAACAAACAAACAAAAAAACTAGGAAAAAAAGAACAACTAAAGAAAGCAAAACATAAAAGCAGAAATGAATGAGATACAAAATAGAAAAACGAAATCTTGCTTTTCAAAACGGACAAACCCCTAGCTGGCTTGATGAAGGAAGAAAGGGAGAGATCACACATAGACAAAATAATAAATGACAAAGGAGAAATAATCACTGAAACAGAAAATAGAAGAGATTACTTTGCCAACCTCTATGCAAATAAACTTGAAAATCTATGTGAAATAGGTAACTTCCTAGATAAATACAGATTACCAAAACTCTGATTCTAGTGTTAGAAAGCTTAAATTAGGCAATTTTCATAGAAGAAATAAAGTTATTACAGCAATACCCCCAAGAAGCACCTTGCTCAGATGGTTTTACAGGTGAATTCTAGTAAACCATCAAAGAACAAATAGTACCAAAGCTCTATGAGTTATGTGAGAACATTAGAAAGGAAGGAAACTTCCCTAACTTCTTTTATGAAGCCAGTAGGATGCTAACAGGTAAAACGTAGATACCAAAATACTAAATAGAAAATTAGCAAACATCCAACAATACATTTAGAAACTAATATACTGTCATCAAGTGCAATTTACTCCATTAATACAAGGCTGGTTCTATATTAGGAATTCCATTGATATCATTCACCATGGTAATATAATTAAGGACAAATATCATATGATTAAAACCACAGATGCCAAACAAATCTTTGGGAAACTTCAACACCCATTCATGTTAAGAAAAGAAAAACCTCAAGGAATGGGAAAGAGGGATGCATTCCTAACATGATAAAAGATATATAATTAATTCCTCATGCAAGTATTTTATTTAGTGGGGGACTACCAGAGGTTTTCCAATAAGGTCAGGAACAAGAAAAGTATGCCCATTATATCATTCCTGTTCAATCTTCAACTACGAGCATTAGTCAGTTGACTAGAGAAATCAATTAGATTTATGAGAATGAATAACAAGAAGGAAAGCCACCTCTGTGTGCAGATGATATTACCGTACACCTGAAAAGCCCTATAGAAACAATGACAGATTAAGTAAAACAATCAGAGAAATCAGCAAGGTAGTAGGATATAAAGTTACATACAAAAGTCAGTGGTCTTTGTGTACACACACACACACAGCTGGAGGACACTTTAGTAGAGAAAATTCCATATACAGTAGCAAAAACAAAGCTTAAATGCATAGAAATAAACTTAATGAGACCATCTACGCAAGGAAAATTTTTAGACACTCCTGAACGACATAGAAGGAAACTTGAATAAGCACAAAGACATTGGTCAATGTTCTTGGATAGAATAACTCAACATTAAAAAGATGTCGGTTCTCCCCTAAACTAATGTATAAATTTAATATAATCTCAAAAATACCAGCAAACGTTTTTATGGAGTTAGATCCATGGATAATAAAATTAATATTTTTTTTTAAATCATGCAAGAATAGCCAGGATATAAGTGAAAAAGAAAACCTATAAGTGGGGAGTAATGATACCAGACATTAAAGCACGCTATAAAGCCTCGGTAATTATAACACTGTGGTACTGGTACATGAATAGACAAATAGTCCAGTGAAATAGAATAGGAAACCCAGAAAAACAACAATAACATATGGAAATTTCAGTATATGATGAAAGGGCATTTAAAACCACTGAGGCAAAGATGGACGTTCAATAAATGATGCTGGAACAACTGAGACATTTGGGAAAAGAATCAATGTAGATCCATATCACACACCATACACAAAAATAAACTGTAAACGGGTTAGGAATCTAAACAAATGAAACCATAACAAAATCTTTAAGAAAATATGGCAGGACTCTGCTTTAACCTCAGCGTAGGGAAAGGCTTTCTAACTGTGACTCAAATTTCCAGAGGCAATGAAAGAAAACAATGATCTATGTGACTACAAAGGATTTTTTTTAACGTACGGCAAACACATCATAACTAAGTCAAAAGGCAATTGACAAACTGAGATAAAGTATTTGCAGCATGCCTCACGGACAAATGAATAGTAGTCCAAGTATATACAGAACTCTGTATTCCCACAGAAAAATGGGAAAAGATATGAACAGAAAATTCACAAAAAATATATAAAACAGTCCTCAAAATATAGTCAAACTTTCTCTTAATTAGACAAATGCATACTAAGACAATACCGAGATATCATTTCTCACCTACCACATCAACAAAGGTCACAAAAGTAGGGCAACATGTTCTCTTAGTGAGTCTGTGGGGAAACAGTCACAGTAGCTAGTGGGAGTGAAAACCAGTACAACCCTTCTGGAGAGAAATTTGGAAATGCCTAACAGAACTACACATGCACTTAACTTTTGGCCCAACAATACTACTGCTGGGAATAAAACTTGAAGATCCATTTCCACCAACACAAAAATACTTATGCCTAAGGTTATTCACTGCAGCACTGTTTGTAGTTGCAGAATGTTGAAAACAAGTTAAATGCCCCTACATATGTCAGCAGAGTCCAATGCAGTTGTAAAAAAACAAAAACAAAAAGAAAAACAATGAAGCCCTCTATGGCATAAAGAGATTTTTAATGGAATGCTGTTAACTGAAAAAGGAAAAGTGCAAAGGAGCATTATAAAATGCCGTCCTTCATTTAATAAACAAGGCAATATAAGAACACATATATGTATCAGTTCATTTGTGCAGAGTAAATACAGGAAAGATTAAACCAGAAACTAAAGAGATTGGTTATCTACAGGGGGAGTGTGGGAAATAAGTGGGGAACGGGAGGGGGTTAGAAGGCATGAGGAAAGAGTGACAGTTGTCTAGTAGATGTTTCTGTGCAGCCCTGACTCTTTGAATCACAGTAATATTTCACATACCCCAGAATTAAATAAAAAATTAAAATCAACTAAGATGTGGGGAGGAGGCAAACTCAAACACAAACACCAACAAATTAACCTAACTATACTACAAATGAATGTCTTAACCACAACTGAAGAGGCGAGAAAGAAAATAGCTAAGCTAAGCAACTTGGGAAAATAGTACTTCTTTGATTGCATCCTCTGAGGCCTACGGCATAAAGAACTGTACACAAACACAAGTTATCAAATCTGTTTCTAACAGGTGTATTGGGTAGCATTTCTGCAACTATTTCATGAATATATCAGGAATGAACAAGTAAGTAAATATTGAAGATAAGGAGAGCCAGGTCGGACAAAGAAGTTACAAACAAGGCTACAACGGATTAAAATTAGAAGTATCAGTGTGAGCTCCTGGCTTTCAATATCTATACATATAGGTAGAGAAATTGAGAAGTATCTGTAAGCACGAGTATATACATACAGTATATTTCCTTCATTTGTGGATGGAGAGGGAGGACGTAGCAGCAATGAAACCGCAATAGCAACGAACACACACTGAGATATTGGTTTCTAAATGTCATTTTCCAAGAAAAGGAAGCATGGCTCTTTGCAGAAGTGTTTTGATTTCAGGGCCGTGGTGGGGACAAGAACACAAGACGAACAGGAATACCTTACAATGCCAGCAAGGAAGCACACAGAAAAGGATCAGGTCATGCTGAAAGAACACAGACCCCACCAAAAGGAGCTTGCGGTCACCAAAGCTGGAACAATTCAAGAAACTAAATAATGATATAATTTGATTATAAGTCACAATATAACATAGTTATTCATGATTCAATACTGACATAAATAATTTGATTAGTTATTTGATTCAATAATTTGAAATCAATTTTATAAAACAATTTTTATAAACAACTTGAACATTTATAAATAAATAAATGGGGGAGAAAAGACAGCTCTTCAGAATTCCAATGAACCAATGTAGTAGGAATAAGGAAATAGAAAGTCACCATTAAGTCATAATTGTTGTAGGCAAGATCAACAGATGGATTTCAAAAGTCGTGAATAACAGTCTGAGAAGAAATAGGACATTTTCATAGCCTGAAAGTATTTCCTACACGATATTTATTACTTACAAATAGGAAAACAGTACCATTACAATGGAGCAACACAGTTGTCCCTACCTTAATCAAGTGTTGCAAATGAATATCATCATTAATACAACATATGGACACCATGTACCCCCTCACATGATGCTTGCAGAAGGGAACAGAATCGCTTTTGCAGCGCCGTGGTATAAGACCTAAAATTAAGGCACAGTGACATGTATGCCCTGACATTCGGGGGAAAACCCAGAGGGTCTCAAATGGACTAACCACAAGTTCCCAGTCCCCTCTTGTGCTCCCAGGAAGAAGGTCCCCTAGCCAAAGAACCAGCCTTATCATGGGAACTAGCCACAGTGCCTGCTTGCCCCTGACTATCGGGTTTCAGTTCCCTACCAGCTCACAGAAGTATTCAAACAAGCCAATCACATCCTCCCATGTGACCCAAGGGTCACCTCGTCCTCTTGCTACTACAGACTGCCCCCCACAGCCCCTGCTTGTTCACTCTCTTCCAGAGAAGGACTCCTGTGAGGCTCTACCTGGCCAGCAGTGTCCTCCTCCCCAGGCTGTGAGTAAACGTTACTAATAAGCTGCTGTGGGTAGTACCTGTCCAGTGTCAGGTGTCGTGTGTTCAGCCACCCCCAGAGCACTAGGGTGGAAATTCCTCCATCACCAATGGGATGAAGGGGAGGAGAATAAAACAGGTATTGTTGCCAAAAATGTATAAGTTCAATCAAATCACAAGAACACATCAGACAAACCCAAGTCGACAGACATTCTATAAAATACCTGACCAGTATCTTCAAAAGCGTCAAGATTGGGAAAGACCCAGAAAGCTGAAGGAACTGTCAGCCTGGAGGAGACTAAGGAGAAATGATGGCCAAATGCAATGTGGTATCCAGAATGGGATGCTGGAATAGAAAAATGAGATTACTGGGACAAATGGTGAAATTCAAATAAAGTACGTAGATTAGTTAATAGTACTGCATCAATGTTAATTTCCTAATTTTGATAATTTTTCTATGGCTGTGTAAGATGTTAACATTAGGGAAATCTGGGTGAAGGCTTTCTATACTATTCGCAAAGTATCTGTGAGCCTAAAATTATTTCAAAATAAAGCATTAAAAAAAATTCAGTGGTTAAAGGAATGGTTATTGTATAAACGACACTGTTTAATAATAGTTTAACTAACTGAAATACCGTTAGGAGGATGGATAAATGCTCGAGCCGCATCATCCATTACAAAACGATTTCAAACTGCTTTAGAGAGCCCATTAAAATAAATGAAAGTGCAGTCATCTCCAAGATGTAGATGAGTATTTATCTGCTCTTCAGAAGATAACCATTTTAAGTATAAAAGCAATGGAATACCGTACATAGAGAGAGAGAGAGACAGAGACCAGAGAGATACAGAGAGAGGTGGGGGAGGGGGGAGAGAGACATACATTTCAATACTTACAATTTAAAGTCTGAGATGTCGAAACAAACCGCAAACAAAACTGAGGTGCAAAGGAGAAATACCTTTTTTTTTTTTTTTAAGAAGCGGAAGGCTGCTGATCGAGGGATTTTAAAGAGAGAGCGCGAAATGATTAGCCACCCGACTGAAGCGAATCACAGCTGAGGAAAGAGGAACGCACGGAGCGTGGACAGGACAGTGGACCGAGCAATCCGTTCGATTGCCCTTCTTATTAACCCCCAAACCTTGACCCTGGGTAATTTAATTTAGGTCAATAGAGGCGTAATTTATAGAAAGAATGCTGTTGTAACTTACCTGATTGGAACAAGAGTTGGAAAAAACTTGAGCTGTCCAAGACCCCAGCAGTAGGAGCACGTTCCTCCCTCTCTGAAGCTCGCAGCCGACAAGCCTCAGCGTTTCCGGCACTGGGCGTCTTAACGCTTCTCTCTCACAGTTAAACTCGCCGGAAAAGGACTTGGATTGGTGCAGCTCAGGTCAGGTGACCCCCTATCCCTCAATCTACTGGGAGGCGGGGCCAGATTCCCGACCCCACCCAGAGGGACCGAGGGGAGAGAACCTTAGGCGTGAGAGGGTTCTTCTCAGGCGCCAACCCCACCCTCCTACATCTCCTTGGCACAGTGTCTCTCCTCGTGGCCTGGGCAACGCCTGGCCAGGGTTTCTGCCAGGCCCCGTCTCAAACCTAGAGAGCTGACGTCCAAATTGATAGGCTACACAACAGGGTGTGTGAACTTAAAAACGAGTGGCCACTGATGACAAAAAGCCGTCAGACTTTAGTGTCCCTGGGGCTCTGCTATATAGATAGATAGATAGATAGATAGATAGATAGATAGATAGATAGATAGATAGAGATATATATATAGATATATATCTATATATCTATATATATATATCTATATTTAACATCTTTATTGGAGGATAATTGCTTTACAGTGGTGTGTTAGTTTCCGCTATATTAAACAAGCGGTCGAGTCCCCACCAAAAGATAGGAAAAATGTATTCTTGCCTCTGTGCAGTAAAGCCAGCAGAGCATTTACATTATTTGACAAAAGCAACGGAATGGAGAAAACTGCCGCCCGCTGATACCTCTCCTATCAATTGCAAGGATAGCTAATAGTATTTGTTTCCAACCCTCTCCCTGGACTCCTGATTCCACTTCTTCCCTGTCTGCTTCCTTTTCTGGTCCCAATTGTTTACCACCTTTTGGAATACAATACACTTTATTCATATGCTGTTTTGTAAATTGGCCATCTCCCGTGGTGGAAAAATATAAATTCCAGGAGGGCAGGAATCTTTGTTGGTTTGTTCATTAACATATCCTAAGTGCCTATAGTAATGCCTGGTTCACTGGATACTTGAATATTTGTTGAATGAATTTTTCTCCAGCCACACTAGCCTCTTTTTTGTGCCTCTAACCCTAACTCACCAAACATGTTCCCCAACAATTATGTGTTTTCCTGTAACAGCCTGCCCCACATAGCCCTATAACCACCTTCCTGACTAAACTCACATCTCTGTCACCTTATCAGACAAGCCTTACTTTCCTTCATGGCACTTAGCATTTGAACATAGCTTTTCTGGGTTGTTTTTCTTTGTTCGTTTGTTTTCCTTTTTGTTTTTATTTTGCTTTAGTTTACTTTTGTTATTTTCTGTTTTCTTGCTTCAACACTTTTTCTTTTTTTTCTTTTTTCTTTTTATTTATTTTTGGCTGCGTTGGGTCTTTGTTGCTGCGTGCGGGCTCTCTCTAGTTGTGGCAAGCAGGGGCTGCTCTTCGTTGCGGTGCACAGGTTTCTCATTGCAGTGGCTTCTCTTGTTGCGGAGCATGGGCTCTAGGTGCGTGGGCTTCAGTAGCTGTGGCACACGGGCTCAGTAATTGTGGCTCATGCGCTCTAGAGCACAGGCTCAGTAGTTGTGGCCCATGGGTTTAGCTGCTCCCTGGCTGTGGGATCTTTCCGGACCAGGGCTCTAACCCATGTCCCCTGCATTGGCAGGCAGATTCTTAACCCGTGCGCCACCAGGGAAGCCCAACATTTTTTCTTATACTCTAATTGCAGATAAAGAAGTAGACCAGCCACGGCCATTTTAATTTTTGCACTACAATGTCATCTTTCAGTAGATGGGGTAATGGCATCAAACATCTTAAGACTGGATCCCTGGTTTTATGGCTTTACCACTTAGTGGTACCACAGGCTACACGACCTTGGCCAGGCACGTCAACTCTTCCAAGATTTCATTATCCATATTCAAAAGGAGAATGGCAATTTTTTTTTGGAATTTTATTTATTTATTTATTTATTTATTTATTTTCAGCAGGTTCTTATTACTTATCTAGTTTATACATATTAGTGTATACATGTCAATCCCAATCTCCCAATTCATCCCACCACCACCCCCAACCCCCCTCCACTTTCTCCCCTTAGTGTCCATACATTTGGTCTCTACATCTGTGTCTCTATTTCTGCCTTGCAATCCGGTCCATCTGCACTATTTTTCTAGATTCCACATATATGTGTTAATCTACGATATTCGTTTTTCTCTTTCTGACCTACTTCACTCTGTATGACAGTCTCTAGGTCCATGCATGTCTCTACAAATGACCCAGTTTTGTTCCTTTTTATGGCTGAGTGATATTCCATTGTATATATGTACCACATCTTCTTTATCCATTCATCTGTCGATGGGCATTTACGTTGCTTCCATGTCCTGGCTATTGTAAATAGTGCTGCATTGGGGTGCGTGTGTCTTTTTGAATTATGGTTTTCTCAGGGTATATGCCCAGGTGTGGGGTTGCTGGGTCATACGGTAGTTCTGTTTTTAGGTTTTTAAGGAACCTCCATACTGTTCTCCATAGTGGCTGTATCAATTTACATTCCCACCAACAGTGTAAGAGAGTTCCCTTTACAAGGAGAGAATTGTTAAGTCTGTGAGAGAAATGCCACTTGTCATATACAAGGGAACAGCATAAGGCTATCAAGAGATTTCTGAAAAGAAACCTTGCAGTCCAGGAGAGAGTGGGATGATATATTCAAAGTGCTGAAAGAAAACAAGCGACCACCAAGAATACTCTATTCAGAAAAGCCGTCCTTCAGAAATGAAAGATAGATGATGACATTCCCAGACAAACAAAAGCTGAGGGAGTTATTCACCACTCGACCTGCCTTACAAAAAATGCTAAAGGGAGTTCTTTGAGTGGAAACAAAAAATTAACAACATGAAAACCTACGAAAGCATATAACTCATACGTAAAAGTAAGCATATAGTCAAATTCAGAACACTCCAACATTGTAATGGTGGTGGGTAAAACACTTTTAACTTTAGTATGAAAACGGAAAGACAAAAGTATTAAAAATAAATACAGTTGCAATAACTCATTAGTACTCACAATATAAAAGATACAAACTGGGACATCAATAACCTAAAATGAGGTGGGAAGAGGTAAAAGTGTAGAGATTTTGCATATGATCAAAGTTAAGCTGTTATCATCTTAAAGCAGACTGGCATAACTAAAGATGTTATATGTAAGCATGGTGTTAACCACCATGGTTAATTAATTTTAGTTTTCTTTTTTTTTTTGGTAAGTCTTTGAAATGCGGTGCATTATCTCAATATGTAAGCAATATGAACAGATTATTAAATAATTTTGCATCCTTTCTCTTCTTTTAATTGAAATATAGTTGATTTACAATATTATATTGGTTTTAGGTGTACAGCAGAGTGATCCAACATTTTTTCAGATTATACTCCACTACAAGTTATTATCAGATAATGCCTATAATTCCCTGTGCTATACAGTATATCATTGTTGCTTTCCCATTTTATACCTAGTAGTTGTATCTCTTAAACCTATGCCCCTAATTTGTCCCTCCTACCTTCCCTCTCCCTTCTGGTAACCAAAAATTTGTTTTCTATATCTGTGAGTCTGTCTCCATTGTGCATGTGCATTCATTTGTATTATTTTTTAGATTCCATATGTAAGTGGTATCCTACAGTATTTGTCTTTCTATATCTGACATTTCACTAAGCATAATATTGTCTAGGTCCATCCATGTTGCAGCAAATAGCAGAATTTCATTCTTTTTATGGCTGAGTAATATTGCACTGTGTGTGTTTGTGTGTGTTGTGTGTGTGTGTGTGTGTGTGTGTGTGTGTGTGTATGCCATATTTTTCTATCAGTTCGTCTGTTGATGGGCACTTGGGTTGCTTCCATATCTTTGTTATTGTAAATAGTGCTGCTATGAACCTTGGGGTGCGTGTATCTTTTCAAATCCATGCTTTTGTTATTTTTCTGTATATGTATCCAGGAGTGGATTTGCTGGATCATATGGTAGTCTTATTTTTAGTTTTTGAGGGAGCTCCATATTGTTTTCCATAGTGGCTGCACCAATTTACACTCCCACCGACAGCATACAAGGATTCCCTTTTCTCCACATCCTCTCCAATATTTGTTATTTGTAGACTTTTTGATGATAGCCATTCTGACAGGTGCGAGGTGATATGTCATTGTTGCTGTGATTTGCATTTCTCTAAATATTAGCGATGCTGAGCATCTTTTCATGTGCCTGTTAACCATGTGTACATCTTCTTTGGAAAAATGTCTATTCAGGTCTTCGGCCCATTTATCATTGGGTTGTTTGTTGTTTGGATATTGAGTTCTATGAGCTGTTTATATATTTTGGATATTAACCCCTTGTCGGTCACATCCTTTGCAAATATTTTATCCCAATCCTTAGGTTTTCTTTTCATTTTTGTTGATGGTTTCCTTTCCTGTGCAAAAGCTTTTACGTTTAATTAGGATTCGTTAGATTATTTTTGTTTTTATTCCTTTTGCTCTAGGAGACTTATCCAAAGGAATATTGGTATGATTTTTGTCAAAGAGTGTTCTGCTTATGTTCTCTTCTAGGAGTTTTATGTTTTGAGGTCTTGCATTTAGGTCTTTAAACCATTTTATTTTTGTATATGGTGTGAGGGAATGTTCTAATCTTTGTTTTACATGTAGATGACCAGTTTTCCCAACACCACTGATTGAAGAAACTGCCTTTTCTCCATTGTATATTCTTGCCTCCTTTTCTGTAGATTAATTGACCATACGTGCATGGGTTTATTTCTGGACTGTCTATTCTATTCCATTGATCGATGTGTCTGTTTTTGTGCCAGTACCATGCTGTTTTGATTTAGCTTCGTTGCATAGTCTGAAATCTGGGCTGGTTATACCTCCAGCTTCACTCCTTTTTTTTCTCAAGATTGCTTTGGCAATTTGGGGTCTTTTGTGGTTCCGTATGAATTTTTGGATTCTTGGTTCTAGTTCTGTCAAAAAAGGCATGGGTATATGGTAGGGATTGCATTAAATCTGTAGATTGCTTTGGGAAGTATGGACATTTTAACAATATTAATTCTTCCAATCCAACAGCATGGGATATCTTTCCATTTCTTTGTTCATCTTCAGTTTCCTGCATCAGTGTTTCATAGTTTTCAGATAGGGCTTTCACCTCCCTGGTTAGGTTTACTCCTAGGTGTTTTATTCTTTTCAATGTGATTTTAAACGGAGTTATAAAAAAAAAAACTTTCTGTTTGTGATATTTCTTTATTAGTGTATAGAGATGCAACAGATTTTTGTATTTTAATCTTGGATCCTGAAAGTTTGCTGAATTCATTCATTAGTTCTAATAGTTTTTGGGTGGAGGCTTTAGAACTTTCTATACAAAGTATCATGTCATCCGCAAAGAGTAACGGTTTTACCTTTTCCCTTCCAGTGTGGGTACCTTTTCTTTTTTCGCCTGATTGCTGTGGTTAGGACTTCCAATACTATGTTAAATATAAGTGGTGAGAGTGGGCATCCTTGCCTTGCTCCTGAATTTAGTGGAAAGTCTTTCAGCTTTTCGCCATTCACTATGATGTTGGCTGTGGGTTTGTCGTAAATGCCCTTATCATGTTGAGACATGTTCCCTCTATACACACTTTGTTGAGAGTTGTTGTCATGAATGGATGTTCAATTGTGTCAAAAGCTTTTCCTGCGTCTATTGAGATAATCATGTGATTTTTATCTTTCCTTTTGTTAATGTGGTGTCTCACACTGATTGATTTGCAAATGTTGAATCATCCTTGTGACCCTGGAATAGATCCTACGTGATTTATGGTGTATGGTCCTTTTGATATATTGTTGGATTTGTTTTGCTAATATTTTGTCCAGGACCTTTTCATTTGTATTCATCAAAGATATTGCCCTCTCATTTCCTTTTTCTGTAGTGTCTTTGTCTGGTTTTGGTGTCAGGGTATTGGTGGCCTTGTTGCATTCTTATTTTATGATGTCTTTGAAATGCCATGTGTTATCATTTCAACAAAGCAACAACATATACAATTCATTTAACCTGTTTGTCTTTCTAAGTCAGAAATGCAGTAACAAAATGGAGGTAAGAACAGGTTATTAACTATTTTTATTAATTATTAATTTTTACATTATTTTCTCTGTTTTTGAAATGCAGTTTATCACTTCAACGTGTAAGCAATAAGAAAAAATAATTGTAAAAACTTTTTTACTGAGTCTTTAAAATGTGTGCGTTATCATTTCAACAAGGAAACAGTGTAAACATCATTCATTACTTTTACATTCTTCTTTCTTACTAAGTCTTTAAACTGCAATCTGTTTTCATTTCAACAAGGAAAACGCAAACTCTTTTCATTTCAACAAGGAAACACTATACACAAAATACTAATTATTTTTCCATTCTTTTCTGTTATCAGATCGTTGACATTTTCTATGTTACCATTTCAACATATAAACAGTAGGAACAACCTATTAATTAACTTTATTTTCTCTCAGTTAGTCTTTGAAACGCAATGTTTTATCACGTTGACACGTAAAGATATAAACAGGTAATTATTATAACATTTTTCTTACTAAGTCTTTGAAATGCAATGCTATCATTTTAACAAGTAAGGATATAAAGAATTTAATTTACATTCTTTTATCTGTACTGCCTTTGATATGCAGTATGTTATCATTTCAACATGTAAACAATACACGTAAATTATCAATTAGTTATTCTACACCCTTTGTTTCCTACTAACTCTTGGATACACAGTGTGCATTCAACACCTAGGGTACATCACATTTGAGAGTAGCCAAATTTCTAGAGTTCAGAAGCCACATATGGTTAGTGTGCACCATACCGAGCAGTGCAACTCTAGTGGAAGAGCAGAGGGAGCAAATACATATGCAACCATGTGTACCATGAAGGAAATATACATGGTACATTAAGAAAAAGCAGCAGCAGAATAAATCTACTTAAATGGGGAAGTAAGAGAAAACCTATCTGAGGAGGTAACATGTAAGCCATGACCTGAGGCCTGAGCAGCTATCCAACAGCATAAAAAGGCCAACATCATTTGAGCAGACTATATAAGGGGAAAAAGTGAAAAAAATACTGTGTTATGTGGGGATAAATAATTTCCCAAGTCCTCTAAGAAAGAGTAGAGAAACTGATAAATCATAGGAATGTCTACACTCTGAGTGAGATCAGGGACTTTATCTTTCTTAGCACCTGGAAATGTACCTAGATCATAACAGATACTTGGTGAATGTGTGTGGAATAAGGAATAACTGAGCCAGGGGTCTGAGACCTGGGAAATCAGGCAGCAGTATGCTGATGAAGATACCAGTAGGTAGTGGGCATACTTTGTTTGTTTCCTTTTAGTTGCATGTGGTTTCTCACAGGCCACCTGAGGTAATCAGAAACACAAGAAGTTTGCAGGTCCCTAGAGGGTAAAATTATTCAACAACTACCACCTCTAGGAAGAGTCTCAATTGATCTGACTTGTGTCAAGTGCCCATAAATGGATAAGTGAACCAATCAGTGTGGATAAGGAAATGATGTACCATGACTGGGTCAGCTTACGTCACATACCCAACACTCTGGTTAGTAACCAGAAGACGAAGAGGGCAGTGGCCAAGAGATCCAGAGGACCTTTCAAATTCCTGCATTTCCTTTTAAAAGTTCCTCTTTTATAGAGATCAGTTTACATATCCAGTGTTCCTAACCCCAGTTTCCTAGAACAGTAGAACTTTACATATGTGTCTCTACAAACTTGGGTTTCAGGTGAGAAAAAAAAAAACTGAACGCTTTAATGGCCACACATCAGTGTTGAAACACCTCCTTGTACTGTGGACATCACTTTGAACAAGTGGTCCAGGTCATGTCGTCCCGCTGTGCCCCGTGCAGCACCGCCTCCAACTGAGCCTGGACTTCAGCAAGTTTCTGTCGGTCCAAATTCTCATGAAAATTCCATTCCTCGTAGCAATGGACAGGGACAGGATAAATCACGTACTTCAGCTTCATCAAGGATGTCAAGTGCTGCAGAAGGCTCTTGAGCACAGGCATCGTAATGGGATTGAAGGCAAAGCTAAGGACACAGAGGTGGGTACAGTGGCTCAGGGCTGGGAGGACGGCAGAGAGAGTAGAATCAGTTATCATACAATTATTTATCTCCAGATGTCGCAGGGTGCTTGAGACCTTCTCCAGCAGAGTCTGGAAGGGCTCATAAACCTCTGAGAAGATCTGGTTGTTACTGAGACTCAATACCCTTAGGTGGGTGGCCTGAGAGCTCTGGGACAGGACAGTGACATCTCCGTTAGAAAGGCTACAGAAAGGTAGATACAGTGTATCCAACTGAGGTGGCACAACTCTAAAGAGAGAAAAAAGTAAGATTATTTCAGAAGTATGAGGGCAATGAGCCCCAAATTACAGGTACCTAAGGCTCTAGAATAAACTACTGTGTTCATGGTTTGCAATAGCTGGTTAACAATGTGGACTTTGGGATCAGACTTCATAGATTTGTGACCCTGAGAAAGTTACTTTACCACTCTGAGGTACAGGGTTTTAATCTTGAAAATGTGCACAGCAGTAATTATTATACAGAAGTGCGGGAAAGATTAAGTGAAGAAATTGCATGCACTTAGTATATACGACATAATCAGTGTTGGATCTGATTCACTAATTTGGCGAGGATGGGTCTGGGAAAGCAGCCAACTGAGGGTTTCCTCTGACTAGTTCCCAGATGACAAGCTCTCAGTTCAGGGTCTAAGCCTTGGGGAAAATACAGGAGCAAAATTATCTGGCAGTGTTAACTATTGGGGCCCATCCATGGGCATGTGCATTAGTCCTATAGCTTAATGTTTCTCCATCTGAATGCCTCCCCTTCCTCTCTAGAGAGCTGTAAAGTCCAATAGGAGAAGGACTGAGTCTTTTTCACCAATATATTTACAGACTTATTATAGTGTCTGCCCACGGCCACTGAATGAATGAATGAATGAATGAGCACAGCTTCCTTTTCTAACCTCATCTGCTGCTCACCATAAGGTAGCCCTCTCTCCCCCGGCTAGGTTCAAACTCCCAGCAGTGCCTATGCTGAGGCAAAAGGAGAAATGGGCTACAAGGAGCTTAGGAAGATCCAAGCATGGTCTCTTCTGTCTTAACAATGAGGTGTTCAGGGAACCCAGGTTCTTCCCCACCCCCTCACCTGAGCAGTGTGTGCAGTTGATCTGTGAGGCAGAAGAAAGTCAAGCTGAGCTCCTGGAGATTGTCCAGCTGCCCAAGCCAGAAGAGAAAAGATCTGAAGCTCCTTCTCTTATAGGATTTAAAGGGGATGTTACACAGAGTCAGGCTGTTCAGGTGGATCATCCGAGCCAAAAGGGTGACGACTTCACTCAGATTAGCCTGATCCATTTCCAGGTGCTCAATGCACCCCAGATCCAGAAACTGCAGGATACTTTTGAGGGCAGACATTCTATGGATTCGCAAACCTCTGCAGCAGAGGTGCAAGGACCCAAAGTTCTGCTGAACTTTACTACAAAGCAAAGAGAGGAATTGCTCTGTTCTCACGGTACTATTGAGGGAAATATCCACTAGTAATTCCATGGGTTCCTGAGCTGAATGAGGCTCAGACCCAGAATTACCAATCCCGAGGCACCTGACACTATGCTGAGCGTCTTCTATATAAAAGATAGAGCGCTGAGAGTAAATGCATGACTGAAGACAGAAAGGGAATGTGGTCCCAATCTCAGAGCATATTGTCTCACAGTCCAGGTCAGGCCTTAAATCTAGGATCCTCAGTTTGGGCCCCCTGTAAGGAAAGGAAGAGACAGAACACATGAGAGATAGCTGATTTTAATATAACCCAGCAAGATCAATGATGAGAAGCAGGGACAGAACACTTTAACCCTGGTTTTCACTTCACTGCCAGTCACCAAGAAGTTCTTGCCACACAAATGCAGCGTCTTTCATCCTTTCCCCACCCCCTCCTTCACCTCCGGGCTTTCCCTGTCTCAATGCCCATATTCCACTTCTGTGTAATCGCACTCAGATCCATTCATAGTGTCCTCAAACACCTCTGTTCTATAATCAACTCTATAAGGCAATAGAGTCCCGAAGGTGACCCCAAGTGCTGACCGACAGCTCTGCAAAGACTGCAGTATTCACCATTGGCTACTGTTGGGAGACGGTTAGGTATCCCCCTGCCCCAGGCTACAGCATACCCTCCTGCTGACTCCCTGTGTCTCTACTGGTCATAGTCTTACCAAGAGGAAGAGTTCTGGGCAGGGAGGATCTGCAGACCATCAATCATGGCTTCCAAGATGTCATAGGATGACTCTCGTGTGTTCAATGACCCAATATGGAGACAGCGAAAAGGCCAAACCTGCACCATTGCCTTTAGCACCGTCTTATGCCCACCCAAGAAGGCAGCATTGAACAATGGAACAAAGAGGTCTCTTGGGATTTCGTCCAGGGCATGGATAGCTGCAGGCTCATTATTCAGCAGACTCTTTGCAGCAAGCTCTAGGAGTGTGACTGTGGTCTTTTGGTCCATCTTCAAAAACCTGCTTCAGAGTAGAGAGTATTTAGAAATCCTGAGAAGATATCTAGAGTCACTTGTTTGCTTCCAGGGTTAGCTATGGACAAAATACTTATTGAATAAGTATGTGGTGAATCATAGGGCCAACTCAAGTGACCTCTACTATAGGACTAGAAAGAAAATGGACTTGTGTGTATATTTAATTATATATGTGTACACACACGTGTGCGTGCACACACACACACACACACACTTGAGATAAAATGCCATTAGAAATCAGAGGTCAGTTAGCAGAAGACAATGCTGACCACCTAGCTGCCTTCCTCAAATTATTTCCTCCTGAGGAGCTTCAAGATGGCAGAAGAGTAAGACGCGGAGATCACCTTCCTCCCCACAAATACATCAGAAATACATCTACATGTGGAACAACTCCTACAGAACACCTACTGAACACTGGCAGAAGACCTCAGACCTCCCAATAGGCAAGAAACTCCCCAAGGACCTGGGTAGGGTAAAAGAAAAAAGAAAAAACAGAGACAAAAGAATAGGGACGGGACCTGCACCAGTGGGAGGGAGCTGTGAAGGAGGAAAGGTTTCCACACACTAGGAAGCCCCTTCGTGGGCGGAGACTGCAGGTGGTGAAGAGGGGAGCTTCGGAGCCACGGAGGAGAGTGCCGCAACAGGGGTGCGGAGGGCAAAGCGGGGAGATTCCCACACGAAGGATCTGTGCCGACCAGCACTCACCAGCCCGAGAGGCTTGTCTGCTCACCCGCCGGGATGGGTGGGGGCTGGGAGCTGAGGCTCGGGCTTCGGAGGTCGGATCCCAGGGAGAGGACTGGGGTTCGATGCGTGAACACAGCCTGAAGGGGGCTAGTGCACCACGGCTAGCCGGGAGGGAGTCCGGGAAAAAGTCTGGAGCTGCCGAAGAGACAAGAGACTGTCTTGCCTCTTTGTTTCCTGGTGCGCGAGGAGAGGGGATTAAGAGCGCTGCTTAAAGGAGCTCCAGAGAAGGGCGCGAGGAAATAGTTAATCAAGTCCAGGAAGCACAGAGAGTCCCATACAGGATAAATCCAAGGAGAAACACGCCAAGACACATATTAATCAAACTATCAAAGATTAAACACAAAGAACAAATATTAAAAGCCGCAAGGGAAAAACGACAAGTAACACATAAGGGAATCCCCATAAGGGCAACAGCTGATCTTCCAGCAGAAACTCTGCAAGCCAGAAGGGAGTGGAAGGACATATTTAAAGTGATGAAAGAGAAAAACCTACAACCAAGATTACTCTACCCAGCAAGGATCACATTCAGATTTGATGGAGAAATTAAAAGCTTTACAGACAAGCAAAAGCTAAGAGAATTCACCACCACCAAACCAGCTTTACAACAAACGCGAAAGGAACTTCTCTCGGCAAGAAACACAAGAGAAGGAAAAGACCTACACTAAAAAAACCCAAAGCAATTAGCAAAATGATAACAGGAACATACATATCGATAATTACCTTAAATGTAAATGGATTAAATGCTCCAACCAAAAGACATAGATTGGCTGAATGGATACAAACACAAGACCTATATATATGCTGTCTACAAGAGACCCACTTCAGACCTAGGGACACATACAGACTGAAAGTGAGGGGATGGAAAAAGATATTCCATGCAAATGGAAATCGAAAGAAAGCTGGAGTAGCAATTCTCATATCAGACAAAATAGACTTTAAAACAAAGACTATTACAAGAGACAAAGAAGGACACTACATAATGATCAAGGGATCAATCCAAGAAGAAGATATAACAATTGTAAATATTTACGCACCCAACATAGGAGCACCTCACTACATAAGGCAAATACTAACAGCCATAAAAGGGGAAATCAACAGTAACACAATCATAGTAGGGGACT
Source organism: Balaenoptera acutorostrata (assembly GCF_949987535.1). Classification (NCBI taxonomy): domain Eukaryota; kingdom Metazoa; phylum Chordata; class Mammalia; order Artiodactyla; family Balaenopteridae; genus Balaenoptera; species Balaenoptera acutorostrata. The sequence goes on from NC_080085.1 coordinate 90,055,792, forward strand.
TTAACACCCCTTTCACCAATGGACAGATCATCCAAAATGAAAGTAAATAAGGAAACACAAGCTTTAAATGATGCATGAAATAAGATGGACTTAATTGATATTTATAGGACATTCCACCCAAAAACAACAGAATACACATTCTTCTCAAGTGCTCATGCAACATTCTCCAGGATAGATCATATCTTGTGTCACAAATCACGCCTTGGTAAATTTAAGAAAATTAAAATCGTATCAAGTATCTTTTTCCACCACAACGCTATGAGACTAGACATCAATTACAGGAAAAACTCTGTAAGAAATACAAACACATGGAGGCTAAACAATACACTACGAAATAACCAGGAGATCACTGAAGAAATCAAAGAGGAAATCAAAAAATACCTACAAACAAATGAAAATGAAAACACGACGACCCCAAACCTATGGGATGCAGCAAAAGCAGTTCTACGAGGGAAACTTACAGTAATACAATCCTACCTCAAGAAACAAGAACCATCTCAAATAAACAACCTAACCTTACACACAAAGCAATTAGAAAATGAGGAACAAAAAGACCCCACACTTAGCAGAAGGAAAGAAATCAGAAAGGTCAGATCAGAAATAAGTGAAAAAGAGATGAAGGAAACAATAGCAAAGATCAATAAAACTAAAAGCTGGTTCTTTGAGAAGATAAAGAAAATTGATAAACCATTAGCCAGACTCATCAAGAAAAAAAGGGAGAAGACTCAAGTCAATAGAATTAGAAATGAAAAAGGAGAAGTAACAACTGACACTGCAGAAATACAAAGGATCATGAGAGATTACTACAAGCAACTCTATGCCAATAAAATGGACAAGCTGGAAGAATTGGACAAATTCTTAGAAAAGCACAACCTTCCGAGACTGAACCAGGAACAAATAGAAAATATGAACAGACCAATCACAGGCACTGAAATTGAAGCTGTGATTAAAAGTCTTCCAACAAACTAAAGCCCAGGACCAGATGGCTTCACAGGCGAATTCTATCAAACATTTAGAGAAGAGCTAACACCTATCCTTCTCAAACTCTTCCAAAATATAGCAGCGGGAGGAACACTCCCACACTCATTCTACGAGGCCACCATCACTCTGATAGCAAAACCAGACAAAGATGTCACAAAGGAAGAAAACTACAGGCCAATATCACTGATAAACACAGATGCAAAAATCCTCAACAAAATCCTAGCAAACAGATTCCAACAGCACATTAAAAGGATCATACATTATGACCAAGTGGCGTTTATCCCAGGAGTGCAAGGATGCTTCAGTATACGCAAATCAATCAACGTGATGCACCATATTAAAAAACTGAAGGAGAAAACCCATATGATCATCTCAATAGATGCAGAGAAAGCTTTCGACAAACTTCAACACCCATTTATGATAAAAACCCTCCAGAAAGTAGGCATAGAAGGAATCTTCCTCAACATAATAAAGGCCATGTATGAGAAACCCACAGCCAACGTCGTCCTCAATGATGCAAAACTGAAACCATTTCCACTAAGATCGGGAAGAAGACAAGGTTGCCCACTCTCACCACTATTATTCAACATAGTTTTGGAAGTTTTAGCCACAGCAATCAGAGAAGAAAAAGAAATAAAAGGAATCCAAATTGGAAAAGAAGAAGTAGAGCTGTCACTGTTTGCAGATGACATGATACTATACATAGAGTATCCTAAACATGCTACCAGGAAACTACTAGAGCTAATCAATGAATTTGATAAAGTAGCAGGATACAGAATGTATGCACAGAAATTTCTTGCATTCCTATACGCTAATGATGAAAAGTCTGAAAGAGAAATTAAGGAGATACTCCCATTTACCATTGCCACAAAAAGAATAAAATATCTAGAAATAAACCTGCCTAAGGAGACAAAAGACCTGTATGCAGAAAATTATAAGACACTGATGAAAGAAACTAAAGATGATACAAATAGATGGAGAGATATACCATGTTCTTGGAATGGAAGAACCAACATTGTGAAAATGAGTCTACTACCTAAAGCAATCTACAGATTCAATGCAGTCCCTATCAAACTACCACTGGCATTTTTCACAGAACTAGAACAAAAAATTTCACAATTTGTATGGAAACACAAAAGACCCCGAATAGCCAAAGCAATCTTGAGAAAGAAACACAGAGCTGGAGGAATCAGGCTCCCGGACTTCAGTCTATACTACAAAGCTACAGGAATCAAGGCAGTATGGTACTGGCACAAAACCAGAAATATAGCTCAATGGAACAGGATAGAAAGCCCAGAGATAAACTCACGCACCTATGGTCACCTAATCTATGACAAAGGCGGCAAGAATATACAGTGGGGAAAAGACAGTGTCTTCAATAAATGGTGCTGGGAACACTGGACAGCAACATGTAAAAGAATGAAATTAGAACACTCCCTAACACCATACACAAAAATAAACTCAAAATGGATTAAAGGCCTAAATGTAAGGCCAGACACCATCAAACTCTTACAGGAAAACATAGGCAGAACACTCTATGACATAAATCACAGCAAGATCCTTTCTGACCCACCTCCTAGAGAAATGGAAATCAAAACAAAAATAAACAAATGGGACCTAATGAAACTTAAAAGCTTTTGCACAGCAAAGGAAAGCATAAACAAGACGAAAAGACAACTCTCAGAATGCGAGGAAATATTTGCAAATGAAGCAACTGACAAAGGATGAATCTCCAGAGCATACAAGCAGCTCATGCAGCTCAATATCAAAAAAAACAAACAACCCAATCCAAAAATGGGCAGAAGACCTAAATAGACATTTCTCCAAAGGAGATATACAGATTGCCAACAAACACTTGAAAGAATGCTCAACATCTTTAATCATTAGAGAAATGCAAATCAAAACTACAGTGAGATATCATCTCACACCGGTCAGAATGGCCATCATCAAAAACTCTACAAACAATAAAACACATATCACATTATTAAACTAGGAATCTTGTTGAAAAACCAATATCACACAGATGAACAGAATGAAGGGAATTCCATACAAAACTTTGTAAAAAAAAAAAAAAAAAAGATAAGGAAACAAAAGTGCACACATATTAAACAACCATGAAGGAGAAAAAGACTGGAAGTCAACACTCCAAACAAAATTAATTATACTCAAGCAAGCATTGGAGGATATGAAACCCACCTTAAATAGAATATTTTAAAAAATCAAAAGACAGAGATTGACTAAAAAGAAAGGCTGAAGCAAAGATTTTATAACCAACTGGGGTGTCCTTTAAATATCACAGCCTACAGAAAAAGCTTTTCAACTTGTAGAAACTTAGGAAATTCTGCACCCCTCAGCCCTTCCTAAGGAAGCTACTAGAGCAGGGGTCTGCAAGCTGGCCCACTGAGCCAAATCCAGCCCACTGCTTGATTTTGTAAATAAAGTTTTATTGGAACAAAGCCATGATCAATCATTTATGTATTGTCTATGAATGCTTTTGCACTCCAGTAGCAGAGTAGAGTGACAGCGACACTGTGACCCAGGAACTTACAATATTTCCTATACTTCTCTTTACAGAATGTTTGCCAAGTAATCTAAAAGAGGAACTGGGATTGTGATCCCACTGCGATGAGAAGGAAAACTTCACCAAAATACCTAATGGTGAGTATTTTACATACAATAATAAAATCAAGGTGGAGGAAAGGGGAGAAGACTAATGTACACAAGTTTTATGCTGTGAAAAAAAGACACGGAAACTGTGCAACTAAAAATGAGAGAAGGGAGAGAAGTAGAAGAAAATAGAACAAACTTTTTATCATAATGCACTAGGTGAGTGTTAAAAGATACTGGAGGAAAAAATGCATAGACCAGAGAGTAAAGTGTTAAGAAAACAGGTGGTTCAGGATGATTTTAAGAAAGCATTAAACGGGACCAAAAACATGTCTTAATGATAAAAGCCAAAACTCACAATGAAGATATAAGCCTTAGGAATATTTATGCACCAATAACAAACAAACACCTTTATAAAGCAAAAATGCAAGAAGACGTAGATAAAATAATAATAATAACAACAGGAAACAGAAACAGTAGGAGATTTAATACACCAAACTCAGTCTAAGGCTGATCAAGTCATATAAAAAAAAGAGAAAGCTAATCAATAATGTGATAGAGGGAATATATTCTTGTCAAAAATGCATCATAATTATCTCACAGAGTTGAGATAATTAATTTCTATAAAGTAGAAATAGTACAAACAATCCTCTCTAACCCCAATGCAATAAAAGTTAGTAACAAAAATTGAAAACAGAAAGGCCTTTCCACCTGAAAAAAATTTGTAAAGCTTCTCTTAAAAAATGTTGAATATAAGAGGAGATGCAAACTCAAGTTGCAAAGAAATTTTTTAAAAGAATGACTATGAAATACTACATATCGGCATCTATGGGATACATTTAGAGCGGTGATCTGAGGCAAGTTCACACAGTACACACTTTTATGAGTAAAAATGGAAGAATGAAGATAAATGAATTAAAGTATGGCCTCAAAAAATGAAACAAACAAACAAAAAAACTAGGAAAAAAAGAACAACTAAAGAAAGCAAAACATAAAAGCAGAAATGAATGAGATACAAAATAGAAAAACGAAATCTTGCTTTTCAAAACGGACAAACCCCTAGCTGGCTTGATGAAGGAAGAAAGGGAGAGATCACACATAGACAAAATAATAAATGACAAAGGAGAAATAATCACTGAAACAGAAAATAGAAGAGATTACTTTGCCAACCTCTATGCAAATAAACTTGAAAATCTATGTGAAATAGGTAACTTCCTAGATAAATACAGATTACCAAAACTCTGATTCTAGTGTTAGAAAGCTTAAATTAGGCAATTTTCATAGAAGAAATAAAGTTATTACAGCAATACCCCCAAGAAGCACCTTGCTCAGATGGTTTTACAGGTGAATTCTAGTAAACCATCAAAGAACAAATAGTACCAAAGCTCTATGAGTTATGTGAGAACATTAGAAAGGAAGGAAACTTCCCTAACTTCTTTTATGAAGCCAGTAGGATGCTAACAGGTAAAACGTAGATACCAAAATACTAAATAGAAAATTAGCAAACATCCAACAATACATTTAGAAACTAATATACTGTCATCAAGTGCAATTTACTCCATTAATACAAGGCTGGTTCTATATTAGGAATTCCATTGATATCATTCACCATGGTAATATAATTAAGGACAAATATCATATGATTAAAACCACAGATGCCAAACAAATCTTTGGGAAACTTCAACACCCATTCATGTTAAGAAAAGAAAAACCTCAAGGAATGGGAAAGAGGGATGCATTCCTAACATGATAAAAGATATATAATTAATTCCTCATGCAAGTATTTTATTTAGTGGGGGACTACCAGAGGTTTTCCAATAAGGTCAGGAACAAGAAAAGTATGCCCATTATATCATTCCTGTTCAATCTTCAACTACGAGCATTAGTCAGTTGACTAGAGAAATCAATTAGATTTATGAGAATGAATAACAAGAAGGAAAGCCACCTCTGTGTGCAGATGATATTACCGTACACCTGAAAAGCCCTATAGAAACAATGACAGATTAAGTAAAACAATCAGAGAAATCAGCAAGGTAGTAGGATATAAAGTTACATACAAAAGTCAGTGGTCTTTGTGTACACACACACACACAGCTGGAGGACACTTTAGTAGAGAAAATTCCATATACAGTAGCAAAAACAAAGCTTAAATGCATAGAAATAAACTTAATGAGACCATCTACGCAAGGAAAATTTTTAGACACTCCTGAACGACATAGAAGGAAACTTGAATAAGCACAAAGACATTGGTCAATGTTCTTGGATAGAATAACTCAACATTAAAAAGATGTCGGTTCTCCCCTAAACTAATGTATAAATTTAATATAATCTCAAAAATACCAGCAAACGTTTTTATGGAGTTAGATCCATGGATAATAAAATTAATATTTTTTTTTAAATCATGCAAGAATAGCCAGGATATAAGTGAAAAAGAAAACCTATAAGTGGGGAGTAATGATACCAGACATTAAAGCACGCTATAAAGCCTCGGTAATTATAACACTGTGGTACTGGTACATGAATAGACAAATAGTCCAGTGAAATAGAATAGGAAACCCAGAAAAACAACAATAACATATGGAAATTTCAGTATATGATGAAAGGGCATTTAAAACCACTGAGGCAAAGATGGACGTTCAATAAATGATGCTGGAACAACTGAGACATTTGGGAAAAGAATCAATGTAGATCCATATCACACACCATACACAAAAATAAACTGTAAACGGGTTAGGAATCTAAACAAATGAAACCATAACAAAATCTTTAAGAAAATATGGCAGGACTCTGCTTTAACCTCAGCGTAGGGAAAGGCTTTCTAACTGTGACTCAAATTTCCAGAGGCAATGAAAGAAAACAATGATCTATGTGACTACAAAGGATTTTTTTTAACGTACGGCAAACACATCATAACTAAGTCAAAAGGCAATTGACAAACTGAGATAAAGTATTTGCAGCATGCCTCACGGACAAATGAATAGTAGTCCAAGTATATACAGAACTCTGTATTCCCACAGAAAAATGGGAAAAGATATGAACAGAAAATTCACAAAAAATATATAAAACAGTCCTCAAAATATAGTCAAACTTTCTCTTAATTAGACAAATGCATACTAAGACAATACCGAGATATCATTTCTCACCTACCACATCAACAAAGGTCACAAAAGTAGGGCAACATGTTCTCTTAGTGAGTCTGTGGGGAAACAGTCACAGTAGCTAGTGGGAGTGAAAACCAGTACAACCCTTCTGGAGAGAAATTTGGAAATGCCTAACAGAACTACACATGCACTTAACTTTTGGCCCAACAATACTACTGCTGGGAATAAAACTTGAAGATCCATTTCCACCAACACAAAAATACTTATGCCTAAGGTTATTCACTGCAGCACTGTTTGTAGTTGCAGAATGTTGAAAACAAGTTAAATGCCCCTACATATGTCAGCAGAGTCCAATGCAGTTGTAAAAAAACAAAAACAAAAAGAAAAACAATGAAGCCCTCTATGGCATAAAGAGATTTTTAATGGAATGCTGTTAACTGAAAAAGGAAAAGTGCAAAGGAGCATTATAAAATGCCGTCCTTCATTTAATAAACAAGGCAATATAAGAACACATATATGTATCAGTTCATTTGTGCAGAGTAAATACAGGAAAGATTAAACCAGAAACTAAAGAGATTGGTTATCTACAGGGGGAGTGTGGGAAATAAGTGGGGAACGGGAGGGGGTTAGAAGGCATGAGGAAAGAGTGACAGTTGTCTAGTAGATGTTTCTGTGCAGCCCTGACTCTTTGAATCACAGTAATATTTCACATACCCCAGAATTAAATAAAAAATTAAAATCAACTAAGATGTGGGGAGGAGGCAAACTCAAACACAAACACCAACAAATTAACCTAACTATACTACAAATGAATGTCTTAACCACAACTGAAGAGGCGAGAAAGAAAATAGCTAAGCTAAGCAACTTGGGAAAATAGTACTTCTTTGATTGCATCCTCTGAGGCCTACGGCATAAAGAACTGTACACAAACACAAGTTATCAAATCTGTTTCTAACAGGTGTATTGGGTAGCATTTCTGCAACTATTTCATGAATATATCAGGAATGAACAAGTAAGTAAATATTGAAGATAAGGAGAGCCAGGTCGGACAAAGAAGTTACAAACAAGGCTACAACGGATTAAAATTAGAAGTATCAGTGTGAGCTCCTGGCTTTCAATATCTATACATATAGGTAGAGAAATTGAGAAGTATCTGTAAGCACGAGTATATACATACAGTATATTTCCTTCATTTGTGGATGGAGAGGGAGGACGTAGCAGCAATGAAACCGCAATAGCAACGAACACACACTGAGATATTGGTTTCTAAATGTCATTTTCCAAGAAAAGGAAGCATGGCTCTTTGCAGAAGTGTTTTGATTTCAGGGCCGTGGTGGGGACAAGAACACAAGACGAACAGGAATACCTTACAATGCCAGCAAGGAAGCACACAGAAAAGGATCAGGTCATGCTGAAAGAACACAGACCCCACCAAAAGGAGCTTGCGGTCACCAAAGCTGGAACAATTCAAGAAACTAAATAATGATATAATTTGATTATAAGTCACAATATAACATAGTTATTCATGATTCAATACTGACATAAATAATTTGATTAGTTATTTGATTCAATAATTTGAAATCAATTTTATAAAACAATTTTTATAAACAACTTGAAAATTTATAAATAAATAAATGGGGGAGAAAAGACAGCTCTTCAGAATTCCAATGAACCAATGTAGTAGGAATAAGGAAATAGAAAGTCACCATTAAGTCATAATTGTTGTAGGCAAGATCAACAGATGGATTTCAAAAGTCGTGAATAACAGTCTGAGAAGAAATAGGACATTTTCATAGCCTGAAAGTATTTCCTACACGATATTTATTACTTACAAATAGGAAAACAGTACCATTACAATGGAGCAACACAGTTGTCCCTACCTTAATCAAGTGTTGCAAATGAATATCATCATTAATACAACATATGGACACCATGTACCCCCTCACATGATGCTTGCAGAAGGGAACAGAATCGCTTTTGCAGCGCCGTGGTATAAGACCTAAAATTAAGGCACAGTGACATGTATGCCCTGACATTCGGGGGAAAACCCAGAGGGTCTCAAATGGACTAACCACAAGTTCCCAGTCCCCTCTTGTGCTCCCAGGAAGAAGGTCCCCTAGCCAAAGAACCAGCCTTATCATGGGAACTAGCCACAGTGCCTGCTTGCCCCTGACTATCGGGTTTCAGTTCCCTACCAGCTCACAGAAGTATTCAAACAAGCCAATCACATCCTCCCATGTGACCCAAGGGTCACCTCGTCCTCTTGCTACTACAGACTGCCCCCCACAGCCCCTGCTTGTTCACTCTCTTCCAGAGAAGGACTCCTGTGAGGCTCTACCTGGCCAGCAGTGTCCTCCTCCCCAGGCTGTGAGTAAACGTTACTAATAAGCTGCTGTGGGTAGTACCTGTCCAGTGTCAGGTGTCGTGTGTTCAGCCACCCCCAGAGCACTAGGGTGGAAATTCCTCCATCACCAATGGGATGAAGGGGAGGAGAATAAAACAGGTATTGTTGCCAAAAATGTATAAGTTCAATCAAATCACAAGAACACATCAGACAAACCCAAGTCGACAGACATTCTATAAAATACCTGACCAGTATCTTCAAAAGCGTCAAGATTGGGAAAGACCCAGAAAGCTGAAGGAACTGTCAGCCTGGAGGAGACTAAGGAGAAATGATGGCCAAATGCAATGTGGTATCCAGAATGGGATGCTGGAATAGAAAAATGAGATTACTGGGACAAATGGTGAAATTCAAATAAAGTACGTAGATTAGTTAATAGTACTGCATCAATGTTAATTTCCTAATTTTGATAATTTTTCTATGGCTGTGTAAGATGTTAACATTAGGGAAATCTGGGTGAAGGCTTTCTATACTATTCGCAAAGTATCTGTGAGCCTAAAATTATTTCAAAATAAAGCATTAAAAAAAATTCAGTGGTTAAAGGAATGGTTATTGTATAAACGACACTGTTTAATAATAGTTTAACTAACTGAAATACCGTTAGGAGGATGGATAAATGCTCGAGCCGCATCATCCATTACAAAACGATTTCAAACTGCTTTAGAGAGCCCATTAAAATAAATGAAAGTGCAGTCATCTCCAAGATGTAGATGAGTATTTATCTGCTCTTCAGAAGATAACCATTTTAAGTATAAAAGCAATGGAATACCGTACATAGAGAGAGAGAGAGACAGAGACCAGAGAGATACAGAGAGAGGTGGGGGAGGGGGGAGAGAGACATACATTTCAATACTTACAATTTAAAGTCTGAGATGTCGAAACAAACCGCAAACAAAACTGAGGTGCAAAGGAGAAATACCTTTTTTTTTTTTTTTAAGAAGCGGAAGGCTGCTGATCGAGGGATTTTAAAGAGAGAGCGCGAAATGATTAGCCACCCGACTGAAGCGAATCACAGCTGAGGAAAGAGGAACGCACGGAGCGTGGACAGGACAGTGGACCGAGCAATCCGTTCGATTGCCCTTCTTATTAACCCCCAAACCTTGACCCTGGGTAATTTAATTTAGGTCAATAGAGGCGTAATTTATAGAAAGAATGCTGTTGTAACTTACCTGATTGGAACAAGAGTTGGAAAAAACTTGAGCTGTCCAAGACCCCAGCAGTAGGAGCACGTTCCTCCCTCTCTGAAGCTCGCAGCCGACAAGCCTCAGCGTTTCCGGCACTGGGCGTCTTAACGCTTCTCTCTCACAGTTAAACTCGCCGGAAAAGGACTTGGATTGGTGCAGCTCAGGTCAGGTGACCCCCTATCCCTCAATCTACTGGGAGGCGGGGCCAGATTCCCGACCCCACCCAGAGGGACCGAGGGGAGAGAACCTTAGGCGTGAGAGGGTTCTTCTCAGGCGCCAACCCCACCCTCCTACATCTCCTTGGCACAGTGTCTCTCCTCGTGGCCTGGGCAACGCCTGGCCAGGGTTTCTGCCAGGCCCCGTCTCAAACCTAGAGAGCTGACGTCCAAATTGATAGGCTACACAACAGGGTGTGTGAACTTAAAAACGAGTGGCCACTGATGACAAAAAGCCGTCAGACTTTAGTGTCCCTGGGGCTCTGCTATATAGATAGATAGATAGATAGATAGATAGATAGATAGATAGATTAGATGATAGATAGATAGATAGAGATATATATATAGATATATCTCTATATATCTCTATATATCTATATTTAACATCTTTATTGGAGGATAATTGCTTTACAGTGGTGTGTTAGTTTCCGCTATATTAAACAAGCGGTCGAGTCCCCACCAAAAGATAGGAAAAATGTATTCTTGCCTCTGTGCAGTAAAGCCAGCAGAGCATTTACATTATTTGACAAAAGCAACGGAATGGAGAAAACTGCCGCCCGCTGATACCTCTCCTATCAATTGCAAGGATAGCTAATAGTATTTGTTTCCAACCCTCTCCCTGGACTCCTGATTCCACTTCTTCCCTGTCTGCTTCCTTTTCTGGTCCCAATTGTTTACCACCTTTTGGAATACAATACACTTTATTCATATGCTGTTTTGTAAATTGGCCATCTCCCGTGGTGGAAAAATATAAATTCCAGGAGGGCAGGAATCTTTGTTGGTTTGTTCATTAACATATCCTAAGTGCCTATAGTAATGCCTGGTTCACTGGATACTTGAATATTTGTTGAATGAATTTTTCTCCAGCCACACTAGCCTCTTTTTTGTGCCTCTAACCCTAACTCACCAAACATGTTCCCCAACAATTATGTGTTTTCCTGTAACAGCCTGCCCCACATAGCCCTATAACCACCTTCCTGACTAAACTCACATCTCTGTCACCTTATCAGACAAGCCTTACTTTCCTTCATGGCACTTAGCATTTGAACATAGCTTTTCTGGGTTGTTTTTCTTTGTTCGTTTGTTTTCCTTTTTGTTTTTATTTTGCTTTAGTTTACTTTTGTTATTTTCTGTTTTCTTGCTTCAACACTTTTTCTTTTTTTTCTTTTTTCTTTTTATTTATTTTTGGCTGCGTTGGGTCTTTGTTGCTGCGTGCGGGCTCTCTCTAGTTGTGGCAAGCAGGGGCTGCTCTTCGTTGCGGTGCACAGGTTTCTCATTGCAGTGGCTTCTCTTGTTGCGGAGCATGGGCTCTAGGTGCGTGGGCTTCAGTAGCTGTGGCACACGGGCTCAGTAATTGTGGCTCATGCGCTCTAGAGCACAGGCTCAGTAGTTGTGGCCCATGGGTTTAGCTGCTCCCTGGCTGTGGGATCTTTCCGGACCAGGGCTCTAACCCATGTCCCCTGCATTGGCAGGCAGATTCTTAACCCGTGCGCCACCAGGGAAGCCCAACATTTTTTCTTATACTCTAATTGCAGATAAAGAAGTAGACCAGCCACGGCCATTTTAATTTTTGCACTACAATGTCATCTTTCAGTAGATGGGGTAATGGCATCAAACATCTTAAGACTGGATCCCTGGTTTTATGGCTTTACCACTTAGTGGTACCACAGGCTACACGACCTTGGCCAGGCACGTCAACTCTTCCAAGATTTCATTATCCATATTCAAAAGGAGAATGGCAATTTTTTTTTGGAATTTTATTTATTTATTTATTTATTTATTTATTTTCAGCAGGTTCTTATTACTTATCTAGTTTATACATATTAGTGTATACATGTCAATCCCAATCTCCCAATTCATCCCACCACCACCCCCAACCCCCCTCCACTTTCTCCCCTTAGTGTCCATACATTTGGTCTCTACATCTGTGTCTCTATTTCTGCCTTGCAATCCGGTCCATCTGCACTATTTTTCTAGATTCCACATATATGTGTTAATCTACGATATTCGTTTTTCTCTTTCTGACCTACTTCACTCTGTATGACAGTCTCTAGGTCCATGCATGTCTCTACAAATGACCCAGTTTTGTTCCTTTTTATGGCTGAGTGATATTCCATTGTATATATGTACCACATCTTCTTTATCCATTCATCTGTCGATGGGCATTTACGTTGCTTCCATGTCCTGGCTATTGTAAATAGTGCTGCATTGGGGTGCGTGTGTCTTTTTGAATTATGGTTTTCTCAGGGTATATGCCCAGGTGTGGGGTTGCTGGGTCATACGGTAGTTCTGTTTTTAGGTTTTTAAGGAACCTCCATACTGTTCTCCATAGTGGCTGTATCAATTTACATTCCCACCAACAGTGTAAGAGAGTTCCCTTTACAAGGAGAGAATTGTTAAGTCTGTGAGAGAAATGCCACTTGTCATATACAAGGGAACAGCATAAGGCTATCAAGAGATTTCTGAAAAGAAACCTTGCAGTCCAGGAGAGAGTGGGATGATATATTCAAAGTGCTGAAAGAAAACAAGCGACCACCAAGAATACTCTATTCAGAAAAGCCGTCCTTCAGAAATGAAAGATAGATGATGACATTCCCAGACAAACAAAAGCTGAGGGAGTTATTCACCACTCGACCTGCCTTACAAAAAATGCTAAAGGGAGTTCTTTGAGTGGAAACAAAAAATTAACAACATGAAAACCTACGAAAGCATATAACTCATACGTAAAAGTAAGCATATAGTCAAATTCAGAACACTCCAACATTGTAATGGTGGTGGGTAAAACACTTTTAACTTTAGTATGAAAACGGAAAGACAAAAGTATTAAAAATAAATACAGTTGCAATAACTCATTAGTACTCACAATATAAAAGATACAAACTGGGACATCAATAACCTAAAATGAGGTGGGAAGAGGTAAAAGTGTAGAGATTTTGCATATGATCAAAGTTAAGCTGTTATCATCTTAAAGCAGACTGGCATAACTAAAGATGTTATATGTAAGCATGGTGTTAACCACCATGGTTAATTAATTTTAGTTTTCTTTTTTTTTTTGGTAAGTCTTTGAAATGCGGTGCATTATCTCAATATGTAAGCAATATGAACAGATTATTAAATAATTTTGCATCCTTTCTCTTCTTTTAATTGAAATATAGTTGATTTACAATATTATATTGGTTTTAGGTGTACAGCAGAGTGATCCAACATTTTTTCAGATTATACTCCACTACAAGTTATTATCAGATAATGCCTATAATTCCCTGTGCTATACAGTATATCATTGTTGCTTTCCCATTTTATACCTAGTAGTTGTATCTCTTAAACCTATGCCCCTAATTTGTCCCTCCTACCTTCCCTCTCCCTTCTGGTAACCAAAAATTTGTTTTCTATATCTGTGAGTCTGTCTCCATTGTGCATGTGCATTCATTTGTATTATTTTTTAGATTCCATATGTAAGTGGTATCCTACAGTATTTGTCTTTCTATATCTGACATTTCACTAAGCATAATATTGTCTAGGTCCATCCATGTTGCAGCAAATAGCAGAATTTCATTCTTTTTATGGCTGAGTAATATTGCACTGTGTGTGTTTGTGTGTGTTGTGTGTGTGTGTGTGTGTGTGTGTGTGTGTGTGTGTGTGTATGCCATATTTTTCTATCAGTTCGTCTGTTGATGGGCACTTGGGTTGCTTCCATATCTTTGTTATTGTAAATAGTGCTGCTATGAACCTTGGGGTGCGTGTATCTTTTCAAATCCATGCTTTTGTTATTTTTCTGTATATGTATCCAGGAGTGGATTTGCTGGATCATATGGTAGTCTTATTTTTAGTTTTTGAGGGAGCTCCATATTGTTTTCCATAGTGGCTGCACCAATTTACACTCCCACCGACAGCATACAAGGATTCCCTTTTCTCCACATCCTCTCCAATATTTGTTATTTGTAGACTTTTTGATGATAGCCATTCTGACAGGTGCGAGGTGATATGTCATTGTTGCTGTGATTTGCATTTCTCTAAATATTAGCGATGCTGAGCATCTTTTCATGTGCCTGTTAACCATGTGTACATCTTCTTTGGAAAAATGTCTATTCAGGTCTTCGGCCCATTTATCATTGGGTTGTTTGTTGTTTGGATATTGAGTTCTATGAGCTGTTTATATATTTTGGATATTAACCCCTTGTCGGTCACATCCTTTGCAAATATTTTATCCCAATCCTTAGGTTTTCTTTTCATTTTTGTTGATGGTTTCCTTTCCTGTGCAAAAGCTTTTACGTTTAATTAGGATTCGTTAGATTATTTTTGTTTTTATTCCTTTTGCTCTAGGAGACTTATCCAAAGGAATATTGGTATGATTTTTGTCAAAGAGTGTTCTGCTTATGTTCTCTTCTAGGAGTTTTATGTTTTGAGGTCTTGCATTTAGGTCTTTAAACCATTTTATTTTTGTATATGGTGTGAGGGAATGTTCTAATCTTTGTTTTACATGTAGATGACCAGTTTTCCCAACACCACTGATTGAAGAAACTGCCTTTTCTCCATTGTATATTCTTGCCTCCTTTTCTGTAGATTAATTGACCATACGTGCATGGGTTTATTTCTGGACTGTCTATTCTATTCCATTGATCGATGTGTCTGTTTTTGTGCCAGTACCATGCTGTTTTGATTTAGCTTCGTTGCATAGTCTGAAATCTGGGCTGGTTATACCTCCAGCTTCACTCCTTTTTTTTCTCAAGATTGCTTTGGCAATTTGGGGTCTTTTGTGGTTCCGTATGAATTTTTGGATTCTTGGTTCTAGTTCTGTCAAAAAAGGCATGGGTATATGGTAGGGATTGCATTAAATCTGTAGATTGCTTTGGGAAGTATGGACATTTTAACAATATTAATTCTTCCAATCCAACAGCATGGGATATCTTTCCATTTCTTTGTTCATCTTCAGTTTCCTGCATCAGTGTTTCATAGTTTTCAGATAGGGCTTTCACCTCCCTGGTTAGGTTTACTCCTAGGTGTTTTATTCTTTTCAATGTGATTTTAAACGGAGTTATAAAAAAAAAAACTTTCTGTTTGTGATATTTCTTTATTAGTGTATAGAGATGCAACAGATTTTTGTATTTTAATCTTGGATCCTGAAAGTTTGCTGAATTCATTCATTAGTTCTAATAGTTTTTGGGTGGAGGCTTTAGAACTTTCTATACAAAGTATCATGTCATCCGCAAAGAGTAACGGTTTTACCTTTTCCCTTCCAGTGTGGGTACCTTTTCTTTTTTCGCCTGATTGCTGTGGTTAGGACTTCCAATACTATGTTAAATATAAGTGGTGAGAGTGGGCATCCTTGCCTTGCTCCTGAATTTAGTGGAAAGTCTTTCAGCTTTTCGCCATTCACTATGATGTTGGCTGTGGGTTTGTCGTAAATGCCCTTATCATGTTGAGACATGTTCCCTCTATACACACTTTGTTGAGAGTTGTTGTCATGAATGGATGTTCAATTGTGTCAAAAGCTTTTCCTGCGTCTATTGAGATAATCATGTGATTTTTATCTTTCCTTTTGTTAATGTGGTGTCTCACACTGATTGATTTGCAAATGTTGAATCATCCTTGTGACCCTGGAATAGATCCTACGTGATTTATGGTGTATGGTCCTTTTGATATATTGTTGGATTTGTTTTGCTAATATTTTGTCCAGGACCTTTTCATTTGTATTCATCAAAGATATTGCCCTCTCATTTCCTTTTTCTGTAGTGTCTTTGTCTGGTTTTGGTGTCAGGGTATTGGTGGCCTTGTTGCATTCTTATTTTATGATGTCTTTGAAATGCCATGTGTTATCATTTCAACAAAGCAACAACATATACAATTCATTTAACCTGTTTGTCTTTCTAAGTCAGAAATGCAGTAACAAAATGGAGGTAAGAACAGGTTATTAACTATTTTTATTAATTATTAATTTTTACATTATTTTCTCTGTTTTTGAAATGCAGTTTATCACTTCAACGTGTAAGCAATAAGAAAAAATAATTGTAAAAACTTTTTTACTGAGTCTTTAAAATGTGTGCGTTATCATTTCAACAAGGAAACAGTGTAAACATCATTCATTACTTTTACATTCTTCTTTCTTACTAAGTCTTTAAACTGCAATCTGTTTTCATTTCAACAAGGAAAACGCAAACTCTTTTCATTTCAACAAGGAAACACTATACACAAAATACTAATTATTTTTCCATTCTTTTCTGTTATCAGATCGTTGACATTTTCTATGTTACCATTTCAACATATAAACAGTAGGAACAACCTATTAATTAACTTTATTTTCTCTCAGTTAGTCTTTGAAACGCAATGTTTTATCACGTTGACACGTAAAGATATAAACAGGTAATTATTATAACATTTTTCTTACTAAGTCTTTGAAATGCAATGCTATCATTTTAACAAGTAAGGATATAAAGAATTTAATTTACATTCTTTTATCTGTACTGCCTTTGATATGCAGTATGTTATCATTTCAACATGTAAACAATACACGTAAATTATCAATTAGTTATTCTACACCCTTTGTTTCCTACTAACTCTTGGATACACAGTGTGCATTCAACACCTAGGGTACATCACATTTGAGAGTAGCCAAATTTCTAGAGTTCAGAAGCCACATATGGTTAGTGTGCACCATACCGAGCAGTGCAACTCTAGTGGAAGAGCAGAGGGAGCAAATACATATGCAACCATGTGTACCATGAAGGAAATATACATGGTACATTAAGAAAAAGCAGCAGCAGAATAAATCTACTTAAATGGGGAAGTAAGAGAAAACCTATCTGAGGAGGTAACATGTAAGCCATGACCTGAGGCCTGAGCAGCTATCCAACAGCATAAAAAGGCCAACATCATTTGAGCAGACTATATAAGGGGAAAAAGTGAAAAAAATACTGTGTTATGTGGGGATAAATAATTTCCCAAGTCCTCTAAGAAAGAGTAGAGAAACTGATAAATCATAGGAATGTCTACACTCTGAGTGAGATCAGGGACTTTATCTTTCTTAGCACCTGGAAATGTACCTAGATCATAACAGATACTTGGTGAATGTGTGTGGAATAAGGAATAACTGAGCCAGGGGTCTGAGACCTGGGAAATCAGGCAGCAGTATGCTGATGAAGATACCAGTAGGTAGTGGGCATACTTTGTTTGTTTCCTTTTAGTTGCATGTGGTTTCTCACAGGCCACCTGAGGTAATCAGAAACACAAGAAGTTTGCAGGTCCCTAGAGGGTAAAATTATTCAACAACTACCACCTCTAGGAAGAGTCTCAATTGATCTGACTTGTGTCAAGTGCCCATAAATGGATAAGTGAACCAATCAGTGTGGATAAGGAAATGATGTACCATGACTGGGTCAGCTTACGTCACATACCCAACACTCTGGTTAGTAACCAGAAGACGTAGAGGGCAGTGGCCAAGAGATCCAGAGGACCTTTCAAATTCCTGCATTTCCTTTTAAAAGTTCCTCTTTTATAGAGATCGGTTTACATATCCAGTGTTCCTAACCCCAGTTTCCTAGAACAGTAGAACTTTACATATGTGTCTCTACAAACTTGGGTTTCAGGTGAGAAAAAAAAAAAAACTGAACGCTTTAATGGCCACACATCAGTGTTGAAACACCTCCTTGTACTGTGGACATCACTTTGAACAAGTGGCCCAGGTCATGTCATCCCGCTGTGCCCCGTGCAGCATCGCCTCCAACTGAGCCTGGACTTCAGCAAGTTTCTGTCGGTCCAAACTCTCATGAAAATTCCATTCCTCGTAGCAATGGACAGGGACAGGATAAATCACGTACTTCAGCTTCATCAAGGATGTCAAGTGCTGCAGAAGGCTCTTGAGCACAGGCATCGTAATGGGATTGAAGGCAAAGCTAAGGACACGGAGGTGGGTACAGTGGCTCAGGGCTGGGAGGACGGCAGAGAGAGTAGAATCAGTTATCATACAATTATTTATCTCCAGATGTTGCAGGGTGCTTGAGACCTTCTCCAGCAGAGTCTGGAAGGGCTCATAAACCTCTGAGAAGATCTGGTTGTTACTGAGACTCAATACCCTTAGGTGGGTGGCCTGAGAGCTCTGGGACAGGACAGTGACATCTCTGTTAGAAAGGCTACAGAAAGGTAGATACAGTGTATCCAACTGAGGTGGCACAACTCTAAAGAGAGAAAAAAGTAAGATTATTTCAGAAGAATGAGGGCAATGAGCCCCAAATTACAGGTACCTAAGGCTCTAGAATAAACTACTGTGTTCATGGTTTGCAATAGCTGGTTAACAATGTGGACTTTGGGATCAGACTTCATAGATTTGTGACCCTGAGAAAGTTACTTTACCACTCTGAGGTACAGGGTTTTAATCTTGAAAATGTGCACAGCAGTAATTATTATACAGAAGTGCGGGAAAGATTAAGTGAAGAAATTGCATGCACTTAGTATATACGACATAATCAGTGTTGGATCTGATTCACTAATTTGGCGAGGATGGGTCTGGGAAAGCAGCCAACTGAGGGTTTCCTCTGACTAGTTCCCAGATGACAAGCTCTCAGTTCAGGGTCTAAGCCTTGGGGAAAATACAGGAGCAAAATTATCTGGCAGTGTTAACTATTGGGGCCCATCCATGGGCATGTGCATTAGTCCTATAGCTTAATGTTTCTCCATCTGAATGCCTCCCCTTCCTCTCTAGAGAGCTGTAAAGTCCAATAGGAGAAGGACTGAGTCTTTTTCACCAATATATTTACAGACTTATTATAGTGTCTGCCCACGGCCACTGAATGAATGAATGAATGAATGAGCACAGCTTCCTTTTCTAACCTCATCTGCTGCTCACCATAAGGTAGCCCTCTCTCCCCCGGCTAGGTTCAAACTCCCAGCAGTGCCTATGCTGAGGCAAAAGGAGAAATGGGCTACAAGGAGCTTAGGAAGATCCAAGCATGGTCTCTTCTGTCTTAACAATGAGGTGTTCAGGGAACCCAGGTTCTTCCCCACCCCCTCACCTGAGCAGTGTGTGCAGTTGATCTGTGAGGCAGAAGAAAGTCAAGCTGAGCTCCTGGAGATTGTCCAGCTGCCCAAGCCAGAGGAGAAAAGATCTGAAGTTCCTTCTCTTATAAGATTTAAAGGGGATGTTACACAGAGTCAGGCTGTTCAGGTGGATCACCCGAGCCAAAAGGGTGACGACTTCTCTCAGATTAGCCTGATCCATTTCCAGGTGCTCAATGCACCCCAGATCCAGAAACTGCAGGATACTTTTGAGGGCAGACATTCTATGGATTCGCAAACCTCTGCAGCAGAGGTGCAAGGACCCAAAGTTCTGCTGAACTTTACTACAAAGCAAAGAGAGGAATTGCTCTGTTCTCACGGTACTATTGAGGGAAATATCCACTAGTAATTCCATGGGTTCCTGAGCTGAATGAGGCTCAGACCCGGAATTACCAATCCCGAGGCACCTGACACTATGCTGAGCGTCTTCTATATTAAAGATAGAGCGCTGAGAGTAAATGCATGACTGAAAACAGAAAGGGAATGCGGTCCCAATCTCAGAGCATATTGTCTCACAGTCCAGGTCAGGCCTTAAATCTAGGATCCTCAGTTTGGGCCCCCTGTAAGGAAAGGAAGAGACAGAACACATGAGAGATAGCTGATTTTAATATAACCCAGCAAGATCAATGATGAGAAGCAGGGACAGAACACTTTAACCCTGGTTTTCACTTCACTGCCATTCACCAAGAAGTTCTTTCCACACAAATGCAGCGTCTTTCATCCTTTCCCCACCCCCTCCTTCACCTCCGGGCTTTCCCTGTCTCAATGCCCATATTCCACTTCTGTGTAATCGCACTCAGATCCATTCATAGTGTCCTCAAACACCTCTGTTCTATAATCAACTCTATAAGGCAATAGAGTCCCGAAGGTGACCCCAAGTGCTGACCGACAGCTCTGCAAAGACTGCAGTATTCACCATTGGCTACTGTTGGGAGACGGTTAGGTATCCCCCTGCCCCAGGCTACAGCATACCCTCCTGCTGACTCCCTGTGTCTCTACTGGTCATAGTCTTACCAAGAGGAAGAGTTCTGGGCAGGGAGGATCTGCAGACCATCAATCATGGCTTCCAAGATGTCATAGGATGACTCTCGTGTGTTCAATGACCCAATATGGAGACAGCGAAAAGGCCAAACCTGCACCATTGCCTTTAGCACCGTCTTATGCCCACCCAAGAAGGCAGCATTGAACAATGGAACAAAGAGGTCTCTTGGGATTTCGTCCAGGGCATGGATAGCTGCAGGCTCATTATTCAGCAGACTCTTTGCAGCAAGCTCTAGGAGTGTGACTGTGGTCTTTTGGTCCATCTTCAAAAACCTGCTTCAGAGTAGAGAGTATTTAGAAATCCTGAGAAGATATCTAGAGTCACTTGTTTGCTTCCAGGGTTAGCTATGGACAAAATACTTATTGAATAAGTATGTGGTGAATCATAGGGTCAACTCAAGTGACCTCTACTATAGGACTAGAATGAAAATGGACTTGTGTGTATATTTAATTATATATGTGTACACACACGTGTGCGTGCACACACACACACACACACACACACACTTGAGATAAAATGCCATTAGAAATCAGAGGTCAGTTAGCAGAAGACAATGCTGACCACCTAGCTGCCTTCCTCAAATTATTTCCTCCTGAGGAGCTTCAAGATGGCAGAAGAGTAAGACGCGGAGATCACCTTCCTCCCCACAAATACATCAGAAATACATCTACATGTGGAACAACTCCTACAGAACACCTACTGAACACTGGCAGAAGACCTCAGACCTCCCAATAGGCAAGAAACTCCCCAAGGACCTGGGTAGGGTAAAAGAAAAAAGAAAAAACAGAGACAAAAGAATAGGGACGGGACCTGCACCAGTGGGAGGGAGCTGTGAAGGAGGAAAGGTTTCCACACACTAGGAAGCCCCTTCGTGGGCGGAGACTGCAGGTGGCGAAGAGGGGAGCCTCGGAGCCACGGAGGAGAGTGCAGCAACAGGGGTGCGGAGGGCAAAGCGGGGAGATTCCCACACGAAGGATCTGTGCCGACCAGCACTCACCAGCCCGAGAGGCTTGTCTGCTCACCCGCCGGGATGGGTGGGGGCTGGGAGCTGAGGCTCAGGCTTCGGAGGTCGGATCCCAGGGAGAGGACTGGGGTTCGATGCGTGAACACAGCCTGAAGGGGGCTAGTGCACCACGGCTAGCCGGGAGGGAGTCCGGGAAAAAGTCTGGAGCTGCCGAAGAGACAAGAGACTTTCTTGCCTCTTTGTTTCCTGGTGCGCGAGGAGAGGGGATTAAGAGCGCTGCTTAAAGGAGCTCCAGAGAAGGGCGCGAGGAAATAGTTAATCAAGTCCAGGAAGCACAGAGAGTCCCATACAGGATAAATCCAAGGAGAAACACGCCAAGACACATACTAATCAAACTATCAAAGATTAAACACAAAGAACAAATATTAAAAGCCGCAAGGGAAAAACAACAAGTAACACATAAGGGAATCCCCATAAGGGCAACAGCTGATCTTCCAGCAGAAACTCTGCAAGCCAGAAGGGAGTGGAAGGACATATTTAAAGTGATGAAAGAGAAAAACCTACAACCAAGATTACTCTACCCAGCAAGGATCACATTCAGATTTGATGGAGAAATTAAAAGCTTTACAGACAAGCAAAAGCTAAGAGAATTCACCACCACCAAACCAGCTTTACAACAAACGCGAAAGGAACTTCTCTCGGCAAGAAACACAAGAGAAGGAAAAGACCTACACTAAAAAAACCCAAAGCAATTAGCAAAATGATAACAGGAACATACATATCGATAATTACCTTAAATGTAAATGGATTAAATGCTCCAACCAAAAGACATAGATTGGCTGAATGGATACAAACACAAGACCTATATATATGCTGTCTACAAGAGACCCACTTCAGACCTAGGGACACATACAGACTGAAAGTGAGGGGATGGAAAAAGATATTCCATGCAAATGGAAATCGAAAGAAAGCTGGAGTAGCAATTCTCATATCAGACAAAATAGACTTTAAAACAAAGACTATTACAAGAGACAAAGAAGGACACTACATAATGATCAAGGGATCAATCCAAGAAGAAGATATAACAATTGTAAATATTTACGCACCCAACATAGGAGCACCTCACTACATAAGGCAAATACTAACAGCCATAAAAGGGGAAATCAACAGTAACACAATCATAGTAGGGGACTTTAACACCCCTTTCACCAATGGACAGATCATCCAAAATGAAAGTAAATAAGGAAACACAAGCTTTAAATGATGCATGAAATAAGATGGACTTAATTGATATTTATAGGACATTCCACCCAAAAACAACAGAATACACATTCTTCTCAAGTGCTCATGCAACATTCTCCAGGATAGATCATATCTTGTGTCACAAATCATGCCTTGGTAAATTTAAGAAAATTAAAATCGTATCAAGTATCTTTTCCCACCACAACGCTATGAGACTAGACATCAATTACAGGAAAAACTCTGTAAGAAATACAAACACATGGAGGCTAAACAATACACTACGAAATAACCAGGAGATCACTGAAGAAATCAAAGAGGAAATCAAAAAATACCTACAAACAAATGAAAATGAAAACACGACGACCCCAAACCTATGGGATGCAGCAAAAGCAGTTCTACGAGGGAAACTTACAGTAATACAATCCTACCTCAAGAAACAAGAACCATCTCAAATAAACAACCTAACCTTACACACAAAGCAATTAGAAAATGAGGAACAAAAAGACCCCACACTTAGCAGAAGGAAAGAAATCAGAAAGGTCAGATCAGAAATAAGTGAAAAAGAGATGAAGGAAACAATAGCAAAGATCAATAAAACTAAAAGCTGGTTCTTTGAGAAGATAAAGAAAATTGATAAACCATTAGCCAGACTCATCAAGAAAAAAAGGGAGAAGACTCAAGTCAATAGAATTAGAAATGAAAAAGGAGAAGTAACAACTGACACTGCAGAAATACAAAGGATCATGAGAGATTACTACAAGCAACTCTATGCCAATAAAATGGACAAGCTGGAAGAATTGGACAAATTCTTAGAAAAGCACAACCTTCCGAGACTGAACCAGGAACAAATAGAAAATATGAACAGACCAATCACAGGCACTGAAATTGAAGCTGTGATTAAAAGTCTTCCAACAAACTAAAGCCCAGGACCAGATGGCTTCACAGGTGAATTCTATAAAACATTTAGAGAAGAGCTAACACCTATCCTTCTCAAACTCTTCCAAAATATAGCAGCGGGAAGAACACTCCCACACTCATTCTACGAGGCCACCATCACTCTGATAGCAAAACCAGACAAAGATGTCACAAAGGAAGAAAACTACAGGCCAATATCACTGATAAACACAGATGCAAAAATCCTCAACAAAATCCTAGCAAACAGATTCCAACAGCACATTAAAAGGATCATACATTATGACCAAGTGGCGTTTATCCCAGGAGTGCAAGGATGCTTCAGTATACGCAAATCAATCAACGTGATGCACCATATTAAAAAACTGAAGGAGAAAACCCATATGATCATCTCAATAGATGCAGAGAAAGCTTTCGACAAACTTCAACACCCATTTATGATAAAAACCCTCCAGAAAGTAGGCATAGAAGGAATCTTCCTCAACATAATAAAGGCCATGTATGAGAAACCCACAGCCAACGTCGTCCTCAATGATGCAAAACTGAAACCATTTCCACTAAGATCGGGAAGAAGACAAGGTTGCCCACTCTCACCACTATTATTCAACATAGTTTTGGAAGTTTTAGCCACAGCAATCAGAGAAGAAAAAGAAATAAAAGGAATCCAAATTGGAAAAGAAGAAGTAGAGCTGTCACTGTTTGCAGATGACATGATACTATACATAGAGTATCCTAAACATGCTACCAGGAAACTACTAGAGCTAATCAATGAATTTGATAAAGTAGCAGGATACAGAATGTATGCACAGAAATTTCTTGCATTCCTATACGCTAATGATGAAAAGTCTGAAAGAGAAATTAAGGAGATACTCCCATTTACCATTGCCACAAAAAGAATAAAATATCTAGAAATAAACCTGCCTAAGGAGACAAAAGACCTGTATGCAGAAAATTATAAGACACTGATGAAAGAAACTAAAGATGATACAAATAGATGGAGAGATATACCATGTTCTTGGAATGGAAGAACCAACATTGTGAAAATGAGTCTACTACCTAAAGCAATCTACAGATTCAATGCAATCCCTATCAAACTACCACTGGCATTTTTCACAGAACTAGAACAAAAAATTTCACAATTTGTATGGAAACACAAAAGACCCCGAATAGCCAAAGCAATCTTGAGAAAGAAACACAGAGCTGGAGGAATCAGGCTCCCGGACTTCAGTCTATACTACAAAGCTACAGGAATCAAGGCAGTATGGTACTGGCACAAAACCAGAAATATAGCTCAATGGAACAGGATAGAAAGCCCAGAGATAAACTCACGCACCTATGGTCACCTAATCTATGACAAAGGCGGCAAGAATATACAGTGGGGAAAAGACAGTGTCTTCAATAAATGGTGCTGGGAACACTGGACAGCAACATGTAAAAGAATGAAATTAGAACACTCCCTAACACCATACACAAAAATAAACTCAAAATGGATTAAAGGCCTAAATGTAAGGCCAGACACCATCAAACTCTTACAGGAAAACATAGGCAGAACACTCTATGACATAAATCACAGCAAGATCCTTTCTGACCCACCTCCTAGAGAAATGGAAATCAAAACAAAAATAAACAAATGGGACCTAATGAAACTTAAAAGCTTTTGCACAGCAAAGGAAAGCATAAACAAGACGAAAAGACAACTCTCAGAATGCGAGGAAATATTTGCAAATGAAGCAACTGACAAAGGATGAATCTCCAGAGCATACAAGCAGCTCATGCAGCTCAATATCAAAAAAAACAAACAACCCAATCCAAAAATGGGCAGAAGACCTAAATAGACATTTCTCCAAAGGAGATATACAGATTGCCAACAAACACTTGAAAGAATGCTCAACATCTTTAATCATTAGAGAAATGCAAATCAAAACTACAGTGAGATATCATCTCACACCGGTCAGAATGGCCATCATCAAAAACTCTACAAACAATAAAACACATATCACATTATTAAACTAGGAATCTTGTTGAAAAACCAATATCACACAGATGAACAGAATGAAGGGAATTCCATACAAAACTTTGTAAAAAAAAAAAAAAAAAAGATAAGGAAACAAAAGTGCACACATATTAAACAACCATGAAGGAGAAAAAGACTGGAAGTCAACACTCCAAACAAAATTAATTATACTCAAGCAAGCATTGGAGGATATGAAACCCACCTTAAATAGAATATTTTAAAAAATCAAAAGACAGAGATTGACTAAAAAGAAAGGCTGAAGCAAAGATTTTATAACCAACTGGGGTGTCCTTTAAATATCACAGCCTACAGAAAAAGCTTTTCAACTTGTAGAAACTTAGGAAATTCTGCACCCCTCAGCCCTTCCTAAGGAAGCTACTAGAGCAGGGGTCTGCAAGCTGGCCCACTGAGCCAAATCCAGCCCACTGCTTGATTTTGTAAATAAAGTTTTATTGGAACAAAGCCATGATCAATCATTTATGTATTGTCTATGAATGCTTTTGCACTCCAGTAGCAGAGTAGAGTGACAGCGACACTGTGACCCAGGAACTTACAATATTTCCTATACTTCTCTTTACAGAATGTTTGCCAAGTAATCTAAAAGAGGAACTGGGATTGTGATCCCACTGCGATGAGAAGGAAAACTTCACCAAAATACCTAATGGTGAGTATTTTACATACAATAATAAAATCAAGGTGGAGGAAAGGGGAGAAGACTAATGTACACAAGTTTTATGCTGTGAAAAAAAGACACGGAAACTGTGCAACTAAAAATGAGAGAAGGGAGAGAAGTAGAAGAAAATAGAACAAACTTTTTATCATAATGCACTAGGTGAGTGTTAAAAGATACTGGAGGAAAAAATGCATAGACCAGAGAGTAAAGTGTTAAGAAAACAGGTGGTTCAGGATGATTTTAAGAAAGCATTAAACGGGACCAAAAACATGTCTTAATGATAAAAGCCAAAACTCACAATGAAGATATAAGCCTTAGGAATATTTATGCACCAATAACAAACAAACACCTTTATAAAGCAAAAATGCAAGAAGACGTAGATAAAATAATAATAATAACAACAGGAAACAGAAACAGTAGGAGATTTAATACACCAAACTCAGTCTAAGGCTGATCAAGTCATATAAAAAAAAGAGAAAGCTAATCAATAATGTGATAGAGGGAATATATTCTTGTCAAAAATGCATCATAATTATCTCACAGAGTTGAGATAATTAATTTCTATAAAGTAGAAATAGTACAAACAATCCTCTCTAACCCCAATGCAATAAAAGTTAGTAACAAAAATTGAAAACAGAAAGGCCTTTCCACCTGAAAAAAATTTGTAAAGCTTCTCTTAAAAAATGTTGAATATAAGAGGAGATGCAAACTCAAGTTGCAAAGAAATTTTTTAAAAGAATGACTATGAAATACTACATATCGGCATCTATGGGATACATTTAGAGCGGTGATCTGAGGCAAGTTCACACAGTACACACTTTTATGAGTAAAAATGGAAGAATGAAGATAAATGAATTAAAGTATGGCCTCAAAAAATGAAACAAACAAACAAAAAAACTAGGAAAAAAAGAACAACTAAAGAAAGCAAAACATAAAAGCAGAAATGAATGAGATACAAAATAGAAAAACGAAATCTTGCTTTTCAAAACGGACAAACCCCTAGCTGGCTTGATGAAGGAAGAAAGGGAGAGATCACACATAGACAAAATAATAAATGACAAAGGAGAAATAATCACTGAAACAGAAAATAGAAGAGATTACTTTGCCAACCTCTATGCAAATAAACTTGAAAATCTATGTGAAATAGGTAACTTCCTAGATAAATACAGATTACCAAAACTCTGATTCTAGTGTTAGAAAGCTTAAATTAGGCAATTTTCATAGAAGAAATAAAGTTATTACAGCAATACCCCCAAGAAGCACCTTGCTCAGATGGTTTTACAGGTGAATTCTAGTAAACCATCAAAGAACAAATAGTACCAAAGCTCTATGAGTTATGTGAGAACATTAGAAAGGAAGGAAACTTCCCTAACTTCTTTTATGAAGCCAGTAGGATGCTAACAGGTAAAACGTAGATACCAAAATACTAAATAGAAAATTAGCAAACATCCAACAATACATTTAGAAACTAATATACTGTCATCAAGTGCAATTTACTCCATTAATACAAGGCTGGTTCTATATTAGGAATTCCATTGATATCATTCACCATGGTAATATAATTAAGGACAAATATCATATGATTAAAACCACAGATGCCAAACAAATCTTTGGGAAACTTCAACACCCATTCATGTTAAGAAAAGAAAAACCTCAAGGAATGGGAAAGAGGGATGCATTCCTAACATGATAAAAGATATATAATTAATTCCTCATGCAAGTATTTTATTTAGTGGGGGACTACCAGAGGTTTTCCAATAAGGTCAGGAACAAGAAAAGTATGCCCATTATATCATTCCTGTTCAATCTTCAACTACGAGCATTAGTCAGTTGACTAGAGAAATCAATTAGATTTATGAGAATGAATAACAAGAAGGAAAGCCACCTCTGTGTGCAGATGATATTACCGTACACCTGAAAAGCCCTATAGAAACAATGACAGATTAAGTAAAACAATCAGAGAAATCAGCAAGGTAGTAGGATATAAAGTTACATACAAAAGTCAGTGGTCTTTGTGTACACACACACACACAGCTGGAGGACACTTTAGTAGAGAAAATTCCATATACAGTAGCAAAAACAAAGCTTAAATGCATAGAAATAAACTTAATGAGACCATCTACGCAAGGAAAATTTTTAGACACTCCTGAACGACATAGAAGGAAACTTGAATAAGCACAAAGACATTGGTCAATGTTCTTGGATAGAATAACTCAACATTAAAAAGATGTCGGTTCTCCCCTAAACTAATGTATAAATTTAATATAATCTCAAAAATACCAGCAAACGTTTTTATGGAGTTAGATCCATGGATAATAAAATTAATATTTTTTTTTAAATCATGCAAGAATAGCCAGGATATAAGTGAAAAAGAAAACCTATAAGTGGGGAGTAATGATACCAGACATTAAAGCACGCTATAAAGCCTCGGTAATTATAACACTGTGGTACTGGTACATGAATAGACAAATAGTCCAGTGAAATAGAATAGGAAACCCAGAAAAACAACAATAACATATGGAAATTTCAGTATATGATGAAAGGGCATTTAAAACCACTGAGGCAAAGATGGACGTTCAATAAATGATGCTGGAACAACTGAGACATTTGGGAAAAGAATCAATGTAGATCCATATCACACACCATACACAAAAATAAACTGTAAACGGGTTAGGAATCTAAACAAATGAAACCATAACAAAATCTTTAAGAAAATATGGCAGGACTCTGCTTTAACCTCAGCGTAGGGAAAGGCTTTCTAACTGTGACTCAAATTTCCAGAGGCAATGAAAGAAAACAATGATCTATGTGACTACAAAGGATTTTTTTTAACGTACGGCAAACACATCATAACTAAGTCAAAAGGCAATTGACAAACTGAGATAAAGTATTTGCAGCATGCCTCACGGACAAATGAATAGTAGTCCAAGTATATACAGAACTCTGTATTCCCACAGAAAAATGGGAAAAGATATGAACAGAAAATTCACAAAAAATATATAAAACAGTCCTCAAAATATAGTCAAACTTTCTCTTAATTAGACAAATGCATACTAAGACAATACCGAGATATCATTTCTCACCTACCACATCAACAAAGGTCACAAAAGTAGGGCAACATGTTCTCTTAGTGAGTCTGTGGGGAAACAGTCACAGTAGCTAGTGGGAGTGAAAACCAGTACAACCCTTCTGGAGAGAAATTTGGAAATGCCTAACAGAACTACACATGCACTTAACTTTTGGCCCAACAATACTACTGCTGGGAATAAAACTTGAAGATCCATTTCCACCAACACAAAAATACTTATGCCTAAGGTTATTCACTGCAGCACTGTTTGTAGTTGCAGAATGTTGAAAACAAGTTAAATGCCCCTACATATGTCAGCAGAGTCCAATGCAGTTGTAAAAAAACAAAAACAAAAAGAAAAACAATGAAGCCCTCTATGGCATAAAGAGATTTTTAATGGAATGCTGTTAACTGAAAAAGGAAAAGTGCAAAGGAGCATTATAAAATGCCGTCCTTCATTTAATAAACAAGGCAATATAAGAACACATATATGTATCAGTTCATTTGTGCAGAGTAAATACAGGAAAGATTAAACCAGAAACTAAAGAGATTGGTTATCTACAGGGGGAGTGTGGGAAATAAGTGGGGAACGGGAGGGGGTTAGAAGGCATGAGGAAAGAGTGACAGTTGTCTAGTAGATGTTTCTGTGCAGCCCTGACTCTTTGAATCACAGTAATATTTCACATACCCCAGAATTAAATAAAAAATTAAAATCAACTAAGATGTGGGGAGGAGGCAAACTCAAACACAAACACCAACAAATTAACCTAACTATACTACAAATGAATGTCTTAACCACAACTGAAGAGGCGAGAAAGAAAATAGCTAAGCTAAGCAACTTGGGAAAATAGTACTTCTTTGATTGCATCCTCTGAGGCCTACGGCATAAAGAACTGTACACAAACACAAGTTATCAAATCTGTTTCTAACAGGTGTATTGGGTAGCATTTCTGCAACTATTTCATGAATATATCAGGAATGAACAAGTAAGTAAATATTGAAGATAAGGAGAGCCAGGTCGGACAAAGAAGTTACAAACAAGGCTACAACGGATTAAAATTAGAAGTATCAGTGTGAGCTCCTGGCTTTCAATATCTATACATATAGGTAGAGAAATTGAGAAGTATCTGTAAGCACGAGTATATACATACAGTATATTTCCTTCATTTGTGGATGGAGAGGGAGGACGTAGCAGCAATGAAACCGCAATAGCAACGAACACACACTGAGATATTGGTTTCTAAATGTCATTTTCCAAGAAAAGGAAGCATGGCTCTTTGCAGAAGTGTTTTGATTTCAGGGCCGTGGTGGGGACAAGAACACAAGACGAACAGGAATACCTTACAATGCCAGCAAGGAAGCACACAGAAAAGGATCAGGTCATGCTGAAAGAACACAGACCCCACCAAAAGGAGCTTGCGGTCACCAAAGCTGGAACAATTCAAGAAACTAAATAATGATATAATTTGATTATAAGTCACAATATAACATAGTTATTCATGATTCAATACTGACATAAATAATTTGATTAGTTATTTGATTCAATAATTTGAAATCAATTTTATAAAACAATTTTTATAAACAACTTGAAAATTTATAAATAAATAAATGGGGGAGAAAAGACAGCTCTTCAGAATTCCAATGAACCAATGTAGTAGGAATAAGGAAATAGAAAGTCACCATTAAGTCATAATTGTTGTAGGCAAGATCAACAGATGGATTTCAAAAGTCGTGAATAACAGTCTGAGAAGAAATAGGACATTTTCATAGCCTGAAAGTATTTCCTACACGATATTTATTACTTACAAATAGGAAAACAGTACCATTACAATGGAGCAACACAGTTGTCCCTACCTTAATCAAGTGTTGCAAATGAATATCATCATTAATACAACATATGGACACCATGTACCCCCTCACATGATGCTTGCAGAAGGGAACAGAATCGCTTTTGCAGCGCCGTGGTATAAGACCTAAAATTAAGGCACAGTGACATGTATGCCCTGACATTCGGGGGAAAACCCAGAGGGTCTCAAATGGACTAACCACAAGTTCCCAGTCCCCTCTTGTGCTCCCAGGAAGAAGGTCCCCTAGCCAAAGAACCAGCCTTATCATGGGAACTAGCCACAGTACCTGCTTGCCCCTGACTATCGGGTTTCAGTTCCCTACCAGCTCACAGAAGTATTCAAACAAGCCAATCACATCCTCCCATGTGACCCAAGGGTCACCTCGTCCTCTTGCTACTACAGACTGCCCCCCACAGCCCCTGCTTGTTCACTCTCTTCCAGAGAAGGACTCCTGTGAGGCTCTACCTGGCCAGCAGTGTCCTCCTCCCCAGGCTGTGAGTAAACGTTACTAATAAGCTGCTGTGGGTAGTACCTGTCCAGTGTCAGGTGTCGTGTGTTCAGCCACCCCCAGAGCACTAGGGTGGAAATTCCTCCATCACCAATGGGATGAAGGGGAGGAGAATAAAACAGGTATTGTTGCCAAAAATGTATAAGTTCAATCAAATCACAAGAACACATCAGACAAACCCAAGTCGACAGACATTCTATAAAATACCTGACCAGTATCTTCAAAAGCGTCAAGATTGGGAAAGACCCAGAAAGCTGAAGGAACTGTCAGCCTGGAGGAGACTAAGGAGAAATGATGGCCAAATGCAATGTGGTATCCAGAATGGGATGCTGGAATAGAAAAATGAGATTACTGGGACAAATGGTGAAATTCAAATAAAGTACGTAGATTAGTTAATAGTACTGCATCAATGTTAATTTCCTAATTTTGATAATTTTTCTATGGCTGTGTAAGATGTTAACATTAGGGAAATCTGGGTGAAGGCTTTCTATACTATTCGCAAAGTATCTGTGAGCCTAAAATTATTTCAAAATAAAGCATTAAAAAAAATTCAGTGGTTAAAGGAATGGTTATTGTATAAACGACACTGTTTAATAATAGTTTAACTAACTGAAATACCGTTAGGAGGATGGATAAATGCTCGAGCCGCATCATCCATTACAAAACGATTTCAAACTGCTTTAGAGAGCCCATTAAAATAAATGAAAGTGCAGTCATCTCCAAGATGTAGATGAGTATTTATCTGCTCTTCAGAAGATAACCATTTTAAGTATAAAAGCAATGGAATACCGTACATAGAGAGAGAGAGAGACAGAGACCAGAGAGATACAGAGAGAGGTGGGGGAGGGGGGAGAGAGACATACATTTCAATACTTACAATTTAAAGTCTGAGATGTCGAAACAAACCGCAAACAAAACTGAGGTGCAAAGGAGAAATACCTTTTTTTTTTTTTTTAAGAAGCGGAAGGCTGCTGATCGAGGGATTTTAAAGAGAGAGCGCGAAATGATTAGCCACCCGACTGAAGCGAATCACAGCTGAGGAAAGAGGAACGCACGGAGCGTGGACAGGACAGTGGACCGAGCAATCCGTTCGATTGCCCTTCTTATTAACCCCCAAACCTTGACCCTGGGTAATTTAATTTAGGTCAATAGAGGCGTAATTTATAGAAAGAATGCTGTTGTAACTTACCTGATTGGAACAAGAGTTGGAAAAAACTTGAGCTGTCCAAGACCCCAGCAGTAGGAGCACGTTCCTCCCTCTCTGAAGCTCGCAGCCGACAAGCCTCAGCGTTTCCGGCACTGGGCGTCTTAACGCTTCTCTCTCACAGTTAAACTCGCCGGAAAAGGACTTGGATTGGTGCAGCTCAGGTCAGGTGACCCCCTATCCCTCAATCTACTGGGAGGCGGGGCCAGATTCCCGACCCCACCCAGAGGGACCGAGGGGAGAGAACCTTAGGCGTGAGAGGGTTCTTCTCAGGCGCCAACCCCACCCTCCTACATCTCCTTGGCACAGTGTCTCTCCTCGTGGCCTGGGCAACGCCTGGCCAGGGTTTCTGCCAGGCCCCGTCTCAAACCTAGAGAGCTGACGTCCAAATTGATAGGCTACACAACAGGGTGTGTGAACTTAAAAACGAGTGGCCACTGATGACAAAAAGCCGTCAGACTTTAGTGTCCCTGGGGCTCTGCTATATAGATGATAGATAGATAGATAGATAGATAGATAGATAGATTAGATGATAGATAGATAGATAGAGATATATATATAGATATATCTCTATATATCTCTATATATCTATATTTAACATCTTTATTGGAGGATAATTGCTTTACAGTGGTGTGTTAGTTTCCGCTATATTAAACAAGCGGTCGAGTCCCCACCAAAAGATAGGAAAAATGTATTCTTGCCTCTGTGCAGTAAAGCCAGCAGAGCATTTACATTATTTGACAAAAGCAACGGAATGGAGAAAACTGCCGCCCGCTGATACCTCTCCTATCAATTGCAAGGATAGCTAATAGTATTTGTTTCCAACCCTCTCCCTGGACTCCTGATTCCACTTCTTCCCTGTCTGCTTCCTTTTCTGGTCCCAATTGTTTACCACCTTTTGGAATACAATACACTTTATTCATATGCTGTTTTGTAAATTGGCCATCTCCCGTGGTGGAAAAATATAAATTCCAGGAGGGCAGGAATCTTTGTTGGTTTGTTCATTAACATATCCTAAGTGCCTATAGTAATGCCTGGTTCACTGGATACTTGAATATTTGTTGAATGAATTTTTCTCCAGCCACACTAGCCTCTTTTTTGTGCCTCTAACCCTAACTCACCAAACATGTTCCCCAACAATTATGTGTTTTCCTGTAACAGCCTGCCCCACATAGCCCTATAACCACCTTCCTGACTAAACTCACATCTCTGTCACCTTATCAGACAAGCCTTACTTTCCTTCATGGCACTTAGCATTTGAACATAGCTTTTCTGGGTTGTTTTTCTTTGTTCGTTTGTTTTCCTTTTTGTTTTTATTTTGCTTTAGTTTACTTTTGTTATTTTCTGTTTTCTTGCTTCAACACTTTTTCTTTTTTTTCTTTTTTCTTTTTATTTATTTTTGGCTGCGTTGGGTCTTTGTTGCTGCGTGCGGGCTCTCTCTAGTTGTGGCAAGCAGGGGCTGCTCTTCGTTGCGGTGCACAGGTTTCTCATTGCAGTGGCTTCTCTTGTTGCGGAGCATGGGCTCTAGGTGCGTGGGCTTCAGTAGCTGTGGCACACGGGCTCAGTAATTGTGGCTCATGCGCTCTAGAGCACAGGCTCAGTAGTTGTGGCCCATGGGTTTAGCTGCTCCCTGGCTGTGGGATCTTTCCGGACCAGGGCTCTAACCCATGTCCCCTGCATTGGCAGGCAGATTCTTAACCCGTGCGCCACCAGGGAAGCCCAACATTTTTTCTTATACTCTAATTGCAGATAAAGAAGTAGACCAGCCACGGCCATTTTAATTTTTGCACTACAATGTCATCTTTCAGTAGATGGGGTAATGGCATCAAACATCTTAAGACTGGATCCCTGGTTTTATGGCTTTACCACTTAGTGGTACCACAGGCTACACGACCTTGGCCAGGCACGTCAACTCTTCCAAGATTTCATTATCCATATTCAAAAGGAGAATGGCAATTTTTTTTTGGAATTTTATTTATTTATTTATTTATTTATTTATTTTCAGCAGGTTCTTATTACTTATCTAGTTTATACATATTAGTGTATACATGTCAATCCCAATCTCCCAATTCATCCCACCACCACCCCCAACCCCCCTCCACTTTCTCCCCTTAGTGTCCATACATTTGGTCTCTACATCTGTGTCTCTATTTCTGCCTTGCAATCCGGTCCATCTGCACTATTTTTCTAGATTCCACATATATGTGTTAATCTACGATATTCGTTTTTCTCTTTCTGACCTACTTCACTCTGTATGACAGTCTCTAGGTCCATGCATGTCTCTACAAATGACCCAGTTTTGTTCCTTTTTATGGCTGAGTGATATTCCATTGTATATATGTACCACATCTTCTTTATCCATTCATCTGTCGATGGGCATTTACGTTGCTTCCATGTCCTGGCTATTGTAAATAGTGCTGCATTGGGGTGCGTGTGTCTTTTTGAATTATGGTTTTCTCAGGGTATATGCCCAGGTGTGGGGTTGCTGGGTCATACGGTAGTTCTGTTTTTAGGTTTTTAAGGAACCTCCATACTGTTCTCCATAGTGGCTGTATCAATTTACATTCCCACCAACAGTGTAAGAGAGTTCCCTTTACAAGGAGAGAATTGTTAAGTCTGTGAGAGAAATGCCACTTGTCATATACAAGGGAACAGCATAAGGCTATCAAGAGATTTCTGAAAAGAAACCTTGCAGTCCAGGAGAGAGTGGGATGATATATTCAAAGTGCTGAAAGAAAACAAGCGACCACCAAGAATACTCTATTCAGAAAAGCCGTCCTTCAGAAATGAAAGATAGATGATGACATTCCCAGACAAACAAAAGCTGAGGGAGTTATTCACCACTCGACCTGCCTTACAAAAAATGCTAAAGGGAGTTCTTTGAGTGGAAACAAAAAATTAACAACATGAAAACCTACGAAAGCATATAACTCATACGTAAAAGTAAGCATATAGTCAAATTCAGAACACTCCAACATTGTAATGGTGGTGGGTAAAACACTTTTAACTTTAGTATGAAAACGGAAAGACAAAAGTATTAAAAATAAATACAGTTGCAATAACTCATTAGTACTCACAATATAAAAGATACAAACTGGGACATCAATAACCTAAAATGAGGTGGGAAGAGGTAAAAGTGTAGAGATTTTGCATATGATCAAAGTTAAGCTGTTATCATCTTAAAGCAGACTGGCATAACTAAAGATGTTATATGTAAGCATGGTGTTAACCACCATGGTTAATTAATTTTAGTTTTCTTTTTTTTTTTGGTAAGTCTTTGAAATGCGGTGCATTATCTCAATATGTAAGCAATATGAACAGATTATTAAATAATTTTGCATCCTTTCTCTTCTTTTAATTGAAATATAGTTGATTTACAATATTATATTGGTTTTAGGTGTACAGCAGAGTGATCCAACATTTTTTCAGATTATACTCCACTACAAGTTATTATCAGATAATGCCTATAATTCCCTGTGCTATACAGTATATCATTGTTGCTTTCCCATTTTATACCTAGTAGTTGTATCTCTTAAACCTATGCCCCTAATTTGTCCCTCCTACCTTCCCTCTCCCTTCTGGTAACCAAAAATTTGTTTTCTATATCTGTGAGTCTGTCTCCATTGTGCATGTGCATTCATTTGTATTATTTTTTAGATTCCATATGTAAGTGGTATCCTACAGTATTTGTCTTTCTATATCTGACATTTCACTAAGCATAATATTGTCTAGGTCCATCCATGTTGCAGCAAATAGCAGAATTTCATTCTTTTTATGGCTGAGTAATATTGCACTGTGTGTGTTTGTGTGTGTTTGTGTGTGTGTGTGTGTGTGTGTGTGTGTATGCCATATTTTTCTATCAGTTCGTCTGTTGATGGGCACTTGGGTTGCTTCCATATCTTTGTTATTGTAAATAGTGCTGCTATGAACCTTGGGGTGCGTGTATCTTTTCAAATCCATGCTTTTGTTATTTTTCTGTATATGTATCCAGGAGTGGATTTGCTGGATCATATGGTAGTCTTATTTTTAGTTTTTGAGGGAGCTCCATATTGTTTTCCATAGTGGCTGCACCAATTTACACTCCCACCGACAGCATACAAGGATTCCCTTTTCTCCACATCCTCTCCAATATTTGTTATTTGTAGACTTTTTGATGATAGCCATTCTGACAGGTGCGAGGTGATATGTCATTGTTGCTGTGATTTGCATTTCTCTAAATATTAGCGATGCTGAGCATCTTTTCATGTGCCTGTTAACCATGTGTACATCTTCTTTGGAAAAATGTCTATTCAGGTCTTCGGCCCATTTATCATTGGGTTGTTTGTTGTTTGGATATTGAGTTCTATGAGCTGTTTATATATTTTGGATATTAACCCCTTGTCGGTCACATCCTTTGCAAATATTTTATCCCAATCCTTAGGTTTTCTTTTCATTTTTGTTGATGGTTTCCTTTCCTGTGCAAAAGCTTTTACGTTTAATTAGGATTCGTTAGATTATTTTTGTTTTTATTCCTTTTGCTCTAGGAGACTTATCCAAAGGAATATTGGTATGATTTTTGTCAAAGAGTGTTCTGCTTATGTTCTCTTCTAGGAGTTTTATGTTTTGAGGTCTTGCATTTAGGTCTTTAAACCATTTTATTTTTGTATATGGTGTGAGGGAATGTTCTAATCTTTGTTTTACATGTAGATGACCAGTTTTCCCAACACCACTGATTGAAGAAACTGCCTTTTCTCCATTGTATATTCTTGCCTCCTTTTCTGTAGATTAATTGACCATACGTGCATGGGTTTATTTCTGGACTGTCTATTCTATTCCATTGATCGATGTGTCTGTTTTTGTGCCAGTACCATGCTGTTTTGATTTAGCTTCGTTGCATAGTCTGAAATCTGGGCTGGTTATACCTCCAGCTTCACTCCTTTTTTTTCTCAAGATTGCTTTGGCAATTTGGGGTCTTTTGTGGTTCCGTATGAATTTTTGGATTCTTGGTTCTAGTTCTGTCAAAAAAGGCATGGGTATATGGTAGGGATTGCATTAAATCTGTAGATTGCTTTGGGAAGTATGGACATTTTAACAATATTAATTCTTCCAATCCAACAGCATGGGATATCTTTCCATTTCTTTGTTCATCTTCAGTTTCCTGCATCAGTGTTTCATAGTTTTCAGATAGGGCTTTCACCTCCCTGGTTAGGTTTACTCCTAGGTGTTTTATTCTTTTCAATGTGATTTTAAACGGAGTTATAAAAAAAAAAACTTTCTGTTTGTGATATTTCTTTATTAGTGTATAGAGATGCAACAGATTTTTGTATTTTAATCTTGGATCCTGAAAGTTTGCTGAATTCATTCATTAGTTCTAATAGTTTTTGGGTGCAGGCTTTAGAACTTTCTATACAAAGTATCATGTCATCCGCAAAGAGTAACGGTTTTACCTTTTCCCTTCCAGTGTGGGTACCTTTTCTTTTTTCGCCTGATTGCTGTGGTTAGGACTTCCAATACTATGTTAAATATAAGTGGTGAGAGTGGGCATCCTTGCCTTGCTCCTGAATTTAGTGGAAAGTCTTTCAGCTTTTCGCCATTCACTATGATGTTGGCTGTGGGTTTGTCGTAAATGCCCTTATCATGTTGAGACATGTTCCCTCTATACACACTTTGTTGAGAGTTGTTGTCATGAATGGATGTTCAATTGTGTCAAAAGCTTTTCCTGCGTCTATTGAGATAATCATGTGATTTTTATCTTTCCTTTTGTTAATGTGGTGTCTCACACTGATTGATTTGCAAATGTTGAATCATCCTTGTGACCCTGGAATAGATCCTACGTGATTTATGGTGTATGGTCCTTTTGATATATTGTTGGATTTGTTTTGCTAATATTTTGTCCAGGACCTTTTCATTTGTATTCATCAAAGATATTGCCCTCTCATTTCCTTTTTCTGTAGTGTCTTTGTCTGGTTTTGGTGTCAGGGTATTGGTGGCCTTGTTGCATTCTTATTTTATGATGTCTTTGAAATGCCATGTGTTATCATTTCAACAAAGCAACAACATATACAATTCATTTAACCTGTTTGTCTTTCTAAGTCAGAAATGCAGTAACAAAATGGAGGTAAGAACAGGTTATTAACTATTTTTATTAATTATTAATTTTTACATTATTTTCTCTGTTTTTGAAATGCAGTTTATCACTTCAACGTGTAAGCAATAAGAAAAAATAATTGTAAAAACTTTTTTACTGAGTCTTTAAAATGTGTGCGTTATCATTTCAACAAGGAAACAGTGTAAACATCATTCATTACTTTTACATTCTTCTTTCTTACTAAGTCTTTAAACTGCAATCTGTTTTCATTTCAACAAGGAAAACGCAAACTCTTTTCATTTCAACAAGGAAACACTATACACAAAATACTAATTATTTTTCCATTCTTTTCTGTTATCAGATCGTTGACATTTTCTATGTTACCATTTCAACATATAAACAGTAGGAACAACCTATTAATTAACTTTATTTTCTCTCAGTTAGTCTTTGAAACGCAATGTTTTATCACGTTGACACGTAAAGATATAAACAGGTAATTATTATAACATTTTTCTTACTAAGTCTTTGAAATGCAATGCTATCATTTTAACAAGTAAGGATATAAAGAATTTAATTTACATTCTTTTATCTGTACTGCCTTTGATATGCAGTATGTTATCATTTCAACATGTAAACAATACACGTAAATTATCAATTAGTTATTCTACACCCTTTGTTTCCTACTAACTCTTGGATACACAGTGTGCATTCAACACCTAGGGTACATCACATTTGAGAGTAGCCAAATTTCTAGAGTTCAGAAGCCACATATGGTTAGTGTGCACCATACCGAGCAGTGCAACTCTAGTGGAAGAGCAGAGGGAGCAAATACATATGCAACCATGTGTACCATGAAGGAAATATACATGGTACATTAAGAAAAAGCAGCAGCAGAATAAATCTACTTAAATGGGGAAGTAAGAGAAAACCTATCTGAGGAGGTAACATGTAAGCCATGACCTGAGGCCTGAGCAGCTATCCAACAGCATAAAAAGGCCAACATCATTTGAGCAGACTATATAAGGGGAAAAAGTGAAAAAAATACTGTGTTATGTGGGGATAAATAATTTCCCAAGTCCTCTAAGAAAGAGTAGAGAAACTGATAAATCATAGGAATGTCTACACTCTGAGTGAGATCAGGGACTTTATCTTTCTTAGCACCTGGAAATGTACCTAGATCATAACAGATACTTGGTGAATGTGTGTGGAATAAGGAATAACTGAGCCAGGGGTCTGAGACCTGGGAAATCAGGCAGCAGTATGCTGATGAAGATACCAGTAGGTAGTGGGCATACTTTGTTTGTTTCCTTTTAGTTGCATGTGGTTTCTCACAGGCCACCTGAGGTAATCAGAAACACAAGAAGTTTGCAGGTCCCTAGAGGGTAAAATTATTCAACAACTACCACCTCTAGGAAGAGTCTCAATTGATCTGACTTGTGTCAAGTGCCCATAAATGGATAAGTGAACCAATCAGTGTGGATAAGGAAATGATGTACCATGACTGGGTCAGCTTACGTCACATACCCAACACTCTGGTTAGTAACCAGAAGACGTAGAGGGCAGTGGCCAAGAGATCCAGAGGACCTTTCAAATTCCTGCATTTCCTTTTAAAAGTTCCTCTTTTATAGAGATCGGTTTACATATCCAGTGTTCCTAACCCCAGTTTCCTAGAACAGTAGAACTTTACATATGTGTCTCTACAAACTTGGGTTTCAGGTGAGAAAAAAAAAAAAACTGAACGCTTTAATGGCCACACATCAGTGTTGAAACACCTCCTTGTACTGTGGACATCACTTTGAACAAGTGGCCCAGGTCATGTCATCCCGCTGTGCCCCGTGCAGCATCGCCTCCAACTGAGCCTGGACTTCAGCAAGTTTCTGTCGGTCCAAACTCTCATGAAAATTCCATTCCTCGTAGCAATGGACAGGGACAGGATAAATCACGTACTTCAGCTTCATCAAGGATGTCAAGTGCTGCAGAAGGCTCTTGAGCACAGGCATCGTAATGGGATTGAAGGCAAAGCTAAGGACACGGAGGTGGGTACAGTGGCTCAGGGCTGGGAGGACGGCAGAGAGAGTAGAATCAGTTATCATACAATTATTTATCTCCAGATGTTGCAGGGTGCTTGAGACCTTCTCCAGCAGAGTCTGGAAGGGCTCATAAACCTCTGAGAAGATCTGGTTGTTACTGAGACTCAATACCCTTAGGTGGGTGGCCTGAGAGCTCTGGGACAGGACAGTGACATCTCTGTTAGAAAGGCTACAGAAAGGTAGATACAGTGTATCCAACTGAGGTGGCACAACTCTAAAGAGAGAAAAAAGTAAGATTATTTCAGAAGAATGAGGGCAATGAGCCCCAAATTACAGGTACCTAAGGCTCTAGAATAAACTACTGTGTTCATGGTTTGCAATAGCTGGTTAACAATGTGGACTTTGGGATCAGACTTCATAGATTTGTGACCCTGAGAAAGTTACTTTACCACTCTGAGGTACAGGGTTTTAATCTTGAAAATGTGCACAGCAGTAATTATTATACAGAAGTGCGGGAAAGATTAAGTGAAGAAATTGCATGCACTTAGTATATACGACATAATCAGTGTTGGATCTGATTCACTAATTTGGCGAGGATGGGTCTGGGAAAGCAGCCAACTGAGGGTTTCCTCTGACTAGTTCCCAGATGACAAGCTCTCAGTTCAGGGTCTAAGCCTTGGGGAAAATACAGGAGCAAAATTATCTGGCAGTGTTAACTATTGGGGCCCATCCATGGGCATGTGCATTAGTCCTATAGCTTAATGTTTCTCCATCTGAATGCCTCCCCTTCCTCTCTAGAGAGCTGTAAAGTCCAATAGGAGAAGGACTGAGTCTTTTTCACCAATATATTTACAGACTTATTATAGTGTCTGCCCACGGCCACTGAATGAATGAATGAATGAATGAGCACAGCTTCCTTTTCTAACCTCATCTGCTGCTCACCATAAGGTAGCCCTCTCTCCCCCGGCTAGGTTCAAACTCCCAGCAGTGCCTATGCTGAGGCAAAAGGAGAAATGGGCTACAAGGAGCTTAGGAAGATCCAAGCATGGTCTCTTCTGTCTTAACAATGAGGTGTTCAGGGAACCCAGGTTCTTCCCCACCCCCTCACCTGAGCAGTGTGTGCAGTTGATCTGTGAGGCAGAAGAAAGTCAAGCTGAGCTCCTGGAGATTGTCCAGCTGCCCAAGCCAGAGGAGAAAAGATCTGAAGTTCCTTCTCTTATAAGATTTAAAGGGGATGTTACACAGAGTCAGGCTGTTCAGGTGGATCACCCGAGCCAAAAGGGTGACGACTTCTCTCAGATTAGCCTGATCCATTTCCAGGTGCTCAATGCACCCCAGATCCAGAAACTGCAGGATACTTTTGAGGGCAGACATTCTATGGATTCGCAAACCTCTGCAGCAGAGGTGCAAGGACCCAAAGTTCTGCTGAACTTTACTACAAAGCAAAGAGAGGAATTGCTCTGTTCTCACGGTACTATTGAGGGAAATATCCACTAGTAATTCCATGGGTTCCTGAGCTGAATGAGGCTCAGACCCGGAATTACCAATCCCGAGGCACCTGACACTATGCTGAGCGTCTTCTATATTAAAGATAGAGCGCTGAGAGTAAATGCATGACTGAAAACAGAAAGGGAATGCGGTCCCAATCTCAGAGCATATTGTCTCACAGTCCAGGTCAGGCCTTAAATCTAGGATCCTCAGTTTGGGCCCCCTGTAAGGAAAGGAAGAGACAGAACACATGAGAGATAGCTGATTTTAATATAACCCAGCAAGATCAATGATGAGAAGCAGGGACAGAACACTTTAACCCTGGTTTTCACTTCACTGCCATTCACCAAGAAGTTCTTTCCACACAAATGCAGCGTCTTTCATCCTTTCCCCACCCCCTCCTTCACCTCCGGGCTTTCCCTGTCTCAATGCCCATATTCCACTTCTGTGTAATCGCACTCAGATCCATTCATAGTGTCCTCAAACACCTCTGTTCTATAATCAACTCTATAAGGCAATAGAGTCCCGAAGGTGACCCCAAGTGCTGACCGACAGCTCTGCAAAGACTGCAGTATTCACCATTGGCTACTGTTGGGAGACGGTTAGGTATCCCCCTGCCCCAGGCTACAGCATACCCTCCTGCTGACTCCCTGTGTCTCTACTGGTCATAGTCTTACCAAGAGGAAGAGTTCTGGGCAGGGAGGATCTGCAGACCATCAATCATGGCTTCCAAGATGTCATAGGATGACTCTCGTGTGTTCAATGACCCAATATGGAGACAGCGAAAAGGCCAAACCTGCACCATTGCCTTTAGCACCGTCTTATGCCCACCCAAGAAGGCAGCATTGAACAATGGAACAAAGAGGTCTCTTGGGATTTCGTCCAGGGCATGGATAGCTGCAGGCTCATTATTCAGCAGACTCTTTGCAGCAAGCTCTAGGAGTGTGACTGTGGTCTTTTGGTCCATCTTCAAAAACCTGCTTCAGAGTAGAGAGTATTTAGAAATCCTGAGAAGATATCTAGAGTCACTTGTTTGCTTCCAGGGTTAGCTATGGACAAAATACTTATTGAATAAGTATGTGGTGAATCATAGGGTCAACTCAAGTGACCTCTACTATAGGACTAGAATGAAAATGGACTTGTGTGTATATTTAATTATATATGTGTACACACACGTGTGCGTGCACACACACACACACACACACACACACTTGAGATAAAATGCCATTAGAAATCAGAGGTCAGTTAGCAGAAGACAATGCTGACCACCTAGCTGCCTTCCTCAAATTATTTCCTCCTGAGGAGCTTCAAGATGGCAGAAGAGTAAGACGCGGAGATCACCTTCCTCCCCACAAATACATCAGAAATACATCTACATGTGGAACAACTCCTACAGAACACCTACTGAACACTGGCAGAAGACCTCAGACCTCCCAATAGGCAAGAAACTCCCCAAGGACCTGGGTAGGGTAAAAGAAAAAAGAAAAAACAGAGACAAAAGAATAGGGACGGGACCTGCACCAGTGGGAGGGAGCTGTGAAGGAGGAAAGGTTTCCACACACTAGGAAGCCCCTTCGTGGGCGGAGACTGCAGGTGGCGAAGAGGGGAGCCTCGGAGCCACGGAGGAGAGTGCAGCAACAGGGGTGCGGAGGGCAAAGCGGGGAGATTCCCACACGAAGGATCTGTGCCGACCAGCACTCACCAGCCCGAGAGGCTTGTCTGCTCACCCGCCGGGATGGGTGGGGGCTGGGAGCTGAGGCTCAGGCTTCGGAGGTCGGATCCCAGGGAGAGGACTGGGGTTCGATGCGTGAACACAGCCTGAAGGGGGCTAGTGCACCACGGCTAGCCGGGAGGGAGTCCGGGAAAAAGTCTGGAGCTG
This sequence comes from Balaenoptera acutorostrata, assembly GCF_949987535.1. NCBI lineage: Eukaryota > Metazoa > Chordata > Mammalia > Artiodactyla > Balaenopteridae > Balaenoptera > Balaenoptera acutorostrata. The sequence continues at coordinate 90,100,263 of NC_080085.1, forward strand.
CCGAAGAGACAAGAGACTTTCTTGCCTCTTTGTTTCCTGGTGCGCGAGGAGAGGGGATTAAGAGCGCTGCTTAAAGGAGCTCCAGAGAAGGGCGCGAGGAAATAGTTAATCAAGTCCAGGAAGCACAGAGAGTCCCATACAGGATAAATCCAAGGAGAAACACGCCAAGACACATACTAATCAAACTATCAAAGATTAAACACAAAGAACAAATATTAAAAGCCGCAAGGGAAAAACGACAAGTAACACATAAGGGAATCCCCATAAGGGCAACAGCTGATCTTCCAGCAGAAACTCTGCAAGCCAGAAGGGAGTGGAAGGCCATATTTAAAGTGATGAAAGAGAAAAACCTACAACCAAGATTACTCTACCCAGCAAGGATCACATTCAGATTTGATGGAGAAATTAAAAGCTTTACAGACAAGCAAAAGCTAAGAGAATTCACCACCACCAAACCAGCTTTACAACAAACGCGAAAGGAACTTCTCTCGGCAAGAAACACAAGAGAAGGAAAAGACCTACACTAAAAAAACCCAAAGCAATTAGCAAAATGATAACAGGAACATACATATCGATAATTACCTTAAATGTAAATGGATTAAATGCTCCAACCAAAAGACATAGATTGGCTGAATGGATACAAACACAAGACCTATATATATGCTGTCTACAAGAGACCCACTTCAGACCTAGGGACACATACAGACTGAAAGTGAGGGGATGGAAAAAGATATTCCATGCAAATGGAAATCGAAAGAAAGCTGGAGTAGCAATTCTCATATCAGACAAAATAGACTTTAAAACAAAGACTATTACAAGAGACAAAGAAGGACACTACATAATGATCAAGGGATCAATCCAAGAAGAAGATATAACAATTGTAAATATTTACGCACCCAACATAGGAGCACCTCACTACATAAGGCAAATACTAACAGCCATAAAAGGGGAAATCAACAGTAACACAATCATAGTAGGGGACTTTAACACCCCTTTCACCAATGGACAGATCATCCAAAATGAAAGTAAATAAGGAAACACAAGCTTTAAATGATGCATGAAATAAGATGGACTTAATTGATATTTATAGGACATTCCACCCAAAAACAACAGAATACACATTCTTCTCAAGTGCTCATGCAACATTCTCCAGGATAGATCATATCTTGTGTCACAAATCACGCCTTGGTAAATTTAAGAAAATTAAAATCGTATCAAGTATCTTTTCCCACCACAACGCTATGAGACTAGACATCAATTACAGGAAAAACTCTGTAAGAAATACAAACACATGGAGGCTAAACAATACACTACGAAATAACCAGGAGATCACTGAAGAAATCAAAGAGGAAATCAAAAAATACCTACAAACAAATGAAAATGAAAACACGACGACCCCAAACCTATGGGATGCAGCAAAAGCAGTTCTACGAGGGAAACTTACAGTAATACAATCCTACCTCAAGAAACAAGAACCATCTCAAATAAACAACCTAACCTTACACACAAAGCAATTAGAAAATGAGGAACAAAAAGACCCCACACTTAGCAGAAGGAAAGAAATCAGAAAGGTCAGATCAGAAATAAGTGAAAAAGAGATGAAGGAAACAATAGCAAAGATCAATAAAACTAAAAGCTGGTTCTTTGAGAAGATAAAGAAAATTGATAAACCATTAGCCAGACTCATCAAGAAAAAAAGGGAGAAGACTCAAGTCAATAGAATTAGAAATGAAAAAGGAGAAGTAACAACTGACACTGCAGAAATACAAAGGATCATGAGAGATTACTACAAGCAACTCTATGCCAATAAAATGGACAAGCTGGAAGAATTGGACAAATTCTTAGAAAAGCACAACCTTCCGAGACTGAACCAGGAACAAATAGAAAATATGAACAGACCAATCACAGGCACTGAAATTGAAGCTGTGATTAAAAGTCTTCCAACAAACTAAAGCCCAGGACCAGATGGCTTCACAGGCGAATTCTATCAAACATTTAGAGAAGAGCTAACACCTATCCTTCTCAAACTCTTCCAAAATATAGCAGCGGGAGGAACACTCCCACACTCATTCTACGAGGCCACCATCACTCTGATAGCAAAACCAGACAAAGATGTCACAAAGGAAGAAAACTACAGGCCAATATCACTGATAAACACAGATGCAAAAATCCTCAACAAAATCCTAGCAAACAGATTCCAACAGCACATTAAAAGGATCATACATTATGACCAAGTGGCGTTTATCCCAGGAGTGCAAGGATGCTTCAGTATACGCAAATCAATCAACGTGATGCACCATATTAAAAAACTGAAGGAGAAAACCCATATGATCATCTCAATAGATGCAGAGAAAGCTTTCGACAAACTTCAACACCCATTTATGATAAAAACCCTCCAGAAAGTAGGCATAGAAGGAATCTTCCTCAACATAATAAAGGCCATGTATGAGAAACCCACAGCCAACGTCGTCCTCAATGATGCAAAACTGAAACCATTTCCACTAAGATCGGGAAGAAGACAAGGTTGCCCACTCTCACCACTATTATTCAACATAGTTTTGGAAGTTTTAGCCACAGCAATCAGAGAAGAAAAAGAAATAAAAGGAATCCAAATTGGAAAAGAAGAAGTAGAGCTGTCACTGTTTGCAGATGACATGATACTATACATAGAGTATCCTAAACATGCTACCAGGAAACTACTAGAGCTAATCAATGAATTTGATAAAGTAGCAGGATACAGAATGTATGCACAGAAATTTCTTGCATTCCTATACGCTAATGATGAAAAGTCTGAAAGAGAAATTAAGGAGATACTCCCATTTACCATTGCCACAAAAAGAATAAAATGTCTAGAAATAAACCTGCCTAAGGAGACAAAAGACCTGTATGCAGAAAATTATAAGACACTGATGAAAGAAACTAAAGATGATACAAATAGATGGAGAGATATACCATGTTCTTGGAATGGAAGAACCAACATTGTGAAAATGAGTCTACTACCTAAAGCAATCTACAGATTCAATGCAGTCCCTATCAAAGTACCACTGGCATTTTTCACAGAACTAGAACAAAAAATTTCACAATTTGTATGGAAACACAAAAGACCCCGAATAGCCAAAGCAATCTTGAGAAAGAAACACAGAGCTGGAGGAATCAGGCTCCCGGACTTCAGTCTATACTACAAAGCTACAGGAATCAAGGCAGTATGGTACTGGCACAAAACCAGAAATATAGCTCAATGGAACAGGATAGAAAGCCCAGAGATAAACTCACGCACCTATGGTCACCTAATCTATGACAAAGGCGGCAAGAATATACAGTGGGGAAAAGACAGTGTCTTCAATAAATGGTGCTGGGAACACTGGACAGCAACATGTAAAAGAATGAAATTAGAACACTCCCTAACACCATACACAAAAATAAACTCAAAATGGATTAAAGGCCTAAATGTAAGGCCAGACACCATCAAACTCTTACAGGAAAACATAGGCAGAACACTCTATGACATAAATCACAGCAAGATCCTTTCTGACCCACCTCCTAGAGAAATGGAAATCAAAACAAAAATAAACAAATGGGACCTAATGAAACTTAAAAGCTTTTGCACAGCAAAGGAAAGCATAAACAAGACGAAAAGACAACTCTCAGAATGCGAGGAAATATTTGCAAATGAAGCAACTGACAAAGGATGAATCTCCAGAGCATACAAGCAGCTCATGCAGCTCAATATCAAAAAAAACAAACAACCCAATCCAAAAATGGGCAGAAGACCTAAATAGACATTTCTCCAAAGGAGATATACAGATTGCCAACAAACACTTGAAAGAATGCTCAACATCTTTAATCATTAGAGAAATGCAAATCAAAACTACAGTGAGATATCATCTCACACCGGTCAGAATGGCCATCATCAAAAACTCTACAAACAATAAAACACATATCACATTATTAAACTAGGAATCTTGTTGAAAAACCAATATCACACAGATGAACAGAATGAAGGGAATTCCATACAAAACTTTGTAAAAAAAAAAAAAAAAAAGATAAGGAAACAAAAGTGCACACATATTAAACAACCATGAAGGAGAAAAAGACTGGAAGTCAACACTCCAAACAAAATTAATTATACTCAAGCAAGCATTGGAGGATATGAAACCCACCTTAAATAGAATATTTTAAAAAATCAAAAGACAGAGATTGACTAAAAAGAAAGGCTGAAGCAAAGATTTTATAACCAACTGGGGTGTCCTTTAAATATCACAGCCTACAGAAAAAGCTTTTCAACTTGTAGAAACTTAGGAAATTCTGCACCCCTCAGCCCTTCCTAAGGAAGCTACTAGAGCAGGGGTCTGCAAGCTGGCCCACTGAGCCAAATCCAGCCCACTGCTTGATTTTGTAAATAAAGTTTTATTGGAACAAAGCCATGATCAATCATTTATGTATTGTCTATGAATGCTTTTGCACTCCAGTAGCAGAGTAGAGTGACAGCGACACTGTGACCCAGGAACTTACAATATTTCCTATACTTCTCTTTACAGAATGTTTGCCAAGTAATCTAAAAGAGGAACTGGGATTGTGATCCCACTGCGATGAGAAGGAAAACTTCACCAAAATACCTAATGGTGAGTATTTTACATACAATAATAAAATCAAGGTGGAGGAAAGGGGAGAAGACTAATGTACACAAGTTTTATGCTGTGAAAAAAAGACACGGAAACTGTGCAACTAAAAATGAGAGAAGGGAGAGAAGTAGAAGAAAATAGAACAAACTTTTTATCATAATGCACTAGGTGAGTGTTAAAAGATACTGGAGGAAAAAATGCATAGACCAGAGAGTAAAGTGTTAAGAAAACAGGTGGTTCAGGATGATTTTAAGAAAGCATTAAACGGGACCAAAAACATGTCTTAATGATAAAAGCCAAAACTCACAATGAAGATATAAGCCTTAGGAATATTTATGCACCAATAACAAACAAACACCTTTATAAAGCAAAAATGCAAGAAGACGTAGATAAAATAATAATAATAACAACAGGAAACAGAAACAGTAGGAGATTTAATACACCAAACTCAGTCTAAGGCTGATCAAGTCATATAAAAAAAAGAGAAAGCTAATCAATAATGTGATAGAGGGAATATATTCTTGTCAAAAATGCATCATAATTATCTCACAGAGTTGAGATAATTAATTTCTATAAAGTAGAAATAGTACAAACAATCCTCTCTAACCCCAATGCAATAAAAGTTAGTAACAAAAATTGAAAACAGAAAGGCCTTTCCACCTGAAAAAAATTTGTAAAGCTTCTCTTAAAAAATGTTGAATATAAGAGGAGATGCAAACTCAAGTTGCAAAGAAATTTTTTAAAAGAATGACTATGAAATACTACATATCGGCATCTATGGGATACATTTAGAGCGGTGATCTGAGGCAAGTTCACACAGTACACACTTTTATGAGTAAAAATGGAAGAATGAAGATAAATGAATTAAAGTATGGCCTCAAAAAATGAAACAAACAAACAAAAAAACTAGGAAAAAAAGAACAACTAAAGAAAGCAAAACATAAAAGCAGAAATGAATGAGATACAAAATAGAAAAACGAAATCTTGCTTTTCAAAACGGACAAACCCCTAGCTGGCTTGATGAAGGAAGAAAGGGAGAGATCACACATAGACAAAATAATAAATGACAAAGGAGAAATAATCACTGAAACAGAAAATAGAAGAGATTACTTTGCCAACCTCTATGCAAATAAACTTGAAAATCTATGTGAAATAGGTAACTTCCTAGATAAATACAGATTACCAAAACTCTGATTCTAGTGTTAGAAAGCTTAAATTAGGCAATTTTCATAGAAGAAATAAAGTTATTACAGCAATACCCCCAAGAAGCACCTTGCTCAGATGGTTTTACAGGTGAATTCTAGTAAACCATCAAAGAACAAATAGTACCAAAGCTCTATGAGTTATGTGAGAACATTAGAAAGGAAGGAAACTTCCCTAACTTCTTTTATGAAGCCAGTAGGATGCTAACAGGTAAAACGTAGATACCAAAATACTAAATAGAAAATTAGCAAACATCCAACAATACATTTAGAAACTAATATACTGTCATCAAGTGCAATTTACTCCATTAATACAAGGCTGGTTCTATATTAGGAATTCCATTGATATCATTCACCATGGTAATATAATTAAGGACAAATATCATATGATTAAAACCACAGATGCCAAACAAATCTTTGGGAAACTTCAACACCCATTCATGTTAAGAAAAGAAAAACCTCAAGGAATGGGAAAGAGGGATGCATTCCTAACATGATAAAAGATATATAATTAATTCCTCATGCAAGTATTTTATTTAGTGGGGGACTACCAGAGGTTTTCCAATAAGGTCAGGAACAAGAAAAGTATGCCCATTATATCATTCCTGTTCAATCTTCAACTACGAGCATTAGTCAGTTGACTAGAGAAATCAATTAGATTTATGAGAATGAATAACAAGAAGGAAAGCCACCTCTGTGTGCAGATGATATTACCGTACACCTGAAAAGCCCTATAGAAACAATGACAGATTAAGTAAAACAATCAGAGAAATCAGCAAGGTAGTAGGATATAAAGTTACATACAAAAGTCAGTGGTCTTTGTGTACACACACACACACAGCTGGAGGACACTTTAGTAGAGAAAATTCCATATACAGTAGCAAAAACAAAGCTTAAATGCATAGAAATAAACTTAATGAGACCATCTACGCAAGGAAAATTTTTAGACACTCCTGAACGACATAGAAGGAAACTTGAATAAGCACAAAGACATTGGTCAATGTTCTTGGATAGAATAACTCAACATTAAAAAGATGTCGGTTCTCCCCTAAACTAATGTATAAATTTAATATAATCTCAAAAATACCAGCAAACGTTTTTATGGAGTTAGATCCATGGATAATAAAATTAATATTTTTTTTTAAATCATGCAAGAATAGCCAGGATATAAGTGAAAAAGAAAACCTATAAGTGGGGAGTAATGATACCAGACATTAAAGCACGCTATAAAGCCTCGGTAATTATAACACTGTGGTACTGGTACATGAATAGACAAATAGTCCAGTGAAATAGAATAGGAAACCCAGAAAAACAACAATAACATATGGAAATTTCAGTATATGATGAAAGGGCATTTAAAACCACTGAGGCAAAGATGGACGTTCAATAAATGATGCTGGAACAACTGAGACATTTGGGAAAAGAATCAATGTAGATCCATATCACACACCATACACAAAAATAAACTGTAAACGGGTTAGGAATCTAAACAAATGAAACCATAACAAAATCTTTAAGAAAATATGGCAGGACTCTGCTTTAACCTCAGCGTAGGGAAAGGCTTTCTAACTGTGACTCAAATTTCCAGAGGCAATGAAAGAAAACAATGATCTATGTGACTACAAAGGATTTTTTTTAACGTACGGCAAACACATCATAACTAAGTCAAAAGGCAATTGACAAACTGAGATAAAGTATTTGCAGCATGCCTCACGGACAAATGAATAGTAGTCCAAGTATATACAGAACTCTGTATTCCCACAGAAAAATGGGAAAAGATATGAACAGAAAATTCACAAAAAATATATAAAACAGTCCTCAAAATATAGTCAAACTTTCTCTTAATTAGACAAATGCATACTAAGACAATACCGAGATATCATTTCTCACCTACCACATCAACAAAGGTCACAAAAGTAGGGCAACATGTTCTCTTAGTGAGTCTGTGGGGAAACAGTCACAGTAGCTAGTGGGAGTGAAAACCAGTACAACCCTTCTGGAGAGAAATTTGGAAATGCCTAACAGAACTACACATGCACTTAACTTTTGGCCCAACAATACTACTGCTGGGAATAAAACTTGAAGATCCATTTCCACCAACACAAAAATACTTATGCCTAAGGTTATTCACTGCAGCACTGTTTGTAGTTGCAGAATGTTGAAAACAAGTTAAATGCCCCTACATATGTCAGCAGAGTCCAATGCAGTTGTAAAAAAACAAAAACAAAAAGAAAAACAATGAAGCCCTCTATGGCATAAAGAGATTTTTAATGGAATGCTGTTAACTGAAAAAGGAAAAGTGCAAAGGAGCATTATAAAATGCCGTCCTTCATTTAATAAACAAGGCAATATAAGAACACATATATGTATCAGTTCATTTGTGCAGAGTAAATACAGGAAAGATTAAACCAGAAACTAAAGAGATTGGTTATCTACAGGGGGAGTGTGGGAAATAAGTGGGGAACGGGAGGGGGTTAGAAGGCATGAGGAAAGAGTGACAGTTGTCTAGTAGATGTTTCTGTGCAGCCCTGACTCTTTGAATCACAGTAATATTTCACATACCCCAGAATTAAATAAAAAATTAAAATCAACTAAGATGTGGGGAGGAGGCAAACTCAAACACAAACACCAACAAATTAACCTAACTATACTACAAATGAATGTCTTAACCACAACTGAAGAGGCGAGAAAGAAAATAGCTAAGCTAAGCAACTTGGGAAAATAGTACTTCTTTGATTGCATCCTCTGAGGCCTACGGCATAAAGAACTGTACACAAACACAAGTTATCAAATCTGTTTCTAACAGGTGTATTGGGTAGCATTTCTGCAACTATTTCATGAATATATCAGGAATGAACAAGTAAGTAAATATTGAAGATAAGGAGAGCCAGGTCGGACAAAGAAGTTACAAACAAGGCTACAACGGATTAAAATTAGAAGTATCAGTGTGAGCTCCTGGCTTTCAATATCTATACATATAGGTAGAGAAATTGAGAAGTATCTGTAAGCACGAGTATATACATACAGTATATTTCCTTCATTTGTGGATGGAGAGGGAGGACGTAGCAGCAATGAAACCGCAATAGCAACGAACACACACTGAGATATTGGTTTCTAAATGTCATTTTCCAAGAAAAGGAAGCATGGCTCTTTGCAGAAGTGTTTTGATTTCAGGGCCGTGGTGGGGACAAGAACACAAGACGAACAGGAATACCTTACAATGCCAGCAAGGAAGCACACAGAAAAGGATCAGGTCATGCTGAAAGAACACAGACCCCACCAAAAGGAGCTTGCGGTCACCAAAGCTGGAACAATTCAAGAAACTAAATAATGATATAATTTGATTATAAGTCACAATATAACATAGTTATTCATGATTCAATACTGACATAAATAATTTGATTAGTTATTTGATTCAATAATTTGAAATCAATTTTATAAAACAATTTTTATAAACAACTTGAACATTTATAAATAAATAAATGGGGGAGAAAAGACAGCTCTTCAGAATTCCAATGAACCAATGTAGTAGGAATAAGGAAATAGAAAGTCACCATTAAGTCATAATTGTTGTAGGCAAGATCAACAGATGGATTTCAAAAGTCGTGAATAACAGTCTGAGAAGAAATAGGACATTTTCATAGCCTGAAAGTATTTCCTACACGATATTTATTACTTACAAATAGGAAAACAGTACCATTACAATGGAGCAACACAGTTGTCCCTACCTTAATCAAGTGTTGCAAATGAATATCATCATTAATACAACATATGGACACCATGTACCCCCTCACATGATGCTTGCAGAAGGGAACAGAATCGCTTTTGCAGCGCCGTGGTATAAGACCTAAAATTAAGGCACAGTGACATGTATGCCCTGACATTCGGGGGAAAACCCAGAGGGTCTCAAATGGACTAACCACAAGTTCCCAGTCCCCTCTTGTGCTCCCAGGAAGAAGGTCCCCTAGCCAAAGAACCAGCCTTATCATGGGAACTAGCCACAGTGCCTGCTTGCCCCTGACTATCGGGTTTCAGTTCCCTACCAGCTCACAGAAGTATTCAAACAAGCCAATCACATCCTCCCATGTGACCCAAGGGTCACCTCGTCCTCTTGCTACTACAGACTGCCCCCCACAGCCCCTGCTTGTTCACTCTCTTCCAGAGAAGGACTCCTGTGAGGCTCTACCTGGCCAGCAGTGTCCTCCTCCCCAGGCTGTGAGTAAACGTTACTAATAAGCTGCTGTGGGTAGTACCTGTCCAGTGTCAGGTGTCGTGTGTTCAGCCACCCCCAGAGCACTAGGGTGGAAATTCCTCCATCACCAATGGGATGAAGGGGAGGAGAATAAAACAGGTATTGTTGCCAAAAATGTATAAGTTCAATCAAATCACAAGAACACATCAGACAAACCCAAGTCGACAGACATTCTATAAAATACCTGACCAGTATCTTCAAAAGCGTCAAGATTGGGAAAGACCCAGAAAGCTGAAGGAACTGTCAGCCTGGAGGAGACTAAGGAGAAATGATGGCCAAATGCAATGTGGTATCCAGAATGGGATGCTGGAATAGAAAAATGAGATTACTGGGACAAATGGTGAAATTCAAATAAAGTACGTAGATTAGTTAATAGTACTGCATCAATGTTAATTTCCTAATTTTGATAATTTTTCTATGGCTGTGTAAGATGTTAACATTAGGGAAATCTGGGTGAAGGCTTTCTATACTATTCGCAAAGTATCTGTGAGCCTAAAATTATTTCAAAATAAAGCATTAAAAAAAATTCAGTGGTTAAAGGAATGGTTATTGTATAAACGACACTGTTTAATAATAGTTTAACTAACTGAAATACCGTTAGGAGGATGGATAAATGCTCGAGCCGCATCATCCATTACAAAACGATTTCAAACTGCTTTAGAGAGCCCATTAAAATAAATGAAAGTGCAGTCATCTCCAAGATGTAGATGAGTATTTATCTGCTCTTCAGAAGATAACCATTTTAAGTATAAAAGCAATGGAATACCGTACATAGAGAGAGAGAGAGACAGAGACCAGAGAGATACAGAGAGAGGTGGGGGAGGGGGGAGAGAGACATACATTTCAATACTTACAATTTAAAGTCTGAGATGTCGAAACAAACCGCAAACAAAACTGAGGTGCAAAGGAGAAATACCTTTTTTTTTTTTTTTAAGAAGCGGAAGGCTGCTGATCGAGGGATTTTAAAGAGAGAGCGCGAAATGATTAGCCACCCGACTGAAGCGAATCACAGCTGAGGAAAGAGGAACGCACGGAGCGTGGACAGGACAGTGGACCGAGCAATCCGTTCGATTGCCCTTCTTATTAACCCCCAAACCTTGACCCTGGGTAATTTAATTTAGGTCAATAGAGGCGTAATTTATAGAAAGAATGCTGTTGTAACTTACCTGATTGGAACAAGAGTTGGAAAAAACTTGAGCTGTCCAAGACCCCAGCAGTAGGAGCACGTTCCTCCCTCTCTGAAGCTCGCAGCCGACAAGCCTCAGCGTTTCCGGCACTGGGCGTCTTAACGCTTCTCTCTCACAGTTAAACTCGCCGGAAAAGGACTTGGATTGGTGCAGCTCAGGTCAGGTGACCCCCTATCCCTCAATCTACTGGGAGGCGGGGCCAGATTCCCGACCCCACCCAGAGGGACCGAGGGGAGAGAACCTTAGGCGTGAGAGGGTTCTTCTCAGGCGCCAACCCCACCCTCCTACATCTCCTTGGCACAGTGTCTCTCCTCGTGGCCTGGGCAACGCCTGGCCAGGGTTTCTGCCAGGCCCCGTCTCAAACCTAGAGAGCTGACGTCCAAATTGATAGGCTACACAACAGGGTGTGTGAACTTAAAAACGAGTGGCCACTGATGACAAAAAGCCGTCAGACTTTAGTGTCCCTGGGGCTCTGCTATATAGATAGATAGATAGATAGATAGATAGATAGATAGATAGATAGATAGATAGAGATATATATATAGATATATATCTATATATCTATATATATATATCTATATTTAACATCTTTATTGGAGGATAATTGCTTTACAGTGGTGTGTTAGTTTCCGCTATATTAAACAAGCGGTCGAGTCCCCACCAAAAGATAGGAAAAATGTATTCTTGCCTCTGTGCAGTAAAGCCAGCAGAGCATTTACATTATTTGACAAAAGCAACGGAATGGAGAAAACTGCCGCCCGCTGATACCTCTCCTATCAATTGCAAGGATAGCTAATAGTATTTGTTTCCAACCCTCTCCCTGGACTCCTGATTCCACTTCTTCCCTGTCTGCTTCCTTTTCTGGTCCCAATTGTTTACCACCTTTTGGAATACAATACACTTTATTCATATGCTGTTTTGTAAATTGGCCATCTCCCGTGGTGGAAAAATATAAATTCCAGGAGGGCAGGAATCTTTGTTGGTTTGTTCATTAACATATCCTAAGTGCCTATAGTAATGCCTGGTTCACTGGATACTTGAATATTTGTTGAATGAATTTTTCTCCAGCCACACTAGCCTCTTTTTTGTGCCTCTAACCCTAACTCACCAAACATGTTCCCCAACAATTATGTGTTTTCCTGTAACAGCCTGCCCCACATAGCCCTATAACCACCTTCCTGACTAAACTCACATCTCTGTCACCTTATCAGACAAGCCTTACTTTCCTTCATGGCACTTAGCATTTGAACATAGCTTTTCTGGGTTGTTTTTCTTTGTTCGTTTGTTTTCCTTTTTGTTTTTATTTTGCTTTAGTTTACTTTTGTTATTTTCTGTTTTCTTGCTTCAACACTTTTTCTTTTTTTTCTTTTTTCTTTTTATTTATTTTTGGCTGCGTTGGGTCTTTGTTGCTGCGTGCGGGCTCTCTCTAGTTGTGGCAAGCAGGGGCTGCTCTTCGTTGCGGTGCACAGGTTTCTCATTGCAGTGGCTTCTCTTGTTGCGGAGCATGGGCTCTAGGTGCGTGGGCTTCAGTAGCTGTGGCACACGGGCTCAGTAATTGTGGCTCATGCGCTCTAGAGCACAGGCTCAGTAGTTGTGGCCCATGGGTTTAGCTGCTCCCTGGCTGTGGGATCTTTCCGGACCAGGGCTCTAACCCATGTCCCCTGCATTGGCAGGCAGATTCTTAACCCGTGCGCCACCAGGGAAGCCCAACATTTTTTCTTATACTCTAATTGCAGATAAAGAAGTAGACCAGCCACGGCCATTTTAATTTTTGCACTACAATGTCATCTTTCAGTAGATGGGGTAATGGCATCAAACATCTTAAGACTGGATCCCTGGTTTTATGGCTTTACCACTTAGTGGTACCACAGGCTACACGACCTTGGCCAGGCACGTCAACTCTTCCAAGATTTCATTATCCATATTCAAAAGGAGAATGGCAATTTTTTTTTGGAATTTTATTTATTTATTTATTTATTTATTTATTTTCAGCAGGTTCTTATTACTTATCTAGTTTATACATATTAGTGTATACATGTCAATCCCAATCTCCCAATTCATCCCACCACCACCCCCAACCCCCCTCCACTTTCTCCCCTTAGTGTCCATACATTTGGTCTCTACATCTGTGTCTCTATTTCTGCCTTGCAATCCGGTCCATCTGCACTATTTTTCTAGATTCCACATATATGTGTTAATCTACGATATTCGTTTTTCTCTTTCTGACCTACTTCACTCTGTATGACAGTCTCTAGGTCCATGCATGTCTCTACAAATGACCCAGTTTTGTTCCTTTTTATGGCTGAGTGATATTCCATTGTATATATGTACCACATCTTCTTTATCCATTCATCTGTCGATGGGCATTTACGTTGCTTCCATGTCCTGGCTATTGTAAATAGTGCTGCATTGGGGTGCGTGTGTCTTTTTGAATTATGGTTTTCTCAGGGTATATGCCCAGGTGTGGGGTTGCTGGGTCATACGGTAGTTCTGTTTTTAGGTTTTTAAGGAACCTCCATACTGTTCTCCATAGTGGCTGTATCAATTTACATTCCCACCAACAGTGTAAGAGAGTTCCCTTTACAAGGAGAGAATTGTTAAGTCTGTGAGAGAAATGCCACTTGTCATATACAAGGGAACAGCATAAGGCTATCAAGAGATTTCTGAAAAGAAACCTTGCAGTCCAGGAGAGAGTGGGATGATATATTCAAAGTGCTGAAAGAAAACAAGCGACCACCAAGAATACTCTATTCAGAAAAGCCGTCCTTCAGAAATGAAAGATAGATGATGACATTCCCAGACAAACAAAAGCTGAGGGAGTTATTCACCACTCGACCTGCCTTACAAAAAATGCTAAAGGGAGTTCTTTGAGTGGAAACAAAAAATTAACAACATGAAAACCTACGAAAGCATATAACTCATACGTAAAAGTAAGCATATAGTCAAATTCAGAACACTCCAACATTGTAATGGTGGTGGGTAAAACACTTTTAACTTTAGTATGAAAACGGAAAGACAAAAGTATTAAAAATAAATACAGTTGCAATAACTCATTAGTACTCACAATATAAAAGATACAAACTGGGACATCAATAACCTAAAATGAGGTGGGAAGAGGTAAAAGTGTAGAGATTTTGCATATGATCAAAGTTAAGCTGTTATCATCTTAAAGCAGACTGGCATAACTAAAGATGTTATATGTAAGCATGGTGTTAACCACCATGGTTAATTAATTTTAGTTTTCTTTTTTTTTTTGGTAAGTCTTTGAAATGCGGTGCATTATCTCAATATGTAAGCAATATGAACAGATTATTAAATAATTTTGCATCCTTTCTCTTCTTTTAATTGAAATATAGTTGATTTACAATATTATATTGGTTTTAGGTGTACAGCAGAGTGATCCAACATTTTTTCAGATTATACTCCACTACAAGTTATTATCAGATAATGCCTATAATTCCCTGTGCTATACAGTATATCATTGTTGCTTTCCCATTTTATACCTAGTAGTTGTATCTCTTAAACCTATGCCCCTAATTTGTCCCTCCTACCTTCCCTCTCCCTTCTGGTAACCAAAAATTTGTTTTCTATATCTGTGAGTCTGTCTCCATTGTGCATGTGCATTCATTTGTATTATTTTTTAGATTCCATATGTAAGTGGTATCCTACAGTATTTGTCTTTCTATATCTGACATTTCACTAAGCATAATATTGTCTAGGTCCATCCATGTTGCAGCAAATAGCAGAATTTCATTCTTTTTATGGCTGAGTAATATTGCACTGTGTGTGTTTGTGTGTGTTTGTGTGTGTGTGTGTGTGTGTGTGTGTGTATGCCATATTTTTCTATCAGTTCGTCTGTTGATGGGCACTTGGGTTGCTTCCATATCTTTGTTATTGTAAATAGTGCTGCTATGAACCTTGGGGTGCGTGTATCTTTTCAAATCCATGCTTTTGTTATTTTTCTGTATATGTATCCAGGAGTGGATTTGCTGGATCATATGGTAGTCTTATTTTTAGTTTTTGAGGGAGCTCCATATTGTTTTCCATAGTGGCTGCACCAATTTACACTCCCACCGACAGCATACAAGGATTCCCTTTTCTCCACATCCTCTCCAATATTTGTTATTTGTAGACTTTTTGATGATAGCCATTCTGACAGGTGCGAGGTGATATGTCATTGTTGCTGTGATTTGCATTTCTCTAAATATTAGCGATGCTGAGCATCTTTTCATGTGCCTGTTAACCATGTGTACATCTTCTTTGGAAAAATGTCTATTCAGGTCTTCGGCCCATTTATCATTGGGTTGTTTGTTGTTTGGATATTGAGTTCTATGAGCTGTTTATATATTTTGGATATTAACCCCTTGTCGGTCACATCCTTTGCAAATATTTTATCCCAATCCTTAGGTTTTCTTTTCATTTTTGTTGATGGTTTCCTTTCCTGTGCAAAAGCTTTTACGTTTAATTAGGATTCGTTAGATTATTTTTGTTTTTATTCCTTTTGCTCTAGGAGACTTATCCAAAGGAATATTGGTATGATTTTTGTCAAAGAGTGTTCTGCTTATGTTCTCTTCTAGGAGTTTTATGTTTTGAGGTCTTGCATTTAGGTCTTTAAACCATTTTATTTTTGTATATGGTGTGAGGGAATGTTCTAATCTTTGTTTTACATGTAGATGACCAGTTTTCCCAACACCACTGATTGAAGAAACTGCCTTTTCTCCATTGTATATTCTTGCCTCCTTTTCTGTAGATTAATTGACCATACGTGCATGGGTTTATTTCTGGACTGTCTATTCTATTCCATTGATCGATGTGTCTGTTTTTGTGCCAGTACCATGCTGTTTTGATTTAGCTTCGTTGCATAGTCTGAAATCTGGGCTGGTTATACCTCCAGCTTCACTCCTTTTTTTTCTCAAGATTGCTTTGGCAATTTGGGGTCTTTTGTGGTTCCGTATGAATTTTTGGATTCTTGGTTCTAGTTCTGTCAAAAAAGGCATGGGTATATGGTAGGGATTGCATTAAATCTGTAGATTGCTTTGGGAAGTATGGACATTTTAACAATATTAATTCTTCCAATCCAACAGCATGGGATATCTTTCCATTTCTTTGTTCATCTTCAGTTTCCTGCATCAGTGTTTCATAGTTTTCAGATAGGGCTTTCACCTCCCTGGTTAGGTTTACTCCTAGGTGTTTTATTCTTTTCAATGTGATTTTAAACGGAGTTATAAAAAAAAAAACTTTCTGTTTGTGATATTTCTTTATTAGTGTATAGAGATGCAACAGATTTTTGTATTTTAATCTTGGATCCTGAAAGTTTGCTGAATTCATTCATTAGTTCTAATAGTTTTTGGGTGCAGGCTTTAGAACTTTCTATACAAAGTATCATGTCATCCGCAAAGAGTAACGGTTTTACCTTTTCCCTTCCAGTGTGGGTACCTTTTCTTTTTTCGCCTGATTGCTGTGGTTAGGACTTCCAATACTATGTTAAATATAAGTGGTGAGAGTGGGCATCCTTGCCTTGCTCCTGAATTTAGTGGAAAGTCTTTCAGCTTTTCGCCATTCACTATGATGTTGGCTGTGGGTTTGTCGTAAATGCCCTTATCATGTTGAGACATGTTCCCTCTATACACACTTTGTTGAGAGTTGTTGTCATGAATGGATGTTCAATTGTGTCAAAAGCTTTTCCTGCGTCTATTGAGATAATCATGTGATTTTTATCTTTCCTTTTGTTAATGTGGTGTCTCACACTGATTGATTTGCAAATGTTGAATCATCCTTGTGACCCTGGAATAGATCCTACGTGATTTATGGTGTATGGTCCTTTTGATATATTGTTGGATTTGTTTTGCTAATATTTTGTCCAGGACCTTTTCATTTGTATTCATCAAAGATATTGCCCTCTCATTTCCTTTTTCTGTAGTGTCTTTGTCTGGTTTTGGTGTCAGGGTATTGGTGGCCTTGTTGCATTCTTATTTTATGATGTCTTTGAAATGCCATGTGTTATCATTTCAACAAAGCAACAACATATACAATTCATTTAACCTGTTTGTCTTTCTAAGTCAGAAATGCAGTAACAAAATGGAGGTAAGAACAGGTTATTAACTATTTTTATTAATTATTAATTTTTACATTATTTTCTCTGTTTTTGAAATGCAGTTTATCACTTCAACGTGTAAGCAATAAGAAAAAATAATTGTAAAAACTTTTTTACTGAGTCTTTAAAATGTGTGCGTTATCATTTCAACAAGGAAACAGTGTAAACATCATTCATTACTTTTACATTCTTCTTTCTTACTAAGTCTTTAAACTGCAATCTGTTTTCATTTCAACAAGGAAAACGCAAACTCTTTTCATTTCAACAAGGAAACACTATACACAAAATACTAATTATTTTTCCATTCTTTTCTGTTATCAGATCGTTGACATTTTCTATGTTACCATTTCAACATATAAACAGTAGGAACAACCTATTAATTAACTTTATTTTCTCTCAGTTAGTCTTTGAAACGCAATGTTTTATCACGTTGACACGTAAAGATATAAACAGGTAATTATTATAACATTTTTCTTACTAAGTCTTTGAAATGCAATGCTATCATTTTAACAAGTAAGGATATAAAGAATTTAATTTACATTCTTTTATCTGTACTGCCTTTGATATGCAGTATGTTATCATTTCAACATGTAAACAATACACGTAAATTATCAATTAGTTATTCTACACCCTTTGTTTCCTACTAACTCTTGGATACACAGTGTGCATTCAACACCTAGGGTACATCACATTTGAGAGTAGCCAAATTTCTAGAGTTCAGAAGCCACATATGGTTAGTGTGCACCATACCGAGCAGTGCAACTCTAGTGGAAGAGCAGAGGGAGCAAATACATATGCAACCATGTGTACCATGAAGGAAATATACATGGTACATTAAGAAAAAGCAGCAGCAGAATAAATCTACTTAAATGGGGAAGTAAGAGAAAACCTATCTGAGGAGGTAACATGTAAGCCATGACCTGAGGCCTGAGCAGCTATCCAACAGCATAAAAAGGCCAACATCATTTGAGCAGACTATATAAGGGGAAAAAGTGAAAAAAATACTGTGTTATGTGGGGATAAATAATTTCCCAAGTCCTCTAAGAAAGAGTAGAGAAACTGATAAATCATAGGAATGTCTACACTCTGAGTGAGATCAGGGACTTTATCTTTCTTAGCACCTGGAAATGTACCTAGATCATAACAGATACTTGGTGAATGTGTGTGGAATAAGGAATAACTGAGCCAGGGGTCTGAGACCTGGGAAATCAGGCAGCAGTATGCTGATGAAGATACCAGTAGGTAGTGGGCATACTTTGTTTGTTTCCTTTTAGTTGCATGTGGTTTCTCACAGGCCACCTGAGGTAATCAGAAACACAAGAAGTTTGCAGGTCCCTAGAGGGTAAAATTATTCAACAACTACCACCTCTAGGAAGAGTCTCAATTGATCTGACTTGTGTCAAGTGCCCATAAATGGATAAGTGAACCAATCAGTGTGGATAAGGAAATGATGTACCATGACTGGGTCAGCTTACGTCACATACCCAACACTCTGGTTAGTAACCAGAAGACGTAGAGGGCAGTGGCCAAGAGATCCAGAGGACCTTTCAAATTCCTGCATTTCCTTTTAAAAGTTCCTCTTTTATAGAGATCGGTTTACATATCCAGTGTTCCTAACCCCAGTTTCCTAGAACAGTAGAACTTTACATATGTGTCTCTACAAACTTGGGTTTCAGGTGAGAAAAAAAAAAAAACTGAACGCTTTAATGGCCACACATCAGTGTTGAAACACCTCCTTGTACTGTGGACATCACTTTGAACAAGTGGCCCAGGTCATGTCATCCCGCTGTGCCCCGTGCAGCATCGCCTCCAACTGAGCCTGGACTTCAGCAAGTTTCTGTCGGTCCAAACTCTCATGAAAATTCCATTCCTCGTAGCAATGGACAGGGACAGGATAAATCACGTACTTCAGCTTCATCAAGGATGTCAAGTGCTGCAGAAGGCTCTTGAGCACAGGCATCGTAATGGGATTGAAGGCAAAGCTAAGGACACGGAGGTGGGTACAGTGGCTCAGGGCTGGGAGGACGGCAGAGAGAGTAGAATCAGTTATCATACAATTATTTATCTCCAGATGTTGCAGGGTGCTTGAGACCTTCTCCAGCAGAGTCTGGAAGGGCTCATAAACCTCTGAGAAGATCTGGTTGTTACTGAGACTCAATACCCTTAGGTGGGTGGCCTGAGAGCTCTGGGACAGGACAGTGACATCTCTGTTAGAAAGGCTACAGAAAGGTAGATACAGTGTATCCAACTGAGGTGGCACAACTCTAAAGAGAGAAAAAAGTAAGATTATTTCAGAAGAATGAGGGCAATGAGCCCCAAATTACAGGTACCTAAGGCTCTAGAATAAACTACTGTGTTCATGGTTTGCAATAGCTGGTTAACAATGTGGACTTTGGGATCAGACTTCATAGATTTGTGACCCTGAGAAAGTTACTTTACCACTCTGAGGTACAGGGTTTTAATCTTGAAAATGTGCACAGCAGTAATTATTATACAGAAGTGCGGGAAAGATTAAGTGAAGAAATTGCATGCACTTAGTATATACGACATAATCAGTGTTGGATCTGATTCACTAATTTGGCGAGGATGGGTCTGGGAAAGCAGCCAACTGAGGGTTTCCTCTGACTAGTTCCCAGATGACAAGCTCTCAGTTCAGGGTCTAAGCCTTGGGGAAAATACAGGAGCAAAATTATCTGGCAGTGTTAACTATTGGGGCCCATCCATGGGCATGTGCATTAGTCCTATAGCTTAATGTTTCTCCATCTGAATGCCTCCCCTTCCTCTCTAGAGAGCTGTAAAGTCCAATAGGAGAAGGACTGAGTCTTTTTCACCAATATATTTACAGACTTATTATAGTGTCTGCCCACGGCCACTGAATGAATGAATGAATGAATGAGCACAGCTTCCTTTTCTAACCTCATCTGCTGCTCACCATAAGGTAGCCCTCTCTCCCCCGGCTAGGTTCAAACTCCCAGCAGTGCCTATGCTGAGGCAAAAGGAGAAATGGGCTACAAGGAGCTTAGGAAGATCCAAGCATGGTCTCTTCTGTCTTAACAATGAGGTGTTCAGGGAACCCAGGTTCTTCCCCACCCCCTCACCTGAGCAGTGTGTGCAGTTGATCTGTGAGGCAGAAGAAAGTCAAGCTGAGCTCCTGGAGATTGTCCAGCTGCCCAAGCCAGAGGAGAAAAGATCTGAAGTTCCTTCTCTTATAAGATTTAAAGGGGATGTTACACAGAGTCAGGCTGTTCAGGTGGATCACCCGAGCCAAAAGGGTGACGACTTCTCTCAGATTAGCCTGATCCATTTCCAGGTGCTCAATGCACCCCAGATCCAGAAACTGCAGGATACTTTTGAGGGCAGACATTCTATGGATTCGCAAACCTCTGCAGCAGAGGTGCAAGGACCCAAAGTTCTGCTGAACTTTACTACAAAGCAAAGAGAGGAATTGCTCTGTTCTCACGGTACTATTGAGGGAAATATCCACTAGTAATTCCATGGGTTCCTGAGCTGAATGAGGCTCAGACCCGGAATTACCAATCCCGAGGCACCTGACACTATGCTGAGCGTCTTCTATATTAAAGATAGAGCGCTGAGAGTAAATGCATGACTGAAAACAGAAAGGGAATGCGGTCCCAATCTCAGAGCATATTGTCTCACAGTCCAGGTCAGGCCTTAAATCTAGGATCCTCAGTTTGGGCCCCCTGTAAGGAAAGGAAGAGACAGAACACATGAGAGATAGCTGATTTTAATATAACCCAGCAAGATCAATGATGAGAAGCAGGGACAGAACACTTTAACCCTGGTTTTCACTTCACTGCCATTCACCAAGAAGTTCTTTCCACACAAATGCAGCGTCTTTCATCCTTTCCCCACCCCCTCCTTCACCTCCGGGCTTTCCCTGTCTCAATGCCCATATTCCACTTCTGTGTAATCGCACTCAGATCCATTCATAGTGTCCTCAAACACCTCTGTTCTATAATCAACTCTATAAGGCAATAGAGTCCCGAAGGTGACCCCAAGTGCTGACCGACAGCTCTGCAAAGACTGCAGTATTCACCATTGGCTACTGTTGGGAGACGGTTAGGTATCCCCCTGCCCCAGGCTACAGCATACCCTCCTGCTGACTCCCTGTGTCTCTACTGGTCATAGTCTTACCAAGAGGAAGAGTTCTGGGCAGGGAGGATCTGCAGACCATCAATCATGGCTTCCAAGATGTCATAGGATGACTCTCGTGTGTTCAATGACCCAATATGGAGACAGCGAAAAGGCCAAACCTGCACCATTGCCTTTAGCACCGTCTTATGCCCACCCAAGAAGGCAGCATTGAACAATGGAACAAAGAGGTCTCTTGGGATTTCGTCCAGGGCATGGATAGCTGCAGGCTCATTATTCAGCAGACTCTTTGCAGCAAGCTCTAGGAGTGTGACTGTGGTCTTTTGGTCCATCTTCAAAAACCTGCTTCAGAGTAGAGAGTATTTAGAAATCCTGAGAAGATATCTAGAGTCACTTGTTTGCTTCCAGGGTTAGCTATGGACAAAATACTTATTGAATAAGTATGTGGTGAATCATAGGGCCAACTCAAGTGACCTCTACTATAGGACTAGAATGAAAATGGACTTGTGTGTATATTTAATTATATATGTGTACACACACGTGTGCGTGCACACACACACACACACACACACACACTTGAGATGAAATGCCATTAGAAATCAGAGGTCAGTTAGCAGAAGACAATGCTGACCACCTAGCTGCCTTCCTCAAATTATTTCCTCCTGAGGAGCTTCAAGATGGCAGAAGAGTAAGACGCGGAGATCACCTTCCTCCCCACAAATACATCAGAAATACATCTACATGTGGAACAACTCCTACAGAACACCTACTGAACACTGGCAGAAGACCTCAGACCTCCCAATAGGCAAGAAACTCCCCAAGGACCTGGGTAGGGTAAAAGAAAAAAGAAAAAACAGAGACAAAAGAATAGGGACGGGACCTGCACCAGTGGGAGGGAGCTGTGAAGGAGGAAAGGTTTCCACACACTAGGAAGCCCCTTCGTGGGCGGAGACTGCAGGTGGCGAAGAGGGGAGCTTCGGAGCCACGGAGGAGAGTGCCGCAACAGGGGTGCGGAGGGCAAAGCGGGGAGATTCCCACACGAAGGATCTGTGCCGACCAGCACTCACCAGCCCGAGAGGCTTGTCTGCTCACCCGCCGGGATGGGTGGGGGCTGGGAGCTGAGGCTCGGGCTTCGGAGGTCGGATCCCAGGGAGAGGACTGGGGTTCGATGCGTGAACACAGCCTGAAGGGGGCTAGTGCACCACGGCTAGCCGGGAGGGAGTCCGGGAAAAAGTCTGGAGCTGCCGAAGAGACAAGAGACTGTCTTGCCTCTTTGTTTCCTGGTGCGCGAGGAGAGGGGATTAAGAGCGCTGCTTAAAGGAGCTCCAGAGAAGGGCGCGAGGAAATAGTTAATCAAGTCCAGGAAGCACAGAGAGTCCCATACAGGATAAATCCAAGGAGAAACACGCCAAGACACATACTAATCAAACTATCAAAGATTAAACACAAAGAACAAATATTAAAAGCCGCAAGGGAAAAACGACAAGTAACACATAAGGGAATCCCCATAAGGGCAACAGCTGATCTTCCAGCAGAAACTCTGCAAGCCAGAAGGGAGTGGAAGGCCATATTTAAAGTGATGAAAGAGAAAAACCTACAACCAAGATTACTCTACCCAGCAAGGATCACATTCAGATTTGATGGAGAAATTAAAAGCTTTACAGACAAGCAAAAGCTAAGAGAATTCACCACCACCAAACCAGCTTTACAACAAACGCGAAAGGAACTTCTCTCGGCAAGAAACACAAGAGAAGGAAAAGACCTACACTAAAAAAACCCAAAGCAATTAGCAAAATGATAACAGGAACATACATATCGATAATTACCTTAAATGTAAATGGATTAAATGCTCCAACCAAAAGACATAGATTGGCTGAATGGATACAAACACAAGACCTATATATATGCTGTCTACAAGAGACCCACTTCAGACCTAGGGACACATACAGACTGAAAGTGAGGGGATGGAAAAAGATATTCCATGCAAATGGAAATCGAAAGAAAGCTGGAGTAGCAATTCTCATATCAGACAAAATAGACTTTAAAACAAAGACTATTACAAGAGACAAAGAAGGACACTACATAATGATCAAGGGATCAATCCAAGAAGAAGATATAACAATTGTAAATATTTACGCACCCAACATAGGAGCACCTCACTACATAAGGCAAATACTAACAGCCATAAAAGGGGAAATCAACAGTAACACAATCATAGTAGGGGACTTTAACACCCCTTTCACCAATGGACAGATCATCCAAAATGAAAGTAAATAAGGAAACACAAGCTTTAAATGATGCATGAAATAAGATGGACTTAATTGATATTTATAGGACATTCCACCCAAAAACAACAGAATACACATTCTTCTCAAGTGCTCATGCAACATTCTCCAGGATAGATCATATCTTGTGTCACAAATCACGCCTTGGTAAATTTAAGAAAATTAAAATCGTATCAAGTATCTTTTCCCACCACAACGCTATGAGACTAGACATCAATTACAGGAAAAACTCTGTAAGAAATACAAACACATGGAGGCTAAACAATACACTACGAAATAACCAGGAGATCACTGAAGAAATCAAAGAGGAAATCAAAAAATACCTACAAACAAATGAAAATGAAAACACGACGACCCCAAACCTATGGGATGCAGCAAAAGCAGTTCTACGAGGGAAACTTACAGTAATACAATCCTACCTCAAGAAACAAGAACCATCTCAAATAAACAACCTAACCTTACACACAAAGCAATTAGAAAATGAGGAACAAAAAGACCCCACACTTAGCAGAAGGAAAGAAATCAGAAAGGTCAGATCAGAAATAAGTGAAAAAGAGATGAAGGAAACAATAGCAAAGATCAATAAAACTAAAAGCTGGTTCTTTGAGAAGATAAAGAAAATTGATAAACCATTAGCCAGACTCATCAAGAAAAAAAGGGAGAAGACTCAAGTCAATAGAATTAGAAATGAAAAAGGAGAAGTAACAACTGACACTGCAGAAATACAAAGGATCATGAGAGATTACTACAAGCAACTCTATGCCAATAAAATGGACAAGCTGGAAGAATTGGACAAATTCTTAGAAAAGCACAACCTTCCGAGACTGAACCAGGAACAAATAGAAAATATGAACAGACCAATCACAGGCACTGAAATTGAAGCTGTGATTAAAAGTCTTCCAACAAACTAAAGCCCAGGACCAGATGGCTTCACAGGCGAATTCTATCAAACATTTAGAGAAGAGCTAACACCTATCCTTCTCAAACTCTTCCAAAATATAGCAGCGGGAGGAACACTCCCACACTCATTCTACGAGGCCACCATCACTCTGATAGCAAAACCAGACAAAGATGTCACAAAGGAAGAAAACTACAGGCCAATATCACTGATAAACACAGATGCAAAAATCCTCAACAAAATCCTAGCAAACAGATTCCAACAGCACATTAAAAGGATCATACATTATGACCAAGTGGCGTTTATCCCAGGAGTGCAAGGATGCTTCAGTATACGCAAATCAATCAACGTGATGCACCATATTAAAAAACTGAAGGAGAAAACCCATATGATCATCTCAATAGATGCAGAGAAAGCTTTCGACAAACTTCAACACCCATTTATGATAAAAACCCTCCAGAAAGTAGGCATAGAAGGAATCTTCCTCAACATAATAAAGGCCATGTATGAGAAACCCACAGCCAACGTCGTCCTCAATGATGCAAAACTGAAACCATTTCCACTAAGATCGGGAAGAAGACAAGGTTGCCCACTCTCACCACTATTATTCAACATAGTTTTGGAAGTTTTAGCCACAGCAATCAGAGAAGAAAAAGAAATAAAAGGAATCCAAATTGGAAAAGAAGAAGTAGAGCTGTCACTGTTTGCAGATGACATGATACTATACATAGAGTATCCTAAACATGCTACCAGGAAACTACTAGAGCTAATCAATGAATTTGATAAAGTAGCAGGATACAGAATGTATGCACAGAAATTTCTTGCATTCCTATACGCTAATGATGAAAAGTCTGAAAGAGAAATTAAGGAGATACTCCCATTTACCATTGCCACAAAAAGAATAAAATATCTAGAAATAAACCTGCCTAAGGAGACAAAAGACCTGTATGCAGAAAATTATAAGACACTGATGAAAGAAACTAAAGATGATACAAATAGATGGAGAGATATACCATGTTCTTGGAATGGAAGAACCAACATTGTGAAAATGAGTCTACTACCTAAAGCAATCTACAGATTCAATGCAGTCCCTATCAAAGTACCACTGGCATTTTTCACAGAACTAGAACAAAAAATTTCACAATTTGTATGGAAACACAAAAGACCCCGAATAGCCAAAGCAATCTTGAGAAAGAAACACAGAGCTGGAGGAATCAGGCTCCCGGACTTCAGTCTATACTACAAAGCTACAGGAATCAAGGCAGTAT
Source organism: Balaenoptera acutorostrata (assembly GCF_949987535.1). NCBI lineage: Eukaryota > Metazoa > Chordata > Mammalia > Artiodactyla > Balaenopteridae > Balaenoptera > Balaenoptera acutorostrata. The sequence goes on from NC_080085.1 coordinate 90,126,184, forward strand.
GGTACTGGCACAAAACCAGAAATATAGCTCAATGGAACAGGATAGAAAGCCCAGAGATAAACTCACGCACCTATGGTCACCTAATCTATGACAAAGGCGGCAAGAATATACAGTGGGGAAAAGACAGTGTCTTCAATAAATGGTGCTGGGAACACTGGACAGCAACATGTAAAAGAATGAAATTAGAACACTCCCTAACACCATACACAAAAATAAACTCAAAATGGATTAAAGGCCTAAATGTAAGGCCAGACACCATCAAACTCTTACAGGAAAACATAGGCAGAACACTCTATGACATAAATCACAGCAAGATCCTTTCTGACCCACCTCCTAGAGAAATGGAAATCAAAACAAAAATAAACAAATGGGACCTAATGAAACTTAAAAGCTTTTGCACAGCAAAGGAAAGCATAAACAAGACGAAAAGACAACTCTCAGAATGCGAGGAAATATTTGCAAATGAAGCAACTGACAAAGGATGAATCTCCAGAGCATACAAGCAGCTCATGCAGCTCAATATCAAAAAAAACAAACAACCCAATCCAAAAATGGGCAGAAGACCTAAATAGACATTTCTCCAAAGGAGATATACAGATTGCCAACAAACACTTGAAAGAATGCTCAACATCTTTAATCATTAGAGAAATGCAAATCAAAACTACAGTGAGATATCATCTCACACCGGTCAGAATGGCCATCATCAAAAACTCTACAAACAATAAAACACATATCACATTATTAAACTAGGAATCTTGTTGAAAAACCAATATCACACAGATGAACAGAATGAAGGGAATTCCATACAAAACTTTGTAAAAAAAAAAAAAAAAAAGATAAGGAAACAAAAGTGCACACATATTAAACAACCATGAAGGAGAAAAAGACTGGAAGTCAACACTCCAAACAAAATTAATTATACTCAAGCAAGCATTGGAGGATATGAAACCCACCTTAAATAGAATATTTTAAAAAATCAAAAGACAGAGATTGACTAAAAAGAAAGGCTGAAGCAAAGATTTTATAACCAACTGGGGTGTCCTTTAAATATCACAGCCTACAGAAAAAGCTTTTCAACTTGTAGAAACTTAGGAAATTCTGCACCCCTCAGCCCTTCCTAAGGAAGCTACTAGAGCAGGGGTCTGCAAGCTGGCCCACTGAGCCAAATCCAGCCCACTGCTTGATTTTGTAAATAAAGTTTTATTGGAACAAAGCCATGATCAATCATTTATGTATTGTCTATGAATGCTTTTGCACTCCAGTAGCAGAGTAGAGTGACAGCGACACTGTGACCCAGGAACTTACAATATTTCCTATACTTCTCTTTACAGAATGTTTGCCAAGTAATCTAAAAGAGGAACTGGGATTGTGATCCCACTGCGATGAGAAGGAAAACTTCACCAAAATACCTAATGGTGAGTATTTTACATACAATAATAAAATCAAGGTGGAGGAAAGGGGAGAAGACTAATGTACACAAGTTTTATGCTGTGAAAAAAAGACACGGAAACTGTGCAACTAAAAATGAGAGAAGGGAGAGAAGTAGAAGAAAATAGAACAAACTTTTTATCATAATGCACTAGGTGAGTGTTAAAAGATACTGGAGGAAAAAATGCATAGACCAGAGAGTAAAGTGTTAAGAAAACAGGTGGTTCAGGATGATTTTAAGAAAGCATTAAACGGGACCAAAAACATGTCTTAATGATAAAAGCCAAAACTCACAATGAAGATATAAGCCTTAGGAATATTTATGCACCAATAACAAACAAACACCTTTATAAAGCAAAAATGCAAGAAGACGTAGATAAAATAATAATAATAACAACAGGAAACAGAAACAGTAGGAGATTTAATACACCAAACTCAGTCTAAGGCTGATCAAGTCATATAAAAAAAAGAGAAAGCTAATCAATAATGTGATAGAGGGAATATATTCTTGTCAAAAATGCATCATAATTATCTCACAGAGTTGAGATAATTAATTTCTATAAAGTAGAAATAGTACAAACAATCCTCTCTAACCCCAATGCAATAAAAGTTAGTAACAAAAATTGAAAACAGAAAGGCCTTTCCACCTGAAAAAAATTTGTAAAGCTTCTCTTAAAAAATGTTGAATATAAGAGGAGATGCAAACTCAAGTTGCAAAGAAATTTTTTAAAAGAATGACTATGAAATACTACATATCGGCATCTATGGGATACATTTAGAGCGGTGATCTGAGGCAAGTTCACACAGTACACACTTTTATGAGTAAAAATGGAAGAATGAAGATAAATGAATTAAAGTATGGCCTCAAAAAATGAAACAAACAAACAAAAAAACTAGGAAAAAAAGAACAACTAAAGAAAGCAAAACATAAAAGCAGAAATGAATGAGATACAAAATAGAAAAACGAAATCTTGCTTTTCAAAACGGACAAACCCCTAGCTGGCTTGATGAAGGAAGAAAGGGAGAGATCACACATAGACAAAATAATAAATGACAAAGGAGAAATAATCACTGAAACAGAAAATAGAAGAGATTACTTTGCCAACCTCTATGCAAATAAACTTGAAAATCTATGTGAAATAGGTAACTTCCTAGATAAATACAGATTACCAAAACTCTGATTCTAGTGTTAGAAAGCTTAAATTAGGCAATTTTCATAGAAGAAATAAAGTTATTACAGCAATACCCCCAAGAAGCACCTTGCTCAGATGGTTTTACAGGTGAATTCTAGTAAACCATCAAAGAACAAATAGTACCAAAGCTCTATGAGTTATGTGAGAACATTAGAAAGGAAGGAAACTTCCCTAACTTCTTTTATGAAGCCAGTAGGATGCTAACAGGTAAAACGTAGATACCAAAATACTAAATAGAAAATTAGCAAACATCCAACAATACATTTAGAAACTAATATACTGTCATCAAGTGCAATTTACTCCATTAATACAAGGCTGGTTCTATATTAGGAATTCCATTGATATCATTCACCATGGTAATATAATTAAGGACAAATATCATATGATTAAAACCACAGATGCCAAACAAATCTTTGGGAAACTTCAACACCCATTCATGTTAAGAAAAGAAAAACCTCAAGGAATGGGAAAGAGGGATGCATTCCTAACATGATAAAAGATATATAATTAATTCCTCATGCAAGTATTTTATTTAGTGGGGGACTACCAGAGGTTTTCCAATAAGGTCAGGAACAAGAAAAGTATGCCCATTATATCATTCCTGTTCAATCTTCAACTACGAGCATTAGTCAGTTGACTAGAGAAATCAATTAGATTTATGAGAATGAATAACAAGAAGGAAAGCCACCTCTGTGTGCAGATGATATTACCGTACACCTGAAAAGCCCTATAGAAACAATGACAGATTAAGTAAAACAATCAGAGAAATCAGCAAGGTAGTAGGATATAAAGTTACATACAAAAGTCAGTGGTCTTTGTGTACACACACACACACAGCTGGAGGACACTTTAGTAGAGAAAATTCCATATACAGTAGCAAAAACAAAGCTTAAATGCATAGAAATAAACTTAATGAGACCATCTACGCAAGGAAAATTTTTAGACACTCCTGAACGACATAGAAGGAAACTTGAATAAGCACAAAGACATTGGTCAATGTTCTTGGATAGAATAACTCAACATTAAAAAGATGTCGGTTCTCCCCTAAACTAATGTATAAATTTAATATAATCTCAAAAATACCAGCAAACGTTTTTATGGAGTTAGATCCATGGATAATAAAATTAATATTTTTTTTTAAATCATGCAAGAATAGCCAGGATATAAGTGAAAAAGAAAACCTATAAGTGGGGAGTAATGATACCAGACATTAAAGCACGCTATAAAGCCTCGGTAATTATAACACTGTGGTACTGGTACATGAATAGACAAATAGTCCAGTGAAATAGAATAGGAAACCCAGAAAAACAACAATAACATATGGAAATTTCAGTATATGATGAAAGGGCATTTAAAACCACTGAGGCAAAGATGGACGTTCAATAAATGATGCTGGAACAACTGAGACATTTGGGAAAAGAATCAATGTAGATCCATATCACACACCATACACAAAAATAAACTGTAAACGGGTTAGGAATCTAAACAAATGAAACCATAACAAAATCTTTAAGAAAATATGGCAGGACTCTGCTTTAACCTCAGCGTAGGGAAAGGCTTTCTAACTGTGACTCAAATTTCCAGAGGCAATGAAAGAAAACAATGATCTATGTGACTACAAAGGATTTTTTTTAACGTACGGCAAACACATCATAACTAAGTCAAAAGGCAATTGACAAACTGAGATAAAGTATTTGCAGCATGCCTCACGGACAAATGAATAGTAGTCCAAGTATATACAGAACTCTGTATTCCCACAGAAAAATGGGAAAAGATATGAACAGAAAATTCACAAAAAATATATAAAACAGTCCTCAAAATATAGTCAAACTTTCTCTTAATTAGACAAATGCATACTAAGACAATACCGAGATATCATTTCTCACCTACCACATCAACAAAGGTCACAAAAGTAGGGCAACATGTTCTCTTAGTGAGTCTGTGGGGAAACAGTCACAGTAGCTAGTGGGAGTGAAAACCAGTACAACCCTTCTGGAGAGAAATTTGGAAATGCCTAACAGAACTACACATGCACTTAACTTTTGGCCCAACAATACTACTGCTGGGAATAAAACTTGAAGATCCATTTCCACCAACACAAAAATACTTATGCCTAAGGTTATTCACTGCAGCACTGTTTGTAGTTGCAGAATGTTGAAAACAAGTTAAATGCCCCTACATATGTCAGCAGAGTCCAATGCAGTTGTAAAAAAACAAAAACAAAAAGAAAAACAATGAAGCCCTCTATGGCATAAAGAGATTTTTAATGGAATGCTGTTAACTGAAAAAGGAAAAGTGCAAAGGAGCATTATAAAATGCCGTCCTTCATTTAATAAACAAGGCAATATAAGAACACATATATGTATCAGTTCATTTGTGCAGAGTAAATACAGGAAAGATTAAACCAGAAACTAAAGAGATTGGTTATCTACAGGGGGAGTGTGGGAAATAAGTGGGGAACGGGAGGGGGTTAGAAGGCATGAGGAAAGAGTGACAGTTGTCTAGTAGATGTTTCTGTGCAGCCCTGACTCTTTGAATCACAGTAATATTTCACATACCCCAGAATTAAATAAAAAATTAAAATCAACTAAGATGTGGGGAGGAGGCAAACTCAAACACAAACACCAACAAATTAACCTAACTATACTACAAATGAATGTCTTAACCACAACTGAAGAGGCGAGAAAGAAAATAGCTAAGCTAAGCAACTTGGGAAAATAGTACTTCTTTGATTGCATCCTCTGAGGCCTACGGCATAAAGAACTGTACACAAACACAAGTTATCAAATCTGTTTCTAACAGGTGTATTGGGTAGCATTTCTGCAACTATTTCATGAATATATCAGGAATGAACAAGTAAGTAAATATTGAAGATAAGGAGAGCCAGGTCGGACAAAGAAGTTACAAACAAGGCTACAACGGATTAAAATTAGAAGTATCAGTGTGAGCTCCTGGCTTTCAATATCTATACATATAGGTAGAGAAATTGAGAAGTATCTGTAAGCACGAGTATATACATACAGTATATTTCCTTCATTTGTGGATGGAGAGGGAGGACGTAGCAGCAATGAAACCGCAATAGCAACGAACACACACTGAGATATTGGTTTCTAAATGTCATTTTCCAAGAAAAGGAAGCATGGCTCTTTGCAGAAGTGTTTTGATTTCAGGGCCGTGGTGGGGACAAGAACACAAGACGAACAGGAATACCTTACAATGCCAGCAAGGAAGCACACAGAAAAGGATCAGGTCATGCTGAAAGAACACAGACCCCACCAAAAGGAGCTTGCGGTCACCAAAGCTGGAACAATTCAAGAAACTAAATAATGATATAATTTGATTATAAGTCACAATATAACATAGTTATTCATGATTCAATACTGACATAAATAATTTGATTAGTTATTTGATTCAATAATTTGAAATCAATTTTATAAAACAATTTTTATAAACAACTTGAACATTTATAAATAAATAAATGGGGGAGAAAAGACAGCTCTTCAGAATTCCAATGAACCAATGTAGTAGGAATAAGGAAATAGAAAGTCACCATTAAGTCATAATTGTTGTAGGCAAGATCAACAGATGGATTTCAAAAGTCGTGAATAACAGTCTGAGAAGAAATAGGACATTTTCATAGCCTGAAAGTATTTCCTACACGATATTTATTACTTACAAATAGGAAAACAGTACCATTACAATGGAGCAACACAGTTGTCCCTACCTTAATCAAGTGTTGCAAATGAATATCATCATTAATACAACATATGGACACCATGTACCCCCTCACATGATGCTTGCAGAAGGGAACAGAATCGCTTTTGCAGCGCCGTGGTATAAGACCTAAAATTAAGGCACAGTGACATGTATGCCCTGACATTCGGGGGAAAACCCAGAGGGTCTCAAATGGACTAACCACAAGTTCCCAGTCCCCTCTTGTGCTCCCAGGAAGAAGGTCCCCTAGCCAAAGAACCAGCCTTATCATGGGAACTAGCCACAGTGCCTGCTTGCCCCTGACTATCGGGTTTCAGTTCCCTACCAGCTCACAGAAGTATTCAAACAAGCCAATCACATCCTCCCATGTGACCCAAGGGTCACCTCGTCCTCTTGCTACTACAGACTGCCCCCCACAGCCCCTGCTTGTTCACTCTCTTCCAGAGAAGGACTCCTGTGAGGCTCTACCTGGCCAGCAGTGTCCTCCTCCCCAGGCTGTGAGTAAACGTTACTAATAAGCTGCTGTGGGTAGTACCTGTCCAGTGTCAGGTGTCGTGTGTTCAGCCACCCCCAGAGCACTAGGGTGGAAATTCCTCCATCACCAATGGGATGAAGGGGAGGAGAATAAAACAGGTATTGTTGCCAAAAATGTATAAGTTCAATCAAATCACAAGAACACATCAGACAAACCCAAGTCGACAGACATTCTATAAAATACCTGACCAGTATCTTCAAAAGCGTCAAGATTGGGAAAGACCCAGAAAGCTGAAGGAACTGTCAGCCTGGAGGAGACTAAGGAGAAATGATGGCCAAATGCAATGTGGTATCCAGAATGGGATGCTGGAATAGAAAAATGAGATTACTGGGACAAATGGTGAAATTCAAATAAAGTACGTAGATTAGTTAATAGTACTGCATCAATGTTAATTTCCTAATTTTGATAATTTTTCTATGGCTGTGTAAGATGTTAACATTAGGGAAATCTGGGTGAAGGCTTTCTATACTATTCGCAAAGTATCTGTGAGCCTAAAATTATTTCAAAATAAAGCATTAAAAAAAATTCAGTGGTTAAAGGAATGGTTATTGTATAAACGACACTGTTTAATAATAGTTTAACTAACTGAAATACCGTTAGGAGGATGGATAAATGCTCGAGCCGCATCATCCATTACAAAACGATTTCAAACTGCTTTAGAGAGCCCATTAAAATAAATGAAAGTGCAGTCATCTCCAAGATGTAGATGAGTATTTATCTGCTCTTCAGAAGATAACCATTTTAAGTATAAAAGCAATGGAATACCGTACATAGAGAGAGAGAGAGAGACAGAGACCAGAGAGATACAGAGAGAGGTGGGGGAGGGGGGAGAGAGACATACATTTCAATACTTACAATTTAAAGTCTGAGATGTCGAAACAAACCGCAAACAAAACTGAGGTGCAAAGGAGAAATACCTTTTTTTTTTTTTTTAAGAAGCGGAAGGCTGCTGATCGAGGGATTTTAAAGAGAGAGCGCGAAATGATTAGCCACCCGACTGAAGCGAATCACAGCTGAGGAAAGAGGAACGCACGGAGCGTGGACAGGACAGTGGACCGAGCAATCCGTTCGATTGCCCTTCTTATTAACCCCCAAACCTTGACCCTGGGTAATTTAATTTAGGTCAATAGAGGCGTAATTTATAGAAAGAATGCTGTTGTAACTTACCTGATTGGAACAAGAGTTGGAAAAAACTTGAGCTGTCCAAGACCCCAGCAGTAGGAGCACGTTCCTCCCTCTCTGAAGCTCGCAGCCGACAAGCCTCAGCGTTTCCGGCACTGGGCGTCTTAACGCTTCTCTCTCACAGTTAAACTCGCCGGAAAAGGACTTGGATTGGTGCAGCTCAGGTCAGGTGACCCCCTATCCCTCAATCTACTGGGAGGCGGGGCCAGATTCCCGACCCCACCCAGAGGGACCGAGGGGAGAGAACCTTAGGCGTGAGAGGGTTCTTCTCAGGCGCCAACCCCACCCTCCTACATCTCCTTGGCACAGTGTCTCTCCTCGTGGCCTGGGCAACGCCTGGCCAGGGTTTCTGCCAGGCCCCGTCTCAAACCTAGAGAGCTGACGTCCAAATTGATAGGCTACACAACAGGGTGTGTGAACTTAAAAACGAGTGGCCACTGATGACAAAAAGCCGTCAGACTTTAGTGTCCCTGGGGCTCTGCTATATAGATAGATAGATAGATAGATAGATAGATAGATAGATAGATAGAGATATATATATAGATATATATCTATATATCTATATATATATATCTATATTTAACATCTTTATTGGAGGATAATTGCTTTACAGTGGTGTGTTAGTTTCCGCTATATTAAACAAGCGGTCGAGTCCCCACCAAAAGATAGGAAAAATGTATTCTTGCCTCTGTGCAGTAAAGCCAGCAGAGCATTTACATTATTTGACAAAAGCAACGGAATGGAGAAAACTGCCGCCCGCTGATACCTCTCCTATCAATTGCAAGGATAGCTAATAGTATTTGTTTCCAACCCTCTCCCTGGACTCCTGATTCCACTTCTTCCCTGTCTGCTTCCTTTTCTGGTCCCAATTGTTTACCACCTTTTGGAATACAATACACTTTATTCATATGCTGTTTTGTAAATTGGCCATCTCCCGTGGTGGAAAAATATAAATTCCAGGAGGGCAGGAATCTTTGTTGGTTTGTTCATTAACATATCCTAAGTGCCTATAGTAATGCCTGGTTCACTGGATACTTGAATATTTGTTGAATGAATTTTTCTCCAGCCACACTAGCCTCTTTTTTGTGCCTCTAACCCTAACTCACCAAACATGTTCCCCAACAATTATGTGTTTTCCTGTAACAGCCTGCCCCACATAGCCCTATAACCACCTTCCTGACTAAACTCACATCTCTGTCACCTTATCAGACAAGCCTTACTTTCCTTCATGGCACTTAGCATTTGAACATAGCTTTTCTGGGTTGTTTTTCTTTGTTCGTTTGTTTTCCTTTTTGTTTTTATTTTGCTTTAGTTTACTTTTGTTATTTTCTGTTTTCTTGCTTCAACACTTTTTCTTTTTTTTCTTTTTTCTTTTTATTTATTTTTGGCTGCGTTGGGTCTTTGTTGCTGCGTGCGGGCTCTCTCTAGTTGTGGCAAGCAGGGGCTGCTCTTCGTTGCGGTGCACAGGTTTCTCATTGCAGTGGCTTCTCTTGTTGCGGAGCATGGGCTCTAGGTGCGTGGGCTTCAGTAGCTGTGGCACACGGGCTCAGTAATTGTGGCTCATGCGCTCTAGAGCACAGGCTCAGTAGTTGTGGCCCATGGGTTTAGCTGCTCCCTGGCTGTGGGATCTTTCCGGACCAGGGCTCTAACCCATGTCCCCTGCATTGGCAGGCAGATTCTTAACCCGTGCGCCACCAGGGAAGCCCAACATTTTTTCTTATACTCTAATTGCAGATAAAGAAGTAGACCAGCCACGGTCATTTTAATTTTTGCACTACAATGTCATCTTTCAGTAGATGGGGTAATGGCATCAAACATCTTAAGACTGGATCCCTGGTTTTATGGCTTTACCACTTAGTGGTACCACAGGCTACACGACCTTGGCCAGGCACGTCAACTCTTCCAAGATTTCATTATCCATATTCAAAAGGAGAATGGCAATTTTTTTTTGGAATTTTATTTATTTATTTATTTATTTATTTATTTATTTTCAGCAGGTTCTTATTACTTATCTAGTTTATACATATTAGTGTATACATGTCAATCCCAATCTCCCAATTCATCCCACCACCACCCCCAACCCCCCTCCACTTTCTCCCCTTAGTGTCCATACATTTGGTCTCTACATCTGTGTCTCTATTTCTGCCTTGCAATCCGGTCCATCTGCACTATTTTTCTAGATTCCACATATATGTGTTAATCTACGATATTCGTTTTTCTCTTTCTGACCTACTTCACTCTGTATGACAGTCTCTAGGTCCATGCATGTCTCTACAAATGACCCAGTTTTGTTCCTTTTTATGGCTGAGTGATATTCCATTGTATATATGTACCACATCTTCTTTATCCATTCATCTGTCGATGGGCATTTACGTTGCTTCCATGTCCTGGCTATTGTAAATAGTGCTGCATTGGGGTGCGTGTGTCTTTTTGAATTATGGTTTTCTCAGGGTATATGCCCAGGTGTGGGGTTGCTGGGTCATACGGTAGTTCTGTTTTTAGGTTTTTAAGGAACCTCCATACTGTTCTCCATAGTGGCTGTATCAATTTACATTCCCACCAACAGTGTAAGAGAGTTCCCTTTACAAGGAGAGAATTGTTAAGTCTGTGAGAGAAATGCCACTTGTCATATACAAGGGAACAGCATAAGGCTATCAAGAGATTTCTGAAAAGAAACCTTGCAGTCCAGGAGAGAGTGGGATGATATATTCAAAGTGCTGAAAGAAAACAAGCGACCACCAAGAATACTCTATTCAGAAAAGCCGTCCTTCAGAAATGAAAGATAGATGATGACATTCCCAGACAAACAAAAGCTGAGGGAGTTATTCACCACTCGACCTGCCTTACAAAAAATGCTAAAGGGAGTTCTTTGAGTGGAAACAAAAAATTAACAACATGAAAACCTACGAAAGCATATAACTCATACGTAAAAGTAAGCATATAGTCAAATTCAGAACACTCCAACATTGTAATGGTGGTGGGTAAAACACTTTTAACTTTAGTATGAAAACGGAAAGACAAAAGTATTAAAAATAAATACAGTTGCAATAACTCATTAGTACTCACAATATAAAAGATACAAACTGGGACATCAATAACCTAAAATGAGGTGGGAAGAGGTAAAAGTGTAGAGATTTTGCATATGATCAAAGTTAAGCTGTTATCATCTTAAAGCAGACTGGCATAACTAAAGATGTTATATGTAAGCATGGTGTTAACCACCATGGTTAATTAATTTTAGTTTTCTTTTTTTTTTTGGTAAGTCTTTGAAATGCGGTGCATTATCTCAATATGTAAGCAATATGAACAGATTATTAAATAATTTTGCATCCTTTCTCTTCTTTTAATTGAAATATAGTTGATTTACAATATTATATTGGTTTTAGGTGTACAGCAGAGTGATCCAACATTTTTTCAGATTATACTCCACTACAAGTTATTATCAGATAATGCCTATAATTCCCTGTGCTATACAGTATATCATTGTTGCTTTCCCATTTTATACCTAGTAGTTGTATCTCTTAAACCTATGCCCCTAATTTGTCCCTCCTACCTTCCCTCTCCCTTCTGGTAACCAAAAATTTGTTTTCTATATCTGTGAGTCTGTCTCCATTGTGCATGTGCATTCATTTGTATTATTTTTTAGATTCCATATGTAAGTGGTATCCTACAGTATTTGTCTTTCTATATCTGACATTTCACTAAGCATAATATTGTCTAGGTCCATCCATGTTGCAGCAAATAGCAGAATTTCATTCTTTTTATGGCTGAGTAATATTGCACTGTGTGTGTTTGTGTGTGTGTGTGTGTGTGTGTGTGTGTGTATGCCATATTTTTCTATCAGTTCGTCTGTTGATGGGCACTTGGGTTGCTTCCATATCTTTGTTATTGTAAATAGTGCTGCTATGAACCTTGGGGTGCGTGTATCTTTTCAAATCCATGCTTTTGTTATTTTTCTGTATATGTATCCAGGAGTGGATTTGCTGGATCATATGGTAGTCTTATTTTTAGTTTTTGAGGGAGCTCCATATTGTTTTCCATAGTGGCTGCACCAATTTACACTCCCACCGACAGCATACAAGGATTCCCTTTTCTCCACATCCTCTCCAATATTTGTTATTTGTAGACTTTTTGATGATAGCCATTCTGACAGGTGCGAGGTGATATGTCATTGTTGCTGTGATTTGCATTTCTCTAAATATTAGCGATGCTGAGCATCTTTTCATGTGCCTGTTAACCATGTGTACATCTTCTTTGGAAAAATGTCTATTCAGGTCTTCGGCCCATTTATCATTGGGTTGTTTGTTGTTTGGATATTGAGTTCTATGAGCTGTTTATATATTTTGGATATTAACCCCTTGTCGGTCACATCCTTTGCAAATATTTTATCCCAATCCTTAGGTTTTCTTTTCATTTTTGTTGATGGTTTCCTTTCCTGTGCAAAAGCTTTTACGTTTAATTAGGATTCGTTAGATTATTTTTGTTTTTATTCCTTTTGCTCTAGGAGACTTATCCAAAGGAATATTGGTATGATTTTTGTCAAAGAGTGTTCTGCTTATGTTCTCTTCTAGGAGTTTTATGTTTTGAGGTCTTGCATTTAGGTCTTTAAACCATTTTATTTTTGTATATGGTGTGAGGGAATGTTCTAATCTTTGTTTTACATGTAGATGACCAGTTTTCCCAACACCACTGATTGAAGAAACTGCCTTTTCTCCATTGTATATTCTTGCCTCCTTTTCTGTAGATTAATTGACCATACGTGCATGGGTTTATTTCTGGACTGTCTATTCTATTCCATTGATCGATGTGTCTGTTTTTGTGCCAGTACCATGCTGTTTTGATTTAGCTTCGTTGCATAGTCTGAAATCTGGGCTGGTTATACCTCCAGCTTCACTCCTTTTTTTTCTCAAGATTGCTTTGGCAATTTGGGGTCTTTTGTGGTTCCGTATGAATTTTTGGATTCTTGGTTCTAGTTCTGTCAAAAAAGGCATGGGTATATGGTAGGGATTGCATTAAATCTGTAGATTGCTTTGGGAAGTATGGACATTTTAACAATATTAATTCTTCCAATCCAACAGCATGGGATATCTTTCCATTTCTTTGTTCATCTTCAGTTTCCTGCATCAGTGTTTCATAGTTTTCAGATAGGGCTTTCACCTCCCTGGTTAGGTTTACTCCTAGGTGTTTTATTCTTTTCAATGTGATTTTAAACGGAGTTATAAAAAAAAAAACTTTCTGTTTGTGATATTTCTTTATTAGTGTATAGAGATGCAACAGATTTTTGTATTTTAATCTTGGATCCTGAAAGTTTGCTGAATTCATTCATTAGTTCTAATAGTTTTTGGGTGGAGGCTTTAGAACTTTCTATACAAAGTATCATGTCATCCGCAAAGAGTAACGGTTTTACCTTTTCCCTTCCAGTGTGGGTACCTTTTCTTTTTTCGCCTGATTGCTGTGGTTAGGACTTCCAATACTATGTTAAATATAAGTGGTGAGAGTGGGCATCCTTGCCTTGCTCCTGAATTTAGTGGAAAGTCTTTCAGCTTTTCGCCATTCACTATGATGTTGGCTGTGGGTTTGTCGTAAATGCCCTTATCATGTTGAGACATGTTCCCTCTATACACACTTTGTTGAGAGTTGTTGTCATGAATGGATGTTCAATTGTGTCAAAAGCTTTTCCTGCGTCTATTGAGATAATCATGTGATTTTTATCTTTCCTTTTGTTAATGTGGTGTCTCACACTGATTGATTTGCAAATGTTGAATCATCCTTGTGACCCTGGAATAGATCCTACGTGATTTATGGTGTATGGTCCTTTTGATATATTGTTGGATTTGTTTTGCTAATATTTTGTCCAGGACCTTTTCATTTGTATTCATCAAAGATATTGCCCTCTCATTTCCTTTTTCTGTAGTGTCTTTGTCTGGTTTTGGTGTCAGGGTATTGGTGGCCTTGTTGCATTCTTATTTTATGATGTCTTTGAAATGCCATGTGTTATCATTTCAACAAAGCAACAACATATACAATTCATTTAACCTGTTTGTCTTTCTAAGTCAGAAATGCAGTAACAAAATGGAGGTAAGAACAGGTTATTAACTATTTTTATTAATTATTAATTTTTACATTATTTTCTCTGTTTTTGAAATGCAGTTTATCACTTCAACGTGTAAGCAATAAGAAAAAATAATTGTAAAAACTTTTTTACTGAGTCTTTAAAATGTGTGCGTTATCATTTCAACAAGGAAACAGTGTAAACATCATTCATTACTTTTACATTCTTCTTTCTTACTAAGTCTTTAAACTGCAATCTGTTTTCATTTCAACAAGGAAAACGCAAACTCTTTTCATTTCAACAAGGAAACACTATACACAAAATACTAATTATTTTTCCATTCTTTTCTGTTATCAGATCGTTGACATTTTCTATGTTACCATTTCAACATATAAACAGTAGGAACAACCTATTAATTAACTTTATTTTCTCTCAGTTAGTCTTTGAAACGCAATGTTTTATCACGTTGACACGTAAAGATATAAACAGGTAATTATTATAACATTTTTCTTACTAAGTCTTTGAAATGCAATGCTATCATTTTAACAAGTAAGGATATAAAGAATTTAATTTACATTCTTTTATCTGTACTGCCTTTGATATGCAGTATGTTATCATTTCAACATGTAAACAATACACGTAAATTATCAATTAGTTATTCTACACCCTTTGTTTCCTACTAACTCTTGGATACACAGTGTGCATTCAACACCTAGGGTACATCACATTTGAGAGTAGCCAAATTTCTAGAGTTCAGAAGCCACATATGGTTAGTGTGCACCATACCGAGCAGTGCAACTCTAGTGGAAGAGCAGAGGGAGCAAATACATATGCAACCATGTGTACCATGAAGGAAATATACATGGTACATTAAGAAAAAGCAGCAGCAGAATAAATCTACTTAAATGGGGAAGTAAGAGAAAACCTATCTGAGGAGGTAACATGTAAGCCATGACCTGAGGCCTGAGCAGCTATCCAACAGCATAAAAAGGCCAACATCATTTGAGCAGACTATATAAGGGGAAAAAGTGAAAAAAATACTGTGTTATGTGGGGATAAATAATTTCCCAAGTCCTCTAAGAAAGAGTAGAGAAACTGATAAATCATAGGAATGTCTACACTCTGAGTGAGATCAGGGACTTTATCTTTCTTAGCACCTGGAAATGTACCTAGATCATAACAGATACTTGGTGAATGTGTGTGGAATAAGGAATAACTGAGCCAGGGGTCTGAGACCTGGGAAATCAGGCAGCAGTATGCTGATGAAGATACCAGTAGGTAGTGGGCATACTTTGTTTGTTTCCTTTTAGTTGCATGTGGTTTCTCACAGGCCACCTGAGGTAATCAGAAACACAAGAAGTTTGCAGGTCCCTAGAGGGTAAAATTATTCAACAACTACCACCTCTAGGAAGAGTCTCAATTGATCTGACTTGTGTCAAGTGCCCATAAATGGATAAGTGAACCAATCAGTGTGGATAAGGAAATGATGTACCATGACTGGGTCAGCTTACGTCACATACCCAACACTCTGGTTAGTAACCAGAAGACGAAGAGGGCAGTGGCCAAGAGATCCAGAGGACCTTTCAAATTCCTGCATTTCCTTTTAAAAGTTCCTCTTTTATAGAGATCAGTTTACATATCCAGTGTTCCTAACCCCAGTTTCCTAGAACAGTAGAACTTTACATATGTGTCTCTACAAACTTGGGTTTCAGGTGAGAAAAAAAAAAACTGAACGCTTTAATGGCCACACATCAGTGTTGAAACACCTCCTTGTACTGTGGACATCACTTTGAACAAGTGGTCCAGGTCATGTCGTCCCGCTGTGCCCCGTGCAGCACCGCCTCCAACTGAGCCTGGACTTCAGCAAGTTTCTGTCGGTCCAAATTCTCATGAAAATTCCATTCCTCGTAGCAATGGACAGGGACAGGATAAATCACGTACTTCAGCTTCATCAAGGATGTCAAGTGCTGCAGAAGGCTCTTGAGCACAGGCATCGTAATGGGATTGAAGGCAAAGCTAAGGACACAGAGGTGGGTACAGTGGCTCAGGGCTGGGAGGACGGCAGAGAGAGTAGAATCAGTTATCATACAATTATTTATCTCCAGATGTCGCAGGGTGCTTGAGACCTTCTCCAGCAGAGTCTGGAAGGGCTCATAAACCTCTGAGAAGATCTGGTTGTTACTGAGACTCAATACCCTTAGGTGTGGCCTGAGAGCTCTGGGACAGGACAGTGACATCTCCGTTAGAAAGGCTACAGAAAGGTAGATACAGTGTATCCAACTGAGGTGGCACAACTCTAAAGAGAGAAAAAAGTAAGATTATTTCAGAAGTATGAGGGCAATGAGCCCCAAATTACAGGTACCTAAGGCTCTAGAATAAACTACTGTGTTCATGGTTTGCAATAGCTGGTTAACAATGTGGACTTTGGGATCAGACTTCATAGATTTGTGACCCTGAGAAAGTTACTTTACCACTCTGAGGTACAGGGTTTTAATCTTGAAAATGTGCACAGCAGTAATTATTATACAGAAGTGCGGGAAAGATTAAGTGAAGAAATTGCATGCACTTAGTATATACGACATAATCAGTGTTGGATCTGATTCACTAATTTGGCGAGGATGGGTCTGGGAAAGCAGCCAACTGAGGGTTTCCTCTGACTAGTTCCCAGATGACAAGCTCTCAGTTCAGGGTCTAAGCCTTGGGGAAAATACAGGAGCAAAATTATCTGGCAGTGTTAACTATTGGGGCCCATCCATGGGCATGTGCATTAGTCCTATAGCTTAATGTTTCTCCATCTGAATGCCTCCCCTTCCTCTCTAGAGAGCTGTAAAGTCCAATAGGAGAAGGACTGAGTCTTTTTCACCAATATATTTACAGACTTATTATAGTGTCTGCCCACGGCCACTGAATGAATGAATGAATGAATGAGCACAGCTTCCTTTTCTAACCTCATCTGCTGCTCACCATAAGGTAGCCCTCTCTCCCCCGGCTAGGTTCAAACTCCCAGCAGTGCCTATGCTGAGGCAAAAGGAGAAATGGGCTACAAGGAGCTTAGGAAGATCCAAGCATGGTCTCTTCTGTCTTAACAATGAGGTGTTCAGGGAACCCAGGTTCTTCCCCACCCCCTCACCTGAGCAGTGTGTGCAGTTGATCTGTGAGGCAGAAGAAAGTCAAGCTGAGCTCCTGGAGATTGTCCAGCTGCCCAAGCCAGAAGAGAAAAGATCTGAAGCTCCTTCTCTTATAGGATTTAAAGGGGATGTTACACAGAGTCAGGCTGTTCAGGTGGATCATCCGAGCCAAAAGGGTGACGACTTCACTCAGATTAGCCTGATCCATTTCCAGGTGCTCAATGCACCCCAGATCCAGAAACTGCAGGATACTTTTGAGGGCAGACATTCTATGGATTCGCAAACCTCTGCAGCAGAGGTGCAAGGACCCAAAGTTCTGCTGAACTTTACTACAAAGCAAAGAGAGGAATTGCTCTGTTCTCACGGTACTATTGAGGGAAATATCCACTAGTAATTCCATGGGTTCCTGAGCTGAATGAGGCTCAGACCCAGAATTACCAATCCCGAGGCACCTGACACTATGCTGAGCGTCTTCTATATAAAAGATAGAGCGCTGAGAGTAAATGCATGACTGAAGACAGAAAGGGAATGCGGTCCCAATCTCAGAGCATATTGTCTCACAGTCCAGGTCAGGCCTTAAATCTAGGATCCTCAGTTTGGGCCCCCTGTAAGGAAAGGAAGAGACAGAACACATGAGAGATAGCTGATTTTAATATAACCCAGCAAGATCAATGATGAGAAGCAGGGACAGAACACTTTAACCCTGGTTTTCACTTCACTGCCAGTCACCAAGAAGTTCTTGCCACACAAATGCAGCGTCTTTCATCCTTTCCCCACCCCCTCCTTCACCTCCGGGCTTTCCCTGTCTCAATGCCCATATTCCACTTCTGTGTAATCGCACTCAGATCCATTCATAGTGTCCTCAAACACCTCTGTTCTATAATCAACTCTATAAGGCAATAGAGTCCCGAAGGTGACCCCAAGTGCTGACCGACAGCTCTGCAAAGACTGCAGTATTCACCATTGGCTACTGTTGGGAGACGGTTAGGTATCCCCCTGCCCCAGGCTACAGCATACCCTCCTGCTGACTCCCTGTGTCTCTACTGGTCATAGTCTTACCAAGAGGAAGAGTTCTGGGCAGGGAGGATCTGCAGACCATCAATCATGGCTTCCAAGATGTCATAGGATGACTCTCGTGTGTTCAATGACCCAATATGGAGACAGCGAAAAGGCCAAACCTGCACCATTGCCTTTAGCACCGTCTTATGCCCACCCAAGAAGGCAGCATTGAACAATGGAACAAAGAGGTCTCTTGGGATTTCGTCCAGGGCATGGATAGCTGCAGGCTCATTATTCAGCAGACTCTTTGCAGCAAGCTCTAGGAGTGTGACTGTGGTCTTTTGGTCCATCTTCAAAAACCTGCTTCAGAGTAGAGAGTATTTAGAAATCCTGAGAAGATATCTAGAGTCACTTGTTTGCTTCCAGGGTTAGCTATGGACAAAATACTTATTGAATAAGTATGTGGTGAATCATAGGGCCAACTCAAGTGACCTCTACTATAGGACTAGAAAGAAAATGGACTTGTGTGTATATTTAATTATATATGTGTACACACACGTGTGCGTGCACACACACACACACACACACTTGAGATAAAATGCCATTAGAAATCAGAGGTCAGTTAGCAGAAGACAATGCTGACCACCTAGCTGCCTTCCTCAAATTATTTCCTCCTGAGGAGCTTCAAGATGGCAGAAGAGTAAGACGCGGAGATCACCTTCCTCCCCACAAATACATCAGAAATACATCTACATGTGGAACAACTCCTACAGAACACCTACTGAACACTGGCAGAAGACCTCAGACCTCCCAATAGGCAAGAAACTCCCCAAGGACCTGGGTAGGGTAAAAGAAAAAAGAAAAAACAGAGACAAAAGAATAGGGACGGGACCTGCACCAGTGGGAGGGAGCTGTGAAGGAGGAAAGGTTTCCACACACTAGGAAGCCCCTTCGTGGGCGGAGACTGCAGGTGGTGAAGAGGGGAGCTTCGGAGCCACGGAGGAGAGTGCCGCAACAGGGGTGCGGAGGGCAAAGCGGGGAGATTCCCACACGAAGGATCTGTGCCGACCAGCACTCACCAGCCCGAGAGGCTTGTCTGCTCACCCGCCGGGATGGGTGGGGGCTGGGAGCTGAGGCTCGGGCTTCGGAGGTCGGATCCCAGGGAGAGGACTGGGGTTCGATGCGTGAACACAGCCTGAAGGGGGCTAGTGCACCACGGCTAGCCGGGAGGGAGTCCGGGAAAAAGTCTGGAGCTGCCGAAGAGACAAGAGACTGTCTTGCCTCTTTGTTTCCTGGTGCGCGAGGAGAGGGGATTAAGAGCGCTGCTTAAAGGAGCTCCAGAGAAGGGCGCGAGGAAATAGTTAATCAAGTCCAGGAAGCACAGAGAGTCCCATACAGGATAAATCCAAGGAGAAACACGCCAAGACACATATTAATCAAACTATCAAAGATTAAACACAAAGAACAAATATTAAAAGCCGCAAGGGAAAAACGACAAGTAACACATAAGGGAATCCCCATAAGGGCAACAGCTGATCTTCCAGCAGAAACTCTGCAAGCCAGAAGGGAGTGGAAGGACATATTTAAAGTGATGAAAGAGAAAAACCTACAACCAAGATTACTCTACCCAGCAAGGATCACATTCAGATTTGATGGAGAAATTAAAAGCTTTACAGACAAGCAAAAGCTAAGAGAATTCACCACCACCAAACCAGCTTTACAACAAACGCGAAAGGAACTTCTCTCGGCAAGAAACACAAGAGAAGGAAAAGACCTACACTAAAAAAACCCAAAGCAATTAGCAAAATGATAACAGGAACATACATATCGATAATTACCTTAAATGTAAATGGATTAAATGCTCCAACCAAAAGACATAGATTGGCTGAATGGATACAAACACAAGACCTATATATATGCTGTCTACAAGAGACCCACTTCAGACCTAGGGACACATACAGACTGAAAGTGAGGGGATGGAAAAAGATATTCCATGCAAATGGAAATCGAAAGAAAGCTGGAGTAGCAATTCTCATATCAGACAAAATAGACTTTAAAACAAAGACTATTACAAGAGACAAAGAAGGACACTACATAATGATCAAGGGATCAATCCAAGAAGAAGATATAACAATTGTAAATATTTACGCACCCAACATAGGAGCACCTCACTACATAAGGCAAATACTAACAGCCATAAAAGGGGAAATCAACAGTAACACAATCATAGTAGGGGACTTTAACACCCCTTTCACCAATGGACAGATCATCCAAAATGAAAGTAAATAAGGAAACACAAGCTTTAAATGATGCATGAAATAAGATGGACTTAATTGATATTTATAGGACATTCCACCCAAAAACAACAGAATACACATTCTTCTCAAGTGCTCATGCAACATTCTCCAGGATAGATCATATCTTGTGTCACAAATCACGCCTTGGTAAATTTAAGAAAATTAAAATCGTATCAAGTATCTTTTCCCACCACAACGCTATGAGACTAGACATCAATTACAGGAAAAACTCTGTAAGAAATACAAACACATGGAGGCTAAACAATACACTACGAAATAACCAGGAGATCACTGAAGAAATCAAAGAGGAAATCAAAAAATACCTACAAACAAATGAAAATGAAAACACGACGACCCCAAACCTATGGGATGCAGCAAAAGCAGTTCTACGAGGGAAACTTACAGTAATACAATCCTACCTCAAGAAACAAGAACCATCTCAAATAAACAACCTAACCTTACACACAAAGCAATTAGAAAATGAGGAACAAAAAGACCCCACACTTAGCAGAAGGAAAGAAATCAGAAAGGTCAGATCAGAAATAAGTGAAAAAGAGATGAAGGAAACAATAGCAAAGATCAATAAAACTAAAAGCTGGTTCTTTGAGAAGATAAAGAAAATTGATAAACCATTAGCCAGACTCATCAAGAAAAAAAGGGAGAAGACTCAAGTCAATAGAATTAGAAATGAAAAAGGAGAAGTAACAACTGACACTGCAGAAATACAAAGGATCATGAGAGATTACTACAAGCAACTCTATGCCAATAAAATGGACAAGCTGGAAGAATTGGACAAATTCTTAGAAAAGCACAACCTTCCGAGACTGAACCAGGAACAAATAGAAAATATGAACAGACCAATCACAGGCACTGAAATTGAAGCTGTGATTAAAAGTCTTCCAACAAACTAAAGCCCAGGACCAGATGGCTTCACAGGCGAATTCTATCAAACATTTAGAGAAGAGCTAACACCTATCCTTCTCAAACTCTTCCAAAATATAGCAGCGGGAGGAACACTCCCACACTCATTCTACGAGGCCACCATCACTCTGATAGCAAAACCAGACAAAGATGTCACAAAGGAAGAAAACTACAGGCCAATATCACTGATAAACACAGATGCAAAAATCCTCAACAAAATCCTAGCAAACAGATTCCAACAGCACATTAAAAGGATCATACATTATGACCAAGTGGCGTTTATCCCAGGAGTGCAAGGATGCTTCAGTATACGCAAATCAATCAACGTGATGCACCATATTAAAAAACTGAAGGAGAAAACCCATATGATCATCTCAATAGATGCAGAGAAAGCTTTCGACAAACTTCAACACCCATTTATGATAAAAACCCTCCAGAAAGTAGGCATAGAAGGAATCTTCCTCAACATAATAAAGGCCATGTATGAGAAACCCACAGCCAACGTCGTCCTCAATGATGCAAAACTGAAACCATTTCCACTAAGATCGGGAAGAAGACAAGGTTGCCCACTCTCACCACTATTATTCAACATAGTTTTGGAAGTTTTAGCCACAGCAATCAGAGAAGAAAAAGAAATAAAAGGAATCCAAATTGGAAAAGAAGAAGTAGAGCTGTCACTGTTTGCAGATGACATGATACTATACATAGAGTATCCTAAACATGCTACCAGGAAACTACTAGAGCTAATCAATGAATTTGATAAAGTAGCAGGATACAGAATGTATGCACAGAAATTTCTTGCATTCCTATACGCTAATGATGAAAAGTCTGAAAGAGAAATTAAGGAGATACTCCCATTTACCATTGCCACAAAAAGAATAAAATATCTAGAAATAAACCTGCCTAAGGAGACAAAAGACCTGTATGCAGAAAATTATAAGACACTGATGAAAGAAACTAAAGATGATACAAATAGATGGAGAGATATACCATGTTCTTGGAATGGAAGAACCAACATTGTGAAAATGAGTCTACTACCTAAAGCAATCTACAGATTCAATGCAATCCCTATCAAACTACCACTGGCATTTTTCACAGAACTAGAACAAAAAATTTCACAATTTGTATGGAAACACAAAAGACCCCGAATAGCCAAAGCAATCTTGAGAAAGAAACACAGAGCTGGAGGAATCAGGCTCCCGGACTTCAGTCTATACTACAAAGCTACAGGAATCAAGGCAGTATGGTACTGGCACAAAACCAGAAATATAGCTCAATGGAACAGGATAGAAAGCCCAGAGATAAACTCACGCACCTATGGTCACCTAATCTATGACAAAGGCGGCAAGAATATACAGTGGGGAAAAGACAGTGTCTTCAATAAATGGTGCTGGGAACACTGGACAGCAACATGTAAAAGAATGAAATTAGAACACTCCCTAACACCATACACAAAAATAAACTCAAAATGGATTAAAGGCCTAAATGTAAGGCCAGACACCATCAAACTCTTACAGGAAAACATAGGCAGAACACTCTATGACATAAATCACAGCAAGATCCTTTCTGACCCACCTCCTAGAGAAATGGAAATCAAAACAAAAATAAACAAATGGGACCTAATGAAACTTAAAAGCTTTTGCACAGCAAAGGAAAGCATAAACAAGACGAAAAGACAACTCTCAGAATGCGAGGAAATATTTGCAAATGAAGCAACTGACAAAGGATGAATCTCCAGAGCATACAAGCAGCTCATGCAGCTCAATATCAAAAAAAACAAACAACCCAATCCAAAAATGGGCAGAAGACCTAAATAGACATTTCTCCAAAGGAGATATACAGATTGCCAACAAACACTTGAAAGAATGCTCAACATCTTTAATCATTAGAGAAATGCAAATCAAAACTACAGTGAGATATCATCTCACACCGGTCAGAATGGCCATCATCAAAAACTCTACAAACAATAAAACACATATCACATTATTAAACTAGGAATCTTGTTGAAAAACCAATATCACACAGATGAACAGAATGAAGGGAATTCCATACAAAACTTTGTAAAAAAAAAAAAAAAAAAGATAAGGAAACAAAAGTGCACACATATTAAACAACCATGAAGGAGAAAAAGACTGGAAGTCAACACTCCAAACAAAATTAATTATACTCAAGCAAGCATTGGAGGATATGAAACCCACCTTAAATAGAATATTTTAAAAAATCAAAAGACAGAGATTGACTAAAAAGAAAGGCTGAAGCAAAGATTTTATAACCAACTGGGGTGTCCTTTAAATATCACAGCCTACAGAAAAAGCTTTTCAACTTGTAGAAACTTAGGAAATTCTGCACCCCTCAGCCCTTCCTAAGGAAGCTACTAGAGCAGGGGTCTGCAAGCTGGCCCACTGAGCCAAATCCAGCCCACTGCTTGATTTTGTAAATAAAGTTTTATTGGAACAAAGCCATGATCAATCATTTATGTATTGTCTATGAATGCTTTTGCACTCCAGTAGCAGAGTAGAGTGACAGCGACACTGTGACCCAGGAACTTACAATATTTCCTATACTTCTCTTTACAGAATGTTTGCCAAGTAATCTAAAAGAGGAACTGGGATTGTGATCCCACTGCGATGAGAAGGAAAACTTCACCAAAATACCTAATGGTGAGTATTTTACATACAATAATAAAATCAAGGTGGAGGAAAGGGGAGAAGACTAATGTACACAAGTTTTATGCTGTGAAAAAAAGACACGGAAACTGTGCAACTAAAAATGAGAGAAGGGAGAGAAGTAGAAGAAAATAGAACAAACTTTTTATCATAATGCACTAGGTGAGTGTTAAAAGATACTGGAGGAAAAAATGCATAGACCAGAGAGTAAAGTGTTAAGAAAACAGGTGGTTCAGGATGATTTTAAGAAAGCATTAAACGGGACCAAAAACATGTCTTAATGATAAAAGCCAAAACTCACAATGAAGATATAAGCCTTAGGAATATTTATGCACCAATAACAAACAAACACCTTTATAAAGCAAAAATGCAAGAAGACGTAGATAAAATAATAATAATAACAACAGGAAACAGAAACAGTAGGAGATTTAATACACCAAACTCAGTCTAAGGCTGATCAAGTCATATAAAAAAAAGAGAAAGCTAATCAATAATGTGATAGAGGGAATATATTCTTGTCAAAAATGCATCATAATTATCTCACAGAGTTGAGATAATTAATTTCTATAAAGTAGAAATAGTACAAACAATCCTCTCTAACCCCAATGCAATAAAAGTTAGTAACAAAAATTGAAAACAGAAAGGCCTTTCCACCTGAAAAAAATTTGTAAAGCTTCTCTTAAAAAATGTTGAATATAAGAGGAGATGCAAACTCAAGTTGCAAAGAAATTTTTTAAAAGAATGACTATGAAATACTACATATCGGCATCTATGGGATACATTTAGAGCGGTGATCTGAGGCAAGTTCACACAGTACACACTTTTATGAGTAAAAATGGAAGAATGAAGATAAATGAATTAAAGTATGGCCTCAAAAAATGAAACAAACAAACAAAAAAACTAGGAAAAAAAGAACAACTAAAGAAAGCAAAACATAAAAGCAGAAATGAATGAGATACAAAATAGAAAAACGAAATCTTGCTTTTCAAAACGGACAAACCCCTAGCTGGCTTGATGAAGGAAGAAAGGGAGAGATCACACATAGACAAAATAATAAATGACAAAGGAGAAATAATCACTGAAACAGAAAATAGAAGAGATTACTTTGCCAACCTCTATGCAAATAAACTTGAAAATCTATGTGAAATAGGTAACTTCCTAGATAAATACAGATTACCAAAACTCTGATTCTAGTGTTAGAAAGCTTAAATTAGGCAATTTTCATAGAAGAAATAAAGTTATTACAGCAATACCCCCAAGAAGCACCTTGCTCAGATGGTTTTACAGGTGAATTCTAGTAAACCATCAAAGAACAAATAGTACCAAAGCTCTATGAGTTATGTGAGAACATTAGAAAGGAAGGAAACTTCCCTAACTTCTTTTATGAAGCCAGTAGGATGCTAACAGGTAAAACGTAGATACCAAAATACTAAATAGAAAATTAGCAAACATCCAACAATACATTTAGAAACTAATATACTGTCATCAAGTGCAATTTACTCCATTAATACAAGGCTGGTTCTATATTAGGAATTCCATTGATATCATTCACCATGGTAATATAATTAAGGACAAATATCATATGATTAAAACCACAGATGCCAAACAAATCTTTGGGAAACTTCAACACCCATTCATGTTAAGAAAAGAAAAACCTCAAGGAATGGGAAAGAGGGATGCATTCCTAACATGATAAAAGATATATAATTAATTCCTCATGCAAGTATTTTATTTAGTGGGGGACTACCAGAGGTTTTCCAATAAGGTCAGGAACAAGAAAAGTATGCCCATTATATCATTCCTGTTCAATCTTCAACTACGAGCATTAGTCAGTTGACTAGAGAAATCAATTAGATTTATGAGAATGAATAACAAGAAGGAAAGCCACCTCTGTGTGCAGATGATATTACCGTACACCTGAAAAGCCCTATAGAAACAATGACAGATTAAGTAAAACAATCAGAGAAATCAGCAAGGTAGTAGGATATAAAGTTACATACAAAAGTCAGTGGTCTTTGTGTACACACACACACACAGCTGGAGGACACTTTAGTAGAGAAAATTCCATATACAGTAGCAAAAACAAAGCTTAAATGCATAGAAATAAACTTAATGAGACCATCTACGCAAGGAAAATTTTTAGACACTCCTGAACGACATAGAAGGAAACTTGAATAAGCACAAAGACATTGGTCAATGTTCTTGGATAGAATAACTCAACATTAAAAAGATGTCGGTTCTCCCCTAAACTAATGTATAAATTTAATATAATCTCAAAAATACCAGCAAACGTTTTTATGGAGTTAGATCCATGGATAATAAAATTAATATTTTTTTTTAAATCATGCAAGAATAGCCAGGATATAAGTGAAAAAGAAAACCTATAAGTGGGGAGTAATGATACCAGACATTAAAGCACGCTATAAAGCCTCGGTAATTATAACACTGTGGTACTGGTACATGAATAGACAAATAGTCCAGTGAAATAGAATAGGAAACCCAGAAAAACAACAATAACATATGGAAATTTCAGTATATGATGAAAGGGCATTTAAAACCACTGAGGCAAAGATGGACGTTCAATAAATGATGCTGGAACAACTGAGACATTTGGGAAAAGAATCAATGTAGATCCATATCACACACCATACACAAAAATAAACTGTAAACGGGTTAGGAATCTAAACAAATGAAACCATAACAAAATCTTTAAGAAAATATGGCAGGACTCTGCTTTAACCTCAGCGTAGGGAAAGGCTTTCTAACTGTGACTCAAATTTCCAGAGGCAATGAAAGAAAACAATGATCTATGTGACTACAAAGGATTTTTTTTAACGTACGGCAAACACATCATAACTAAGTCAAAAGGCAATTGACAAACTGAGATAAAGTATTTGCAGCATGCCTCACGGACAAATGAATAGTAGTCCAAGTATATACAGAACTCTGTATTCCCACAGAAAAATGGGAAAAGATATGAACAGAAAATTCACAAAAAATATATAAAACAGTCCTCAAAATATAGTCAAACTTTCTCTTAATTAGACAAATGCATACTAAGACAATACCGAGATATCATTTCTCACCTACCACATCAACAAAGGTCACAAAAGTAGGGCAACATGTTCTCTTAGTGAGTCTGTGGGGAAACAGTCACAGTAGCTAGTGGGAGTGAAAACCAGTACAACCCTTCTGGAGAGAAATTTGGAAATGCCTAACAGAACTACACATGCACTTAACTTTTGGCCCAACAATACTACTGCTGGGAATAAAACTTGAAGATCCATTTCCACCAACACAAAAATACTTATGCCTAAGGTTATTCACTGCAGCACTGTTTGTAGTTGCAGAATGTTGAAAACAAGTTAAATGCCCCTACATATGTCAGCAGAGTCCAATGCAGTTGTAAAAAAACAAAAACAAAAAGAAAAACAATGAAGCCCTCTATGGCATAAAGAGATTTTTAATGGAATGCTGTTAACTGAAAAAGGAAAAGTGCAAAGGAGCATTATAAAATGCCGTCCTTCATTTAATAAACAAGGCAATATAAGAACACATATATGTATCAGTTCATTTGTGCAGAGTAAATACAGGAAAGATTAAACCAGAAACTAAAGAGATTGGTTATCTACAGGGGGAGTGTGGGAAATAAGTGGGGAACGGGAGGGGGTTAGAAGGCATGAGGAAAGAGTGACAGTTGTCTAGTAGATGTTTCTGTGCAGCCCTGACTCTTTGAATCACAGTAATATTTCACATACCCCAGAATTAAATAAAAAATTAAAATCAACTAAGATGTGGGGAGGAGGCAAACTCAAACACAAACACCAACAAATTAACCTAACTATACTACAAATGAATGTCTTAACCACAACTGAAGAGGCGAGAAAGAAAATAGCTAAGCTAAGCAACTTGGGAAAATAGTACTTCTTTGATTGCATCCTCTGAGGCCTACGGCATAAAGAACTGTACACAAACACAAGTTATCAAATCTGTTTCTAACAGGTGTATTGGGTAGCATTTCTGCAACTATTTCATGAATATATCAGGAATGAACAAGTAAGTAAATATTGAAGATAAGGAGAGCCAGGTCGGACAAAGAAGTTACAAACAAGGCTACAACGGATTAAAATTAGAAGTATCAGTGTGAGCTCCTGGCTTTCAATATCTATACATATAGGTAGAGAAATTGAGAAGTATCTGTAAGCACGAGTATATACATACAGTATATTTCCTTCATTTGTGGATGGAGAGGGAGGACGTAGCAGCAATGAAACCGCAATAGCAACGAACACACACTGAGATATTGGTTTCTAAATGTCATTTTCCAAGAAAAGGAAGCATGGCTCTTTGCAGAAGTGTTTTGATTTCAGGGCCGTGGTGGGGACAAGAACACAAGACGAACAGGAATACCTTACAATGCCAGCAAGGAAGCACACAGAAAAGGATCAGGTCATGCTGAAAGAACACAGACCCCACCAAAAGGAGCTTGCGGTCACCAAAGCTGGAACAATTCAAGAAACTAAATAATGATATAATTTGATTATAAGTCACAATATAACATAGTTATTCATGATTCAATACTGACATAAATAATTTGATTAGTTATTTGATTCAATAATTTGAAATCAATTTTATAAAACAATTTTTATAAACAACTTGAACATTTATAAATAAATAAATGGGGGAGAAAAGACAGCTCTTCAGAATTCCAATGAACCAATGTAGTAGGAATAAGGAAATAGAAAGTCACCATTAAGTCATAATTGTTGTAGGCAAGATCAACAGATGGATTTCAAAAGTCGTGAATAACAGTCTGAGAAGAAATAGGACATTTTCATAGCCTGAAAGTATTTCCTACACGATATTTATTACTTACAAATAGGAAAACAGTACCATTACAATGGAGCAACACAGTTGTCCCTACCTTAATCAAGTGTTGCAAATGAATATCATCATTAATACAACATATGGACACCATGTACCCCCTCACATGATGCTTGCAGAAGGGAACAGAATCGCTTTTGCAGCGCCGTGGTATAAGACCTAAAATTAAGGCACAGTGACATGTATGCCCTGACATTCGGGGGAAAACCCAGAGGGTCTCAAATGGACTAACCACAAGTTCCCAGTCCCCTCTTGTGCTCCCAGGAAGAAGGTCCCCTAGCCAAAGAACCAGCCTTATCATGGGAACTAGCCACAGTGCCTGCTTGCCCCTGACTATCGGGTTTCAGTTCCCTACCAGCTCACAGAAGTATTCAAACAAGCCAATCACATCCTCCCATGTGACCCAAGGGTCACCTCGTCCTCTTGCTACTACAGACTGCCCCCCACAGCCCCTGCTTGTTCACTCTCTTCCAGAGAAGGACTCCTGTGAGGCTCTACCTGGCCAGCAGTGTCCTCCTCCCCAGGCTGTGAGTAAACGTTACTAATAAGCTGCTGTGGGTAGTACCTGTCCAGTGTCAGGTGTCGTGTGTTCAGCCACCCCCAGAGCACTAGGGTGGAAATTCCTCCATCACCAATGGGATGAAGGGGAGGAGAATAAAACAGGTATTGTTGCCAAAAATGTATAAGTTCAATCAAATCACAAGAACACATCAGACAAACCCAAGTCGACAGACATTCTATAAAATACCTGACCAGTATCTTCAAAAGCGTCAAGATTGGGAAAGACCCAGAAAGCTGAAGGAACTGTCAGCCTGGAGGAGACTAAGGAGAAATGATGGCCAAATGCAATGTGGTATCCAGAATGGGATGCTGGAATAGAAAAATGAGATTACTGGGACAAATGGTGAAATTCAAATAAAGTACGTAGATTAGTTAATAGTACTGCATCAATGTTAATTTCCTAATTTTGATAATTTTTCTATGGCTGTGTAAGATGTTAACATTAGGGAAATCTGGGTGAAGGCTTTCTATACTATTCGCAAAGTATCTGTGAGCCTAAAATTATTTCAAAATAAAGCATTAAAAAAAATTCAGTGGTTAAAGGAATGGTTATTGTATAAACGACACTGTTTAATAATAGTTTAACTAACTGAAATACCGTTAGGAGGATGGATAAATGCTCGAGCCGCATCATCCATTACAAAACGATTTCAAACTGCTTTAGAGAGCCCATTAAAATAAATGAAAGTGCAGTCATCTCCAAGATGTAGATGAGTATTTATCTGCTCTTCAGAAGATAACCATTTTAAGTATAAAAGCAATGGAATACCGTACATAGAGAGAGAGAGAGACAGAGACCAGAGAGATACAGAGAGAGGTGGGGGAGGGGGGAGAGAGACATACATTTCAATACTTACAATTTAAAGTCTGAGATGTCGAAACAAACCGCAAACAAAACTGAGGTGCAAAGGAGAAATACCTTTTTTTTTTTTTTTAAGAAGCGGAAGGCTGCTGATCGAGGGATTTTAAAGAGAGAGCGCGAAATGATTAGCCACCCGACTGAAGCGAATCACAGCTGAGGAAAGAGGAACGCACGGAGCGTGGACAGGACAGTGGACCGAGCAATCCGTTCGATTGCCCTTCTTATTAACCCCCAAACCTTGACCCTGGGTAATTTAATTTAGGTCAATAGAGGCGTAATTTATAGAAAGAATGCTGTTGTAACTTACCTGATTGGAACAAGAGTTGGAAAAAACTTGAGCTGTCCAAGACCCCAGCAGTAGGAGCACGTTCCTCCCTCTCTGAAGCTCGCAGCCGACAAGCCTCAGCGTTTCCGGCACTGGGCGTCTTAACGCTTCTCTCTCACAGTTAAACTCGCCGGAAAAGGACTTGGATTGGTGCAGCTCAGGTCAGGTGACCCCCTATCCCTCAATCTACTGGGAGGCGGGGCCAGATTCCCGACCCCACCCAGAGGGACCGAGGGGAGAGAACCTTAGGCGTGAGAGGGTTCTTCTCAGGCGCCAACCCCACCCTCCTACATCTCCTTGGCACAGTGTCTCTCCTCGTGGCCTGGGCAACGCCTGGCCAGGGTTTCTGCCAGGCCCCGTCTCAAACCTAGAGAGCTGACGTCCAAATTGATAGGCTACACAACAGGGTGTGTGAACTTAAAAACGAGTGGCCACTGATGACAAAAAGCCGTCAGACTTTAGTGTCCCTGGGGCTCTGCTATATAGATAGATAGATAGATAGATAGATAGATAGATAGATAGATAGATAGATAGAGATATATATATAGATATATATCTATATATCTATATATATATATCTATATTTAACATCTTTATTGGAGGATAATTGCTTTACAGTGGTGTGTTAGTTTCCGCTATATTAAACAAGCGGTCGAGTCCCCACCAAAAGATAGGAAAAATGTATTCTTGCCTCTGTGCAGTAAAGCCAGCAGAGCATTTACATTATTTGACAAAAGCAACGGAATGGAGAAAACTGCCGCCCGCTGATACCTCTCCTATCAATTGCAAGGATAGCTAATAGTATTTGTTTCCAACCCTCTCCCTGGACTCCTGATTCCACTTCTTCCCTGTCTGCTTCCTTTTCTGGTCCCAATTGTTTACCACCTTTTGGAATACAATACACTTTATTCATATGCTGTTTTGTAAATTGGCCATCTCCCGTGGTGGAAAAATATAAATTCCAGGAGGGCAGGAATCTTTGTTGGTTTGTTCATTAACATATCCTAAGTGCCTATAGTAATGCCTGGTTCACTGGATACTTGAATATTTGTTGAATGAATTTTTCTCCAGCCACACTAGCCTCTTTTTTGTGCCTCTAACCCTAACTCACCAAACATGTTCCCCAACAATTATGTGTTTTCCTGTAACAGCCTGCCCCACATAGCCCTATAACCACCTTCCTGACTAAACTCACATCTCTGTCACCTTATCAGACAAGCCTTACTTTCCTTCATGGCACTTAGCATTTGAACATAGCTTTTCTGGGTTGTTTTTCTTTGTTCGTTTGTTTTCCTTTTTGTTTTTATTTTGCTTTAGTTTACTTTTGTTATTTTCTGTTTTCTTGCTTCAACACTTTTTCTTTTTTTTCTTTTTTCTTTTTATTTATTTTTGGCTGCGTTGGGTCTTTGTTGCTGCGTGCGGGCTCTCTCTAGTTGTGGCAAGCAGGGGCTGCTCTTCGTTGCGGTGCACAGGTTTCTCATTGCAGTGGCTTCTCTTGTTGCGGAGCATGGGCTCTAGGTGCGTGGGCTTCAGTAGCTGTGGCACACGGGCTCAGTAATTGTGGCTCATGCGCTCTAGAGCACAGGCTCAGTAGTTGTGGCCCATGGGTTTAGCTGCTCCCTGGCTGTGGGATCTTTCCGGACCAGGGCTCTAACCCATGTCCCCTGCATTGGCAGGCAGATTCTTAACCCGTGCGCCACCAGGGAAGCCCAACATTTTTTCTTATACTCTAATTGCAGATAAAGAAGTAGACCAGCCACGGCCATTTTAATTTTTGCACTACAATGTCATCTTTCAGTAGATGGGGTAATGGCATCAAACATCTTAAGACTGGATCCCTGGTTTTATGGCTTTACCACTTAGTGGTACCACAGGCTACACGACCTTGGCCAGGCACGTCAACTCTTCCAAGATTTCATTATCCATATTCAAAAGGAGAATGGCAATTTTTTTTTGGAATTTTATTTATTTATTTATTTATTTATTTATTTTCAGCAGGTTCTTATTACTTATCTAGTTTATACATATTAGTGTATACATGTCAATCCCAATCTCCCAATTCATCCCACCACCACCCCCAACCCCCCTCCACTTTCTCCCCTTAGTGTCCATACATTTGGTCTCTACATCTGTGTCTCTATTTCTGCCTTGCAATCCGGTCCATCTGCACTATTTTTCTAGATTCCACATATATGTGTTAATCTACGATATTCGTTTTTCTCTTTCTGACCTACTTCACTCTGTATGACAGTCTCTAGGTCCATGCATGTCTCTACAAATGACCCAGTTTTGTTCCTTTTTATGGCTGAGTGATATTCCATTGTATATATGTACCACATCTTCTTTATCCATTCATCTGTCGATGGGCATTTACGTTGCTTCCATGTCCTGGCTATTGTAAATAGTGCTGCATTGGGGTGCGTGTGTCTTTTTGAATTATGGTTTTCTCAGGGTATATGCCCAGGTGTGGGGTTGCTGGGTCATACGGTAGTTCTGTTTTTAGGTTTTTAAGGAACCTCCATACTGTTCTCCATAGTGGCTGTATCAATTTACATTCCCACCAACAGTGTAAGAGAGTTCCCTTTACAAGGAGAGAATTGTTAAGTCTGTGAGAGAAATGCCACTTGTCATATACAAGGGAACAGCATAAGGCTATCAAGAGATTTCTGAAAAGAAACCTTGCAGTCCAGGAGAGAGTGGGATGATATATTCAAAGTGCTGAAAGAAAACAAGCGACCACCAAGAATACTCTATTCAGAAAAGCCGTCCTTCAGAAATGAAAGATAGATGATGACATTCCCAGACAAACAAAAGCTGAGGGAGTTATTCACCACTCGACCTGCCTTACAAAAAATGCTAAAGGGAGTTCTTTGAGTGGAAACAAAAAATTAACAACATGAAAACCTACGAAAGCATATAACTCATACGTAAAAGTAAGCATATAGTCAAATTCAGAACACTCCAACATTGTAATGGTGGTGGGTAAAACACTTTTAACTTTAGTATGAAAACGGAAAGACAAAAGTATTAAAAATAAATACAGTTGCAATAACTCATTAGTACTCACAATATAAAAGATACAAACTGGGACATCAATAACCTAAAATGAGGTGGGAAGAGGTAAAAGTGTAGAGATTTTGCATATGATCAAAGTTAAGCTGTTATCATCTTAAAGCAGACTGGCATAACTAAAGATGTTATATGTAAGCATGGTGTTAACCACCATGGTTAATTAATTTTAGTTTTCTTTTTTTTTTTGGTAAGTCTTTGAAATGCGGTGCATTATCTCAATATGTAAGCAATATGAACAGATTATTAAATAATTTTGCATCCTTTCTCTTCTTTTAATTGAAATATAGTTGATTTACAATATTATATTGGTTTTAGGTGTACAGCAGAGTGATCCAACATTTTTTCAGATTATACTCCACTACAAGTTATTATCAGATAATGCCTATAATTCCCTGTGCTATACAGTATATCATTGTTGCTTTCCCATTTTATACCTAGTAGTTGTATCTCTTAAACCTATGCCCCTAATTTGTCCCTCCTACCTTCCCTCTCCCTTCTGGTAACCAAAAATTTGTTTTCTATATCTGTGAGTCTGTCTCCATTGTGCATGTGCATTCATTTGTATTATTTTTTAGATTCCATATGTAAGTGGTATCCTACAGTATTTGTCTTTCTATATCTGACATTTCACTAAGCATAATATTGTCTAGGTCCATCCATGTTGCAGCAAATAGCAGAATTTCATTCTTTTTATGGCTGAGTAATATTGCACTGTGTGTGTTTGTGTGTGTTTGTGTGTGTGTGTGTGTGTGTGTGTGTGTGTGTGTATGCCATATTTTTCTATCAGTTCGTCTGTTGATGGGCACTTGGGTTGCTTCCATATCTTTGTTATTGTAAATAGTGCTGCTATGAACCTTGGGGTGCGTGTATCTTTTCAAATCCATGCTTTTGTTATTTTTCTGTATATGTATCCAGGAGTGGATTTGCTGGATCATATGGTAGTCTTATTTTTAGTTTTTGAGGGAGCTCCATATTGTTTTCCATAGTGGCTGCACCAATTTACACTCCCACCGACAGCATACAAGGATTCCCTTTTCTCCACATCCTCTCCAATATTTGTTATTTGTAGACTTTTTGATGATAGCCATTCTGACAGGTGCGAGGTGATATGTCATTGTTGCTGTGATTTGCATTTCTCTAAATATTAGCGATGCTGAGCATCTTTTCATGTGCCTGTTAACCATGTGTACATCTTCTTTGGAAAAATGTCTATTCAGGTCTTCGGCCCATTTATCATTGGGTTGTTTGTTGTTTGGATATTGAGTTCTATGAGCTGTTTATATATTTTGGATATTAACCCCTTGTCGGTCACATCCTTTGCAAATATTTTATCCCAATCCTTAGGTTTTCTTTTCATTTTTGTTGATGGTTTCCTTTCCTGTGCAAAAGCTTTTACGTTTAATTAGGATTCGTTAGATTATTTTTGTTTTTATTCCTTTTGCTCTAGGAGACTTATCCAAAGGAATATTGGTATGATTTTTGTCAAAGAGTGTTCTGCTTATGTTCTCTTCTAGGAGTTTTATGTTTTGAGGTCTTGCATTTAGGTCTTTAAACCATTTTATTTTTGTATATGGTGTGAGGGAATGTTCTAATCTTTGTTTTACATGTAGATGACCAGTTTTCCCAACACCACTGATTGAAGAAACTGCCTTTTCTCCATTGTATATTCTTGCCTCCTTTTCTGTAGATTAATTGACCATACGTGCATGGGTTTATTTCTGGACTGTCTATTCTATTCCATTGATCGATGTGTCTGTTTTTGTGCCAGTACCATGCTGTTTTGATTTAGCTTCGTTGCATAGTCTGAAATCTGGGCTGGTTATACCTCCAGCTTCACTCCTTTTTTTTCTCAAGATTGCTTTGGCAATTTGGGGTCTTTTGTGGTTCCGTATGAATTTTTGGATTCTTGGTTCTAGTTCTGTCAAAAAAGGCATGGGTATATGGTAGGGATTGCATTAAATCTGTAGATTGCTTTGGGAAGTATGGACATTTTAACAATATTAATTCTTCCAATCCAACAGCATGGGATATCTTTCCATTTCTTTGTTCATCTTCAGTTTCCTGCATCAGTGTTTCATAGTTTTCAGATAGGGCTTTCACCTCCCTGGTTAGGTTTACTCCTAGGTGTTTTATTCTTTTCAATGTGATTTTAAACGGAGTTATAAAAAAAAAAACTTTCTGTTTGTGATATTTCTTTATTAGTGTATAGAGATGCAACAGATTTTTGTATTTTAATCTTGGATCCTGAAAGTTTGCTGAATTCATTCATTAGTTCTAATAGTTTTTGGGTGGAGGCTTTAGAACTTTCTATACAAAGTATCATGTCATCCGCAAAGAGTAACGGTTTTACCTTTTCCCTTCCAGTGTGGGTACCTTTTCTTTTTTCGCCTGATTGCTGTGGTTAGGACTTCCAATACTATGTTAAATATAAGTGGTGAGAGTGGGCATCCTTGCCTTGCTCCTGAATTTAGTGGAAAGTCTTTCAGCTTTTCGCCATTCACTATGATGTTGGCTGTGGGTTTGTCGTAAATGCCCTTATCATGTTGAGACATGTTCCCTCTATACACACTTTGTTGAGAGTTGTTGTCATGAATGGATGTTCAATTGTGTCAAAAGCTTTTCCTGCGTCTATTGAGATAATCATGTGATTTTTATCTTTCCTTTTGTTAATGTGGTGTCTCACACTGATTGATTTGCAAATGTTGAATCATCCTTGTGACCCTGGAATAGATCCTACGTGATTTATGGTGTATGGTCCTTTTGATATATTGTTGGATTTGTTTTGCTAATATTTTGTCCAGGACCTTTTCATTTGTATTCATCAAAGATATTGCCCTCTCATTTCCTTTTTCTGTAGTGTCTTTGTCTGGTTTTGGTGTCAGGGTATTGGTGGCCTTGTTGCATTCTTATTTTATGATGTCTTTGAAATGCCATGTGTTATCATTTCAACAAAGCAACAACATATACAATTCATTTAACCTGTTTGTCTTTCTAAGTCAGAAATGCAGTAACAAAATGGAGGTAAGAACAGGTTATTAACTATTTTTATTAATTATTAATTTTTACATTATTTTCTCTGTTTTTGAAATGCAGTTTATCACTTCAACGTGTAAGCAATAAGAAAAAATAATTGTAAAAACTTTTTTACTGAGTCTTTAAAATGTGTGCGTTATCATTTCAACAAGGAAACAGTGTAAACATCATTCATTACTTTTACATTCTTCTTTCTTACTAAGTCTTTAAACTGCAATCTGTTTTCATTTCAACAAGGAAAACGCAAACTCTTTTCATTTCAACAAGGAAACACTATACACAAAATACTAATTATTTTTCCATTCTTTTCTGTTATCAGATCGTTGACATTTTCTATGTTACCATTTCAACATATAAACAGTAGGAACAACCTATTAATTAACTTTATTTTCTCTCAGTTAGTCTTTGAAACGCAATGTTTTATCACGTTGACACGTAAAGATATAAACAGGTAATTATTATAACATTTTTCTTACTAAGTCTTTGAAATGCAATGCTATCATTTTAACAAGTAAGGATATAAAGAATTTAATTTACATTCTTTTATCTGTACTGCCTTTGATATGCAGTATGTTATCATTTCAACATGTAAACAATACACGTAAATTATCAATTAGTTATTCTACACCCTTTGTTTCCTACTAACTCTTGGATACACAGTGTGCATTCAACACCTAGGGTACATCACATTTGAGAGTAGCCAAATTTCTAGAGTTCAGAAGCCACATATGGTTAGTGTGCACCATACCGAGCAGTGCAACTCTAGTGGAAGAGCAGAGGGAGCAAATACATATGCAACCATGTGTACCATGAAGGAAATATACATGGTACATTAAGAAAAAGCAGCAGCAGAATAAATCTACTTAAATGGGGAAGTAAGAGAAAACCTATCTGAGGAGGTAACATGTAAGCCATGACCTGAGGCCTGAGCAGCTATCCAACAGCATAAAAAGGCCAACATCATTTGAGCAGACTATATAAGGGGAAAAAGTGAAAAAAATACTGTGTTATGTGGGGATAAATAATTTCCCAAGTCCTCTAAGAAAGAGTAGAGAAACTGATAAATCATAGGAATGTCTACACTCTGAGTGAGATCAGGGACTTTATCTTTCTTAGCACCTGGAAATGTACCTAGATCATAACAGATACTTGGTGAATGTGTGTGGAATAAGGAATAACTGAGCCAGGGGTCTGAGACCTGGGAAATCAGGCAGCAGTATGCTGATGAAGATACCAGTAGGTAGTGGGCATACTTTGTTTGTTTCCTTTTAGTTGCATGTGGTTTCTCACAGGCCACCTGAGGTAATCAGAAACACAAGAAGTTTGCAGGTCCCTAGAGGGTAAAATTATTCAACAACTACCACCTCTAGGAAGAGTCTCAATTGATCTGACTTGTGTCAAGTGCCCATAAATGGATAAGTGAACCAATCAGTGTGGATAAGGAAATGATGTACCATGACTGGGTCAGCTTACGTCACATACCCAACACTCTGGTTAGTAACCAGAAGACGTAGAGGGCAGTGGCCAAGAGATCCAGAGGACCTTTCAAATTCCTGCATTTCCTTTTAAAAGTTCCTCTTTTATAGAGATCGGTTTACATATCCAGTGTTCCTAACCCCAGTTTCCTAGAACAGTAGAACTTTACATATGTGTCTCTACAAACTTGGGTTTCAGGTGAGAAAAAAAAAAAAACTGAACGCTTTAATGGCCACACATCAGTGTTGAAACACCTCCTTGTACTGTGGACATCACTTTGAACAAGTGGCCCAGGTCATGTCATCCCGCTGTGCCCCGTGCAGCATCGCCTCCAACTGAGCCTGGACTTCAGCAAGTTTCTGTCGGTCCAAACTCTCATGAAAATTCCATTCCTCGTAGCAATGGACAGGGACAGGATAAATCACGTACTTCAGCTTCATCAAGGATGTCAAGTGCTGCAGAAGGCTCTTGAGCACAGGCATCGTAATGGGATTGAAGGCAAAGCTAAGGACACGGAGGTGGGTACAGTGGCTCAGGGCTGGGAGGACGGCAGAGAGAGTAGAATCAGTTATCATACAATTATTTATCTCCAGATGTTGCAGGGTGCTTGAGACCTTCTCCAGCAGAGTCTGGAAGGGCTCATAAACCTCTGAGAAGATCTGGTTGTTACTGAGACTCAATACCCTTAGGTGGGTGGCCTGAGAGCTCTGGGACAGGACAGTGACATCTCTGTTAGAAAGGCTACAGAAAGGTAGATACAGTGTATCCAACTGAGGTGGCACAACTCTAAAGAGAGAAAAAAGTAAGATTATTTCAGAAGAATGAGGGCAATGAGCCCCAAATTACAGGTACCTAAGGCTCTAGAATAAACTACTGTGTTCATGGTTTGCAATAGCTGGTTAACAATGTGGACTTTGGGATCAGACTTCATAGATTTGTGACCCTGAGAAAGTTACTTTACCACTCTGAGGTACAGGGTTTTAATCTTGAAAATGTGCACAGCAGTAATTATTATACAGAAGTGCGGGAAAGATTAAGTGAAGAAATTGCATGCACTTAGTATATACGACATAATCAGTGTTGGATCTGATTCACTAATTTGGCGAGGATGGGTCTGGGAAAGCAGCCAACTGAGGGTTTCCTCTGACTAGTTCCCAGATGACAAGCTCTCAGTTCAGGGTCTAAGCCTTGGGGAAAATACAGGAGCAAAATTATCTGGCAGTGTTAACTATTGGGGCCCATCCATGGGCATGTGCATTAGTCCTATAGCTTAATGTTTCTCCATCTGAATGCCTCCCCTTCCTCTCTAGAGAGCTGTAAAGTCCAATAGGAGAAGGACTG
The DNA here is from genome assembly GCF_949987535.1 of Balaenoptera acutorostrata. Classification (NCBI taxonomy): domain Eukaryota; kingdom Metazoa; phylum Chordata; class Mammalia; order Artiodactyla; family Balaenopteridae; genus Balaenoptera; species Balaenoptera acutorostrata. The sequence goes on from NC_080085.1 coordinate 90,165,853, forward strand.
AGTCTTTTTCACCAATATATTTACAGACTTATTATAGTGTCTGCCCACGGCCACTGAATGAATGAATGAATGAATGAGCACAGCTTCCTTTTCTAACCTCATCTGCTGCTCACCATAAGGTAGCCCTCTCTCCCCCGGCTAGGTTCAAACTCCCAGCAGTGCCTATGCTGAGGCAAAAGGAGAAATGGGCTACAAGGAGCTTAGGAAGATCCAAGCATGGTCTCTTCTGTCTTAACAATGAGGTGTTCAGGGAACCCAGGTTCTTCCCCACCCCCTCACCTGAGCAGTGTGTGCAGTTGATCTGTGAGGCAGAAGAAAGTCAAGCTGAGCTCCTGGAGATTGTCCAGCTGCCCAAGCCAGAGGAGAAAAGATCTGAAGTTCCTTCTCTTATAAGATTTAAAGGGGATGTTACACAGAGTCAGGCTGTTCAGGTGGATCACCCGAGCCAAAAGGGTGACGACTTCTCTCAGATTAGCCTGATCCATTTCCAGGTGCTCAATGCACCCCAGATCCAGAAACTGCAGGATACTTTTGAGGGCAGACATTCTATGGATTCGCAAACCTCTGCAGCAGAGGTGCAAGGACCCAAAGTTCTGCTGAACTTTACTACAAAGCAAAGAGAGGAATTGCTCTGTTCTCACGGTACTATTGAGGGAAATATCCACTAGTAATTCCATGGGTTCCTGAGCTGAATGAGGCTCAGACCCGGAATTACCAATCCCGAGGCACCTGACACTATGCTGAGCGTCTTCTATATTAAAGATAGAGCGCTGAGAGTAAATGCATGACTGAAAACAGAAAGGGAATGCGGTCCCAATCTCAGAGCATATTGTCTCACAGTCCAGGTCAGGCCTTAAATCTAGGATCCTCAGTTTGGGCCCCCTGTAAGGAAAGGAAGAGACAGAACACATGAGAGATAGCTGATTTTAATATAACCCAGCAAGATCAATGATGAGAAGCAGGGACAGAACACTTTAACCCTGGTTTTCACTTCACTGCCATTCACCAAGAAGTTCTTTCCACACAAATGCAGCGTCTTTCATCCTTTCCCCACCCCCTCCTTCACCTCCGGGCTTTCCCTGTCTCAATGCCCATATTCCACTTCTGTGTAATCGCACTCAGATCCATTCATAGTGTCCTCAAACACCTCTGTTCTATAATCAACTCTATAAGGCAATAGAGTCCCGAAGGTGACCCCAAGTGCTGACCGACAGCTCTGCAAAGACTGCAGTATTCACCATTGGCTACTGTTGGGAGACGGTTAGGTATCCCCCTGCCCCAGGCTACAGCATACCCTCCTGCTGACTCCCTGTGTCTCTACTGGTCATAGTCTTACCAAGAGGAAGAGTTCTGGGCAGGGAGGATCTGCAGACCATCAATCATGGCTTCCAAGATGTCATAGGATGACTCTCGTGTGTTCAATGACCCAATATGGAGACAGCGAAAAGGCCAAACCTGCACCATTGCCTTTAGCACCGTCTTATGCCCACCCAAGAAGGCAGCATTGAACAATGGAACAAAGAGGTCTCTTGGGATTTCGTCCAGGGCATGGATAGCTGCAGGCTCATTATTCAGCAGACTCTTTGCAGCAAGCTCTAGGAGTGTGACTGTGGTCTTTTGGTCCATCTTCAAAAACCTGCTTCAGAGTAGAGAGTATTTAGAAATCCTGAGAAGATATCTAGAGTCACTTGTTTGCTTCCAGGGTTAGCTATGGACAAAATACTTATTGAATAAGTATGTGGTGAATCATAGGGTCAACTCAAGTGACCTCTACTATAGGACTAGAATGAAAATGGACTTGTGTGTATATTTAATTATATATGTGTACACACACGTGTGCGTGCACACACACACACACACACACACACACTTGAGATAAAATGCCATTAGAAATCAGAGGTCAGTTAGCAGAAGACAATGCTGACCACCTAGCTGCCTTCCTCAAATTATTTCCTCCTGAGGAGCTTCAAGATGGCAGAAGAGTAAGACGCGGAGATCACCTTCCTCCCCACAAATACATCAGAAATACATCTACATGTGGAACAACTCCTACAGAACACCTACTGAACACTGGCAGAAGACCTCAGACCTCCCAATAGGCAAGAAACTCCCCAAGGACCTGGGTAGGGTAAAAGAAAAAAGAAAAAACAGAGACAAAAGAATAGGGACGGGACCTGCACCAGTGGGAGGGAGCTGTGAAGGAGGAAAGGTTTCCACACACTAGGAAGCCCCTTCGTGGGCGGAGACTGCAGGTGGCGAAGAGGGGAGCCTCGGAGCCACGGAGGAGAGTGCAGCAACAGGGGTGCGGAGGGCAAAGCGGGGAGATTCCCACACGAAGGATCTGTGCCGACCAGCACTCACCAGCCCGAGAGGCTTGTCTGCTCACCCGCCGGGATGGGTGGGGGCTGGGAGCTGAGGCTCAGGCTTCGGAGGTCGGATCCCAGGGAGAGGACTGGGGTTCGATGCGTGAACACAGCCTGAAGGGGGCTAGTGCACCACGGCTAGCCGGGAGGGAGTCCGGGAAAAAGTCTGGAGCTGCCGAAGAGACAAGAGACTTTCTTGCCTCTTTGTTTCCTGGTGCGCGAGGAGAGGGGATTAAGAGCGCTGCTTAAAGGAGCTCCAGAGAAGGGCGCGAGGAAATAGTTAATCAAGTCCAGGAAGCACAGAGAGTCCCATACAGGATAAATCCAAGGAGAAACACGCCAAGACACATACTAATCAAACTATCAAAGATTAAACACAAAGAACAAATATTAAAAGCCGCAAGGGAAAAACAACAAGTAACACATAAGGGAATCCCCATAAGGGCAACAGCTGATCTTCCAGCAGAAACTCTGCAAGCCAGAAGGGAGTGGAAGGACATATTTAAAGTGATGAAAGAGAAAAACCTACAACCAAGATTACTCTACCCAGCAAGGATCACATTCAGATTTGATGGAGAAATTAAAAGCTTTACAGACAAGCAAAAGCTAAGAGAATTCACCACCACCAAACCAGCTTTACAACAAACGCGAAAGGAACTTCTCTCGGCAAGAAACACAAGAGAAGGAAAAGACCTACACTAAAAAAACCCAAAGCAATTAGCAAAATGATAACAGGAACATACATATCGATAATTACCTTAAATGTAAATGGATTAAATGCTCCAACCAAAAGACATAGATTGGCTGAATGGATACAAACACAAGACCTATATATATGCTGTCTACAAGAGACCCACTTCAGACCTAGGGACACATACAGACTGAAAGTGAGGGGATGGAAAAAGATATTCCATGCAAATGGAAATCGAAAGAAAGCTGGAGTAGCAATTCTCATATCAGACAAAATAGACTTTAAAACAAAGACTATTACAAGAGACAAAGAAGGACACTACATAATGATCAAGGGATCAATCCAAGAAGAAGATATAACAATTGTAAATATTTACGCACCCAACATAGGAGCACCTCACTACATAAGGCAAATACTAACAGCCATAAAAGGGGAAATCAACAGTAACACAATCATAGTAGGGGACTTTAACACCCCTTTCACCAATGGACAGATCATCCAAAATGAAAGTAAATAAGGAAACACAAGCTTTAAATGATGCATGAAATAAGATGGACTTAATTGATATTTATAGGACATTCCACCCAAAAACAACAGAATACACATTCTTCTCAAGTGCTCATGCAACATTCTCCAGGATAGATCATATCTTGTGTCACAAATCATGCCTTGGTAAATTTAAGAAAATTAAAATCGTATCAAGTATCTTTTCCCACCACAACGCTATGAGACTAGACATCAATTACAGGAAAAACTCTGTAAGAAATACAAACACATGGAGGCTAAACAATACACTACGAAATAACCAGGAGATCACTGAAGAAATCAAAGAGGAAATCAAAAAATACCTACAAACAAATGAAAATGAAAACACGACGACCCCAAACCTATGGGATGCAGCAAAAGCAGTTCTACGAGGGAAACTTACAGTAATACAATCCTACCTCAAGAAACAAGAACCATCTCAAATAAACAACCTAACCTTACACACAAAGCAATTAGAAAATGAGGAACAAAAAGACCCCACACTTAGCAGAAGGAAAGAAATCAGAAAGGTCAGATCAGAAATAAGTGAAAAAGAGATGAAGGAAACAATAGCAAAGATCAATAAAACTAAAAGCTGGTTCTTTGAGAAGATAAAGAAAATTGATAAACCATTAGCCAGACTCATCAAGAAAAAAAGGGAGAAGACTCAAGTCAATAGAATTAGAAATGAAAAAGGAGAAGTAACAACTGACACTGCAGAAATACAAAGGATCATGAGAGATTACTACAAGCAACTCTATGCCAATAAAATGGACAAGCTGGAAGAATTGGACAAATTCTTAGAAAAGCACAACCTTCCGAGACTGAACCAGGAACAAATAGAAAATATGAACAGACCAATCACAGGCACTGAAATTGAAGCTGTGATTAAAAGTCTTCCAACAAACTAAAGCCCAGGACCAGATGGCTTCACAGGTGAATTCTATAAAACATTTAGAGAAGAGCTAACACCTATCCTTCTCAAACTCTTCCAAAATATAGCAGCGGGAAGAACACTCCCACACTCATTCTACGAGGCCACCATCACTCTGATAGCAAAACCAGACAAAGATGTCACAAAGGAAGAAAACTACAGGCCAATATCACTGATAAACACAGATGCAAAAATCCTCAACAAAATCCTAGCAAACAGATTCCAACAGCACATTAAAAGGATCATACATTATGACCAAGTGGCGTTTATCCCAGGAGTGCAAGGATGCTTCAGTATACGCAAATCAATCAACGTGATGCACCATATTAAAAAACTGAAGGAGAAAACCCATATGATCATCTCAATAGATGCAGAGAAAGCTTTCGACAAACTTCAACACCCATTTATGATAAAAACCCTCCAGAAAGTAGGCATAGAAGGAATCTTCCTCAACATAATAAAGGCCATGTATGAGAAACCCACAGCCAACGTCGTCCTCAATGATGCAAAACTGAAACCATTTCCACTAAGATCGGGAAGAAGACAAGGTTGCCCACTCTCACCACTATTATTCAACATAGTTTTGGAAGTTTTAGCCACAGCAATCAGAGAAGAAAAAGAAATAAAAGGAATCCAAATTGGAAAAGAAGAAGTAGAGCTGTCACTGTTTGCAGATGACATGATACTATACATAGAGTATCCTAAACATGCTACCAGGAAACTACTAGAGCTAATCAATGAATTTGATAAAGTAGCAGGATACAGAATGTATGCACAGAAATTTCTTGCATTCCTATACGCTAATGATGAAAAGTCTGAAAGAGAAATTAAGGAGATACTCCCATTTACCATTGCCACAAAAAGAATAAAATATCTAGAAATAAACCTGCCTAAGGAGACAAAAGACCTGTATGCAGAAAATTATAAGACACTGATGAAAGAAACTAAAGATGATACAAATAGATGGAGAGATATACCATGTTCTTGGAATGGAAGAACCAACATTGTGAAAATGAGTCTACTACCTAAAGCAATCTACAGATTCAATGCAATCCCTATCAAACTACCACTGGCATTTTTCACAGAACTAGAACAAAAAATTTCACAATTTGTATGGAAACACAAAAGACCCCGAATAGCCAAAGCAATCTTGAGAAAGAAACACAGAGCTGGAGGAATCAGGCTCCCGGACTTCAGTCTATACTACAAAGCTACAGGAATCAAGGCAGTATGGTACTGGCACAAAACCAGAAATATAGCTCAATGGAACAGGATAGAAAGCCCAGAGATAAACTCACGCACCTATGGTCACCTAATCTATGACAAAGGCGGCAAGAATATACAGTGGGGAAAAGACAGTGTCTTCAATAAATGGTGCTGGGAACACTGGACAGCAACATGTAAAAGAATGAAATTAGAACACTCCCTAACACCATACACAAAAATAAACTCAAAATGGATTAAAGGCCTAAATGTAAGGCCAGACACCATCAAACTCTTACAGGAAAACATAGGCAGAACACTCTATGACATAAATCACAGCAAGATCCTTTCTGACCCACCTCCTAGAGAAATGGAAATCAAAACAAAAATAAACAAATGGGACCTAATGAAACTTAAAAGCTTTTGCACAGCAAAGGAAAGCATAAACAAGACGAAAAGACAACTCTCAGAATGCGAGGAAATATTTGCAAATGAAGCAACTGACAAAGGATGAATCTCCAGAGCATACAAGCAGCTCATGCAGCTCAATATCAAAAAAAACAAACAACCCAATCCAAAAATGGGCAGAAGACCTAAATAGACATTTCTCCAAAGGAGATATACAGATTGCCAACAAACACTTGAAAGAATGCTCAACATCTTTAATCATTAGAGAAATGCAAATCAAAACTACAGTGAGATATCATCTCACACCGGTCAGAATGGCCATCATCAAAAACTCTACAAACAATAAAACACATATCACATTATTAAACTAGGAATCTTGTTGAAAAACCAATATCACACAGATGAACAGAATGAAGGGAATTCCATACAAAACTTTGTAAAAAAAAAAAAAAAAAAGATAAGGAAACAAAAGTGCACACATATTAAACAACCATGAAGGAGAAAAAGACTGGAAGTCAACACTCCAAACAAAATTAATTATACTCAAGCAAGCATTGGAGGATATGAAACCCACCTTAAATAGAATATTTTAAAAAATCAAAAGACAGAGATTGACTAAAAAGAAAGGCTGAAGCAAAGATTTTATAACCAACTGGGGTGTCCTTTAAATATCACAGCCTACAGAAAAAGCTTTTCAACTTGTAGAAACTTAGGAAATTCTGCACCCCTCAGCCCTTCCTAAGGAAGCTACTAGAGCAGGGGTCTGCAAGCTGGCCCACTGAGCCAAATCCAGCCCACTGCTTGATTTTGTAAATAAAGTTTTATTGGAACAAAGCCATGATCAATCATTTATGTATTGTCTATGAATGCTTTTGCACTCCAGTAGCAGAGTAGAGTGACAGCGACACTGTGACCCAGGAACTTACAATATTTCCTATACTTCTCTTTACAGAATGTTTGCCAAGTAATCTAAAAGAGGAACTGGGATTGTGATCCCACTGCGATGAGAAGGAAAACTTCACCAAAATACCTAATGGTGAGTATTTTACATACAATAATAAAATCAAGGTGGAGGAAAGGGGAGAAGACTAATGTACACAAGTTTTATGCTGTGAAAAAAAGACACGGAAACTGTGCAACTAAAAATGAGAGAAGGGAGAGAAGTAGAAGAAAATAGAACAAACTTTTTATCATAATGCACTAGGTGAGTGTTAAAAGATACTGGAGGAAAAAATGCATAGACCAGAGAGTAAAGTGTTAAGAAAACAGGTGGTTCAGGATGATTTTAAGAAAGCATTAAACGGGACCAAAAACATGTCTTAATGATAAAAGCCAAAACTCACAATGAAGATATAAGCCTTAGGAATATTTATGCACCAATAACAAACAAACACCTTTATAAAGCAAAAATGCAAGAAGACGTAGATAAAATAATAATAATAACAACAGGAAACAGAAACAGTAGGAGATTTAATACACCAAACTCAGTCTAAGGCTGATCAAGTCATATAAAAAAAAGAGAAAGCTAATCAATAATGTGATAGAGGGAATATATTCTTGTCAAAAATGCATCATAATTATCTCACAGAGTTGAGATAATTAATTTCTATAAAGTAGAAATAGTACAAACAATCCTCTCTAACCCCAATGCAATAAAAGTTAGTAACAAAAATTGAAAACAGAAAGGCCTTTCCACCTGAAAAAAATTTGTAAAGCTTCTCTTAAAAAATGTTGAATATAAGAGGAGATGCAAACTCAAGTTGCAAAGAAATTTTTTAAAAGAATGACTATGAAATACTACATATCGGCATCTATGGGATACATTTAGAGCGGTGATCTGAGGCAAGTTCACACAGTACACACTTTTATGAGTAAAAATGGAAGAATGAAGATAAATGAATTAAAGTATGGCCTCAAAAAATGAAACAAACAAACAAAAAAACTAGGAAAAAAAGAACAACTAAAGAAAGCAAAACATAAAAGCAGAAATGAATGAGATACAAAATAGAAAAACGAAATCTTGCTTTTCAAAACGGACAAACCCCTAGCTGGCTTGATGAAGGAAGAAAGGGAGAGATCACACATAGACAAAATAATAAATGACAAAGGAGAAATAATCACTGAAACAGAAAATAGAAGAGATTACTTTGCCAACCTCTATGCAAATAAACTTGAAAATCTATGTGAAATAGGTAACTTCCTAGATAAATACAGATTACCAAAACTCTGATTCTAGTGTTAGAAAGCTTAAATTAGGCAATTTTCATAGAAGAAATAAAGTTATTACAGCAATACCCCCAAGAAGCACCTTGCTCAGATGGTTTTACAGGTGAATTCTAGTAAACCATCAAAGAACAAATAGTACCAAAGCTCTATGAGTTATGTGAGAACATTAGAAAGGAAGGAAACTTCCCTAACTTCTTTTATGAAGCCAGTAGGATGCTAACAGGTAAAACGTAGATACCAAAATACTAAATAGAAAATTAGCAAACATCCAACAATACATTTAGAAACTAATATACTGTCATCAAGTGCAATTTACTCCATTAATACAAGGCTGGTTCTATATTAGGAATTCCATTGATATCATTCACCATGGTAATATAATTAAGGACAAATATCATATGATTAAAACCACAGATGCCAAACAAATCTTTGGGAAACTTCAACACCCATTCATGTTAAGAAAAGAAAAACCTCAAGGAATGGGAAAGAGGGATGCATTCCTAACATGATAAAAGATATATAATTAATTCCTCATGCAAGTATTTTATTTAGTGGGGGACTACCAGAGGTTTTCCAATAAGGTCAGGAACAAGAAAAGTATGCCCATTATATCATTCCTGTTCAATCTTCAACTACGAGCATTAGTCAGTTGACTAGAGAAATCAATTAGATTTATGAGAATGAATAACAAGAAGGAAAGCCACCTCTGTGTGCAGATGATATTACCGTACACCTGAAAAGCCCTATAGAAACAATGACAGATTAAGTAAAACAATCAGAGAAATCAGCAAGGTAGTAGGATATAAAGTTACATACAAAAGTCAGTGGTCTTTGTGTACACACACACACACAGCTGGAGGACACTTTAGTAGAGAAAATTCCATATACAGTAGCAAAAACAAAGCTTAAATGCATAGAAATAAACTTAATGAGACCATCTACGCAAGGAAAATTTTTAGACACTCCTGAACGACATAGAAGGAAACTTGAATAAGCACAAAGACATTGGTCAATGTTCTTGGATAGAATAACTCAACATTAAAAAGATGTCGGTTCTCCCCTAAACTAATGTATAAATTTAATATAATCTCAAAAATACCAGCAAACGTTTTTATGGAGTTAGATCCATGGATAATAAAATTAATATTTTTTTTTAAATCATGCAAGAATAGCCAGGATATAAGTGAAAAAGAAAACCTATAAGTGGGGAGTAATGATACCAGACATTAAAGCACGCTATAAAGCCTCGGTAATTATAACACTGTGGTACTGGTACATGAATAGACAAATAGTCCAGTGAAATAGAATAGGAAACCCAGAAAAACAACAATAACATATGGAAATTTCAGTATATGATGAAAGGGCATTTAAAACCACTGAGGCAAAGATGGACGTTCAATAAATGATGCTGGAACAACTGAGACATTTGGGAAAAGAATCAATGTAGATCCATATCACACACCATACACAAAAATAAACTGTAAACGGGTTAGGAATCTAAACAAATGAAACCATAACAAAATCTTTAAGAAAATATGGCAGGACTCTGCTTTAACCTCAGCGTAGGGAAAGGCTTTCTAACTGTGACTCAAATTTCCAGAGGCAATGAAAGAAAACAATGATCTATGTGACTACAAAGGATTTTTTTTAACGTACGGCAAACACATCATAACTAAGTCAAAAGGCAATTGACAAACTGAGATAAAGTATTTGCAGCATGCCTCACGGACAAATGAATAGTAGTCCAAGTATATACAGAACTCTGTATTCCCACAGAAAAATGGGAAAAGATATGAACAGAAAATTCACAAAAAATATATAAAACAGTCCTCAAAATATAGTCAAACTTTCTCTTAATTAGACAAATGCATACTAAGACAATACCGAGATATCATTTCTCACCTACCACATCAACAAAGGTCACAAAAGTAGGGCAACATGTTCTCTTAGTGAGTCTGTGGGGAAACAGTCACAGTAGCTAGTGGGAGTGAAAACCAGTACAACCCTTCTGGAGAGAAATTTGGAAATGCCTAACAGAACTACACATGCACTTAACTTTTGGCCCAACAATACTACTGCTGGGAATAAAACTTGAAGATCCATTTCCACCAACACAAAAATACTTATGCCTAAGGTTATTCACTGCAGCACTGTTTGTAGTTGCAGAATGTTGAAAACAAGTTAAATGCCCCTACATATGTCAGCAGAGTCCAATGCAGTTGTAAAAAAACAAAAACAAAAAGAAAAACAATGAAGCCCTCTATGGCATAAAGAGATTTTTAATGGAATGCTGTTAACTGAAAAAGGAAAAGTGCAAAGGAGCATTATAAAATGCCGTCCTTCATTTAATAAACAAGGCAATATAAGAACACATATATGTATCAGTTCATTTGTGCAGAGTAAATACAGGAAAGATTAAACCAGAAACTAAAGAGATTGGTTATCTACAGGGGGAGTGTGGGAAATAAGTGGGGAACGGGAGGGGGTTAGAAGGCATGAGGAAAGAGTGACAGTTGTCTAGTAGATGTTTCTGTGCAGCCCTGACTCTTTGAATCACAGTAATATTTCACATACCCCAGAATTAAATAAAAAATTAAAATCAACTAAGATGTGGGGAGGAGGCAAACTCAAACACAAACACCAACAAATTAACCTAACTATACTACAAATGAATGTCTTAACCACAACTGAAGAGGCGAGAAAGAAAATAGCTAAGCTAAGCAACTTGGGAAAATAGTACTTCTTTGATTGCATCCTCTGAGGCCTACGGCATAAAGAACTGTACACAAACACAAGTTATCAAATCTGTTTCTAACAGGTGTATTGGGTAGCATTTCTGCAACTATTTCATGAATATATCAGGAATGAACAAGTAAGTAAATATTGAAGATAAGGAGAGCCAGGTCGGACAAAGAAGTTACAAACAAGGCTACAACGGATTAAAATTAGAAGTATCAGTGTGAGCTCCTGGCTTTCAATATCTATACATATAGGTAGAGAAATTGAGAAGTATCTGTAAGCACGAGTATATACATACAGTATATTTCCTTCATTTGTGGATGGAGAGGGAGGACGTAGCAGCAATGAAACCGCAATAGCAACGAACACACACTGAGATATTGGTTTCTAAATGTCATTTTCCAAGAAAAGGAAGCATGGCTCTTTGCAGAAGTGTTTTGATTTCAGGGCCGTGGTGGGGACAAGAACACAAGACGAACAGGAATACCTTACAATGCCAGCAAGGAAGCACACAGAAAAGGATCAGGTCATGCTGAAAGAACACAGACCCCACCAAAAGGAGCTTGCGGTCACCAAAGCTGGAACAATTCAAGAAACTAAATAATGATATAATTTGATTATAAGTCACAATATAACATAGTTATTCATGATTCAATACTGACATAAATAATTTGATTAGTTATTTGATTCAATAATTTGAAATCAATTTTATAAAACAATTTTTATAAACAACTTGAAAATTTATAAATAAATAAATGGGGGAGAAAAGACAGCTCTTCAGAATTCCAATGAACCAATGTAGTAGGAATAAGGAAATAGAAAGTCACCATTAAGTCATAATTGTTGTAGGCAAGATCAACAGATGGATTTCAAAAGTCGTGAATAACAGTCTGAGAAGAAATAGGACATTTTCATAGCCTGAAAGTATTTCCTACACGATATTTATTACTTACAAATAGGAAAACAGTACCATTACAATGGAGCAACACAGTTGTCCCTACCTTAATCAAGTGTTGCAAATGAATATCATCATTAATACAACATATGGACACCATGTACCCCCTCACATGATGCTTGCAGAAGGGAACAGAATCGCTTTTGCAGCGCCGTGGTATAAGACCTAAAATTAAGGCACAGTGACATGTATGCCCTGACATTCGGGGGAAAACCCAGAGGGTCTCAAATGGACTAACCACAAGTTCCCAGTCCCCTCTTGTGCTCCCAGGAAGAAGGTCCCCTAGCCAAAGAACCAGCCTTATCATGGGAACTAGCCACAGTGCCTGCTTGCCCCTGACTATCGGGTTTCAGTTCCCTACCAGCTCACAGAAGTATTCAAACAAGCCAATCACATCCTCCCATGTGACCCAAGGGTCACCTCGTCCTCTTGCTACTACAGACTGCCCCCCACAGCCCCTGCTTGTTCACTCTCTTCCAGAGAAGGACTCCTGTGAGGCTCTACCTGGCCAGCAGTGTCCTCCTCCCCAGGCTGTGAGTAAACGTTACTAATAAGCTGCTGTGGGTAGTACCTGTCCAGTGTCAGGTGTCGTGTGTTCAGCCACCCCCAGAGCACTAGGGTGGAAATTCCTCCATCACCAATGGGATGAAGGGGAGGAGAATAAAACAGGTATTGTTGCCAAAAATGTATAAGTTCAATCAAATCACAAGAACACATCAGACAAACCCAAGTCGACAGACATTCTATAAAATACCTGACCAGTATCTTCAAAAGCGTCAAGATTGGGAAAGACCCAGAAAGCTGAAGGAACTGTCAGCCTGGAGGAGACTAAGGAGAAATGATGGCCAAATGCAATGTGGTATCCAGAATGGGATGCTGGAATAGAAAAATGAGATTACTGGGACAAATGGTGAAATTCAAATAAAGTACGTAGATTAGTTAATAGTACTGCATCAATGTTAATTTCCTAATTTTGATAATTTTTCTATGGCTGTGTAAGATGTTAACATTAGGGAAATCTGGGTGAAGGCTTTCTATACTATTCGCAAAGTATCTGTGAGCCTAAAATTATTTCAAAATAAAGCATTAAAAAAAATTCAGTGGTTAAAGGAATGGTTATTGTATAAACGACACTGTTTAATAATAGTTTAACTAACTGAAATACCGTTAGGAGGATGGATAAATGCTCGAGCCGCATCATCCATTACAAAACGATTTCAAACTGCTTTAGAGAGCCCATTAAAATAAATGAAAGTGCAGTCATCTCCAAGATGTAGATGAGTATTTATCTGCTCTTCAGAAGATAACCATTTTAAGTATAAAAGCAATGGAATACCGTACATAGAGAGAGAGAGAGACAGAGACCAGAGAGATACAGAGAGAGGTGGGGGAGGGGGGAGAGAGACATACATTTCAATACTTACAATTTAAAGTCTGAGATGTCGAAACAAACCGCAAACAAAACTGAGGTGCAAAGGAGAAATACCTTTTTTTTTTTTTTTAAGAAGCGGAAGGCTGCTGATCGAGGGATTTTAAAGAGAGAGCGCGAAATGATTAGCCACCCGACTGAAGCGAATCACAGCTGAGGAAAGAGGAACGCACGGAGCGTGGACAGGACAGTGGACCGAGCAATCCGTTCGATTGCCCTTCTTATTAACCCCCAAACCTTGACCCTGGGTAATTTAATTTAGGTCAATAGAGGCGTAATTTATAGAAAGAATGCTGTTGTAACTTACCTGATTGGAACAAGAGTTGGAAAAAACTTGAGCTGTCCAAGACCCCAGCAGTAGGAGCACGTTCCTCCCTCTCTGAAGCTCGCAGCCGACAAGCCTCAGCGTTTCCGGCACTGGGCGTCTTAACGCTTCTCTCTCACAGTTAAACTCGCCGGAAAAGGACTTGGATTGGTGCAGCTCAGGTCAGGTGACCCCCTATCCCTCAATCTACTGGGAGGCGGGGCCAGATTCCCGACCCCACCCAGAGGGACCGAGGGGAGAGAACCTTAGGCGTGAGAGGGTTCTTCTCAGGCGCCAACCCCACCCTCCTACATCTCCTTGGCACAGTGTCTCTCCTCGTGGCCTGGGCAACGCCTGGCCAGGGTTTCTGCCAGGCCCCGTCTCAAACCTAGAGAGCTGACGTCCAAATTGATAGGCTACACAACAGGGTGTGTGAACTTAAAAACGAGTGGCCACTGATGACAAAAAGCCGTCAGACTTTAGTGTCCCTGGGGCTCTGCTATATAGATAGATAGATAGATAGATAGATAGATAGATAGATAGATAGATAGATAGATAGAGATATATATATAGATATATATCTATATATCTATATATATATATCTATATTTAACATCTTTATTGGAGGATAATTGCTTTACAGTGGTGTGTTAGTTTCCGCTATATTAAACAAGCGGTCGAGTCCCCACCAAAAGATAGGAAAAATGTATTCTTGCCTCTGTGCAGTAAAGCCAGCAGAGCATTTACATTATTTGACAAAAGCAACGGAATGGAGAAAACTGCCGCCCGCTGATACCTCTCCTATCAATTGCAAGGATAGCTAATAGTATTTGTTTCCAACCCTCTCCCTGGACTCCTGATTCCACTTCTTCCCTGTCTGCTTCCTTTTCTGGTCCCAATTGTTTACCACCTTTTGGAATACAATACACTTTATTCATATGCTGTTTTGTAAATTGGCCATCTCCCGTGGTGGAAAAATATAAATTCCAGGAGGGCAGGAATCTTTGTTGGTTTGTTCATTAACATATCCTAAGTGCCTATAGTAATGCCTGGTTCACTGGATACTTGAATATTTGTTGAATGAATTTTTCTCCAGCCACACTAGCCTCTTTTTTGTGCCTCTAACCCTAACTCACCAAACATGTTCCCCAACAATTATGTGTTTTCCTGTAACAGCCTGCCCCACATAGCCCTATAACCACCTTCCTGACTAAACTCACATCTCTGTCACCTTATCAGACAAGCCTTACTTTCCTTCATGACACTTAGCATTTGAACATAGCTTTTCTGGGTTGTTTTTCTTTGTTCGTTTGTTTTCCTTTTTGTTTTTATTTTGCTTTAGTTTACTTTTGTTATTTTCTGTTTTCTTGCTTCAACACTTTTTCTTTTTTTTCTTTTTTCTTTTTATTTATTTTTGGCTGCATTGGGTCTTTGTTGCTGCGCACAGGCTCTCTCTAGTTGCGGCGAGCGTGGGCTGCTCTTCATTGCAGTGCGCAGGTTTCTCATTGCAGTGGCTTCTCTTTTTGCGGAGCACGGGCTCTTGGTGTGCGGGCTACAGTAGCTGTGACACACGGACTCAGTAATTGTGGCTCACACCGTCTAGAGCACAGGCTCACTAGTTGTGGTGCACGGGTTTAGTTGCTCTCTTGCTGTGGGATCTTCCTGGACCAGGGCTCGAACCCGTGTCCCCTGCATTGGCAGGCAGATTCTTAACCTGTGCACCACCAGGGAAGCCCAACATTTTTTCTTATACTCTAATTGCAGACAAAGAAGTAGACCAACCACGGCCATTTTAATTTTTTTTTTAAAGACACTCCTCGTATTCTTATTTTTTTAATTAATTTATCTATTCATTTATTTTTGGCTGTGTTGTGTCCTCCTTTCTGTG